>NC_041749.1:38174755-39515172 GCF_004115215.2 Ornithorhynchus anatinus | reverse complement strand
AGAAGGCTCTTTCTGGGACCTGTGGTAATGAAGCTTGAGGTGGCCAGCCTTTCTAACTGGAGTCATTGCTAACAATTATTGGAGTATTCATTAAACAGCTACAAAGCACGGTGCTAAGCACTGGGGGCAGAAACAAGATAATGAGGTCGTACACGATCCCTGTTCCCAACAGGACCCACAATTTAAGAAGTGGGTAGAGTTGGTATCTTATCCCCACTTTATGGATGAGGAAACAGAGGCCCGGATAGGTTAAGTGACTTGTCCAAGGTCACTCAGCTGGCCAGTCTCAGAATTGGGATTAGGACCTGGGTCTCCTGGCTCCCAGGCTCGTGCGCTTTCCATTAAGCAACAGTGCCTTCCCTGCAAACCGCAGTTTGATGAAGATGCCCTGGCCAAAGACACTCCTCTACCCGTGCCCAAGCTTAAGCAGAAGTTACGCACCTCCCTATCCCACAATCTCATCGACAAGTCACAGTGCTTTAGTCACGACACAAACAATGGCTCCCCAAAGAATGTCATTGGTTATGATGGGCTCTTGATGCCACCCAGGAAAGTTTCCTGCCCTTGGCACCTTCCAGATCCTTCTAATCTGACCGTGCCATGGGGGAAAGATCCTTTCCCTTGCTCCTGAAAGATAGGACTAAGCTGTTCTCTTCGGCCAGAGTCTGGCCTCTGAGAAACGGCCAGAAGGACAGTGATTAACATTCTCCTGACTCACTTGGGGACAGCTGCTCCCAACCCTTCCTTCCTGCCCAGAGCGGTAACTAGTTTTCAAGAGGAACTTTTTTTTTTATTGTTGTTGAGAAGAATATGGAGTTCTTCCAAGATTGCTCAATTTTTACCAAATTAAAAGACTTCAAACCGTATGCCAACACAAATGTGTTTTCCTATACCATGGATGGGCACCACAGTTTCAAATCCATCATCTCAGAATTGGCTGGGAGAGAAACTGGTCTCCATCATCTCCAAATGGCCTTTCCAGACAGGCCGGGGGAACTCCTCTCCATCATCTCAGAATGGTCCTTCCAGAATGGGCTGGGGGAAAGTGTCCTTTCCCAAGCCATAATGGATGCTCTAATCACCCAGTTAAGCCCCAGAGCACAAATGCAAGGATAGTTTATCTGTCTCCAGGGGCTCAGGGTCTGCCGAAGGGGCTTCCCAGCAGAATTACCAAAGAGACATTCGTTTCTTGGATAGCATCCTGTTTTTTAAAAATATGGTATTCAGTAAGCACTTATTATGTGCCGGGCATTTAGCTAAGTGCTGGGGTAGTACAAGATAATCAAGTTGGACATAGTCCTTGTCCCACATAGGGTTCACAATTTTAATCCCCATTTTTCAGATGAGGGAACTGAGACACAGAGAAGTTAAATGATTTGCCCAAGGTCACACAGCAGAACTGTGGCAGGGCTGGGAGTAGAACCCAAATCTTTTTCTAAATCATTCCTGGTAGGTGAAATAAAAGAGAAAGCAGGCCTACCCCCTCCAAGTGTAAATTAAGGTCTTAGAGATCTTACTAAATATGCCTATCAAAGGTTCTACCATCACCCTTTGGGCACCTTTCACTGGTACAGTTTAAATTATGGCCAGCAAAGGCTGTTTCATTTGTAACACACTGGTAGCCAGATTTGAGCAAGAACCAAAATGGATCTCTGCAGAACTTCTTTAAAGATGCATCTGCCTCTCTTCATTCTTTCCTGCCTCAGGGAAAAATAAGAAAGGAAAATAAAACACAGGATAACAAAGAAGAAAGGTTGGGTGACTGTTGAAAATCCACCAGGGAAGAAGTGCACTTTACCGAGGTCGATGATGGAGTCCCCCGGTCAGAGCAATGGAAGGGTCTCCGTCCTGAGACGGAGACAGAGGAGTTGATTCCAGTGCTAGTGCCTTGCTTGGTATCACTTGCACTCTTCTGTGGCTGATATTTATGTTCCCGCTGAGGCACACGGTATTGCAAATAAGTAATCTGGCAGGGAGCAGTCTGTTGTGAAGACTATAGTAAGAATAGCAACTGTGGTATTTTTTAAGTGCTTATTTTGTCCCAAGCGCTGTTCTAAGCACTCGGGAAGATACAATTTAATCCAGTCAGATCAAGTCCCTATCCCTCATAGGGGTCCCAATCTAAGTAGGAGGGAGAACAGGTTTTGAATCCCCATTTTCAGGTAATAATAATTGTGATATTTGTTAAGCTAAGCAATGAAATAAGCATTGGGGTGGATACAAGCAAATCAGGTTGGACACAGTCCCTTTCCCACATGAGGCTCACAGCCTCAATCCCCTTTTTACAGATGAGGTAACTGAGTCACCAAGAAATGAAGTGACTTGCCAAGGTCACACAGCAGACCTGTGGTGGAGCCGGCATTAGAACCCATGACCTTCTGACTCCCAGGTCCATGCTCCGTCTACTATGCCGCTGCTTCTCACAGCAGGAGGGGACTGAGGCACAAAGAAGTTAAGTGACTTGTCCAAGGTCACATAGCGGTCATGTAGTGCAGCTGAAATTAGATCCCAGGTCCTCTCACTTCCAGGATCATACTCTTTCCACTAGGCCATAGTGCTCCTTAAGCAGGGTGGTACATGCAGTCTTGGCCTATCTTAACCGGTGACAGGCAGACCAGAGACCAGAACCCATGTCTTCTGATTGATTCCCAGAACAGTGCTCTTTCCCCTGGGCTGAGTTACCCTCTGCTTGAGGCTAATCCTGGTTAGAGGAGAGTGATATTTGAAAAGCTTGAGTCACAGAATGTTCCAGAATTCCAACTTTCCGGAGCCTGGAGTGAGAGAGGGGAATAAATACCTGTCTCCCACCTATTTAGACTGTAAGCCCCAAGTGGGACAGAGACTGGGTCCAATCTGATCAACTTATATCTACCCCTACTCTTAGAGCAGTGTTTGACACACAGTAAGGTCTTAAAAATACTATTATTATTATTAATAAAGGAAGAGAAGCAATGTGACCCAGTGGAAAGACTGCAGACTGTAAGCTTCTTGTGAGCAGGGAACATGCTTGCCACATCTGTTACATCATACTCTCCAGAGGGCTTAGTACAGTGCTCTCAATACAGTAAGCACTCGATAAATATGCTTGATTGAATGATTGAATGATGGAGTACGGGCTTGGGGAGTTGGAGGGCTTGGATTTTAATCTTAGCTTCACCACTTGCCTTCTGTGTGAAGTTGGAAAATTCCTTAACTTCTCTGTGCCTCAATGTCCTAAATTCCTTAACTTCTCTGTGCCTCAATGTCCTCATCTGTAAAGTGGGAATTAAGTACCTGTTCTACCTCCCCTTTAGACTATGAGCCCTGTGTGGGACAGGGACAGTGTCCAACCTGATTATCTTCTACTTACAACAATGCTTAGTACAGTGTCTGGCACATAGTAAATTCTTAAACACCACAATGCATTATTATTAAAGGCTATCCTTCAAAGTCCCAACTTCCCCCCTTGATATGCAATTTATCTAGTTGCACAGAGTCACAGCAATAACATTAGCGGGAGGAAGAGCTGGACTTTACCTTGGAATTGTGGAAAAGCCTTCCTGGCGAGCTGTTAGTCTCTGCTGAACAGTGTCTGAGGCACAGCTAGGATGGAATGAGGTGCGTTTCCTGGTTGATGAGGTTACCAGGCCTATCCTGATCTTGCAGACTTTCTTCAGCCCACAGCCAGGATCTGCCAGAGGACACCCAGAAAAATTAGCTCCATATGTGTGATTTCTGCCGGGGGTCTGAAGAAAAGGGGGAAAGAAAGCTGGTTTGGGTCCAAAGATGTATTATCTATATTAGCACATAGACACTGATTGTCTCCGATCCCCTGTCATATCGAGAAATGCCATCGTATGTCATTCGAAGCCACAAATGAAGGGAGCAGGACAACCTCCATTAGAACTTCTGTTTTCTTTGGCTTTGAGCTTTTGAAAAAAACTGTCCCTTTTGGCCGAAACTTTCCACGCTTAGTCTTAGACCAAAGGTGAATTTATTTTGGAAAGTTCAAGCTAATACAGTTTGGGGGGTTGGGAGTGATGCAAGAGAGGAAAAATATACTTTTAAGGCTCTGCAAATAAATGTAAGACTTTTTCTTGTCACGGCGAACTCAAGAACAGCAGAACAATAAACACTAAAACTTCTCATGGGGTTGTCTTCCGTGAGGAGCGAGCCCTGAGCTTATTACAGAAGTGAGCTCCTAAAATCAAGCGGTTTCATGAGATTAAATGGCAGTTTCCTGCAGGCCTAGCTCCTCTTCAATCAATCAATCAATTGTATTTATGAAGCACTTACTGGGTACAGAGAAGTGTACTAAGTGCTAGGGAGAATACAATATAACTGAGTTAGTAGAACATTCGGTCTAGACGGGGAGACGGACATTAATATAAATACATGAATAATGGCTAGGTAGTTAAGTACAAATTCAAGTGCTAGGGTGATGCAGAAGGGGGTGTGGGATAAGAGGAATTAAGGCCTAGGTGGGGAAAGCTTCTTAGAGGAGATGGTATTTCATAAGGCTTTGAAAATGGGAGGCTGATTACCTATCGGATATGAAGAGGGAGGGTGTTCCAGGCCAGAGGCAGAATGTGGGCAAGGGGTTGGTTGCGAGATAGACGAGATTGAAGTAAAGTGAGTACGTTGGCATTAGAGGAGCAAAGTGTGCAGGTTGGGTTGTAGTAGGAGAGTAGCGTGGTGAGGTTGGGGGGCAAGGTGATTGAGTGCTTTAAAGCCTTTGGTGAGGAGTTTCTGTTTGATGTGAAGGTGGATAGGCAACTACTGGAGGTTCTTGAGGAGTAGGAAAACACTGACTGAACAGTTTCATGTAAAAAAGATCCAGGCAGCAGAATGTAATGTGGACTGAAAGTGGGGCGAGACTGGAAGCAGGGAGGTTAACAAGGAGGCTGGTGCAATAATCAAGGCAGGATAGGATAAGTGCTAGTATTAAAGTGCTAGGAGTCTGGATGGAATCAGTCAGTTGTATTTATTGAGGGCTTACTGTGTGCAGAGTACTGTTCTAAGCTCTTGGGAGAGTACAGTTTAAGAGTTGGAAGACACTTTCCCTGTCCCCAACTAGCTTGCAGTCTAGAGGGAGAGGCAAACATAAATCTAAATAAGTAAATTATGGGACTGCGGAAGGGGTGAATAAGGGGTTCAAATCTAAGTGCCAAGGGAACACTGAAAGGAGTGGGAGAAGAGGAAATGAGGGCTTAGTTGGGGAAGGCCTCTTGGACGAGATGTGCTTTTAATAAGGCTTTGAAGGTGGGGACAGTGATCGTCTGTCAGATATGAAGAGCAAATGAGTTCCAGGCCTGAGGCAGGATGTGGATGAGAGGTTGGAGATGGAAAGGAAAGAGAAGATTTTAGCGATGTTGTGAAAGTTGAATGGACAGGATTTGGTGCTCTTTAACAATCAAACAGAATCAGTGGTATTTACCATTTGCTTACTATGTGCAAAGCACTGTACTGCGCGCTTGGGAGAGTACAGTAGAACCGAGTTGGTAGACACTTTCCCTGCCCACAAGGCACTTACAGTCTAGAGGAAAAGCTACAGGTGCTTCATGTTCAGAACCCGGGAGCTGTATGTCTGGGTGGAAGGAGCAGTTCCTTCAGTTTGGATGGTGGCTTGGGGAACCATCTCTGAAATTACTGCCATGGGCTCCAACTTTTCTTTGGTTTTGTTTCCTCCATTGTTCTAAGTAAGGAAGATTTGGAGGAGCTAAATAGGACAGCCAATGGGAGTGCCAGTTTTGAACAAGTCAAGAACCTGAAAGGTTCAGGATCCAGTTTTAGGGTGATTGGTTACCTGGTTTTCTTGACAGCATCCGGTCTATCCGAGTTCTGTGGCTCAGAAATGATGCCCATATTCAGAAGGACTTAGGAGAGTCACCTCATGGCTCTAGAAGAAAAGGAACAGGGGTCCCAGTGGAAAAATATTTTAGAATTGGGGGGGATATTTCTGTAAAATATTATGACATCATCACACTGTGCTCTGTGTCTGGCCTGATGCATCTAGGGTCTTGTAGCTTTCCTTATCCAGAATCCATGAAGGCAGTCAGTGTCCACCTTACCCAGGTTCCCCTGAGTCCTATCTGTCCTCTGTTTTCTCAAGGCAGTTCTGTCTCACTGATCTCAATCATTTTAAAGCTCCTGTGATAGGGATGGCTGACAAGCAAGATTGATACTTGGTCTCTGGAGGAGCCCTGGACCCTGAGACTTTTTTAGACACGGAGGAACACTCCGAAGCAGCAGCCTTACGGATGACCGATTTGCATACCACTGGGCCGTTAACCTCCTTTCTTCTATTTTAGAATTGCTTGAATGGGAGGCTTTGTTTGAAGTTGGGGCAGAAGGATCCCTCCTAAGGAGAAAATGGGCTCCGTGTCTTGACAAAGCACTATTTGGGGCCATTTTAGCATATCCACAATTTATTATCTCCGTAATTTATTTATTTATGCTAATGTCTGTCTTCCTCTCTGGACCGTATGATCCTTGTGGGCAGGTAAGGAGTTTACCAACTCTTTGTACTTTCCCAAGTGCTTAGTACAGTGCTCTGTTCACTGTAAGCCCTCAGTAAATATCGATGATTGATTTTGAATGACAGGATTGTCCTGATGAAAGCTATGCAAATAAGCTGGAAAGCTTAAGATTTCCCTCTCTCTCCCCTTGATTCGGTTCATTTCTCCCTTTTCTGGGCCTAAGAAGGTAACACAGCATGTCCATGTCTATGAATCCTCATTCAAGTCCCTCGTGAATCTTCCTGTGCCCTCGCCCTCAATCTGTCTCTCATCTCGGGGGTTGACTTGGACAGAGGATACCAGCCTTGTTTGTGACTGCACAGTAAACAGCTGTGGCTTAATGGATGTTATGGATGTCATGAGATCCAAGTTCTAGGCCCAGGTCTGTCACTGGCATATTGTGTGACTTTGACAAATCCTTTATGCTCTTTAGGCCTCAATTTTCTCATCTGTAAAATGGGGATAATATACTCTTTCTATCTCTAAGTCTGGGAGCCTTAGTGTGGGACAGGAACTGGGTCTGATCTGATCAGTCATCTCTACCCCAGGGCTTGGAATAGAATATGTGCTCAAAAGTGCCACCCAGAAAACCCAGCGAAGGTTACTGGGGTTTTCTAAAAATCCCCTCTCCCCACAGGGGGGCAGGGTGGACCACCGTTTCTATTTCCAAGTGGGCCAATCCATGATCCTAAGCCATCAGAGGTCTGTTCAGAAGGCTGAATCCTTCTGCCAATAGGTCCACTTTGTAATGGTGTCCTCCATCTATAGTTTGACGAGGAACAGGTAAGATGGGCTTCATTCATTCATTTATTCATTCAGTCATTTATTAAGCACTTACTGTATGCAGAGCACTGTACTAAGCACTTGGGAAAGTACAATACAACAATAAACAGTGACTTTCCCTGCCCACAGTGAGCTCACAGTCTAGACTGAGCTCCTCATCTTCCCTCCCAAGCCCAGTCCTCTCCCAGACTTCCCTGTCACCTTGGATGGTACGACCATCCTTCCCAGGCTCCCAGGCTTGGGAGTCAGACCCGCAACCTCAGTGTCATCTTTGACTCGTCTCTCTCATTCACCCCACACATCCGATTCGATACCAAGACCTGCCAGTCTCACCTTTACAATATCGCCAAGATCCGCCCTTTCCTCTCCACCCAAACAGCTACCTTACTGCTACGGGCTCTCCTTATGTCCCGGCTAGACTACTGGGTCAGCCTTCTCTCTGATCTCCCTTCCTCCTCTCTCGCCCCGTTCCAGTCTATTCTTCACTCCGCTGCCCGGCTCATCTTCCTGCAAAACGTTCTGGGCATGTCACTCCCCTTCTTAAGCACCTCCAATGGTTGCCTATCAACCTCTGCTCAAAACAAAAACTCCTCACCCTAGGCTTCAAGGCTGTCCATCACCTTGCCCCTTCATATCTCTCCTCCCTTCTCTCTTTCTACTGCCCAGCCCGCTCGCTCCGCTCCTCTGCCGCCCACCTCTTCACCGTCCCTTGGTCTCGCCTATCCCGCCGTCGAACCCTGGGCCACGTCCTCCCGCGGTCTTGGAGTGCCCTCCCTCCTCACCTCAGACAATCTAATTCTCTTCCCCTCTTTAAATCCCTACTTAAAGCTCACCTCCTCCAAGAGGCCTTCCCAGACTGAGCTCCCCCCTTTTTCCCTCTGCTCCCTCTACCCCCCTTCACCTCTCCTCAGCTAAACCCTCTTCTCCCCCCTTCCCTCTCCTCCTCCCCTTCTCCCGTCCCACCCCCTCAGCACTGTACTCGTCCGCTCAACTGTATATATCTTCGTCACCCTATTTATTTTGTTTAATGAGATATACATCACCCTGATTCTATTTATTTGCCATTGTTTTTATGAGATGTTCTTCCCCTTGACTCTATTTATTGCCATTGTTCTTGTCTGCCTGTCTCCCCCGATTAGACTGTAAGTCCGTCAAAGGGCAGGGACTGTCTCTATCTGTTGCCAATTTGCACATTCCAAGCGCTTAGTACAATGCTCTGCACATAGTAAGTGCTCAGAAAATACTATTGAATGAATGGAGTGGGGGGAGACAGATATCAATGCAAATAAATAAAATTACAGATATATATATAGAGAGAGAAGCAGCATGGCTCAGTGGAAAGAGCCCAGGCTTGGTAGTCAGAGGTCATGGGTTTGAATCCTGGCTCTGCCACTTGTCAGCTGTGTGACTGTGGGCAAGTCACTTAACTTCTCTGTGCCTCAGTTACCTCACCTGGCTAATGGGGATTAAGACTGTGACCCTCACTTGGGACAACCTGATCACCCTGTATCTACCCCAGCGCTTAGAACAGTGCTCTGGACATAGTAAGCACTTAACAAATGCCAACATTATTATTATTATTATATACATAAGTGCTGAGGGGCTGGTGGTGGGGGAGGGAAGGAAGAGCTCATCCTTTCCTGATACAGCCATAGACTCCAATCCAGACTGATCTGGAAATTTCTGGTCATACCCTTCCCCTTCATTCCCGTTCCCCATTCAGAACCTTCCCCTGACAGGAGCCTCCTTCTCTATAACTGCAACTGTGGAAGAGTTCAGTCAGCAGCGAGATTCATTTCCTCTCGGGCACTTTAGACTGTAGACAGTAAACTATTCCCTCTAGAATGTAAGCTCACTGTGGGCAGGGAGTGTGTCTGTTTATTGTTGTACTCTCTCAAGCGCTTAGTACAGTGCCCTACACACAGTAAGTGCTGCCCTACACACAGTAAGTGCTCAATAAATATGACCAAATGACTGATTGGGCAGGTGGTCGGCCATTTGGATGACAGTACTTCCTCGGGTCAATAAACATTTCCACATTTCAAGGAGAACCCTGCCTTGGGTGAGTGGGTACAACTCCTGAGAGTTTGGCTCACTTGAAGGCTGGCAGGATGGAAGCAACGTGGGATTATTGTGGGGGCAGAGCCCTAGACGCCAGCACTAACTTTTGCCCGGTTGGCACCGGGCTCATGGCTGGACATATGATGATCGCCTATCTCAGTTTTGGAGTGACAATTACAACACAGTCAAAGGCCCTCTGGTTGTATGGGCTGGACTTCTCCCTCCATCGTGGCACTTGCATGCTGGCTTAACTTCTAGGCTTTTGGGGGCCATCTGCAGAGGTATCTTTGGCTCAGGTTTAGGGGACTTAAATCCCATTTTTTGACAGGAGAAACTGAAGTTTGGAAGGTGTTGAGACCTGCCCAAGGTAAAGTTCAGATCTCCTGATTTCCAGGGTCCATTTCCCCAACAGCCATATTCACAACCCAGGCCACTATGCTACCTAGAAAATGCAAAGGTCATTTGTGTAAATGAGGATGCCCTCCCCCCTGCCAGCAAATTGAGAGAAATTGAAGAGAGTTGGGGAAGTAGGACCCAGTACATTTTTTCCCTTTGTATATTCTTTGGTTTGCTGTAGCCTTCAGGATTGACTTTTCACCTGCTTGGACATGCTGGCTTTCTGAAGTTGCTCAGCTCTAAGCTGTTCATTCATTCATTCAATCATATTTATTGAGCACTTACTGTGTGCAGAGCACTGTACTAAACGCTTGGGAGAGTACAGTCCAATAAACAGACACATTACCTTGGTCAACCAGCTTGTGCACTAAACTTTCTTGCTTCCTTCATGTTGGAGATAATTTAGGTAGAGCTGTGTGTTTGCTCCTCTCTGAAGGAGCTCACTTTGTTCAAGTTCAGTAAAGTTTTAGATTTCCTGGGCCAAAGTTGGGAGTTTGTGTTCTCCCTGGCAACAAAGCTGAGATCAGGTGTTTATCTTTCATTCTTACCATTGGTTATGCTTTGACGTGCCTGATCCCTATCTTCCTCTTGGTCTTATCCACCTCCAAGATTGAGTTTGCTATCAGGGGTGGCGTCTTGCCCTCCAAGCTCTACCGGAACCCCTACCCCAAGGGATGGCTCTTGAAAGCCATTCCCAAATCCCCCAACATTTTGCCCTGAGGACGGCAGCAATGACAATAGGAGCCTGCCAATGCCAAGCTTGAATAAAGAGATCAGAGCACCTCTTTCTGGAGCTATTTATTTCCCATGGAGACTGCACAGCATGGCTTAGTGAAGAAGCAGCGTGGCTCAGTGGAAAGAGCCCAGGCTTGGGAGTCGGAGGTCATGGGTTCTAATCCCGGCTCTGCCACTTGTCAGCTGTGTGACTTTGGACAAGTCACTTAACGTCTCTGGGCCTCAGTTACCTCATCTGTAAAATGGGTATTAAGACTGCGAGCCCCATGTGGGACAACCTGATTACCTTGTATCCCTCCAGCGCTTCGATCAGTGCTCGGCACATAGTAAACGCTTAACAAATGCCATTATTATTATTATCATTATTATTATTATCTGTGACATCCTGAGGTCAGCAAGCAAGTTTTCTCTCTCGGGTATTTCTCATGTGAAAAGATTCATTTCTTGTCACCCATAATGTGATTAAGCAAGTGTTCCTCAGTCAAATCACCCAGCCAATCAAATATTCTCTAACGGTCCCTGGATGGCAGACCACTGTATCAGCTAGGGAGGCTATATAAGCAACCCAAGTCATGAATTGTAGCACTTGGACTTTATGTTTTCAAGGTGCTTTCTTATCAACTATTTTATCCTCCCAACCGCCCTGGGAGGTAGGCACCCATTTAAGTCTGAGGCACAGAGAGGGTAAATGACTCACTTAAGGTCACACAGCAGACCCTGGCAGAACTGGGACTAAAATGGTGGCAGAAGACAAAACCCACTGAAACAAACCATTTCTGAATCCACAGGCCCATCAGTGATAATTATTGTGGTATTTGTTAAACGCTTACTATGTCCCAAATGCGGGGGTAGATACAAGATCATCAGGATGGGCACAGTCCTTGTCCCACCTGGGGTTTATAGTCTAAGTGCAGGGGGGAATAGCTATTGAATCCCCATTTTACAGAAGAGGAAACTGAGTCATAGAGAAGTTAAGTGACTTGCTCACGGTCACCCAGAAAACACTTGTCAGAGCCAAGATTAGAACCCAGGTCCTCTGATTCCCAGGCCCATGCTCTTTCCACTAGGCCACACTTCTTCTCAGGAACCTCAGGAAGGTCCCTTTTCTGCTATGGTGGCTAATCTCGCTGGGTATTTACCTCCCAAGACTCCAGGGAAAGTAAATCTGAAGGATTCAAGGAGCAAAGCTTGCTCTACATTCTGGGAAACTTAGCTTTTTTACACAAGGCATTCTACAAACCTGACCTAGCACAAACTGCTTCTCCTTTTTCTGCATCTTCCGCTCTTTCCTCACTGGAGAGATTAAATCTCCTCCAGCCGTCGGTGATTTTATCCTCCTTCCTCGGACTGAATTTCATTCTGTCCTCACATTCTCACTTTATCTTCTCTCAAGAATGGGATAGGATGGCTATTTTTGCTAGCTGGGCTCAGAACCCCGGGCTCCTTTAAGACCGGTCTTTGGTGCCTGGAGTAGGGGTGGCAACACCCAGCTCACGGGTTTGGCAGCCATGGCTAAAGCCCACTGCAAGACTGGTCCCACTGCATGTTCCCAGCTGCTCCTCTTCTCCCATAGGCTGGGGGATCCAAGAACATTCATTCTCATAAAGTCGGGACCGGGTGGGGGTTCCTCCCAAGGAAAAGAACAGGTCGTAATCTCCCCAATGGAACATTAGTTCCTTAAGGGCAGGGGGCATGCATTTTCCTTCCGTGCGCCTCTCTCAAATGCTCAGTTCAATGCTTTGCATTCAAAGTCTGCTCATGAAATAATATTGATTGATTGACCTGTTTCCCAAATAGAGGCTGGTTGCCCAGGTTCAGTCCCAGGACCCACAAGCACCACCTCTTTGTTTTATGTCTATCAGCCCAAGGTGGCTAACTGGGGGGACATTCAGGAAGTGGCTACTAGGGGTTAGCTGATGGAGGCTAATGACACTCAAAAATATAGGAAATAAACACACGTGAACCAATGTGTTTTGCCAGGTCTCCTAAGAACAGAATTATAAGCTCCTGGTGGGCAGGAGTCTGATCTACTAACTCTTATTATACTCTTCCAAGAACTTATTACAATGCTCTGCACAGTGAAACTAATAATGTTGGTATTTGTTAAGCACTTACTATGTGCAGAGCACTGTTCTAAGCGCTGGGGGAGATACAGGGGAATCAGGTTGTCCCACGTGGGGCTCACAGTCTTCATCCCCATTTTACAGATGAGGGAACTGAGGCACAGAGAAGTTAAGTGACTTGCCCACAGTCACACAGCTGACAAGAGGCAGAGCGGGGATTCGAACCCATGACCTCTGACTCCCAAGCCCGGGCTCTTTCCACTGAGCCACGCTGCTCCTCTAATGTTGGTATTTGTTAAGCGCTTACTATGTGCCGAGCACTGTTCTAAGCAGTGGGGTAGATACAGCGTAATCAGGTTGTCCCACACGGGGCTCACAGTCTTCATCCCCATTTTACAGATGAGGTAACTGAGGCATAGAGAAGTTCAGAAACTGCTCAATAAATACAAATGATAGATAATTTGAACAAAATGAAGTCATGTGGACCACTTTGAGGAAGTGCCCTGAGTTTTCCAAAACTGGAACACTTCTCTGTTGGACCACCCTCGACACCCCCGCTTAATCCCAGAGACTTTGAGTTCCCTCGGAGTCAGTGTGAACATGGGAGCTGCTTCCGAGACAAAGGAGTAGGCGGTAGGAGCCAAGGCAGAGAAAGGCTGGGCATTAAAAATAAAAATGGCCGATGTAAAAGTGTCCCAGGGTGCCTTTCTGCGACCAAACAGGGAGCACACCAGCTGAAAATGGGACCATCCGGTTGATAAATGGAGGGACAGCCACACCACCAAAAGGTGGATCTGGAAAACTGGAACAGTGGAACGATGAGAACAGCATTCCCTGGCCATAGGCCACCTTTGAGCTCGTCAAGGAAGGGATTCCTACAAGACCCAGTGCCTCTGACAGCCCGGCGGCCTGGCCTTCCCCTCTCGCCGGCTCTGGAAACAGAGAAGCATCCGGTAGAGATCGCACACCTGTCATGAGATAATGTGGGATTCTTGCCAAGGCTTTGCACTAGGGCTCCATTAGCTGGGTTTCAGCGACCTCCCAGGGAAATGTGTTCTTCTTTAACCCTTTACTTCCTGTCCCACTGGCTTCCGCAGAGCGAGCCCTGCCCTTTGTCAAAGCAGTAAGGTTGGCCCGTCCTCTTTCTCCCATCATCTGTGCCTGTATGATGCTTCCTTTCTGGGGTTTGAAGGTGGGGCTGAGGAGAGGGAGTGGAAATTGGGAAGAGGGAGGGAGTTGGGAGGAGAGAAGGACTCTTAACGGATCCTCTAGAGTCTAAGTTTGTTGTCGGCAGGATACGTGCCCACCAACTCTGTTGTACTGTACTCTCCCAAGTGCTTAGTACAGTGTTCTGCTCACAGGAACACTCAATAAGTAATAATAATAGTAATGATGGTATTTGTTAAGTGCTTACTATGTGCAAAGCACTGTTCTAAGCTCTGGGGGGATACGAGGTGATCAGGTTGTCCCACGTGGGGCTCACAGTCTTGATCCCATTTTACAGATGAGGTAACTGAGGCACAGAGAAGTGAAGTGACTTGCCCAGAGTCACACAGCTGATAAGTGGCAGAGCAGAGTAGAATCTATGACCTCTGATTCCCAAGCCTGGGGTCTTTCCACTGAACCATGCTACTTGGTGGGTAGACAATGAAAATTGGTCTCTGTCTCAGAGCATTTCATTGACAGGGTTGATGTAAAGCTAAAAAGACAAGTAAATTTCATGTTTCCTTTCTGCCCAACTGTAGCCAGATACCCTTCTTCGGGGGCTGGAATCAGGGGGAAATGCAAGGTTGACGTCATATGCACACATAATAACTGTTTTTATTTTTGTTATATCCTCGTGCTTCCACTTGTTCCCATTCATTGTGTCTGTCTCCCACTTTATCAGTCAATCAGTGGCATTTACTGAGGGCTTACTATGTGCAGAGTACTGCCCTAAGCACTTGGGAGAGTTCAACCCAACAGAATTAGTAGACACATTCCCTGCCCATAAGGTGCAGTAGACTGAAAACTCCTTGAGGACAGGGCTCAAGGGTCTTGTTTCTGCTGCACTTCTCCGAGTCCCTTAGTAGAGTGTTCTGCCCTCAGGAAGTGCTCAGTTAATAGTACCGTGTGCAGGACGGACTGATGAATGGCCTATGGCAGAGATGGGATGTTTCTGTATATAGAGGGAAGTTCTGTCATCCCCAAACACTGATGGAGATGAGGCCATGAGCCCAGGAGAGGGAGACCCACTGAAGAAACCCCGTGGATGGGTTAGCCATGGTTCTGAATCCAGACTGCGGGGAACAACAAAAAGGCCATCCTTCAGCTGAGGAGGAGACAGATCATAGCACCCCAAATGGATATGGGTGTCTGTGTGTGTGCGTTGGTGGCCCGGATCTGTAAAGGAGACTATACAGTGTAAAAGGGTGCTGTAGAAAGCAATACTTCCATGATGGAACTGGTGGTGATAATTATAAGGAGGAGGAAGGGATAGAGAAGAAGCAGAAGGAAAAGGGGAGGAGGAGGAGGAAAGGAAGGAGAAAGAAGAGGAGGAAGGCGTGGAGGAGAAGGAAGAAGAGGAGAAAGCAGAGAAAGTGGAAGAGAAGGAGGAGGAGGAAAAGGAAGAAAAGGAGGAGAAGGAAGAGGATGGAGTCTCCTGTGGAGGAAGATGGATGAGCTTGTATCAGCACTGAGAATCTCCACAAGGTTTTGATTAATTGCATAGGTGGTTTGGGCAGTGCCACTCACACTCTCTCACCCCTGCCGGGCATGTCCCCGCTCTATCATGGAGGGTAACGATCGAATGGGTGGGCATAGGTGTGGCACATTGAGACATTGCCCACAGAGGTTTTTTACATGCAGGATCCATTTATGATTGACGAGATTGCAGCTTAGTGTCAATGCCAGACCTAGAACTCTAAGCAAGCAGGCAGTTGCACTGGCAGCTGCTGCGGTCTTCACCGTCCAAGTTAGGCAGCTCTTCTTCAGGATTCCAGCTGCTCCTGTTCAGAAGACTTCTCCACTGTTAGCCTAGCCCAGCAGATAGGAACAGGACTACAATTCAGGTCCTCTGATTTCCAGAGCCATGCTCTTTCCCTTGACCTAACAGCAGGCTCCTCTACTTTGTCACAATTGGCCTCTTTTGGAGAAGATGGATGGCATCAGTCTGGTAATTCTGTTGTATTGTACTCTCCCAAGTGCTTAGTACGATGCTCTGCACATAATAAGTGCTCAGTAAATACAATTAGTTGATCAACCTGCAGGCAGTGAAGGGGCCTGAAACTCCCACGTTCAGGAACAGGAAGGCGGAGAGGGACCCGAGGAGAGGGACCCCCAATCCTGTCGAAGCCAGGCCTCAGCAGTGGTGGAACCGTTCACACTCCTCAGGTCATGGGGTCGGAGCTGCAAGTGGCAAGTTCTGCCACCCTAGGGCCTCGGCCTCCCTGGGGAATTCCTCTGGATTTGTAGCCCAGGACCCCACAACCTCCTGGCTACGCAGAGGGCAGTGGGCAGTTAACTCCATCTTGGGCTCTTGAATCTTGGCCAGAAACGGGGCATAGGTTGGGAGGAAGACCAGAAATCCATGTGGATTCTGTGTGTTCGCCATCCTCTATCCGATTGTCTCTGCCATTAGACCGTAAGCTCTCAGAGGGCAAGGACTGAGTTTTGATTGTTACTTCTTCTGTAAGTCCCAAGCACCTAGTATAGCACTCTGCACTGGATTGGCATCTAGAAAAGCACTCTGTTCTGGGTGTGTGTTCGATCCTGAGGGTGATGGTGAAGGTGGCTGTGTATGAGTGTGGGGGGCTGTGTTGGCCACTTATATGTGTATTCCGGCTGAGGGTAGAGCTGGAAAGAGGGAAAACCAGCGGGATTTGGAGTGAGAATGTTTTCCATTCTCTAGAGTGGGAGAGACGGTTCCTTAATGAGAAATTGAGGTTCATATGGGTTCATCCAAGATAAGGATCAAACGCCTCGGTTCTGAATTCAGAAGCAGTTGGAAGGGACATGCTATTTTTGCCCAAACCTGTTTTCCCCTGGTCCATCCAGACTCCCTGGCTTGCTCGATACCAATCTTCCCTGCTGGGAAGTGCCTGTAGCTCCTTTGCTTGATCTTGAAATAAGCTGCTGCCTCCTAATAATAATAATAATAATTATAACTGTAACATTTAAGTGCTTACTATGTGCCAAGCACTGTACTAAATGCTGGGATGGATAAGAGCAAATAGGGTTGAACACAGTTCCCGTCCCACCTGAGGCTCACAGTCTTAATCCCTATTTTACAGATGAGGTAACTGAGGACCAGTGAAGTGACTTGCCCAAAGCCACACAGCAGACAAGTGGCATCGCAGACAACCTCACGCTTAAATTCTGAGGCCCAGGGGGGCCTAGCCCGTTCTATCTGGGAAGCATTGGATTTGAATCCAGCTGAAACCTGGCTTGAACAATCCCAATTCTTGGGATTTGTAATCCCTCTGGGGACCCAGGTGTTCATATCTATGTGATAAAATTCAGCTACTGCCTTTGCCTGGGACGGGGTAGCCGTGACCTGTGCAATTAGTCCCCAGGAAACCTAAGGCAGAGGCTCTGAACCGCTCTGAGCCCTGCCGGGAATGCTGGGAACGAATAATGTGACAACTGGGACTTGAATTTATTAAGCACTTATAATGTGCCAAGCACTTTGCTAAACACTTGAGCAGGTATGCATAAGTATATCCAACACAGGCCCTGACCCATGTGGGGCTCACAGACTAGGGAAGAGGAAGAAAGACTCTTGTCTCTATTTTACAGATTAGAAAACCTAAACCCAAGGCTATACAACAGGCTAATACAAAGCAGGGATTAGAACTCAGACCCTACGCTTTTTCCCCAAGACCAATCTGCCTGATTCCTGGGGAATGGATTCATCCCATCGACAACGCCCAGGACCCCAGGACGATAGAACACTGGGCTGCTCTTCTCCAGTCCAAGAGAATGTAAAGGCAGAAGCTTTCGAGGGTTTCTTGCTGGAGAGAATGAACTCACCAAATCACACTCCATTTTTTGGGTTGAAGTCCAGCTGAGGAGAGGATACTAGGATGGCTCACCTCAAAGGATGATACACAACTTCCCCCTCTGCCCTCACCCGTCCAATCTTTGCCCAAGGAACGTGGAAGCCCACGGTCTCCTTAAACTTTCTCTGCAGATCCAGTACTTCCCCAAGCCTCCTCCTCTGCCCCGATGAGGCTGCAAAGCCGCTGAGACGGAGGAGGGGTTTTGAGTTCTTTCTTCCGTCTTGGCAGGAGCCCTGGAGAGGCTCCTGGGAGCAACTCTGGTAGACGAATCAGCCAGAAGACATCCGGGGCTGAAGGGTGGCTGGTTTGGAATGTGACACCAATGAGATCACCCCGGGGGCCCAGGCTGAGCTTCTGGGGAGGGTACGGGGGAGGGGGTTGGTGGGGGGAGAGGCCTGGCTCCTTCCACATCCTACCTCGCAGGAAGAAGGCTGAGGAATTTTTTAATCGTTATCAGATAGAGCTTCCTCCGGGGGTGCTGCCCCTCTTGTTTAGGTTAAGTCAGCAGAGCTGAAACCACATTGTTAGCGTCTTCTGCGCCTGGGACATTGCTGTGCTAGCCTGCTTGCTTTCCTGCTGAGGGGGAGGAATGGAGGAGGAGAAGGAGGATGAGGAGGAGGGGGGAGAAATGAGTCTCAGGGGCAAGTTGTACGGTTGGGGTGGAAATCTCAGAGAGCCTTTCCCAGGTGTATTTGGAGAAACGGCAGAAATAATAATAACAGTAGTAGAATTTAAGTGCTTACTATTTGCCAAGCACTGTACTAAGCCCTGGAATAGTTATAAGATAATCGGTTTGGAAATGATCCCCATCCTAAAGGGATCATGGGGGAGGGGGAGGGAGAACGGATGTTGAAGTCCCATTTTAGAGATAAGAAAACCGAGACACAGACAAGTGACGTGGCCGAGATCACATGTAGCAGGCAAGTGGCAGAGATGGGAATGGAACCCAGCTCCTCTGATTCTCGGACCCAATTTCCACTAGGCCACACTGCAGTTTACATCAAAGACGGGTGAGTGTTGAGACGGGTGAATGTTAAGGCTCAGAGTGTCCCAATTTCTGGAGGTTGCTGTTTGGGGCTTCTCAGCAGAGAATGGGTGGCCTTTGGATCCAGGGCAGGGGAAGGGTGGGTGTGAGGAGGCAAAGGGACAACGAACTGCCTGTAAATGAGAGGTGGAGGTCTAATGGGCAAACAGGAGAGGAGGCAGCTGTGAATCTGTTTAGTAGGAGGCTCTTGGGTTCATTGAGAGGTGGAGCCCCGCCTGGCCAAAGGAGTTAACAGGGACCTAGAGAGGCCCAGGAAGTTCTGAGGAAAAGGTGGCGATTATCACCCATGAACTCAACTCAAGCCTGCACAAGCACCGCACCCTCCACAGCACAGGGCAGGGAAGAAAGAATATCCAACGGCAGACTCCTTGGGCCATTGTCTGGAGAGGCTGCAGTTCCTGGGGCAAGTGGATGAGGCTGAGCCCAGGGGGGCCAGGATGCTTTGCATCCTCCCTTCCCGATCCCTAACCACAGGAAAGCCTCTGGCAGAAAGCAATTGTCCTCTAGGTCCCCCAAGCATCTTTTGGTCCTGTAGTCAGAACCAGGGTCCTGGGCTGGGCAGACCATGGGCCTGACCTGGGTTAGCATTGCTCACAGTCTTTGTCCCTATGAATTTTGGGGTTCAGTAAAGCAAATAGATCAGCTTTAAGGTACGCAATCACCTCTCCAACTGCTCCCTATCCTCACTCCTCTCCGGCTTCCCCAGAGTTCACACACTTCGCTCCTCCCACACCAATGAACTCAGTCTCATCTCCCTCACTTTTGACCCCTGCTCACCGCCTCCCTTTTTTTAAAAATAGTATTTGTTAAGCACTTACTATTTGCCAGACACTGTCCTAAACATTGGGGTAGATACAAGTTAATCAGGTCAGATACAGTTTGTGTCCCTCGTGGGGTTCACCGTCTTAATCCCCGTTTTACAGATGAAGTAACTGAAGTACAGAGAAGTGAAGTGACTTGCCCAAGGTCATAGAGCAGGCATGTGGGAGAGCCCACGTCCTACTGACCCCCAGGCCTGTGCTCTACCTACTAGGCCAAGATGCTTCTCTACAGATATGGGAATGAGCCACAGGCCCGCTGGAAACCCCACCTGCTCCATCATGTCTCTCCTGTGCTCCGCCAACCCTGCCTCTGACTCCAGAATCCAGGCATCCCCCAACCAGCCAGGCTCAGGTCCTCTGACTCCCAGACCCATGCTCAATCTACTAAATCTGATTGCTT
Source organism: Ornithorhynchus anatinus (assembly GCF_004115215.2). Taxonomy (NCBI): domain Eukaryota; kingdom Metazoa; phylum Chordata; class Mammalia; order Monotremata; family Ornithorhynchidae; genus Ornithorhynchus; species Ornithorhynchus anatinus. The sequence goes on along the minus strand of NC_041749.1, from coordinate 39,495,332 downwards.
CACCCTCCTACCTGGAATTTCCTCCCACTTCCTATCTGACTCTCAAAGCCCTCCTAAAAAAAAAATTCACACCTCCTCCATCAAGCCTTCCCCGACTAACCTCTTAATTCCCCACCCTATTCTCCCTTCTGTATCACGTAAATACTTGAATCCATACCCTAAAGCTCTTAATGACTCGCCCCCTTCCCACCCCCTACAACACTTGTGTACATATTTTTAATAGTCTTTTACCTCTCCTGTAATTATTTTAGTATCTGTCTTCTCTTTTCCCTCGGTGGAATGTAAATTCCTTGATGGCAGGCATTAGATTGTAAGCTCCTGTGTCTACTTACTCTACTGTATTCTCTTCAGTGCTTAGTACAGTTAGTACAGTTAAAGGCTAGAGTTAGTTGACCCCTGTAGCATTGCACAGAAATGGGGTTAGAAAGGACTCCAGGTAGTCCTACTTTTAGTGCTTTTGTCACCCCAGAAAGGCCAACATCTTTGATCCCAACAGTAACCTTAACACTCCATGTCACAGCATTTTCTTCCCTTCGAAATGCTCTGCTTTAAGCCAGAGCCACTGAAGGGATTTGTCCCAGAGAGGAAGAAAATGCCCTAAGGGTTCATTTCTGATTCTAGGCTGAGAGGGGGAAGCCAGTTTTGTTACTTAGCCTAGAATTTCCCATTTCCCCCCTTGGGGAAAAGACAGTCCCTTTCTTTCATGCAGCTTATACTCCCTGCAGGAGGTTCCTTTCTGGACAATCTGCTCTGGTGTGACCTTCCGCACCATTTAGCTCCGCGGATCTAATTGCCTGGCCCGTTTCTGTGGCCGCTATTTTGGATAGGGTCGCCAGCCCAGGATGCTATTTACACTGTTTCGATGCTATTTACTCTGTTTCCCGTCACTGTTTGTAAATGTTTTCAGTGAGCATTTTTTCTCGTTGGATCGTGATATTCTGTGTGCAGACTCTCTTTGGATTTCCTAAACTTTAAGGAAAACATTCAAAATCGTTCCCCCAGCACATTCTCTGGTTCCACCCCAAGGACGTCCTTAACTCTTGGTTTAAGGTAGGTTGCTCATGGTGGGAGCTAGCAAAGACTGAAGATGGGTTCCAGAAAAGTTGACGCCAGAGCACAGCTCTTTTGTCTAAGCCTCTTTATAATAATAATGACATCTGTTAGGCACATACTATTTGTCAAGCACTGTGGTAATTACAAGCTATTCAGGTCATACACGGTCCCAGTGACACATGGAACCCACAATCTAAATAGGAGGGAGAATATGTATTTAATCTTCGTTTTACAGATGAGGAAGCTGAGGCCCAGGGAAGTTAAGTGACTGGCCCAAGGTCACACAGCAGGTAAATGGCAGTGCCAGGATTAAAATCCAGGTCCTCTGACCAGGCCCATACTCTTTCCACTAGGCCCTCACTGCCTCTTCTGCTTTGGATAGTGCAGTATTCCAAGGGCTAGGATTCAGAAAGAATTTCTTGGGGTGGAACCATTAAGGTAACAGAACAGATTTTATTTGTGTGTAGGTGAATGGAGGCTGCCAGCTGACCCTCTAGTGTGAGTGAGGGGCCAAAAGCACACAAGAAAACAGCATCAGACTCCTGACATGGCTTAAAGTATAATATACTGTCTAATTTGTCTTCTCATTTAGTAATTTGTCTACTTACTTTCCTTTTCCGCTGCTTCCTCTCCTCTTGTAAAGTGATAGCCTTCTACCTCTTCCAGGGCTGATCGTAGTCCCCAGGGAGGCAGAGGCAGGGAAAGGCCAAAATCCCTATTCAGGGTTTTCTGAGAAGACTCCCACACAGAAAGTAGGATGTTTGGGTTTCCTCTTTTCTCCTCTTCTTACTGTCTCCATCTTTCTTCCTTTCATTTCTTCTTTCTCTCTCAGCAGGAAGTCTCTCTCTCCCTTTCTCCCTCTTTTTTTCCCTTTCTCTCTCCCTCTTTCTCTCCCTTCCCCCCCCCCCCCCCGGCCTTTGCATCCCCCACCCTCTCTTTCTCTCTCTATCTCTCTAACATAAAAACTGAAGAAGTGTCATCTGCTCCACCCAGGTTTCAGTGGTGACTCCAACAGTTTCTGACTGTTGCCCAGCCAGGGACTTTGCTCTATCCTGCCATTTCTGAGCCTTGCCTGGCTGAAAAGCAATGCTTAGGCCCTAAGTCGGGGTGTTTGGCTGGGAGACTGAGCCCTCCTGGGAGCTTTCAACTGGTCCCAAGAAACAGTCCAAATGGTAGCCTCTTCCCTGGGCTGGTGTTCCCATGCTTCCCTAAATCCACCCCTTTGCCAGTCAGCCTAGGCCAAGAAGTTCCCTCAAGCTACCCAGGGCCACAGTTGGGTGAGAGTGCTGGGCTGAGGTTGGAAAAATCTAAACATGGGAGTCAGTCAGACAGATCACTGGGCTCTGAGGCAGCGCTGTTGGATATGTGGTCTTTTGTTTTGTTATGGTATTTATTAAGCACTTACTGTGTGCCAGGCACTGTACCAAACACTGGGGTAGATACAAGGTAATCACATTGGACCTGGTCCCTGTCCCACGTGGAGCTCACTGCCTCAATCCCATTTTACAGATGAAGAAACTGAAGCCCAGAGAAGTGAAGTGATTTGCCCAAGGTCACACTGCAGACAAGTGGCTGAGCAGTATTGGGTCTTAAGCACTTAGAGTAGTGCTCTGCACATAGTAAGTAGGCAGTAAATACCCCTGATTGATTGATTGGATGGGGCAGACACTGCATCTGATTTGAATACCTTGTATCAAGCGCTTACTACAGTGTTCTGCACACACAGTAAGCTCTCAGTGAATACCTTTGATGATCTACCCAATGCTTAGCATCTAGTAAGTGCCTAAAAATTATATTATTATTACTATCATTACTGTTATCATTATTAACTTGCCTGAATCATTCTCTCAATAGATTTTCTACTGAAAAATTCTTCTCAGAACCATGTTTGTCACAGGTAGATGAGGCTGTTTTCCTTGTTTCTGTCTCCCATTTGCTTTGACTTCCTTTCTCTGCTTCTTCCCTTTCCTGTTCTTTTCAGTCCTTTCCTTTTTCCCCCCCTTCTTCCCTTCCTTTTTTCCCTTCCTTTCTTCCTTCCTTCTTTTCTCTGAGCTAATTATCTGGTCAAATTTCCATGTCATGGGAGAAACACATGACATGGGATCCATCTTCCTCCCACCTTGGCACTACCATTAGAAAATCTCCAGGAGCTGCCTTCCTCACCTCCCTTGTTTGCCTATTTTGGAACCCCCGAGATCCATTCAATCAGTCAATAAATCAATTCTATTTATTGAGCACTAACTGTGTTCAGGGCACTGTATTAAGTGCTTGGCAGAGTTCAACAATAGACAGACACATTCCCTGCCTAAAATGAGTTTAGAGTCTAGAGGTGGAGATTAATGTAAACAAATAAATTACAGATATGTATGTAAGGGCTGTCTGGCTGGGGACTGGGGTGGTGAATAAAGGGAGTAAGTCAGGGTGATGCAGAAGAAGGGAATGGGAAAAGAGGAAATGAGGGCTTAGTTAGGGAAGGCCTCTTGAAGAAGATGTTCCTTAAATAAGGCTTTGAAGGTGGGGAGAGTAACTGTCTGTCGGATATAAAAAGGGAGGGTGTTCCAGGCCAGAGGCAGGACTTGGGGAAGGGGTAGGTGGCAAGATTGATGAGATTGAGGTACAGTGAGTAGGTTGGCATTAGAGGAGCGAAGCATGCGGGGTGGGTTGTAGTAGGAGAGTAGCAAGGTGAGGTAGGAGGGGGCAAGGTGATTGAGTACTTTAAAGCCTCTGGTGAAGAGTTACTGTTTGATGTGGAGGTGTATGGACAACCACTGGAGGTTAATGAGGAGTTGGATGACATGTTCTGAATGTTTTTGTAGAAAAATGATCTGGGCAGCAGAGTGAAGTATGAACTGGACTGGGAAGAGACAGGAATCAGGGAGGTCAGCAAGAAGGCTGATGGGGTAATCAACGCAGGATAGGATAAGTGCTTGGATTAACATGGTAGCAGTTAGGATAGAGAGGAAAGGATGGCACACAATACCGCAGAGAGCACTCTTTATAATGTTGGTATTTGTTAAGCGCTTACTATGTGCAGAGCACTGTTCTAAGCGCTGGGGTGGACACAGGGGAATCGGGTTGTCCCACGTGGGGCTCACAGTCTTAATACCCATTTTACAGATGAGGGAACTGAGGCCCAGAGAAGTGAAGTGACTTGCCCACAGTCACACAGCTGACAAGTGGCAGAGCTGGGATTCGAACCCATGACCTCTGACTCCAAAGCCCTTGCTCTTTCCACTGAGCCACGCTATCCTGGATCATACCTGCTTCTGCTTCCCAAATGATTTCTGCTCTCCAAGTGGGACTGCTCAATCCATCTCCTCCTAGAGGCCTTTCCCTACTAAGACCTCATTTCCTCTTCTCCCACTCCTTTCTTTGTCACTCTTGCTCTTCGATTTGCACCTTTATTCACCCCTCCCTTGGTCCCACAGCCCTTACATACACATCCATAAATTATATTAATGTCTGTCTCCCCCTCTAGACTGTATGTTGGTTGTGGGCAGGGAACGTGTCTACCAACTCAGTTATTTTGTACTTTCCTGAGAGCTTAGTACAGTGCTCTGCACACATTAATTGTTCAATAAATACGATTGAGTGAAAGGGAATGTGACTACTGCCTTTGTTACATTGTACTCTCCCAAGTCCCCCGCATACAATAAGCACTTAATAAATACAACTGATGGATTAACTGATTGATTCCAGAGATGACCTGGAGACTGAACCAATCTTAAAAGAGAGACTGAAATAAGAGGTGGAGTGAGATATGAGGTTGTGGGGGTAACTCCTTTAATTTTTCTCTCTCTTCTACTTTACCCAACTCTTTTCTTTTACTTCAGCTCCATTCTGCGTCCCCCGGACTTGCTCCCTTTATTCACCTCCCCCCACCCCTGGCCCCACTCCCCGCCCCACAGCACTTGTGTCCATATCTGTAATTTATTTATTCATATTAATGTTTGTCTCCCCCTTAAGATTGTAAGCACGCTGTGGACAGGGAATGTGTCTGTTGTATTGTTCTACTGAACTCTCCCAAGCACTTAGCACAGCACTCTGCACACAGTAAGCGCTCAGTAAATACGGTGACTGGCTGACTGACTCTGGGTGTGGGTGTGGGTGTGGGTGCGTGTGTGTGTGTGTGTGTGTGTGTGTGTGTGCAGGCCCTGAGCCACTCCAGCGAACCACTGAAAAAATGTGTCCTGCCTGCAGCGCTCCTGAAGAGCCCAAAGCAAACAGAGCCCCTAGCCAAACCCAGGGTTCTGCCTGTGGTTTCGGAAGCATGCGAGATCGATTTCTGTTGAGTGAAAACCATTTCAAAGCTTTGGGGCTTTTTGTGTTTTTCTTTCTGCATCAGTGCTGGGCTTTGGGGAAGGGGTGGGGAGTTATGGGGTGGGGGGAAGGGGAGGCAGAAAGCTTCAGCAAACACCCCGGAGGGGCTGCCTCCTACCCGCCCGCCTGCCCGTCGCCCCGAGGCTGCCACCTAAGAAGGCCTCGGACCAGAAGAAGCAGTGTGGGCTAGTGGATAGAACACAGGATTGAGAGTCAGAAGGACCTGGTTTCCAATCCCGGCTCCCTTTCTGCTCTGTGACTCTGGGCAAGTCACTTCACTTCTCCTTGCTTCGGTTACCTCATCTGTAAAATGGGTTAAGACTGTGAGTCCCATCTGGGATAGGGCCTTTGTCCGACCCGATTTTCTTATATCTATCCCAGCACTTAGTACAAGGCGTGGCATATAGTAAGCACTTAACAAAGACCATTAGTATTATTGTAATGATTAGGTGAGCCAGGTCTGGCCATGGAGGTAAAGCTATCTGGCCTCCGTGCACTGACCCACATAGAGCATCAGCCCTGGGGAGCCCAGAGGTCACGGTTGCTCCAGAATCAGCATGGCCTACTGGTAAGCGCAAGGGCCTGGAAGTCAGAAGGATTAGGTTCTAATCCTGGATCTGCTCTGTGACCTTGGGTGAGTCATTTCACTTCTCTGTGCTTCAGTTACTTCATCTGTTAAATGGGGATTAAGACTGGGAGTCCCATGTGGGTTATGGACTGTGTCCAACCTGATTTGCTTGTATCTACTCCAGCGCTTAGTACAGTGCCTGGCACATAGTAAGCTCTTAACAAATGCCATTATTATTATTATTATTATTATTATCATTGTTAGTTGTTGCTGTAATTGTGGGCCATGCCGGGAGACCCAGAGGGACCTGTACAAAAGAATTAGCCTGCTGCCGCGGGAGCACAGGCCCCTCAAGGATCCGACAGTCTCTTGCTGCCAAGCAAGCAGTGTAGCCTAATGGACTGAGCCCAGGGCCGAGAGTCAAAAGGACCTGGGTTCTAATCCCAACCCCACCCTTGTCTGCTGTGGGACCTTGGGAAAGACACTTCTCTGTGTCTCAGTTACCTTATCTGTCAAATGAGGATGAAGACTGTGAGCCCCATATGGGACAAGGACTGCGTTCAACCTGATTATCTAGTATCTACTCCAATGCTTAGTCCTTGGCACATAGTAAGCGCTTAACAAATAATTTTTTTTAAAAAGAGCTGATATGCCCTGGGGAGCTCCATCCGAGGCCTCTCCCACCCCATCCCTCCACTGCTTCCGATCCATTCCAATGCCTCCACTTAATAATAATTATGACATTTATTAAGCACTTACTATGTGCAAGGCACTGTACTAAGCACTGGGGTGAATACAAGCAACTCGGGTTGGACACCATCCCTGTCCCACATGGGGCTCACAGTCTTAATCCCCATTTTACAGAAGAGGTACTGAGGCACAGAGAAGTACAGTGACTTGCCCAAGGTCACACAGCAGCCAGGTGGCTGAGCCGGAATTAAAACCCAGGACCTTCTGACTCTCAGGCCCGTGTTCTATCCACTAAGCCACGTCAGCATCTGCCTTTCGCAGGAGGTAGCCCCGGTGACCGAATCCCAGGCGGAAACTCTCCGCTAGCCGGTTTAGCGGTGAGGGCCCCCAGAGCTGAGGCAGGCGGAGCCCGGTCACCACTCCGCTCTGCCTCCCCCACCCCCCCGCCTGCCCACCCTCCCGCTGAATCTTCCAGCTCATCCCACATCTGTTGGGCTCACCCCAATGGGATGCGGTGACCTCCAAGGCTACACACTGCTCTGCTTCAGAATAAACTGTATAGAAAATAAACATGTGGGATAAATAAAGCGCAGGGCAGGAAGCGATGGTTTAAAAAAGTTCCCAGAAAAACCACGGGTGAGGTCAGCTACCTACCACTCTCAGAGGCCATTAGCTCTGACATCACTCAAATTGCTCAATAAAGAAGTCCAAGGGGAACAGTTGCTTTTGGATATTTCCCAGCTATCTACCAGTCAGAAGAGCCGTGACCTACTTTTTTTTCTTTTCTTTTTTTTTTAAGAACCCTTTGCTGCTTTCTGTGTGGCCTCCAGCGGGGCTGTGAACTGTCTGTAGCTCTTTTTTTTTTTTTAGGTTGTTTCCATTTTTGCCCTTTCCAAGAGCCGGGTCCCTCTAGACTCCTCCCGCTGGACGCTGGCAGAGGAGCGAGAGGAGCCGGGGCTTGTGTACCCTGACAAGACCCCTCCCTCCCAGCCCCTGCCCCTCAGTGGGCTTTCTTGGCCGTCATCCCGCTCCTCTGAATGACACTCCATCTCCTCAAACAGAGCCCTGGCTGTCGGATTCAATGGCCGGGTCTCAGCAGGGCGGAACAGTTCTTGAAGGGCCCAGGACGGGAGGCTGGACTTGAACGAAGCTTCCTGGGGCTTCGGCAGAGAGCAGAGACAACTTTCTAGGCTTTGTCCCTGGGGAGGGGTGTAAGGGAGGGGTTGGAGAAATTTCAACCCTGGTGGAGCTGGAGTTGGGGGAGAATACCTCAGAGGGGAAACATGTCCTATTCTGAGAGGCCTTAGCCCAGGGCAGTTCACTTCCCGTGATCTAAAGCTATCAATCAATGGCATTTAATGAGTGCTTACTATGTGCAGACCACTGCATTAAGTGCCATCCTGCTACGGTCTTGGAACGGGCAACATGATCTAGTGGATAAATCCCGGGTCCATGAGGCAGAGGCCCTGGGCTCTAATCCCAACAGTGTCACTTGCCTGCTGTGTGACCTTGGGCAATCACTTCACTTCTCTGTGTCTCATCAGCAAAACAGCGATTCAATACCTGTTCTCCCTCCTACTTAAACTGTGAGCCCCACGTAGGGCAGGGACTGTATTCGGCCTGATTATCTTATATCTACCCCCAGCACTTAGAACAGTGCTTGACACACAGTAAGCATTTAACAAATACAAAATAATATGTCCACAGGCAAAATGTCCTTTATGGCTTTTAAAAGTTTAAACCTGAACCTAAATGGTGAGGAGAATCTCCAGGCTGGAAATGCCACTGAGAGATCATCTGGTCCATCCCCCTGTGTCCAGATTAGGTGGACACCTAATCTGACCCAGACAGATGGGTGTCTGCCCCAGCCTTTGGGTTCTGCAGGAGAAGGAGACTGTGCAGTAACCCAGGCCTGCAACTTTCAATTTACAGAACTAACCTCTTGGAGGCCAGCAGAAGAGGATGCTCAGTGGGAAAGTCAGATGTAGAAAAGGATCAGTGTCCACTGGATCTGAGGGTGAGACTCCCATGCTGGAGGGATCTGAAGCCAATCACTGAACCACTAAATTTGTAAAGCTTCTCTGTCCAGGCAGCTGGATGGACATCTTGTTTCGGGGATGATAAGTGTGACCTTTAGCTTATGTTGGGGCTTCAGGGACCAGGTTCAAGTCAACTGTAGCCCCTTCCCCTCACTTTACCCTGGGCTACTCTCCCTCCAGAGGGACCACCACATGGTCGCTAGAAGCCCAGAATTACGTCAGACAGGTCCGGTTTTCAGCTGACCTGTGCTTCACCTGGTTTGAATACAGTACCAGAAACAACAGAACCAAACCTTCTCACAGACCCAGGAGGGAAGCACAGAGGATCCAGAGTAACTCTGGAGTTGGAGTAACCCAGAGAAACAGTCCTAGGTTCAGACTGATTTGAGGCCAAGAGAGTGGACTTTTGCAAAGTGGAGACAGTATAATATCCATCACACGTGTGTGTGAGTGTGTGTGTGTGATGTCATAAGAGTTTCGGGGTCTGGTTCTTCGGTCCCTTGTCCAGGTGGGATCTAGGGGACTGACTATTTTCTTCTGTTCTTCTTCTCTCTACTCTCTACTGAGCCCAGACCCAAAGATCCAGGGAAGCCCAGAAGCCCATGGAAGGTTCTTTGGTTGCTTGGAAGCCGCCTCCTCTCAGTTTCCCCACCTCATTGCCCCAAGACCTGCAGTAGCCTGGTTTCTTCCTCCCACTTCCACTGCCTCTCTCAAACCTGATGGCAGAGTGCTGAGTTTCTGTAGGACACTTCCTTGGGGCGTTTTCTGAGGTCAGTCTGCCCATGCTCATGGACCCCCGGGTGTCTTGGCTGCCAGGTTTAGCCTTCAGCTACAACACCATTGTGGTGGATAGGTGGCATTGTTAACCTCAGTCCCTTTTTTTTTAAATGGTATTTGTTAAGCGCTTACTTTATTCCAGGCACTGTACTAAGCTCTGGGGTGGATGCACACAGGTTGGACATAGTCCATGTCCCACAAGAGGCTCACAGTCTTAATCCCCATTTTTACAGATGAGGTAACTGAGGTGCAGAGAAGTGAAGCAACTTGCCCAAGGTCGCACAGCAGACAAGTGGTGAAGCTGGGATTAGAAACCAGGTCCTTCTGACTCCCAGGTCCATGCTCTATCCACTAGGCCTTGTTGCTTCATTTTCCTGTTCTTGAATGGAGAGATGTAGTGTTCAGCCTGCAATTGAACTGGGGCAGACCCCACTTAATAAGCTCTTTGCAATAACCTGGGGCACCACAGAATTCAAGCATGCAGGATCCTGTTTGCTTTTTTTTACCGAGTCCTGGGAGAACAGAATCAATAGGTAACTGGTCAATCTTTTCCGTCCTCTCTGTCTTCAGGTGGAATTACTGCCAAAGGCAGGTCAGGAAATTTGATTTTTCCTTCCCCCTGTTTTATCTCCCTCCGGGAACCCAGCCCATAAACTGAGTTTATTATTTTAAATATCTTTAAGGCCACCTCATCCCCTAAATGAAAATGGACAGAATCCCCTGGCTTTAGCTCGTGCTATCCTGCCCCGGCCACACCCATCTCTAGACTGTAAGCTTGTTGTGGGCAGGGAATGCGTCTATTTATTGTTATATTGCACTCTCCCAAGTGCTTATTATAGCGCTTTGCACACAGTAAGCTCTCAATAAATATGATTGAATGAAAGAAGAGTGGAACTAGCTAAGTCTGGATGAGGTGAAAGGAGCTGATGAGTGGTGCAGACACCTGTCTGCAGCTTGAGGCTTTTCCCAGTTTGCCTTGGGGAGCTGCACGGGACGATGAGAGCCCTTTTCGAGTTCACCACGGCAACAGGCCGAGGTAGTGCTTGCCTCGGTCCTCTTCTTCAGCCCCTATCCAGGGGAGGTGATGGCCAAACCTGGGGTCGGAGAGGATCCCGAGACAAGCTGGCACCACAGGCCGGACATGACCTTTCGTGTTTCTGAGGGAGGAAGATTGAGTTTCTCCTGGTTCTGAGGTAGGGGTCGGGGACTGGCTCGGTAAAGGTCGGTAACAAAGGCTGGCCTGCGCACCGTGAGTTTTAACGAGCCTGTGGAATGAATTTTTCCCACCTGCCGGACGTGTGTCCTGTTTCCCTGTAGATGTCCCTTCTGCCCTCCTGGGATATTTCCACTGACAGGCTATGTCCTTGCCACCTCCTTGGGACACTTCTACTGACCGGCTGCATCCCCGCTGCCCTTCCAGAACACTTCTGCTGACTAGCTGCATCCCCACCGGCCTCCCTTGATTCATTCAATTGTATTTATTGAGCACTTACTATATGCAGAGCACTGTAGTAAGTGCTTGGAATGTACAATTCGGCAACAGAGACAATCCCTGCCCAACAGTGGACTCACGATTAGACTGTAAGCCCGTCAAACGGCAGGGACTGTCTCTATCTGTTGCTGACTTGTTCATCCCAAGCGCTTAGTACAGTGCTCTGCACATAGTAAGCGCTCAATAAATACTATTGAATGAATGAATGAATGAAAAGGGGAGAGACAGACTGCAAAATAAAGCGCTTCCACTGACCAGGCGCTTCCCCCAGCTACTGGATGAAGGAAAGTGGTATAGAGGGCTCTCTTCCCCACTGCCATGCTACATTCTCAATCAGATGCTAGGACTGCAGAGGAACCAAGGGAGACCCTGCCTGGCTGAAACTCACACAGAAGGAAATCTCCATCAAACAGAGCTGTTCCTCACCAGGATTGGAAAATCTCATCTGCTCCATTTGTGCAGTTGGGGCCAGAGGACAGTGGGACGAGTCAGTCAGTCAATTGTATTTATTGAGTGCTTACTGTGTGTAGAGCACTGTACTAAGCACTTGAAGGAGAAGAGCATAAGACCCAGAGTCAGGAAACCTTCATTCTGATCCTGGATCCACCACCTGCCTACTGTGTGACTTAGGCAAAATACTTACCTCCCTCTGTGCTTCAGTTCCCTCATCTGTACAATGTGGATTCAATTCCCAATCTCCCTCGCAGTTAGACTGTGAGTGTCAGAAGGACCAGGGGCTGTGTCCAATCTGATTGTCTTGCATCTACTTCAGTGCTTAACATAGTGCTTGGGACATAGCAAGCACTTCAACAAATTCCATCATCATCATCATCATCATCATCATTATTATTATTATTATTGCTATCATGAGGAGTCAAGCACCAGTTCCACCAGGCATTTCATTTGGAAGGCAGCCCTAAATACCAGCCTGCAGCTATTCCCGGCAGGGGGATGGGAGAAGTGAGGGCTGTGTACCCAGCCGTGACGCGGTCTGGACGCCCACTTGCAGGAAGGCGGTGAGAGTGGATAATCTTCCTGACAGGTGCACGTCTCCGTGGCTTATCTCTCCTAATCTCCCTCGGAAAATGCTGCCCCTGCCTGTTTACATGGCGCTGGCAACATGGAGGGCCGGATTGAAGCCACCCGTTGTTAACCTCTCCTCTAGGACATTGCCCAGATTGCAGGCCACTTGTTCATATGCTGAAGGCCCCCCAGGCAATCAGAAGCAGTAGGAGGCATGGCCATGTAGCCCATCCCTGACCCAGAGCAGGATTTTTCTTTACTCACGGCTCTTGTCTGCCTGACTCATGGAGAAATGGAGCCAGGACCCAACCCGGATATTCATAATGTAGTGAGAAAAGGCGAAGTTTTCTCGGAGGAGTGAGACATTGGCACCCCAACGCAAATCCACAGTTCACGTATGAGAACCCTCCCGCTCATGTACACTACATTTTCAGTGAGAGAGAATTTGGTCCAGGGAGTTAGGTGGATTATAATATAACTGTGGTACTTATTAAGTGCCTACTTCATTCCAGGGACTGTACTAAGCACTGGGATAGATACAAACTAATTGTGCTGGACACAGTCCCTGTACCACCTGGAGCTCACAGTCTTAATGCCCATTTTACGGCTGAGGTAACTGAGGCACAGAGGAAGTGAAGTGACTTGCCCAAGGTCACACACAGATAAGTGGAGGAGCTGAGACTAGAACCCAGGTCCTTCTGACCTTGGCTCTATCCATCTCCTAATAATCAGCAGGATAATCAAGGAATCCTGAAGCCGCAAGAGATATTCAGTCAATCAATCTTTGGTATTTTTCGAGTGCTTACTGTGTGCAGAGTCCTGTACAAAGCTCTGGGAAGAATCCAATATAACAGAGGTGGTAGTCACGTTCCCTTGCCACAACAAGCTTGCAGGCACTTCCTCCATGAAGTCTTTTCATATCACAGCCTCATTCTACTGAGTTCAATCATCCCAGGAATCCCCGACTCTACACGATAGGTCAAGAAATAGCGGGGTTCAGGCTTGAATCATTCCCGTCATCGGCTGCCACGGTGGTGGTGGTGATGGTGGGAGAAGAGGAGCTCCTGACGTGTTCATTCATTGTCAGTTGTATTTATTGACTGCTTATGGTGTGCAGGACACTGTACTAAGTGTTTGGGAGAGTACAGTATAACAATAAGCAGACATTTAACAGACATAAGCAGCTGCAGGGACAACTGAACATGCCCTGGGGGATTTGGGTTTCGGTGGAGGCCCAAACAGTATCCCCCATGCTGACTGTCCTTTCCGACAGGAATTCACAACCCCTCACACGTTATCACGATACCTCCCGGGGACCACTAAGAAGCAGGGACTTTCACCCCTACTTTTTAGATGGAGAAACAGAGGGCTAGAAAGGTCACGTGAGTTGCTTAAGGTCCCAAGGGCACCCAGCTCGATCAGGACCAGACCTCAGCTCCAAGCTGCCTCCTCCCTACCCTTCCTACGTCCTCTTACCCTGAAAGGATGCAAAAGCCCAAAGAGAGTCCAGGAACCCAGGAGATAATACAGGCACAGAAAACCTGCAGTGTACTTGCATTCATGCTCTGCTTCTCTTGAACTTTGTGTTCACATAGAACCCATTTTGATATATATGTAGGAGTGAGCATAAAGAACGTGAGCCTTGCGGAGCAGTGCTCTCTGCCTCTCTTTTATCGAGCTTGGCGCCCAAAGCCACCTTTCCGTAGGAAGTTAAATAAATGAAGTCCGTGAGATCATATCGCTGCCCCACCCATGATTTTCCAGGCTCCAGCCACACGCACTCCGCTGGCAGATGGAGGCCCAGGGAATCCAGACCCAGAGCAATCAAACTTGGGCCAGGGCAGCTCCTGGAGGGTAGGGATTGTATCTTTTTCCTCTGTTGAACTCTCCCAAGAATTTAGTGCAGAGGACTGCAAACAATAACACTTAAGAAATGCTACTGATTGATGAATCACAGAAGCTCACTAGTAGAAGCTGGGATGGGGAAGGGGCTGGGATTCAAACAAGCAATCAATCAGTCAGTTGTATTTATTGTGCACCTACTGTGTGCAGATCATTGTATAGTATAACAGAGTTGGCAGACACATTTCCTGTGCACAAGGAGCTTACAGTCTAGAGGGGGAGACAGTCATTGATGTGAATAAATAAATTACGGATATGTACATAAGTACTGTGGGGTTGAGGGAGGGGTGAACAAAAGGAACAAATCCAATTGTAAGGGTGATTCAGTCCTTTGAAATGAGTGTCCATTGCACCATTCACCATTGGGGGAACTTTTCTTTAGTCCTATGACACAGCACCCCAAGGGCCCCAGCATAGGAGAAAGGCCAGCTAGGCTCACTGCCAGGTGGCCCATGCCACTGGAGGTGGGGCTCAGCAGTCATTGCAGCCAGAAGGTTGGCCGGATGGGACAGTCAGGTACCCTCTGGGGTGCAGGGAGGGCCGCTTTGAAAGAGACCAACCTTGGGTGAGCTTGTTCTCATCCCCAGATGGGATTTGTGTGGAGCCACTGACCAGCTAGGGCTTAGTGTCTTTCTGGTCTTCCTCTCCTGAGCCCACAGTTCCTAGCTCCCCGCTGGACAGAAGCAAGAAGAATGAGGGAAAAGTAAAAGAGAGTTTCCTGCAACAGGGTAGACCAGACACAATTGTGTTTATATGGTAGATGTTGAGCATTTATTATGTACCCAGCACTGTACTAAATGCTGAAGATTAATTAAGTTGGACACAGTCCATGTCCCACATGGTGCTCAGTCTTTATCCCCATTTTACAGATGAGGTAACTGTTGCGGATCACCTCGAGATGGCGATGGTGAGGCCAGCCCCAAGTCAAGGGACCTGTGCCATGTGACCTGTAAAATGCCTGCGCCATTGCCTGTGCCATGTGGATGGTAAAATGGCCACGCCATGTGAAACTCCACCATGTGCCACTTCAAACTTGGCGCGCCACTCTCGCGCGGGCCGGTCGGGTGTCACGGGATCATGAAAGTGCTTACTGATTGGTTACTGTTACTATGTGTGCCTAGCCCCGATTGGGTGCCCTGTGCCAGCGGGGGGTTTCACCGTACCAATAAAGCTGGCAGGGCGGCCCGGGATCGGGGCGCTGCGGTCACTCGTCCCCCACCGGGGTGAACGGGCCGCTCGCCACTTTCCTACTGTCCTGTTCTTTGACCCGTTCTCTCGGAGTCTTTCGTCTCTTCATCGACTAAACGAACCCTTTCTAATTTGTCTAATTTTTGTCGATAACAGTAACAGAGGCACAGAGAAGTGAAATGACTTGCCCAAGGTCACACAGCAAGCAAGTGGCAGAGTTGGGATTGGAACCCAGGTCCTTCTGACTCCTAGGCCCATGTTCTATTCACTAGGCTAAGATGCTTCCCATCTTCTGAAAGAGGCTGACCTTAGGTGGGCTTGTTCTTGTCCCCAGCTGGTTTGAATGTGGAGCCATTGACCAACTAGGACTTATCATCTTTCTGGGCTTCCTCTCCTGAGCCCCCAGTTTCTAACACCCTGCTGGTGCAGAAACAAGAAGAATGAGAGAAAAAGTGAGTTTCCTGCATCAGGGTAGGACCAGACAGACCCAATTTATTCTTTTCTCTTTGTTGATGCCCTTTGGCCTTGGAGTTTAGCTGCTCCCCAACTCTCTCTTTTTTTAATTTAATGGTATTTGTTAAAATGCTTACTTTGTGCCAGGCACTGTACTAAGTACTTGGGTACTATGCAGGGTTATCAGGTTGTACACAGTCCCTGTCTCACATGGGGCTCACACCCTTAACCTCCATTTTACAGATGAGGTCCAGAGAAGTAAAGTGACATGCCCACGGTCATACAGCAGACAAATGGAGGAGTTGGGATTAGAACCCAGGTCCTTCTGTATTCCAGGCCCCTGCTCTATCCACTAGGCCATGCTGCTTCTCTCTTCCTTGGGGGTAGGGGGTGTGGAAAAAATGGGTGCTGCTGACCTTGGGCTCGGGCAGGTTAAGAATCGGGTCTTGAGGGAAAAACAACATCCGTGCTCAGCTTCCGAGGGCCACTGCGGAACCTTCGGAAGCCGTGTCTCAGGCTGCTCCTCCTAGTGTGTTTCCATTCATTCTTTGCATTTTTCCCCGCGGAGTCAGCAGCCACTTCATAGAAACAAATATTTAAAACAAAACAAAACACAGCCCCTCTTCCTCCTCTCCCCTCCTTCTCCCCAGTAAAAACAGGAACTCGAACCGTAAACCTGGAGCCCAATTTAGCCCTTGGTGAAATCGTTACAGGCCAAGACACTTTATAGGCTCATCCGGAGTGGAGATAAAACACCCAAATAAAAGCATCCATGACTCTGGCCCTTGGCGCCCCAGGCAGGGTCCACGTGAAGCCATGAGGAGACCGGAGAGGGGTTGATTGCTCCCAGAGGGGAATGGGAGGCAGGACAGCCGGTGTGGGGAGAAGCTGGAGCCCAGAGTCACTATTTCATTAAGAGTTCCCCTCTCCTCTGAGGCCTGGTTCCTAAATTTATCATAAAAAGTGCAATTTCCTCTCAGACATGAAGTGCCTTTCCGAGGACCACAGGACAGGATGTGAGGCGTTCACCTATCCTGACAGCAGCTGCAGGGAGAAGGTAGAAGCACTGTGGCCTAGTGGAAAGATCACAGTCCTGAAAGTCAGAAGACGTGGGTTCTAATCCTAGCTCTGCCACGTGTCTGCTCTGTGACCTTGTGTGAATCGCTTCACTTCTCTGTGCCTCAGTTACCTCATCTGTAAAATGGGGATTAAGACTGTGAGCCCCAGATGGGATAGGGACTGTGTCCTACTTGATTATCTTGTCTCTACCTCAGCACTTAGAATAGCGCTTGGCAAATAGTATGCACTCACCACAATACCGCAATTATTATTATTATTGTTCTATTATTAATATTAATATTACTAAGGTGTTGGCTTGCCAGTTATTCAGCTGGGCAAGGACACTCAACCCAGTCCAAGTCTGGTTAGTGGTCGGGGTTCTGTAAAAGCAGCCATGGGATGTGACACGTGAAGGAAATCATACTAAAAGCAGAGCTAGCATCACTTGGTCCTGGAAATATGCCTGCCTGGGTGTGTACACTGGGTACTTTGGAGCCACTAATCTGGAAACACTTGGGGAACTTGATGAATGATCTTCCCCTCCCCCTCCTCCAATTAGACAGGGAGGTTAGTTACGATTGTCATCCCCATTTGACAGGGCCCATTAAGTGATGCATCACCAGTTGTCCGGTGACTCTGTGGGGATTCAGGAATCGATCCCGGACCTGAGCTCAGAGCAGTAGAGCCCCATGGCCTGATTACCTGGCTCGGGGGTAGCTTTGGTGATTGCTGGGATCCTTGGA
Organism: Ornithorhynchus anatinus; assembly: GCF_004115215.2. Lineage (NCBI taxonomy): Eukaryota > Metazoa > Chordata > Mammalia > Monotremata > Ornithorhynchidae > Ornithorhynchus > Ornithorhynchus anatinus. The sequence continues at coordinate 39,478,025 of NC_041749.1, read as the reverse complement.
GCTAGCCCTCCCCATCTCCTTCAGGAAGCTTTTCCTTTTAAACCCTCAGCACCCCCAAGTCAAGTCAACCGAACAGCCTCTCTTAGCTTGTGTATACTTTATTTCCACACTCAGCAGATGAAGATTTGAATATTCAATCATTTATTCAGTGATTTCATCTAGACATATTTGCACTATCTGTTATTTCCTTGTTCTTCCTCCTGCTCCCACTATTTGTAAATAATCTGTGGCCATCTCCCCACATTTGACTGTGAACTCCTCGAGGGCAGGGAAGATGTGTTCCCTACCCCGGCCCCTCCAGGAAGATGGGGAGAGGGAGGTAACGCGGATGGGGGTCCCTATCCTCTGTCACCGACAGTCCTCACTTTCCGCTTGCCGCAGCCTTGCGGAGTTTTAATTCTTAAAATTCAGAAGTGGTCCTCGGGGTTGGAAATGGTGGACGGTCTCCTCCCCTGTGTTCCACAGGGCGAGCGGGAGAGAGTAGGAAGGCAGGACTGAGGCTGGAGGCGGAAGCGCTTCCCACTGAGCGCCGGAAGTGGTAGAGGCCAACGCCGAGCCAAACGGCAGCCATAGCAGCAGTCCGGCAATTTCGTGGCCGGGCCAGGCAGAGCTGGCCGGAGGGTGAAAGTCATGTTTTCATCCTCCCTGAGAACTGTTGATTCTTTCTGCTCCTCCTGGCTGGGAAGAGAGTTTAGACTTGACCTTGCAGAACCGGGCCCAGGAAAGCACAAGGCAGAAGCCCCGAGCAGGGAAACAAGCTGCGAGACCTGAACTCCTGAAAAATATTGACTGTTTCTTTTTTTAAGCTAATATTCCAAATTTCTTCTGAAAGTCAACTTAGACATCCAGGACACAGGAAGCCAGGGAGAGGACTGCTGCCAACAGCCTCAGAGGGACCGAGTCGTTTCTTTAATAACATCCAGATGGGATCCGCAGAAATTGTTAGCGTCTCAGGAAAAAAAGAAAATCAGCTGCAGGAGAAATGAGATTCAAGTGGTTTAGGAAGGGCAGCTTGGAGGAGAAGCATATACTTGCGAGTCCCAAGAGGCTGAGAGGAAGTCTGAAATTTAAAACTCTGTGGTGGGAGGGCTGCTTCCTAAGAAAAGCTTGAAGAAAAATGGTGCGGCAGCTGACAGTTTCCCTAGGAACTCTGGGCATGGAGAGGAGCATTTTAATAGAGCCACCCCTCTCTGCAAATGGGAGGGGGGAGGGAGGGAAAGGGGAGAATTAGAGCCCAGTTTTCCCCGAGCCGTGCTTATCTGGAGTGCTCTGTACAGTGCTAAGCGCTTAACAGAGTGCTCTGCACCCAGTAAGAGCTCAATAGATGCCACTGATTGATGATGGATTGATTGATTGGGGGCCAAGAGGGGCGGCTGGTGGTGAGTGGCGGTGGATTTCGCTCTCCCTCTCCACCCCAAGGGGAAAGGAAGTGCCTGGTTCCTGGAATGTGGGCTGTTTGCACGTAAATCACTTATTTGGAACCAACAGGTGGGGGCCGGAGGAGGCCGGGGCAAAGCCGGGATGTGCGCAGACGTCCCCCCCTCCTCACTTCATTCCACAAGCAGCTGGCCTCCTCGCCACCGCCTTCCCGATGCAACCGGTTCTTCCACTCCCGACGCCCAGCAGCCTCTCATCGTGGAACTTCAAAGTCCGTTCAGGATCAGCCCCCTGACAGTGACCCCACAGATGGAGAATTTGAGCCGGAGGGAAGGGGGAGGGGAGCCAGAGGGGGAGCGGAAACGCAGATATTTCTGCTTTCGGAGTAATCCCGCCATCCCAAATCAGGAAACGCACAGGAGAAGGATGTGATGCTAGAGGGTTCATATCCTGGAACTCCCAACATTAACGTGCCTGGGGCCTTTGGTGGGATAAGGATACTGGATTTGTATTCTGTTGCACATAACCGGCTTAATGTGGGAACCAGAATTTCCTGCCACGAACAACATTGCCCAAGAGTGAGCCTAGAGCAACAGGACGGGACATGTCTTGGAGCGTTATCCAGGAAAACCCATTCAGAGACCAGGTCCCTTTGCGGGGACACTGGCTCTTAGGCTAAGGCTTCTGGCCTTGAGCTGGATAGGGGGATTCATTAGCTCCCGGCTGGACATCAGATAGATCCGTTATTGTGGTGATGAGTGAATGGAGGCCGCCTGCAATGGGTCGTTTGCAAGAAAGGTGAAAGGTAGTGGGACCTTGTGGGACCAGCAGGATTGTGGGAGTCAGGGGGCCTGGGTTCTAGTCTCAGCTTGACCACTGGCCTGCTGCTGTGTGGTCTGGAACAAGTCACTTGGCCTCTCTGGGCCTCAATTTCTTCTGTCAGATGGGGATGAGGTACTTGCTTATCTTCAGTTTTGAACCCTGTGTGTTTGATTGATTAGCTTGTATCTATTGTGGTGCTTACCACGAAATAAGAATTCAGTACATACCATAAATATTATTATCCTTAACATAAGAATCAATCAATCAGCTAATCAGTCACATTTATTCAGTGCTTACTATGTACAGAGGACTGTACTAAGCGCTTGGGAGAGCACAAAACGACAGAGTCGGTAATCACATTCCCTGACCCCGAGGAGCTTACAATCATTCAGTCATTCAGTAGTATTTATTGAGTGCTTACTGTGTGCAAAGCACTGCACTAATTGCTTAGCAGGAATAAGGACAGGAGCAATCCCATGCAGGCCTGGATTAATGGGCTTCCCGGCCCTTTCCTGTCTCTGACGGCAGCACCAAAATCCTCTGGAAGGAACAGGGTTAGTGCTGCCCTTCTTACCGTCCCTGAGCATGGTTGGGGATGAAGTTTCCAACATTCCCAACTTTTCCTTGTACTAACCCCTCATAGATGATCCTTCACCTATGAACTTGTCCCATCCTTTCAGCCTGCACCATTTCCATAGTATCAAATTCCACCAGCCTACCCCCTGCTGTACGACGAAGTGTTTCCTTCTGTTTGTTTTGATCTTGCCACCCTCAAGTTCTCATGGTTGCTTCCTTATGTGGCTGTTGTGGGATTTGGGGTCCTCACCCCTCCTTGATTTAGTAGACTTCAGTTGTCTTGTCTTAGGCCGACGAGTCGTTTCCGACCCAGAGCGAAGAGACATCTCTCCCAGGACGCCCTGCTCTCCATCTACCATCGTTCTGGCAGTGTATCCATAGAATTTTCTTGGTAAAAATATGGAAGTGGTTTCCCACTGCCGCCTTCCGCGCAGTAAACTCGAGTCTCCGCCCTCGACTCTCTCCCGTGCCGCTGCTGCCCAGCATGGGTAAGTTTTGACTTGTAGCAGATTGTCTTCCACTCGTTAGCCACTGGCCAGGCTAGGAATGGAATGGATAGGCCTCTTCTTGACTCTCCCTCCCACAGCCAAGACTGGTAGAGTACTAGAACTTTCCAGTTGTGACTCTGAGAGGGGGAGACTTCAATTACCCTTCATCTTATATCTAGCCCAGAGCCTAGTACAGTGCTTGGCAGATAGCAAGTGCTTAACAAGTACCACAATGTTGTTTATAATAATAATATAATAATTATTATTATTGTTATTATCTTTTCGGGTGGAAAGGGGTTGCTGTTGACCTGTTTCGCATGTCCTCCCTCTCTAATCTGAAACTCCCTTTCCCCCACTCCCAACCTGCAAAGCCTTATTGAGGTAACATCTCCACTACGAGGCCTTCTCGTATTAAGCCCTCTTTTCCCCATCTTTCTCTCCCTTCTGTGTCATCTATGCATTTGGATCTGTGACTTCTGATATTTTATATTTGCCCCACCCTCAGCCCCACAATACTAAATGTGCATATCTGCAAATTATAAATTGTTTGTTAATATTAATGCCTGTCTCCCCCTCTAGACTGTGAGCTCATTGTGAGCAGGAAACATGTCTACCACTTCTGTTGTATTGTACTTTTCCAAGCATTTAGTACCATGCTCTACACATAGTAAGCACTCAATAGTCAATCAAATCAGTCAGTCATTTGTATTCATTGAGTGCTTACCCTGTGCAGAGTACTGTTCTAAGCACTTGGGAGAGTACAATGTAATGGAAGCATTCCCTGCCCATAACAAGTTTACAGTCTAGAGGAGGAGACAAACATTAAATCAATAGATTGTAGCTATATACATAAGTGCTGTGGGTCTGGGAGGGGGGATGAATAAAGAGAGTTAATCAGAGTGATGAGAGTGGGAAAAGAGGAAGGGAGAGCTTAAATACCATTGATGATGATGATGATAATGGAAGAATCTGAATCTTTTCAGTCTCCTGCTGAAAGGAAGCAAGTTCCTCCCTCTCCCCTGATCATTTTGGTTCTCTCTTCTGTTCTTGTTGATAGGTTTTTCCTGAGATATGGTGGCTGGCCCGAACTCAACCCAGTATTCCAGATGTGTAAGTAGTATGATTTTACAACCACCCTTCCCTCTACCTTCAAAGTCTTATTAAATACACGTCATCCAAGAGGCCTTCCCTGACTAAGCCCTCACTTCCCCTACTCCCGTTCCCTTCTGTTTTGCCTATGCAGTTGGATCTGTACCCTTTAAGCACTTGATATTCACCCCACCCTCAGCCTCATGGCATTTAAGTACATATCTGTAATTTGTTTCAATGTCTGACTTCCCCTCAAGGCTGTAAATTCCCTGTAGGCAGTGAAAATAGCTACCAACTCTGGTATATTGTACTCTCCCACTCTGCACACAGTAAATGCTCAATGAATACTACTTATTGATTGATTCATTGATTTTAATTGGACAGATGGTGTGAGGGAACAATCCATAATGACTCCATGGTTTATTTCCTGAAGTGTGACTGGCAACTGAGAGACCAGCTTTATTTTTTTTTTTGGTATTTGTTAAAAGCTTACTATGTGCCAGGCACTGTGCTAAGTGTTGGGGTAGATACAAGATAATCAGGTTGGACACAGTCCATTTCCCACATGGGGCTCACAATATTAATCCCCATTTTGCAGATAATAACAACAATAATAATGATGGTATTTGTTATGTGCTTACTTGTAGGCTGTAAGCCTGATGTGGGCAGGGATTGCCTCTATTTGTTGTGGAATTGTACTTCCCAAGCATTTAGTACAGTGCTCTGCACACAGTAAACGCTGAATAAATATGATTGAATGAATGAATGAATGAATGTGCCGAGCGCTGTTCTAAGCGCTGGGGTAGATGCAAGGTAATCAGGTTGTCCCATGTGGGGCTCACAGTCTTAATCCCCATTTTATAGCTGAGGTAACTGAGGCACAGAGAGGTTAAGTGAATTGCCCAAGGTCACACAGCAGACAAGTGGAGGAACCAGGATTAGAAACCAGGGCTTCTGACTCCTGGGCCTGTGCTCTGTCTACTAGGCCACATTGCTTCTCTGGTATCTTGCAGCTGGAAGTCCAGACCCTTTTTCCCATGGTGTATTTCCTTGGTACTTGTTCAAGCTGAAGTTTATCTGGCATTTTCCAGTCTACTTACCAGCTTTATGAGCTCTTTCTGTAGATTATCTGCCCAACATTTAACCACCCAGTATAACTTGGGGTCATCTATGATCTTGGAGATTTCACTGCCAGCTCCCTCTTCCAGACCACGAAAAAAAGTTAAGCAAAACAGGTCCTTGCAGAGATCTCAGTGGGACTCCTCTGTTTACATTTCTCAAACCTAAAACATGGCTATTATTCTTTACGCATCGTTTATTATCTAATAGGCAGTTTTCTATCAACATCACAACTAATCAATCAGTAGTACCATCAGAATCAATCAGTAGTATTTATTGAGCACATGCTCTGCAGAACACTGTACTGTGCTCTTGGGAGAGAATGATAGAGTTGGTAGATACGATCCCTACCCTTGAGGAACTTACAGTCTACTGAGGGAGATGGACACTAAAATAAATTACAAGTAGGGGGAAGATTCCCTCCAAACCCACCATAGCTTAGAGGTTTTTTTTTTTAATCCTTTGATGTGGAAACCTCTCAGAAAAAATTTGTAAAATATAAATAAATGATGTCCACTGCTTCCTCTCTTTCCATATGTTTATTGACCCTATCAAAGAATTCAACAGATGACTGAGGCATGAATCCTTCTTACTGAAGTCCTACCTCTCCCAAATGGTGTTTATCTATGCGTTTATGGATCCTTCCTTGACTTCATTATAGTTTCAACCAAGATAGTCTTTCACTAGACTATTATTCCCAGGGCCCTTATTAAAGTTGGAGTTATAGCATCAAAGTGCCATTTGTAACAATGTTACCACTCTTGCCATCAGGTCTGCAACTTCCCTTCTGAGTCAATTCAGAATTATGGTGGTTTCTAAACAGTCCTAGTGGTCTGCTTTTTGTTTGTTTGGTTTTTAATGGTATTTGTTGTGTGCTTACTATGTGCCAGGCACTGTACTAAGTGCTGGGGTAGATGTAAACTAATCAGATTGGACCCTGTCTGTGTCCCTCATGGGGTTTACAGTCTTAATCCCCATTTTACAGATGAGATAACCGAGGTACAGAGAAGTAAAGTGACTTGCTTAAGGTCACACAGCAGACAAATGGCGAAGCCTGAATTAGGACTCAGGTTCTGACTCCCAAGTCTGTGCTCTATCAACTAGGCAACACTGCTTCTTATGTTTAGTTTAACAGTTTTAGTTTAACAGTTTTAGTTTCTAAAACATGAAAAGCATCGTGATGTGGTGGAAAGAGCTTGGCCTGGTAGTCGGAGGACCTCAGTTCTAATCCTGGGTGATTATGGATTATGGAGATGGAATCCTGGCTCCGCCACTTGCCTGCTGGGTGACCCTGGGCAGGTCACTTAACCTCTTTATGCCTGGCACATAGTAAGTGCTTTAACAAATATCATTAAGAAAACCCCCAAAATCTTGCATGTTTTCCACAGTTTCATGCAGCACCTCTGTCCTGTCTGCTACAAAAAGCCAACTGGGTATGGGAACCACCAAACAAGTTCCTTGGTTGAGACAAACCTAAAGACGGACATAAAGCCTCCTGGCTATCTCCTCTTCCTTCATGATTGGCCCCCCTGATTCCCAGCCAGCTTCCTATTTTTGATAAGCTAGATAAATCACTTATTATTCACATTGTCCTTCTTTGGAAATTCCTTAAACTTTTTAGCCCACCCTAATTTTTTGTTTGCACCGGAACTGTCGCTCTCCATGGGTTACCCCATTTGCTTCTCTTGGGAAAATAACTATTCTGGAAGGACTTTTACTTTGCCAGTTAGCCATGCCAAGGATTCTATTTGGATCCCTGTCTTTTTGACTCTGTGGCATGCATTTTGCCTGGGCTTCTATTTTGGGGTTTTAAAATGATTCCAGATTAGGTTATTTTATATATATTTAGTTACTCCTTTCAGCTGCTTCCTAACACAGATTTCCATTTGATCCTGGTTCCCCTTTCCTAAAATGTCATAGCTTTTCTTCTTTTATATGGTATTTGTTAAAGGCTTATTATATGCCAGGCACTGTTCTAAGCACTGGGGTAGATAGAAGCTAATCTGGTTGGACACAGTCCATGTCCCATGTGGGACTAACAGTCATAATACTCATTTTACAGATGAGGGAACAGAGGAAGTGAAGTGACTTGCCCAAGGTCACGCAACAGGAAAGTGGCAGAGGCAGGACTAGAACTCAGGTCCTTCTGACTCCCAGGCCTGTGCTCTATCAATTAGGCCACACTGCTTCTCCATCCTTGTGATGGTCTTCTTGTTTTATTCATCTTCCCTCCTCAGCAAGAATGTTAACTTAAAGAGTGTTATGACTTACTGCAGGAGTGTGAGTTTAGACTGTGAGCCTGTCGTTTAGACTGTTAACCCATAGTTTAGACTGTGAGCCAGTTGTTGGGCAGGGATTGTCTCTATCTGTTTCTGAACTGTACATTCCAAGTGCTTAGTACAGTGATCTGCACATAGTAAGCGCTCAGTAAATATGATTGAATGAATAAATGAATGAATGAGTGCTCTCCTGCACAGCTTTCCCTCTCCAGCTTCTGCTCATTTGTCAGAATGAGGCCTTGGATTTGGCAAGAAGGAGATCATTTGTGACCTTTGAGAGGGCAGTTTTTGTGGAGTGAAGGGGACAGAAGCCAAATTGAAGGAGGTCAAGGAGAAAATTGGAGGAGAGGAACTTGAGACGGCAGGTGTAGGCAAGTTGTTTAAGGAGTTTGGAGGTGGATGGTAGGAGGGAGATGGGGTGATAACTGGAGGGACCCGATGATTCAAGGGAGGGTTTTTTTAGGCTAGGGGAGACGTGAGCATCCCCAAAGTTATTATCATTATCATCGGTAATGGCAAATATTTCTTGATACCAATTGTAGGGGGTTAAAGAGCAATCAAGCAGTGGTACTTTTTTGAGTAGTACTGATTAGCGTGGCTCAGTGGAAAGAGCACGGGTTTAGGAGTCAGAGGTCGTCGGTTCTAATCCCGGCTCCGCCACTCGTCAGCTGTGTGAGTTTGGGCAAGTCACTTCACTTCTCGGGGCCTCAGTGACCTCATCTGTAAAATGGGGATGAAGACTGTGAGCCTCACATGGGACAACCTGATTACCCTGTATCTACCCCAGCGCTTAGAACAGTGCTCAGCACATAGTAAGCACTTAACAAAAACCAACATTATTATTCCCTTCTGAGTTTATGATCAGAAGTTTGAAATAATACAGATAAGCATCCAGTAATAATACCAATAGGGCATAACCACTTAGTATAAGTGCACTGCATATATAAATGTATAAATTGTATAGTATAAGTAGTTAGAATAGTGCATTGCATCCAATGGGAGCTGAATAAGTGGATTTACTACTGCTTCTATGGGCGTGGACACTCATCCTGTCATTTATATTTATCTTCACTCCTCTCCCACTACCACCCAGCTTGCTCCTCTAAAGCCAGTTTACTCACCCTGCCTCATTCTCAGCTCTCCCTGTTGACTTTCTGTTCACACACTCCCTTCTCATCAGGTAGATCACTGCTCTCCCTTTATTCAAAACTCTTCAAATCACACCTCCTCCAGGAGGCCTTCTCTGATTAATCTCTCATTTCCCCACCTTATTTCCCCTTCTACTGCCACTTCAGCACTTTCATATCACCTAAGCACTTGAGTACTCACCTCCTCCCCCTTCATCTTCTCTTCCCTGTAGCACTCCACTGTTTCCCTTTACCCATAATTTATTTTAGTGTGCTCTCCACCAGGTCGATTGTAAACTCCTTGAGGGCAGGAATTGTGCCTACCAGCTCCATTGTACTATCAAGAGAGTAAATGCTCCTTAAATACTATTAAACTGATTAAATATGGACTCCTTAAAAATAATGATTTATCTAGTCAGAGGAGAGTGAGTAGGCTTTTCAGAGGTTAATAATGTGCTTTGGGGCGACCAGGCTGGGAAGACTTCATGGAAGAGGTGAAGGCCCCTTTAGGCTTAGAAGTCAGAGATGGGTGGAGTGGAGCAGGCCAGTGAGTGACTCAGAGGTGTAGAGGGAGAAACTCAGATGAGGAGATGAGGCTGCACTAGCTAGAATGGACTTTTCAGGAGGTGATGTTCGAAAATCAACACGATCAGGTCTGAGCTCCCCAAAGTCACCCCTCCGCCTCTCCCCTCCCCCCCACCAACCCTCTCCCCTACTTTCCCATCCTTCCCTGCAGTGTCCTCAGAGGAGATCTCCTCCCTCCTCGCAAGTGCCACCCCCTCCACCTGCGCCTCGGACCCCATTCCCTCTCACCTTATTAAAACCATCGCCCCTGCCCTCCTACCTTCCTTAACTTCTATTTTTAACCACTCAATCTCCAGGGGCTCCTTCCCCTCTGCCTTCAAACATGCCCACGTCTCCCCCATCCTAAAAAAACCCGCTCTTGACCCCACTTCCCCCTCCAGTTATCGTCCTATCTCCCTACTACCCTTCCTTTCCAAAATCCTAGAACGAGTCGTCTACAATCGATGCTTAGAATTCCTTAACTCCCATTCTCTCCTAGACCCCCTCCGATCTGGTTTCCGTCCCCTCCACTCTACCGAGACTGCTCTCTCTAAGGTCACCCGTGACCTCCTTCTTGCCAAATCCAATGGCTCCTACTCCATTCTGATCCTCCTTGACCTCTCTGCTGCCTTTGACACTGTCGACCATCCCCTCCTCCTCCATACCTTATCTCACCTTGGCTTCACGGACTCTGTCCTCTCCCGGTTCTCCTCTTACCTCTCTGGCTGGTCATTCTCGGTCTCCTTCGCTGGAGCCTCCTCCCCCTCCCATCCTTTAACTGTTGGAGTTCCTCAAGGGTCAGTTCTTGGCCCTCTTCTGTTCTCCATTTACACTCACTCCCTCGGTGAACTCATTCGCTCTCACGGCTTTGACTACCGTCTCTACGCAGATGACACGCAGATCTACATCTCCGCCCCTGTCCTCTCCCCCTCCCTTCAGGCTCGTATCTCCTCCTGCCTCCGGGACGTCTCCACCTGGATGTTGGCCCGCCACTAAAACTCAACATGAGCAAGACTGAGCTCCTCATCTTCCCTCCCAAACCCGGTCCTCTCCCAGACTTCCCTATCACCGTGGATGGCACGACCATCCTTCCCGTCTCTCGGGCCCGCGATCTCGGTGTCATCCTTGACTCGTCTCTCTCGTTCACCCCACAGATCCTATCCGTTACCGAGACCTGCCGGTTTCACCTCTACGATATCGCCAAGATCCGCCCTTTCCTCTCCACCCAGACGGCTACCTTACTGTTACGGGCTCTCGTTATATCCCGGCTAGACTACTGTGTCAGCCTTCTCTCTGACCTCCCTTCCTCCTCTCTCGCCCCGTTCCAGTCTATTCTTCACTCCGCTGCCCGGCTCATCTTCCTGCAGAAACGATCTGGGCATGTCACTCCCCTTCTTAAACAACTCCAGTGGTTGCCTATCAACCTCCGCTCCAAACAAAAACTCCTCACTCTAGGCTTCAAGGCTCTCCATCACCTTGCCCCTTCCTACCTCTCCTCCCTTCTCTCTGTCTACCTCCCACCCCGCACGCTCCGCTCCTCCGCCGCCCACCTCCTCACCGTCCCTCGGTCTCGCCCATCCCGCCGCCGACCCCTGGGTCACATCCTCCCGCGGTCCCGGAATGCCCTCCCTCCTCACCTCCGCCAAACTGATTCTCTTTCCTTCTTCAAAACCCTACTTAAAACTCACCTCCTCCAAGAGGCGTTCCCAGACTGAGCTCCTCTTCTCCCTCTACTCCCTCTGCCATCCCCCCTTTACCTCTCCGCAGCTTAACCCTCTTTTTCCCCTTTTCCCTCTGCTCCTCCACCTCTCCCTTCCCATCCCCGCAGCACTGTACTCGTCCGCTCAACTGTATATATTTTCGTTACCCTATTTATTTTGTTAATGAATTGTACATCGCCTCGATTCTATTTAGTTGCCATTGTTTTTACGAGATGTTCTTCCCCTTGACTCTATTTATTGCCATTGTTCTCGTCTGTCCGTCTCCCCCGATTAGACTGTAAGCCCGTCAAAGGGCAGGGACTGTCTCTATCTGTTGCCGACTTGTTCATCCCAAGCGCTTAGTACAGTGCTCTGCACATAGTAAGCGCTCAATAAATACTATTGAATGAATGAATGAAATAGGGCATAAACCAACCTGGATTTGGGAGTTTCTTCCTGATCTTGTTTCATGCATCCCACCTCTTGGGACTATGCTCAATCCAATATCTTTGGGGACAGAAAATAGTGGGATGGACAAGCCTGACAGCCACTTGAAAGGCACTGGGGACAACGGGCACTGAATTTCCAAAGTCACCTGAGTTCTGAGTTCTCTGTTCCCACGAGCTAGAGAGAGGCAGGAAATTCAAAGGTCCTCACTGAGATTTACCTTAATCGTCAGTGAAGAGCCTATGAAATCCCAGATGAAATTCCATGATTTGTCTGAGCTGCTGGCCCTCTTGCTAGTCCTCCATTTTTGCTGGATCCTTTCCCGTTATTCCCGGGGAGGGAAAGCTTGCAATATGTCACGTGACATGCGGAAATTCTGAGGCCGTGGTTTGTTGCTTAACGGTAAAACGTTGTCCTTTGGCCTAGGAGGTGGTCATAGATTGATAACCTCCGCATTCTTCATCTGGAAGGGAAAATGAGGATCTGAGTGGGATTTGGGTTCCCGAAGGCAGAGATGGGGCTGGTATGGGATGTTTTGGATTTGGAGAGCAGAGAGACTGCGGGAGGCCTCTTTCCCTGCTCAGGATCACTCAGGCCAAAGTTCTCTTAACACCTTTGACTTCATCATCCTTATTGGAATTCCTCTTTCCTTGAACTGGGAGCCAAAGTCCCACAGGCCTTTCCATAACATCCATCATGTTCTCTCCCTGTGGCACTACCACAGCCAATTGCCTCCTGCTCAGGAAATACTCTGCTCATGACATCATGGGCCCACTCAGCCCCCTTCACTCACATCCACCGGGCCTCCACGGACCCTGTTCTAGGTACAGTTGGCTGAGGATTCAGCACTTGGACTGATCCAGCACTTGGACCACTGGCCCTAGGATCAATAAATCCATCAATCAAATTTATTGAGTGCTTACTATGTGCAGGTCTCTGTACCAAGCGCTTGGTAGAGTACAACACAATAGTATAGCAAAAACATTCCCTTTTGACAGTGAGCTTACAGTCTACAGAGGGAGACAGACATTAATATAAATAAATTAAATGTGGATGTGTACGTAAGTGCTATGGGGCTGAGCAATACAGAAGGGAGTGGGAAAAGAGGAAGGGAGGGTTTAGTCAGGGAAGGCCTCTTGGAGGAAATGTGCCTTCAAAAAGGCTTTGAAGTGGGGTAGAGTAATTGTCTGTCGGATACGAAAAGGGAGGGCGTTCCAGGCCAGAGGCAGGATGTGGGCAAGAGGTCAGCGGCAAGGTAGATGAGACCGAGGTACAGTGAGTAGGTTGGCATTAGAGGAGTGAAGCGTGTGGGCTGGGCTGTAGTAGGAGAACAGCGACGTGATATAGGAGTAGGCAAGGTGATTGAGTGCTTTAAAGCCTATGGTAAGGAGTTTCTATTTGACGCTGAGGTGGATGGGTAACCACTGGAGGTTCTTGAGGAGTAGGGAAACATGGACTGTACATTTTTTGTAGAAAAATGATCCAGACAGCAGAGTGAAGTATGGACTGAAGTGGGGAGAGACAGGAGGCAGGGAGGTCAGCAAGGAGGCTGATACAGTAATTGAGGCAGGTTAGGATAAGTGCTTGGGATAGTTTCAATTATGGGGTGTCAGTTATCTAGTCTGGCGGGTTAAAGAACCAGGGCTAGCTCAGAGACTGGGGAAAAGAGTTTGGCAAAATGAACCATCTTCAGATCCAGCCTGCCCAGGAGAGGCAGTCCCAATTTTGTTGGTTCCTGGGCTATCAATTGCCTTGAAGGGAAAGAGTTTTCTACTATGAAAGATTGATCCAATCCCCCAGGAGTGAAGGGGATCTGGGGAAAAGGTCAGAGAATTAAATTCCAGGACCTCGGGCCAGCCCTTAACGGGGAACAAGTGATTTAGCAGGAACCCAGTCTAAGTTTCCAGAATCAATGTGGTGTTTTAATTCCCGTGCCCCACAGCATTGAAAGCCAAATACATCCAGTTTCCCTACAAAATGGTGAGCTCTTGTGGAACTCCAAGATGAAGAAAACTCCTGTCATAGTACTCACTGTAGTACTCGGCATGTCTGATACCTCATGAATGTGTACAACTGTTTTTTTCCGGCACCGTATTGTGCTGAATGCAGACAGATGTGGACTATCAGAAGAATGATGCAGTCTAGGCATGAAAACACACATCCTGGCAGATGTAGTGTGTGAAAATTTGCCACTGTGCTTCAACTGCCCCCAGCCCCAGGGAGACAGAGACCTTTGAACACATTGCTTAGAAGTAAACAGACTTTAGAGACACAGCGTGGCTTAGTGGAAAGAGCCCGGGCTTGGGAGTAGGAGGACGTGGCTTCTAATCCAGGCTTCGCCACTTGTCTGCTGTGTGACCTTGGGCAAGTCACTTAACTTCTCTGTGCCTCGATTCCCTCATCTGTCAAATGGAGATGAAGATTGGGAGCCCCACGTGGAACAACCTCAATACCCTTGTATCTACCCCGGTGCTTAGAACAGTGTTTGGCACACAGTAAGCACTTAACAAATATCATGATTATTATTAAAGAAACGGCATGGCTTAGTGGAGAGAGCACCGGTTTGGGAGTCAGAGGTCGTGGGTTCTAGTCCCGGCTCCTCCACTTATCAGCTGTGTGACCTTGGGCAAGTCACTTCACTTCCCTGTGCCTCATTTCCCTCATCTGTAAAATGGGGATGAAGATTGGGAGCCCCATGTGGGACAACCTGATTACCTTGCATCTACCCCAGTGCTTAGAACAGTGCTCGGCCCATAGTTAGCATTTAACAAATACCCACATTATTATTAAACTGGCAGGCTTAACCGACATGCTGCCTTTCCCACCCTCCACCCTCCAGCTTAAATTCCTAGCAGTGGGGAGGAAGGGCTGACAGTGCTGCCCGGCTGTAAAGAGTTGGAGAGACTCTCCTACAACAGCCCAGCCAGCACACTTTGTCCCTCTAATGCCAAACTTCTCCCTGGACCTTGATTTCCTCTATCTCACCTCTGACCTCTTGCCCTTATCCTGCCTCTGGCCTGGATCTTCCTCCCTCTTCATATCACAGCGACAATTACTCTCCCCCACTTCAAAGTCTAATTGAAGGAACATCTTCTCCTGGAGACCTTCTCTGACTAAGCCCTCCTTTCCTCTTCTCCCACTCCCTTCTGCGTCTCCCTGACTCACTCTCTTTATTCATCCCCCCATCCAGGCCCACCACACTTATGTACATATCTGTCATTTGTTTATTTATATTAATGTCCATCTCCCCTTCTAGATTGTAAGCTCGTTGTGAGCAGGAAATGTGTCAGCTTATTGTTATATTGTACTCTTCCAAGCACTTAGTACAGTAGTCTGCACCCAGGAAGCTCTCAATAAATATGATTGACTGACTGACTGATGTGAGGATGCCAGGGACAAGGGGACCAATACCAGCCTCCTCACTGGACCTAGATCTTGACTATCTCACCGCCGACCTCTTGCCCACATCCTGCCTTCCGGCTTGGACCATCTTCCCTTCTCATATCCGACAGACCTTCAGGTTCCACACTTTAAAGCCTTGTTAAAACCGCATCTCTTCCAAGAGGCTTTCCCCTACCAAGCCCTCATTTCCACTTCTCCCTCTCCGCTTCGCATTGCCCTCACCCTTGGATTTGCACCCTTTATTCACCCCTTCCTGAGCCCCACAGCACTTATGAACATATCTGTAATTTATTTATTTATATTAATATCTCTCTCCCCCTCTAGGCTGTAAGTTCACTGTAGGCAGGAAACGTGTCTACCAACTCTGTATTGCTGTACTTAGTACAGTGCTCTGCAAACAGTAAGTGCTCCCGATAAATATGATTGATTGATTGAAGGGGATCAGGGGTTAGAGGTAACAGATATGTGGGGATACAGCACCGATGTAGGGTCCTCAGAGAGGTGGAACCCCAATATTGCACCAGACAGCATGCGTTGGTTCAGCCAACACTCTCAGACTTGAGTGCTTCTGGGGAATGAAGTCCTGGAAGTTCTGAGAACGGGGTTGTTCTCTCCCTCATCCATCGAACATCCATCCCGCACGCTTTTGGGTGTGGCCTTGGAGAGAGATACCATTCCCTGATGATTCAGTAAAGCAGCTTTTTGCAGTGATGGAAACCCTCATCCATGGCAGCGGGTGGAGGCCACAGTGGAGGGGAGACCTGTTAGAACCAACTTCCCACTTTCTACCCAGGCCTCAGCAGCCAAAGCTGAAAGTTGGTGCTGGGCTATGTGGTCAGCCTAACATTCAGAGTCTCTCCACAATTTAAGGGTCTCTAGATCCCAACTCTAGATCTAATGATAATAATAATACCAATGAAAACAACTGTAATTGTAGTATTTGTTAAGTGCTTACTCTATGCCTGGCTCTGTCCTAAGCACGGGGGTGGATACAAGTTAATCAAGTTGGACATCATCCCTCTATCACATGGGGCTCCCAGCCAAAGTGGGAGGGAGAACAAGTATTGATTCCTCATTTTACAGATGATGAAACACAGGACCAGAGAGGTTAAGTGATTGGCCCAGTGTCACATAGCAAGCTGGGGAAATGCTAGTAGGCAACAGAAAATACTTTTTTTTTTAAAAAAATGGTATTTGTTAAACACTTACTAAGTGCCAGGCACTGTAGTAAGGGTAGAAGCATGGTGTAGTGGATAGAGCTTGGGTCAGGGAGTCAGAAGGTCGTGGTTCTAATCCCGGCTCTGCCCTTTGTCTGCTGTGTGACCTTGGGCAAATCACTTCACTTCTCTGGGCCTCAGTTACCTCATCTATGAAATGGGGGATTGAGAATGTGAGGCCCACATGGGATAGGGACTGTGTCCAACCAGATTTACATGTATCCACCCCAGCGCTTAGTATAGTGCCGTGCACATAGTAAGAATTGAACAAGTACCATTATTATTATTATTAGATACAAACTAATTAGGTTAGATGCAGTCCGTGTCCTATGTGGAACTCACAGTTTTAATCCCCATTTTACAGATGAGGTAACTGAGGCCCAGAGATCTGAAGTGAATTGCCCAAGATCACACAGCAGACAAGTGGTGAAGCCGGGATTAGAACCCAGGTTCTTCTGATTCCCAGGCCCAAGCTCTATCCATTAGGCCATGCTACTTCTCAGTGGATAATACTTCAAGTAGAGCTTCAGCTTCTTCTACAGACATGTTTTGTTTTGTTGTCTGTCTCCCCCGTTTAGACTGTGAGCCCGTTGTTGGGCAGGGATTGTCTCTGATGCCGAATTATACATTCCAGGCGCTCAGTACAGTTTTCTGCACGTAGTAAGTGCTCAATAAATACGATTGAATGAATGAATGAACATGGCTCCTATCCCGCCCCTCACCTAGGAGGCCCAGAGATTCAGACTTCTTTCTCTTCCCATGTCTCTGGGAGGTTTGGAAGGTAAATAAGGAATGGAGTGGGAAAAGGAGGAGAGCGGAGAGATTGGAAGCTATATTGGAAGCTCCTTGAGGGCAGGGATCTGGGCCTACGAGCTCTAGTTTACTCTCCCACCTGTTTTGTCCCTTGCTCTACACAGAGTAAGCACTCAATAAGTACTCCCGATTGATCGATTGGCTGATTGAGAATGGGCCTGCACATGTTGGTTCCCATCCGGGCCGGGAGAACACTGGGTCTGATTTTGAGGCCCCTGTCCCCCTGCCTCCAGAATCCAGGAGGGAAAGCCTCTCCGCAGATTTGCGGATGCCTCTTCCTCACGGCTTCGGCCGGGGGAATCTCCACCCGGGAAACTCTCGGAGCCAAGCCCCCTGCATCTGGTGGCATCTGCCGGGGTTTGCCTCTGGCCCTCTGGTCGCAGCTGCTCGGATCCATCCCCTCACCCCCTCGGTTTTTGTGCAGGGGGAGCGGGGAGAAGGAAGGGGGAGGTTGTGGGGGGTGAAAGCCTTTCTTCCGGAGATGGCAGAGGGAGGAGGGGAGGAGAGGGAAGCGTGCCGTCTGGGCCCTGGCGGAACTGCTGTCTTGGAGGGAGGTGGCACCCTCTTCTGGGCTGAGGCCCAGGATTGTTTCCCAGCAGCCGGAGGCTGTGGACACAACACACCACAGGGACAACCATCAGAGGCCGCCCAGCGCTCCGCTTCAGCACTGCCCTCTCCTGGTGCCGCCTGCTCCTTGTCGGAAAGCTGCAGCCCCCATTGTAGAAGACGCCCCCTCTCTCCCTGACTTTCGGGGACCCCATCCTGGCTTTGTCTGGAGGCAGCTCTGCCGGGAAGCTCAGCCATGCAGACAGGGGTGGTAGGCCGGACTCTCCCGGAGGCCTGGGGTCGACCGGTTCCGGGAAGCAAGTCCGGCAGGTTTCTCTGTAAAATGCCTTCACTTGTCCCCCCCTGGAGAGGACCCCATCTTACCCCTAGCCGGGTCAGGAAGCATCATCCTTTGCCATCTTGGGGGCTCGGGAGAGGCCCAGTGGGTTGGGGAGAGGGGGACTAGGGGAGCGGTCCTTGCTACAGGGAAACATTTGGTGTTTTAATGGTGATTCCTCCTGCTCTCATCCCTTCCACTGCTCTTTGATATCCAAATGGCTCCCACCACTGCTTGAACCCCAGCACTGAATTGCGGGGCAGGTCCAGTCAGTGATACCGTGAGCAAAGCCACTTTTTATGGTATTTGTTACGTGCTTATGATGTGCTGGATACTGTACTAAGCGCTGGGGTAGATACAAGTTAGTCAGGTTAGACAGTTCCTGTCTTACATGGGGCTCTTAATCTCCATTTTACAGATTAGATAACTGAGGCATGGAGAAGTGAAGTCACCTGCCCAAGCAGCAGAAAAATGGCGGAGTCGGGATTAGACCCCAGCTCCTTCTGACTCCCAGGCCCGGGTTCTATCCACTAAGCCACGTTGCTTTCTAGCACTTGGGCCTGGTTCAACAGCATTCATCCCCTGCCGTGGGATCTGTGACCTTTGGGCATTTGGTATTTGTCCCACTACCCCGCTATCCCATAGCACATCTCTCTCGCTATATATATATCTATCTTTAAATTATATATTATAAATTACTTGTTTGTTTATACTAATGTCTCTCTTCCCCTCTAGCCTGAAGCTCACTGTGGGGAGGGAACGTGCCTGCTAATTTTGTTGTGTTGTGCTCTCTCAAATGCTTAGAACAGTGCTCTGCGCATAGTGAGCGCTCAATAAATACCACTGATTAACTTGTTATGGGCAGGGAGCATGTCTGCTAATTTTATCATTTAGTACTCTCCCAAGTGCTTAAAATAGTGCTCTGCAAATAGTAAGACTCAATAAATGCCATTGATTGATCGATCCATTAGTGGCATGAGGTGGGCGGTGGGCAGGGGCGGCAGGTGGAGGGGGTCTTTGAGTGAGCCTGCAAGTCACCCATACACTCCTTCCTCTGTCTTTCCCTCCCTGGGGTAGGTGAGGAGCAGGTGGAGGAGGGAGGCCCTAGGGCCCGACACAGGGCCTTCCGTCTATCTACAGATCTGGAGGGTGGAATCTCGGAAGGAGAAGGAGCGCAGCCTAGTGGATAAAGCACAAGCCTGGGAGTCAGAGAACTAGGGTTCTAATCCTGGCTCCATCTCTTATCCACTATGTGACCTTGGACAAGTCACTTCACTTCTCCGTGCCTCAACTGCAAAATGGGGATTCAATTCCTGTTCTCCCTCCTACTCAGACTAGGAGCCCCATGTGGGATAGGGACTGTATCCATCCTGATTAACCATTAACCATATTAATTGTATCCATCCTGCTCCCATCCTGATGAACCCCAGTGCTTAAAATAGTGCTTGACACATAGTAAGGGCTTAATAAATACCATAAAAGAACATATGGAGAGGTGGAAGGTCAGCCCAAAGTAACTGAGCTGCTGCGGGACCCATCAGTCTAGGGATAGAAGGGAGAAGGAAAGGATTTAAAGAGTTCCCGGCTATGACTTCCAGCACCCCAGCTTCCCCTGCACAGGGAGGACACCGTCATGCCCTCCTCACCCTCCTCTCCTCCTGCTGGGGCCCCAACGGCTCCCACCTGCAGGTCTTGGGGGACTTCCATCTCTTGGGCAGGAAAAGGACTCCGGACCCTCGTGGGCAAGGGGGCATGCCAGTGAGGCAGGTTTCTAACTTGACCCTTCAGGACTCCCTTGGTCCTCCCAGTTTCCATTGCCCCTTGGGGTGAGGCAGGTCTTCGAGCTACGCTTCCGGGGAGGAGCAGGACAGACTAAGCCATTGAACCAGAGCTGTCCGGAACCCCGGCAGGGGGAATGCGGTCTTGGTGCCAGAGTATCATTATGAGAAGCAGCGTGGCTCAGTGGAAAGAACCTGGGCTTGGGAGTCAGAGTTCACGGGTTTGAATCCTGGCTCTGCCACTTGGCAGCTGTGTGACTGTGGGCAAGTCACTCAACTTCTCTGGGCCTCAGTTACCTCATCTGTCAAATGGGGATTAAGACTGTGAGCCTCACGTGGGACAACATGATTACCCTGGACCTACCCTAGCGCTTAGAACAGTGCTCTGCACATAGTAAGCGCTTAACAAATATCAACATTATTATTAGGTGCTAAGGGTTGGGGCGATGGGAGAGGGTAAAGAGCAGAACTTCTGTACTTAAGTCATCCCTCCCCCAAGCCTGCTGGTCCAGTGGACACTTTGCTGCCAGTGCCTCTGGCTGACTGTTGCCCAGTGTGGTAGTCACGTTTTGGAGATCCAGAATCCCGTGGATAAAGTACAGGCCTGGGGGGTCAGGACCTGGGTTCTAATCCTGGCTCCACCCCTTGCCTGCTGGGTGACTTTAGGCAAGCGTCCCAAAGAGAAGTGGAGTCCCCACCGTCTCAAGCTCAACTGCTATCTCGTGACTGCTCGAGCCAGCAAGGTGGGATTCGGAAGTGCGGGTGGGAAGTGCACCTGAAACCGCTAGATTGACAGCCCGAGCTGGGAATACAGAAGGTGACCCTCGCCCCTGTGCCAATCAATTAGGTATGGAGGAAGGGGGAAGGCGGTGATTGGATAAAGTGAGGCAGGAAGCTGATGTGGCATAGGAGCACAGGTAATAAGTACTTGGCGTCCCTGACCTTCTGGGTAATGGATTGAGATTTGCAGCACCTGGTTACGAGTCATCTCTGCTCAGAGTGTAGAATGCTCCTCTGCAGGCAATGAGGAGCCTTGGGATGGGTGAGTGTCCTGCTGAATGCTTGTGGGATTGGGAGCTAGGCTGCTTTGCCATGGGCGTGTAATGCATAAATAGATTCCTCCAAGGTGGGAAGCGTTCATGGGTGGTAGCTAGCTGCCTCGCCACGTGTGAACAAGGCATAAGTGAATTCCTCCCGGGTGGGAAGTGTTCATGGGCGGGATCTAGGCGTTTCTCCATGGGCGAGTAACACATAAGCATATTCCTCCCGATAGAGAAGCTCTAGTATCATTAAATAATCATATTCCTCCTGAAAGGGGCCTCCTGAAAGGGAAGTTCAATTCACCGCATCTAAAATAGTCAAATAATTCAATTTACCTCATGGAATAACTTTTGTATGAAATTCAGCCTTTCTGTCCCTCCCCCTCTCTCTGTCTCTTGCCACACTGATTCCTGAATGAACCCAACCCTGGTCGACAGGTGACAGCAAGCCACTTCACTTCTCTGTGCCTCAGCTGTAAAATGGGCATTCATTACCTGCTTTCCCTCCTTCTTAGACTATGATTCGGACTGTATCCATCTCAATTAACCGTTCGTTATATTAACTGTATCCATCCTGCTTCCATCCTGATTAACCCCAGCAATTGGAACAGTGGGGACCCCCTAGGACAGGGGACCTGAGGCAACTATCCCTACTGATCCCATCTCAGGGGGGGCTCTGATCCTCAGCGTCATGGCCTGGACTCCCAGCTGGGACTTTCAACTAGAGGTGCACACACATGCTCATTTATCTTGGCCTGTTAACTCTGATTTGGGGCCAGAAGAAATTAGACTGGACCCAAAGGAAATTGGGCTGTAGTCAAATAAGAATTTTATTTGAAATGGAGGCATGGTCCGAAGCATGGGATAGTATCCCCTCCAGGATCTGATCCAAGGCCACACCCAGGAGACTGCAGAGTTTAGGAAGGGAACCCTTGGCCTACTAATAGAGTTTGAAACTGGGACCCTGTTTATCTGTTTGGTGTTTGTTGAAGGCTTACTATTTGCCAAGCACTGTACTAAGCTCTGGGGCAGTTGTGATACAATCGGATCAGACCCAATATCTACCCCACGTGGGGTTCACAGTCTAAGGGGGAGGGAATTGAATTCTACTGAATCAAACCCCCATTTTACGGATGAGGAGACTGAGGCACAGAGAAGTTCGATGACTTACCTAAGTTCACGTAGCAAGTGGTGGTGCTAGGATTAGGACCCAGGTCTCCCGATCCCCAGTCAAGGGTTGTTCACCACAGGGACTTGGCCTGGTATTCCTTGTGAAAAAATCTTGAAGGTAAAACTAAAGGAAAAGGGGGTGGGATGTGTGTTCGTGTGTGTGTGTCCCCTAAAAGTGAATTCAGTGGAGGAAACTAAGGAAAAGGACAGGACATGTGTGTTCTGGCTGGACTGCAGATCACACAATCAGCTCCAGTTCTCATGGTGCCCAGAGACCGGCCTATCCCTACGCAGGGCTACTGTTTGAACCCTCCTAGGCTGGAGTGAGGCTACTGTCTGGGGAAGACACAGACTTGGCTCCCCTTCAAGTGCCATTGTCAGTTGGTTTTTGTGAAAGCAACAGAAGC
This sequence comes from Ornithorhynchus anatinus, assembly GCF_004115215.2. Taxonomy (NCBI): domain Eukaryota; kingdom Metazoa; phylum Chordata; class Mammalia; order Monotremata; family Ornithorhynchidae; genus Ornithorhynchus; species Ornithorhynchus anatinus. The sequence goes on along the minus strand of NC_041749.1, from coordinate 39,455,727 downwards.
AGCAGCATCCTGCCTGCATTCCTGCCTGCATTCCTGCCTGTGTTCTTGCCTGCATTCCTGCCTCCTCCTAAACAGGCTCTGCTAATCTCCTCCTTCCTGCCCCATGGCCCCTAGGCCAAAGAGGTCGAAGACAGAGGACACACTTCCTAATCACTCTGCTCCTTTTCAAGTGTGGGCACTTGAGGGTGGGCTCTGCCTTGGGAGGGTGGGCTTTTCATGGATCCTCTGTGACGATGCTCTGCCAGCAGCGACGGGCTGGTGAAACCCTATGCGGCCTGAGGTGGGCTCTCGTGGGCTGATGTGGGCTGAGATGGGCTGGTGATGGCTGATGCTGTAAACTTGTCCTCTAGACTGTACGCTTGTTGTGGGCAGGGAATGTGTAATACTCTCCCAAGTGATGTGGGCAGGGATTGTCTCTTGTTTTTGCTGAATTGTACTTTCCAAGCACTTAGTACAGTGCTCTGTACACACTAAGCACTCAATAAATAAGATTGAATGAAATACAATTGAATACAGTGCCCTGCATGCAGTAAATGCTCAGTGAATACAACTGATCAATAATTGATTGAGGCAGGCTGGTATGGGCTTGTTTAGGCTGATGCAGACTGATGTGCACTGTTGCGGGTTAGTGAGGCTGTTGTGGGCTGGTACAAGCCTCTGTGGGCTGGTGTGGACTGGTGCAGATTGGTGCAGGCTAGTGAGGACTGGTGCAGGCTGATGAGGACTGATGTGGGCTGATTCATTCATTCAGGAGTATTTATTGAGCGTTTACTATGTGCAGAGCACTGTACTAAGCACTTGGAATGTACAATTTGGCAACAGGTAGAGACAATCCCTGCCCACTGACAGGCTTACAGTCTAATCGGGGGAGACAGATGGACAAAAACAAGACAACTCAATCGATGCTCTTAGTACAGTGCACTGCACACAGTAAGTGCACAATAATAAATACGATTGAATGAATGAATGCGAGCTGGCCCGGGCTGGCTCAGGCTGGTATGGGCTGGCTCAGCTTGGTCTGCTTTTCCCAGAACCTGCTGTCATTCCGCACTCACCTCTGATTTTGTTCTCCTTCAGATCAGGAAACCATGCAGAAGGGGAGAGGAGAAAGAAGGAGGGAGACATAGACATACAGACATCCTTTTATCAGCTGCCTCTAGCTCTGCTACCTGATCTGAAAGGAGAGCTTTGAAGGTTTTGGGGTGGTGCAGGCCAGGCCTACCTGGACGTCCAACAGCCAAGGGGGAGGCTGCTGCTGCAGGGCCTCTCATTCCACGAGGGAGCAGGCAGTCCACACCTTTCCAGCCCAGTTTCTGGTCTCAGAAACCACAGGGTACAAGAGTGTGGGTGCAGGAGGAACTGCCACAACTTTGGCTCTCCCTCCAGTTCCCCTTCCTGCCCCCTCCAGTGAGGCCTAGTGGAAGGAGGACGGGCTTGGGAGTCAGAGGGTCTGGGTTCTCATCTTAGCTCTGCCACTTGTCTGCCTTGTAAACTTGAACACTTAATAGTAATAATAATAATAGTGGTATTTAAGTGCTTACTCTGTGCCAAGGAGTGGACTATGAGCTGGGGTAGATACAGTGTAATCAGGTTGACACAGTCCCTGTCCCACATGGCATTTACAATCTTAATCCCTTTTTACAGATGCTGTAACTGAGGCCCAGAGAAGTGAAGTGATTTGCTCAAGGTCAAAAAGACCAGTGGCGGAGCCAGAATTAGAACCCAGGTCCCTCTGATCCCAGGCCTGTGTTCTATCCACTAGACCATGCACTTAACTTCTCTGTGCCTCAGTTACCTCATCTAAAAAATGGGGATTAAATCCTGTTCCCTCTTTCTTAGTCTGTGAACCCCATCTGGAAAGGGACTGTGTCCAGCTTGATTATCTTGTATCTACCCCCGTGTTTAGTATAGTGCCTAGCACATAGTAAGTGCTTAATAAATACCATTAAAAAAATCCAAAACAAAAAACAATACCAGAGAAAGCTCTACTGTGACTTTCCTCCCACAACTTGACACTGTGACCTCAGCATTTTGTAGCCAAGGAAAGCGATCTTGAAGAAGGAAAGAACCGGATCCCGACTGGAACCGGAACTAGCAGTATTCATAATAAATACTAATGATAGTTTTTGCTAAACACTTACTATGTGCAAAGCTCTGTTCTAAGCGCTGGGGTAGATACAAGGTAATCAAGTTGTCCCACGTGGGGTTCACAGTCTTAATCCCCATTTTACAGATGATGGAACTGAGACACAGAGAAGTTAAATGACTTGCCCGAGGTCACAGAGCAGACAAGTGGCAGTGCAGGATTAGAACCCATGTCCTCTGACTCCCAAGCCTGTGCTCTTTCCACTAAGCCATGCTGCTTCTCCAATGTGCTATTGCTGTATTGTACTTTATTGCTATATTGTACTTTCCAAGTGCTTAGTACAGTGCTCTGCACACAGTAAGCGCTCGATAAATACAACTGAATGAGTAAATGAATGAATGCTTGAGTAGTGGATGAAGGGAGAGAGAGGCTTGGCTCGACTAAGATTTGACCAACCCCCCCAGCCACGAATGGACCATGTCCTAAGAACAGCTAGGGCCAATCAAGTCCAATTTTACATTCTTCCCCAGCAAATCGCAGTGCTTCAGAACATGTGTTTGTTTATTGTAAAGCACAATTTTGAATAAAAGGTTTTGGACCCTATAGGGCAGGAATTGGTGGGCTTCCATGCCCCCCTTCCTGAAGCAGAGAAAAAACAGAAGAGATTGGCAAGAGCCCCAAGGCTTTACTCTGCTCTCTTTCCTGCTGGAGCTTTTAGGCTCTCGCCCTTCCTCTCTGGATGCTCTTTTGTTGGTTCCTCTTCCATCTCTCACCCTCTAACTGTATGTGCCACTCATGCCACTGTTCTGGATCCCTTCTGGGATCATTTGAAGAGCTCATCAACTCCCATGGCTTCAATTACCACCTTTTTCCTTCCCTCTGCAGCTCAGATCATCTTTCTAAAATGTCATTCCGTACGCATCACCCACTCCTCAAGACCCTCAATTGTACCCATTCCTCTCAATCAGTTAATCAGTCAGAGATAATCATTGAACATTTTTTTAAATGATATTGGTTAAATGCTTATTATGTGTCAAACACTTCTGAGTACTAGGATAGGTACAAGTTAATTAGATCAAACACAATCCCTGTTCTCCATGGGGCTCAAAGTCTAAGTAGGTATCTTCTTTTTACAGTTGAGAAAACTGAGGCACACAGAAGTTGTGACTTGTCCAAGGTCACACAATAAGCAATTGGCAGACCCGCAATTAGAACCCCGGTCCTCTGATCCCGAGGCCCATGTTCTCTTCACTAGGCCAAGGTGTTTCTCACTATGTCCGGAGCACTGTGCTGAAGTGCTTGTGAGAGTACGACATGATACAGTTGGTGGACACGACATCTGCTCACAAGAAGCTTCCATATATTGAGCAGAAACTCATGACTGTTGGATTTAAAGCACTCTTTTTTTTTAAATGGTATTTGTCAAGTGCTTACTATGTGCCAGGCACTGAGGAAGATACAACCTAATCAGCTTGGACTCAGTCCATGTCCCACGTGGGGCTCACAGTCTTAATACCCATTTTACAGATGCAGTATCTGAGGCACAGAGAAGTGAAGTGATTTGCCCAAGGTCACACAGCAGATAAGTGGCAGAGCCAAGATTTGGATTCAAGTCCTCTGACTCTGTGCTCTTTCCACTAGGCAACTATACTTCTCTTCCCCCACAGATTGTTTTCCCACTATTTACATTAAAGTATAATGTTCCTGAAGGAAGGAACTGAGTCTCTTACCTTCATTATTCTCTTCCAAGCACTTAGTACAGTGCTTTGCCCAGGAAGCATCACTAGTTAATTGCTCAGCACTTGCCCAGTATGGGAGTGAATAATAATAATAGTAATGATGGTATTGATTTGGCATGAACTATGTGTCAAGCACTGTGCTAAGCACTAGACACAAGATATTCAGACTGGACACAAACCCTGTCGCAGTGGGGCTCACAAGTCTAAGAAGGAGGGAGAGAAAGTGATACCCAGAGAATATTAGTAAGTTGCTCAGGGACATACAGCAGGAAAGAGACAGAGGTGAAATTAGAATCCAGGTCTCCTGACTCGCAGCAGTGAAATAAACAAAATGCAGATTGTGGGTGGGAGCTGGATAAACCTCAACTTGGACTGGCAGCCCTAGAGAGCTTATTTGTTAGTCACTTATTGTGCATAAGCACCATACTAAGCACTAGGGTAAATATAAGATGATCAGCTTGGACTCAGTCCCTGCCCCTCACGGGGCTCACAGTCTAAATGGGAGAGAGAGAGAGAACAAGTATCTTATTCCCATTTTCCAAATGAGGAAAATGAGGCCTAGAGAAGTTAAGTGATTCGCTCAAGGTCAAAGAGTGAGCAAGTGGCGGATCTGGCAAGGGAACCCAGGCCTCCTGACCCTCAGCCCCTGTGCTTTCCACTTAGCCAGAAGGCTTCTTATCCCGTGGCTAATAGAGGACCGACTCCAACTCCAAAGAAATTCGAATGTGTCCAGGAGCTCCAGGGATGGGGCTCTATGAACCGGAGCCGGGAAAGAGGCTTCTGGAGCAGGGAGAGCACAGGAAGACGTGATTACCTCCAACTCCTTTAAGTTCTGTAGCAGCCGGGTGGAGAATTCAGCTCCACCCGGAGGGGAAGGCCCCCGTCCTGCTTGCCTTCCAAGATTCCTGAGTCTGGGACCTGAAAATGAAATCATCATTAGAGGAAGCAGCTGACAGGGTGATCAGCGGGCCTGCCTGGCACCCTCATTCATCATGGCCTAAGGCCAGAGAGGGGGAAAAATAATAGCCTCCCTGCTCACCCCGGGGCTGCAAAATCCATTCCCGTGCACACCCTGCCCAAATATTTTTACAGATAGCTGGGGCCCGGCTGGGGCTTTGGAGGCACGCTGTCCCGTTCTGCCCAGGTAATCCCTGGGATCTGGCTCCTCTCCGTCTCTCCAGCCAGGCTCCACTCAGAGGAGGCGAGGACTCGATTCCTTCCACTCCAGTCAGCAGGAGACCAGAAGTTTTGGGAGAGTCAATCAGCCAATCGTATTTACTGAGCACTGTGTATACACATATTCACAACTCTATGGACACACATACCAGAATGACATGACATAAGATGTGATGTTCTGAGAGGATGTGTCCATGGAGTTGCTATGGGTAGGAAATGACTCGATGTAAAGCACTGTACTAAGCACTTGGGAGAGTACAATATAGCAATAAACAGACACATTCCTTGCCCACAATGAGGTTACGGTCTAGAGGATGAGCTTACAGTCTAGAGGACGAACTTCCATGGAAGATTTGCTTTCCAGGCCATGGTTACAGAGCAGGCCAGGAGGATCGCTACACAAATGTGTCTGTTTATTGTCATATTGTAGTCTCCCAAGCGCTTAGTACAGTGCTCTGCACACAGCGCTCAATAAATACGATGGAATGTAATGGTGCTCTTTGGGTTCTCGGTTGAGGGACAAAAAGCTTGGCTGTCTGGCTGCGGGCCTGAACAAAGATTTCACAAGGACGGACAGCCGGCAGAAGCTTCATTCTGACCCTCAGGCCTTTCCCACCTTCAGCCCCGAGGGAGATGGCCAGAGTAGTGAGTGCTAGAAGCAGCGTGGTTGGAGAAGCAGCGTGATTCAGTGGAAAGAGCACGGGCTTTGGAGTCAGAGGTCATGAGTTCGAATCCCAGCTCTGCCACTTGTCAGCTGTGTGACTGTGGGCGAGTCACTTCACTTCTCCATGTTTCAGTTACCTCATCTGTAAAATGGGGATGAAGACTGTGAGCCCCACGTGGGACAACCTGATTCCCCTGTGTCTACCCCAGCGCTTGGAACAGTGCTCGGCACATAGTAAGCGCTTAACAAATACCAACATTATTATTATTATTATTAATTTACCAGAGGACTCTGCAGGCCAGATGAATACTGTTATATTGTACTCTCCCCTCCTGACTTGAATGCTGGCCCCATCCCCAAACTGAGGGGCCTGAGGGGAGAGTGGAAGGTGGGGAGCTTCAGGGCCTTTGCTCATAGTTCAAGGAGGGTGGAAATAGGGGTCTGACAGAGTTAGGATGGAGAGACCATGAATGATCCTCTGAGAGTTGAGGGACCCAACCTTCTTGGAGGCACAGCTGCAGTGCTTTCAGAGGTAGGACTAGAAAATCAAGCGATCAGTGGAGAAGCAGCATTGCCTAATGGATAGAGCACGGACCCGGGAATCAGAAGGATCTGGGCTCTAATCCCGACTCCATCACTTACCTACTGAGTGACCTTGGGCAAGTCACTTCACTTGTCCGTGCCTGAGTTATCTTGTCTGTAAAATGGGGGTTAAAACTGTGTGATCTGTGTGGGACAAGGGCAGTGTCCAACCTGATTATTTTTTATCTACCCCAGTTCTTAGTACAGTGCCTGGAACATAGTAAGCACTTATAACAAATACCATAAAAAAGTCAATTATCAGTAGTATTTATTGAGCACTTACTGTGTGCAGACCTCTGCTCAGTGCTTGGGAGAGTACAATGCAGCAGACAGTAGACATGATCTCTGGACTGTAATCTCCTTGGATCATGGTTCTTGTTTATTTGTATTCTTCAAAGTGCTTAGTACAGTGCTCTGCACACAGCAAGTCCTCAATAGATGCTACTGATTAATTGGTCCCTACCCTCAAGAAGCTTAAAATCAGTTGGACAGACACTAAAATAAATTGCAGGTAAGAGAAGCAAGCTCAATTTTGAAAGAAGCAATGGAGGCTGACAGTTGTTGGGTCATTTGTCCAAGGTCACACAGTAAACTAAAGTAGAGCTTGAAGCAGAGCTTTTGGTGCTTGAGTTTATCTGACTAGCTCCCCACAAAGACAATGTTCATTCAATCATTCAATTGTATTTATTGAGCAGTTACTGTGTGCAGAGCACTGTACTAAGGGCTTGGGAGAGCACAGTGCATCAATAAACAGTCACATTCCCTGCCTACAAGGGGCTTAGAGCTGTTCTCTCTCGGAGTTCCTTTCTGCCCTCTCCTCTAATCAAGCCCCCAACAAGCCCTGTCCTTATCCATCCTGCTTTTGGATGTCTTAGTCTTGTCCAGCATCGAGGGTTTGATCCTCCTGTCTGGGCCTGGAGTTCAGACAAGACCAATCTCTCTTCCCTCTTAGGGAATGGGCAGAGCAGACCCCAGACTGCGGTCATTTATATATTCAATTCAATCATATTTATTGAACACTTACTGTATGCAGAGCACTGTACTAGGGGCTTGGGATATTACAATTCAGCAATACAAATATGTTCCCTGCCCACATGAACTTATAGTCTAGAGACAGACCCTGGCCAGCACCAGCTCTCACCGGCAACAGAAACATCACTGACCCTGGATGCTCGTTCTTCTCTGACCCAGAATTCAGTGTCTCCCTCTCCCTCTCCAACAACCTCCCCCTTCCCTGGCTTCCTGTGGCCGACCTTCAGAATAGGTTAGTCCTGGATTCCCGACTGGACTTCCAGAGGAGCCACCTATTCTCCCTGTTCCCATTCTCCCTGCTCCCACTGCCTCTGAAGATGGACAGAAACTTCTAAACACAGCATGGGATAAATGTCTCTCTGCCTGTAACCAACATGGGGGAGCGATGCCCAGGAATGCTCAGGGGTGATCTTTCAGGCCGTAGCACCGAAGAGCTCTGGTTTCCGGTAGAAAGGATCTGTTGGAGGAGGTCGTCTTAGGGTCATCCATTCATTCAGTTGCCCATTCAGTTTATTGAGCATTTACTGTGTGCAAAGCACTGTACTAAGTACTTGGGAGAGTACAGTATAACAATAAACAGACACATTCCCTGCCCACAAGGAACTTACAATCTAGAGGGGGAGACAGACATTAATATGAATAAATAAACAAATAAATGAACAAATAAACAAATAAATTACAGATATGTCCCCCTGTGCTCTCTGCCCTGGACAGCCCTCAGGTTAATTAGGTTTCAGACAACAGCAAGCCCAACACCAGTGTCACCACCTCCCCCATCCCTTTCCTCCAACCTGCCTCCATCTAATTAGGAGCTCTGATGAATCGCTCAATTGTAAACAATCCTCTCTCCTGTGATTCCCTGGGCCAGCTGGGAGGCCAGGAAGAAGGAGGGATGAGGAATTGTGGTGGGAGAGGGGGGAGCTAGCCTGCCCCTCCCTGTCCGCTTCACCCCAGTGTGTCCAGGCTCGGATCTCCAGCCCCGGGGCTGCCATAAATAACATCTCAGGGTTTTCCAGAGGTCGGAGCTGCCAAGGCAGCATGCTTTAGCAAGGAAACCTGAGATGGCTGGGATCTTTCTCTGGCCTTGTTTCTGCAGCCCGTTGGTCCGGCTCCAGGATTTCCCACAAATTTTCAGTGTGTTTATTAGACGGAGTGCAGATTTTGGCCTTTGGGAGGCCAGCTACCGCCAGGTGCTTACAGTGTTTAAATCCAAAGCTTTTCAGTGGTTATCCATCATAATTAAGCCATCTGAGTACACTGGGCTGTGAAAGCCTCGATTCTGAGGGGATAAAGCTAGGAGGCAGGAAGTCAAGGAGGGGGATCCAGTCCCAATGGCCCCTTGAGGCATGTTCTGGTGACTGGGTGGGGAAAATGAGAAGAGACCCCAGCGAGAACCAGAGGGAAGGTAAATGATTGAGGAGAGGACCCAGGTGGGAAGCAAAGGGATGGTGAATGGTTGAGGAGAGTCCCCAGTCAGGAACCAGAGGGATGGTGAATGGTTGAAGAGAGGCTCCACATGAGAACCAGAAGGATAGAGAATGGTGGTATTTGTTAAGTGCTTACTATGTATCAAGCACTGTACTAAACACCAGAGTAGATGCAAGATAATCAGATCCCTCATGGGGATCACAGTCTAAGTAAGAGGGAGAACAGGTATTTTGCAGATGAGGGAAGTGAGGCAAAGCATAGAACTGGTGCCTTGCCCAAGCTGGTAAGTGGTGGAGCTGGGATTAGAACCCAGGTCCTCTGACACCCAGTCCTGTGCTCTTTCCACTAGGTCAAGCAGCTTCTCTGGTTGGGCCTCCGAATGGTTAAGAAAAGGCACTAAGGAGGAACCAGAGAAACAGTGGTGAATTTTTGAGGAAAGGTAGCAGGCAGGAACCGAAGGAATAGAGGTGAATGGTTGAGGAAAGATACCAGGCAGAAACCAGAGGAACAGTGATGAATGGTTGAGGAAAAGTATCAAAGAGGAATTAGAGGAACTGTAGTAAGTGGTTGAGGAAAGGTACCAAGGAGGAACCAGAGGAACAGTGGTTCATTCATTCATTCTATAGTACTTATTGAGCGCTTACTATGTGCAGAACACTATACTAAGCGCTTGGAATGTACAAATCGGCAACAGATAGAGACAGTCCCTGCCCATTGACGGGCTTACAGTCTAATCGGGGGAGACAGACAAAAACAGTAGCAATAAATAGAATCAAGGTGATGTACATCTCATTAACAAAATAAATAGGGTAATAAAAAATATATACAATTGAGTGGATGAGCACAGTGCTGAGGGGAGGGGAAGGGAGAGGGGAAGGAGCAGAGGGAAAGGGGGGGAAAAGGGGCCTTAGCTGAGGAGAGGTGAAGTGGGGGGTAGAGGGGCAGCAGAGGGAGCAGAGGGAAAAGGGGAAGCTCAGTCTGGGAAGGCCTCTTGGAGGAGTTGAGCTCTAAGCGGGGGTTTGAAGAGGGGAAGAGAATTAGTTTGGCGGAGGTGAGGAGGGAGGGCATTCCAGGACAGCGGGAGGACGTGGCCCGGGGGTCGACCGGGGGTCGACGGCAGGATAGGCGTGAACGGGGGTCGGTGAGGAGGTGGGCGGCAGAGGAGTGGAGCGTGTGGGGTGGGCAGTGGAAAGCGAGAAGGGAGGAGAGGTAGGAGGGAGCAAGGTGATGGAGAGCCTTGAAGCCTAGAGTGAGAAGTTTTTGTTTCGTGCGGAGATTGATAGGTAACCACTGGAGGTTTTTAAGAAGGGAAGTGACATGCCCAGAGTGTTTCTGCAGGAAGATGAGCCGGGCAGCGGAATGAAGAATAGACTGGAGTGGGGAGAGACAGGAGGAAGGGAGGAGAGTTACCAGTCAGAAACCAGAGGAAGAGTACCGAATGGTTGAGGAAAGGTACCAAGGAGGAATTAGAGGAATGGTGGTGAATGGTTGAGGAAAGGTACCAGGAAGGAACCAGGGTGACAATGAATGGTTGAGGAGCAGTATCAGAAGGGAACAAGAGAGAGGGTGAAATGCCGATGAGAGGAGGACAATTAGAGGAGCAGTGAAACAGAGGCAGATAAAAAGAGAGGGGGAAAGGCTGACAGGCAAAACCATCAGAAGAGAAGTAGCATGGCCTAGCAGAAAGAGTTCAGGCTTGGGAATAAGAGGACCTGAGTTAAAATCCTGCCTTTACCACTTGTCTGCTGTATGGCTTTGGGCAAGCCACTTAAATTTTCTGTGCCTCAGTTTGTTTTTGTCTTACGCTGTCGAGTCGTGTCCGACCCATAGCGATGCCACGGACACATCTCTCCCAGAGCGCCCCACCTCCATCTGCAATCGTTCTGGTAGTGTATCTATAGAGGTTTTTTTGGTGAAAATATGGAAGCGGTTTACCATTGCCTTCTTCCACGCAGTAAACCTGAGTCTCCATCCTTGAGTCTCTCCCAAGCCGCTGCTACCCAGCACAGGCGAGTTTTGACTTGTAACGTATTGCCTTTCCCTTGCTAGCCACTGCCCAAGCTAGAAATGGAATGGATATGCCTCTGTTTGACTCTCCCTCCCATAGTTGAGACTAGTAGAATACTGGAAACTCTCCAGGTGTGACCCTGAGAGTCTGTGCCTCAGTTACCTCATCTGTAAAATGGGGATTAAATCGTCCTCCCTCTGACTTAGACGGCGGGAGCAATATGGGACAGGGACTTTGTTCAACCTGATTAGCCTGTTAACCTGATTCCTGGCATGTAATAAGCTCTTACCAAATACCTTTTAAAAATATAAAACAAAGAGAGGCAGGGGTAGAGAGAGAGAGAAGAATGGCCTCTTAGGGCATGGGTTTGGGAATCCGAAGAACCTGGGTTTTAAGACCAGCTCCACCACTTGTCTACTGTGTGACCTTTAGCAAGTCAATTAACTTCTCTGTGCCTCAGTGACCTCATCTGTAAAATGGGGATTAAGACTGTGAGCCTCACGTGGGACAACCCGATCACCCTGTATCTCCCCCAGCATTTAGAACAGTGCTCTGCACATAGTAAGTGCTTAACAAATACCAACATCGTTATTATTATTATTACATGGACTGTCCAATCCGATTAGCTTGTCTCTACCCCAGTACTTAGTACAGTACCTTGTGCAAAGTAGGTGCTTAACAAATACCATATAAAAAAAGGAAAGAATGGTGTCTATTTGATCCAACTAGAGAGCAGCATTTCCCTGAGCACATGGTTCTATATATGCAGAGTCCTGGAAAGGAGAGGAATCCAATCAAGAGGAACCAAAACTACGGGAATAGTTTGGAAGCAAAGGCCTCTAAACGCAGCACAGGACTGACCCTGAGTTTGTAAACTCCCTGTGAAGAGGGAATGTATGTTTTTAATCAATCAGTCAATCAGTGGTGCTTATTAAGTGCTTACTGTGTGTGTAGTACTGAATGTACTGAGTGCTCGGGAGAGGCAAACATGATCCCCGCCTCAAGGAGCTGACAGTCTCATCCTTTGCAGGTTGGCCTAGTAGAAAAAGCCTGGCCCTGAGAGCCAGACCCCTGGGTTCTAAGTCCTGGCTCTGCTACTTGCCCTCTATGATTTATGCCAGTCACCCTTCCCCCAACCTCCCTTCCTGCCCTCTCCCCCCCAATTAGACTGTAAGCCTGTCAGTGGGCAGGGACTGTCTCTATCTGTTGCAGAATTGTACATTCCAAGCACTTAGTACAGTGCTCTGCACATAGTAAGTGCTCAATAAATACTATTGAATGAATGAATGAATGAACTCTGTGCTCCAGTTTCCTCAAATGTAAAACGCGGTTTCAATTCCTGTTTCCCTCCCACTTAGTCTCTGTCCCAGATGGGGTTCACAGTCCGTGAACTCCAGTGGTTGTCCATCTCCTCTGCATCCAACAGAAACTCCTCCCCAATGAGGAGCACTTCACTGCTCTAATGCTAACCTTCTCATTGTACTTCGATCTCATCTGTCATACCGCCAACCTCTCGCCCATGTTCTGCCTCTGGCTTGAAGCACCTCCCTTCTCATATCTGGAAGACAATTACCCTCCGGCCCTTCAAAGCCTTAGTGAAGGTGCCACTTGTCAGCTGTGTGACTGTGGGCAAGTCACTTAACTTCTCTGTGCCTCAGTTACCTCATCTGTAAAATGGGGATGAAGACTGTGAGCCCCACGTGGGACAACCTAATTGCCCTGTGTCTACCCCAGCGCTTAGAACAGTGCTCTGCACATAGTAGGTGCTTAACAAATACCAACATTATTATTACACCTCCTCCAAGAGGCCTTCCCTGACTAAGCCCTCTTTTCCTCTTCTCACACTCCTTACTGCGTCATCCTGACTTGCTCCCTTTATTCATTGCCCCCCAAATCCACAGCATTTATATACATATCTGTAACTTTATTTGTATTGATGTCTTTTTCTCCCTTTAGACTGTAAGCTCGTTATGGGCAGGGAATGTGTCTGTTATATTGTACTCTCCCAAGTGTTTAGTACAGTGCTCTGCACTCATTAACTATGATTGACTGACTGAATGACTGTGTCTGGCTTGTTGACTTGCATGTACACTAGCACTTAGATCTATGTTTGACATATAGCCAACGCCTAAAAAATACCATAAGTAGAATTGTACTCAAGCGTATTATACTCAATAAGCCCTCCATAAATGGCATCATCATTACTATCCTGCATCCCAAACTGGCATCAGTAGTTTTCCCCCCTTCTACCCTCCCCCATCCACTGCTGCATAGATGATTTTGAAGCTACACCCGGCAGGCATCTTTCCACTCCTCAAAACCCTCCACTGTCTCCCCGTGCCCCTCTGTATCGAGCAGAAATTCCTCACCCTCAACTTCAAGGCTTTCCACCAACTCCCCACCCTTACATATCTGCTCTCTTCACCCGATCCTCCCCACCTCATTCTTCTCATTCCTTTCAAACTAACTTTCGAACCATTCCCCAATCCCAAATCTCGCTCCTCCATCCCTTTGCTTCCAAAGTTGCCCCAGCTGGGAATACCCTCCCTCTCCAAATCCAACAGACCTCCAGCTCTCCCTTTATCTCCTCAGATCCCACCTCATTCCCAGCATCCTAAATTGTATAAAACTATTAGCTTTCCCTTGCACTTCTGTACTTATTCATACCTACCCTCAGCACTTATGGATATGTACTTATTCAGAGTACTTATTTCTAAAACTCTATTTGTGATGATTAATAATAATTGAAATAATAAGTATGGTATTTGTTAGTGCTTACTAGGTGTCAAGCACTGTTCTAGGCACCGGGGTAGATAGAGGATAATCAGATCGGACAGAGTCACCATTCCAAATGAAATTCACGGACTAAGTAGGAGGGAGAATAGGTATTATTTCTCTCTTTTGCAGTTGTGGAAACTGAGACACAGAGAAGTTAAATGATTTGCCCAAGATCACACAGCAGGCAAGTGGCAGAGCCAAAATTAGAACACAGGACCACTGACTCCCAAGCCCAGGGTCTTTCCATTAGGCCATGCTTATTCTCATTTTGTTGTGTTTCCAGGGGAGTCCAGGTTTTTTTTACGACTGTCAGTGGTCCCCCACAATACCTCACTGAGAAAGTGATAGGTTTGAAAGAGGTATCAGAGGGACCCAGAGCCTCCAGGACCTTGTTCATTCCCAGTGGGTGATCTGGGCTAACCTGATATACCTTTCAGCATCTTCCAGGGTTGGGCTCTGTGTGGCAGAGTAAACTCAAGCCGGGCCTGAATCAGCAACGATTCTGAGGAGAAATTCTCATCACAGCACCGTCAGTGACTTTGGTGATGAAATGTCCACGGACGAGAGTGGGATTGTCCGTGGCAGTGAACCGATAGATTTGGGTGGGTGGATTTGTGGTTGTTCAGAAAGATTTGTCCCTTCCCCTTAGACCGTGAGTCCCATGAAGCAGAGGGACCATGTTTAACTTGATTATCTTGATTCTATCTTAATGCTTAATACCGTGCTTGGCACAGAGTAAGTGTTTAATAATAATAATAAGGTTGGTATTTGTTAAGCGCTTACTATGTGCAGAGCACTGTTCTAAGCCCTGGGGTAGATACAGGGTAATCAGGTTGTCCCACATGAGGCTCACAGTCTTAATCCCCATTTTACAGATGAGGTAACTGAGGCCCAGAGAAGTTGTGACTTGCCCACAGTCACACAGCTGCCAAGTGGCAGAGCTGGGATTCGAACCCATGACCTCTGACTCCCAAGCCCTTGCTCTTTCCACTGAGCTATGCTGTTTAACACATATCATAAAGCAAGAGAATCATTTTGATGATGAAATGGATCCTTGGGTGAAGCCTTCTGATTAACCCAGGGTCTGCCATCCAGAAAGGAGGTCAGTCCTCTCATTTTTGCTCCCTTTACTTACCAATAATGTGGACATTTGGTTTGGCAACAGCCACACTGGGAATTACTAGTTTTCCCAGGAAACCCTGCTGCTCCAAGACAGCGTCACTGTCCTAGCCCTTACTGAAGCAGAAGAGGGTATTCATATCCTGCTGGATGAAATGACAGAGAAGGAGCATGGCCTAGAGGATAGAGCATGGGCCTGGCATTCTGAAGGACCTGGGTTCTGATCCCGGCTCCCCCACCTCTCTCCTGGGTGATGTTGGACAAGTCACTTCACTTCTTTGTGCCTCAGCTACATCATCTGTAAAATAAGGATTAAGACTGTGAGGCCTCCTGTAGGATATAGACTGTGTCCAACCTGAATGGTTTGAATTTACCCCAGTGCTTAGTATAGTGCCTAGCACATAGTAAGCACTTTACAAACACTATTAAAAAAAACCCACACAGAAGGAAGACAGTCACTGCAGTTTTGGTTTTTCAGTTTCTTCAGGAGGGAGCAACAGAGAGCAGGGTGAGGTAACAGGGCTTGGGGATGGGTGGAAAAATCCAATATGCTTCCTACCAGCCAGGTGAGAGTGCTTGGTGTCCATTTCCTGAGAACTCTGTGGTCCATTTCCTATTGGGGTCCATCTGTTGAGGGCCCGAAGTTTATTTTATCTTGAGCACACTTGGGGTAAAAATGGATATTGTCCATTAGTAGACTCTCACTCTTGCCTGCACAGACAGCCTGAGAGAATGGCAGTGGCTTTGGGCCTGGGCAATCTTCACCCCCAGCCCTGCATGGGTCTGACTTACGTCAGGCCAAGAAGACCAATTTCACCAGGCTTCCATTTCCCTTCTGTGCCGGTCCAGGCATGAAACCGGGTCCCTGAAAGGAGCCAGATGAGCCCAAGGGGATAGTGAGAGGATAAATGCTGATGATGCTTTTCTTCATGAAATCAGAGGATCACCCTGCCAGGAGCCATGACTGCTCACTCTGGCTCCCCTCAGGATGGAGGTCCCTCTGGAGGGCTTGCACCCCAAGAGGGAGTCCCTTCTTGGAAGTGTGAAAACCCCACCAGATTATAAAAGGCCCAGTCCACCCACCTCCCTCCAAACAATCAATCAATTAATGTTATTTATTGAGCGCTTATAGTGTGTGCAGCACTGTACTAAGCGCTTGGAAGGGTAAACTATAACAGAACAACAGATGATTGGTAAATTGATACAGGACACAGAGAAGAAGTGTGGCCTAGTAGAACGAGCAGGGGCCTGGGAGCCCCTCAGGAAGGACCTGAGTTCTATTCCCGTCTCTGCCAATTGCTTGTTGTGTGACCTTAGGCAAGTCGCTTAACTTTTCTTGCTTTAGTTTCAATTATAAAATGGGGTCCAGCACTTAGTACAGTGCTTGACACATAGTAATTGCTTAACAAATGTCATTATTATTATTATACCTGTTGTCCCTCCTTCTCAGACTGGGAGCCTCAGGGGGACAGGGACTATGTCCATCCTAATTAACTTGTACCTACCCCAGTGCTTAGAAAAGTGTTTGTCACCTAGTAAGCACTTAACAAATTCCATTATAAAAAGGTTGGATGGCTGAATTTTTTTTCCTAAGGATCTTCAGCGATGGAGGCTCTCATGGCCGCTGAAGTCTCTCATCTGAAAAATTCAGATGATTTTTGCCTACTCTTCCCCTTGGGCACTTAACTCCCTCCACCATCCCCAAAGTCAGGCTCTGGCATCACCTCAGAAGCATTTACAGCATTTACTTCATTTCTGACCTGGGCAGGGGGAAGTTTTAGGACAAGTTGCTTCATCTGTTTTAGGACCAATTAATAATGATGCCAGCAATTCTTGGAAGAAAATAGTCAAAGTAAGATTCTGGCACTTCAACAATTAGTGGTTAATTACAACACGCTTCAACATTAATGAGGCCTAAATACCCAATAACTGTTCGCCTTTCCTGTCATCCGTGCTTGGCAGCTTGATGCAGAAGGGGAGTTATTGGGGGCCAGAGCTAATTTCCTTCCTCCTCTTCCCTCTCCTCCCCCCAACCGCTTCCCCACTGGGTGAACTGGATAAAGGAGTGAATCCACCATGGGTGAACCTCAGGGGTTAAAACATTTGGTAAGCATGGGCTCAGCCCCTGAAACCTCACGGCTGGAATGTGTTTCTCAGGGCTCTTAGCTGAGTCCTGGCCAGAAACGTGAATTTCCATATTTATCATTTGTGTCCTTTGGCAACAGGTCTAGAGAGGTGTTAGGATCTGGCCCCTGAGCAAGGGGGAGAGGGTGGGCGATGGGGGAAGGTAACGTGGGTGAGATAGCTCTACTTGGTTACACCCAGATGGTGAGAGCCCAGGCCTCTCCCCTCCCCGGCCTTTTCCCCACTCTCCTGTTAGCCCCCTGCTTAGAGAGCGGCCCCCTGCAATATCCGGTCCCCTGCCTGGCTGGGGAAGACCAAGATTGATGCTGCCAGTGAAGATGCATACTGGAATCCCCTGCAGACTGTAACTTCCTTGTGGGCAGGGATTGCGCCTGCCAATTCTGTTGTACTTTCCCAAGAGCTTAATGCAGTGCTCTGAACACAGTACAGTGCTTGATAAATACCACGGATTGATTGATGGGTGCAAGTAGGATGGGGATCTTGAGACTCAGAGGCCAAGTCTCACAACTTCCTGGTGGCTGAGGCCGAAGCGGTTTGTTCAGCCAACTCTCCCCATGCCCAGGGAAGTCCCACTCGTGTTTAGGGATGGGGGGTGCTCTAGGGTCGAGGGTGGCTCTCTGGGGTCACTCGTCTATAGCTGTTGGCTGGGTCAATCCCAAATCCCCGAATCCCGCCCCCTGCCGGGTCTCCCGACCCTGGTCGATGGGAGAACTGAGCTCTTTAACCTGGAGTTTCTGCTTTTTCTGGCTTGAGTTCCAGTAGGGAACGGGCTTCCCGGCCTTCACCCTGCCACCAGGCATAGGCACTGAACCCCCCTCCCCCATCTCCCTGAAAACTAGCTCCCCTTCTAAGCCAGATGTTGAGCTGTGCAAACGCTGCACGTCGTAATGTTCACTTCCCCAGGGAGCCCAAACTCTTCACACGTCTGACATTTCCGAGCCTGCACTTTTCTGCTCATCTGTAACCCAGAGCCATCTGAAGCTTAAGCAGTAAGCCTGGGGAGAAGCAGTGTGGCTGCGTAGATAAAGCACAGGCCTGGGTGTCAGAAGAACCTGGGTTCAATTTCTGGCTCTGCCACTTGTCTGCTGCGAGACCTTGTGCAAATCACTTCACTTCTCTGGGCCTCAGTTCCCTCATTTGTAAAATGGAGATCAAGACTGTGAGCCCTATGTGGGTCCCACCTGATTAGCTTTTATCTGCCACAGTGCTTAGAACAGTGCTTGACACATAGTAAGTGCTTAACAAATACCATCACCATCAATAAGCAGTGAGGCCTTTAAGGAACATGGATTTTTGACTCTTGATTGAATAAACACATTCACTCATTCAATTGTATATATTGAATTGTATATATTGAATGAGCACTTAGGGTGTGCAGAGCACTATACTCAGTGCTTGGGAGAGGACAATATAACAATAAACAGATACATTTTCTGCCCACAATGAGCTTAAAGTCTAGAAGGGGAGACAGATGTTAATGTAAATAAATAAACAAACAAGTCTTGGGGCGGAGGCAAAGGGGCAGCATAGCTCTATGGCTCTTCCGTTCAGGTTGAGGGGAAAAAATGGATTTTGTAGGCAGGAAAGCTTTCCCTGGGAATTTTTTGTTTGTTTTGTTTTTGATGGTATCAATGCTTACTATGCACTAGGATAGATACAAGGTGGAACATGGTTGATGTTATCACAGAGGATGCTTCTGGGGGCCCCAAACGACGTGACTTGATCTTAATCACTGAACATTGTGGCGAAGCAAACTGGAATCTGAAATTTCATTTTGGTCTAATCTGGGGCTAGCCTGCCACAACAAACTGCCCTAGGAGGGACCAGGGTGACCCCTGCCCCTGGTCACCTCTACTCGGCTGTGTGGAAGCAGTATGGCCTAGTGGAAGGAGCACCGACCTAGGAATCAGGGGACCTGGGTTCTAATTCTGACTCCACCACTTCTCTGCTGTGTGACCTTGGGCAAGTCACTTCACTTTTACACACCTCCATTTCCTCAACTGTAAAATGGGGATTTCCTGTTCTCCCTCCTACTTAGACTGTGAGTCCCATGAGGAACAAATACTGTGTCTGACCTAATCAACCTGCACCTATGCCAGCGCTTAGAACAGTGTTTGACACATAGTAAGCTCTCGCTTAACAAATACTATAAAAAAGGATGATAACTGAGAACAGTAATGGTCCCATGTTGGGGTTTTGCTTGCTTATGGAACAGGGCTTGCAGAATTTTAGTGGTTTAACTGAAAATTCTAGCTTGTAGGACAATATAGAGATTAGCATGCAAATGGGGAACAGCCCGTCCCTTTCGCCTCCCTCAGTAGTATTTATTGAGCTCTTACTGTGTTCAGATGACTGAACAAAGTGCACAGAGTTAGAAGACATGATCCCTGCTCTCAAGGAGTTTTAGAAGGAGAAGCAGCATTGCCTAGTGGAAAGAGCACAGGCCTGGGAGTTAGGAGACCTGGGTTCTAATCCTAGCTCTACCATATGACTGCCCTGTGACCTAGGAAAAGTTGCTTAACTTCTCTGTGCTTCAGGTACCTCATCTGTAAAATAGAGATTAAATCCTTCTTCCCCGCTACTTAGACTGTAAATCCAATGTGGGACAGGGATAATATAACAGAAAACAGACACATTCCCTACCCTCAACGAGCTTGCCATCCAGAGCTGTGCCTTCGATAAAGGCTTTGAAGGGGGGCAGAGTAATTGTCTGTCAGATATGAGGAAGGAGGACGTTCCAAGCCAGAGGCAGGACATGGGTGAGGGGTCGGCTGCAAGATGGGTATGGTCTAACAGCACTGTAGAAGAGAAGCCCCTTGCCCCTGGCCCCCTGTATCCTGTAGGTGTTTGGAGCACACAACACCCTCCACAATAGCTAAAGCACAAGGAAGCCTTTTTCCCCTGATGGCTGGCATTCACGGGGAAAGCTGGAGGGAATGAAAAAACTCCTCATCCCACTCCACTGAACTCTGGTTTTTCTCCCGCTCAAGGATATAAGGCATTAAATGGAGTTCTACCTTTCTTGCATCAGATTTTTTTTCACCAAGTTTCTCTGGAAGCAGCATGGCCCAGTGGAATATGCACGGGGCTGGAAGTCAAAAGGATCTGAATTCTATTCCTGGCTCATAGCAAGTCTTCCTTGTGACCTTGGTCAAGTCACTTAACTTCTCTGAGCCTCAGTTGCCTTATCTGTAAAATGGGGATTAAGACTGTGAGCCTCATGTGAGCCCTCTCTAGAATGTCAGCTCACTGTAGGCAGGGAATGTGTCTCATATTGTTATAGTGTACTCTCCCAAGTTCTTCTTACAGTGCTCTGCACATGTAAGCACTCAGTAAGTACGATTGACTGACAGGGACTATGTCCAACCCGATTATCTTGTATCTACCCAAGCGCTTAGTACAATGCCTGGCACATAGTAAGCGCTTAGCAAATCCCACATCTATTAGGCGGGAGCGTATTTGAGCTGACTGACAGTTGCTCCCTCTGAGCAGAGTTTTACTAAGGGACTTCTACTGGGGCTGTTTCGGATTGCTGAATTTTAACTTGCTTTTATTGTCGACAGGATTCGATTTTCATAGGTGGCTGTGCGTGTCCCCCTCATTTAGACCAGAAGTCCCTTTGTGGGTCAGGGTCTTGGTCTGAATTGATTTTCCATTCATCTCCCAAACACTAAGTACTGGACCGTGCTTGGCTCATTGTAGTTACCTGGTCACTGTGAGTAATAATTGCCAGGGTCATTATGAAAGAATGGGTGGTGCTTTGGCCCCAGTGGTGCATAAGAAGAAGGAATTTTCTCCCCAGGCAGATGCCATGCAACTCAGAAACATATTCCCAGTTGGACCCTCATCTGACTTTTCCCTTGGGTACAATCCATCACTCCCTGGCCCCTTTCTGCCCTCTGCCCTCAGCCTGTCTCTCTCCCCCCTCCCAACATCCCTTCGCCACACCCCTGTGAACATCTGGGGGAAGAATTAGGTTTCCAAGAATGTTCCACTTAGATGGGAAACACAAACCCATCGTCTGCTCCCCAGCTGCAATAGCTGTTATCGGAATGGATAATACCTACGGAAAAGGGTGCTCTTCCTGAAGAGAGACAAAAGACATTTTCCAGAAAGGGGGTTCAACGTTCCACATTTGTAAGCTTTTCCAGATCTGCGACCCTCTACTCCGTGAGACTGCTCGTGATTAAGCTTGTAATGGGCAGGGAATATGTTTGCTAATTCTGTTGTATTCTACTCTCCCAAGAGTTTAGTATAACGTGCTCTGCACATAGTAAGTGCTCAATAAATATGAATGATTAATTGAGGGGTTTTGCAAGGGGGAAGGGCTGAGGTCTGCTTTCTTCTGAGGAGAACTGCAAAAGGGGAGAAAACTTATAAAGATGGAGGATCCCTGAGGGCAGGTTTGCACCGAGTCCAGCACTGGCAGTGGCTACTTTCCCGAGTGCTTAGTACAGTGCTCTGCACATAGTAAGCGCTCAATAAATACAATTGAATGAATGAATGATGGCCTGGAGGCACATTTTTTGTGGTATTTGTTAAGTGCTTACTATGTGCCATCCACTGTACTAAGCACTGGAGTAGATACAAGCTAATAATCACTTTGGAGACAGTCCTTGTCTCACTTGGGGTTCACAGTCTTAATTCCCATTTTACAGATGAGGTAACTGTGAAGTGATTTGAAGTGAAGTGGTTTGTCCAAGGTAACACAGCAGACAAGTTGCGGAGTCAGGATTAGAACCCAGGTCCTTCTGATTCCCAGGCCCATGCTCCAGGCCTGTGTTCTATCCACTGAGCCTTGCTGTGGCACTCTCCCATCCTCTTCACGCTTTTCAGAATGAATGGTCTATAAGGATTTCCCCACCCAAGTTGCTGTCTCCGGTACAGATGTTTCTTGGGTGATGGAACATTCCATCGCTGGATTTGGGCAGAAACACACTGGTGTCTTGGAAAACTCTAGAGTCCTCCTAGGATCCCAGTTGGAATCTCTGGGATCTGAACTCTTTACCTAGGATCTGCTGCTCTGGATCACGCTGAGGGCAAAGTCATTCCAGTATCGGACGATCGGAGCATGCGGTGATCGTGATACCGAGGGGCACTATCGGTGTTGAGGTCCTTCTCTGAGGCACAGTGACCCTCGCAAAGCCAGCTGTTCCTCGGAAAACAGGTGGCATAGGGCCTGGATTTATTTTCAGTGACATTGGCCATTTGGGAAGTTTGATGAGCAAAACACAGGCCTCATATCCCAGACTGTGAGAGGCGTGACCTATTCCTCGTGTCATGTACTTTGATTAATATTTCTCTCGATATATTTCTTTTTGTTTTTATAGGGAATAAAGTGACACATTTCTTAGTCTCAGCCCAGCTGGTCAACCAGTCAGCCCGATGATGCAGCAGGATTTATTGCCGGAGGAAAGGGTAGAAACTGAGTTGGCGTTCCTCCTTCTGAGTGGGGAAGGCCCCAGCTTAGTTTTCTAGAATAGCTGCCTAGAATGATCCAGCTTGCAGCTTTTCATTTTTGAAATCAGTGGAAAAGGTTTTCCTCGTGATAGTATTCAGTGTCAGCCTTTAATGAGAGTGGAAAGGTATATTGGTATATTGTACTCTGCCAAATGCTTAGTACAGTGCACTGCACTTGGTAAACACTCAGTAAATATGATTGATGAATTGATTAATCACAAAAGCATTCACACTGGCCTGTGATACCCAGAAAAGTCTAACCCTCATGATGCTACTATAGGATATTATGTCCAGGGATGTGAAGAGTGTTACCAGGAACAGCATTAATAATAATGATGATGATTATGTTGATGATCATTATGGTATTCAGTGCTTACAATATGCCAAGCACCATGCTGAGCACTGGGGTAGGTACAAGACGATCAGATCGGACATGGTCCCCACCCTCCATGAAGCTCTCAGTCTAAGAGAGAGGGAGAATGAATGAACTCAATATGGTTTAGGGAACCTTTATTGGTCTCCAGGAAGGTGCAAGGGACTCATCAGAAGGTAGAATTACACAAGGTCTCTCTTGGGTTTCTGACCTAAACGCAAAGCGAACACAGAGGGAGATGGGACGACGGCCATCCAGCTTTGCAAAACCAGACTATGTCTGAATCCCCGGGGGGAGAGAACAGAGAGGCCTTCCTTCACTCGGTATTAGATTCTTGGAAATTCCCAGCTTCTATTGGAAAGTAGAATCTCTCTGAGCACGCCTCTGGCTCGGTTGGTGGAAGGGCATGGCTGACCGAGCTGATCCACCCTTCGAGGGGCTTGAGGATCATACTGGGCCAGGTGGTCCCAGTCAGACCGGCTCTCCCTCAGTGTGATCGGAACCCTTGCCGCTCCCTCTACCCCTGAAGAGAAACAAATATACAGTGTACCCAAGGGAAAGCGGATGATTGCACAATTCAGCGGTAGCCTGAATGGGGAGTTAGTAATCCCAGCCTCAGCTCAGCCAAACCTTGGCACTTAGCGAACGCTCAGCACCCTGTCGATCCCGTAGGGTATTTGAACTCTGGAAGTATATCACACCAGCTTATGTATAGGAAAATCCTGCCCCTAGCTCCCGAGATGCTTCCTTTCTGCAGGGCTGCAAGGTTGTAGGGAAGGGGACCCTTTCTGCCAGCTGCAGCTCTTGCACACTGAGGGGTATCTGAGGCCTGAGGTGGTGTTTTTAGGTCTCTGATCTCCTAGCCCATTCCTCTTCCTCGCCATGCACAACTAGACCCCCAACATTAATACAAATGGTGCTCTGCACCCTCTCCTTCCCAGCTGAGCCGTGGCGTATTTGGGGAGGGGGAGAAGATGGGTGTGCGACCATGGTGGTCTCATGTGCCTTCTGGCTCTCCCAAGTGTGCATCCCCTGGTTTACTCAGTATGCCCCAACTCTCCCCTTTCCCTGCCACTGGTGCCCAGGGTTAAGCTTCCAGGTGGTCCCATAGGAGGACATGTGACCTGCTCTCTGAGACCACCAACCCCTCCCATCGGTGAGCAATGGGGCCAATAACAAGAGGCCCCAGCTAAACTTGAACTAACTTCAGCTGTTAACCATTATAAGTCTCTTGAATTCTTCCCCTGCTCTGTTCCCTCCCTTACCCAGCATAAACTTTTCCACAAGACACCTAATAAGGAGGTCTTATCCTGAGCTGTATTCTTTACCCCCTAAACCTCCTTATGTGACACCTCAGCAACTCGCCTCACTTTAAGCCACCTCACTGCATGCTCTCGGCCCTCCCTTTCCCTCAGGCATTCCAGAGCTTTCTTTCTCAGTCACAGCTGCTGCAGGGCAGGCCAGGTCAAAGCCTGTCCGCAGCTGACACGTCCTTCCTGAAATCACTGGAGTGACTCTGCTTCTGAAACCCAAAGTGACCAGTCTTGCCCAGGATTAACCATTTTAGTGGGTCTGGGTGGCAAGATAAGGTCAATGGCTGGGAAGCCCCTCCGTGGATTTAGGGTGGGGACAACAGACTAGCTAACTTTACTGGCCTACTGCCTGTAGGTGGAAATTCAGAATGTGTTTGCAATACCTGCATTTTCACCCAATGAACGAAGATGGCACACGAAAGACATGAACAAGATGTCAGTATTAGTTGTGACAAAGATGGGCTCTGTTTCTCCCTTACTGGGAATATAGGGCAGGTTTACTTAGGGTGAGAGGTGTGTTTTCCTAATTGGAACCCAAATTTTTACTCAGTGAGAGAAATTGGTGGCATTCATGTTAGCTGTATTGTACTTTCCAAGTGCTTAGTACAGTGCTCTGCACACAGTAAGCACTCAATAAATATGATTGAATGAATGAATGAAGCATCTCCAGGGGCATCTCTAATCAGTGAGGTTTCAGGAGTTTTGCCTTCGCTGTGCCAGGGAATGTGTCAGCTCTCACATCCCTCTTTTCCTCTAGCCGACTCCCCCGCTCCATCCCTGTTGCCTTGGTAACTGATCTTCCTTGGACACGACCAGGCAAATCTGCGCGCGCTCTCTCTCTCTCTTTCTCTCTCGCTCTGTCTCTGGTTGTGGTGTCTAATCTCTCCTCCCAGCCCACTGAGAGCACAATCGGTGACTCTGGGGCTCCATCCCTTAGAGGAGCTCTCTAGCCTCCCTCCGTTCCCCCATCTTTTCTCCCTCCCTCCTCTCTCTGCTTCCCATCAGGCCCGAGGCACTCTGGGAACAGTCAGGGAACTAAGAGATTTCCCTTCTTCCTTCAGCACAGACGGCCCCTCCTTTTTCCTTTCCTCCCCTAGAAGCTGTTCCTCCTCAACAGTCCTGTCCTGCTTTTCCCTAGTTCTGGGGCTGCCTGGCTCCCACTGTCCCACAGCCCACCAGTGGCCCCGGTTTTTCTCACTGTCTCCCTCCTGTCCTCTCACTAAGAATGGTTCTGTTCTCACCTGCCGCATGGCTAGATGTTGAACAAGGATTTTTGGCCCAGGGTCTAGGGAAATGGTCAGTGATGGTTGGCCCAATAGGAGAGAAATCACACGTGGCTCTGAATGTGAGATTCCCCGGGAATCCTCCGGATCGCCCTTTGGTAGGCCCCGGAGAGACTGGCCTGAGAACCCATCTTGAGGATCACCCACCCACCTCTGCCAAACAGCCCTGGGACAGGGAAAGTGGCCGATGAGGGAGGAAGAGTTGAAAGCCTGATGGTTTGCGGTGGTTTGTGGGTTTGGGAGAAGCAGGAGGGCAGGCAACAGGCGGGTGTCTCAGGTTCTAGGGGTTCTGGAAGGGCCCAGTACCGAGAGGAGAGGCGGCTAGTCGGACGCCACGGGGAGCGGGAGGAAGAGGATGGCTTTCTGGCCGTAGTGAGTCCGGGGACCTCGTTTGCAGCTCCCGTTCTTCTTGAGACCGACAAACCAATTCTTCTCAGCGTGCTTCTTGGACACGTACGTGTTATAGTGGTTCTCCTCCAGCCGCTCCAGGAACAAGCAGTCTTCACTGGGTGCCTGCTGGACAGAGGTGAGACGGGGAGGCTCCTTTAGGGTGTGCCTACCCCTCTATGGGAAAACCACAGGCCCAGCTCTGGGCCCACAGATCACTGGAGCATGTGCCAGTGAATGGGCCAGAATCATGGTTGAAAAGTTACTGCATTCGGAGAAGAGCGGCCTGGCCTGGAATTTCTGATGACCCCTGCATTGTAGGTCTGTTTTCCTCCATCTCCTAATAATCAGTGAAAAACGAATGGGGAAAGTTCTAGGGATCCACCCGATTGGCCTGATTTTGTTGCGTGACCTGAGGGTGTTTAAGATAATTTACAGTCACTTCTTTTAGGGTAACTGGTAATTTGGACACTGGTGTTTGGTTATTCGACTCTGTGCTGTGTCTGACCTCAGGGGAGTGAGCAGAGAAGCAGGAATACCAGTCCTTTACATTTACCTTTGACTTCTAGGCAGACCCCCAGTACCGACAATAAAATCTGTGTTCTCTGTGGGCTGGGTAGCTTGGAGACAGGCTTGCTACGGATGGTGGGAATTGTACAGTTAGCATGTGGGAAAAGGGGAGCATGAACCTCAGTAGCAACAGGTCAGAAATGCTAAGATCCCTGCCTCCCTTCCTGGTGTTTTCCTGGGCCTCTGTGGAATGACCTCTCTCTCTGAGACACACACACCTTTTGAACCGTCCCTGTAAACTGGACAGGCACTTATTCCTCTCCTGCAGGAACTCCTCCCTCGGAATGCTATAGTGATGGTGGAAGACTACTATTTTGAGGGCTTCAACTGGGTGGGAGGGTGGGCTTTGAAGACCTCAGAGCCTAATGGACCCCTTCCCCACCGCCAGAGGTGGACCCCCTCTAGCCAAGTCCCCAAACGACTTGTGGAATTCTGGGTCATGGTAGGTTCTCTGTGGCCTCCGAGTGACAAGTCAATCCTATTTGTTGAGCACTTAACTGTGTGCAGTGCACTCTACTAAGCATTTGGGAAAGTACAATAAAGAAATGTCAGAACTGTCAGGGTTATGATGGTGCTGCAGTATGTCAGCATCAACCATGCCCATCCCCAAAATGGTCCCTGCTTTTGACAGCTTCTTCTGGGGGCTGAACCCGGAGTCAGGTGGGGTGATCAGAGAATAAAGTGTTCAGTCTGGGCCTTGGGGTCTAAACCTCAGAGATCTGTGATGGGGATAGGGAAGAGTAGATAAGGCATTAATAGTGGCCGGTTGGAAGCTCCTTTTTCTCTCTATTAATCAATCAGAAGTATTTATTGAGTGCTTACCGTGCAGAGCACTGTACTAAGCACTTGGGAGTGTACAATCCAGCGGATGCATTCCCTGCCCATAAGGATCATGCAGTCTCTGTTCCTGCATTGTCTCATGGTTGCCCATGGGACAGGAAGAGGCAGCTGACGGTCTAAATAATCTATGAGCTGGGTAATGGAGAGTTTGTCACGTCTAAGGGAGAAGAAAGTGGACAGGGTAAGGAGGCTTGGGAGTGGCCGGGAGTGAAGCAGCATGGTATAGTGGGAAGCAGCATAGGGAATGCTTGGTATAGGGAATAGGGCACGGGCCTGGGAGTCAGAAGGAACTGGATTCTAATCCTAGCTCTGCCACTTGTCTGCTGTGTAACCTTGGGGAAGTCACTTCACTTCTCTGGGCCTCAGTTATCTCATCTGTAAAAATGGGGAGTGAGACTGTGAGCTTCACATGGGACAGGGACTGTGTCCAACCCAATTTGCTTGTATCCACCCCAGTGATTAGTACAGTGTCTGGCCCATAATAAGCACCCCACCATTGTCGTCAATATCAACATCATAAACTGAGAATGAAAAGAGGCTGGTCCTGGATATTGAAAAAGCAGGGAAATGAGAGATGAGTGATGAAAGGGTGAACATGCAGGCCTCGGTGCCCTCCTAGAATGAGTATTCCAAAGTGAGTCCTACCCCCAGAGATCTCTCCTGCAGCTCGGACCTCCGCCCAGTCAACACGCGATACCTACCTGCGTGTTTTCAGCCAGCCCCGAAAACCCTTTCATTTATTTTCTGACCCAAAATAAAGCAGGGCAGAGGGTGGGGAATCCAACTGAAAAAATAAAAAGTGGAGCCTAATTGTTGCTTCTAGTTTACATTACCCTGTGCTACAAGATTTCTGGAAACCTCAAAAACCTCCCTGCGTCTGGTAACGTGTACAACGTCATACTTACTGAGCCATATAAAAGTCCTTCGGTGTCCATAGCCAAATAGTGGCCAGACTCGGTGCTCTTTATATACACCTCGCCCACGCTTTCCGCGCTTAGCTGCAGTTGAACTGAAATAAAATGAAACGAGAAAAGTAAACAAACAGCAGCTGAGGATGAGACTAGGAATAAGAGTAGCGGCCCCATCTTCCCTTCCAAAGCAAGCTGCTTCCGGGACCGAGGCTCCTAGAGAACAAACAAATGACTCTGCCGAGAGAGAAGCTTCCAGTCGCCCTGGACCAAACCTCTGCCACGGCCAAACTGACCCCCTGGGGGAAAATCCCCTGTCTCTGCCTCTTTCATTCATTCATTCAATCGTGTTTATTGAGCGCTTACTGTGTGTGCAGAGCACTATACTAAGTGCTTGGAAAGTACAGTTTTTCAGACCCAAGGGTCTCTTCCAAACCTTCCAAAAAGCATTCCCCAATTCATTCTCAATTCCCCAAGTCTTATCAGCCCAACAGTTTTCTCTCTGTGTCGTGTTTTAATGTTTCATCACTCTAACATTTCAAGCTCTAGATGGTAAGCTTGTCGTGAGCAGGGAACATGTCTACCAACTCTCCCAAGTACTTAGTACAGTGTGTGCTTAGTACAGTGCTCTGCCCATAGTAAGCGCTCAGGAAAAAAAACATTGATTGATTGATAACCCCTGTTGTATCTGTCTGCGATCCCACTTTTAACTTTTAAACTTTTAGATTGTGAGACGGATGAGAGACAGGGACCAGGTTTAATTCCCCCAGCCCCCCTTTGTATTTTCTCCCAACATTCAGTACAGTGCTCTGCACATAGCAAATGCTTAATAAATACTATTACTATTACTAGTCTAATAATAATATTATTGGCATTTATTAGATGCACTAAGTGCTGGGGTAGATACAAAATAATCAGTTTGAACACAATCCTTGTCCCACACAGCACACCCAATCTAAATAGGAGGGATAGCAGGTACTGAGTCCTCATTTTACAGATGAACAAACTGAGACACAGAGAAGTGAAGCGACTTCTTTTAAGGTTACGCAGAAGGCAGGTGGCGGAGCCGGGATTAGAATCCAGGTCCTCTGACCCTTGGACTCGGGCTCTTTCCTGTTTTTCCAGCAATTACCTGTTTATTCACTCCCATCCTCAATGTGTAAACAGGTCTATTCAGTTGTGCACTAAATTAATTACTCATTCTGATTTCAGTATCTGTTCGCATGTTTATGTCTGCCTTCCCTGTTTAAGGGTAAGCTCTTTGTGGGCAGATGATGCGTCCCATACTCCTGTTTACTTTCCCATGTGATCAGTACAGTGCATGGCACCCAGTGGGTGCTCGGTAAATACATTCATTCTTTCAATCGTAATCATTGAGCACTTACTATGCATTGTACTAAGCGCTTGGGAGAGTACAGTGCAACAATAGACACATTCCCTGCCCATAGCGAGCTTACAGTCTGGAGGGGGAGACAGACATTAATATAAATTACAGATACGTACATAAGTGCTGAAAGGCTGGGTAGGGGGATGAATAGAGCGAGCAAGTCAGGGTGACACAGAAGGGAGTGGGAGAAGAGGAAAGGAGGGCTTAGTCAGGGAAGGACTCCTGGAGGAGATATGCGTTCAATAAGACCCTGAATTGGGGGAGAGTAATAGTCTGTTGAATAGTAATTGTCTGTGGGATACCATTCTCAGGGAACTACAGGATTGAGAAAATGGCAGCTGCCTCTGCTAGGGCAGCTAATGGAGGCAGACAGTGAATCATCTGGGGCAACAGTGGCACTGTGGGCAGGGAATGTGACTTTCTTACTGTGTTGTACTCTCCCAAGTGCTTTGTTTAGTGAGCTGCACACAGTAAGCAC
The DNA here is from genome assembly GCF_004115215.2 of Ornithorhynchus anatinus. Classification (NCBI taxonomy): domain Eukaryota; kingdom Metazoa; phylum Chordata; class Mammalia; order Monotremata; family Ornithorhynchidae; genus Ornithorhynchus; species Ornithorhynchus anatinus. The sequence goes on along the minus strand of NC_041749.1, from coordinate 39,425,971 downwards.
CCAATAAATGACTGACTGAATGAATGAAAGAATGAACAGCAGCAGCTGGACAGGGGCTGTGCTGGGGGATGAACACGCGGTCAGGTCCATCCAGCGGGCCCGTCCCTGTGCCCCACGGAAGGGCTGGATTTGCTAAGCTCAGCCGCGTCAGGTTTAAGGGTCTCTGGCCAGGCTGGATCAGCCTTCCTCAATGGAGCTTGGAGAAACTGCCCACTGGGTGGTCTTAACTGTGGCGATGTGACTGTGGCCCTGGGCGGAAGGGAAACTCCACGTGGCAGCTGCTGCCAGGTGAAAACACAGACACATAATAGTATCAACTGTGGTATTTGTTAAGTGCTGACTACGTGTCAATCACTGTACTAAGCGCTGGGGCAGATAGAAATTGATCTGGTCGGTCACAGTCCCTGTCCCACTTGGAGCTCACAGTCTACGTAGGAGGGAGAACAGGTATTGAATCCCCATTTTACAGTTGGGGAAACTGAGGCACAGAGACGGCAAGTGTCTTGCTCAAGGTCATAAAGCAGGCAAATGACAGAATCGGCCTTAGAACCTATATCTGTGCTCTGTTCACTAGGCTACACTGCTTCCAAGGGAAAAATTGAAAAAAAACATGGGTCTAGGAGTCAGGAGAGCTGGTTTTTAATCCCCGCTCTGTCTTTGCCCTGCTTATGTGACCTTGGGTTAAACCACTTCAGATTTCTAGCCCATAGTTTCCCCATCTGTAAAATATAGCTCTGATACCTGCTCTCTCTACCTCTTAGACTCTAAGCTCCAAGTGGGCCAGGAACCGTGCAAGAAGATACAGAAGCAGCATTGCCTAGTGCATAGAGCAGGGGCCCGGGAGTCAGAAGGACCTGGGTTCGAATCCCGGTTCTGCCACTTGTCTGCTGGGTGACCTTGGGCAAGTAATTTCACTTCTCTGTACCTCAGTTACCTCATCTGTAAAATGGGGATTATGACTGTTAATGTGGGACAAGGACTGGGTTCAACCTGACTAGCTTGCATCTACCCCACTGCTTAGTACAGAGATTGACACGTAGTAAGCACTTCATTCATTCATTCATTCATTCATTCATTCAATAGTATTTATTGAGCGCTTACTATGTGCAGAGCACTGTACTAAGGGCTTGGAATGTACAAATCGGTAACAGATAGAGACAGTCCCTGCCCTTTGATGGGCTTACAGTCTAATCGGGGGAGACAGCTTAATAAATACCATTCATTATTATTATTAGTAGTAGTAGTATTATCCCATTATTTGGTATCTACTCCAGTATTTAGCACAGTGCTTGACACACAGAAGCGCTTAATAAATCCTATGACCCAACGGGCTCTCCAGCAGGGGGAGAGACGGACGCCAGGCCAATAAACAGATGGCTTCAGAGCACAGACGTGACTCTGCTGGCAGGCGTCCGTGGAAGGAGTTTCCTCTGTAAATACGGCACTGGAACTTTGGGATATCCAGTCTCAATAGCCCATTCTTGCTGGACTTGGGGCCGTCCGAGTTCTCTGAGAACAACTTCAACTGCGTTCGGGTCTGGGGCACGGGACCGGTGACCTCAGCGGGGTCAGGGAGGAAGGATCTCTGTTGTGAATCACCCCCGTTGACTGGCTGTGCCCTTCCGTCCGGGCTGGTCGGATTCCTTTCTGCACCCTTCCGACACCCCCGGGGGAAGAGCGGATCGGAAGAAAGAGGGAAGATTGTACAGAGGGAGAGGAAGGGAAATTCCCAGCAGTCACTTCTTGGAAGCTCTGACCTCTTGGTAGATTGGGCACTGTGCTTGGCATGTAGTGAAAGCTTAATAAATACCATGGTTATTATTATTAGTAGTAGTAGTAGAAGTCGTCAAGGTGGTTAGTAGAGTACTATCTCTACTACTACTAATAGTGGTATTTGGTGGTGGTAATAGTAGGCAGGATTAGAACCCATGACCTTCTGACTCCCAGGCCGGTGCTCATCCACTACGCTTGGCTGCTTCTTGAGAGTTAATTGCTATTGCTCCATCTGTGTATAGCAATACATACCTCCTTGCTTTGTATTTACTTAATCTCAGGGTTTTCAGAAACACTCACCCTCACCCACCCCCATCCCTCCCTTCTATTTTTCTCAATGTTTCAAAATCTTCTTCGTAAACTCTCCCAACTCCACGTCATCCTTAAGATTCAGAGGACTCATCTGGTACAAAGTCACGCTGCCCTCTTCCAAAGTGGAACGGAGGCTCCTGACGGAGACTCCTTGTAATGACCAGCCTACACAGCCCAGGACGGGGTCTCGGAGGCTGAGGAGGAAGCGTGGTCCAATGGAAAGAGCATGAGACTGGATGCTAGGAGACCTGGGTTCTCATCCTAGCTCTGCCCCTGGTTTGCTCTGTGACTTTGGTGAGATCACTTAATCTCTCTGGGCCTCAATCCTCTCACCTATCAAATCTTCTGACCTCTTAGACTGGAAACCCCACATGGCACAGGGACTCTGATCTGATCACCTTGGTCCAGCACAGTGCTTAGCACTTAGAAAGCATCTAATAAATATGACAGTTTGTTTCCAGTCCCTTATAACACCCTTACTAGACAGCTCTCCTGCTCCTGTCTTCAACCTAAAATTTAATTTAAAAAACGTTGAAATTGGGTGGAACGCAAGGCCCTCTCTCCACACCCCACTATTCTCAGTACCCTCAACTGGTCTCTCTGGCAGTCTTCCCAGGCCTCAGCCCCCAGGAGGCTTGAGGAGGGCAGGGGATAGTGGTCCTCAGAGCCACCCTTCCCGGCCTTCCCATTCATTCATTTGTATTTATTGAACGCTTACTGTGTGCAGAGCACTGTACTAACCTCTTGGGAGAGTACAATGTAACAACAAGCAGCCACTTTCCCTGCCCACGTCTGCTCCGGAGATCTGAAACCTTGCACGTGGGGATCCAGGCCCTGGAAATGTGCTTTCCCCCTTCTCCTCCCCAACACCCCAGGACATGACCTCCACATCCACCCCCCACCCCCTGACGCCGGCAGCCCTTAGTTTCCCTTCATCTTTGATCACCAGTGCCCTGGTCCTCGGTTTCCATGGGGATAGAGGGGCCCCGCACGGGCCCGCTGTGAGGCAGCCGGCCCCCTGGGGACAAGACAAGTAAAGCCTGTGAGTGTAGCCGGCACATCCTGTTGGGAGTACGAGCCCCCCCGCACCATCCCGTCTCCCCCCGGGGAATATTTTTAATAAGGTTAAGGCTGGTGCGCTCAGTAAGAAAGACGCCGAGAACCGGATCCTGCTTCCGCAGTGTCCCCGTGGCCTCCGGGTTTGCTTTTCCACCTTCGCTCCCTCTTCAGGGGCTGGGTAGAATCAGTGCCCGGTTTATTCTGGGCTAGAGACTTCCCGTCCCTGGCCTTGTTTACCCAGAATGAAGTCATCTTCGTCCGTCGGCTGTGAGGTGGTTTTGTGTCAAAGCCTTTATAATTAAAGTGTGGCCACAAATTAGGTTTTGCGAAGCAAGAGGACGAAAGGGAGGGAGGAAGGGAGGGAGAGAAGGAAAAGAGAGAAGGAGAGAGGGAGGGAGGGAGAAAGAGGCTAATTTGGTAGGGGGAAATTCAAATGTTTGTTTAAAAGAAGGGGGAAAAAAGACTTAGAACATGAAAGCTGTCTGCCTGTTTGAGGTCATCATCAATGGTATTTATTGATCAGCTACTGGGGGCAGGGCACTGTCAGAGTCTCTGCCCTCTGGGGTTTGCCATCTAACGGATTGTAATAATAATAATGATGATGGTATTTGGACTGTAAGTCTTGTGAATGGCTGCTCTGGAGAGCAGAGCTGAAGGGGATCCTCAATCAATCAATCAATCAATGGTATTTATTGAACGCAGACCATTGTGCTAAGTGCTTGGGAAAGTACAAAACAATAGAGTTGGTAGGCACTTTCTCTGCCCACTATGCTCTTACAGTCTAGAAGGGAAGCCACACTCTGGGACGGTGGGTCTCTCTTCCAGGCTGGGAGGCGAGGAAGGAAGGAAGGAGCCGCTCTTTGCCCCAGGTGCCATGTCATTGGAGAAGACTCCCCCATTTCACCTCCTGTCATAGTTGGTTTTAGACACTTGGTGGCCCTTAGGTGGGAAAAATTCCCCACCTATTCCTGTTACCGATGAGCCCCAGCACCTAGAACCCTCTATGGAGGACCCTGACCCTCTCCCATTTCTCCAGATCCATTGAGCCTCCTTCCTACGTTCCTGTTAATGTAGGGGCAGCTTCTGACTCAGGCGGTGGGAGGCTGGAGGCTGCCTCACTCCCTCGCCCAAAGGAGCCAGCCCTGCTCTGCTTCACTCTCTCACCTGCTGAATAATAACGATAATGATGGTATTTATTAAGAGCTCACTATGTTTCAAGCATTGTTCTAAGCCCTGGGGTAGATGCAAGATGATCAGTTTGGACAGAGTCCCTGCCCCGCATGGGTGTTACAATCTCAAAGCCCATTTTACAGATAAGGTCACTGAGGCCCAGAGAAGTGAACTTGTGCAAGGTCACAGAGCAGACAAGTGGCGGAGTTTGAGATTAGAACCCAGGTCTTTCTGACTTCCAGTCCCGTGCTCTATCCATTAGGGCGTGGAAGCCAGCCCTGGACAACTGCACAGCACTAGGAGTCCTGGGTTTGAATCCTAGTTCCACCACTTGCCTGGTGGGTGATCTTAGGCAAGTCATTTCCCTTCTCTGGGCCTCAGTTTACTCATCTGTAAAATGGGGACTTAAATACCTGTTCTTTCTCCCGCTCAGGCTATGAGCTCCACGTAGGACAGGGACTGAGACTGATCTGATGATTTTGTATCATCTGGCAGTGCTTAGTATAGTGTGTGGCATATAATAAATGCTTAGCAAATATAATTACTGTGGTTATTGTTATTATTGTTACCCAGTATGCCTCTTTCCAGTCCTGCGCTGCTGAGGGTGTGGGAGGAATCCCCCCACCTTGGGGAAGGTCGGGCTCAGTAGAGAGGAATAGGGAGGCAGCAGTGAAAGGCCTAGGAATCAGACAAGCCCTGACCATGACCTTGCCCTAGTCAGACCAACCCCAGGGACTTGGCAGGGAAGGGTCACTTTTCCACTCGGCTGGAATCTGGGTTCGGTTGAGATTCCGACGAGAGGTGGCAATGGTGACCAACGAGTAAGTCTCCAAAGCAGAGCTGCCCCTCTGCTCCATCGCTGATCACCATGGCCCGCTGTAACTCGGCTGTGTCCCGGGTTTTCGGCCCAGCCTGTCACCAACTAGGTGCACCCCACTGGCAGGACGGTGTAGCGTGGCATAGTGGATAGCTCACAAGGTCTGGGAGTCAGAAGGTTATGGGTTCTAATCCCGGCTCCGCCACTTGTCTGCTGTGTTACCTGGGGCAAGTCATGTGACCCGGGGCAAGTCACTTCACTTCTCTGTGCTTCAGTTATGTCATCTGTAAAATGGGGATTGAGACTGTGAGCCCCACACGGGACAGGGACTGTGTCCAACCCAATTTGCTTGTATCCACCCCATAGCTTAGTACAGTGCCTGACATAGAAAGCACTTAACAAACACCACAGTTATCACTATTATTATTATTCCTAGAGCTGGGGTCCGTTTCCCCGATCCTACATTCTTCCAGCTTTTGGCTCCCTCTGCCGTCCTCCTCCAAGTGTTTTCCCTCTGCTGGGGAGAAGGGGAGCCTGGGTCCCTTCAGACACAGACTATCCTGTCCCCAAGTCCCCCGATCCTCACCAGCTCCAAGGGTGGCCATTGATAGCCCTTCCGAAGGCTGGCGAGGAGACACTGGTGACATCACAGCATTTCACCAGACACGTGGCATACCGTAATGATGTCCTAGCCCCCACCTTGAGAAACTGGGCCAATTGTGCACAATCCCAGAGTGCTTCTTGGGCGAATCCCCAAATCCCCCTACTTGCTCAGAGCCCTTGTGTCCCCTCCCAGGTTTCCCCCTCTAGACTGCAAGCTCATTATGGGCGGGTGATGTGTCTGCTTATTGCTATATTATACTCTCCCAAGCGTATATTATATATATGTGTATATATTATACCCTCCCAGGCTCTGCACACAGTAAGCGCTCAATAAATACTATTAAATAAATGAATGACTGAAGTGAAGCCCGATGCAGCACCTGAGCTGCAGAACTCAACAAAGGAGCTGGGGCTGCGGGATGCTCGGTGCAAAAAAATAAAATCATGGACATCGTAAGGTTTCCGGCTCTGGATCGAAATCGGACAGAGGACAGAGGAGAGGCCAGCTGATAACCGGACTGTCTGGTGTAGAACCGGACTGATAACCCCATCCGTCTCGGGGAGGCTTGAGGCCGGCCCACAGCAGGCTCTGCCTTCAGCTTTGGCCCGCACCCTCCCCGCTCCCCGGTCAGACCTGTAGCCTGTAGCCGCTGCCGCCCCCAATCCCAGGCCTTCTGAGGGCTTTAGGGATGTTTTCTTATTTTCCCATCTAACACATGCAGCTGGGATAAAGTGAAAATCCAATTTCAGCCGAGCAGAGAACTCAGTGATGCAAGGGAGTCCCCAGGGCTGCAGACAGATGTCTGAGCGGTCCAGCTTGAGGGCGACCGAATTTCCAAGCCGCATCTCCTCCTCTCCATTTCCTCACTCCACCCGCCCCTCTCCTGAGCCTTCCCCCCCCCCCCCATCACCTCCCCCGGCCCATCCCCCAGCTGTCCAGATCTGCCCCACTGAGGGCCAGCGGCTTGGAAACCGGAGCTGGAACGAATCCGGGGGCTGTTATTCTGGGACTCCCCGGGGCTTCTCTGGATGGATTTAAACTTGTGGAAATCGCATTACTGAAGCAACCACCTCCACCTCCTCCTCCTCATCACAGTGCGATTCACATTTCTGGATTCTGTGGATGAGGAGACTCATTTTTCCAGGCATTTCTGGGACAACTGGGCGCATCTGTTTGAGCTGGACTTTGGAGCAGGGGATCCCTGTGTGCGGGGCCTAGAAATAATGGATCTGGGGATGGGGGGGGGCCTGGCTATGAGATGGGATACAGAAGGCAGGTGAGACCTGGACTCTGCAGCTGGCTGAGCAAGGAGGTCACATGGGCTCCTTGCCTCCTTCAGCCCTTCCCCTCCATTGGCAAGGACAGCAGGCCCTGATCCTGAATTTCCAGGACTCTAATTTCTTTGCCATCTTCTGATCTCCCCCTACCACTCCCTGTTCTGCAATGCCCTCTCTACTGTTTCCCCAAATCACATCCCTCCTTCAAAGCCTTCTAAAGGGCCACCTTCTCCAGGGGGCCTTCCTTGATTGATTTCTCCCACCTTTGCAGGAACGCCATCCCATCAGCCGTCCCGGCACTCAGGTGCCTACCTCACATCTCATGTGACTACCTTGTTATTTGTATTTACTTCTCTCTTTCTCTCTTCTTTCACTCTTAACTCTATTACTTTCATCCCTCTATGTACTCCTCCTCTAGACTGTAACCTCTTCCAGGGCAGGAGGTTTACCTTTCACTTCTCCAGTATGTTTCCCCAGTACATCGCTCTGCACACAGTAGGTGTCTGATAAGGGCTCTGCCCATGGTAGGGACATAATAATAATAATAATAGTATTTATTACTATGTTTATTCATTCAATCATATTTATTAAGCACTTACTGTGTGCAGAACACTATATAAAGTGCCTGGGAAAGTACAATGCAACAATACTATGTGGCATACACTCTACAAATACCAACATTATTATTATTATTACTTAGCACTGGGGTGGATACAAGCAAATCGGGTTGGCACTGTCCCTGTCCCACATGGGTTTACAATTTGAACCCCTTTTTACAGATGAGGTAACTGGCACAGAGAAGTTAAGTGTCTTGCCTAAAATCACACAGGAGACTAGTGGCAGACCCAGGATTAGAACCCAGGTCTTTCTGACTCTCAGGCCCGTGCTCTATCAACTTAGGCCATGCTGCTTCTCAGTACATGCTGTTCAAACTGCATCCAGTATACAAGAGATCCAATGCTGGAATCACATATCAATAAAAATGGAAAACACCAGTTTCAGGGACCTTATCAGCAGTATTTACTGACCGCTTACTGTATGCAGAGCAGTGTACTGAGCCCTTCCAGCCTACTGTCCACTCAGCCTGGCTGGCCGGGATCCCACCCGGTTCAGATGACTGCTTTTGTTATTCTGTTTTTACTTCTCCACAGAACCAACTCTTCTGCCATGATAATAGGCTGAAATGCTGGGTCTTCCCTCCCCTTCTCCCTGGCCCTCGTGGGCCGGCCCTGACCTGCCCACTCAGCCACTTCTCCCTTGGTCACTCCAGGGCCAGCCCTTTATCCCCTTACATCTCACAGGGAGGATTCCCTTCTAATTCTCCCAATGAATTCTCTCTCATCTAATGCATTTTCCTACCCCCATCGCTCCCCAGTTCTTTCTGCCTTTCCAGACTTGTGTCCTGTCCTCCAATCAATTCATTAATTTTTGCCCTTTCTATTTCCCTCCTTCATGTTTTCCCTATTTCTTCCTCTATTTCTTTTCTTTTTCACAGTATTTGTTAAGTGCTTACTATGTATCAAATACTGTTCTAAATGCTGGGGTTAGATACAAGTTAATTAGGTTGGACACAGTCCCTGTCCCACAAGGGCTTACCATCTACATGGAAGGGAAAATAGGAGAAGTGAGGAATATAGAAGTTAATTGACTTACCTAAGGTCATACAGCAAGCATTAGGCAGATCTGGGATTAGAACCCAGGTCCTTTGATTCCCAGGCCCATGATCTTTCCACTAGGCTGTTCTTTCCACTAGGCTGCTTTCTCACCCACTCCCTTTCTCACTCCATCTTCCTCATTGTTTCCTTCTTCTGAGGACCCGTGGCCACGTCCGGCTAAATTGGTTTCCGTTCGATGGGCCACTGGCCCTGGCCTGGCACACTCTGGGTTATGGCTCAGCCAAGGCTCAGGTGGCTCCCTGGTCTCTTTTGAACGAGGTCCCGCTGTTATAAGAGATGCCTGCATTGCTTGGGTTTCACCCCGGGCCTGAGCCCACTGTTGGTTAGGGATTGTCTCTATTTGTTGCCGAATTGTACTTTCTAAGCGCATAGTACATTAAGTGCTCAATAAAAACGATTGGATGAATGAATGAATGAAGAGGGTGGCAAGGAAGCTTGCCTTGGTGGCCATGTTGCTGGAACCACATGTCCCAGAAATCCTGACACGTGCCTTTCCCTTCTCAAAGATGGCTCCCTCCCCACAGCAGTAAGTCCCCAGTCAATCCTGATCCCTCCGATTGTAAGTTTGTTTTGGGCAGGGAATGTGTCTGTTTATTGTTGTATTGTACTCTCCCAAATGTTTCGTATAGTGTTCTGCACACAGTAAGCGCTCAGTAAATACGACTGACTGACTGCCCGATGGCTGGCTTAAGTTCCCAGATCCAGAAGAGAGGCCAAAGGAAGGCAGCTTAACCAGAGAGTGAAAGGGAAGGCTGACTGGGGGCCTGCCTTGCTGAGCTAGCTGGAGCCAGCCACAATGTCTCTGGGATAGCTAAGAGTGAATTTCCAAAACCTGCTCAGATCCCATGACGACCTCTGTTTTCTCCAAATACTATATTAATAATTAATAATTGTGGTATTTGTTAAGAGCTTATTAAGTGTCAGGCAGTGTACTAAACGCTGGGCTGGATATGAGCAAATTGGGATGGGCGCAGTCCCTGTCCCACGTGGGGCTCATAGTCTCAGTCCTCATTTTACAGATGAGATAACTGAGGCACAGAGAAGTGAAGTGTTTTGCCCAAGGTTACATAAAAGACAACTGGTGGAGGTGGATTAGATTAGATGGATTAGATGGACTGGAACCTATGACCTTCCGACTCCCAGGGATGTGCTCTATCTACTACGTCATATGAGTTGTGTGGATGATATTTACCCCACTTCTTTGTTCCTGGGCACGGGGTTGAGGGTTGACGCGCAGGTCTTCCCTAAAGCATTCATTCATTCATTCAATAGTATTTATTGAGCGCTTACTATGTGCAGAGCACTGTACTTGCCAGCTGACCTACCACATCCCAGCATTATGGCACATATGTACACATCTTTATACTTGGCTACCTCCCCTATCTGGGATTTATTTTAATGTCTGTCTCCCCAGCTAGATTGCAAGCTCCTGGAGGGCAGGGATTGTGTCTACTTTCTCTAATGCCCTTTTCCAAGCATTAAGTACAGGATGGGACTTAGTAGAAAAAGTGCTCAATAACACCACTGATCGGTCGAGCCTTTAGAAAACGGCTGGGGACAAGGGAAGGTCTAACCAGGCTCATCTCTCCTTTCTGGCTGGTGAGGCCCAGGGGCGGTCCAGGGGCCAGGTCACTCCTCCAGAACTGAGAGGGACCCTGCTGGAGCCGAAAGATGATGTAGGCGAGTGTGGGGGCTGGACTCACCCCTTTTGGGTGGGGGCAGAGCTGCCCAGGTGCCCTGAGTGGCAATTATGGATAGACGGGGAACCCTTGGCTAACTGTCCTTACACAATTGTGACTCATTGATCTAGCTCGGGCGGAGCAGGGCTTGATCTAGACCAAACCCAATGTGGAGGGATGCCAGCTCCCCCTTTCCGGCCTGGGCCGGGCACGGCCATCACACTCAGGGAGTGTGGACATAGCTCTTGTCCTCTGCCAATCTCCCTGGACCCTGCCAGGAGCCGTCGAGAAGCAGAGTGGCCTAGTGGGTAGAGTCCGGGCTTGGGAGCCAGTAGGTCCTGGGTTCTAATCCTGGCTCTGCCACTTGTCTACTGTGTGACTTAGTGCAAATCACTTCACTTCTTCGTGCCTCACTTACTTCATCTGTAAAATGGGGATTAAGACTGTGAGCCCCATGTGGCACAGGGACTGTATGCGAAAGGATTAGCTTGTATCAACTCTTATGCTTAGCACAGTAGCTAGCCCTCTAGACTGTAAGCTCAGTATGATAGATTATTATTATTAATAATATTCATATTTATTGAGTGCTTACCGTGTGCAAAGCACTGTACTAAGCATTTGGAAGAGTACAATATAACATCAAACACATTCCCTGCCCACAACTAAATAAATAAATACGATTATTGAGTGCTTACTGTGTGCAAAGCGCCGTACTAAGCATTTGGGAGGGTACAAGATAACATCAAACACATTCCCTGACCACAACGAGCTCATGGTCTAGAGGGGGAGACAGACGTTAATATAAATGAATAGATAAATAAATTACAGATATATACATATGTGCCGTGGGGAAGGGAGAGAGGATGAATGAGAGAGCAAGAATGAGCTCGTTGGGGGAGCGAATTTGTCCTTTTATTGTTATATTGCTTATTGTTGTACTGTACTCTCCTAAGAGCTGTACTCCCCTAAGATGCAATTTAATCAATTTAGCGCACAATAAACGCTAAATAAATATGACTTAGAGTAAGCTCGTTGTGGGCAGGAAATGTCTGTTTATTGTTCTATTATACTCGCCCAAGTGCTTATACAGTGCTCCGCACACAGTAAGAGCTCAAAAAATGTCATTGAATGAATGAACTTAACAAATGCCAGTTTAAAAAAAGCCAAAAAACCAAAAAAAAAGGATTTGAGGGGAGGGCAGAGTGCAGCCTCGACACTAGGCAGAAGAGGGCAGTGTTACTATGTCCTGGGGAGACTCTGGAGGTGAGGTCAGCAGGCGGGAAGGCCCGGCTTGGCTCTTCCCTGGACATTAATAATAATAATAATAATAATAATGTTGGTATTTGTTAAGCGCTTACTATGTGCCGAGCACTGTTCTAAGCGCTGGGGTAGACATAGGGGAATCAGGTTGTCCCACGTGGGGCTCACAGTCTTAATCCCCATTTTACAGATGAGGGAACTGAGGCACAGAGAAGTGAAGTGACTTGCCCACAGTCACACAGCCGACAAGTGGTAGAGCTGGGATTCGAACTCATGAGCCCTGACTCCAAAGCCCGTGCTCTTTCCACTGAGCCACGCTGCTTCTCTCCTCAGTTCTGCTCAGCTCATTCCCTCTTCTATGAAAGAGCTGCAACCCAAGTTCAGAACGTTCAGCTCTTCATTAGCGGCGATGATGCTACTATGGATGAATTTTACCCAGAGGCACGGGTGTGGAGAGCCGCCAGAATGTCCCGGCCACACCATGCGTGCACAACCGAGTGTCTTCTGTGCTTTGGAACGGGCTTGTGGTTTGCAGTGCCTGGTGTGGCTTTCAGTTGTGCTCGTGATCTCCCATCTCCTGCGGGGAAAGAGCCACCTCTTCATGGGTCGCAGCTCAGCAGGCCGGTCTGTCCGCTGCAGTTGTACCTCAGTTTTCAGCTGCATGCTGTATACTCTGAACGTGTCTTTCTTTCTTTCAGGATTCCCTCTGCTCAGTTGCCATTGTTTTTACGAGATGTTCTTCCCCTCGACTCTATTTATCGCCATTGTTCTCGTCTGTCCGTCTCCCCCGATTAGACTGTAAGCCCGTCAAACGGCAGGGACTGTCTCTATCTGTTGCCGACTTGTTCATTCCAAGCGCTTAGTACAGTGCTCTGCACATAGTAAGCGCTCAATAAATACTATTGAATGAATGAATGAATGCTTTTAGCAGCCCCATTTCGGCACACCACTAGGCAGCAGCGTGAGCAATAATAATAATAGTGGTACTCGTTAAGTGCTTATTATGTGCCAAGCGCCGTTCAAAGATTTAGGGTAGATACAAATTAATCAATTTAGACAGAGTCCCCGTTCCACGTGGGGCTCACACTCATAGTCCCCAGTTTATATATGAGGTAACTGAGGCCCAAAGAAGTTGTCACATGCCCAAGGTCACATAGCAGACGTGTGGCAGAGTTGGGATTAGAATCCATGTCCTTCTGACTCCCAAGCCAGTGCTCTATCCACTAAGCCATTCTTTTCAACCTGCAAACTTGTTCTGCCCAGTAAAGGTGTTGTGTGATGAGCAATGCTGCAGTGCTGATTAATAATAATAATAATAATAGTAATAATAATGTATTCATTCTGTGCTTACTATGTGTCAAGTACTGTTTTAAGCACCAGGGAAGATACAAGCTAATCAAGTTGTTCCACATGGGGCTCACAGCCTTAATCCCCATTTTACAGATGAGGTAGCTGAACCTTAGAGAAACTAAGCGACTTGCCCAAGGACACCCAGTAGACAAGGGGTTGGAGCCAGGATTAGAACCCAGATCCTTCTGACTCCCAGGCCTGTGCGCTATCCACAGGGCCAAGCTGCTCACCAGCCTGTGTGCCAAGACTCCAGTCTTGATCCTGCCTGGCCATTTGATGATCTCATGAGACAGGGACCCCGTCTGACCCGATTAACAGTGCTTAGTACAGTGTTTGGCACTGAGAAACCCTTATGTTTACAATTATGATTACTGAGTGTGCCTTTTAAATGACAGTCATGAAACTTTTTGAGAAATCAGATGTAATGTTGGCAGTTGGTCCGGTCTCACCCCTGTAAAGAGGATTTGAAGCTTCAGTTGACTGACAGATCTTCAGTGAGCCTGGAGTTCGATGCCACATCGGCACATCACTTGGACAACTGCCTTAAGGATGTTCTGGCCTTCTCTATTCTGTTTTCTACTTCGTAGTCCACAATAGAGCATGTCGGCTGATGCGGCAAAATTCAGGGACAACAGGAAGCTCTGGGTCGCACATGAAAAGCGTTGGTTCCTTGTAGGATTTTCTTAGTGCAAGCTGGCACAGAACCCTGATTTCTTCCAGCTAATCATCAACCCACAGTGCTGTGCTGGCTCTTTAGCACACTCTGGGGGCCCAAACGGTTCATTTTTGAGTCCAGTCCGGTCCCCAAGAAGGAGATATGGAGACCTCACCCTCTGCCTTTAGAAAGGTGAAGGGGATCTGGTGCTAATAATGTATTTGTGAAGTGCTTACTATGTGCAGAGCACTGTTCTAAGCCCTGGGGTAGATACAGGGTAATCAGGTTGTCCCACGTGAGGCTCACGGTTAATCCCCATTTTACAGATGAGGTAACTGAGGCACAGAGAAGTTAAGTGACTTGCACAGTCACACAGCTGACAAGTGGCAGAGCCAGGAGTCGAACCCATGACCTCTGACTCCGAAGCCCAGGCCCTTTCCACTGAGCCTTCTGGTGGGGTGGGAGTGCAGAGACCCACGAGGAGGCGTAAGGTGAGGCCACACATTGCTATCTCCCTGTACATTCACTTTTCCTGGCAGATTAAGAACATGGGCCTGAATGCCCCGGGGATTCCAGAAACTTGCATTCCGGGTAGAGCGCACGTGTGCTGGAAGTTTCTAATACCCCAAACCCAAATGGGTTGGATACGAATCCCCCAAAGATTTGGAAGGGGCTCCTGATATGAAACATTCATTTACTCATTCATTCAATCATATTCATTGAGTGCTTACTGTGTGCAAAGCACTGTACTAAGCACTTGGGAGAGTACAACAATAAACAGACAAATTCCCCGCCCACAATGAGCTTACAGTCTAGAGTGGGGAGACAGACATTAATATAAATAAGTTACAGATATGTACATAAGTGCTGTGGGGCTGGGAGGGAGGAAGAATGAAGGGAGCAAGGCAGGGCAATGCAGAAGAGAGTGGGAGAAAGGAAAAGGGGGGCTAGTCAGGAAAGGCCTCCTGGAGAAGATATGCTTTTGGTAAGGCTTTGAAGGTCGGGGTAGAGTATTTGTCTGTCGGATTTGAGGAGGAAGGGCGTTCCAGGCCAGAAGCAGGATGTGGATGAGGAGTCGGCAGTGAGATAGGTGAGATGGAGGCACACTGAGAAGGTAAGCCTTAGAAGAGCAAAGTGTGCAGGCTAGATTGTAGTAGGAAAGAAGCGAGGTGAGATAGGAGGGGGCAAGGTGATGGAGTACTTTAAGGCCAATGATGAGGAGTTTTTGTTTGATGTGGAGTGGAAGGGCAACCACTGGAGTTCTTTGAGGAGTGGGGTGACATGTTCTGAGCATTTTTGTAGAAAAATAATCCAGGCAGCAAAGTGAAGTATGGACCAGAGTGGGGAAAGACAGGAGACTGGGAGGTCAGCAAGGAGGCTGTTACAGTAATTCAGGTGAGATACAATGAGTGATTGTATTAACATAATAGCAGTTTGGATGGAGAAGAAAGGGCAGATTTTAGTGATGTTGTGTGTCCCCACCAGCTAAATGCTCCTAGCTGCTCTTCCATGCTCAGCGAGTTTGCCTTAGTCACTGAAAAACACTTCACCCAAATTAGTGTTCTTAATTGGTTCCATGAAAATAGGGTGTCCAATGAAGGATTTTAAACAAAATAGAGTTTCCTCTAGGAGATGACAATAAGTGCCCTAATACATTCCCAAGATCCAAAATATTGGTCAAAACAATGTGTATGTATTCAAAAACAGAGACAAAGCCCGGAGTTATATGATCAAATAGCGATGTACGTATGTATTACCAATAAAATATTTGTAATATAGGTACAAATGTAAAGATTCATTTTCCAAGTGTTCTCTTTCACACCTTTTTCAGTAAAAGGAAATCTTGTGCTAATAGACTAGAGATACCGTTATCTATGCTAAATAGCTGCCTTAGACCGTGAGCCCTATGAGAGACAGGGACTCTGTCTGATCTGATTGACTTGTATCTACCCTAGAGCATAGGACAGGGCTTGGCACATAGTAAGCACTTATCAGATACCATCATCATCATCATCAAATGGATCTGTCATTTTTTTTATACTAAATTGAAATGGACTCTATTCTCTCTTTTCAAGTCAGTCAAAATTACTCAAAGGTGGAGGAAAAGAGGAGGAAAGGAGTTTATACTAAGTAAACTTTGCTGTAAAATACAGAAGTGTCACCACTAAAGTAAGCTTGTTGTGGGCAAGGAACATGCCCTTTCATTGTTATATTGTATTCTCCCAAGCAACTTAGTACAGTGCTCTGCATACGGTAAGTATTCAGTGAATGCAATTAAATGAATAAAGAGCCCTAAAAGCAAAGTATTCTAACAGGGGATGTCCGTAGCTAAAGGTAGGAAAATGAAGGGCTGGTCAGTGGCCCCAGAGTGGTCTTGGTACCGTACCTCCACCAACCAGAACGCTGCCCGGGGTCGAGGTGGAGGAGATGGGGAAGCGGTCCATGGTACCAAGTAGGAGGCGAATTGTGGAGATTCTCTTAACACCCATCACCTTGCAGGGGCTCGGGCATTTAACAATAACAATTTTTACGGTATGTGTCAAGCACTCTTCTAAGTGCTGGGGTAGATTAATCAGGTTAATCAGGCTGGACACAGGCCCTGTCCTATATAGAGCTCACAGTCTAAGTAGGAGGAAGAACAGGTAATGACCCCCTATTTTACAGATGAGGAAACTGAGACTCAGAGAAGTTAAGTGATTTACCTCAGGTCACACAGCACACAACTGGCAGAGCTGAGATTAGAAGCAATGTCATTCGAGTCACAGTCTGGTGCTCTTTCCACGAAGCCACGCTGCTTCTGCAGCCAGTCTGCTGTGCTCCCCCACTGCCCCATTCCCTTCTCTGTCCCTGGGCCTGCCCACTCAGGCCAGGGCCATCTCTGCCTCGGGATACCCAGCAGTATCCAGCATGCCACTGGGCCCCGAGAGCAGCTTGCCTCAGTAAATGGGGGTCAACGGGCCAAGCCCTCAAGGCAACCCACAGGCCAGGACGTGCCAAGATTCCAATGCCGTGCCTTGGGGAGAGAAGCCAGGATCCGCCCCAGCCCGGTCCCCCACCCCAGCCCCCTCCCAGGCCCCAGCCAGGATCACGCTGCAGCTCTGAGGCCGCGAGGCAGGAGGATTTGGCAGGGGCCTCCACTCCGGGGTTGGCTAGAACTCCTCCCAGCCCCCGAGGGGCCGCACGTCTGGAGAAGCACTTTCCCGGTGGAGGGTGACCACAGCCCCACCTGCACGGAAGGGGGACGAGGCGCTGGCTAATTTATGATGTGCGGGTCCAGGACTGAATCCTGGAATCTCACTAACCCAACCCAGAGGATGCAGGACCCGGAGAGCCAGCTCCTTGGAGCCCTGGGCCTGGGGGCTGCCACAATGCTCCCCTTCCCGGCCGCCAGCGCCTCCAGCCTCTTCCGTTACACAGAGAGGGGGTTGGGGACTGGAACTGGAACCCGGTTCTTTCCGGCACAGTGTTGGGGTTAGGCTTTAATGTTGGAGAGGGGAGGATCTGACCTAGGAGGAAGCCACTGTTTCTCTCCCGGCTGCACAGGCCTCCCAAGCCCCCTCTGGTCTACCCATGGGGCAAAGGAAGCGCTGAGGAAGGAAGGGGGCAGAGTAGGCAGGGGGGCCAGGGCTTACTGTGCTGATCGCTCCGATCCCTGGTCCCGTCCACTTTACCGTCTGGCTGGATGCGCAGGAAGTAGCCGCCATTGCTGCAGTAGAGCAGCCTAGGCTTTTTGTAGTTGCCCAGGGGTAGGTCGAACTTCTCCATCAGGGCTGTGAACGTGGTGATTTCACCCTCCGCCATGGCTCAGCTGCTCCTGGGGGATGGGCCCTCAAGCCTGTAAGAAATTCAACAGGCCGGTAGCAGTCAGAGCAGCGGCAGCGGGGGTGGCCCGGGTGGGAGGCGGGTACGGGGGGGTGGGGAAGGTGCCGGGGTTGAGGGTGTGTGAAGGCGGGGGGGGGGGGGTTGCGGGGAGGCCTCCCAGCCCAAGGGCGAAGAAGGTGGGAGTCGAAGTATAGGTTCCCGGGAAGACTCCTCCAAGGTCGGGGGCCCCTCCCCACCCTCTCCACCACACAGTCCTCCCACTGCACCCTCCTCGGCCCTCGGAAGCTGTCTCTACAAACTGCCAGTCAGTCCTTTGGCGGAAGAAAATCACCAGCAGCCCCCCTGAAACTCCCTCAGACCTTCTCCGATAGCTAGGGTTTTAGTGGGCCCATTGTAGGGAGGGGAAGGGAAAGGGTAGGGAACATTAAGAGTGGAAATCACTGTACTTGAAAGCCCTGGACGGAACCCTTTAGAAGAAACTCTGTGCCAGAGGGAATTCACTATTCATTCAATTGTACTTACTGAGCATTTAGTGAGTGCAGAGCACTGTACTAAGTGCTCAGGAGAGTATAATATAACAATAAGCAGAAACATTCCCAATCAAATGTAGAAAGAACAACATATTGAGTGCCTTTCTCCAGGCTCTCCAGACTTCCTGAGAAGGATGAGGCAGGGACCGATATCCCCGTTGTTCAGGGAAAGAAACCGAAGCCCAGAGAGGCTAAGGGATTCGACGTGTGTGACACGGCACATTAGTGGTGCAGGGGTGCATCATTCTGATAGCTGACTCCCATAGGGTCAGCCTGAGGGAAAGCAGGATGCCCTTTGCCCTTCAAGAGGATCAGGACCCACTACCAAGGAGCTTAAAATCTCTAGATGCACTGACTTACTAGAGAGGAAAGGCTGGCAAGTTGGGAGAAAGAATCCCCAGAGGCTGAACTGTGAAGAGACTAGTATTGATCTAATGATGATGATAATAATGACATTTGTTAAATGTTTACTGTATGCTAAGCACTGTGGTAGATACAGGATAATCAGGTTCCACATAGGGCTCACAGGTTAAGCAGGAGGGAGAACAGATAATGGGTCCTCATTTTGTAGATCAGGGAACTGAGGCACAGAGAAGTTAAGCGACTTGCCCAAGATCACATAGCCTGTAGGTGGCAGAGCTGGAATTAGAACTTGGAGCCTCTGACTCCCAGGCCCGTGCTCACACACACACACACACACACACACACACACACACACACACACACACACAGTGGCCTAGAGAAAAGAACACAGGCTTGGGAATTAGAGAACCCCCATCCCCCAGCCTGCTAAGTAACCTTGGGCAAATCACTTAACTCCTCTGGGCTTCAGTTTCCTCATCTATAAAATGACATTTAAATTTCCTCTCTCTCTAGGACTCTGAGCCCCATGTAAGATAGGGCCTGGGACCAGCCTGATTATATTGTATCTAGCTCAGCTCTTTATACCTAGTATGCTTTCAACAAATACCACATATATTATTTTTTTCTTTACTTACACATGCCACTCACCCTTACCTGCTAACTCCTACTCTACTTTCACTCACACGACTCACACACTTGACTCACACATGTGCCTAGGTCTCACACTCTCATACTCTCACACTTTTATACGCACTGCTCACAAATACACAAGCACCCACTCAAACACACCTTCACACACAGGCACACGTGTTCACCCACTCAAACAAATCCTCTACATTCTTTCCTTGCCTCTGGCTTCCATTTTAGAGTGTCAGAGCCCTTGGGCACCTGGGCTTTCACTGATCAGTGAATGTCACAACCCCAGCTTTCACTGATCAGTGTCTTTCCCAGATAGAAGAGACAGGGAATTCTGGGTTAATTCTTAGAGAAAAACAATCCCCCTTCGGAGACAGAAAGCTGAATCCTCCTCCCAGCCTGTTCCGAGGGACAGGGTTGAGCTCGAAACGGAGAAATCCAGTCCTCGACTTCTGGAAGGTGCTCATCCACCATGAGAGCCAGCCCACGTCACCAATCCAAATATCTTCCCTGTAACCAGTGGATTAAATCACCGGGACTGAACGCTCAAGGCCAAGCTCTAGGGCAGTGTGTCTGACAGTGCTGTTTTCCTGCTTTAGCCATTTCGTCCCGGCGGCCTCCAGAAGCCTATTGGAATCTGCTGTGAAAGTTACAATCTCCAGACCTGGCCAAACTGCATTCTCTGATCCTCCCCAGCGGGCCCTTCCGAGGTTTGCGTCTCCCTCCTCCCTGAACTAGGTATTTGGAACTTTTCAAATACACCCATAGGGGCTGTTTGGGAATTAATAATAATAATAATAATAATTGTGGTATTTAAGTGCTTATTATGTGTCAGGCACTGTATTAAGTGCTGGGGTGAATACAACAAATTGGGTTGGACAGAGTCTCTGTCCCACACGGGGCTCACAGTCTTAATCCCCATTTTACAGATGAGGTAACTGAGGCACAGAGAAGTGAAGTGATTTGCCCAAGGGCACACAAGCAGACAAGTGGCAGAGCTGTGATTAGAACCCATGACCTTCTGACTCCCTGACCCGTGCTCTATCCACTACACCGTGCTGCTTCTCTACTATGCCGTACTGCTTCCCTGAACTTCCATGACGTCCTGTGAATTTTGGAAGGGGAGTACAACTGTCTTTCTTTCTTATTTCCTATCCCAACCCAGTGAGAAGACTATTTTATGATCTGGAGAACTGAAACCCAGAGAAATTAGGTCACTTGCCCACTGTCACACAGAAAGTTTATGGCCCAGCCAGAAGAAGAAAAAGGTTCCCTCTTGTGGTCCGGTCCCTTATCTCTCTCAGTCACTGTCTCTCTCTGCATCTCTGGGTTCCTCTCTGCATCTCTAACTTCCTGTGTCTCTGTCTCAGTGACTCTAACTCCCTCTCTGTCTCTGGCTCCCTGCTCGTGTCTCTTTTTCTCCTCACCTCACCTCTCCCTCAAAAACCATCGAGATCAAGTTACTCATTCGATCTAAATTCTGTCAGCCAACGGTCATCGTGAGTTCCGCTGGCTGTTTGCTTTATACTGGCTGACCTTGGTCCTTCCGGAGCTGGGCCTGAAGCCACAGCTGGCCATTCCAGGGTCCCTCCTCCCCGCCCACCACCCCAATCCTCTGTTGGAAGCAGGCTCCTGCCGGCCAGGTCCGTCTTAAGCAGCCAGAGCCTGCTTCCAGCTGCAGGTGTCCCGGGGTACTGGTGGGGGCTGAGAGAAGGGGGAAGGGGAATCTGGAGGGGAGCCCATACGATTTCCAAGAAAATAGCCCCAGCCCCGAGGGGTTGCCAAAACAGGGGTCTAACCGGCTTGACAAAGGTCCCCGACATGGGGCCGATTTTAGGCAGGTCCAGTTTCCCCAGTGCCCTGGGCATGAGATGGCTTCCTCGGGGACCCTGGCAGGCCAAGGTGCAGGTTCAATTCTCAGGCTCGGGGCACAGAAAGG
Source organism: Ornithorhynchus anatinus (assembly GCF_004115215.2). Lineage (NCBI taxonomy): Eukaryota > Metazoa > Chordata > Mammalia > Monotremata > Ornithorhynchidae > Ornithorhynchus > Ornithorhynchus anatinus. Next base: position 39,405,049 of record NC_041749.1, on the reverse strand, counting down.
TTCAGGTAGGTTGCTGCTCTGCCCCCCTGTAAAGTGGCAGAGGGTAGCCCCAGGATGTGAACTGTCCCCATCTGTCTTCCGCAGGGGAGAAACTTGAATCAGCCCGATAAGTGGGGCATGCAAGGCCTAACATCCCCTCAAGGGCCCTGAAGGAATACCCTGGCCATAGATGTGTGCGCACTTGAGAGAGACCAAGGGTGCCAAGCCCCTGCCCAGCCGTGAGGTTGCGGCCCCCCTCATCTTCCGTCTCCCTCCCAGGCCCCTTGATTCATTCCCCACTCAGAAACGCGGCGTGGGTTCGGGGAGAACTCACTTTTGTGCCAGCCAGAGTGCAGCCAGGAGCCGTGGCGGGAGGGGCGGCCAGCCGTTCTGCTACTGGGTTGGGTGCCCAAAGACGCCTGGGTCCTGGGAAGAATCTGCACCCGCTGAGCCTGTTCCACAGGTCAAAGCCTATTCTGAGCCTCGCGACCGGGCCACGGAGGCGAGCGGCCCCCGCCGGAGAGCTGCAGTCCTGCAGAGCCGAGGCCCAAAACGACTGGAGGTGGGGAGACGGGGGGAGGATCGGGGAAGCGAGGCCCAGTGGCTGTGGGAGTCAAAGTGCGGGCAGGGAGCCATCCTGGGTAATCACCTACCCGGCCGGACAATCCAGCCCAGTCCAGCCGGCCCGAACCGTGCGGAGCCTGTGAGACCAACTGGAGAAATCGCTTCTTTCGTGTCACATCATTCCTGTTTCAGGCTCTGGTTATTTTTAGAGCCCCTCCAGCCTGCCAGCTGCCCTGGACTTGGCCAGGAAGTCGAGTGGAGACCATTTTTCATCTCCAAGGTTTCTGTCCCCTCCTCTCTCTCTCCCCTCCAGTCTCCCGGATGCTGCAGGAGTTCTGTGGCTTTCGGGGTCCTCTCAGTATGGAGGGGGTGTGGCCCAATCCTCAGGCCCACCGAAGCCTACTTACTCCATGTCTGGCAGCAGGTTGATATGGCTCAGGATAGAAGCCTGACTTAATAATAATAATAAATTATAGCGATATTTATAAAGGACTCACAGTGTACCATGTACTGGGCTGAGTTCTAAGGTAGGTGCTGTGTAATTAGATAAGCCCCAGATCCTGCCCCCCATGGGGCTCACAGTCTAAAGAGGAAGGACAACAGGTATTTAATCTCCCCTCGCCAATGAGGTAACTGAGGCACAGAGAAGTTAAGTGACTTGCCCGAGGTCACACAACAGATAAGAGGCAGAGCCAGGATTAGAATCCAGATCCTCTGGCTCCCAGACCTGTGCTCTTTATGCTAGGACATGCTGCCTTTTAGGGCTGGATCTGAGAGGATGAGTTGAGAGATCCATCTGCTTGGGAGTGTTTGGGGAGAATAAAATGTCCAAACAGAAAGAATCTGGCCCCTAGGGAAGCAGGCCCAGAGAAAGCTGCCCGAGTTGTGTGGGGGATCTGAGGCCAGAGATTCCTGGCCCTCTGAGCCTCTCAGGTGGGCTGTCTTGAGGCACTCAACCTCCGCTGCCCCTGCCAAGCTCCCTCCTCCTCAGCTGCCGCCCTCAATGTTGTTCATCCCAACGTTCCTCTCCCCTTAAGCCTTCCAGGGGGCCCCCATCAAGGGCTCAGAAACAACAGGAAAATATTCTGACCTAAACAGTTGAGGGAAGAAAACAGATTGAGAAAGAGTGTGGCCTAGGGCATAGAACATGGGCCTAGGAGTCAGTAGGACCTGAGTTCCAATTCCGACTCCTCCTCGAGTCTGCTGTGTGTCCTTGTGCAAGTCACTTCACTTCTCTGTGCCTCAGTTACCTTATCTGTCAAAAGGGAATTATGACTGTAAGCCCCATGTGTCAAATCTGATTATCTTGGGACAGCAAAAGACAAGACCCCAGCACTTAGTACAAAGGATGGCACGTAGTAAGTGCGTAACAAATACCACTAAAAAACAAAGCAAACAATGGCAAAACAAACCCAGATGGAGCCCTAAACTGCTAAACTGCCAGCAGCAGCAGCAGCAGCAGCAGCAGCAGCAGCAGCAGCAGCAGCAGCAGCAGCAGCAGCCCTGAGAATATTAAGATGTCAAATCCTGTTTCTTCTCTCTCCCAGCAAATGACACTGAACCCACATGAATGATACTTTGAATCGACAGGATGCTTCATAAAGCCCTGCCAAAACTACTGCCCTGTTCCCCAATTCCCTCCCCCACAGCACTACCCCATAAAAACCAAGTTTGAAGGGGAACACAAGGGAGACAACAGGAATCCCACCCCCACCCTCCCGGCCACTGGGCACATGGAACTGTACTTATTCCCGTGATTACTTCCTTTGTGGTTCCATCATCAAAACCATTCCGAATCCCTCAATCCACACAATTATTTGGCAGTATTTTCAATAGTGCATGGCTTTATTTTAGGTGCTGTGGGATACCAAGAAGGGGAGATAAGTTTTCTTGAAAGATCTTGCAGCACTTATGTAGGTATCTGTAGTTTATTTATTTATGATAATATCGGTCTCCCTGTCTAGACTGTGAGCTCATTGTGGGCAAGGACAAGTCTTGTCTTATGTTGTCATGTTGTCTCTGAGTCATAGCGACTCCGTGGACACATCTCTACCAGCTCTTCTATATGGTACTCTCCCAAACACTTAGTACAGTGCTCTGCATACATTAAGTGCTCAATAGATACAATTGATTGGTTGATTAATTTGCACAACTGCCATTTTCACATCTTCCCTCATTGTAGTTGTATATTTATTAATAGACTATTATTTACTAATCTTTTCTAACTTATTAATATTTACTAATATACTATTAATAGATACTAATAGTATTTATTGAGTACCTACTGCAGAGGACCATGCTAAGTGCTGGGAAAGAATCTTGTCTTTTATGCCATTGAGTCATCTCCAACCCATAGTGACGCCATGGGCACATCTCTCCCAGAACGCCCCACCTATGTCTGCAATCATTCCGATAGTGTATCCAGAGAGTTTTCTTGGTCAAAATATAGAAGTGATTTACCTTTACTTCCTTCCACTCAGTAAACTTGAGTCTCCGCCCTCGACTCTCTCCCATGTTGCTGCTGCCCAGCATGGTTGAGTTTTGGCTTGTAGCAGATTGTCTTCCCCTCGCTAGCCACTGCCCAATCGAGGAATGGAATGGATATGCCTCTTCTTGACTATCCCTCCTGTAGCCGAGACTGGTAGAGTACTGGAAACTCTCCAGATGTGACCCTGAGAGGGAGGAGAGAATCTACAGGTGGAAATTTTTAGTTGAGGTCCCTGTCCGGTGTCTACCTCTCAATGTCAGGGGAAGGCAGGGGGTGCTAAGGCACTACAGAGTCCTGGGACATGCCTAAGGTCATGCACTCCGTGGTCCCCATACCACATCTCTGAGGTTCAAGGGTTCCTGTCAACATGCACACAGCTAAAAGCGATAATATCTTACGATCAATAAAGCGATCAAGGTATTTTTTGAGCAGAGCACTGTACTGGGCGCTTGGGAGAGTACAAGATAGCAGATATGGTAGTCATGTTCCCTCTCCACAAGGAACTTATTGTCTAAAGCATTTTGGTAGCATAATAGGAGGGAGTGGCGAACCTCTCCCTTTGTCAGGTGTTGTAAAAGCAGATGCCCTCTCCCGTTGGCTTGATGGTCACTCAGCCCCAGGGCCCTCTCCCCCGGAGCTTGCTGGAGTGAGGGTGCACCTCGCCATCCTACCAGGTAAGCAACAGCCCCCCACATGTGGGCCTGGTCACTCCTAGGGACACAGGAGACCTACACAGGGGCAGAAGGGAGTGGGCATTGCAGCAGACACAAGACTCTGGGAGGGGCAGTGTTCTGTGTCACTCAAACGCCCCTCCCACTGAGGAAAGACCAAAAGGGAGGAGAAAGTGGCCATGAAAAGCCAACATCTCTGTTTTGGGGGAAAGGACCACTCCTGAGAGTTGAGTTTCCCAAGCTCTTTGCCAAGAGGGAGCCCTGCTTTGCACTGGCCAACCGCCTGGGGCTGGGAGCAGGGTGCACTGGACAAATTGGCCTTCGTGGCTGGCAGATGGAGCTGGGAGCTGATGGAGTTGGGAGTCAGGGCAGGTAGTGGTGTGTGAATGGCCTTTAGATCAAGTCTTGACCCCAGAAAATCCTTCAAGCGGCCATCCCCCAGTGCATCCCCCAACCCCGTAAACCCTCCAAGGAACCAGTGGAAGATACTTAGTTTTTCCAGTAGCTGAAAAGCCTATGGCCAGGCAAAGCATATAAGGTTTGGAGCAGGTACAGAGAAGAAGAATTTAGAGAGGATCATCAGACTGATGGAGTAGCTTAGAAGGGCATATAAGATCTGGAAAAGGCAAGGAGAAGATAAATGGATAATACCACAGTTGTGGTATTTGCTAAGCACTTACTATGTGTCAGTCACTGTTCTAAGGACTGGGGTTGATACAAGATAATTAAGTTGGACACAATCCCTCTCCCTCATAGTTCTCACAGTTGTAATTACCATTTTACAGATGAGATAACTGATGCACAGAGAAGAGAAGGGACTTGCCCAGTATCACACAGCAGACAATTGGCAGAGCTGGAACTAGAACCCAGGTCTTTCTGTCTCCCAGGCTCGCGCTCTGTCCATTAGGCCGTGCTGTTTCTCTAAGACAGACAGATGGAGGCAGCTTCTCACAAAAGACAGGCTCCGAAGATGAGGCAAGATTAAGGTTGAGAGGGAGCATGATTGAAGTCCGCAAACCCCTCAAGGATGCGAGGGGGACGGAAGTGGAATTGCTGCTCCCCAAATCCCACAGCACGGGAATGCGGGGGCAGCTACTGATCCCTGGCTGTGGCCCACAACAACCACAACCACAAAGGAACACCTCTTCCCCAGCCCCCAGAGGGTGGCTAGCACAGTGGGTTCGGGCCCACGCGAAGATGGGTAGGATGAAAAGAGCAGCAGATTGAGAATGAGGAAGAGTTGGAATAGACCCACAGATCGGACTCACCTCTGTCTCCCTTTGGTGTCAATTAGGGAGACCTGAAGGCCCAGAGGAAGGAGAAGGTACTTGGGGAGCGTGTCCTTGGAACTCGTTTGAAATTCCTTAGTTTCCCTGAGGAAACTAGATTTCTGCAAGGGTTAGAGAGTTCTGCAAGAAAGTGGAGGTGGATCCTGTGTCCTTATTTTCTCTAAAGACTTTCAGCTCTGGGGATACGGCCCAGTTGGAGATGTTTATTTTCTTTTTCCTTTCCATTACTCATATTCCTTTCCCAGAATTGTTGTGTGTCCCTGTCGGGAGGTGGGACATCACCCTCTCCCCCTGCTGGTGTTTGCTGCACCCTAAGAGGGGACAAGGGTTCCGGGGAGGCCCGGCCACAGACTCCTGGTGCATCTTGGGAAAGCTCAGAGTCGCCAGAGGCTTGTCCGGGTCCTATTTGGGGCATTCGATCCTGCTCTGCGGTGGCCCAACAGCAGTGGGTCGAGGTTGAGTTTGTGTAGTCTTATTTTTATTCTGAGAGTCGGATGCCTGAGGTGGACTCCCCGATTGGGTAGCTCACTGGCCTGCTTTGAAATCAGTCAGTCCTTCAGTCCGTCGTATTTATTGAGCACTTACTGTGTGCAGAACACTGTACTAAACGCTTGGGAGAGTAGAATATAACATTATTAACAATATAACAATAAAATGTAACAATATAACGGACACACTGGTTGTCCACAATGAGCTTACAGTCTAGAGCGTTTGAAGCCGAGTCCTACGTTGGTTGGACGTGGCTTGTGGGCCTCACGTCTACCTAGCTGAGACAGGCTGACTCTAGGCTGAACCCAGTCAAGTTTGAGTAGGATTGCCCAGTCCCCTGAATCTCCTCTCCCCTATGTTGGGGGGTTTCTGCCCCGGGGGAACCTTCTCCTGCATAATCTGGCACTGTAAGCTTGGCCCGTGGAGATCTGGCCTGGGTCTGAACTGCCAGAAGGTGAGGTGATCAACAGACTTTTATCAGTCATTCAGTCAGTAGTATTTATTGAGCACTTTCTGTGTGTAGAACACTGTACTAAGCACTAGGGACAGTACAATACAACACCATAACAGGCACGTTCCCTGCCCACAGTGAGCTTACGGTCTAGAGGGTCTACAGTCTAGAGCTTTGAACTTGGCTTTAACATAACTGAAGCAAAATAGGAAACAGCATCAGTGGTTGAAACAGACACAACACAATGGACAGTCATGTACGCACTCATAGACAAACCACCATCAGCAGTGTCTTCATCCTCACCGGTATTTGAGTGCCAACTGTATTCAGAGCACTGCACTATGTGCTTGGGAGAGTACAATAAAGCAGATTTTGCAGAGATGTTCCATCCCCATAATAAGCCTACAGTCTACGGGACTTTTTAAAATATGAAGGACAACTGTATGTATACTCCAGGAGGAAAGATCTTCCCGCTTACATTGAGCATTTTGGGATTGGGTTTTGGAGCTTTCACAAGGGGTGAGGAAAGCTCTCCAGGTTCCTGTTCTTGAAACGGGGGCTGGCTCAAGGTGAGTGGAGGGTGAAACTGGGAACATGTCGACCAGAAAAGCCAGCTTCCAAAGCATCATCAATCACCACATCCGTTTCGACTGGATTAGGGCTGGAAATTAATGCACGGTTTCCCAGAGGTGAATCACTCTCCACAAATGTCATTTTTCAAAGACTCCTTGAGATTTTCCTTCCAGGGCCTCTACAAACTCACAAGGGCTAGCTTTGAGGGAGAATAATAATAATATTAGCGGTATTTGTTAAGCGCTTACCCTGTGCGAGGCCTGTACTAAGTGCTGAGGTGGATGCAAGCAAATCAGTGGGGCTCACAGATTCAATCCTCATTTTACAGATGAGATAACTGAGGCCCAGAGAAGAGAATCTTGCCCAAGGCCATACACACAGCAGACAAGTGACAGAGCCGGAATTAGAATCCATGATCTTCTGACACCCAGGCTCGTGTTCTATCCACCAGAAATCCTCGTAAGCTAGAAATTCTGGTTATCCATTAATAAAGTGGTGGTGAAGGGGTGGAGAAGGGAATGGAGGGAGTGTCTGAAGGCATCTGATTTAGGCCTGGCTGTGGATTCAATGGGAAAGGAATTTTAGAAAGCAGGCTTTCCTGCTGAGAATCTCAGAGCTGCTGGTAGGTGGGTTTTTTTAAAATAATTCTGAGGGTGGGCTAGTGGAAAGAGCATGGGCCTGGGAGTCAGAGTACCTGGGTTCTAATTCTGCCTCTGCCACTCATCTCCTGTGTGACCTTGGACAAGTCATTTCACCCTCTGTGCTCAGTTCTCTCATCTGCAAAATGGGGATTCAAAACCTGTTCTCTTTCCTACTTTGAATGTGAACCCCAAGTGGGAAGTGAATGCCTCGTATCTATCCCAGTGCTTAGAACGGTGTTTGGCACATTGTAAACAATGGAAAGCTGCCTTTTAGACAGTAAACTTATTGTCGGCAGGGAACACGTCCACCGACTCTGTTATACTGTACTCTCCCAACCACTTAGTAAAGTGTTTTGCACACAGTGAGCGCTCAATTAATATGAACAATTGATTGATATATTGATAGACTGTAAGCTTGCTGTGGGCAGAGAGCATATCTATCAATTCTGCTATATTGTACTCTCCCAGATGCTTAGTATAGTGCTCTGCACATGGCGCTCAATAAATATGATTGATCAATCGATTAATTGATATACTGTAAGCTCCTTGTGGGCAGGGAATTTGTCTACCAACTCTATTACAGACAAGCAGCATAGCTTAGTGGATAAATCATGGGCCTAGAAGTCAGAAGGACCTGGGTTCTAATCCTGGCTCCACCAAATGTCTGCTGTGTGACCTTGAGCAAGTCACTTAACTACTCTGGGCCTCAGTTACTTCATCTGTAAAATGGGGATTAAAAGTGTGAGCCCCATGTGGGATAGCTACTGGGTCCAACCTGATTAACTTGTATCTATCCCAGCACTTAGAAGAATGCTTGGCACATAGTAAGTGCTTACTACCATAATGATAATTATTATTATTTTATAGTGCTTAGTATAGTGTTCTGCAAAAAGTAAGTGCTCAATAAATATGATTAATTGATCGACTGATTGATTAGGCTTAGAGGGGCTAAGTGGTCCTCCCCAGGTTACCCCATCAAAAAGAGGGAGGTATTCTTTTGGACAAGTTGAAAGATAGTCTATCGTATCAGATTTTGAAAGACAAATAGAAGTCGCGGATATAGCTCAATGGGGCCCAGCGTTGTGGCCTGGATTCAAGTGATTCTAGGGCTTTCACCAGCTGAGTCATCAAGCCTGAAGGATGGAAGGCCAGGGAGACTTGGCAACAGGTTCTGAACTTTATGTTCTATATCATTTATAGGGGAATATCAGTCCCTAACACAGAGCACCCAGGGGCTATTCCACTTAGCCCCCATGACTCACCTAGAGAACCCAGATAGATAACCCAACTTCTAGTAGAGTGCTCCAAACACGGACTATGCTTAGCACAATGCTCTGCACCCAGATGGTGATTATTACAGTGCTCTGCCCGCGTTTGGGGCTCAGTCAATATCATTGATGATGATGATGATGATGATGATGATGCTTTAGGAGAGAGGAAAATGGGGCTGAAATGGGGGTTGTCTATGGCTGCAGAGAGCCAGGGTTTGGCTGGATGGGTCTGGGACTTGGCAGCCTTCCTGCAGGGTCAGTTGGTCAGTTAGCCTACAGTAGGGATGGAAAAGTGGACGGGCACTTGGACTGGCCAAACTAGGCCAATATGAGGGGCTCTCCGGACACTGTAGTTGGAGATCAGAGGGTCGGTCCCTCAACAGGGTCACAGCATTAATTGGGAGCCCACCTACCTTCTACCCTCACCTTTTCCCAGGTAAGGAGCCTCAGAGGAGAGGAGATAGGCTGAGTGCCAAATGTGAAACTGACCCCTGGGCCCAAAGTATCCAGGTCCTCCTTTAGAGAGTAGAGTTGGCAGAGCACCTCTGTGGGTTCCCGGAGCACCTCTGGGGAGGGGCTGACAAGCTGGGCATTGAGCAGCTGGCCAGGAAAAGCAGGCCATTCTCCAGAGGCCAAGACCTGGGCCCTCCGGAGAGGACTTGGACATGCTCCTGCAGGGCAGAGTGGACTCGACCGGCTCAAAGGCCAGTGTGTGAGAGATCACTGCAACCCGTGGACCCCGGCCACAAACCTCCCTGAGGGGAGGAGCTGAATTCACTGAGTGTTTAATTGCTGTGAATTACTGTAGTAACTCATTTTGCAATGTGCAGGTCTGTGTACTCTCAGGTTTTGCATATGCCCAGGTTCTGCGTTCACCCAGGTTCTGTGAATGTCTAAGTTCGGTATATGCCAAGGTTCTGCATATGCCCAGGTTCTGTGTACACCCATGTTCTGATTTACAACCGGGTTCTGCGTCTGCCAAGGTTCAGTTTAGGTTCAGGTTCTGCATACTCCCAGGTTCTGTGTACACTCAAGTTCTGCGTATGCTCAGATCTGTGTACACCCAGGTTCTGTGTATGCCTAGGTTCTGCGTATTCCCAGATTCTGTGTATGTTCAGGTTCTGCATACGCCTGGTTCTGCATGTGCTCAGGTTCTGCATACATTTAGGTTCCGCATACAACCAAGTCCTATATACACAAGTTTGTGGACAGTCCGGTTCTACATACGTTCAGGTTGTGCATAAGCTCACATCCTGCAGCCAAGGAGAAAGGGCAAATAATAATAATTATTATAGTATTTGTTAAGTTCTTACTGTATGCTAGGCACTGTACTAAGTGCTGGGGTGCATACAAGCAAATCGGGTTAGACATAGTCCCTGTCCCATATTTAGCTTACAGTCTCAATCCCCATTTTAAGATGAGGTAACTGAGGCCCAGGGTAGTTAAGTAACTTGCCCAAGGTCATACGGCAGATAAATGGCAGCGTCAGGATTAGAACCCATGACCTTCTGGCTCCCAAGTCTCTGCCCTTGTCAATATGCCATGCCAAATAAGTTCAGTTAACCTATGGGCTATAAGCCCCTGTACTCTGTAAGCTTCTTGTGGGCAGGGTTAGTCTAAACCTACTAGTTTCTACTGTACTCTCCCAAGGGCTTAGTACAGTGTTCTGTACCAGTAAGTGCTCAGTAAACACCGTGGATTGGATTGTTTATGGGGCCTCTTGGTTTCGAAGAAGAAGAAGGAGCAGGCTCGTGACAGGCTGGCCAGGACGGCCTGCTGCAGAAGGGCTCCCCCAAGGCGGGGAGAGGGGGGGGAAGGCCAGGGAGGGGGTGGGGGGGAACCCAGATGTTTCAGCTCTCCCCTCGCTATTCCTTATTAACTGGATTCCAGTTCACCTCCCACGTCCCCCGGGTCTGGGGTGAAGTCCTGAACGCGGCCGATGGGGTTGGTTTCCTGGGGCCGGGCTGGGGTCCGGAAATGCACAAGTAAAGAGCTCTGGCTGCTGGAGCAGATCGGCTCAATCTTGGGTGAGGGCGTCTCGAGGCAGCTGCTGGTTTCCAACACAAAACAGATGGAAGGGGAGGGAGTTCTCTGCAACCCCACTCTGGTGGTGACCCATCCTCTATCTGCTTGAGGCAGGCATCCTCAAGAAACACTAGCGGTTGCCCATCCACCTCCACATCCAACAGAAGCTCCTCACCATTGGCTTTAAAGCACTAAATCACCTTACCCCCTCCTATCTCACCTTGCTACTCTTCTACTACAATGCAGCCCACACACTTTACTTCTCTAATACTAACTTTCTCACTGTGCCTCGATCTTGTCTATCTCACCCTGGCCACTCGCCCATGTTCTACCTCTGGCCTGGACTGCCCTCCCTCCTCAAATCCAATGGACAATTACTCTACCGCCATTCAAAGCCTGATTGAGAGCACATCTCCTCCAAGAGGCCTTCCCTGACTAAGCCCCCCTTTCCTCTTCTCCCACGCCCTTCTGGGTCAACCTGACTTGCTCCCTTCATTCATCCCCCTTCCTAGCCCCATAGCACTTACGTACATATCTGTAATTTATTTATTTATATTAATGTCTGTCTCCCTGCCTCTAGGCTGTAAGCTCATTGTGGGCAGAGAATGTGTCTGTTTCTTGTTGTTTTGTACTCTTCCAAGCGCTTAGTACAGTGCTCTGCACACAGTAAGCGATCGATAAATATGATTGAATGAATGAATGTAAAGAATGAACGTGGGCTAGGGTTTGGCAGCGAGACAGGCGACATCGAGGCACCTCGAGGGGGTTAGCACTAGATGAGTGAAGTGTGTGGGCTGAGCTGTAGGAGAGAAGTGAGGTGAGCTAGGAGGGGGTGAGGTGGTGGAGTCCTATCCCTTAAACTTCTCAAGTTTTTTCTATTGTATTTGTTAAGCCCTCACTGTATGCCAAGCACCGTTCTTGCACTATTCATTTTGAAATTTAGAGAAATAACGTGGCCTAGTGGATAGACCACAGGCCTAGGAGTCAGAAGGAACTGGGTTCTAATTCCTCTCCGCCACCTGTCTGCTGTGTGATGTCGGGGAACTCACTTCATTTCTCTGTGCCTCAGTTACCTTACCTATAAAATGTGGCAGTTTATTGTGATTTTGTACTCTCCCAAGTGCTTAGCACAGTGCTCTGGACACAGTAAGTGCTCAATAAATAGATTGACTGGCTGGGAGCGAAGTGGCAGGCCACTAAACAATACAGTTGAAGCAGGGATGACTTGGCAGGGTGATTCTGCACACTTGTGCACACATGCACACACACACACATGCACACATAGTCATTTACACACATGCACACATACACACACACACACACATGTTACTTCTCTTTCACTCTCCTCTTCCTTACCCTCTGCTCTGAAGGGTAGGATGGACTCATATGGAACGAGATTTTTTACACTTTTTAAAATTTTGGTCTTCCATTTATAGCAGTGCACACGTTGGAGGGGCCGACCCTCTTCCTTCCTCCTCATCTCAGAGTATTTGGGATAAACGATCCGGGGTGGTGGTTTTCAGCGCTGTGGTCAGCCGCCCTGCTTGCCCCTCGGGGCAGCTCCAAGAAGCCTCCTGCCACTGATGCAAAGAAATGGTTTAAACTAGGCCAGAGGCTCAGGTTGGGATCAATAATAATAATAATAATAATAGTGATATTTGTTAAACATTTACTATTTGTCAAACACTGTAGTAAGTGCTGGATTAGATTCAAGATAATTAGGTTGAACACAGGCCCTGTCCCACAGGGAGGGTCACAGTCTTCATCCCCATTTTACCAATGAGGGAACTTAGGCACAGTAGAGAAGAGAAGTTGAGAAGCAGCATGGCCTAGTGGATAGAGCATGGGCCTGGTAGTCAGAAGGTTTTAATTCTGCCTTCACCACTTGTCTGCGGTGTGACCTTGAGCCTGGGAAACATGAATGAATGTGGCCTGGTCGATCCAGATTTGGAGGGATGGTAGGCACTCTAACTGGGGGTCCCCTTGACCCCAGCCCAGAGCAAGGTGGCTCTCAACCCAACAAACCTCTTCAGAGTGTAGAGGACGGAAAGCTTCTTGAGGGAAGGGAATCCTGTCCGTTTATGCTGTTGTATTCTCCCAGGAACTTAGTAAAGTACTCTGCTCAGAGTAAGCATTCAATAAACACCATGATAAATAAATACTAGTCAGTCATATTTACTGAGCTTTTACTCTGTGCAGAACACTGTACTAAGCACTTGGGAGAGTACAATGTAAAAATAAACAGACACATTCCCTGCCCAAAACAAGCTTCACCCCACAGCTTCTTTGAGATGGCACACACTGCCTACTACCCTAATAATAATTGTGGTATTTATTAAATGCTTACTATAGAATAATTATGGTATTTGTTAAGCGCTTATTATGTGCCAGGAACTGTTCTAGATGGTGGGGTGGATAAAAGCAAATCAAGTTGGACACAGTCCCTGTCCCACATGCGGCTCACAGTCTCAATTCCCATATTAATAATAATAATAATGGTGGTATTTGTTAAGCTCTTACTATGTGCCAAGTACTGTTTTAAGCGCTGGGGTAGATACAAGGTAACCAGGTTGTCCCACATGAGGCTCACTGTCTTAATCTCCAATTTCCAGATGAGGGAACTGAGGCACAGAGAAGTTAAGTGACTTGCCCAAGGTCACACAGCAGACAGGTGGCAAAGGTGGGATTAGAAGCCACGATCTCTGACTCCCAAACCCATGCTCTTTCCACTAAGCCATGCTGCTAAGCCCTGGGGTAGATGCAATATAAACTCATCAGACATGGACCCTGTTCCAAAAAGTGCTCACAACCTAAGTGGGAGGGAGAACAGGTTTTTAAAATCCCGATTATACAGGGGGAAACTGAGGAACAGTGAAGTTAAGTGACTTGTCCAAGGTCAGGCAGGAGACAAGTGGCAGAGCCCTTGTCTCCTGATTCTCCATCTTGTGCTCTTTCCACTAGGCCACACCACTTCCCTCCGGACTCCTCACTCTGCCGAGAACACCGGCCTCCTCATCCTGTCGCCCACTCGGGCAGACATGAACCCTCTTAGAAAGAGGATTATTGCTGCCGGGAAAGGACCTGGGTCAGGAAGGGCTAGGCACACAGAATAATCTCCTTCGGCAACCACAGATCCCACACGATCAGGAAAGGGTCTCTGGGTTCATTTGGAGTTCAGGAACAACAAAGGCTAAAACACAGGAACCCGTTTTAGAACGATTCAAGTCTCCCTGGTGGCTAGTCATCCGGTTTTGCACCAGACAGTCCGGTTTCCACCTGGTCTGTCCCCTGTCCGGGCCCAATATGGTACTGGTTATTTTTATGTCCATTTCTAACATTTCCAGCCCTTCCCCCATGGCTCCTGCCACCTAGTTCTCCAGTTCAGCCTCCGCATTGGAATTATCCCAGTCTTGTGAAAGGATTCAAAGGGTCTGAAGCAAGAGAGGGGTTCAGGGGTCTTCGAGGGGATCTCTCAAAATTGGTATAATTCTGCAAAATGGCAGAGGAAGCAGCCTGGAAAGATAACGGCCTAAGAGTCAGAGGGTCTGAGTTCTAATCCCAGCTCTGTCACTTGTCTGCTGTGTGACTTTGGGAAGTCACTTCACTTCTTTGTGGCTCATCTGTTAAATGGGGATTAAGACTGCGACCCCATGCAGGACAGAGGCTACGTCCAACCTGATTATCTTATCTCTACCCCAGCGCTTAGTATAGTATCTGGTGCATAGAAAGCGCTTAACAAATGCCTTAAAGAAAAAGGGTCTGACCATGCCATTACGCCGCATATGTACCTGGGATTACATGCTTGATGTCTCGAGGAATCCTCATCAGTATTCATTCATTCATGCATTCGGTAGTATTTATTGAGTGCTTACTATGTGCAGAGCACTGTATTAAGCACTTGGAATGTATATTCAGGCAGTCAGTAAGTCAATCGTATTTACTGAGCACTTACTGTATGCAGAGAACTGTACTAAGTGCTTGGAAAAGTACAATATAACAATAAACAGGTACATTCTCTACCCATTCAGATACATTCTCTACCCACAACAAGTTTACAGTCTAGGGCCATCAGCAGCCACCCTACTCCCTAGACATCCCTTGGACATCCAGTTTTAGTTTGATTTCTCTCGCAGTTTTGGGGGGCTACCTGCTGCCCCTGCCCTAGGTTGGCACTGTGGTCCTCTCATGGGGCTCCATCTACGGCTAGGCGAGATGAGCCTCCATGGGCACTGCCCACTGGAAAAAGCAAAGGCTTTCCTGCTTGGGGCAAAAGTTTCACTTCTCCAACAAGGTAACAAGAGAAGTAACATGGCGTGGTGGAAAGAGCGCGGGCCTTGGCATCAGAAGGTCATGGGTTCACATCCTGGCTCCACCACTTGTCTGCTGTGTGATCTTGGGCAAGTCATTTCACTTCCTCTGTGCCTCAGTTACCTCATCTGTAAATGGGGATTGATACTGGGAGCCCCACGTAGGATAGGGATTTTGTCCAACCAGACTTGCTTGTATCCACCCCAGCACTTAATACAGTGCCTGTCACATAATAAGCACTTAACAAATACCATTAGTATTATTATTAAGGTTACTCCACTCCCATTTTCCCACCACCACTTTCCACCCCAGCCCGCACCTCAAACGGGGACTAACTCGTCTAGTGTCCCACCTCCCTCCCCAGTGTTTGTGAAGAACATGGCTCCAAGAGCCTCCCTTGTCACATCAGCAAGCAGGGCCCAGCCACAGCTGCACTGGTGCGGAGTCCAAGGAAAACAAGCTGCTCTTTGAAAAAAACCATCTCCTTCTAAGCTGCCACCCCCTTCCTGTCCCCAGATTAGGAAGACGTTCCTCAGAGAATTGGGCCAGGCATCACTGAAGTTCGGGCCGGGAGGATGTTGTGGGCAGGGAATATGTCTGTTATATTGTTATACTGTACTCTTCCAAGTGCTTAGTACAGTGCTCTGCATGCGGTACGCCCTCAATAAATATGATTGATTGACTGATTGATTGAGGACTTGGGAGTCCAAGGACCTTAAACCCCAGGCATTTTTATTTGTTCATTTTTTATGGCATTTGTTAAGTGTTTACTATGTGCCAGGCACCATACTAAGCACTGAGGTAGATACAAGATAATCAGGTTGGACGCAGTCCATGCCCCATATGGGGCTCACAGTAAATCCCCATTTTACAGGTGAGGTAACTGAGGCACAGAGAAGTTCAGTGACTTGCCCAAAGTCACACAGACAAGTGGCAAAGCTGGGGTTAGAACCAAGGCCCTTCTGACTCAGGGTGATGATCTATGAAGTAAACCACGCTGCTTCTCGGTAGAACATGGCAGATCCAGTAGGAAGACCCAAACTATTACTGATGTGGCAATGGCAAGAAAAAGAGAAGAAGTTCCCAGACCATTTTATAGTTCAAAACTACCAGAAAATGGCTTTGGTCCGTCTGCTTGCATCTGAGACTGAGTCTTGGGCTCAATCTGCTCTCCAGCGTCAGACAGAAATCCTCCCATTTAGCCCAAGTCCTCTCATACTCCCCAGGGTCTTGGTGGAGGCGGAGGCCAGGGGAGAGGAGAGAAGGACGGTTCAAAGCACCCACAGCTCTCCCGCAATGGGTCACCCCAGGTGAGAAGGCAACTCTTGAGCTTCTCCTTCCCCTAGTCCTATGACTCCAGCTCATCCCTGGGCCAGGAAACCTAGGTGAGACAGGAGGCTGGGAGTCAGTCAGTCAGTCAATCAATCATATTTATTGAGCTTTTACTGTGTGCAGAGCACTGTACTAAGAACTTGGGAGAATAAAATACAATATAACAGACACATTCTGCTTGACTGTAAGCTTATCCTCTAGACTGTAAGCTTGTTGAGGGCAGGTAACGTATCAGTTTATTGTTCATTCGTTCATTCAATAGTATTTATTGAGCGCTTACTATGTGCAGAGCACTGTACTAAGTGCTTGGAATGGACAAATCGGTAACAGATAGAGACAGTCCCTGCCCTTTGACGGGCTTACAGTCTAATCGGTTATATGGTACTATCCCAAGTACTTAGTACACTGCTCGGCAAACAGTAAGTACTCAATTAATACAGTTGATTAACTGACATTAAATATGATTGACTGATGTTCCCTGCTATAGCCGGGGAGGTTTTGGAGGCCTGAACTGTGGGAAGGGGCTTGAAGATGAATCAGGGCCCCTCCCTGGACTGCTGAGAATAAAAATCCGGAGAAAATAGCCCCGGGGGTCTTGAAGAAGTGGTACTAGGGTTGGACTCTAGACCGTAGACTCTAGACTCCCCCTCTAGCCTGTAAGCTCGTGGTGGGTAAGGAATCTGTTATTACATTGTACTCTCCCACGCACTTAGTCCAGTGCTCTGCACACAGTAAGCGCTCAATGAATACGAAGGAGTGAATAAACGGAGAAAATCCAAGTGACACGCAGAAGGGAGTGGGAGAAGAGGAAATGAGGGTTTCATCCGGGAAGGCTTCTTCATCCGGGAAGGAGATTTGCCTTCAAGAAGGCTTTGTGAAGGTGGGGAGAGCACAGTGTAACTAATGGCGACGAAGGCGGGCTGCGACCAGAGGAGGGAGCTTGGAGCTCACCGATCAGCCCCGCAGGCCTGACACGGGGGACGATGCTGGAAAAGAATCCTCCCAGCCCTGCTTTCTTTTCTTTTTTTTAATTAAAAAAAGAGCTCCCGGGGAGGAAAGGTGGAAGTGTAGTTCTGTGCCAGGGAATGTTCTGTAGAAATGCAATCCAACGCGTGGGTTCGGTGCCGAGGCTGGAGGGCGGATCTTTTCCATCTTTCCAAGCCGCAGGCTCCTCTCCCTGCCTGCGCTGGGCCTCTTTGTTTGTGATAATAATTAATAATAATGGTAATAATAATAATGGTATTTGTTAAGCGCTTCCTACTCTCCCAATCGCTTAATTCCGCTCCCACCTCCCTCTCCCCACGGCCACAGCTTGCCCATTGACACTATGCTAAAAGCTGACAGTTTCATGGCTAGAATTGCTCTGAAATAATCAATCGATTGTATTTATTGAGCACTCACCGCATGCAGCGCGCTTGGGAGAATACACTGTGACAATATAACAGAGTTGGTAGACACATTCCGTGCCTGCAAAAGGCTTACTCTCCCCATCTTCAAAGCTTTATCGAAGGCACATCTCCTTCAAGAGGCCTTCCCTGACTGAACTCTCATTTCTTTTTCTCCCACACCCTACTGTGCGGCCCTTGCTCTAGGATTTGCTCCCTTTATTCACCCCTCCCTTAGCCCCACGGCACTATGTACATATGAGTAATTTATTTATTTATATTAACGTCTGTCTCCCTCTCTACCCTGTCAGATCACTGAGATCAGGGAACGTCTACCAACTCCGTTATACTGTTCTCTCCCAAGCACTTAATCCACTGCTCTGCGCATAGTAAGCGCTCAATAAATACGATTGATTGGTTCCCAGAAATGAACATCACCTGCCCCTCAGTGGGCTGGAGGTTTGATGGCTGTGCCTCGGGTGACCTGTGCTGTGGTGTCGGACTGCATGAACAGACCTGACCTTTCCAATCAGTCAATGGTATTTACTGAGCACTTACTGTGTTCAGAGCACTGGACTAATCGCTTGGGAGAGCACAATACAACAATAAATAGAAACATTCCCTGCCCGCAATGAGCTTACAGTCTAGAGGACCTGGTGTGGGCGGAGGACCTGGTGTGGGCGGCCGCCACTGACAAGAGGGTTTGCTGAGAAGGCAGTACAAGGGGAAGGAAGAGAGGTGTGGAGTGTCTGTGAAGCAGCTGGTCAGAGGGTAGGGAGGGTTGTGGGGTCTGGAGAAAAGGACAGATGCTCCAGAGGGGTGGAGAACCAGGTAAGTCTCTCCCGAGGAGCATCCCCCAGGTCCAGTTGAGCCCGCCATCAGAACTCCTCCAGGAAACGGTTTTCCAAGATTTGGGGGGGTTGTTTTCTAATCCAGATGAAATTATTTTTGTCCTAAGTACCAAAGATCCCACTCCAGAATGCCAGAATCTGGCTTGTGCCACCACCCTCACGTCCCCCATTGCTCAAGTCCCCCAACAGCCAGCCCTCCCAAACATGCGGGCCTCCACATGCTCATCCCCCTCGGGTCTCCACACACTGTTGTTCTCTGGGAGGGAGGGAAGGCCAGAAAACGAGGCCAGTGGGCTGGGGTGGTGAGGGAGGGAGGGAGCATGTTTCTGAGAGGGGGAGGCGGGGTGGGGCTGAGGCAGGCAGGTGAGGGAGGCAGGAAGGCTGAGCACACAGGGCCTGAGAGAAAGCTCCACATTCCAGGATCAGTTTAGGGAGAAGAGGACAGCGTGGGAGAGAGCAGAGTTCATGGGTCAAGGGTTGGGAAGTCGGAGAATCATCTGACTGGGGTTTTCCACCCCGGCCCCCCTCTTCAGTCTTTCCCCCTCTCCACCAACCCCCATCCTGCATGAACTGTGCTTGGAGCCAAGGATGATTAAGGCGTGTGTAAGGCTCTTGGCCCAGCAAGGGTCAGCTGGAGGGACCCGAGCTGGAGGTGGGGACCAGAAAGCGAGTGGGATGTGGGAGGAATTGAGTTCAGGGTCAAGGATGATGCTGAAATTTCTGGCCTAGATAGTGATGAAACGGGAACATCTGAGTTTGGGAAGAGGAAGAGAGGCATCAGAGGGACCAGAGACAAAGGAGACTTGTTCATGAGAAGTCCGACACGAGCCCGGGCCCGCTGACTCAGATGGGTTTGGGCTGGCTGGATCGCTACAAGAGAATCACCCAGCGTTGGAGGCAGAGAGGGTCTCAGGGGCCCTGAGAGGCCAGGGCCAGGGGTGGGGTGCAGGGGGTGAAGAAGATGGGGGTCTTCTGAACCACCTGGCAGCAGGTAGGCAGCTGTGTGCCCCCATTTCCCTGCTCCAGGGTGGGATTGTGACCATGGGGAAGAAAGGGGATGAGGATCCCCCACTGGTTCTTAGAACCAGCGCTTAGAACAGTGCTTGGCACCTAGTAAGTGCTTAACAAATACCATTATTATTATTGGTGAGTACACATAGGGTTCCCCGTGAGGAATGCTGCTCTCTGAGCTCATAGCTGGCCTCCTCCTTGCACCTACACAAAATTGGGGTTGCGGGTTCAATTTGGGAGGTTGGAGCTGGGCTCCTTCTCTAGCTCCCCTCCCACCCCCAGGATGAAAGGCCCGGCTGAACTCAACCCTCTCCTCTCTGGCCTCGGTTCTCCCCATCCTGCTGGGTGGTGAAACCCTGACTTCAGTGTGTCCTGACAGCCCCAGTCTCTGTTAGTTTGCCTGTCTGTTTATCTGTGGTTTCTGTTCCTCCTCCGGCTGCTGTGGAAACTCTGGGGGGAACTTCAGGATCCTATTTTCATTGGACAGAGCTCTTCTGCTGGCCACCCCTTAAGCAAGTCTTTGACTCCCACCTGGAGGCTTCGGTTCCCTTCCCCAGACTCCTCTCCATCTTCCTGCCACTCCCCAGTCTCTACAGCATCCTGCCTCTCCTTCCCTCCTCAGCTTGCCTTCTCCTCACTTTAGCTTAGTGGAAAGAGCACGAGCCTGGGAGTCAGAGGTTGTGGGTTCTCATCTCCGTTCTGCCACATGTCTGCTGCGTGACCTTGGGCAAGTCACTTCATTTCTCTGTGCCTAAGTTCCCTCATCTGTAAAGTGGGGATTAAGACAGTGAGCCCCATATGACAGGGACTGTGTCCAACCTGATTACCTTGTATCTACCCCAGTACTTTAAATAGTGTTTAATATATAGTAAGCACTTAACAAATACCACAATTATATTATTATCATTACTCCAGTCCTTGCCTCTCCTTGATAGACCCTCTAAGTACCTTCCTAAGAGGGTATGAGGGCAGCTGTGAAGAATCAATAAGAAATTCCCAGTGATGATGAGGAAACTTTTCCTTGTGCACAAGCAAGCTGATTCTGTCCCGCCTCCCCTACTGTCCCTCTTTATTCTGTCTGTGAGGGTTGGTTGGTCTTTCCCATTAGGAAGTGGGAAAATGGGGTGGAGCAGAGGGGTGGGAGAAGTTTTTTGAGGAGGGGCTGCCTGGCCCTCTCCTTCTATAAATAGATGCCTTAGTCCCATGCCAAGAACTGGGATGGTTGGGAAAGGAATTGGCAGCTACAGCTCAACTCCTGGTCTCCTGCCCCCTAATTGTGGTATTTGTTAAGTGCTGACGATGTGCCAAAAACTGGATTAGGTGTTGGGTTAGGTACAAGATAATCATTTAGGACAAAGCCCCTGTCCCACATGGGAGTCGCAGCTTAATGGATAGAGAGAACAGATAGCAAATCCCTATTTTACAGATGAGGAAACTGAGGCTCAGAAAAGTTACTCGACTTGTCCAGGGTCACACAGCAGGCAAGTGGCAGAATGGTGTTAGAACTGAGGTCCTCTGATTCTCAGTCCCATTTTCTTTCCACTAAGTCACCCTGCTTGCTTAGTAGCCTCTCCAGTGGAGCCACATCCAACCTCCTTACTGATACATCCCAGCCAGCTGAGTCTCCCCTGGCACAAGGGAGGCTCGAAGAGTCCAGCCTCACATCTAGTCAATCAATCAATGGTATTTATTGAGTTCTTACTGTGTGTAGAGCACTGGAGTAAGTGCTTGGAAGTAACTTACAGTAGCTTACAGTCTAGAGCAGGAGGCAGACATTAATGTAAGTTGTAAGTGGTACATATGTGCTGTGGGGCTGAGGGTGGGGTGAATATCAAGTGTTTAAAGGGTACAGATCTAAGTGCATCCAGCTGGGGCAAGAAGGGGGTCTTGCAATTTGTCCCTCCTCTAGTCAGTCAGTTGTAATAATAATAATGACGGTATTTGTTTAGCACTATGTGCCAAGCACTGTTCTAAGCACTGGGGTAGATACAGGGTAATCAGGTTGTCCCACGTGGGGCTCACAGTCTTAATCCCCGTTTTACAGATGAGGTAAGTGAGGCACAGAGAAGTGACTTGCCCAAAGTCATACAGCTGATAAGATGTATTAGAACCCACGACCTCTGACTCCCAAGCCCATACTCTTTCCACTAAGCCATGTACTTATTGAGTGCTTATTGTGTGCAGAGCACTGTACTAAGTGCTCGGGAGAGTACGATATAACAATATAACAATATATCAGACATATTCCCTGCCCACAATGAGCTTACAGTCTAGAGGTCCCTCTGCTTCCCATCCCTAGTCAAACCGGCCTTTCGGTCCCTCCTCTCAGTCCCTGAGCTGGAAACAGTGTACTCGGAGAGCCGGCCCTGCCCGCCTCACTCTGCTCTTGGACCCTAGCAGGGGTGAGGTGTGGTCTCATGGAAAGCAGGAGACCTGAGTTCTAGTTCCAGCCTACCGTGTGGTCTTGAGCCAGTCACCTGGCCTGTAAAATTCACCCATCCAATTGTATTTTTTGAGCACTTACTGTGTGCAGAGCACTGCACTAAACACTTGGGAAAGTACAATACAGCAATAGAGAGAGACAATCCCTGTCAATGGGATTAATACCTGCCTCCCAACTCACACAAATGATGGGGATAGAGATCAATCAATGGTGAGAAGCAGCCTGGCTCAGTGGAAAGAACCCGGACTTGGGAGTCAGAGGTCTTGGGTTCGAATCTCCGCTCTGCCACTTGGCAGCTGTGTGACTGTGGGCAAGTCACTTCACTTCTAGGTGCCTCAGTGACCTCATCATTAAAACTGTGAGCCCTCTGTGGGACAACCCGATTACCTTGTATCTACCCCAGCACTTAGAACAGTGCTCTGCACATAGTAAGCGCTTAACAAATACCAATATTATTATTATTATTACTTACTGAGTGTTTAGTCTGTGTAGAACACTGTACTAAGCACTTGGGAGAGTACAATGCAATAGAATTAGCAGTCCCTACACAGAGATCATTGGTATGAAAGCACTTTGGACAGATGAGAAAGCACTCTTCAAATTCAGGGTATTATTACTATTCATTCATTCAGTCGTATTTATTGAGTGCTTACTGTGTGCCAAACACTGTACTAAGCACTTGGGAGAGTATAACGGACACATTCCTGCCCACAGTGAGCTCACAGTCTACTATAATTATCATTCGCTATCCTTGCCCGGGGAGTCTACTCTCTGGAAAAGGCCTGGTCACCCTGGTCCCCTTCCCTATATAAAGCTCCTATGTAGCTACTCCCCGCCCCCCATCTCCTACAGGCCCAGAAAGTCAGCCCCCCTCTATTCCTGGCCCAGCTCTGCTTCCCCTGGCCCTGGGCCCCATTACTGTTGACAGGAGGCTCTGCAGAGTGTCTAGCGCAGACTTGGACCTCACCTCCAGGAGCTCACCAAGCCAGATCTGTCTGGAGACCGAACAGGACAATGTCCAGACCAAGGAGGGAACCGGCTGGACACCAATAACCCTTAGTCTGGGAGAGGTCCAGGCTGGACCAGGCCAGCACACGGAGGAGAGGAGAGAACCGGAGGAAGCCTTTCTTTAATCCAATCTCTCCTGTTCCAGCACTGGCCGAGAAGCAGCTGCTTGGTGAGGGAAGAAGAGGTGTTCTAGCTGGGGCTTGGTCTGAAGGTATTATAATAATGATGATAATATTAATAATAAAGATAACTATGGTATTTGTTAAGCACTTGTAATGGGTAAAGCACTGTCCTAAGCGCCAGGGTAGATACAAGTTAATCAGGCTGGACACAGTCCCATAGGACTCAAAGTCTTAATCCCCATTTTAAAGATGAGGTAACTGAGGCACAGAGAGGTTAAGTGACTTGCCCAAGGTCGCAGCGAGGACTTTTTCCTGTCATCTGACATTCGCAATAATAAATAACTTTCCTGTGGAAAAAGACATCACCCTCCCCAGTCTGTGGTTTTCCACAGGGGTCCCAAGTCTGATCTGTGATATCTATAGCTACCCCAGAGTTTAACATAGTGCTTGGCGCATACTGAGTGCTTAATGAAGATCAGAAGGGACTAATTTCCGGGATCGGTTGGGACCCGGGGGTCAGATTTATGCATACAAAGAGGCTCTGAATTCTTGCCATATTTGCAGCGTCAGTGGATAAAACCTGGCACATCCTGTAGGAGATGTAATAGCGTTTCAGCTCTGGACAGCGGTTTATCCGATTGCCTACCCAATCCCATCTGAGTTGTGAGGAAACAACCCCAAACCAGGAGCCAGGAGAGAGAAAGGGGCATTTCCCAGTCCTCGTCTGCTAACCTTTTGATCCGTGGCCATTAGTCAGTCAGTCAGTCAGTTGTATTTATTGAGTACTTACTGCATGCAGAACGCTGTACTAAGTGCTCGGGAGAGTACAATATAACAATACCACAGACACATTCCGTGCCCACAACAAGCTTGACCCGATGGCTCACCCAGCTCAGGATCAGGCCATGACCGGAGCAATTGGTTGTGGGAATGTGTCCACTAATTCTGTTGTATTGTACTCTCCCAAGTGTACACATAATAACCATTCAATAAATATCATTGATTGTACTAAGCGCTGGGATTATAAGATAATTAGGTTGGACACGGTCCCCGTCCCACATGTATTTTATTTTATTCAGTCGTATTTATTGAGCGCTTACTGTGTGCACAACACTGTACTAAGCCCTTGGAAAGTACAATTCGGCAACAAAGAGAGACAATCCCTACCCAACAACGGGCTCAAAGTCTAGGTCCTCTTACTCCCAGGCCCATGCTTTTTTCACTAGGCGTCCCTGTTTCTCAGATTGTTGGAGGAACTATATGGTGGATGAACTCCGTCCTCTGTCCTTCATGATGGAATCCCGTTTTGCTCCTTCTAGAAAACCTCATTTAGGCAAGGTGTCTCTGTTAGATGAAGCTACCTAAGATAGGCCCTAGTGATAGAGCACAGGCCTGGGAGTCAGAAGGACCTGGATTCACTTCCTGGCTCTGCCCCTTGTCTGCTGTGTGACCTTGGGCAAATCACGTCACTTCTCTGGTCCTCAGTTACCTCATCTACAAAAAGACGAAGTCTGGTCAAAACAACTCGTTCCCTAGGAACCAAAATAAGAGGTTAAAATTATGGTGGGCTGAAAGTGTTAGCTTTTCCCCTTAAATGAGTCTATTTTCCCCAAAGACACTGCTCCCAATATTAGCATTTCAGGTTGCTGGGAGATTCTCAGAGCAGCACAGTCTCATTTATTAAGTACTGGACCGGCCAGGCTGTAGAAAACTGAAAATCTGCCAGACTGAGATCAGGTCATCCAGCTGGATGGGGTTGGCCCGATGGAAGAAGGCCGCTTTGGATGTAAAATGACCTCCCCCCACCCACATTCTTCACATAATGGAAACTAAGATAGGTGCAATGTGTATAGGCAAGCAATATTGCAGAGTTTTGTGAGGGTTTTTTAAATGGTATTTTTTAAGCTCTTACCTATGTACTAAGGCTGGAGTAGATACAAGTTAGTCAGGTTGGACACAGTCCTCAGTCCTTGTCCCACATAGGGCTCACAGGGTTAATCCCTGTTTTACAAATGAGGTAACTGAGAAGTTAAGTGACTTTCCCAGGGTCACATAACAGATAAGTGTGGTGGAGGCAGGATTATAACTCAGGCCCTTCCGACTCCCGGGCCTCTATCCACTAGGACAAACAGTTTCTCACAATTGCATGGCTATTCACAAAATATCGCCTCAACACTGGCTTATCCTTTTCAGGTTTCCCCATCCAAGCCAGCACCACCAGCTTCGGCTACACCTCAACCCCTGACTCCACCCACATCCTGAGCCCCAGTGTTACATGGAGCCCCACTCCTCCTGTCAGTGGAGGTCGCTGGAGGGGGACCGAAGAATTATCTGCCGGGAGTGAATTTTGTCGGGCCCCCTCCTGCCTCCTCTGTGCTTCCCTCCCGTGAGACCCCTGCCTTTCTGGGTTCTAGATGCTGGGAAGATGCTCAACACAAAAGTCTGCCTGATTCCTGCTCCCACTCATGGCCACTCGTGAAGTGTCACCAAGGCCCTTGGCCAGGCCCTCTCTATCTTCCCCTCAGTTCTCTAATTCCATCCTGTCACCACATCCCAGCACTCTCATCCTTCTCGGTCGTCCCTCAAGAGAATATCTTGTGCCTGCTTTCAAAATCTTCCCCCTCCACCGCACTTCCAACCCCAGCCCTTCTCACTTTCCAAAAACACTTAAGCCCTCCCTACTTCCCTCTCTGACCGCCATCTTTAACTCCCCACTATCAACCACTCTCCTTTCTCCCTCGGCCACAAAACACTCAGCTCTCTCCTATCCTAAAAAGAAGTCTTCTCTAGAGCTCATTGCACTCTCCGGCTACCGCTCTATCTCCCCTCTCCCATTCCAGTCCAAATTCATTGAACCAGCTGAACTTACCCACTGCCTCTATTTCCTCTCCTTCAACTCCCTACTTGACCCTCTGCAACCTCTTCCCCCTCTCCATTTCACCCAGACCTCTCTCTCCCAGGTCACAGATGACCTGATCTGAGTTCTAATGGATTCTGTCCCAGTTCTCCCCTATCTCTTGGCTGCCCTCAACATTGTGGACCACTCCCTCCTCCTGGAAACACTAAACTACTCTTGGTTTTACTAGTGTGGCTCCCCCCAGTACTCCTTTTAACTCTCTGGCTGCTCCAATTCAGTCTCTTTCGCTGGCTCTGCTTCCCGTTCGCTAACTGTGGGTGTTCCTTAAGACTCTGTTGTGGGTCCTTGCCTTTTCTCACTTTACACTCATTCCCAGCCACTCCCTTGGGTTCAACTATCAGCTCTATACCCAAAGCAGCATGGCCTGAAAAGCAGCTTGGCCTAGTGAAAAGAGAATGGGCCTGGGAGTCAGAGGACCTGGGCTCTAATCCTGCCTCTGTCCATTGCTTGCTGTGTGACCTTGGGTGAGTAACTTAACTTCTCTGAGCTTAGGTTTGAGAGAAAAAAAGTCTACCTTGCCAGGCCTGACTACAGTCCTTTTATTCAATCTTGCATTTCTTCCTGCCTCCCAGACTTCTCCTCATGAATGTCCCACCGACATCTTAAGCTCAGAATGTCCCAAACTGAACTCATCTTCCCACTCAAATCCTCTGCTTTTCCCAAGTTTCCCGTCACAGTTGACCACACCTCCATCCTCCCCATCTCTGAGGTCCATGACCGTGTCATTATCCTTGATCTTTCCCTCTTCCAAACTCCACATTCAGTCTGTCACCAAATCATGTCAGTTTTGCCTACACATTATTTCCACGATCCACCCCTGGATCTGGGGGCCTCGTTACATCATGGAGGAAAAAAGAGTGGGTTAGTGTTGCCCCCCAAATGGCAACCTCATCCCTCCCCAGAGCTGAGGGTGCCATCAGCCCATTGGTAACCCAGGATGGAAGGTCCTAGTGGATAGAGCATGGACCTGGGAAACAGAGGGACCTGTATTCTAATACAGGCTCTGACACTTGACTGCTGTGTGACCTTGGGCAAGTCATGTAACTTCTCTTTGCCTCAGTTTCCTCAACTATAAAATGGGGATTAAGACTGTGAACCACATGTGGTTCAACCTGCTCAGCTTGTATCTAACCCAGCGCTTAGTACAATACCTGGCACTTAAATACCATAAGAAAAAAATGAATATGGCAATTACCCCCAGTTGGATCAGACTAAGGCACTAGTGTTAACTTACAGAATCAAAAGAGAAATCTTCCCCTCTCTTGTTCCCAACCCTTTGCCTGCTCCAAACAGGTTTGCTCCTTAGTATTTATCCCTGGTCCCTTTCATGCTTCTCATTTTCCTATATTAGGTGGAACTAGGAGATCTCTTGGAAGCAGCGAAAAGTAGTGTGGCGTAGTGGAAAGATCACGGGCCGGGAGTCAGAGGACGTGGGCTCTAATTCCAGCTCTGCCACATGTCTGCTGTATGATCTTGGACAAATCATTTAACTTCTCTGGGCCTCAGTTCCCTCATCTATAAATTGGGGATTAAAACTGTGAGACCCATGTGGGACAGGGTCTGTGTCCAACCTGATTACCTTATAGCTATCCCAGCACTTAGAACAGCACTTGGTACATGGAGAGCACTTAACAAATACCAGTATTAATACTACTATTATTATTAATAATAATGATAATAATAATAAAGAATTCCCTGCTCCTCTCCACTATGACCTTAGTCAAACTGCCAGCACCACTGGGAGGAGATCTAAATGGCCGTTTCCTTCTTTATCACTGCCCCTGGCCCTACTGAGTCTGTCCTCTGAGCTCTGAAAGAGGTGATGGTAAGGTCGCTGTCTACAGTTCTGGAGGTAAGGGATCCAACTCACTCCTCAAACTGCTCCAAGCTGTCCTTATTTCCTCTTTTAGGCCCTCATTTCCCCTTCTCCCACGATCTTCTGAAACACCCTTATACTTGGATTGCACCCTTAATTTACCCCTCCCTCAGCCTCACAGCACTTATGTACATAACCATAATTCATTTATTTCTAATAACATCTTTCTCCTCCTCGAGACTGAAAGCTCGCTGTGGGCAGGAACATATCTACCAACTCTCTTATACTGTGCTCTCCCAATCACTTAATATAGGGCTCTGCACACAGTGAGTGCTCAATAAATATGATTGAATGACTGATTGAGCCAAGAATTTCAGGAGATTTCCAGGCCAACTATCTTGAGACCTGAGTGGGGATGAAAAGGAAATTGATTTTTCAAACTTGTGGGATGGATAGTAGCAGGTATAATAACTAAAGCTACCCCCTGGACAGGACTCTAGTAGGGTAACAGCCGAGGCCCCAAGCCCTAGGACCCCTGTCCCTCCCGAAGAGCCGGACAAGGCTGACACTTGGGGTGGGAGGGTGGAAGAGGATAGAGGAGGATTTGTATACCCAAGTCACCAGTGGGCCTGACAACACCCCTTCTCTTAAATGATCTGTGATGTAACTCCAAAAACCAGACCCCGAGACACTTGACATCATAAGCTACACCAGCATGCAACGAATGGTGATGTCAAAAGGCCTCCATTTTTCAGAATTCCTCTCAATTCTACCCTAATCGATGCAAACCAGAGCATTTCTCTGGGGTTACACTGCTCCTTCTGACTGCTCCAGTGTCTTAATATCTCCTTACCAGGTTTGGGGAAAGTCCAATGCCACTTTCAAGGGGCTAAACTCAGCAGAAGGAGTTGAGATGGAAGGAAGCCAGGTGCTCAGATTTAAGTAGTGGATATAAAAGTGTCCAGTATTTGATACACACCAAACGGAGAATACAAACCTGAATTTCAAGTTGTAAAAGTGGACAAATGGCCACCCTCCCCCTCCCAGTGTCCCACATTGTGACAGCTTTCCACCATCCCAATCAATCAGTCAATGATATTTGATGAGTGCTCACTATGTACAGAATACTCTGCTAAGCACTTGGGAAAGTATAATACAACCGAGTTGGTAGACTTGTTCCCTGCCCACAAGGAGCTGACAGTCTAGAGGGGGAGAAAGATAATGAAATGAATTATGGATGTGTACGTAAGTGCTGTGGGGCTGAGAATGGGATGAATATCCAGAGCTTAAAGGAGGGGCCCCATAGAACCTGGGTACAGAGACTACCTGGAGATATCCTGGAAGGGAGGATTTAAGAATTAAATTTATCTACCTCTCACCCCAAGATGCTCCTAATTGCAATAATGACTGGATGCCATTCCCACTGGGATTATTGAACTGTTTCTCTCAGCTGACTTTCCTTTCAGAGTTCTGGATTCCAAGACATTCCAAGATATGCTACTTGCCCTAGGTCACCTCATAGAGCACCAGTCCAAAAGACACCCAGCATATGGGTCAGGATTTAGGATTCCTCAAACAGCTCCCCTGTGTGCTTCTGAACCCTAAGACGCTGGCCATAGTGAACCCAGATCAAACCTACTGAACACTTACTGAACACATTTATCAAGCACTCACTGCGTTCAGAGCACTGTATCGAGCACTTGGCAGAGTACACTGTAACCCAGTTGTTAGACATTAATAATGATAATTATGATAGTATTTGTTAAGCGCTTACTATGTGCCAAGCACTGTTCTAAGTGCAAGATAATCAGGTTGTCCCACATAGGGCTCACAGTCTTAATCCCTCAGATGAGGTAACTGAGGCACAGACAAGTTAAGTGGCTTGCCCAAAGTCTCACAGCTGATAAGTGGCGAAGTCGGGATTAGAACCCACGACCTCTGACTCTCAAGCCCGGGCTCTTTCCTCTAAGCCATGCTGCTTCCCTGCCCACAGTGAGCTTACAGTTTAGAAAGGGATACAGACATTAATATAAATAAATGAATTATGGATATATGCAAAAGTGCTGTGGGGCTGAGGGTGAAGAGAGGGAGTCAATCCAAGGGCAAGTGTTCCCTCCTGATCTTCCTCCTCAGGCGGTTCCCGGGACTTCCAGGGAGTCCCCTATGCTGCATCCTACTGAGAGCTCACCTCCTCCAGGAGGCCTTCCCAGACTGAGCTCCCCCTTTCCCTCTGCTCCCCCTCCCCTCCCTTCAACACTGTGCTCATGTGCATAAATTATTTATTACCCTATTTATTTTGTTAATGAAGTGTACATCGCCTTGATTCTATTTATCTTGATGATGTTGCCTTGTTTTTGTTTTGTTCTATTTTGCCTTGCTGTCTCTCTCCCCCGTTTAGACCGTGAGCCCGTCACTGGGCAGGGATTGTCTTTATCTGTTGCCGAATTGTACACTCCAAGCGCTTAGTATAGTGCTGTGCACATAGTTAGCGCTCAATAAATACTAGTGAACGAATGAATGAACCTCTAGGGTAGAGTTAGGGGCAGGGCAAGGCAGGGCAAGGCTCCAATATTCCCTACCCTCCCTCTGGCAAAACACAAAAAGTGCAAATGCCCAAATCTGGGCTAATCCCACTTTACTTCCTTCTTCTCTCCTCCCCTACCCTTTGACCCTAGCCAGATCTGTAGTAGTAATAGGACTAGTAGAAATAGTAGGAGTCGAAAAAGTAATAATAGGAGGAGGAAGAGGAGTCTTCGTGGTAGCAATAGCATTTATTGAGCATCCCCTGGGTGCAGTGCACTGTATGGACTAAGAGCGTGGGAAGTGTAAAATGAAGAAATGACATGTTCCCTGTTCTCACTCTCTAACAGGAACCGCCCTCTCAAAGGTAACCGACCATCTCCTTCTTGCCAAATCCAACGGCCTCTACGCCATCCTGATCCTTCTCGACTTCTCAGCTGTCTTCGGCACTGTGGACCACCTCCTTTTAATAATGACGGTATTTGTTAAGCACTTACTACCTGCAACACACTGTTCTAAGCGCTGGGGGGGATACAAGGTGATCAGGTTGTCCCACGTGGGGCTCAAGGTCTTAATTCCCATTTTACAGATGAGGTAACTGAGGCACAGAGAAGTGAAGTGACTTGCCCAAATTCACACAGCTGACAAGCTGCGGAGCCGGAATTAGAACCCATGACCTCTGACTCCCAAGCCCGTGCTCTTTCCACTGAGCCACACTGCTTTTTTTTCTGGAAATGTTATCCAACCTTGGCTTCACTGACTCTGTGCTCTCCTCTTATCTCTCTGGCCATTCACTCTCAGTCTTCTTCACGGGTTCCTCTTCTGACTCCCACCCCCTAACTGTTGGGGTCCCTCAAGGTTCAGTTCAGGGCCCCCTTCTATTCTCCATCTTCACCTACTCCCTTGGAGAATTCATTCGCTCCCATGACTTCAGCTACCGGCTCTTTGTGCACTCTACCCAAATCTACATCTCCAGGCCTGATCTCTCTTCCTCTCTGCGGTCTCGCATCTCCTCCTGTCTTCAAGACATCTTTACTTGGAAGTTCTTCCATCACCTCAATCTTAACATGACCAAAACAGAGCTTTTTATCTTCCCACCCAAACTCTGTATTCCCCCCGACTTTTCCATCGTTTGGCCCCCGTCGCTGCCACTTGGGGTGGGAGGGTGGGAGAGAATGGAGGATGATAATAATAATGACAGTATTTGTTAAACACTATGTGCCAAGCACTGTTCTAAGTGCTGGGATGGATACAGGTCAATCAGGTTGGACGCAGTCCCTGTCCCACGTTAGGCTCACACTCTAAATTCCCATTTTAGACTTAATTCTCATTCTTCTAGATTGTGAGCCTGTTGTGGGCAGGGATTGTCTCTATTGCTGAATTGTACTTTCCAATCGCTTAGTACAGTGCTCTGCCACAGTAAGACCTTAATAAATATGATTGAATGAGTTTTATAGATAGGCAACTGAGACCCAGAGAAGTTCCAAGGTCACACAGCAATCACATGGCAGAGCCAGAATTAGAACCCAGATCCTTCTGCCTCCCAGGCCTTTGCTGCACACCCAAGTCACCAGTGCCCCTGCCAACACCCCTCCACTAAGGGTTGTTGGCGGAGGCTGAATGATCTAGCAGGAAGCTGGTTCTAACAAGACCAGGACTTCGGCTTTTTTTCTTTTTGCTTCCCGTAGGGCTGGAAACCTCACAAGACTTTGGCCTTCCTTCCCTGGGGCTCTGCCAGAGCCATAATGCAGGAGGGTGGCAGAGAGGGAAATGTTGCTTCGGATCAGGGTTCCCTGCATCCCCGTGCAAGGCCACCAAGCAGGTCGAGGTGAGGTTTGAGGTGTCAGTATCAGGACGGCAGTTGTCACAGTCCTGGAAGCTTTCCCGGGGACCAAGGGGTCAGGAGGGCTGAGCTTCTCTCCTGCCTCATGCTCTGATTATTGAGACGCAGCAAGGCCTGTGACAGCTATGGGAGTCAGAGGACCTGGGTTCTAATCCCTGCTCCGCCACCTGTCTGCTGTATGACTTTAGGCAGTCATTTCACTTCTCTGGACCTCAGTTCCCTCACCTGCAAAAGAGGGATTCAAGACCTGTTCTCCCTCCTCCTGAGGCTGTGAACCCCATGTGGGACCTGATGATCTTCATTCTTCTCCAGAGTTTAGTACAGTCCTCGGCACAAAGTAAGCTCTCAACAGATACAATTATTATCATGATTAGGCAATCCAGGAGGCGCCCTGGGGCTCCCTATGATGAACAATGCTGCCCCAGCCTGGGGGCAGCAGAGACACTGGGTGCCACCAAGCACTGTCCTCCTCAGGAGAAGGGGGCCAGGAAATGGGAGAGACAATCCTTCCCATGTCAATCCATGAAGGCTCCATTCTCTGGCCAGCCAGGGCCCGGATCAGTGACTGTCCTCAGGGCTGGGCGGGCTGCCCCTGGGGAAGGGAGTCAAGTGTCCAGGATCCCAGTCTTGGAGAACATGGTGTAGTGGATAGAACATGTGCCTGGTAGAAAGTCATGGGTTCTAATCCTGGCTCCGCCACTTGTCTGTTGTGAGCCCCTGGGAGACTCACTTCACTTCTCTATGCCTCAGTTACCTCAGTTGTAAAAATGGGGATTGAGACTGTGAGCGCTAAGCACTGGGGTGGAGACAAGCAAACCAGGTTGGACGCAGTTCCTGTCCCATCTGGAGCTCACAGTCTCAATCCCCATTTTGCAGCTGAGGTAACTGAGTCACAGAGAAATGAAGTGACTTGCCCAGGGTCACCCAGTAGACAAGCTGAATCCACCCCAGTACTTAGTACAGTGCCTAGTACATAGTAAGCGCTTAACAAATACCATATTTATTACTGCCCTGGGTGGCCCTTCACTTAGGAGTTTCAAAACAGTCATCCTTCAGCCTCTGATCCTGGCTCTCACGGGAATACTCCCAGCAGGCTGCAGGAGAGTTGGCCAGAGTCATGAGCCGGGAACCCTGATGGGACCGGATGTGGTTTTAGCCAGAATACGGGGCAGATAGTAGTTTCTGGAAGTCGGGGCAACAGAATGGTCAGCGGGGAATCGAGTAGATACAGATTCAAGTAGATACAGTGGCCGGCTTGGTTCCAGCCCCTGGAGAGGGAGGAGATGGGGAAAGAAGGAGGAAGGGAGAAGGAGGGCAGAGAGGAGCTCTCGGGGGTTGCGTAACAGGTCTGCCTCCACCCCGCCCCGCTCCCGGAATGGACTGGAATAGGCATCCGAGATCGGCTCGGCTGCCAACGGAGAAGCCTCCACAGTAGGCTCAGAACTGGGACTTATTTCTGCTGCTGGGCGGGGAGAGGCCGAATGGTCAGTGGGTCACAAGAGCCAGGTGAGAAGGTGCTTTCCGCAGGCTCAGTCCCACACTGCCCAGAGGCAGCTATGTATGAACCCCAGTCGGGTGGGGATTGCCCACCTCCAAGAGCCCCTCCTCAGGGACTTCTCCCAGGGCAGGCTATCCTTGGTGGCGGGGGGGGGGGGGGAGGCGGGTGTGTGTGTGTGTGTGTGTGTGTGTGTGTGTGTGAGAGAATATATATATAACACAGAAGCAGCATAGCTTAGTGGCTAGTTCATGGGCCTGGAAGTCAGAAGGACTTGGGTTCTAGTCCCAGCTCTGACATGTCTGCTTTGTGACCTTGGGCAAGTCTCTTAACTTCTCTGTTCCTCAATTACCTCATCTGTAAAACATTAAGATTAAGATTGTGAGTCCAGTGTGGGACAGGGACTGTGTTTAACCTGATTAAATTGTATCTATCCCAGTGCTTAGAACAGTGCTTGGTACACAGCAAATGCCATAATTATTATTATTATTAGAGAGTATTATATATAGCTAGAGAGAAAGAGAGATTTGAAAAATCCTTCATTTGTGCACTGTCCATACTGGTTTGCCTGTGGCAGTCAGTGTCTACACTGCAAGGAAAGAGATCTGATTGATATCCCAAAATGCCTCCCTCTCCCACTCTCCTAATCTCTCTCTCTCGCTTTCTTTTCTCATTTGCCCTCGGTAACTGATCCTGGGCAATGTCCCTGTACCCAACACAAGGGAGGAGTCATGAGAGCCAGCAGAAAAGTGAGGTGGAGGGAGGACTAGGCAGACAAAAAGGCCATCGAAAACATTTGCCCAGACGGGTGCCCTGGCCGGCAGACCACAGTTTGGAGACTACTACATTCCTGTCTGGTCTTTGTGGCGGTCCCGGGGACCTTTCTGAGCAGAACACTGCCACTTCAGCCTCTAAAGGAGCTTTCCAGCATTAGCTGGTTGTTCAGAGTGGACCCTCAGTGCAGATTGTTGACTGGCGGCGGGCGGCCTGGCTGGCTGGCCGTTTGCCCGGCTGGCCGGCTGACCGGCTGCCTGGGGAGTCTGATGAAACGTGGTTATCCATTTTCAACATTTTCCCCATCATGTCTACACCAAAAAAAATTAAAAATGACCCAAAACAAGTCAGATTCAAAATATTCCTCAGAACAGTTTAGGAAACTGGTTGGCTGGACTAATTACAGCCCCACTGCCTCCGTGAAGGGGTGTAGATATCCGAGCCCTCTCTGAGCACCTTGATGGAGAAACGGGGCTGAGGGGTAAGGGCTTTTTTTCAGGGGCAGTGAGGGGTTTCTTTCAGAAACATAGTGCTTTGGTCAGTACGAGCATGGGGGTTCGGTGAGGGGAGGTGGCAACTCTGCTATTAGCCCCACTAGGATCAATTAATGAATCAATCATATTTTTTGAGTGCTGATTGGGGGCAGAGCTGTATTAAGTGTTTGGTGATCTGCCTGCAGAGTGCTGGGAGGGGCCAAACCCAGACCAGTGTCCCAAACCTGCCCAACCTCCAGGGTTTATGTCGTGTCAAGGGCTTTGCCCAGTGCTCAACCGTCGTCATTAAAATCAGAGGAAGGAGGCTGTTTCTAGGGAGATCGTGTGGGGGTGGGGGCAGGACAATCCTATTATTTAACTGTCTGGATACAGTTTATAGCAAAATTGGTTCGATAATGCTGCTGCTACCGCTGCTGCCCCGAAACACATGGACAAGGACGATTGGATCTATGGGGCAGCTGTGTTGGCTTCTGGAAGCAATAATAATGCTGGTATTTGTTAAGCCCTTACTATATGCCGGGCACTGTACTAAGCGCTTGGGTGGATACAAGCAACTCGAGTTGGGCACGGTCCCTGTCCCCTCTGGGGCTTACAGTTTCGATCCCCATTTTCCAGATGAGGTAACTAAGGCACAGAGAAGTGAAATGATTGGCCCAAGGTCACACAGCAGACAAGTGTTGGAGGCGGTGGCTCCCTGAGGTCTAGTGTTGACTGAACGTCCCCTATGCCCTCCCTTTCCTCGGGGGCTACTCCGATTCAACCCCGGGGGCTGTACTGGACCCCCCAGTGTTTCCACTCCGCAAGCAGAGAACATTGAATTTCTCCAGGTTTGCCAGGAACCTTGAAGGGAGTGCAGGGAAGCTGCTGGTTTCCTCCCCTCTCTGGAATTATTTCTTGCTGTTTGCTGACTCAGTGTAAACATGCCGGGCCTGGGAACCGAACACGGTCCCTGCAGTCCGTCACCAATAATGATATCTCGGGGACTCGGAGGACAGGCTCCAGGAGCCTGCCGGATGGTCTCAGATGAACCCCTGAAACAAGGCTCTGGGAGGGGGTTGTCACCCACACCCACAAGCCCCCTAAACTGGGGCCCTCAGGGCTGGACTGGGAGGAGACAGAGACAGAAGCCTGAGGATACATCTGCCTCTTCCGCCCCATACTGTGTATCCCAGGGGCAAGTTACAGCAACACTGAGCTGGCCAACATGAAATTCCCCATGGGCCCTTGTGCTGGGGGCCCGGCGTCTGGCACTTCGGCCCTGGCTTAGGCCAAGCTGGGTAGCTGCTTCCTTTCTGCCATTTCCAGAAAGCCTGGCTGCCACCCCATCCAGTCCAAACCCTTTTGATGAATAGCTAGGCTGACGGTTCCCCATTAGTCTCCTCACTGGCCTCCCTGACTCCAGTCTCTCCCCTCTCCAGTCCTTATAATAATAATGCTGGTATTTGTTAAGCGCTTACTATGTGTAGAGCACTGTTCTAAGCGCTGAGGTAGATACAGGGTAATCAAGTTGTCCCACTTGAGGCTCACAGTTAATCCCCATTTTACAGATGAGGGAATTTAGGCCCAGAGAAATTAAGTGACTTGCCCACAGTCTCACAGCTGACAAGTGGTGGAGCCGAGATTCGAACCCATGGCCTCTGACTACCAAGCTCCAGCTCTTTCCACTGAGCCACGCTGCTTCCTTATTCCACCCTGCTGTCCAGATCATTTTCTAAATAGTCATTCTGCTCAAGTCTCCCCACTCCTCAAGAACCTCCAGGAGTTATTATTAATAATAATAATTACTATTATGGTATTTGTTAAGCACTTACTATGTGCTAAGCACTGTTCTGAGCCCTGGGGTATATACTAGGTAATCAGGTTGTCACCCGTGGGACTGTCTTAATCCCCATTTTACAGATGAGGTAACTGAGACACAGAGAAGTTAAGTGCCCATGGTCACGAAACAAACAAGTGGCGGACCCAGGATTAGAACCCACGGTCTCTGGCTCCCAAGCCTGTGCCCTTTCCATTAAGCCACGCTGCTCCTCTTGTTGCCCATCCTTCTCTGCATCAAATACTTTCCCAAGAGCTTAGTTCAGTGCTTTGCACACAGTAAGCGCTTAATAAATATGACTGAATGAGTGAATAAATGAAATTCCTGACCATCAGCTTTAAGGCATTCAATCAGCTCACCCCTCTCCCGCCTAATCTTTTACTACAACCCAGCCCGCGCACTTTGCTCCTCTGGTGCCAACCTACTCTTCGGATCACTGTATCTCAGTCTCGTCTATCTCACTGTCGATGCTTCACCCACACCTTTCCTCCCCCTTTATAGGCAGCAGACCCCCTACTTTCCTCATCATCAAAGCCCTACTAAAATCATATCTCCTCCAGGAAGCCTTCCCTGACTAACTTCTTCTGTCCCTAGCTTATTCTTCCTCCCTTCCTCCCTTCTGCACTGCCTATGCCATGATGTCTCTACCCATAAAGCACTGTAAAAATCCACCTCCTAAACCCACAGCACTGATGTCCGTATCCTTTGACTCTACTGCTTCCTCTATCTGTAATTTATTTTAATGTCTTTCTCCCTAACTAGATAATAAATTCGTTGGGGGCTGGGATCATGTCTACCAACTGCGTTGTACTCTCTCGGATGCTTAATACTGTGATCGGTACAGACTAAGTGCTCAATAAATACCATTTTTTAAAATGGTATTTGTTAAGCACTAACTAAGTGCTGGGGTAGATGTAAGCTAATCAGGTTGGACACAGACAATGTCCCACGTGGGGCTCACAGTCTTAATCCGCATTTTATAGATGAAGTAACCGAGGCCCAGGGAAGTGAAGCGGCTTGCCCGGAGTCACACGGCAGACAAGTGGTGGAGACGGAATTGGAACCCAGGTCCTTCCGACTCTCGGGCCAGTTCTCTATCCACCGGGCTACGCTGCTTCCCATATCGACCGACTGATTGGAAGGGAGACCGGCAGTCCTCCCCCCAGGACCCAGTGGATAGGAGGCCCGGTTGGCAGCAAGCTTGGAGGGAGGAGAACAGAAGAGGAGTTGGTCCTCCAAACGGCCCCCGGTGTCCTAGCGTCCCCCCGAGGCATCACGCAACCGGCCACCGAGGCGGAGGTCCCAGGGGGTCCCGGGGACCGGACACCCGCGATAGGATGCGTAGACCTTGTGATCACTTGCCCTCGGTCCCCTGCCCCAGTGAAGATACCTCAGGGGGACACTGGATCTCTGAGCCGGGGCAAAGAACCCCCTAATTATTCATTCAATAGTATTTATTGAGCGCTTACTATGTGCAGAGCACTGTACTAAGCGCTTGGGATGAACAAGTCGGCAACAGATAGAGACAGTCCCTGCCGTTTGACGGGCTTACAGTCTAATCGGGGGAGACGGACAGACAAGAACAATGGCACTAAACAGCGTCAAGGGGAAGAACATCTCGTAAAAACAATGGCAACTAAATAGAATCAAGGCGATGTACAATTCATTAACAAAATAAATAGGGTAACGAAGATATATACAGTTGAGCGGACGGGTACAGTGCTGTGGGGATGGGAAGGGAGAGGTGGAGGAGCAGAGGGAAAAGGGGAAAATGAGGCTTTAGCTGCGGAGAGGTAAAGGGGGGATGGCAGAGGGAGTAGAGGGGGAAGAGGAGCTCAGTCTGGGAAGGCCTCTTGGAGGAGGTGATTTTTAAGTAAGGTTTTGAAGAGGGAAAGAGAATCAGTTTGGCGGAGGTGAGGAGGGAGGGCGTTCCAGGACCGCGGGAGGACGTGACCCAGGGGTCGACGGCGGGATAGGCGAGACCGAGGGACGGCGAGGAGGTGGGCGGCAGAGGAGCGGAGCGTGCGGGGTGGGCGGTAGAAAGAGAGAAGGGAGGAGAGGTAGGAAGGGGCAAGGTGATGGAGAGCCTTGAAGCCTAGAGTGAGGAGTTTTTGTTTGGAGCGGAGGTCGATAGGCAACCACTGGAGTTGTTTAAGAAGGGGAGTGACCGGGCCTGCGTCGGAAAGTCATGGGTTCTACTCTCCGCCCCGCCGCTTGTCTACCGTGCGTCCTTGGGCGGGTCACTTAACTTCTCTTTGCCTCAGTTCCCTCATCTGTAAAATGGGGGACTGCGATCCCTATGCGGGACAAGGGACCGCGTGCACCCGATTACCCTATTATCCACCCCAGCGCTCGGAACGGTGCCTGGCACACAGTAAGCACTCAGCAGCTACCATCATTATTATTATTACTGTTATCCCCCCTTCTAGACTGGGAGCCCGTTGTCGGGTAGGGATCGTCTCTGTTCGTTGCCGGATTGTAGTCTCCAAGCGCTTAGTACGGTGCTCTGCGCACGGTGAGGGCTCCGTAAATATGAATACTATTCATTCATTAGTATTTACTGAGCGCTCAATAAATACGATCGAACGAATGAACGGACTGGCACCCCTTAAAGCCTCGAGGCGACCCTGGCCCACGTCCACCCCGTCTCCCAGGCGTGTCCGTTTGTCTCCCCCGACGACCGCGGCCAGCAGGGAGGACCCTCGCCCCAGCTCCTTCCCAAAGGGGTCGGGGTCGGGGTCGGGGTCGGGGAGGGGGTTCGGGTGGCACAGCCCTGGGCTGGCAGCCCCGGGCCCCTCCCGCCGTCCTGCCCACCTCGGTGAGGCGGGCAGCCCGGGAACCGGAGATGGCGGTGGGTATGGCGGTGGGTACCCCATCCCCGCTGCCGCCCGGCCGCTCCTCCTCTCCCCCGACCCCGCCATGGGCGGCGGGCGGCGGGCGGCGGGCGACGGCGGGGCTGGAGGTGGCGCTGCCCGTCTTGGAGCGATGCCCGCCCCCCCCTCCCCCCCCCCAGCACGTTCTCACCGACTCAGTCCCCAAGAGCCGTTGCCCAGCCCCGGCCTCCTCGGAGAGGGGTCGGAGCCAGGGCGCTCATCCCCTTACCCCTGCCGCGCCTTCCTCCTCCTCCTCGTCCTCCTCGTCCTCTCCTCCTCCTGTCCTTCTTCTTCTCTTCCTCTCTCCTCCTCCTCTTCTCCTTTTCCTCTCCTCTTCCTCCTTGTCTCCTCCTCCTCTTCTCTTCCTCCTCTCCTCCTCCTCTTTCCTCTTTTCCTCTTCCTCCTCTTCTCCTTTTCCTCTCTCCCTCCTCTCCTCCTCCTTCTCCTCTTCTTCTCTTCCTCCTCTTCTCCTCCTCCTCCCGTCCATCTCCTCCCCCTCTTTTCCTCCTCTCCATCTCCTGCGCTTTTCCTCCTCTCCTCCTTCTTCTCTTTCTCTCTTTTCCTCCTCCTCCTCCTCTCCTCCTCTCCATCTCCTCCTCCTCCTCCTCCTCCTCCTCCTCCTCCTCCTCCTTTCCTCCTCTCCTCTTTTCCTTCTCCTCTTCTCCTTCCCCGCCTCCTCTTCTCCTTCTCTTCTCCTCGTCCCGTCCTCCTCTTCCCCTCCTCCCTTCCTCCTCCTCCTCCCCCTCCTCCTCTTCTCCTCCTCCTCCTCCTCCTCCTCCTCCTCCTCCTCTCCCTCCTCTCTTCTTCGTCCTTCCCGGGCCGCGCATAGCGGTGGCACTGCGGTGCCCTTACCGTCCCGGGCGGGGTGTCCCTGGGTTCTGTCCCCCTGCTGGGCTCCTTCTCCTCGTCCTCCTCCTCCTCCTCGTCCTCGTCCTCCTCCTCCTCCTCCTTCTCCTCCTTCTCCTCCTCCTCCTCCTCCCGGGGCGGCTGTGGCCCTGGGCGGACGGTCAGTCGGAGCGGTGAGAGGGGCTGGCGGGAAGCCCCCCCAGCTCCTGGCCGGCCCGGAGGACAGCGCCCGGCTGGACTCGCCCTGCGGCTATTGGCCGACTGGTCCGCCCCCCTGCCCTCCCCGCCTTCCCCGGCCCCTCCTCCCGCCCGCCGCCTGGCCCCGGCCCTAAAAATAACCTGCCCACCGTCACCTGACAGCCGGCTGGCTGGGTGACCGGCTCCCGGGATGGATGGACGGAGGGACGGATGGATGGGAGAACGGGTGGCTGGCTGCCAGGCTGGATGGCTGGAAGGCGAGGAGGATGGCTCCCTGACCGGCAGGCCAGGAGGATGGGTAGCCGGCTGGGAGGATGGGTAGCTATCTGGCTGGCTGGGTGGGTGACCGGTAGACGAGGAGGACGGGTAGCTGTCTGGCAGACTGGGAGCACGGATGGTCGGCTGTCAGGATAGGAGGACGGGGGCCTGGCTGGGTGGGAGGATGACGGGCAGACGAGGAGGATGGGCGGCTGTCTGACGGGCTGAGAGGATGGATGGGCGGCTGGCAGGATAGGAGGATGGGTGCCCGGCTGGCTGGGTGGGAGGATGACTGGCCGATGAGGAGGATGGGTGGCTGGCTGGCTGGCTGGGAGGATGGAAGGTTGGGGGGTGGCTGGCTGGCCGGGAGGATGACTGGCAGACGCAGAGGATGGGTAGCTGTCTGGTAGGCTAGGAGGATGGGTGGCTGGCTGGCTGGCAGGCTAAGAGGATGCCTGGCTGGCTGGCTGGCTGGGAGGATGACTGACAGACGAGGAGGATGGGTAGCTCTCTGTCTGACTGGGAGGATGACTGGCAGATGAGGAGGATGGGTAGCTGTCTGACTGGGAGGATGACTGGCAGATGAGGAGGATGGGTAGCTTTCTGGCAGGCCAGGAGGATGGATGGTTGGCTGGCAGGATAGGAGGATGGGTGCCCGGCTGGCCGGGTGAGGAGATGACGGGCAGATGAGGAGGATGGGTGGCTGGCTGGATGGCTGGGAGGATGGAAGGTCGGCTGGCAGGCTAAGAGGATGGGTGGCTGGCTGGATGGGAGGATGACTGGCAGACGAAGAGGATGGGTAGTTTGGCAGGCTAGGAGGATGGATGGCTGTCTGGTAGGCTAGGAGGATGGGTGGCTGGCTGGTAGGCTAGGAGGATGGGTGGCTGGCTGGCAGGCTAAGAGGATGTCTGGCTGGCTGGCTGGCTGGCTGGCTGGCTGGCTGGCTGGGAGGATGACTGACAGACGAGGAGGATGGGTAGTTCTCTGTCTGACTGGGAGGATGACTGGCAGACGAGGAGGATGGGTAGCTTTCTGGCAGGCTAGGAGGATGGATGGTTGGCTGGCAGGATAGGAGGATGGGTGCCCGGCTGGCCGGGTGGGGAGATGACGGGCAGACAAAGAGGATGGGTGATTTGGCAGGCTAGGAGGATGGGTAACTGTCTGGCAGGCTAGGAGGCTGGGTGGACTGCTGGCTGGGAGAACAACTGGCAGAATAGGAGGATGGGTAGCTGGCTGGTGGGTGGATAGCTGGTAGACTAGGAAGATGAATAGCTGTCTGGCTTGGAGGATGGCTGATAAGGCTTAGTACAGTGCTCGGCACACAGTAAGCACTCAATAAATACAGTTAAATAAAAAAGCTAGGAGAATGGGTGGCTGGCTGGCTGTGAGGGTGGGCTTTAAAAGCCTCAGTCACCTCACCTGGCTACTCTCCTACTACAACCCAGTCCATGCACTTCACTCCTCTAATGCTGACTTTCTCACTGTACCTCAGTCTCATCTATCTTGCCTCCGACCTTTCGCCCACGTCCTGCCTCTGGCCTGGAATGCCTATCCTCCCTTCTTGTTCCTAACAGACAATTACCCTTCAAAGCCTTATTGAAGGCACATCTCCTCCGAGAAGCTTTCCCCGACTGAGCCTCCTTTTCCTTAACTTCAACTCCTTTCTGCGTCACCCTGGCTTGCTCCCTTTGTGCATCCCCCCTCCCGGCCCCACAGCATTTATGTACATATCTGTAATTTATTTATTCATATTAATCTCTGTCTCCCTCTCCAGACCGTAAGCTCATTGTGGGCAGTGATTGTGTCTGTCATAGTGTTATATTGTACTCTCTCAAGCACTTAGTACAGTACTCCGCACACAATAAACGCTCGATAAATACGATTGCGTTGACTGACAGATTTGGAGGATGGGTTGCTGACTGCTAGGTAGGAGGATTGCTGAAAGACTAGGAGGATGGATAGCTGGCTGCTAGATGGGAGGATGGCTAACGGATTAGGAGGATGGGTAGCTGCTGACCGGGTGAGAGGATGG
Source organism: Ornithorhynchus anatinus (assembly GCF_004115215.2). Taxonomy (NCBI): domain Eukaryota; kingdom Metazoa; phylum Chordata; class Mammalia; order Monotremata; family Ornithorhynchidae; genus Ornithorhynchus; species Ornithorhynchus anatinus. The sequence goes on along the minus strand of NC_041749.1, from coordinate 39,362,266 downwards.
CTGGCAGACTAGAAGGATTGGTAGCTGGGTGACTAGGTGGGAGGAAAACTGGCAGACTAGGAGGACGGGTAGCTGGCTGGCAGTCTGGGTGGGAGGATGGCCGGCAGGCCGGGTGAACAGGCAGGCAGAGTCCCCACGGGACCTGGGGGTGGCTGCTCCCAGCGGTTTGCCACGGGGCTGAGGTCTGGGGACTGACCGCGGGCAGTGGAGCGGTCAGTGCCTCCTGTTTATTTTGAGGCTTCCGTCACCTGGGAAACGGTGGGTCACGGCTCAAGGGTTTCTCGGCGATCATCAAAGGGGGCTGTTCTTTCTTCCCCGCCGCTTTTCCGGGCTGGGTTTGGGCATGAGCCTACGAGTCAGAGTGTGTTTGGGTTGTATGTCTGTATCTGTGGGTGGAGGTGTGCGTGTTGTGTCTGTCTGGGGGGGGGGGGGGGTAGGTCTGACTGAGTGGGCTTGTGTCTCTCTGAGTAGGTGTGTCTGGTGTGTGTATTTGCGGTGGGGGGGGCAGATGTATGCATTTGTTTGGTGTTTGTGTAGGTGTATATGTTAGTGTCTGCAGGTGTGTGGGTACATGCAAGTGCATATGTTTGTGTCTGGAGAGTGAGTGTATGCAGGTGAATGTGTTTGTGTCTGTGGGGGTGTGTTGCATTCAATCAATCATATTCATAGGATGCATACTATGTGCAGGGCACTGTACTAAGCACTTGGGAGAGTACAATATAATGAAACAGACACATTCCCTACATATACATAAGTGTATATGCAGGTATTTATGTTTGGGATTGTAGGTGAGCTTGTGTGTAGGTGTATGTGACTGTAACTGTCAGTGTGGAGGTGTGTGTGTTTGTCTGTCAAGGGGTGTTGGGGTCTGGCTGAGTGGACATGTGTCTGTCTATACAGGTGTGTCTGATGCAAGTGTATATGCATGTGTTTGTGTTTGTGACTCTAGATGCTGGGGTCTGAAGGTGTGGTGTGTGTGTGTATGTGTGTGTTTGTGCCTGAAGGTGTGTGTGGGGAGGATCTGTGCATGTGGTCATCTCTTTATAGGCTTGTAGGAAGTTTGTGTAAGTGAGGGAATCTATGTGAACACAAGTGTGGAATCGTGTGTGTGTGTGACTCTGTGTGTGTGTGTGTGTGTGTGTGTCTCCTTGGAGAATTCTGCTTAGCATATTGAGGACTTTCCTGGAGCCCAAATTGTGTTGCCTGTGCCTGCAGTCCAGGCACACTGTGTTCTCACCGACAACGGCGACAACAGTGATGACAACAGGGAGAGGCAGGGAGCGGAGGGGAGAGGTATGACCCCTCCTCCCCAGTTCCCCACAAAAGCCCCTGGGGGCTGCACGACCCGATTGAGAGGAATCCCCTGGTGGGGCTACCCTTCCTCTCTCTGCAGAGGCTCTTCTGGGGAGTCTCCTGGGGTCTGGGGGAGGAGGGGGCCGGTTCACGCTGGCCCCGGGGAAGACCCTGAACGGAGGGAGTATCAGAAAGAAATTTCCAGGAAGCCATTCGGCCAGAAGATTATCTTGGTGGGATAAATCGGATGTGGAAGGCTAGGCGTGCGTGCGTGTGTGTGCGTGTGTGTGTTCATGTGCCCACTGATTACCCTGCTGATGACTCAGCCCATGCACACTGACCTGTTGGAACAGGAAAGGCATTTTTGCTTCTCCCTCTACTATGGAGGAGGTTCGGGCAGCCCTTGGCAAAAGCCGCTGAGCCCCTTCACCTTGCTGGGGGGTGACACGAGAGCCCTGGGAAGGGCCTCTTGAGCGGTCCCAGTGGCCATTCAGGGCCCACAGTGACAGAGAAGGCCCCCAAATCAGCGATTAAGCCGTCACTCTATCGCCAGGAGCCAGACCATTTAGAGGGCGTACATTCCCCTCGTGGTTATACCTTCTTTCTTTGTATTTCTCTGATCCATCTGGTCCTGACAAGTTACAATCACACAGGCCCGGCCAAGTGGATCGCAATCGTCCACTGTTGGGGGTAGTCAGATGCTCGGGGACTGGGTACCAGGATAGGTACCGGGAGTGCCGCCACCTGAACAGGAACCAAATTTACCCCTTCCCCGTTCTTTCGGTCCCCATCCAGGATATGAGAACACCCCCGCCAGGCTCTGAGACTCTCAGGTCCACTGCTGGGCCTCGGGCCCAGCTCCCTCTCCCAGTCCCACATCCGGATTTATCTTCTCTGCAAATGTTCCTGGACTATCTTCCCTAGGGGACCAGCCTCATCAATTAGCCCCGCTGATTTATGCGGGTCACTAAAAGGAGACGGTCAAGGCCGTTGTTGGTCTGTCATCCTGGCTCTGCCCCAGAACTGCACAGAGCAGCTGTTTCCCATCGTATTCTTCGGTTCGAGATTATAATACGGTGTTAATTCATTTACTAGTTCCCATCTGAGAGCTCCCTGTTGACGTGTAACCTTCGCCAGATCCGATGGGCCTACTCATATAATCTGCAAGAGCCAAAGAAACATAATCTTTCATTAGGGGTTCTGTAACATGGAGGTTGCATTCTTGAAGCCCCACACCGAGATAAACTAGTATTGGAATATTCATGGTTTTGCACACCATATGCATGCCCATGGATGGATGGACAACAATTTCCTTAGCCTAGTGGATAGAGCATGGGCCTGGGAGTCAGAAAGATCTGGGTTCATTCATTCAGTTGTATTTACTGAGCGCTTACTATGTGCAAAGAGCTGTACTAAGCACTTGGGAGAATACAGTACAACAACAGACGGGCACATTCCCTGCCCAGACGAGCTCACGGTCTAGAGCTTACAGTTCTACTCCCAAGTCTGCCATGTGTCTGCTGTGTGACCTTGGGCAAGTTATTTAACATTTCTGAGCCTCAGTTACCTCATCTGTAAAAATGGGCATTAAGATTGTGAGCCCCATGAGGAACAAGGACTCTATCCAACTTCTATCATATTAATACAATTACTCATCCTATCCCACCTGGATTATTGCATCAGCCTCTTTCCTGACCTCCCAGCCTCCTGCCTCTCCCCACTCCAGTCCATACTTCATTCTGCTGCCCAGATCATTTTTCTACAAAAGCATTCAGGACATGTCATCCCCCTCCTCAAAAAACTCCAGTAGTTGCCCATCCACCTCCATATCAAACAAAAACTCCTCGCCATTGGCTTTAAAGCACTCCATCACCTTGCCCCCTCTTACCTCACCGTGCTTCTCTCTTTTTACACCCTAGCCTGCACACTTCACTCCTCTAATGCTAACCTTTTCTCTGTGCCTCAAACTCACCTGTCTCACCACCAACCCCTAGCCCATGCTGTGCCTCTGGCCTGTAATGCCCTCCCTTCTCAAAACTGACAGGCAATTACTTTCCCTTACTGAAGGTACATTTCCTCCAAGAGGCCTTCCCAGACTAAGCCCCACTTTTCCTCATCTCCCACTCCCTTCTGCATCTCCCCGACTTGCTCCCATTGCTCTTCTTCCTTCCCAGCCCCACAACACTTAGGTACATATCTGTAATTTTATTTATTAGCATTGATGTCTGCCTCCTCACCTCTAGACTGTAAGCTCATTGTGGGCAGGGAAAGTCACTGTTTATTGTCATATTGTACTTTCCCAAGAGCTTAGTACAGTGCTCTGCAGACAGTAAGCACTCAATAAATAAGATTTAGTGAATGAATGAATATTTGCTTGTATCCATCTCAGCACTTAGAACGGTGCCTGGCACATAGTAAGGACTTAACAAATGCCACAGTTTTTGTTATTATTATTTCCTCTGACTCTGCATCCCAATAGGCTCATGGGGGTCAGAAGACCATTCCCTAATACCCTAACAGCAACCGGGCCAAAATGCAGAATGAAAATATACATTATGGCAAAACTGAGAGTAGATACATAGTCGACAAGTGCCAAGTATACCCAAAGCCTGCTCATGGAAAGCTTATGGTCAAGAGTGCTTCTTTCCCTTTAGGGAGGCCCAGTGAAGAGGATGGACAATAGACTGTAAGCTCATTGTGGGAAAGGAATGTGTCTACCAACTCTTTTATATTCTACTCTCCCAAGCACTTAGTACAGTGCTCTGTACACAGTAAGAGTTCAATAAATGTGACCGATTGAATAGCAAAGGAAAAAGTGACTGCTAACAAGCTCTTTGATTCTTCCAAACAAACCATTTACTGTACTCTCAGCAACCCAGTCTTTAACCCGTTGCTCACTCTCTTCCTCCTCCAAGAAGGTCCCCCATTAAATTTGCCAGCTCACAGCCCACCTGGAAACCCATCTCCTCCACGAGGTGTCCCTAACTAATTTCCATCACCCTTGATTGCATAATCTCCACAGTCTTCCTTGACCCCTATGTGCATACCAACGAACATACTTGATTTTTTTTCTTGAATATATTTTAGCCATACTCTTGCTGTTATTTATTTCCTTCTGCTCCCACTGTATGTATTCAATTTACACCACTTCTTCTCTCTCCTGGAAAGCAGTTGTCTTCTAGGAGGAGTCCTGAGTCCTGCTCATTGTGAGAAGGGAACAAGCCTATCAGCTCTCTTATATTATTACATTATACTCTCCCAAGTACTTAGTACGGTGTTCTGCACAGAGTAAGTGCTCAATAAATACAATTGATTGATTGATACCCTAAAACTATAAGGTTTAGAACACAAACCCATTGATTAATTCCTGGGTAATTAATTCCAGGGTCAGATCTAAGAGTCACCCAGTCCCAGGTACTACCTTGGTGGTGGTCCCATAAGGCACTTGGGTACAGGTCCCATGGGAATTCTCCAGGAGCTCAGTCACATTTAAGGATTCCAATTTTGGGCCTCTAGTGAGATACCTTCCTCTCTCATGCTTCTTCTCTGGAGCCACCCATGAAGTGTCTATGACACACTGGGCCAGAGTTTGAATCATATCCCAATATCCACTCTGTCATCATTCCTAGATATCTCTCAAGTGGTCTTATCCTTCAAAATCTACCCCCTTTTATCTGGATCTCAGGCCAAAACCCCTCTCAGATAATGGTAATTATAACTGTGATATTTCCTAAGCCCTTACTTTGTACCAATCACTGGGTTAGATATAGGGGAATCAAATTGAACACAGTCCTTATCCTTTACCTGTCTCAGAGTCTGAAAGGGAAGGGGAACGGGTACTGAATCCCCATGTCATACAGATTAGAAAACTGAGGCACAGATAAGTTAAATAATAATTGTGGGATTTCTCAAGCGCTTACTGTATGCCAAGCACTATACTAAGCGCTGGGATGGGTACAAGCAGATCGGGTTGGACATGGTCTCTGCCCCACATGGGGCCCAAAGTCTCAGTCCCCATTTTACCGCTGACGTAACTGAGGCACAGAGAAGTGAAATGACTTGCCCAAGGTCACATGGCTGACAAGTGGTGGAGCCGAGATTAGAACCCGGGTCCTCCAATTTGAGGTCTGTGCTCGATTCACTAGGCCATGCTGCTTACCCAAGGTCACACAGCAGCCAAAAGGCAGTGCTGGGGTCAGAATCTAGGTCTCTTGACTCCCTATCCTGTGGTCTTTCCATTACTCATAAAAACTTCTGCTCCCACAGTCCTGCCTTCCCTAATTACTATCTTCAACCTATTACTTTCCAATATTTCTCCTCTGCTTTCAGATGTGCTCAAATCTCCTTTATACTAAAAAATACTTTCACTGGATCCCACTGCAACTTCTGGTTTTCTCCCCATTACCCTGCTTTCTCCTTGAATTAGCTAAATATAATCACTGTCTCTTATTCTTGTTATTATTAGTATTTTTAAGTGCTTACTATGAACCAAGCACTGTACTAAGTGATGGATCATAATAATAATTGTGGTATTTGTTAAGTGCTAACTCTGTGCCAGGAGCTAAGCATTGGGGTGGATACAAGCAAATCAGGTTGGACACACTTGGGGCTCCCAGTCGCGATCCCCATTTAAGAAATGAGGTAACTGAGGCACAGAGGAGTGAAGTGACTCACCCAAGATCACACAGCAGACCAGTGGCAAGGCTGGGATTACAACCTTCTGATTTCCAGGGCCGTGCTCTATCTACTACACCAAGCTGCTTCTAGCTGTTTCCACTACTGGGTGAGTACTATAGGTTTAGTAAACAAGATCCCTGTCCTCAAGATATTTACAAACTAGCAGTGAAGAGAGATACCGAAATAATCTATAGATAGGTGGGAAAAGTGGCTGTGTATAGGTGCTAGTTTTTAAATAGTGTAATTAGATATCAATGTTTGAAAAATACGAAGAATATTGCTGGTGCAAAAGTGCTTTAGTGGGATATACTGCTCAGGAATCATCTTAGCCTAGTGGAAAGAGCATGGGTCTGGGAGTCAGGGGTCCTAGATTCTAATCCCAGCTCTACCACTTACCTGCTTTGTGACTTGGGCTAGACACATAACTTCTCTGTGCCTCAGTTCTTTCATCTGTGAAATGGGAATTCAATATCTGTTCTCCCTCCTACTTAGACATGTGGGACCTGATTATCATGAATGCAGTGCTTAGTACAGTGCCTGGCACATAGTAAGCACTTAACAAATACCATAATTATTATGCCAGTGCTTAGTACAGCGCTTGATATAGAGTAAGCACTTAAATTCCATTGTTATTATTATTATTAGCAGTATCATCACTATCATCATAATATAATCTGGAGGGAAAGATAAATTCATCTTGGAAGGCTTCCTGGAGGTGTGATTTCAGTAGGGTTTTGAAGACGAAGACAGTTGTGACTTGGTGGATCAGAAGGGGAAGGAAGTTCTAGACAAGGAGACAGATGTGAGCAAGAAGTCAAAGTCAGGAGAGATGAGAATGAGGCACAGTGAGCAGTTTAGTTTGAGAGAAATGAAGCAGGTGACCTTGGATAATGGGAGAAGAGAGGAGATAAGTAGGAGAGAGAGAGAGCTGACTAAGTGTCTTAAATCTAATGGTAAGGAGTTCTGCATCATATAGGGAGGACCTGGCTAACTATAGAAAGTTTTTGATGAGAGGAAAGACGTGAACAGAATGATGTTTTAGAAAACTGATCTAGGCAGCAGAGTGACACTTGGATTGGAGAGGGGAAAGGAGGTTGATGTAATAGTTAAGGCCCAAAAAATGAGTGCTTGGACCAGCTTGGTGGCAGTTTGAGGGAGAAGGGGGCAGATCCTGAAAATGCTGTAGAGGAAAAACTGACAGTATTTAATTTAACAAGAGACTGAATATGGTACGTGAAAGAGAGGGAAGAGTCAAGGACAGTACCCAGTAAACACACTTGAAAGATGGGGAGGATGGTGGGGTTGTCACCTCTGATTCATTCATTCATTCATTCAATCATATTTATTGAGCAATTACTGTGTGCAGAGCACTGTACTAAGTGCTTGGAAAGTACAACTCAGCAATAAGAGAGACAATCCCTGCCCACACTGGGCTTACAGTGTAGAAGATGGGCAAGTTAAGTGGAGGAGAGGATTTAGGAGGGAAGATGACATCAGCTTTGGATATTTTGAAGATGGCTGGCAGCAGAGTGGGATACCATGTGGAAATGTCCTGGAGCCAAGAGGAAATGCAAGATGGCAGGATGGTGAGAGGTAGGTGCAAGCAAGGTCAATCAATCAATCAAGAGTATATATTGAGTGCTTACTATGTGCATTGGACTGTACTAAATGCTTGGGAAAGTACACTGGAGTTGGTAGGCACGACCCCTACCCTCAAGGACCTTACAATCTGATGTGGGAGACGGATCTTAAAATATATTACAGACAGTGGAAGCAACAGAGTATAAGGATATGTACTTAAGAGCAGTGGAGGTCAGAGTGTGGTGCTTTGGGAATCATCTGAATAGCTTAATACTTCAGGCTATAGGAAGGGATGATGGAGTAAATGTAAATAATAATAATAATTGTGGAATCTGTTAAGTGTTTATTATGTGCCAAGCACTATACTAAGTGCTGGAGTAAATACAAAATTTACCCCAATCAGAACCCAAGTCTATCTGACTTGCAAATTTGTGCTCTCTCTACTAGGCAACACTGCTTTTTGTTCTGTCACTTCTGCCAAAGGCATGCTTTGTTACCTTGGGCAAGTCACTTTACCTCTCTCTAGGCCCTTTTCCTCTTGTGTAAACTTGGAGATAAAATACTTTCTCTCAAGAAGCGATACCTCCGCTACTTTCAAAAGAAATCCCCTCCACCTAAGCCTCTGACTCCACCTCTTCACACCTTATAAAAACACTTACCCTATTCTTCTTTCTTTCCTGACAGTCATCCTCAATCACTCACGCTCTACCACAACCACGAGAGACGGTGAGCTCTCTGCGGGCAGGGAATGTGTTTATTTGCTGTTGTATTATACTCTACCAAGGGTTTAGTACAGTGCTCTGCACACAGTGAGCACTCGATAAATATGATTGAATGAATTAATAAATTAATGGTGGGTTCGTTCCCTCTGCTTTCAAACACTTTAGTCTCCCTCGCTAAAAAATCAAAAATCCTCTCTTGACCCCACTGCACCATCCCAACAATATGGTCCCATCTTCCTTCTCTCATTCCTGTCCAAACTTCTCAAATGGGTAGTTTACACTAGCTCTCTCCACTTCCTCTCCTCCAACTCCCTCCTTGACCTTCTATAATCCAGCTTCTACTTTCTCCACTCAACTAAAACTGCCCTCTCCAAGGTCAGCACTGATCTCCTCTTCCCCAAATCTAATGGACTCTACTCTGTCATAATCCTCCTTCATCTCTTGGTTGTCTTTGACACCATGGACCACCTTTCACCCCCTATTGAATATGCTGTAAAACCTTGGTTTGTCTAACAGAGTCCCAACTCTCCTCCTCTCTGCCCTCTCTCTTCCTCAGCCTCTTTCACCTGCTCTTCTTCTGCCTCCAACTCCCTTATTGAGGTGTCCCTCAAAATTTTTTCTGAGATTTGTCCCCCTCTATTTTCCATTATCAGTGCTATTTGTTGAGCATCTACTATTCATTCATTCATTCATTCATTCAATAGTATCTATTGAGTGCTTACTATGTGCAGAGCACTGTACTAAGCACTTGGAATGTACAATACCATGTGCAGAGAACTACACTAAAACATTCAGAAGAGTACAGTACAACAGAGTTGGCAGACACATTCCTTGCGCACCATGAGCTTACAGTCTAGAGGGAATTTAAAATCTAGCGGGAGCTCAAACCTACCTCAGTAGTCCAAACCTCTTCCCTTCTCTGCAACCTCCCATTTCCTCCTGCCTCTTTGGGGTCATCTCTTCAGGGATAACCCCAACACCTCAAGCTCAACACATCCCATACTGAACTACTCATCTTCCCTTCCAAATCCTCTCCTGCTCTCCCTAATTTTCCCATCACTGTCATTCATTCATTCAATCATATTTCTTGAATGCACATTGAGCAGTACATTCCCTGCCCACAATGACCTTCCAGCCTGGAGAGGGAGACAGATATTAATATAAATAAATTACAGATATGTACTCAAGTGCAGTGTGGCTGGTGGGGCGGAGGGGTGGGGGGGGAAAGGGAGTAAGTCAGGGAGACATGGAGGGAGTGGGAGAAGAGGAAAGGGGACTCTAGTCTGACTAGTCTGGGCCCGTCGATACATTACCATCTTCCTTGTCAATCAAGCCTATCAATCAATCGATCAATCCTATTTATTAAGCACTTACTATGTACAGGGCACTGTACTAAGTACTTGGGAAAGTACAACACAACAATATAACACAATCCCTGCCCACAGTGATCTAAAGTCTAGACAGGGAGACAGACAGACATTAATATAAATAAATAAATTACGGATATTTACAGGGCTGGAGGTGGGTGGGTGGTGAGTAAAGGGAGAAAGACAGGGCAATGCAGAAGGGAGTGGGAGAAGAGGAAATGAAGGCTTAGTCAGGGAAGACCTCTTGGGGGGAAGTGCCTTCAACAAGGCTTCTAAGATGGGGAGAGCAACTGTCTGTCAAATATGAGGGCATTTCAGGCCAGAGGCAGGATGTGGGAGAGAGGTCTGTGGTGAGCTAGGTGAGATCGAAGTACAGTGAAAAGGTTAGCACTAGAGGAGCAAAGTGTGCAGGCTGGGTTGTAGTAGGAGCTTAGCAAGGTGAGGTTGGAGCGAGCAAGGTGATTGAGTGCTTTAAAACCAACGGTAAAGAGTTTCTGTTTGCTGGTAAGGTGGATGCGGTCTTGGCATGCCCATCTTTCTCTTTCCAACCCATTTTCAATGTGTCACCAAATCCTGTTAGTTCTTTCTTTACAATATCTCCAGAATCTGCTCCTTCCTCTCCATCCAAACTGTCCCGCTCTGGTCCAAGCACTTGTCCTATCCCAACTCACTACAGCATCAGCCTACTTACAAACCTCCCTGATTCTAGTATCTCCCCTCCCCATGCCATACTTCACTCTACCACTTAGATAATGTTTCAAAAGCATCATTTGGCGTACGATTCCCACCCCTCAAAAACTTTAATTTTTTTTTTGTATTTGTTAAACACTTACTATATGCCAGACATTATACTAAGCACTGAGGTTGATACATCCTTATTAGGTTGGACACAGTCCTTGTCCTACTTGGGGTTCACAGTCTTAATCCCCATTTTACAGATGAGGTAACTGAGGCTCAGAGAAGTGGAAGTCACTTGCCCGAGGTCACATAGCAGCAGACAAGTCGTGGCTCTGAGATTAGAATCCAGGTCCTTCTGATTCCCAGGCCATGCTCTATCCACTAGACCATACTGCTCCTCTTGTGACTGTCCATTCCCCTCAACATTAAGCAGAAACTTATAACAGATGGTTTTAAGGTATTTAATTAGCTCTCCTCTACTTATTCTTGCTCCTGTTGAGCTTTGAGTTTAGAGAGGGAGAGAGACATTAATATGAATAAACTCACTAATTCAGAAGGTTCATCTTTAAGGGCAAACAATGTGGTGTCCTTTTGTTGTCTGCACAGAGACTGTAAGCTCGTTGTGGGCAGGGAATAATAATGTTGGTACTAGATAAGCGCTTACTACGTGCCAAGCACTGTTCTAAGCTCTGGGGTAGATACAAGGGAATCAGGTTGTCCCACGTGGGGCTCACAATTTTTAATCCCCATTTTACAGATGAGGTAACTGAGATGCCGAGAAGTTAAGTGACTTGTCCAAAGTCACACAGCTGACAGGTGGCAGAGCCAGGATTAGAACCCATGACCTCTGACTCTTAAGCCCATGCTTTTTCCACTGAGCCATGGGAATGTGTCTATTTTATTGTGTTATACTCTCCCAAATGGTTAGTACAGTGCCCTGCACACAGTGAGTAATCAATACATAGGATTGGTTGATCGATTGATTCAAATCAGTCTTTTCAGTCACAAAGAATAGGATAGGATATATATTTGCCTTGTCTTATGCTGTTGAGTTGTCTCCGACCCATAGCGGCGCCATAGACACATATCTCCCACATCGCCCCACCCGCACCTGCAATCATTCTGGTAGTTTATCCTTAGAGTTTTCTTGGTCAAAATACAGAAGTGGTTGACCATTGCCTCCTTCCATGCAGTAAAATTGAGTCTCCACTCTCGACTCTCTCCCATGCCACTGCTGCCCAGCACGGGTGAGTTTTGACTTATAGCAGATTGCCTTCTACTTGCTAGCCACTGGCCAAGCTAGGAATGGAATGGATATGCTTCTGCTTGACTCTTCCTCCCATAGTCAAGTCTGGTAGAGTACTGGAAACTCTCCAGATATGACCCTGATAGGGAAAGGATGTACATGTATAAGACATTTAGATATTTAGATATTCATAATGATGGTAGTTGTTAAGCATCTCCTATGTGCCAGGCAATGTACTAAGTGCTGGGGTGGTTACAAGCAAATCAGGTTGGACACAGTCCCTGTCCCATGTGGGGCTCATAGTCTCAATCCCCATTTTCCAGATGAGGTAACTGAGGTCCATAGAAGTAAAGTGACTTGCACAAGGTCACCCAGCAGACAAGTGGCAGAGACAGGATTAGAACCTATGACCTTCTGACTTTCAAGCCTGTGCTCTATCCACTATGCCATGCTGCTTCTCCTAAGAAGGTTGGGAGGATACAGGACTTTGACATTTTTGGAAGACGTGCTACAGTAAACTCCAAATTACCAATGGATTCAATGGTAATTGTTGAGCGCTTACTGTGCAGAGCACTGTACTAGGTGCTATACTAATGGAAAGGTCTTGTTCTGGCAAAGGCTGGAGGAGGATTGAGCTACTGGATGGGTGAGCTGGGATGACAAGGTCTCTTCTTCTCCCCTCAGGAGATGTGGCACAGCCTGGAGGTTATGAAGACAAACCTTCTATCATAAACACAAAGCCACACTGTAACAAAACAGATGGAAAAAGAAAGTTTACTAGACTTACCTTGCCTCGGAATCTCCACAAATTGACCTTTCAAAGTAGATCTACCACCTGAGACCCCCAGTAAAGCCAATCCTGGAGGTGGGGTGGGGGGCAGTGCTGTAGGTTTTATAGAGACAAGTCAATTTGCTGTTTGGAAGGATGACTGAAGTTAAAACTCATTTCAAGCCACCAGATGACAATTTAACCCCTCACTGTCCAAATTGGCCAAACAGATTTTCCTCCAAGCCCCCAAAATCCATGTTTAACATCAAGGCCAGCTTCCCTCAGTCCTCTGAGACCCAAGCCTCCTGACACCAAGCACGTAGGGGAAGTAGGAGAAAGCAGAATTTGAATTTCCACTCTGAAACAATGACGTTAGAATCACAGACTTCCTTACTGATCTCCCACTACGACCCAGCCCACACGCTTTGCTCCCCTAACTCCAGTTTGTGCAACTCACTCTCATAAACTTGCCCTTGACACCCTTCCTCCTGCTTGGAAATCCCTCCCACTTCACATCTGGCAAACCATTGCTCTCTCCATTTTCAAAGCCCTGCTAAAAAAAAAAGTCACATCTCCTCCCGGAGGCCTTCCTTAATTAATCTCTCATCTCCCCCACTCATTTCTCCCCTATTGCATCATCCTTGCACTTGAGTCTGTACCTCGTCAGCACTTAGGTACCCCAAGCAGGTCACAACTACTCCACGGCTCAGTTTCCTCAACTATAAAATGCAGATTGAAAACTTGATCTCCTTTACGCTTAGACTATGAGCTCCATGTGGGACAGGGACTGTATCTGACCTAATTATCCTGTAACTACCCCAGCACTTAGCCTATAGTAGCCTGTAGTATATATATATATATATGAATATAGATATATCTATATCTATATTCATTCATTCATTCATTCAATAGTATTTATTGAGCGCTTACTATGTGCAGAGCACTGTACTAAGCGCTTGGGATGAACAAGTCGGCAACAGATAGAGACAGTCCCTGCCGTTTGACGGGCTTACAGTCTAATCAGGGGAGACGGACAGACAAGAACAATGGCAATAAATAGAGTCAAGGGGAAGAACATCTCGTAAAAACAATGGCAACTAAATAGAATCGAGGCGATGCACATTTCATTAACAAAATAAATAGGGTAATGAAAATATATACAGTTGAGCGGACGAGTACAGTGCTGTGGGGATGGGAAGGGAGAGGTGGAGGAGCAGAGGAAAAGGGGAAAATGAGGGTTTAGCTGCGGAGAGGTAAAGGGGGGATGGCAGAGGGAGTAGAGGGAGAAGAGGAGCTCAGTCTGGGAACGCCTCTTGGAGGAGGTGATTTTTAAGTAAGGTATATATATGTATCTATCTATCTGTGTATATATACCTAATAGTATATATATACCTAATAGTAAAAATAATGATAATTGTGGTATTTGTTAAGTGTATTACTACATTATATTGTATGTATATACTACTATATCATTATATATAGATAGATAGATACATATACATATATATATAAATGATATAGTAGTATATACATACAATATAATGTAGTAATACACTTAACAAATACCACAATTATCATTATTTTTACTATTAGGTACCCAACCCCTATTATGAATGGATCTATCTCCTCGGTTGCTTCACCCACCTGTCACACAGCAGACAAGTGGCGCAGCCAGGATTAGAACCCATGACCTTCTGACTCCCAGGCCTATGCTCTCTCCACTAAGACATGTATATCGAATCCTCACTAGGGGAACTGAGGGACGGAGAAGTGAAGTGACTTGCCCAGAATCATGCATCTGTTAAGTGGAAGAGTCGGGATTAGACTCCAGGTTCCCTGACTACTAGGGCCATGCTCTATCCACACTGCTTCTGTAATGTCCAGTGTCCTTCAAGAGATGGAAGCTGAGGCTGCTGGCCCCCCTGGAGTTACAGGTTGGGGGTGCCACGTTTCTTTTGCTTTCCCTCCCTGGGCGCAAGTGGGGATCCAAGTGAGAAAACACACACACACACACACACACACACACACACACACACACACACACACACCCCTACCTGACCTTTCTGTGGGGTGCAGGGCCTGCAAAAGCAGCACCAATCCTGATCACCCTTCTTGGGGGGTGAAGAGAGCCCCAGGCCAGGGGAGGGGGGCGGCAGAATGAAGAGCACCCTCAGAGGGCTGGAGGACACAAAATTGGCTTATTTATTTTTCCCCTCATGTGATCTGGCTTTTGGATGGGACACAAGAGCAATCCGCAGGCTGGCCGGCTGCCCGGGTGAAAGGACTGGCTCTCCTCTAGACTGTAGACTGTACTTTCCTCTAGCTGGCCTCCCTCCCTCCAACCCCTCCTCAGCATCCCTCGGGGAGCTTGGCTGAGTGGGTGCCGGAGGGGCACTGTTGGCGCTGCTCCCATTTGATCGGTTTTCCCGCCCTACCCCAAGGCCTCCCGGAATCCGCTCTGCTGGGACCCAGTTAGAGTAATCCGGGCACGTAGGTTTGTGCCTATTTCCAAGGCAGCATGGAAAGTGTCAGTGGAAAGGCTGCTAAAAGCTGCTGAGGTTCCCAGTAGCCCCAACCCCTTGGGCGGGCTTATTCATTCATTCATTTAGTTGCATCTATTGAGTGGTTACTATGTGCAGAGCGCTGTACTCAGCACTTGGGAGAGTACATTACAACAATAAACAGATACATTCCCTCCCCACAACAAGCTTACAGTCTAGACAGAGGGATTGGGGCACTCCTGCCTAATGGCATCTGGCAACCTGTGGGAGTCGATTCTGGCAGGAGATAGTGAGCTGAGCCCCAAAGGCCACTCTAACTTCGCCCACTCCTTTCTGCCTCGCCCTGACTTGTTCCCTTTAATCATCCCATCTCCCAGCCCCACAGCACTTATGTACATATCTGTAATTTCTTTATTTAACATCTGTCTCCCCCTCTAGACTGTAAACTCGCTGTGGGCAGGGAGTGAGTCTGGTATATTGTTACTGGGTACTCTCCCAAGCACTTAGTAAAGTGTGCTCTGCACACACTAAGTGCTCAATAAGGTAAATTGACTGGCTCACCCCTCGCCCTGTAATACTAATTGTGGTATTTGTTCGGTGCTTACTGTGGACCAAGCACTTTGTTAAGCATGGGCCATAGATACAATCATATCAAACCTTTCCCATATGGGGCTAACTGTATAAAGGGGGAGTAAGAAGAGATGAAGTAATTACCATTTTAACCCCTATTTTGCAGATGAGAAAACTGAGGCTCAGAGAAGTGAGCTAATTTGCTCAAGGTCTTGCGGCTGACCCTCTGCGGAGCCCTTCCCCAGCTCTTCAGTCTCCGGGGCTTGTTAGGGGCTGCCTACTGGGGCCCAGGCAGTGCTGGACCTAACTCCCCAATCAGCCTCTGGGACATCTTTTCCCAGCTCTCCCCGGGGGGCTGACTGGACCTGTCTCCTGCTGTTCTCAAACCAGCTCTGTGGGTGGAGGCACCTACCATCAGTCCACTAATGGTATTTATTGAGCACTTATTGTCCCTCTATACTACTCTGTACTATTTTCCCTCGGTACAATAGAGTCGGTAGATGCAATCCCTGACCACAAGGAGCATACGGTCTACAGGGGAAGACAGACATTAAAATGAATTACAAATAGGGGAAATAGTAGAGTACGTACATATAATAATTCATTCATTCATTCAGTAGTAATTATTGAGCACTCACTATGTGCAGAGCACTGTACTTAGCGCTTGGAATGTACAAATCGGTAACAGATACAGTCCCTGCCGTTTGACGGGCTTACAGTCTAATCGGGGGAGACGGACAGACAAGAACAATGGCAATAAATAATAATTGTAGTATTTGTTAAGGGCTTACTATGTGCCAGGCACTCTACTGAATACTGGGGTGGGTACATGCAAATCAGGTTGAGCACAGTCCCTGTCCCACATGGGGCTCACAGTCCTAATCCCCATTTTACAGATGAGGAAACTGAGGCACAGAGAAGTGGCTTGCCAAGGCCACACAGCAGACAAGTGACAGATTCAGAATTAAAACCCATTACCTTCTGATTCCCAGGCCCGTGCTCTATCCGCTAAGCCACGCTGCTTCTCTGTAAGTATGTAAGTGTTGTGGGGCTGCAATGAGAATCAAAGGGCTTAAGGGGTACACAGCCAAGTGCATAGATGAGGTGCAGAGGGGAGGGAGGATAGGAGAAATGAGGGCTTAGTCAAAGAAGGCCTCTGAGAGGAGCCGGAATTTTTGAAGATCTTTGAAGTTGGGCAAGGGTTGTAGTTTTTCTGATATAAAGGGGGAGGGAGTTCCAGGCCAGAGGGAGAATGCCAGAGAAAGAATGTGGGCAAGGAGTTGAAGGTGGGACTCATGATCGAGGTCCAGTGAAAAGGTTGGCATTAGTTGAAAGAAGTGAGAGAGCTGCGTTGCAGTAGGGGATCCTAAAGAAGCAGCATGGCTCAGTGGAAAGAGCATGGGCTTAGGAGTCAGAGGTCATGGGTTCTAATCCCAGCTCTGCCACCTGTCAGCTGTGTGACTTTGGGCAAGTCACTTGACTTCTCGGTGCCTCAGTTACCTCGTCTGTAAAATGGGGATTAAGACTGTGATCCTCACGTGGGAAAACCTGATTACCCTGTATATACCCCAACACTTAGAACAGTGCTCGGCACATAGTAAGCGCTTAACAGATACCAACATTATTATTATTATCTATGAGGTGAGGGAGAAGGGAGAAGGCTAAATGAGTGTTTTAAAGCAGATGGTGAGGAGTTTCTTCTTGATGCAGATGAGGCTTCTCCGCAGAGAGAGGCTGCAGGATGGAAGAGGATGTCGAGCTCAAACAGCTTGTCCAACACTGGCCCCTGCAGCCCGGCTCGGTGCATTTCTCCAGATGACCGCCACCCTCCCCGTCCTTGCCCCCCCAGTTGCAGTTCCAGGCTAAAGTGGGAAAGTGAGGCTGCGTCTGCAGCTGCAGGCCTCAGACAAGGGAGAAGGGAAGGGTGGGCAAGGAAGGGGGCAGTTGGGCTGGATCGCCCCTGGGGCTTGCCTTGGAAGCCACCCAGGGACCTGGACTTTCCCCGGGTGGGTGGATTTGGGAGAGCGTCCACTCCACCTCCCTCCCACCCCTGCCGACACCACACACTGTCATCAATCAGTCAATCAAGCAATCGTATTTACTGAACGCTTACTGTGTGCGGAACACCATACTAAGCTCTTGGGAGAGCACAACATAACAGAGTTGGAAGACAGTCCCTGTCCACAGACTGCTTGCAATCTAGAGGGGCAGACAGACATTACCAATTCCTTCGACATCCCCCTGACTTGTTCCCTTTATTCATCCTCCCTCCCATCATCACAGTGTATATATATATATATATAATGTATTCATTTATTTATATTGATGTCTGTCTCCCCCTCTAAACTGTGAGCTGCTTGTGAGCAGGGAATGTATCTGTTTGTTGTTCTGTTGAACTCTCCAAGTGCTTAGTACAATGCTTTGCACATAGTGAGTGCTCAATAAATGCAATTAAATACAAGTGCAAGGGTGTTACAGAAGGAAGTAGGAGACTAATAGTAGTAATGTTTATTCATTAAGTGCATGCTGTGCAGATTGCTGTACTAACCCTGAGAAAGAATTACATGTGGGAAAGTTTGACTTTTACATAATAATAATGTTGGTATTTGTTAAGCGCTTACTATGTGCAGAGCACTGTTCTAAGCGCTGGGGTAGACACAGGGGAATCAGGTTGTCCCACGTGGGGCTCACAGTCTTAATCCCCATTTTACAGATGAGGGAACTGAGGCACAGAGAAGTTAAGTGACTTGCCCACAGTCACACAGCTGACAAGTGGCAGAGCTGGGATTCGAACTCATGAGCCCTGACTCCAAAGCCCGTGCTCTTTCCACTGAGCCATGCTGCTTCCATGCTTACATGATCCTGGCCCTCATGATGTACAATATGAGGCAAAGGGAGGGGAGATGGAGTGGCAAAAGACATATAAGGAAGGATGAAATGATAAAAACCCCCAAAATGCCAACTCTAGAAACTTCTTCCCTCTGCCCTGTGGGCCTGGAATCCTGTGAATTTTCCCATCTTGCAAAATTGGGAAGAAGATGGTTGGAATGGGTTTGTGGGAGGCTTAGGGAAGGTGGTCCAGTGTCCACTGAAGGAGTCTCAGGAATGTTAGATTGAGGGCTCTCTGAGGATAGGACTATGTCTTATTTTTATTGTTATAAGTTACCATTGTTGTTGTTGTTATCATTTGTTGTGTTGTTGTTGTTGTACCTTCCCAAGCTTTGAGTTCAAGGCTCTGCACATGCAAGGTGCTCCATAAATACTGTTGATTGATTGGCCATGGCTTCTGCCTTCTACTTTCCACTTGGGCTGCCCCAGAACCATCCTGGGAAGGGGCAGAGAGGAGTTTGCTCTTGTCTTTATTGGGTTTTTCAGATAGTAGGCATGAGAATTGGGTGTGCAGCAGAAGGTGATACACTTATCAAACCCTCTATTTTATCTTGGGACACAGGCTGAGGACATTAAATTTAGATCGTCCCTTCATGCCACCCCGTGTGATGAAATGCATTTTGGAAATCCTTCCTTCCTCTCCCTCTCCGCCCAGAAAAAAGTTAAAATTTCCATCCTCTGCCCAACCCATTCTTCCTCCGCTCCGGGGATGGGAGTCAACTAACAATGAAAGAAACAAGACCGCCCTTTAGACCGCGTCTCCATCTTTCTCCACATCAGCACCAGGAGAAGGGGCTGGTGCGGAAACTCGAGGGTGGGAGCACGGAAGAGCTGGAGGATGTTTGTCTAATCATCTCTTCAGGGGACTGATGGGGTTCATTGGAGCTCCGCCCCCAGCCCAGTTGATCTGTCACCAGGGCGTCATTTCCAACCCTACACACAAGAGGACAAGAAGCCTTCTGAACAGAACTCTGTACAAGACCGGATCTGTGGTGTGGGCGACCCCAAGATGAGAGAGAATCTTTTGCATATATGCCCATTGTGCCCCCCAAATTATTTGCTAATTGAATGGCATTTGTTAAGTACTTACTACTTGCCAGGCGCTATACTGAGCACTGGGGTAGATACAAGATAATCAGATTGGACACGGTCCATGTCCCACTTGGGGCTCACAATCTCAATCCTCATTTTACAGTTGAGGGAACTGAGGCACAGAGAAGTAAAGTGACTTGTCCAAGTTCACACAGCAGACAAGTGGTGGAGCCAAGATTGGAAACAGGTCCTCCGACTCCCAGGCCCATGGTCTTTCCACTAGGGCATCCTGCTTCTCAAGTTACGGTGCTGCACCTTTTAGCTCATTGTGGGCAGGGAATGTGTCTGTTGGTTGTCGTAACTGTACTCTCCCAAGTGCTTAGTACAGTGCTCTGCACACAGTAAGTGCTTAATAAATATGATTGAATGAATGAATGAATGAATAAATGTTCCCTTGCCATCTGGGTGAGCGTTGCTCAGAAACCAGTGGGTCAGAGAGGTAAGGTATGTCCTACCGCTAGCGGAATTAATCGAAGTTGTCTTCCCAGTAGTCATAATGGTTTGTGCTGAACCATGTTTTGGCAACATTTTTGTGTAGAATAGTGAAACAAAATGAAATCTTGGAGTGGTTGGTGTACAAAGAAGCACAAACCTAAATAAAAGGCGGAGGGATTAATAATAATGTAATTATGTGGTAGTTGTTAGTTACCTACGCACTTAGTAGAGGGACTGCTCTTGCCCGCTGCCATGGCATGCAGCGTACTCTTGCCGTGATCAGTGCACGCTGTCCACGTGCTTTGGGGAGGCCCAGGGCCAACAGAAGGTCAAGCCAGGTTCTATAGGTGCTTATTCATCTCCTGAATCAAGGAAATCACCAAATACTGTATTCTCCTCAAATGAACTTTATTTCTTGTCCAAACCAGACATGCGTGTGACCCTACGGACATGGATCTTTTGGTTTTCCTGTCACAGCTGTTGCCTCAGATGTCTTCTCAACCGCCCTGGCAGGTAAGGAGAGGCAGGGGCCGGGTCTCTCCATTTTACGGTTCTGCGCTTGCCCCTAGACTCCAAAGGAACACCTACGTCTTTGGGGTGAAATGTTGGGTGAACTGGGCTTCGGAATCCTGGGACCTCCGAGCTCTGGACTGAGCAGAGCTGGGCAGGCCGAGATCCAGAGGAGCCAGGGTCCTCTCCGGTCCAGCTTTAGGACCACACACGGTGTGAAATCTGGGCTGCAATCCCTCCCGAGAGACAGACAGGGAGCTATCTCTTGCCTCCCCGGAATGTGATTGTTGAGCACCCCCGTAGGAGTATCCCCTTCTGGTGATCTCATCTCAGGTTCTTTAAGGAGTCCCCCCATTAACACCTCGGCCATCTTCGTGGGTGCCTGTGCCTTTATGGACCCCTCGGAGAAGCATCACGGTCTAGTGGTAAGAGCGCGGGCCTGGGAGGCAGAGGGACCTACATTCTAATCCCGACTCTGCCACTTGTCTGCCGCGTGACCCTGGGTGTGTCATTTCACTTCTAGGGCCTCAGTTACCTCATCTGTAAAATGGGGATTGAGACTGTGAGCCCCACTTGGGACAGGGACTATGTCTGACCCGGTTTGCTTGTATCCACTCCTGTGCTTAATACAGCGCCGGGCACATAGTAGGCGCTTAAAAATTACCACAATTATTATTCATACTTAATGTCTTTGTGCCTGTTACCTCATCTGCAAAATGAGGATTAAGACTATGAGCCCTACGTGAGACAGGGACTGTGGCCAACCGGATTATCTTGTAGCTACCCCAGTACTTAGTACAGTGCCTGGCCCTAGTAAGCAATTAATAAATGCCATTTTTTAAAAAAAGTTCTCCCACCAGACCCACGTTATTCCCAATCGCAATGCAGTGTACTTCTCTCTCAGCAACGAGCAGCAGAGGGAGCTCGGCGCCCACCGACCCACCGATCGCCCAATCCAAGGATCCACCCTGCAAAATTGGCCAAAGTCGTTTGCAGCGGCTTTCCTTCAAAGTTCCCGCTGCAGGTATAGTGATGGGGCCTCGGGGGTTCACATCTCCACTCCTGCTCCAGTCAGCTGCTTTGTCACTTCTCTTAGTAAGAATAATAAGAATCGTGGTATTTGTTAAGCACTTACTAGGTGCCGGGCACTGTACTAAGCGCGGGGGTGGATATAAGCAAGTGGGATTGGAGCAGTCCATGTCCCACATGGGGCTCACGGTCTCAAGCCCCATTTTACAGATGAGGGCGCTGAGACCCAGAGAAGGGAAGTGATTTGCCCAAGGTCACACAGCAGACACACGGCAGAGCCTTCTGCACACAGTAAGCGCTCAATAAATACAACCGACTCCTTGAAAAAAGGAGCAATCTCCACTCACTTCCGTGCCCTTTTGCAGAGGTGGATGGGGACGGTGAAATTGGAGATCCCTGTCTTGGCCCTGGAAGGTTTCGGCTTGGTTGATCCGGCCTCAGTGGGGTCATTCCTAGGCCCCTGAAGGGTCTCAGCCAGATTTACCGGACCCCGCCTGGGTTATTCCTTGGCTGCTGGAAAGTCTCAGCCAGGAGGACCCAGTTTGTGGTCTGGGTCCATTGGATGCTGGCTGAAACTTTTGTTGGGGAAGCACCTCCATTTTTTTAAAAAATGGCATTTGTTAAGCGCTTACTCTGGGCCAGGTATGGTACTAAGCTCTAGGGTAGATACAAGCTAATCAGGTTGGGCACAGTCCCTGTCTCACAGGGGGCTCACCGTCTTCAGGTGTTTGGTGATTTCATCCAGAAAGATACTTAGATAATGGTACCTGTTCATTCAATAGTATTTATTGAGCGCTTACTATGTGCAGAGCACTGTACTAAGTGCTTGGAATGAACCAGTCGGCAACAGATAGAGACAGTCCCTGCCCTTTGACGGGCTTACGGTCTAATCGGGGGAGACGGACAAGAACGATGGCAATAAATAGAGTCGAGGGGAAGAACATCTCGTAAAAACAATGGCGACTAAATAGAATCGAGGCGATGTACATTTCATTAACAAAATAAATAGGGTGATGAAAATATATACAGTTGAGCAGACGAGTACAGTGCTGAAGGGATGGGAAGGGAGAGGGGGAGGAGTAGAGGGAAATGGGGGGAAAAGAGGGTTAAACTGCGGAAAGTTAAAGGGGGGGTGGTAGAGGGAGTAGAGGGAGAAGGGGAGCTCAGTCTGGGAAGGCCTCTTGGAGGAGGTGAGTTTTAAGTAGGGTTTTGAAGAGGGGAAGAGAATCAGTTTGGCGGAGGTGAGGAGGGAGGGCGTTCCGGGACCGCGGGAGGACGCGGCCCGGGGGTCGACGGCGGGACGGGCGAGACCGAGGGACGGTGAGGAGGTGGGCGGCGGAGGAGCGGAGCGTGCGGGGTGGACGGTAGAAAGAGAGAAGGGAGGAGAGGTAGGAAGGGGCAAGGTGATGTAGAGCCTTGAAGCCTAAAGTGAGGAGTTTTTGTTTGGAGCGGAGGTAAATAGGCAACCACTGGAGGTGTTTAAGAAGGGGAGTGACATGCCCAGATCGTTTCTGCAGGAAGATGAGCCGGGCAGCGGAGTGAAGAATAGACTGGAGCGGGGCGAGAGAGGAGGAAGGGAGATCAGAGAGAAGGCTGACACAGTAGTCTAGCCGGGATATAACGAGATCCTGTAGCAGTAAGGTAGCCGTTTGGGTGGAGAGGAAAGGGAGGATCTTGGCGATATTGTAAAGGTAGTGCTTACTATGTGTTAAGCACAGTTCTAAGCTCTGGGGCAGACACAAGTTAATCGGGCTTGCAGTTCCTGGCCCACATAGGACTCACACTCCTAATCCCCATTTTACAGGTCAGGTAACTGAGACAAAGAGAAGTTAAGTGATTTGCCAAGTTCACACAGCAGACGTGGTGGAGCCAGGATTAGAACCTGGGTCCTTCTGACTCCCAGGCCTGTGGTGTATCCGCTAAGCCATGCTGCTTGGAGACTCCACTCCACATCCTGAGTCTCCCATCAGCCCACCCTCTGCGAATCTCCCCGGGCTTTCATCGGGGCCGGTGGCCCCCTGGGACCCTAAGGTCACATCTCTCTCCGGCCCTTGGGAAGCCACTGTCCCCCGTCTCCATTTACACAAGTTCACAATTCACTCCTGCCATTCAGCATCCCCAACTCTCACTCTGAGATGGGCCAAATCATCCTCCATAAGTGGAGCAGAGCCAGGTCCCTCTGCCAGCCACATTGGTTGTAGCTCCCTAATGATTCATTGGCTTTGACTCCGGAGCCTCGGGAACCCCAAATGGATGCTCAAAGTTCTAACTCCCCCAGCCAGCTGATCCCATCATCAACTGGGGAGCAGGATTGGGGGTGGAGGCAGGGGTATATTTTCCACAAGATCAGCACATTACACGGATGGAGCCTGCCTCTATTGACCTCAGGGACCCCTGAACTGTAGTGGGAATGTGTCCAGAGGAGTGGGGGGACATGTTTCAAGCAGCCATTGATGGGCTGTCCGCTTTTGCCCCCATTAAACCATTACAGGATCTCCCTCACTTCTCGCCCCCAAAACAGCCATCTTCTTGTCATCCTCCCTGGATCAGAAGGAAAGTATCTCAATAGCGGGGCAACAGTGCTGTTCTCTTCAGGTCATTCAACCACGAAGGACAAACACTCCCATTGTAAAATGATCTTGAACTTCTGGCTGGCTACATTACTTGAGACACTTCCTGGTTGGGGTTTTCTAGGGAAAAACCCACACTCCCCCCAGATTCCTGAATCCCAGTCTTCTTCCTTGAACAACAGTCTCCTAATCCCCTTTCACCTCCAACCATCAATGGATGGACATCAAATTCATTCTTAAGAGCACAGGAGGACCTGGGTTCTAATTCCAGCTCCCCCTCTTGTGTGCTGTGTGATCTTGGATAAGTCACTTCACTTCTTGGTGCCTTAGTTACCTCATTTATAAAATGGGGTTAAGACTGTGAGCCCCATGTGGGGCACAGACTGTGTCCAACCTGATTATCTTGTATCTACCCCAGTGCTTAGTACAGTGCCTGGCACAAAGTAAGTGCTTAACAATAGCATTAAAGAATCAATAAACTTGCCATTAGTAAGAGCATCTCCCAAAATTCCCCATGACCCTGAGGCCTCAGCCACTCACTCTCTGCCTCAGTTTGTCCAGTTGAACGTGGGGATAAGTGGTCTCACTGTCCTCTGTCCTCTGTCTCTAAAATGGGGATTTAGACTGTGAGCCCCATTTGGGACAAGAACTGTGTCCAACTCCATTTGCTTATATCTACCCCAGTGCTTAATACAGTGCCTGGCACCTAGGATGAGTTTAACAAATACCACAGTTATTATTCAGGGCATCAAACCTCAGCTAGAAAGAGAGAGAGCACTGGGAGTCAGAGGGTTCCACGATGGATTGGCACATTTTGTGTTACTCTCCTTTAAAAGAGAGAAATCTTTCAGGATGAGATGTTGAACAAGGAGTTTTAGTGGATTCTGATTGGTCGTCTCATAGTTTCAATTAAGAGGTCGCCCCATCTTCTTAGCAGGGGACAAGGCCCGGAAGGGGGAGGAGAGACTTTCCGTGACTCTCCGGAGGAGGAAAGGACTCTGGCCGCCTTGTGGGCACCCGGAATGGGGAGCGACTGTCCGTGTGGAGAGTGGGCTTTCCATAGGGATGCGGTTTCCTCTCAAATAGGAGTAGCTTTCCTTCTGTATCCCCAAGCCCTAGGAACTGACAGGGTGGAGAAGGGGGGCTGTGTGAGTAAAGGGGGACTCTTGTCATTGTATGGTGTTCATCACTGGACTAGGGAACGGAGAGGAGGCAGAGGCTGTGTGAGTGATGGGGGACACACAAGGGTGTGGTTTCCACTGCTGGATGGGGGGATTGAAGAGTGAAGGGAGACGTGTGTGTGTGAGGGCTGAGAGGTGAGCTATATGAGGGGACTGGGTGGGTGAAGAGGAACTGTCATATGTGTAGTTTCCTCCACTGGACTGGGTGATAGAGAGGCCGCTTAGGTAGGGGCAGAGTAGAGTTAAGTGAGTTAAGTGGTCTCCCGATTCCTCAACCTAGAGTGGGGAAAGCAGGAAGGCACCTATGGCTTCTCACCAGACACCAGATGCCCGGCCCCACCCCAGGGCAGGCCAAGGAGATAAAACAACAAGCCTCATGTATGTTATCTTTTTATTTAAAAACAACAACAAGAAAACATAAATCCCCCTCGGCATGGGCATGGGCGACCCCCAAACAGTAGCCACTGTTTGGTCCAGTGGGTCTGGGCCCTGCCTCCACTGTGCCTGTAAGGACACATGCAGAGATATGGTGAGATATGCACTGAACTATATTTTAGAAAAAAATGATCCAGGCAGCAGAATGAAGCTGGAGAAGGGAGAGTCTGGAGGCTGCTTGCAGTGGTTGAGACGGGATGTGACAAGTGCTTCCATTAGTGGGATGGCAATTTGGATAAAGAGGAAGGGGCAGATTCTAGAGATGTTGCAAAGATAGAATTGACAGAATTAAGTTATTTAACTGGATATGTTGGTTTGAAAGAGAAAGGCAGGTCAAAGCTAATGGCAAGTTGGAAGGCTTGTGAGATAAGGAGGGTGGTGGTGGTGTTAACAGTGATGGGAAAATCAGGATTCGGGAGATGGAGGGAGAATAGAGCTTGGGCACGAAGGGAAGATGAGCAGATCTGTTTTGGATGTGTTAATTTTGAGGTGTCAGTGTGGGACATCCAAGTAGAGTTGTCCTGAAGGCAGGAGAAAATAGGAGATTGCAGAGAAAGATAAATTGAGGCTGGAGAGATAGGTTTGGGAGCCATGCTCACAGAAATGGTATTTGAAGTCATTAGAGTGGATGAGTTATCTAATAGAGTGGGTTTAAATGGGGAATAGGAGGAGGCCCAGAATTGAGCCTATCAATTACCTTTCATAATTAATTATCAATTGGTAATTAATACATCAGTGGTATTTACTGAGTCCTAATTGCGTGCAGAGCATTGTACTAAATGATTGGGAGAGAACAAGCTAGTGGGTAGATACCATCCCTGCTGCCAGGGAAGTTTTCAGTGCAGCAGGTGAGTCCGAAATTAAAATAAATTACAGGTAGGGAAAGCAGGAGGATTAGGCCTGTGTACATATGTGCTGTGTGGGTGGGAGTAGGGAAACAACCAAAATGCTCAGGGGGGAAGGATCCAAGTACATTGTTATAATTATTAGAAGAGCTGCAGTAGGGAGTCAGTAAGTCAGTCGACCACATTTATTGAGCGCTTACTGTGTGTGGAGCACTGTACTAAGCTCCTGTTCACAACAAGCTTACAGTCTAGAGGGGAAAAGAGACATTAATGTAAATAAATAAATTATGGTTATATACAGAAGTTCTGGGGGGCGTTGGTGAATAAAGGGAGCAAGTCAGATGTTCATTCAATCATTTGGACTTATTGAGTGCTTACTGTGTGCAAAGCCTGTACTAAGCACTTGGGAGACTACAAAACAACAATGAATGGACACATTCCCTTCCCACAGTGAGCTTATGTTGTGCCCTGACCACGCTGTGCTTAGTATACTACTCAAGCACTTAGTACAGTGCTCTGCACACAGTGAGCGCTCAATAAATATGATTGAATGATTGAACGTGCTTCCAGTCTAGAGGGGGATCAGGACCTGAATTTTCCCTTCAGGTGCTCTCAGGCTCCCAGATCAGGAAGCCCGTCCTGTTTCACAGATACCGGGGCTCTGCCGATCCAAGCAGACACCCATCAGACAGAGGGGCCCAGTCCAGAGGAACAAAGAAAGTGGAAAAGTGATGTCACATGAATCTGCCCGCTGCTGAGCCAGGAATTTCTGACGGGATCACTTAGCAGCCCAGCACCTGGAACCAGCCATTAGCCCCGGGGCCGCGATGGGAATTTGGTCGTTCCTCTTCTTCTTGACCCCACTGGCTGAGGTTTTTCCCATTTTCCTGGCGCAGAGAGTCGGGTTTTCGAATCCCTCCCTGGTCAGGATCAGGGTGTGAGCAGACAGGAGTTTGAGCAGAGTAGAGGAGTGGGTGGGAGTTTGGATGGAAAACAATGTCAGCTCCAGGGCAGAGTGATTCTATCTTGTCTGCAGCTTTCAGCACTGACCCCCAAGGACCGGCTATAAACGTACAGTTATTGTTTCAGCCTGGATTTGGCCCGCCAAACCCCCTCCTATGGATTCCTGATTTTGTCTTCCCTGGCTGCGTTCCGGCTAAGCAGCTGGGAGGCAGTGAGGTTTAGTGGGAAAAGTCCAGCCTGGAAAGCGGAAACTTAGGTGCCACTCCCAGCTCTACCATCGCCTTGGTGAATGACCCTGGGCAAGTCACTTAACCTCTCTGGACTTGTATATCCTCATCTGTAAAATAGAAATCATAATGCTGCCTCTCAGGGATGTTGTGAGTTTCGAGTGAGGTAACCGATGAGAAGGTACTTTGGGAAGATGGAGCACAGTGGAGAAATCCGGTATTTATCATCTGTCGGGAATGTTCCCCGAGCCCTGCTGGAGGCGAGCAGTGGAGTCCAACGGTTACCCTGAAGTCAGCAGGCTCCCAGACATCCCCCTGCTAGGGGAGGGGTCGAGTAAGGGTCCCCAGAGAAGGGCAAGACAGTTCTGGGAGGCTCTTGGGTAGAAGAGGGAACTGGGGTCCGATCACAGGGCTCTGGGAAATTTTGCAGGCCCCAGGCTGCCCGGACTGAGAACCGGAGAGGAGGGGCAACTGGAGAGAGTGTCGGAGAAAAGCCAGGGTCCCCAAATCAGCCCAGAGCTATGGGCAAGTGGGGGGCCAAAGCTCTCAGCCTGGTCCCCCACCCTGTCCTGCTCAGGCTGAGAGAGTGCAGGGACAGGGGAACAGAGAGAAGGCCTCCCCTCTGGGCCCCAGCCCTGGATTGTGGAGATTTTCCAGTGACCCTGGGACCGTGGACTAATGTCCCTACCGTGGGCAGGATGGCAGGCCTTCCCTCTAGAGTCCAAACTCAATGTGGGCAGGAAACATATCTACCAAATCTGTTGTATTGTAACTCTCCCGAGTGCTTAGTAAGGGGCTCTACACATAGTAAATGCTCAATAAATGTCACCGATTGACTGATGGGGAAACACTTGGAGGGACTGATGAGGTTCTCCTGCTGGCACTCTGCAGGAACATCAATCTTCAACACCATTTGCCTGCGTGGAAGGAGCAGGGTGGAGAAAGTTTGGGGGTTAATGGGAAGTGGTGTTTTTTCTTACTCTAGTGTCTGTAGACTGTAAGCTCCTTGAGGGCTGGGAAAGTATCTACCAACTCTTGTTATATTTGTATTCTCCCAAGCGCTTAGTACAGTGCTCAGCACACCATAAGAGTTCAATAAATATTATTAAATATGATTGAGTGCAAAGAGCGTGGCACTGGGCAGCAGGAGACCTGACTTCCAGTCCTGGCTCTGGCGCTTGGGAATGTGTCTGTATATTGCATATAGTACTTTCCCAAGTGCTTAGTAATAATAATAATGCAATAATAATAATGGGATTTGTTTAGCACTTACTATGTGCCAAGCACTGTTCTAAGCACTGGGGTAGATACAAGGTAATCAGGTTGTCCCATGTGGGGCTCGCAGTCTTAATTCCCAGTTTACAGATGAGGTAACTGAGGCACAGAGAAGTTAAGTGACTTGCCCAAGGTCACACCGCAGACAAATGGCAGAGTCTGGATTAGAACCCATGACCTTCTGACTCCCAGACCTGTGCTCTATCCACTATACCATGCTCCTTCAAGCATGCTTCAGAGCAGAGTACAGTGCTCTGCACACAGTGAGTGCTCAACAAATACGATTGACTGTGTAATTTTGATCAAGTCACTCAACTTCTCTGTACTTTGGTTTCCTCATCTGTAAAATGGGGATGAAATAATAATAATAACGATGATGTTGGTATTTGTTAAGCACTTACTATGTGCAGAGCACTGTTCTAAGGGCTGGGGGAGATACAAGGTAATCTCACGTGAGGCTCACAGTCTTAATCCCCATTTTACAGATGAGGTAACTGAGGCACAGAGAAGTTAAGTGACTTGCCCACAGTCACACGGCTGACAAGTGGCTGAAGCGGAATGCCTGTTCTCCCTCCTCCTAATACAGTGGATCCCCACATAGGACAGGAACTGGGTCCAATCTGATTTCACTGAATCCAGAGAAGCAGCGTGGCCTACTGGATAGAGCATGAGGTGGGGAATCAGAAGGTCCTGGGCTCTAATCCCACTCCACCACCTGTCCCATCTGTGATCTTGGGCAACTCACTTCACTTCTCTATGCCTCAGTTCCCTCCTCTGTAAAATGGGGATGAAGAGTGGGAGCCCCACAAGGGACATGGATTGTGTCCAACCTGATTAACTTGTATCTATTACAGCGCCTGGCACATAGTAAGTGCTTAACAAATACCATTAAAAAAAATCTACCCCGGCACTTAGCACAGTCCTTGGCATTTAGGAGACACTATAAAGTTTCTGGGTCCAATCTAATTATCTTGCATCTATCCCAGCGCTTAGTACAGTGCCTGGCACATAGTAAGCACTTAACCTATATGATTATTATTATTAACAGTAGTAGTAATAATAATAGTGATAATTTAATAGTAATAGTAATAATAGTACCATCATCCTCATTATTATTTAACATGATGTCACGTGGATATCTATTCAAACTCCCAAACCTAGAACATTTCTCTAGGGGAACATTTGACCCACTCCCCTTTCTCTATTTGACTTGTCTTATGCCAAGTCGTTTCCGACCCATAATGACACCACGGACTCATCTCTCCCAGAACGCCCCGCTCTCCATCCGCAATCGTTCCGGTAGTGGATCCATAGAGTTTTCTTGATAAAAATCCAGAAGCGGTTTACCATTGCCGCCTTCCATACAGTAAACTCGAGTCTCCACTCATGACTCTCTCCCATGCCACTGCTGCCCAGCACAGGTGAGTTTTGACTCGTAGCAGATGGCCTTCCACTCGCTAGCCACTGCCCGAGCTAGGAATGGAATGGACAGGCCTCTGCTTGACTCTGCCTCCCGTAGCCGAGACTGGTAGAGGACTGGAAACTCTCTAGCTGTGACCCTGAGAGGGTGCCCCTTGCTCTATAGTCATGATTTTTTCTTCTCGGATCTCTTTCCCCAAACGGCCGGGCAAGTGCTCTTAAATAGTTAACTGCCTCCCTCCCCACTCCTCATGCTGCTCAAGGCCTCCTGGGAGATGATGTGCCCTGAGGTAATTCCAGCATGGCCTATCCGGGGCCTGGAAGTCAGGGGACCTGAGTTTTACTCTGGGCTCTGCCACTAATGGGCTGTGTGACCCTTGGGCAAGTCATTTAATTTCTTTGTGCCTCAGTTACCTCATCTGTAAAATGGGGATTAAGACTATGAGCCCCATAGGGTCCAATCTAATTATCTTGCATCTATCCCAGTGCTTAGTACAGTGCCTGGCACATAGTAAGCACTTTACCTATATGATTATTATTATTAGCAGTAGTAGTAATAATAATAGTAATAATTTCCTGACATCTCCCGTATGAAGGCAGCCCTCTCCCTGTCTCTGCCCCCGTTTGCCGCCCTGCAGCTACCAACAATGCTGACGGCAACAGGAGGATTTCCGGTGCTATTACCGGTGACTGCTAGCCAATCTGTCCCTGTGGCCCAGTGCCAGGTACAGCCCTGGGGGAGCCCCTCTCTCCAAAGTTCTGCCTAACCTCTAAGAGGGAGACCTATCCTTATGGAAAAAGCCTGAAGGACTTGATCCTCCAAAGAATCAATCATGGTATTTATTGAGCACTTCCTGTGTGAAGAGCACAAGACTAAGTGCTTAGGAAAGTAAAAATAATAATAATAATAAAATTGCAGTATTTGTTAAGCACTTACTATATGCCAGGCATTGTACTAAGCTTTGAGGTAGATACAAGGTAACTGGGTTGGGCACAGTCCCTCTCCCTCCTGGGGCTCACAGTCTTAATCCCTATTTTAATTGAGGCCCAGAGAAGTGAAGTGACTTGCTCAAAACATAGCTGACGAGTGGCAGAGCCAGAATTCGAACCCAACCTGCCCTCCAACTTGTTTGCGGCCTCCGGGGAGTGGGATGAGGCCTGGTCATGGCTTGGGCAGGTTGTCCCTGAGTCTCCCTCCAGAGCTTTGGTTGTGGGTGGAGACTGGAGAAGGAGCTGGGAAATGTCCTGCCTCACCAGCTAACGTGAAAGATGGTAGCCCAAGCCAGCTTTTCCCGTTCTTAGCCCCGGCGGGACCGTGACTCTGCTGCTCCAGGTTCCTTGCCACTGCCATTCTGGGCCGAGGATGAGGGTATAGGACTGTAAGACTATTAGAATGACGGTGTAGCGTGTAAACTAATCTCCTAGACTGTAAACTAATCTTCTACACTGTAAACTCACTGAGGGCAGGGAATGTGTCTATTTTTTGTTGTATTTTATTCTCCCAGGCACTTAGTATAGTGCTCTGCACACAGTAAGTGCTCAACAAATAGGACTGACTGACTGATTGAGCGTGGGACCCATCGAATCACACTGGGATTTAAGAGTCTGCCCAGAGGGGGTTCAGCTGTGGACAGGGTAACCCCACTGGGCCCGGTGCCCAAATGAAGAGAAGGCAGAGGGGCTGAGGGTATTTTGACATCCAATGAATGTGAAAATATGATGTAAATGAGCATAGTCCTTGCCCGTCGGAAGCGGGACTAAAGCCTTAGGGGCGAGGTACCTTTGGACTGAGCGTGAAGCTGCCCAGACCTGATTTTAAAGCCCCTATCCCAACTCCAACAGCACAGAACTCAATTCCTGCTAACAGCTTGCAAGCCAAGTAGACGTCGCTGGCATAGTCTCTGTAACATTCCAAACCTGATTGCCTTCTTGGCTTAATGATGGGTCATTTTGAATGATATTTAAGCCCAACATCCTCTAATTATAATTAGGCTTTTGCTTCCTCTGCCTGCAAATGTGACTCCTTCTTAGGGTAGCTTAAGCCCACTAAATGCCATCTGGACAGGATGGCTCTGACGAAGGCGTCCTCTTACTGCAGTTCGTTCCTCGGGCAGCTCTTCGGGATCCATTTGACATATTGGCTTCCTGCCTTCTTCCTGCTCCCATCTGGCATTCGGCTCCAGGGGTAGGATGACATAGACTTGGGTAGGCACTACCAGGTCAGGAATCCTCCATCGATACCCAGCTCTGTGGCCTCCTTGCTGCCTGCCTTCAAAAAAGACAATGAACAGTAATACTAATAATGGTAATAATAATAATTGTGCTATTTGTTAAACATTTACTATATGCCAGGCACTATACTAAGCGCTGGGGTAGATCAGCAGGTCCCACATGGGGCTCACATTCTAAGTAGGCGGGAGAGCCTGCATTGAATCTCCATTTTGCTGATGAGGAACGGAGGCACAGAGAAGTTAAGTGACTTGCCCAAGGTCACACAGCAGGTAAGTGGCGGAGCCGGGAGTAGAACCCACGTTCTCTGACTTCCAAGTCGTTCTCTATCCACTAGCCTGTGCTGCTTCTCAGCGAGCCTCAACAGCCCGACTACTCATCCTTGGTTCTCCTATGTCTTGTCTTGTGCCGTCAAGTCGTCTCCAACCCATAAAGATTCAATGGACGCATCTCCACCAAAACGCCCCACCTCCCTCTGCAATCATTCTGGTAGTGTATTCATAGAGTTTTCTTGCTAAAAATACAGAAGTGGTTTACCATTGCCTCCTTCCGTGCGGTAAATTTGAATCTCCACCCTCGACTCTCTCCCATGCCGCTGCTGCCCAGCGAAGGGGAGTTATGATTTGTAGCAGATTGCCTGCCACTCACTAGCCACTGTCCAAGCTAGGAATGGAATGGACAGGCCTCTGCTTGACTCTCACTCCTGTTGTCGAGACTGGTAGAGTACTGGAAACTCTCCAAGTGGGACCCTGAGAGGGGATGGCCCACCTATACATTTTTATATTTGACTGATTGCTCAAGCACTGATTCTGATACCTCCATTTATAAGTATAATGTTATCTGTCACCCCCATTGGAATGTAAGTTCCCTGTGGGCAGGGTCTCTTGCTTCTGTTGTTTTTTCCCAAGTGCTTAGTACAGTGCATTGCACCTAGTGGGAGCTCAGTGAATCACATTAATACTACAATTACTAATCACTCAGTCATATTCATTGAGAGCTTACTGCATGCAAGGCACTTTACTAAGCTCTTGGGAGAATACAACACCACAATAAAGCAGACACACTCCTGCCCCCAAAGAAGAGGAACAAAAATGCAACTACTGTTAGTAATCTCTGCCGGATTGTAAACTCCTGGAGGGCAGGAATTGTGCCCACTGTCAGACTGTAAACCCCCTGAAAGATGGGGACCATGCTAATTCCCACCCATATATTCTTTTCCAGTGCTTAGTACAATGCTCTGCCTACAGTAAGCACTTAATAAATACTACTGACTCTGTTGTACTCTCCCAAAGGCTTAGTTCTGTGTTCTACAAGGAGTAAGCACTCAGTTGACACTACTGATTGCTTATCAATCAATCAATCACTATTGATTGCTTATTGTGTATTCATTGCTCATGACTCAATCAAATAATAATAATAATAATGATAATTGACAAGTGTTTACTATGGGCCAGGCACTGTACTAAGCACTGGCGTGGATACACGCAAATCGGGTTGGATACAGTCCCTGTCCCGCATGGGGCTCACAGTCTTAATCCCCATTTTACAGAGGAGGCACAGAGAAGTTAAGTGATTTGCCCAAGACCACACAGCAGGCAAATGGAGGAGCTGGATTTAGAATCCACGACCTTCAGTCTCCCAGGACTGTTCTGTATCCACAATACCATGCTGCTTCCCTCGTCGATCAACCAATCAATCAGTGGTGTTCATTGAGTGCTTCCTGGGTGCAGAGCACTGTACTAAGCACTTGGGTGAGTTCAAATCAAAAGAGTAGGAAGACACAACTCCGGCCCACAAGGAGATTACTGTCTAGTGGGGGAGATCAGTATTAAAAAATAGACTGTCATTATAGAGAGATGATGTTTAATAGGTAAAATGGTATGGGTTGCTGCTTAAAGGTGGCAGGTTGTGCCTCAAATGCAACTGCTTTTCTTGTCAGTGATTTTTGCTCATCTGCTGGACCTCCAGGAGCTTGCAAGCAGGTTGTCAGCGATTCCCCCGTGGGACACATTCCCTTTGAAGTCACAAGCTGAAAATGTGCAAAAGCGCCAAAATCCTAACAGTCTCAAATATTTCCAACAGAAACAACTTTTGTGACTGTTCAGCCGTGCCCAAATAAACATTTGTTTCTGAAACAGAGGTGGTGTTTGCAAAGCGTTTGCCAAAGCAGACAGACATGGCCAGGAGTGCTGTGAGCTCATCCGGAGAAATGCGCCTTGGAAATGCAAATGAGCAAGATGGGGTCCTGCCTCTGAATCATGTGGGACACTTAAGCAGGAAAAAATTCCTGAGAAACACTAAGTAGTGCAATTAGCATGTGCGTATTTCAGAACAAATAAACCCCTGGGTGGCAATCAAGTCTAGAATTCCAAAGATTTCCGCGATTGATCGAGCAATCATATTTATTGAGTGCTTACTGTGCACAGAGCACTGTACTAAATACCTGGAAGAGTATAATACAGCAGAGTTGGTGGATATGTTCCCTGCCCACAAGGAGCTTACATCCTAGAAGGGGAGATGGACATTAAAATAAGTTACAGATATGTACGTAAGTCAATTAGTCAATCAATCATATATATAATAATGTTGGTATTTGTTGGTATTTGTTAAGCGCTTACTATGTGCAGAGCACTGTTCTAAGCGCTGGGGGAGATCCAGGGTAATCCGGTTGTCCCACGTGGGACTCACAGTCTTAATCCCCATTTTACAGATGAGGGAACTGAGGCACAGAGAAGTTAAGTGACTTGCCCACAGTCACACAGCTGACAAGTGGCAGAACCAGGATTCGAACCCATGACCCCTGACTCCCAAGCCTGGGCTCTTTCCACTGAGCCACGCTGCTTCTCTGTGCACTGTCCTAAGTGCTTGAGAGAGTACAATATTACAGGACATATTTCCTGCCCACAACGAGCTTACAGTCTTGTCATGAGGCTGAGGGTAGGGCAACTCAAGTGCTAAAACGGTGTAGATCCAAGCACATAGGTGGCGCAGAAAGGAGAGGGAGTGGGGGAAATGAGGCCGTAGTCAGGGAAGGCCTCTCGGAGGAGATGTGATTTTTAATGAGATTTTGAAGGTGGGGAGAATAGTGGTCTGTAGTAAATGAAGGAGAGGGAGTTCCAGGCCAGAGGGAGGATGTGGCCAAAGGGTCAGCAGAGAGATAGATGAGATCAAAGTACAGTGAGTAGCATCTTCCCTGAATCCAGACCTTCTGTGTAGGCCTTCGTCTCGAAATGGATTCGCCAACAGATTTCTCTCTGGAGCAGCTTCTGCTGAGGGCTCATTCATTCATTCATTCATTCATTCATTCATTCATTCATTCATTCATTCATTCAATAGCATTTATTGAGCTCTTACTATGTGCAGAGCACTGTACCAAGCGCTTGGAATGTACAATTCGGTAACAGATAGAGACAATCCCTGCCCATTGACGGGCTTACCCACCTTAACCTGAGGCTATCTGTGCCAGCCCCTGCCCTGTCCTCCAGCCTTAATAATAGTAATCATTATTATTATGGTATTTGCTTAAGGGCTTACCATGTGCGGAGCACTGTTCTAAGCACTGGGGTAGGTACAAGGTAATTAGGTTGTCCCACATGGGGCTCACAGTCTTAATCCCCCTTTTACAGATGAGGTAACTGAGGCCCAGAAAAATAAAGTAACTTGTCCAAGGTCACAGAGCAGACAAGTGGCAGAGCCAGGACTGGAACCCATGATCTCTGACTCCCAAGCCGGTGCTCTTTCCACTAAGCCAAAATGCCACCCTGTTCTCCGGAGGTTGTTTGGGTTTGGGTGGAGCAGCAGGGAGGCTGCTGGGATATCAGGTTGTTCAGTGGAGAAGTCACAGTCCCTACCCCCTACCCCCAAAAGAAAATCCTGATCTTGCTTTTCTCAGACATCTTCCCTTTTCCGCCAGAGAATTGAGGAGACGGCCCTCTTTCCTGCCAAACTGCTCATCAGCTTTGCTATGGAATTCCTGAACCTTGGAAAGAAGAAATCCTGTTTCCTGGCTTGTGTTTCCTGGCTACAGCCTGACTCCCTCTCGATCTTTGCCTCTTGCTTAGTCTCTGTCTCATGTCAGACTTCGTCTCAGATTTGGTCTCTGTGTCTCTCTCTTTCTTTCTTACACACACACACACTCTCTCTCTCTCTCCCTCTCTCCCTCTCTCTTCTTTTATTCTCCTGTATTTCCTTTGCTCTCATGCACAGGGTGGCTCTGTCAATTTAGATCACTTTGCTCTTTCACAATTCGTTATTAGTCACACAGGACTGTCAAAGAGGAAAATAACCCTCTCCCCTCCCTTTTTTCCCCTTCTGTCTCTCGGTGTTGTTTTTCTTTAGTTAACTTTCCAGGCTCCTCTGCACTGCAGGAAGAACACAAACAGGTGTTGAGGGCCCGTTCTTCTGTGGAACATAGGGAAGGTGAGGGGTGGGGAGGTTGGAAGAGGCCGCCAGGACTGTATGAGGTAATCATGTTGTTGCCATCACAACGAGGAAAAGGCAAAGCTCCAGGTCTTTCTGACTTGGGTGTGTGAATCCTGATTTATGGCCGTGGGCAGACTTCCAACAGCGGAGAGAAGGGGCAGGCGGCCGAGTAAAAATGTGGTGGGGGATTTGTATTCAAGGAAAGGCCGTCTGTTCTCTGGCCCCATTTTGGAGAGGACATCAGTTCGAAAAGTCACTCCTGAGTCCTACTAGACTGAAACTCATTGTGGGGAGGGAATATATCTATCAACTCTGTTGCATTGTATTCTCCCAAGTGCTTAGTACAGTGCTCCGCACACATTAAGCACTCCGTAAATACCTTGATTGACAATAATAATAATAATGATAATAAAAACTGTGGTATTTTTTAAGCTCTTACTATGTGCCAGGCACTGTACTAAGAGCCAGGGTGGATACAAGCAAATTGGCTTGGATGAAGTCCCTGGGGCTCACAATCTCAATCCCCATTTTATAGATGAGGTAACTGAGGCACAGAGAAGTGAAGTGACTCGTCCAAGGCCACACAACAGACAAGCGGCAGAGCTGGGATTAGAACCCATAACCTTTTGACTTCCAGACACATGCTCCCCAAGATGCCATAATGG
Organism: Ornithorhynchus anatinus; assembly: GCF_004115215.2. Lineage (NCBI taxonomy): Eukaryota > Metazoa > Chordata > Mammalia > Monotremata > Ornithorhynchidae > Ornithorhynchus > Ornithorhynchus anatinus. The sequence goes on along the minus strand of NC_041749.1, from coordinate 39,324,676 downwards.
CAGCGTCAGCATGACCTCCTGCTTGACTGAGTTCAGGTTTGATAGTGAGTTAATAATGATAATGATAATTATGGTACTTCTTAAGCCCTTACTATGTGCCAAGCTCTGTTCCAAGCACTGAGGTAGATATAAGTTAATCGGGTTGGACAGTGTCCCTGTCCCACAAGGGGCTCACAGTCTTAAACCCCATTTTTCAGATGAGGTAACTGAGGCACAGAAAAGTTAAGTGACTTGTCCGGGATCACACAGCAGATATGAGGCAGAGTGGGGATTAGAACCCACATCCTCTGACTTTCAGGCCCGTAATCTTTCCACTAGGTGACACTGCTCCTCATATTGTTATATTGTACTTTCCAAGCTCTCAGTACGGTGCTCTGTACCCAGAGAGTGTACCCAAATTGATTGATTGATTGATCTGGGCCATGCCCCATCTCGACTGCAGCCCAGCGGGCAAGAAGGGGAGGAGAAGGACTCAGATGAACCCAGCTGAATTCTCTAGAGCCACAGCCGATGAAGCCAAAGAATTGCGTGACTTTGCAGAGCCCTCTGGACCTCTAGCCGGACATCTGAAGCCATCTAACTGGTGAGAGAAGGGCAGGCACCCAAATGGGCGTGACTCAGGCTGTATTTGTGTGTCATCTGTTCAGGTGCTACTGACGGCTGCCAGGAGAGCTTGACTTTCCTCAGATGGAGCAGGCCTGTTTAGCCACCGCTTACAGGCACTCATGAGAGTTTGACTGTGCCTGGAGGAGTCCCCAGCCGCAGTCCAAAGCAGATATCTGTGGACTCCCCGAACCTTAATCAAGAAGGCTGGGTCAGGGTGGATACAAGCAAATTGGGTTGGGCACAGTCCCTGTCCCATGTGAGGCTCACAATGTCAATCCCCATTTTACAGATGAGGTAACTGAGGCCCAGAGAAGGGAAATGTTTGCCTAAGGTCACACAGCAGATAAATGCAGAGCTGGGATTAGAAACAATGACCTTCTGACTCCCAAACCCATGCTCTATCCACTATGCCATGTTTCTTGGCCCCCATATATCTGACGTTGTCTGTGTTATCACTCCTTGGGCATGAGTCAGAGGGGGTAGAATGTAGATCCTGGCAAATGTAGCTCCTGGCATACGCTTACCAGTGTATAGAACTATGACGAGCACGATAAGCCTCATCAGGTTAGGGAATTGACCCAAGCCCAGGAAAACCAGAGGATTCCGGGCCAAGGCTCCGGCAGGAGGGAGACACCCTCTTCGATTCCGAGAATCTCATGGTGAATCAATAACAAGTGAATTTCAGAATCCTCTTTGTAACTTGTGAAGTTTTTATTTCTAATTAAATGAATAAGGATGAAAGGCGGTGTCTTCCAGACATGGAGAATGAAAGAGCACACCGGTAATGTGTGTCTGCTGTTAAATTGTATTGAATCTGTGGTTTGGTAGGTAGAGTGTCTGTTACATTGTTATGTAGTATTCTCCCAAGTGTTTAGAACAGTGCTCTTCACACAGTAAGGACTCAATAAATGTGATTGACTGACTGAGAAACTCAGATTGTCGGGCACAATGAGAGGAGGGAAAGATCAAGTTTCTGAACTCCTTCTGAATGGTCTCACTTTGTTCTACATCTCATCCGGTAGTCAGAAGGTCGTGGGTTTTAATTCCCAGCTCTGTCACTTGTCTGTTGTATAATCTTGGGCAGATCACCTAACTTCTCTGTGCCTCATTTACTCCATGCATAAAATGGGGATTGAGACTGTGAGCCCTATGTGGGATATAGTCCCTGTGAGCCCCGCATGGGACAGGGACTGTGTCCAATCTGATTTGCTTTTATCCACCCCAGAGTTTAGTACAGTCTCTGGCACATAGTAAGTGCTTAACAAATAACATTATTATTATTATTACTATTACCTGGAGTCTCCCCAGAGCCAGCTGCTCAGTGAGGCTTTTGAAGCCTCACGATGTAACAAGGACAAGGTGAAGGGATTCAGCCGCTCTTCGTGAAATGCTATTCCTGGGGTCAAAGAGACAATCCGACTGAACATTCCCCTTCCCCCGCCCCATCCTCCCTCTGTGATGGAAAGAATAGTCTATTGACCAGGGTTTTGCTTGGCAGGCTCTGACTGGGCAGGGAGAGGGCAGGTTTTCCTTTCCGTGACCTCGCGGGGGCCAAAGCCTTTTCCTGTCCAGGGCTGTGTGCAGGGCTGGGTTAAGGCTCTGGAGTCAGGGCCGTGTGAAATTGGTGAGTTCTGTGGGGAGAGGGGAAGGAGACAAAAAGAAATAAGGATCTGGGAAGGAAGCAGAGAGGAGCTAGGACAAGGGGGAAGAGTGTAAAAGACAGAGGAAATTAATTCCATTCTGTCATGCTTCATTGTCATCACCATTACCAGTTAACTAACAGCAGGTATGGCATAATAATAATAATGAGAATTGCAGTATTTGTTAAGCACTTATACTGTGTCAGGCCCTGTACTAAGCACTGGACACAAGCTAATAAAGTTGGGCATAGTCCCTGTCCCACCTGGGGCTCACAGTCTTAATCGTTATTTTACAGATGAGATAACTGAGGCCCAGAGAAGTAAAGTGACTTGCCCAAGGTCACAAAGCAGACAAATGGTGGAGAGGGGATGCCCAAGACAGGCTAGCTGAATTATATTCCACTGGACTGTAAGATCCTTCGGGCAAGGATTGTGCCTTCCAACTCTATTGTAAGTCACCCAAGTGCTCAGTACAGTGTTCTGCACAGAGTAAGTGCTCAATAAATACGATTGACTAACTGCCTGACTGACTGGTCCTGGCCTTGGGAACTGTATTAACTTGTGGGCCAACCCCTCTGGGTTACAGAGGGTCTGCAGTGCCTCTTGGGTCCGGCCTCCTGGACCCTGGCCCTTCCCTCACCCTTGGGCCATTTGACAGGCTGCCAGGACCTCCCGGGTCAAGAAGGTCCCCCCCACCTCCCTGCAATGCAGTCAGGGAGCCCAAATAGAACCCTAAAGGACCAGGCAGCTGCATGTTGCCAGTGGGAGAAAAATCAATTGATCGATGGTATTTATTGAGCACTATGTGCAGAGAGCTGTACTGAGTGCTTGGGAGAGTACAATACAACAGATTTGGTGGACATGTTCCCTGCCAACAATGAGTTTACAGACTAGAGGGCGAGACAGGCATTAATCTAAATAAATAATTTACAATGTACAATTTAAGGATAAATTATTATTTATCGGTCAAAAAGTACAGCTGACATCAGGGTCCCCTTCTGCCTTTATGTGGGTTCAGGGACCCTGGACCCTCCTCATCTCCATGGACCTGAGGCCTAATAATAAGGAGCTCTGGGGCATAAGCTCCCTGTAACTCCTTTTCATTCATTCATTCATTCAATAGTATTTATTGAGTGCTTACTGTGTGCAGAGCACTGTACTAAGTGCTTGGAATGTACAAATCGGTAACAGATAGAGACAGTCCCTGCCCTTTGATGGACTTACAGTCTAACTGGGGGAGACAGACAAGAACAATAGCAATAAATAGACTCAAGGGGATGAACATCTCATTAAAACAATAGCAAATAACTCCTCTCCCCTTTATCTTGTCCGGGCACCAAAGAATGACAGCTTTTTCTGGAAATCCTCGGTCCAAAGATACTGGACACTTTCTCATTCTAATTCTTTGAAATCCACCTTTAAATTCATTATTAATAATAATAATATTTGTTAAGCGCTTTCTGTGTGCCAGGCACTGTACGAAGTGCTGGAGTGGACACAAGCAAATCAGATTAGATACAGTCCCTGTCCCAACTAGGGATCACAGTCTTCATCCCCACTTTACAGATGAGATAGCTGAGGCACAGAAAAGCAAAGTGACTTGCCCAAGGCCACACAGTAGACAAGTGGTGGAGCCAAGATTAAAACCCATGACCTTCTAACTGCCAGGCCCATCTTCTATCCATTAAGTCATGCTGCTCCTTATAGTGGCTGGTGGAATTTTGCAAACTTTCTCTGGGATATCAGAAAATATTTTCACCAATCAGTCAATCAATGGTTATTTATTGAGCACTCACGTTGTGCAGGCTACTGTACTGAGTGCTTGGGAGAGTACAACACGACTGAGTTGTTAGACATGTTTGCTGCCCACATGGTGCTTACGGTCTAGAGGGGGAGGCAAACATTAATATAGACAAATTCCAGATTTGTAAATAAGTGCTCTGGGGCTGAGGGTGGGGTGAATACCAAATGCTAAAAGTGTACAGATCCAAGTGCCTAGGTGACACAGAAGGGGAAGGGAGTAGGGGAAAAGAGAGCTTAATCAGGGAAGGCCTCTTGGAGGAGATGTGATTCTAATAAGTCTTTGAATGTAGGGAGAGCTGTGCTCTGTATTAAGGGAGAAGGGAGTTTCAGGTCAGATGGAGGATGCGGTTAAGGGATCGGTAATGAGATAGGTGAGATAGAGGTATAGTGAATAAATTGGCATTGGAAGAAGTTTGCAGCTTGGGTTTGAATAAGAAATCAGAGAAGCAATGTAGGAAGGAGAGAGTTGATTGAGTGCTTTAAAGCCGAGAGTAAGAAGTTTCTGTTTGACGCAGAGGTGGATGGGCAACAACTGGAGGTTCTTGAGGAGTGGGAAGATGTGGACTGAATTATTTTTTAAAAAAAAGATAATCCAGGCAGCAGAGTGAAGTATGGACTGGAATAGGAATAGACAAGATGGTGTTTCTACAGAAATGCTCTGGGCACGTCATTCCCCTCCTCAAAAACCTCCAGTGGTTGCCTATCAACCTCCGCGTGAAGCAAAAACTCCTCACTCTTGGCTTCAAAGCTCTCCATCGCCTTGCCCCCTCCTACCTCACCTCCCTTCTCTCCTTCTATAGCCCAGCTCGCACACTGTGCTCCTCTGCCTCTAAACTCCTCACTGTGCCTCGTTCTCGCCTGTCCCGCCGTCGACCCCTGGCCCACGTACTACCAGTGACCTGGAATGTTCTCCCTCCTCACATCCGCCAAACTAACTGCCTTAGCCTCTTCAAAGCCCTACTGAGACCTCACCTCCTCCAGGAGGCCTTCCCAGACTGAGCCTTCCCTTTCCCTCTGACCCTCCTCCCCTCCCCATTGTCCCTATTCCCTCCCTCTGACCTTCCCCTCCCCACAGCACTTGTGTAAATTTGTATATATTATTACTCTATTTTATTAATGATGTGTATATATCGATGATTCTATTTATCTATTTTGATGGTATTGATGCCCGTCTAATTGTTTTGTTTTGTTTTGCTATCTGTCTCCCCCTTTTAGACTGTGAGCCTATTGTTGGGCAGGGAGTGTCTCTATCTGTTGCCAAATTGTTCATTCCAAGTGCTTAGTACAGTGATCTGCACACAGTAAGCACTCAATAATTATGATTAAATGAATGAAGGAAGGAATGAACAGGAGGCAGGAAGGTCAGTGAAGAGGCCAATACCATAGTCAAGTTGGGATAGCATAAGTGACTGGATCAGCATAGTATCAGTTTGGCGGGAGAGGAAAGGGCAGATTTTAGCGATACTGTGAAGGTAGAACAGACAGGATTTAGTGACCGACTGATTAACACGCATTGAATGTGTAAAGCATAATGCCAAGATTATGGGCTTGTGAGTTAGGGAGAACAGTAGTGTTGTCTGCAGTGATGGGACAGATCGGAGAAGACAGGGTTTGGGTGGGAAGATGAGGAGTTCTGCTTTGGACATATTTCACCTGAGGGTCAGCAAAGCATTCAGGTTGAGATGTCCTGAAGGCAGGAGGAAATACGAGACTGCAGAGAAGGACAGAGGTCAGGACTGGAGTGGAGATTTGGGAATTAGCTGTGTACAGATGGTGGTTGAAGCTATGGGAGTGAATGAGTTCTCCAAAGGAGTAGATGTAGATGGAGAATAGAAGGGGACCCAGAATTGAGGCTTGAGAGACCCCTAAGGTTAAGAATGGGAGGCAGAAGAGGACCCCGCGAAAGAGACCGAGAAGGAGCCATTAGAGAGGTAGGAGAAGAACCAAGAGAAACTACTGTCAGTGAAGGCAAGGTTGGATGTTGTTTAATTTTCTCCCTTTTATTGTCCTGTTCGAATTTCAGACCAGGCGGGGACTAGGTCACCATTAAGATTGTGAGCCGCATGTGGAACCGGGACTGTGTCCAACCTGATAAGCCTGTATCCACCCCAGTGCTTAGTTCAGTGGCTGGTACATAGTAAGTGCTTAACAAATACCACAGTTATTATTATTATTATTATTGTTGTTGTTATGTATGGAGTTAGTGGAAAGGCCTGGGCTTAAGGACATAGCACCTGAAGCTGCCCCAGACAGTGATCAGCAAAACTGTTTGATTTTCGGGTGATGAATGAGACCTTACCAGGGCCACTGGCGGGGCCCAATCTGACTGGCCTTTAATCACCATGATTGGGATTGCGCTGCTGGCACTTTCCCTTCACTGCCATTCCCAAGCCTCATCCTCCCTCTGACGCCAAGCAGAGTCTGATGTTTCCCTTGGATGGGTAGGAGCCCACGGTCCTAGGGTTTCCAAAACACAGACCCTAGTTGGGTGGGGAGGGGACAACAGGAAACCGGGGCCCCTCCCACCAAGCAGGATCTTCAGAGGAAAGCTCATGACCCCAAGGAACCTCTGGGCCTTAATTCCTTCCTTCCTGCCTCTGGAGGCCCCAGGTGTTTCCTTTCCAGAGAGCTTCCAGTGGATGGGCTTCTTTGGCTTTGTGGAGCTTCTTGTCTAGTGAGCAAATCCATGTTCCAGGCATATAATTAAGTAGCCTTTGATGTTTCTCCTGTTGTTGCTGCTGCTGCTGTGCCTGATGATAATAATAATAATAATAATGGTATTTGTTAAGCACTTACTATGTGCCAAGCACTGTTCTAAGCGCTGGGGTAGATACAAGGTTATCAGCTTGTCCCACGTGGGGCTCATAGTCTTAATTCCCATTTTACAGATGAGGTAACTGAGGCATAGAGAAGTGAAGCGACTTGCTCAAGGCCACACAGCGGATGAGTGGTGGAGCCAGGATTAGAACCCAAGACCTTCTGACTCCCAGGCCCATGCTGTATCTACTACGCAGATGGGGCAATTGGAAAACTTTCTCTGTTTTGGGAGGGAAATTCTGTGAGTTCAGAGATAAAGGAAAGTTCTTTTTCATGACATGTGGTATCCTGTAGTGGTTCCCTTTTACCTCTTGCCATGGAGGAAGTCCTGCCAACTGAGAAGAAGTGTTGCCTAGTGGATAGAGTTTGGGCCTGGAAGTCAGAAGGATGTGGGCTCTAATCCCGGCTCTTTCACTTGTCTGCTGTGAGACCTTGGGCAAGTCACACTTCTCGGTGCCTCAGTTTCCTCATCTGAAAATGGTGATTAAGACTGTGATCCCCATGTGGGACATGGATTGTGTCCAAACTGATTAGTTAGTATCTACCCCAGCCCTTAATACAGTGTCTGTCACATAGTAAGAGCTTAAATAAATTTAAAAAAATTGACTCCTCTGGGGGACAAGGAAGATGAAGATATTCATCCTTCGACCATCTTCCTGCTATCCAATCTTGTGCTTCTAGCATCTCTCAATGCCCTAGCCAGGTGGCCTTATTTCCCACAATGACACAGACATTTTTCCCTAAGACTACATACACCTCTTGCACCAGCAAGACTGATTTATGAAGTTGTAGGAGACAATGTCTTCTAGTAGTCTGTGAATGGGAGAACAGAAGATGATGAGGAAAGGGGCCTTGTAGGATGTCTGCTGGGCTTTGCTTTTGAACACCCTTGTCCTGAACCAGTATTTGAACCTATGAGCAGATATGGACTCAATTTTTGCCTCAACCTGTCCCTCACAGCTGGGTCTTTTCTGATCCAGAAGTCCACAACCTTGGGGTCACCCTGGAATCTTAACAGTCTTGCAGTTCTCACACCAAATCAACTGCTAAACCCTGGGGTTCATCGTTCTCCACGGTACTTCCCAGTTTCTACCCCTTTCTCTTCACACAAACAGCCACCACCCTGGTCTGAGCTCTTGTCAGATCATGGTTTTGACTCTTATCTCGACCTCCTCACTGATCTCCCTGACTCCAATCTCTCCCCTCTTAAGTCTAAACAGCAATTTGCTGTACGGATCATCTTTGCGAAGCCTTGCTCGACACATACCTTTCCGCTTCTCAGATACCTCTGGTGACTACCCCTCTCTCTCTGCCTCAACTAAATTGCCTTATGGTTGGCTTCAGACTTTGCCACCATGTATAGAACAGTTCTCTTCACCTGCCATTCCCCTGTTTGCATTCACCCCTCCCAAGCTCATCTTCTAACTGTACCTCGTTCTCGACCCCCTCGCCTCTCACTCTTGCTCACATTATTTCCCCAGCCTGAAACTCTCTTCCCACTCAGACCACTGCTCTCCCCATCTTCACCATCCCCTTAAATCCTACTTCCTCCAGGAAGCCCTCTCTGAGTAATCCACAATGTCCCAATCACATCGACCCATCACCATCCGCAGCCGGATTATATTTCATTCTTCTCCTCAGTGCTTATGTACCTATGCAGGGTTTTATTTGTGTGCTTAAATATTAATTTAGCTATTTTGGCCTGATACATTTATTCTCCATCCTGTTTTATCCATGCCCTTCCTCCTGCTCCCACTATTTGTAAATCATATTTGTCTGTCTGCCTCACCCCATTAGATCATCTCACAAAAGCACTCTTCAGTGCTTAAGTAATTATCATTATCAGGACATCAGTAAATACAATCGATGAACCCAGTGATGGACAAGTTCTGCAAAATTCCTAAAAAATAGTTGCTCCCCTCATCCACCGGGCTTTCCCGCATAGCCTGACTCCAGAGTTTGTCTGATGTTTTTTGGGCGGGTGAGAAGGCTGAGTTGTTTAAACCCTTATTAAAAAATGTAAAAAATTGAGCTGGCAGATGTGGTTTATTACATGGTCTTAAAGAAGGGGCTTAAAATATCCTTCTAGCCTCTTAGGAAAATCTGTTATTAGTCCTATTTTATAATTATTGGGGTATTAGTCAAACGCTTACTATATGTCAAGCACTGTTCTAAGTGCTGGAGTAGATAACAAGTTTATTAGTGGGGCATAGTCTCTATCCCACATAGGGTTCACAGGCTAAGGAGATGGAAAAGGGATATTTAATTTCCATTTTCTAGATGTGGAAAGTGAGGTAACAGAGAAGTGAAGTGATCTGCCCAAGGTAACGCAGCAGGCAAGTGGGGGAGTCAGGATTAGAATCCAGGTCCCCTAACTTCCAGGCCTGTGTTGATGATGATGATGATCTTCATTTGGTATTTGTTAAGTGCTTAGTATGTGTCAGATGCTGTACCAAGCACTGGGGTGGATACAAGCGAATCGAGTTGGACACTGCCCCTGTGCCACGTGGAGTTCACAGTCTCAATTCCCATTTTACAGAAAAAGTAACTGAAGCCCAGAGAAGTGAAGTGATTGTCCAAGGTTACATAGCAGACAAGTAGCAGAGCTGGGATTAGAACTCATGACCTTCTGACTGCCAGGCCTATGTTTGATCCACTGTGCAAGGCTGCTTCTTTCCACAAGGCCATGCTGGTCATGTTAGTGTTCCCATTTTATCTTCTTAAGCATTTGGTGGTACAGAATGACAAAAACCATGAAAATTGTCCAAGACTGTCAGTGAGCTTTATACCAACACGAGGTCATGCAAGGTCAAGGCAGGTGGTCCAAGAACATGGGTGTATCTGCTCACAGCTATTAACTCAGATGAGCAGATGATATTACCTGGTCTCTCTGAGAGTGGAGAGAACAGGACAGCTGCTTCCTGATGTTATCAGGGCTTGGTGATAGTTTAACTCCTAAAAGCAAATCCGTTCTGTAACAAATAACATCCTGTACCTCAGCCGTTCGGCTGCCATTTTCCACATCGGCTCCTAAAACCTGGTGCCGTTCAGAGACGTTGGGCCTGTTTGACCTTGGTTCTACCCTAGAAATCCAAATTAATCCTTCAAGGGGAGAGGAGGAGAGCTTCCAGAGTGAGGGTGAGGAGCTGAGAAGAACCCGACAGCTTTGCATCAGCTGCAGAAACTGACAGAATCAGACTACATCTGACAAGTGCTTGGACTCAGTATGGCACAGATAAGTCTCCATTAGCCTCACGTAAAGAGGGGAGTAGAGGGGATCAAGGTGAGCGGAATGATGGAATCTACAGGTAAAATCCACGAATCCCAGATACAACAGTTTCATCTTTCTCCCTCAAATCTTCCTAAATGTGGGCCAAGCTGAACTGAAGTTAACCTCCAACTTTCATCTCCTTTAACTTATCATTCATCCATTCAATTGTATTTATTGAGCACTTACTGTGTGCAGCGCAGTGTACTAAGCGATTGGGAGAGTACAATACAACAATAGACACACACATTCCTTGCCCACAACAAGCTCATAGGCTAGAAGGGGGAAGGCAGACATGAATACAAATAAATAAAATTACAGATATGTACATAAGTGCACCTTGACCTCTCGGGTGCCTTCGACGCTGTCGACCACCCACTTTTCCCGAGAATATTATCCAACCTCGACTTCACTGACATCTTCCCGAGGTTCACCTCAATCTCTCCTTATCATACGCACTTGGATCTGCACCCTTTATTCTCCCTTCCCTCGGCCCCACACCACTTACGTATGGATTTGTAATATATGTATTTCTAGCAATGTCTTCTAGACTTTAAGCTCACTGTGAGCAGGGAACATTACTAACTCTGTTATACTGTATTCTCCCAAACACTTAGTTCAGTTCTCTGCACACGGCAAGCGCTCAATAAATACGATTGGTTGATTGATCGATTGATAGTTTCATCTGCTGCACTTCTGAATTAGTATTACTATTTATTAAGCAGCTATTGTGTCCAAGCACAGGCATGTCTTTGGGGCAGTCAGGGGACCTGAGTTCTAGTTCCAGTGCTGCTCCTTGTTCTTAACTTTGCTTAACTTCTCTGAGCTTCAGTTTTCTCGTCTGTAAAAAAGGATTAACTGCCCGTTTCTTCTTCCTCCTGCAACTGTGAACCCCATGTGGGACCTCACAGGGACTGCGAGGATCTGATGATCTTGTATCCACCCCAAGCCTTAGCACAGTGCTCAGCACATAGTAAGTGCCTAGCAGGTATTATTATTATCATTATTACTACTACAGGTAAGAATTAGATGAGAATAAAAATAAAGGGTGGAGGAGAAATTGGCGCTAGACAAAAAGGAAAGATGCAACGATAAAATTATAAAATATCATAAAGCACAAGGACAGTGGTAATTGCGAGATCGCTAGGGTACTGTAACTAGAGGAACACAGTTTCGGACTCCTTGTCTCTCAGGGTCCGAGACGCAACAGCCATGGCCAGCGCCGAAGTCTTCTTTATATTCTAAGTGAAAAATCATGCTGCTGCTGATGGCTTTTCCCTCTTCCCAGGCTGGAGCAGGAGTTGTTGGGGAGTCCCCAGGCGTTCAGGCGCGAACAGCTTCTCTCCCAGGCTGGGGGCATCCGGTCAGGAGGTAAGGCCACAGCTGAGGTTCCAATCTACTGCTGCTGAGAGCTCCTCACCCTTTCCGTGTTGGAGCAGAAGCTGATGGGACGTCCCAAAGGGGTGAGGGTGGGGTGGCTTCTTTACCCAGAGTCGCTGTCTGTCTGGCTGTCGCGATTGGGTCCCTACAATTCCACCATTTGGTTCACTCTTCTGCCTTTTTTAGTAGCCCGTTCACTCATTCAGTCGTATTTATTAAGCGCTTACGGTGTGCAGAGCACTGTACTAAATGCTTGGGAGTATAACAATAAACAGACATACTCCCTGCCCACAGTGAGCTTACATTCTGGTGGGGTGTGAGGGGCGTTTATAGAAGCAGCGTGGCTCACTGGGAAGAGCACGGGCTTGGGAGTTAGAGGTCATGGGTTCGAATTGCAGCCCTTCTACTTGTCAGCTGTGTGACTGTGGGCAAGTCACTTAACTTCTCAGTGCCTCAGTTACCTCATCTGTAAAATGGATATTAAGACTGTGAGCCTCGTATGGGACAACCTGATCACCCCGTATCTATCCCAGCGCTTAGAACAGTGCTCTGCACATAGTAAGCGCTTAACAAATACCGACTTTATTTATAACATGGTTGCAAGAGCCCCAGTAATCAATCAGTCAGTCAGTCACTCGGCTATAGGGGAAAGTTATTTTTGCTTTGTTTCTCAGCTCTGCAGAAGCCACTATACAGGCAACTCCTGGTCCTGGTTTGCCCCTCCAAGAACTCCATTTTGTTTCCTATTTGGACAACCAGGGTTGGGACTACGGGTTGGGGAAGGGAGGGAGCTAATCCTTGGCATTATTCTCGACTCATCTCTCATTCAACCCATTTATTCAATCTGCAACCAAATCCTGTGGGTTCAGCCTTCACAATGTCGCTAAACTGTGCCCTTTCTTCTCCCTCCCAACTCTTACCACGTGAATTCAAATACTTATCCTATCCCACTGCGATTACTGCATCAGCCTCTTTGCTGACCTTCCTACCTCCTCTCTCTCCCCACGCCAGTTCATACCTCACTCTGCTGCCCAGATCATTTTGAGTTCACTCTTCCCCTCTCCCCAAAACCTCCAGTGACTGCCCACACACTTCGCTCCTCTAATGTCAAGCTATTCACTGTACCTGGATCTCGTCTATCTCATCGCCGACCTCTTGCCCGTGTCCTGCTTCAGTCTGGAATGTTCTCCCTCTTCATAACCCAAAGACATTTTCCCCACCTTCAAAGTCTTATTGAAGGCACATCTCCAAGAGGCCTTCCCTGACTAAGCCCTCATTTCCTCTTCTCCTACTCCCTTCTGCATCATCTTTGTACTTCGATTTGCACCCTTTATTCACTTATCTCACCTCCACAGCACTTCTGTACATATCAAGAATTTATTTATTTATATTAATGTCTGTCTCCACCTCTAGACTGAAAACTCATAGTGGGCAGGGAACGTGTCTACCAACTCTATTATACTGCATTCTCCCAAGAAGTTAGTAGAGTGCACTGCATACGGTAAGTACTCAATAAATACGATTGATTGATTCGACGAGCCTCCATCTTGAACCCTTTTGTCCCTTCTTTCCTCTGAGATTTGTTGCTACAAATCCCCTTCAATCAATCAATTGTATTTATTGAGCATTTACTACGTGCAGAGCACTATACTAAGGTCTTGGGAGAGTCCAATATAAAAGAATTAGCGGACAAATTCCCTGCCCATAATGAGCTTATGGTCTACAGGGGGAGACAGACACTGATAGGAATAAATAATATAAGCGAGAAAATTTCCCCAAGTCTTGTTTCACTCCAAGGTATTTCAATGCAGCACAGACCCTGCCCCGGTGAATGATTCCCCTGTTCTAGGAAACAATCCCCAGGCTGTCTGGATTTTTTGCACAAAGATGGCACTGTAAATTACTCTCTCTGCCCCGCCCTGCGAGCCCAGTTAATTACAAATGCCAAAAGAACATCATTCACTATGGCATGATAAAAATGGGAACTAAAACGTTGTTACTGCCCTGAACTTTCACATGAGAGATTCAGACCCTGGGTCTATGAGCCTGTGGAAATCGGGTGGGTAAAGTTGACCTGCTGGGGACGGAAGGGGCTATGTTCCACACGACGTATGACAGGGACTGTTTTGTTTCTCCATATCGGGCCGGGGTCACACCACTATTGAAAGGCTACAGCGGCTCAAAGCATTTCTCTTTCAATGGTATTTGTTGAAGCACTTATTATCTGTCAGGCACCATGCTAAGCACTGAGGTAGACACAAGCTAATCAAGTTAGACACAGTCCATGTCCCACATGAGGCTCACAATCTTAATCCTCATTTCATCGATGAGGTAACTGAAGCCCAGAGAAGTGAAGTGACTTGCCCAAGGTCACCCTGGAGATAAGTGGTGGAGCTGGGATTAGAATCCAGGTCCTTCTGACTCCCAGGCCCGTGCTCTATCCACTTGGCCGAGCTGCTTCTCAAAACATTTTCCAGCCATCGACTCAATTCCCCTGGGAAGGAGAGAGTAAAAAGCAGGAAACCAAAAGGGGAAACTGAGGAACTGAAGGCCCAAAGTCCAGCAACATCAGAAGCAGAGGTGAAAATTGAGCCTGTGTTTTTTGTCTCCCAATAGGTTAGGCTGTGCTATATTACTGTCAGTCTTTAATGAGGGCTATGTTTTTCTTTTATGGTATTTGTTAAGCACTTATTATCTGTCAAGTACTCTTCTAATTGCTGGGGTATATATACGTTAGTCAATTTGGACACAGTCCCTGTGCCACGTAGGGCTCACAGTCTAAGTTTAGAACATCCATCCTACATCTGCTGTAGGTTGCCAAGGGAATTGCAGAGAAGGGAAGGAGAAACTATATTTCTGTGGAAGCAAAAGGGCTAACATTACTGGTTTGCACTGCGATAAAGGGTGGTCATGGATGGAGCCAAGACCTCTGAAAATCCTGCAGGGAATGTGTTTAGCACAGTGCTCTGCACGCAGTCAGCGCTTAATAATCAATGTATTGATTTCTCTGTCTTCCTGGAAGAAAGAGGAGGTTCTATGTCGAGATCTGAGGAACCAGCTCCACATGAGTAAAAAGTCTCTTTCCCCTAATTTAACTGATGGGTGATTCCAGCACTTAGTACACTGTGTGGCACATAGTAAATGGTTAATAAATACTATCATTATTATGGGAATGAGTTTGAAGGAAATGGGTGTTCATCTATTTTTGGGTTTTCAGATGTGACAGTTTTTGATTTTTAAATCTCTAATCGAACTGACTTTCGTGTATTCTTTTTCAATTCTATCTCAAATTAAAATATTATATAATTGTCAATCAATCAATCAGTGATAGTTCTTGATTGTTTACTTTGTGCAGAACACTATACTGAGCATTCGGGAGAGTGCAATGCAGTTGGTAAATACGATTCCTATCTTCGAGAAATTTCTTCAAATTTGAAAAAGACACCATAGACAGTGATGATGAGAATATTTTTGGTTAGTAGACAAGTGTAATCAGAGTTTTACAATTCTTCAGAGGGCAGGGAGTGTATCTATCAAATCTGTTGAGTTGTACTCTCCCGATCACTTAGTACTGTGTTCTGCGTATAGTAGCTGCTCAATTAATAATAATAATTATGGATACCGCTGTTGGGTAGGTTCAGACAGGGTTCTCTCTCTGATTCTGATCCAATTCCTTATCTCCTTTATTGCTTTTGAATGTGTGGATTGGAGAAGGCTCCATCGGCTTTTAATTCTAAGTTCTTTAAGTACCCACAAAATACTGCAGTCTAATACTGCCAGGAGTTGTTCAAGTGGTATTACTGATGTGTTTTTCTTGTGAAAGACTAACTGGTGAATGGCCTCAGAATGTCTCTGAGCTTGGAAACATTATGGTTAGAGGTGTTTAAAAGTAGGACTGGTGTTAAGCACTTGGGAGAGTATAATTCAACAGAGTTGGTAGGCAAGTTCCCTGCCCAAAGAACTTACAGTCTAGAGGGGAGAGATGAAAGAGAAGAAGGAGAGAGAGAAGAGGTGTTTCTGGGTCCAAGGAATCTCCAGGAGAGGGGAGGAGAGGTAGGTGGTTTTGGTGAAGAAGGGTAGAAAGGGTCTCCTTAGGTCGATTTGCTGTTTTTTCCCCATTCAGGGCTGTGTTAGAATCTCTCAGGTTTCCCTGAATCTCAGGATGAGAATGAAAGAAAAAGCCCTCTCCTCCTGAGTTCTAATCCCTTCTCCTCTTGTGTGCTGTGTGACCTGGGCAAGTTGCTCAATGCTAGATGGTCAACTTTTAAGGGCAGGGATCATGTCTTCCTTGTTGTGTACACCCAAGCCCTTCCTCCAGTGCTCTGCACAAAGTACCCAATAGATATCAAAGATTAATTGATCTACTGATTGATAGATATCTGCTTCCCCAGCTTTGGGAAAGCACCGCATTGCCTCAGCACTCCTGAGCCTTCCAGATCCTTTGGCTTCAAGACCGGGTCTCCATGCCCTGAACTGGAGTTGGTAAGAATAGAGACTACTGCCAGGACTCCATATATAATAATAATAATAATAATAATGAGAAGCAGCATGGCCTAGTGGATAGAGTATGGGGCTGGGGGTCAGAAGGACTGGGGTTCTAATTCCGCCTCCGCGACATTTGCCGTGTGACCTTGGATAAGTCACTTCACTTCCTCTATCCTCAGTTACCTCATCTGTAAAATGGAGATTAAGAATGTGAGCCCCATGTGGGACAGACGATGTGCCCGATTTGCTTGTATCCACGCCAGTGCTTAGAACAGTGCCTGGCACATAATAAGCATTTAATAAATATCACTATTGCTTTTTTTATTATATGACTTCATCATGGCTGGGACTGGAGTCTCTAACAGTTATCAGATTCAGCTGCTGCTTTGTCCTGGCTTATTGGAAAGAGCACGGGCTTGAGAGTCAGAGGTCGTGGCTTCTAATCCTGGCTCTGCCACTTGTCAGCTGTGGGACTTTGAGCAAGTCACTTCACTTCTCTGTGCCTCAGTTACCTCATCTGTAAGATGGGGATTAAGACTGTGAGACCCATGCGGGACAACCTGATCACCTTGTATCTACCCCAGTGCTTAGAACAGTGCTTGGCACATAGTAAGTGTTTAACAGATGCCATCATTATTATTATTATCATCTTCAGTGAATGTAAGTGTGTGTGTACGAACGTGTGTGTGTGTGTGAGAAAGAGAGAGATGGTGACTGTTGTGTTTCCATCTCCCTCTATTTCTTCCTCGTCCCAGGTTAAGAAGGGCAGTTCCGTTAACTGCGATGCACCCAGTTCTTCTAAACACAAAACCCCACTTTAAGGAAACCTCAGACCAAAATACTCACCTGTTCCAACATCCACATATGCTCCATTTCTTCTGATGCTGCAGTGCACCGTAATCACGTTATCACCTTGCTGTTGGTCCCTAAAAACAGGCGAAACAAATCTTATGGCAGAATTGAGGGTACAGTGCATTCTAGAGAAAAGTAATAGTATTACTAAAATCGGCTAATCATCCCTCAGTCTCTCCAACCCCCGCTTGCTCTGGCAATCTAATCTCAGCTTCTGAGTCAGTGGACTCCTCCTGTAGCCTTAGGTGAGACACGTTGTTCTCTGGCATCCTTCCTCTCAATGCTGAGACAATGATGATAACATTTGTTGAGCTTGTTCACAGCCATGGGGGAAAGAATGATTTGGCTAATTAGAACAACTCTCAGGCCAGAGTATCATGTCTATACTAATTATTTTTATTAAAATAATTACTAAATTTGGAAGCATTTTGAAAATGTATATGTCTTGAGGATTTTTTTTAGCTGAACCTCAGAGCACTTTAAGTGTATTAAGTCCTTCTCTCAATACTCAGAGAGGTAATCGGCCTATCAGTGACATTTATTCATTCATTCATTCAATAGTATTTATTGAGCGCTTACTATGTGCAGAGCACTGTACTAAGCACTTGGAATGTACAAATTAGCAACAGATAGAGACACTCCCTGCCCTTTGACGGGCTTACGGTCTAATCGAGGGAGACAGGCAGACAAGAACAATGGCAATAAACAGAGTCAAGGGGAAGAACATCTCATTCAGACAGTAGTAAATAAATAGAATCAGCGTGATGTACATCTCATTAAACAAAATAAATAGGGTGATGAAGATATATACAGTTGAGCGGATGAGTACACTGTTGAGGGGATGGGACGGGAGAGGGGGAGGAGAAGGATTTATTAATTTTAGTAAGCATTTATTGAGTGCTTACTCTGTACAGAGCAGCTTGGGAAAATACAGTATAACAGGGTTGGTAGACATGATCCCTGCCCACAAGGACCTTAGAGTCTTCAGGGAAAGGAGGGACAATAAAGTAGATTCGGGATCATCAGTCATTATCAAAGGTACTTACGGAGCACCTACTATGTGTAGAGAATTGTACTAAGCACTTTTCTTATGGTATTTCCTAAGCACTTACTAACAGAAGTTGGTGGCGAGATAGATGAGATCGAGGTACGGTGAGAAGGTTAGCATTAGAGGAACGAAGTGTGCGGGCTGGGTTGTACTAGGACAGTAGCGAGGTGCCAACCAAGTCATCTCTGGTCTTCTCTCTGCAACTCAACCTGTGCACCTTGGGAAGAATGAGGGTTTGGAGGGCAGTAAGCCAGATTGGGAGGACTGAACACAACAGAGCCCTGAGCTCCAAGAGGCCCAGAAGCTTCCAAGCAGAGGCCAAAGAGAAATCGTCAGAAATAAAGCCCGGACCAATCAGAGTTGGCACTCTGGGGGTTATGTTATTGCCCTTTGGATCCAAGTCTACCCTCACTCCTGGAGGAGAGCTCTGATCCTACCTCCGGCCTGGAACACCCTCCCCCTTCATATCCCCCAGACAATCACTCTCCCCACCTTCAAAGCCTAATTGAAGGCACATCTTCTCCAACAGACCTTCCCCAACTGGGCCCTTATTTCCTCTTCTCCCACTCCCACCTGCATCACCCTTGCATTTGGATTTGCACCCTTTATTCACCCCTACCCTCAGCCCCACCACACTTAGGTTGATATTCATAATTTATTTATATTGTCTGTCTCCCACTTGACTGTAAACTCCTTGTGGAAAAAGAACATGTCAACCAACTACGTTGTACTCTCTCAAGCGCTTAGTACTGTGCTCTGTACATAGTAAGCGCTCAACAATATGATCGATCAATTGATTAGAGGGCTTGCTTTGTGCTGTCGCCTTTCCTATTGCACCGAAGACCTATTGGATTGATGATGGGGCTGTCGATGTCTTCACATTATCTGAGTGCCTCTGTCAACATTTGACCGTTAATTGGGAGAAATTAGACAATTTGTTATAGTAACAAAGTAGGAGCCAAAGCTGTCACTCTGGAGACAGTGTGTGTTCCAAACCTTCTGAAGTTCCTTCAGGCAGAACCCAGCAAAGAAAAAACCTTGCTGGTGCCTGTTTTAATAATGATAGTATTTGTTAAGCACTTAAGCACGGAGAAGCAGCGTGGCTCAGTGGAAAGAGCACGGGCTTTGGAGTCAGGGCTCATGAGTTCGAATCCCAGCTCTGCCACTTGGCTGTGTGACTCTGGGCAAGTCACTTAACTTCTCTGTGCCTCAGTTCCCTCATCTGTAAAATGGGGATTAAGACTGTGAGCCCCACGTGGGACAACCTGATTCCCCTATGTCTACCCCAGCGCTTAGAACAGTGCTCGGCACATAGTAAGCGCTTAACAAATACCAACATTATTATTATTATATGTCTAGCACTGTTCTAAGCACTGGGGATGCAAGTTAATCGTACTCGTCGCCGTCCCTGTCTCACATGGGACTTTCAGTCTAAGTAGGAGGAAGGATAGATGTTGAACCCCCACTTTACAGATGAGGGAACTGGGACACAGAGAAGTGAAATGACTTGCCCAAGGTCACACAGTAGGTAGTTGACAGAGCTGGGCTCAGAACCCACGTCCTCTGACTCTGAGACACTATTTATTCCCCATTTTATAGATGAAGAAACTGAGGAACTGAGAAGTTAAGTGACTGGCTCAAGATTCCACAACAGTCAAGTTTCAGAATTGGGAATTGGGAAGTGCTGAGAAGCAATGTGGCCTTAATGTATAGAGCACGGGCCTGGGAGCCAGAAGGACCTGGGTTCTCATCCCTGCTCTGCCACTTGTCTGCTGGGTGACCTTGAGCAAATCACTCACTTCTCTGTGCCTCAGTTACCTCATCTGTAAAATGGGGATTGCGACTGTGAGTCCCATGTGCCCAAGGCATTGTGTCCAACCCAATTTGCGTATATCCACCCCGGTGCTCAGTGCAGTGCCTGGCACATAGTAAACTCTTAATAAATGTCATAATTATCTTTATTATTACTTATTTTGCTTTTACTGTATGCTGACCACTGTCCTAAGTGGTGGGAAAGAATACACAAGAGAAAATTAGATGTGATCTTTGTCCCTCAGAGGGTTCACAATCTAAGAATATAAATTGAGGAGAGGGGACTGGAGACAGAATAAAACACTAAAACAGTTTAAAAGACCAAGGGCAAATACACAAAATAGAAACAGAACAAGTAGGGTACTGTGGCTACAGGGGTAGAATTTCAGATACCCAGGGGCTCAGTGTCCAAGGCCCACCCATAGCCACAGGGACTGCTACTAAAACCCCTACCGATCTTTGGAAGGTTTTATGGAGCCCTCAGGCTGTGAGGGTTTTTCCTCTTTCCCATGGGAAGGCGGGAGGCAGGAAGGGATGGACTCTCCTTAATGTCTCGGAGGAGGAGAGCAGTGCCGGTTCTCTGGAGGTGGCATGGCTGGCTTTCAGGTGTTGGGGACGCTGAGCACGTGTGGCAAAAGTTTTTATCCTGTGGTCCGCTGAGCTTGTGGCATGTCA
The DNA here is from genome assembly GCF_004115215.2 of Ornithorhynchus anatinus. Lineage (NCBI taxonomy): Eukaryota > Metazoa > Chordata > Mammalia > Monotremata > Ornithorhynchidae > Ornithorhynchus > Ornithorhynchus anatinus. Next base: position 39,304,290 of record NC_041749.1, on the reverse strand, counting down.
GAAGGCCCTTGGTAGTGTGGAGGGAAGGTGTAATTACCTGTTGCTTCACTCTGCCTTAGTAGCGATTTAAGGAGATATTTGGGAAACACTTACTATGTGCCAAGCACTGTTCTAAGCACTAGGGGAGATACGGGTTATCAGGTTGTCCCAGGAGGGGCTCACAGTCTTAATCCCCACTTTACAGATGAGGTAACTGAGGCACATAGAAGTTAAGTGACTTGCCCAAAGTCACGCAGCTGACATGTGGTGGAGCTGGGATTAGAACCCATGATCTCTGACTCCCAAGCCCGTGCTCTTTCCACTAAGCCACGCTGTGAGGCAAAGGAGTCAGGTGAAGGCCTAAAACAGGTAAAGGTCCTAAAACAGACATTTGTTGAACTTGGGCAAGTCACTTACCCTCACCGTATCTCAGTTTGCCCTTCTATAAAATGGGGATACCTGCTCTTCCCACCTCTGCACCTCAGGTTTCTCATCTGCAAAGAGGGGATTCAATAGCTATTTATGCTCTGAGCCCCTTATGGAACAGTGATTTTTTCCAACCTGATTATCTTGCATCCACCCCAGCACTTAGTTCAATGCTTGACACATAATGAGTGCTTAACAAATATAATAGTGATGATGATAGTGATCATAATAATAATAATAATATGGGGGAAAGAGAGGGAACCCAAGCTAAAATGAACAAATGTGAAATAACAGGGAAAAAATAACAGTGTAATCTATGTGGAGTAGGTTTTGCATGCTGCACCCTGTAAGGCTCTGAAATAAACCAATTTTTCCGTCACATTGCTGCAGCGACCTGAAGGGAGACATAGGAATGATGACTCGCCTTTTCTCTAAGTCTCAGGGGATTTTTCTGACCCATTCATGCCGGTTCATGCAGTCTTTTTGACTTGCCTCTGCTTTCCTGGAGTTACAAAACAACAGGAATGTCAGGGAAACCCTGGCTTTGGCAAATGGAATGTAGGCCTCAAGGCTTAATGCGGATCAGCCAGCAGACAGCTCGATATCAGTGTGTACATAAGAGGTTCAATCTCTGGGACACAGCAAGATTCCCCTCTTCTAGGTCGCCTGAGTTTTTGCCAGCTATAGGAATAGTAGTACTGATTAAGAACCCACTCTGTGTAAAGCACTTTATGAAGCCCTGGGAAGAAGTATAAGTTGGAAAATTAGACACTGTCCCTTACATCCAAAGGGTTCATGATCAATCAGTGCTATGAATGGATGCTTCCTGGGAGCAGGTTTTAATAATGATAATTGTGTTATTAATTAAGCGCTTACTAGGTGCCAAGCAATGTATTTCGCTGGAGGAGATACAAGAGCATCTGGTCAGATCCAGTCCCTGTTGGGACTTCCAGTCTAGGTAGGAGGGAGAACAGAGATTGAATCCCCATTTTACAAATGAGGAAACTGAAGCACAGAGAAGCAAAGTGGCTTGGCCAAGGTCACGCCATAGACAAGTGGCAGAGCCAGGATTGCTTTACTATGCGCCAATCAGTGTACTAAATGCTAGGATAGAGACAAGATAGTCAATCCCTGTCCCACACAGGGTTCACAGACTTAATTCCCATTTTACAGATGAGGGAACTGAGGCAAAAGGAACTTGAGGGTCTCCATCACCTACCCCGCTGTTACCTATCCAGTCTTCTCTCTGGCTACACTTCTTGTTTTCCCAGTCTTTGACCCACTCAACTATACCTTGTTCATGACTGCCTGGTTTCTGTCCCATTCCTCATGCCTTTTCCCTCTCTGTGGAATTCCCTTCCCCGCTCAAATCTGCCCTTAGATCCCTCCAAACCTGCAAAACTCTCCTAAAAAGATAGCTCTTCCTAGAGGCATTTTCTGATTAATTCTCACCTATCAAGTCAGTTATCCATACCTGATCTTTTCGTGTCTAAACAGTATCTTATCAAACCTCCTGCTGCCTCTAGGACTAATGCATTTATTTCTGCCCATTTTCTGTACTTGTGTCTATATGTACATTTGATTGGATATTCAATTTTTTTCTGCTTCCACTGCTTCCCTGAATAGAATGTAAACTCTCTGAGGGTTGGGAATGGGTTTTTGTGCTTCTGGCGTATTACATAAGCAATAGCTTTTCTGTAAATAATAGTAATGGTATTATTCAGTGTTTTCTGTGTGCCAAGTCCTGTACTAAGCACTGGGAAAGAATCTGTGGCCTAATGGATAAAAGCCAACCTGGGAGCTAGAGGATCTGGGTTCTAATCCCAGCTCTGCCACTTGCCTGCTGTGTGACTTTGGGCAAGCCACTTTGCTTCTCTGTGCCTCAGTTTTCTCAACTGCAGAATGGGGATTCAAGACCTGTTCTCCTTCTTTCTTGACCACATGGCACCTGCCACATGGAGCGAGGACTGATGAACTTGTCTCTACCCCAGTGCTTAGAACAGTGTTCAACATATAGTAAGAGCTTGACAAACATCATTAAAAAAAAGTCCACCGGTTGCTTGGGGGTCCTGGGAGTTCTGTTCTCTCCCTCTCTCCCTACCAGGAGGATGGTAGGGCCCTGGGATCTGCTCTGAATTTCTCCAGGTTGGCAGCACCCTGGGAACTGCTGTGAATTTTTCCAGGTTGGCAGGAGCCTGGCATCTGCTCCGAATTTCCTCAGGCTAGCAGGATCCTGGGAACTGTTCTGAATCTCTCCAGGATGGCAGCACCTGGAGAACTGGTCTGAATCTCTCCAGGATTCTGAATCTCTCCAAGAAGGCAGCAAGGTAAGGGAGAAGGCTGGGTTTGTTCGGCAGCTCCTCCTCTTCCCCTGTCACATTCAGTCCCCGTGACAACTCATCTGCTCACGTGGTTCAAGCTACCATCACTAAGTGAATATCTCTCAAAGCTCTCTCTCTTAGTTCTGACCTCCCATCTTACCTGCAAGCCCATCTCTCCTCTTGCTTCCAGGACCTCTCCACTTGCATGTCCTACTATCTCCTTCAAGCTCAATATCAATCAATCATATTTATCGAGCGCTCACTATTTACAGAGTACTGTAGTAAACACTTGGGACAGTACAGTGTTGGTAGACATATTCCCTGCCCACAACAAACCAATGTATCTAAAACAGACTCAGTTATATTATTATTAATGTAATAATAATAATAATGATGGTATTTGTTAAGCGCTTACTATGTGCCGAGCACTGTTCTAAGAGCTGGGGTAAATACGAGTTAATCAGTTGTACCACGTGGGGCTCACAGTCTTAATCCCCATTTTACAGATGAAGTCACTGAGTCACAGAGAAGTTAAGTGGCTTGCCCAAGGTCACGCAGCAGACAAGTGGTGGAGCCGGGATTAGAACCCATGTCCTCTGACTCCCAAGCCTGAGCTCTTTCCACTGAGCCGCTCTGCTTCTCAACTCCTCTTATTGCCACTGTTCTTGTCCGTCCGTCTCCCCCGATTAGACCGTAAGCCCGTCAAAGGGCAGGGACTGTCTCTATCTGTTACCGATTTGTACATTCCAAGCGCTTAGTCCAGTGCTCTGCACATAGTAAGTGCTCAATAAATACTATTGAATGAATGAATAATTATTATTACTACAATTATTATTAATGATAATTATCATTATGATTATGATACTTAAGTGTTTACTATGGCCATTCACTGGACTAAGTGCTGGGGTAAATACAAGTTTATCAGATTGGTCACAGTCCGTGTCTCACATGGGACTTATAGTCTAGGTAGGAGGGAGGTGGATTTAATCCCCATTTTACAGATGAGGAAACTGAGGCACAGAGAAGTTAAGCAACTTGCCTGAGAATACACATGTGACAAGTGGTGGAGTTGGGCTTAGAATCCAGCTCTTCTGACTCCCAGTCCCATGCTCCTTTCAATAGGCCATGCTGCTGCTCTTCCTAACTTTCCAACTCAGTCAACAAGACCACTATCCTTCACAAACGTCTGTGTTCGTCATGGGGAGGGAAAGTATCTGTTTATTGTTATGTTGTACTATCCCAAGAGTTTAGTAGAGTGCTTTGCACAGAGCAAGTGCTCAATAAAGACGGTTGAATTGAATTGAATTAAAATGAATTGAATCTTGACTTATCGTTGTCTTTCAACAATCACACTCAGTCTAATGCCGAATCCTGCTGATTCTTGGAGCATCTCTCAGATCTGCCTTTCCCTCTCCACCTAAACTCTACCACCTTGGTCCAAGCATGGTTCATATTGCTGCTAGACTATTACATTGATCTCTTTCCTGCGTGGTGTAGTGGCTAGAGCAGAGGCGTGGGAGTCAGAAGGTCATGGGTTCTAATCCTGGCTCCGCCAGTTGTCCGCTGTGTGACCTTGGGAAGTCACTTCACTTCTCTTTGCCTCAGTTACCTCATCTGAAAAATGGGGATTGAGACTGTGAGCCCCATGTGGCACAGGGACTGTGTCCAACCCAATTTGCTTGTATCCACCCTAGTGCTTAGTACAGTGCCTGCCACATAGTAAGTGTTTAAAATGCCGATACCATAATTATTATTAAATTATTATTATTATTATGTTCCTATCCCCCCTGTACAGATGAGGAAACTGAGGACCAGACAGGTTAAGAGAGATAGTGAACTCCATATGGGAAAAAGACTGTGTCTAATCTGATGACCTTGTATCTATTCCAGTTCCTAACTCAGAGTGGGTGCTTAATAAGTGCCGTTATTATTTTTGCCATTATCATTAGTAGCATTATCATTGTTTAGTGGGCACTCCAATACAATTACTACTACACTTGGGGGAGGAAAACTTTGGAATATAGTTTGTCAGTCAAGGAGTTAGCCATAGTAGTAATAGTATTTATTAAACACTAATGTCATAATCACTGTGTAAAGTCCTAGGGCAATTTCAGGGGAAACAGACTGTTTCAGGATGGATCTAAATAGGGGTAAACAAAAACATCAACAATAAGGTGAAAAACAAAACAAGAATGAATGAAGAAAACAACCATTCAAGATAACAATGCAAAACAAACTAGTTAAGCCCATCAGTGCCCAGTGGAAAAAGTAAAGGACAAGGAACAAGTAGACCTGGGTTCTAATCCCCACCCCACCACTCTCTGCTGTATGACCTTGAGCAAGTGACCTTTTATGTACTTCAGTTTGCTCATCTGTAAAATGTTTTGTCTTTATGGTATCTGTCAAGTGCATTCTGCTTGTCAGGCACTGTACTAAACCCTGGAGTAGATACAAGCTATTCCAGGCCCACATAGAGTTCAAAATCTTAATCCCCATTTTACAGCTTGGGTAACTGAGGCCCAGGAAAGTGAAGTAATTTGCCCAAGACCACCAGGCAGATAAGTGGCAGAGTCAGTATTAGAACCCATGCCCTTCTGACTCTCAGGCCTATGCTCTATCCATTAGGCCACACTGCTTCTCTCTGTTCTGCCTTATCCCTTAACCATGGACTCAAAGCTTCCTGTGGGACAGGGACAGTGTGGCTCGGGAATGCATTGAATCAACCCCAGAATTATATGCATGGTAAACATTTGAACAAATAGGAGAAGCACCATGGCCTAGTTGAAAGAGCTCAGACCTGAGTCGGAGGAAGTGGGTTCTGATCCCTTCTTGGCCACTTGTCTGCCGTGTGACCTTGGGCAAGTGAGTTAACTTTAGTGTCTTAGTTACCTCATCTGTAAAATGGGGATAAAATCCTAATCCCTCCTACTTAGACTGTGAGCCCCAACCTGATTAATTATATCCAACCCGATTAACTTGTTTTTACCCCAGAGTTTAGAACAGTACTTGGCACATAGTAATTTATGTAATTTATCATCATTATTATTATTGTTGTTATTATTGGAGGAAGAAGTCCTCAGATCTGAATTTTCCTGCAGGTTAAGTGGACTACTGTTCTCAGGTGTTCTGGCAGGAGGCTGCAAGGCTGGATGAGCACTGACAGAAGATAAATAATGTGCCCAGTGGATAGAGCATGGGCCTGGGAGTCAGAAGGACCAGGGTTCTAATCCTAACTCTGCCATTTATCTGTTGGTTGACCTTGGGCAAGTCACTTTATCTTTCTGGGCCTCAGTTATGTCAGCTATAGAATGGGGATTAAGACTGTGAGCCACATGTGGGACCTGGACTGTGTCCAACCTGATTAGCTTGTATCTACTCCAGGGTTTAATACAGTGCCCGGCAAGCAGAATGCACTTAACAAATACTATAGGACCAAAACATTTTACAGATGAGGAAACTGAAGCATATAGAAGGTCGCTTGCTCAAGGTCACACAGCAAGGAGTGGTGGGGTGGGGATTAGAACCCCAGAGAAGATTCTGGCAAACATGGATCTCTCTATCATAATATCATCTTCAGAAAATGCATTTATATTCCAGGGCCTGCTACTGAAGACAATGAAGACAGAAAAGCAGCATGACCTAGTGGGTAGAACACAGGCCTGGGATTCATAAGGTCATGGGTTCTAGTTCCCCTTGTCTGCCACTTGTCTGCTGTTTGACCTTGGGTAAATCATTTAACTTCTCTGTGCCTCAGTTACCTCATCTGTAAAATGTGTATTAAGACCGTGAGTCCCACGTGGGACATAGACTGTGTCCAACCTGATTGGCCTGTATCTACCCCAGTGCTTAGAACAGTGCCTGGCACATAGTAAGTGCTTCACAAATACCACAGTTATTATTATTATTATTATTATTGTTGCCCTCTACCAAATGCTTAATAGAGTTTTCTGCCTACTGGGATCTGGTCAGAGGCCAAGTTCTGCCAGTAGAGCCAACGAGTAGTCTCAACATACTGGCTCCACCTCCAGCCCCTTTCCAGCTTCAAGAGGAGGAGGTGGAGCCATGTGGGGTGGGGAGGAGGCATACTGAATAAGGTGAACCCCATAATGCCAGATCCACTGGGGTTATAGGGCAGACTGAGGTACTTAAACATTTGTTTTCAAAGTAGAAATTGTAAAAACACGAGTTTAAGAAGCATTTCTTGATCATTTATTTGAGTTAGGACATCCTAGTCTTAATCCTTCCCAATGTTGGCAAGAAAATACATTCATTGTCTTGAAATTTTAAAAAGTGGCTTAGACATAGATGGCTGACATTGGGTAGCATATACTGGGTCTGATCTTCCCCTGAAGGAAAATACAAAATGACAACCCATGCTGATTCTTTTTTCTTTTCTGATAATTAGTCCCTTTGCATCTCAAGTGAGTCAGAGCCAAAGGAATTAACTACAGTAATTGCTCTATGAGTTGTAATTTGCACATGGAACACTGAATAGAGCGTAGGTGAGGGGAGGGTCAGAGTGTTTTTGAAGAAGATAGAAGAGAGGCTTCTTCTTCTGTATACTCCAATCATTATGTTCAAAAATTCTTTTATCCCAATTAATCAATCAATCGATCATATTTATTACTTACTGCATGCAGAGCACTGTACTAAGCATTTGGGAGAGTACAATGTAACAGTATAATAGAATTGTAATAGATGTGATCCCTGCCCACAACGAGCTTGCAGAACATCAGTGGATTAACTATGACCACATTATTCGCAATTCCGTAGACCCTTAAGCCAAAAAGGAAAGATTTCTAGTTCCTAACTTCTTCTGTCTCTCCATCTTCCTCATCCCATTCCCGTCCAAATTCCTCCAATGGATTGTATGCACGATACTTTGTGTTTTAACAAAGTAATGTGATATAACTATTATATTTTGTAAGTATATTTGTACAGTATCCTAATAATGGTGGACACATCAGTAATACAGGACTCTGTGTTGGAAAATATCAGCCACTGTACTATCGTCAAACTCTCTATCCCTTAGCTCATTAGTTTCCATTGAAGTTATAGTAGCTATAATACGATTTTCCCATAAGATGATTTTTTTTAATGACATTTGTTAAGCACTACTATGTGTCAAGCACAGTTCTAAGCACTGGGTAGATACAAGTTAATTCATTCAATAGTATTTATTGAGCGTTTACTATGTGCAGAGCACTGTACTAAGCGCTTGGAATGAACAGGTCGGCAACAGATAGAGACAGTCCCTGCCATTTGACAGGCTTACAGTCTAATCGATCAGGCAGGTACTGTCCCACATGGGGCTCAAAGTCTAAGTAGGAGGGAGAACAGGTATTAAATCCCCAATTTGCAGTTGAGGAAACAGAGGCACAGAGAAGTAAAGTGATTTGCCCAAGGTCACACAGCAGGCAAATGGCAGATCTGGGATTGGAACCCAGATCCTCTGGCTTCTAGGGCCTGCGCTTTATCCAGTAGGACATGCTGCTTCCCAAGAATCTTCTTTAAGAAGCCAACCCTCACACATTATTAGACTGTAAGCCCGTCACTGGGCAGGGATTGTCTCTATCTGTTGCCGAATTGTATATTCCAGGCGCTTAGTACAGTGTTCTGCACATAGTAAGCGCTTAATGAATACTATTGAATGAATGAATTAGTCAAAGTCCTGTACTGAAAGCCAGAGGAAGTCAGTTGGTCAACGACAAGAGAATCTGGTGAGGAGTTGGTTTTCTTTTTTTGGTTTAGAGGACTGAAGAAAGGGGTAATAACCACTTCACACTTGTTGCACCCAGCAGGAATGATCTTTGGGAAAAATGGGTGCTCTAGATCTCCATGTCAGAAACAGGAATTCTTTCTCCTTCCCCGTGGGAATATTTTTTATGGTATTTGTTAAAGCGCTTACTACGTGCTATGTGGCAGGCCCTGTACTAAGCACTGGGGAAAATATAAGATAATTGTGTGGGAGCCAGTCCCTGTCCCACAGAGTTCGCAGTCTTAATCCCTATTTTACAGATGAGGTAAACAGGCAAAAAGAAATGATGTGACTTGCCCAAGTGGTGAAGCTGGGATTAGTACCCAGGTCATCTGGCTCCAAGGCCCATGTTCTTTCCCTTGGGCCACGCTGCTTATTTCTGTACAGAGCACCTGTCTTCCAGGTTTTGTGCAGAGATGTAACTACCATGGGTAGCTCCAAACGCTTAGTACAGTGCTCTGCACATAGTAAGCGCTCAATAAATACTATTGAATGAATGGAAAGATTATCCCAGGTCCAAGGGATTTAAGGGGGAGAGGCAGCCAGGCCTAGTGGAAAGAGCACAGGCCTGGGAATCAGAGGAACTGTGTTCTAATCCCAGCTCCGCCACTTGTCTGCTATGTGACCTTGCAAGTCACTTAATTTCTCTGGGCCTCAGTTACCTCAGCTGTAAAATGGGAATTAAGACTGTGAGCGCTAAATGGGACAGGGACTGTGTCCAACCCGATTATCTTGTATCTACCCCAGAGCTTCGTTCAGTGCCCGGCATATAGTCAGTGCTTAACAAACAATGTTGAAAAAAGAGGACCAACCTTCATAAAAGAGGGTCCTTCTGCAGTCCTCTGGGAGCCATGTATCACAAAGACTTACCTCACGTAGCTCTAAAAACACCCAAACTCTATGTCCTTAGAAATAGCATGGTGTAGTGAATAGGGCATGGGCCTAGGAGTCGGAAGGTCATGGGTTCTAATCTCGGCTCCGCCACTTGTTTGCTGGGCAATAACTTCTCCTTGCCTCAATTACCTCATCTGTAAAATGGGGATTGAGACTGTGAGCCCCGTGTGGGACAAGATCTGTGTCCAGCCGCATTTGCTTGTATCCTCCCAGTGCTTAGTACAATGCCTGGCACATAGTAAGCGCTTAACAAATACCAGAATTATTATTACTGGTTAGACACCCCTCCACGTGGACGCTTGAGCATTGGGCCGAGGAATCTGGGAAAATCCCTGGGTCCTAAGCTCTCTTTCCCTTCCCGTCTCATCCCGCCACTGACATTTTCAGTTGTTAAAGAAAGGGAACCCTAAAACAAAAGGTTTTCCTGGGACTTACCCAGCACCTGTTCTGTGGCTGGCTCTGTGGTCATCCCACGGAGCACTGTCTTAGACTTCCCTCAAAGATGCATTGGTGCAACTGAGGAAGAAAAGTTCATTCATTCAATCATATTTATTGAGCACTTAGCCTGTGCAGAGCACCTTACTAAGTGCGTGGAAGAGTTTAATACTAAAGACTTGATAGACACATTCCCCGCCTGCAACAAGCTTACAGTCTAGAAGGGAGGACAGTCATTAATATACATAATTTGTTAATGATATATAATTTAAAGATATGTACATAATTGCTGTGGGGTTGGGGCGGGGGAGAATATCAAATGAGCAGAGGTCACATAGACGACAAGCAGCATGACCCGCTAACCCTTCCCAGAAACATATTCATTCTATCCTTAAAGATCTCTAGGAAGCTGTTCTCATTTCGAGACTTACACCAAACAAACATCCTGTAGGCAGCCAAGTTATAGAAGGGAATATCTAAGGCAAAATTGGGCCAGGTTAGAACAGAAGTCCATCAGAGTAACCATGAATCGACGTGCTATTTAATGTCAGACTTGTTTTTAGCTCCGGTTTCATTGTGACATTGGTTTTTGTCACAGTTTATGTGGGTCACTTGAAATGCACAGGGAGACATTTTTAATTTGAGAGTCTCCATCCTTCTGTGTGCCTTCTGGGTAGCCTGGGAGTTTTATTGACAACTGCTCCCCAGAGCTGCTGTAGCTCTGCTTCTGACTTTGCCCTGCTGCCTAAACCCTCTGAACTGGCCCAAGACTCCTGGGGTGGCATAAGATGGCAACAAGGTGGGGGTGGTTGGACATCAGGATTCCTTGTCAGATTCGGTGGGACTAGCGGTCTGTGCCTCTGAAGCCATTTTCTTGCTCTCTGTTTCGCTCCATGCAGTCTCAGGACAAAAACACGTATTTCCATTGGAAAAATCCCCTCCCAAAAGCACTTGCCCCATGTTCTTGGCAAAGGACGAATAAAAATCCCCTAATTCGAAAAGAATGACAGCGCTCTGCTGGTGGGGATCTGAAGAGGTTAAACAGCTCTTTACTCATGCCACTTCCCATTAAAAAAACAAAAGAAACCCCAGAAGACATTGTAGCATGATTTAAAGATGAAGTCAACAGAACATTTGAATTTCCTTCCTTTTTTTGGTGTTGAGTCATAGCTGCTTTATTGTTACTCTTTGTACCCAGCATGTCAATTCTGCTCAGGATACTGTAGAGAACTGGGAGAGAAAAATATTCTGTGGAAGTCTATGAAGCGGCCTCACAAACAAGCTCAACATTTTTTTTAACCAGGACTAAATTTATTTTCATCCAACTGAAAAGGGCTCCTAAAATATATAACAACTTGCCTGGCATAGATTCTATTCATATTGGGAAAGTGGAAGAGTGGCTCTTACTGTGATTACATAATCATCATCATCAACATCATCAACAACATCATCATCATCATCATCATCATGATGGCATTTGTTAAGCACTTACTATGCGCCAAGCACTGTTCTAAGCACTGGAGTAGATACAAGGTAATCAGGTTGTCTTATGTGGAGCTCACAGTCTTAATCCCCATTTTACAGAGGAGGTAACTGAAGCACAGAGAAGTTAAGTGACTTGCCCAAAGTCACACAGCTGACAAGTGGCAGAAGTAGGATTAGAACCCACAACCTCTGACTCCCAAGCCCGTGATCTTTCACCTACTTAAAGGTGGGAGCGTTGTGCACACGAGAGATTCAGGGAATACACAGATAAAATGATGTCAGCCTTTCCTGATACCAAATCCAGATCTGCACTGCCGGACGTGCTGTATATATTTGGAAGCAGCTGAGTACTTTGAGATCTGACGAGGTCTGATTATTTGAGATATCTGAGAGTGCACCTACGTGTGGTGATCGATCAGACCTGCCAGAGTGGTGAAGAACCTGAAAATTTTCTTGAGAAGTCATCTAAAGCAAGTCATTGTTTTTGTTGTCATTGTTAATTTACTGTCTTGTTAAATTTAAGTTATGCTTTCCTTTATGTCGGTTACATCCTGTGTTCCTGACCCTTCCTCCCAGTGCTTAGAACCACAGGAAGCCATGATGCCCAGTGGAGAGAGCATGGGCCTGGGTGTCAGAAGGACCTGGGTTCTAGTGCTGGCCCCACCAGTTATTTGTGTGACCTTGGGCAAGTCACTTGAACTTCTCTGTGCCTCAGTTACCTCATCTGTAAAATGGGATGAAGACTCTGACCTCCCCCCCCCCCCGGGACCTAATAATAATAACAATGCTAATAATAAAGATAAAAACAATTGTGGTATTTATTAAGCACTTATTATGTGCCAGGCAGTGTTCTAAGCATTGGAGTAGATACAAGGAAATTGGGTTGGACATAGTCCCTGTCCCATTTTGCGCTTACAGCCTTAATCTCCATTTTCCAGATGACAAAACTGAGGCCCAGAGAAATGAAACAACTTACCCAAGGTCACATAGCAGACACATGCCAGAGCTGGGATTAGACCCCAGGTCCTTCTGATTCCCCGGCTTGTGGTCCGTCCACTAAGCCACACTACTTCTCCAAAGACTGTGTCCAATCTGATTATCTTGTATCTACCCCAGCTCTTAGTCCAGTGCCTGGCACATAGAAGGTGCTTAACGAATACCATAAAAAATACCTTGCATGAAATAAATGCTCAAGGCCAGCAGGGAATAATAATAAAAAGGGCATTCGTTTAGTAATGTGGTCCATCAGGAGGTGTGCCAGTGAGGAGTCTTTTAGTCCACTCAGTTTCCCTCACTGACCCATTCTGCTGAGTTTATGAAGTTCCCCAATACAGAACTTGCAAACTACTTGATAGAGAGAGCAGACATCTCACTCTAGGCTTCAAGGCTGTCCCTCACCTTGCCCCTTCCTACCTCTCCTCCCTTCTCTCTTTCTACCGCCCACCCCGCACGCTCCGCTCCTCCGCCGCCCACCTCCTCACCGTCCCTCGGTCTCGCCCGTCCCGCCGTCGACCCCCGGGCCGCGTCCTCCCGCGGTCCCGGAACGCCCTCCCTCCTCACCTCCGCCAAACTGATTCTCTTCCCCTCTTCGAAAGCTTACTTAAAGCTCACCTCCTCCGAGAGGCCTTCCCAGACTGAGCTCCCCTTTTCCCTCTGCTCCCTCTACCCCCCTTCACCTCTCCGCAGCTAAACCCTCTTCTCCCCCCTTTCCCTCTCCTCCTCCCCTCTCCCTCCCACCCCTTCAGCACTGTACTCGTCCGCTCAACTGTATATATCTTCATCACCCTATTTATTTTGCTTATTTTGTTTAATGAGATGTACATCACCGTGATTCTATTTAGTTGCCATTGTTTTAATGAGATGTTCTTCCCCTCGATTCTATTTATTGCCATCGTTCTCGTCTGTCCGTCTCCCCCGATTAGACCGTAAGCCCGTCAAAGGGCAGGGACTGTCTCTATCTGTTACCGATTTGTCCATTCCAAGCGTTAGTACAATGCTCTGCACATAGTAACTGCTCAATAAATACTATTGCATGAATGAATGAGTGAATCCCCATTTTACAGATGAGGAAACTGAGATCCAGGGAAAAAAGTGATTTGTCCACAAGGTCATAGAGCAGGCTAATGGCAGCTGGGACTGCAACCCAGCTCTCTTGATTCCCTATCCAAAGCATTTTCCACCAGGCCATGCTGCTTCAAGTAGACTTTGCTACAAGTATTAAATCAATCAATCCATCAGTGGTATTTACTGAGTGATTACTCTGTGCAGAACACTGTACTAAGAACTTGGGAGAGTACAATACAACGGAATTAGCAGACACATTCCCTGCTTATAGTGACCTGAAGTCTAGAGGAACCATGAGAACTTCCTGCCAGGGTGGTTAATGAGTTGAACCGGAGTTAGTTTTGGGGGTGGACAAAGCGGTGCTTGCCTGGGGCTGGAGAATTTTGGGGGGGTGACTGAACAAATATATATTATATATATATATACATATATATAAACAAATGTAGGAGAAATCTATGCAGGATCCCTGGAAGGAACAGAGGCTGGGTTTATTCTAGTTTACGGAACGGAACTACGGCACAGTTAAGCAGTTCCGTTCCTTGCAAGGAACACTTGCAGTGAGAAGAAGAGAAGCAGCGTGGCTCAGTGGATAGAGCACAGGACTGGGAGTCAGAGGTCATGGGTTCTAATCCCGGCTCCGCCGCCTGTCAGCTGTGTGATTTTGGGCAAGTCACTTCACTTCTCTGGGCCTCAGTTACCTCATCTGTAAAAGGGGGATGAAGACTGTGAGCCCCATGTGGGACAACCTCATCACCTTGTATCCCCCCAGCACTTAAAACAATGCTCTGCACATAGTAAGCGCTCAACAAATACCAACATTATTATTATTATTATTATCAAAACCATGAAGCAGCCTTGCCTAGTGGATAGAGCACGGGCCTGGGAGTCAGAAGGCTCTGGCTTCTAATCCTGGCTCGCCACTAGACCTTGGGCAAGTAGACTTGACTTGTCTAGGCCTCAGTTACCGCATCTGTAAAAGGGGGATTATGACTGTGAGCCCCATGTGGGACAGGACCTATGTCCACTCTGACAATCTTGCATCTTCTCCTCGCTTAGTACAGTTCCTGGCACATAGTAAACACTTAAGAAATACCACTTAAAAAAAAAAAGTCCTGCTCTCAGGAGCCCCAACTCTAATCTCAGTGATGAACTTCAATTTGTTGGAATTCATTTCACTGGAAGTTTGAAAGTGAATGCACTAAGTGGCGATTGTGGGCAGGTGTGTGTGGCGCAACAGGTGTCGGGAGTAGATCAGCGGCACCAGACGAGAAATGGAGAAGTGAACGGTCCTGTGTAGTCCATGGGGGAAACAGGAAGTCAATTCCTTTCTGTGCCATCCTTGGGTCTGCTAAAAAGTGTGCTGGGTTTGGCCCATCCGTTACTCTCCCTTCTTTCACCCAGAGTGTACAGCTGACATCATTTGATGGTCCTCTTATAAAGGGGAGTGACATTTATCTCTGGTACCTTTGTATATTAGCTGCCTCTTTAGGCAACGTGATGCATTAAAGTCTCCGTCTTTCTCAAATTAGATGGCTGCATCCCTGACTCACAACTAATTCTCTTCCCCTCTTCAAAGCCCTACTTAGAGCTCACCTCCTCCGAGAGGCCTTCTCAGACTGAGCTTCCCCTTTTCCCTCTGCTCCCGCTGCTGCCCCTCCACCCCTCCCTTCACGTCCCCTCAGCTAAGCCCCCTTTTCCCCCCTTTCCCTCTGCTCCTCCCCCTCTTCCTTCCCCTCCCCTCAGCACTGTGCTCGTCCGCTCAATTTTATATATTTTTTATTACCCTATTTATTTTGTTAATGAGATGCACGTCACCTTGATTCTATTTATTGCTATTGTTTTACTGAGATGTTCATTCCCTTGATTCTATTTATTGCTATTGTTTTTGTCCGGCCGTCTCCCCCGATTAGACCGTGAGCCCGTCAATGGGCAGGGACCGTCTCTATCTGTTGCCGATTTGTCCATTCCAAGCGCTTAGTACAGTGCTCTGCACATAGTAAGCGCTCGATAAATACTATTGAACGAATGCCTCTTTATACCCCTCTTTTATGGTTTTTTTTGTTAAATGCTTACTATTTGCCAAGCACTGTACTAAGAACTGGGGTAGTTGCAAGTTGATCAGATTGGACACATTCCACGTCCTACCCTGGAATCACAGTCTTAATCCTCATTTTACAGATGAGGGAACTGAGGCAAAGGAGAAGTTAAGTGACTTGCCCAAGGTCATGCAGCAGACAAGTGGTAGAGCCGGGTGAGCGCTCTATCCATTACTCGGTTTGGGTCTTTATCAAGGGCACACCTCCTCCAAGAGGCCTTCCCGGATGAAGTCCTCTCTCTGCCAGCTGGCTGTGCCTTCTGAGTCATCTATGCATCTGAATCTGTGACCTTTGGATATTTGATATTTGCCCCCCTCCCCACCCCACAGCACTTATGTACATATCTTTAAATTATATATGATAAATTACCTATTTATTCATTTCAACGTCTCTCTCCCCCGCAAGACTACAAGCTCGTCACGGGCAGAGAACGTGCCTGCTCATTCTGTTGTACTCTTCCAAGCGCTTACTACAGAGCTCTGCCCAGAGTAAGCGCTCGGCAAATGCCAATCATTGAACGATCTTCCTTTCAGTGGTGGACAACGGCTTGTCTCTCAGCTCCTTATCGAGGGACCCGCTCTCCCCCAACACTGACCATCCCCGGACGAGGAGACAAAAATCCCAGTTCTCGGGGATTCTGTTTGCCCGCAACAACCCGCCACTGCCCATCCCCCCGGGGCCCCGGGGAAACACCGCCTTCCAGCCCCAGAAATGAATCCGTGAACGATGATCAAGGGTCAGGCAGTCCGTTGAATTTATCGAGTGCTTATGGCGTGCAGAACATTGTACAGAGTGTTTGGGAGAGTGCAGTATATCAGACACGTTCCCCGACCTTAAAAAACTCACAGTCTAGAGGGGGAGACGGATGTCAGTGTAGAGAAATAAATGACAGATATGTACATGAGTCCTGTGGGGCTGGGAGCGGGGCGGTTGAATAAAGGGAACAGGTCAGGATGCCGCAGAAGGGACCTGGAGAAGAGGAAAGGAGGGCTTAGCCAGGGAAGGCCTCTTGGAGGAGGTGGGCCTTCGACATTTGGCTCAGTGGAAAGAGCCTGGGCTTCGGAGTCAGAGCTCATGGGTTCGATTCCCAGCTCTGCCACTTGTCAGCTGTGTGACCGTGGGCGAGTCACTTCACTTCTCTGGGCCTCAGTTCCCTCATCTGTAAAATGGGGATTAACTGTGAGCCTCACGTGGGACAACCTGATGACCCTGTAGCTACCCCAGCGCTTAGAACGGTGCTCTGCACATAGTAAGCGTTTAACAAATACCAACATTAATGATTATTATTACGACGATGATGGTATTTGTAAAGTGCTTACTATCTTCTAGACTGCAAGCCCGTTGGCGTTGCCGAATTGTACTTTCCAAACGCTTAGTACGGTGCTCTGCACACAGTAAGCGCTCAATAAATACGATCCACTGAATGCCGAGCACTGTTCTAAGAGGTGGGGTAGGACTGTGAGCCCCACGTGGGACAACCCGATTCCCCCGCGTCTCCCCCAGCGCTTAGAACAGTGTTCTGCACATAGTAAGCGCTTAACCAATACCAACATTATTATTATACAAGGTAATGAGGTTGTCCCACGTGGGGGCTCACGATCTGAATCCCCATTTTACAGTTGAGGTAACTGAGGCACAGAGAAGTCATTCATTCATTCAATAGTATTTATTGAGCGCTTATTATGTGCGGACCACTGTACCAAGCGCTTGGAATGTACGATTCGGCCACAGATAGAGACGACCCCCGCCCAGTCGAGAAGCGGCGTGGCTCTGTGGAAGGAGCCCGGGCTTGGGAGTCAGAGGTCGTGGGTTCTAATCCCGCCTCTGCCCCTTGTCAGCTCTGTGACATTGGGCAAGTCACTTCACTTCTCTCAGTGACCTCATCTGTCAAATGGGGATGAAGACTGTGAGCGCCACCTGGGAAGGCTCCTCCTCCAGGAGGCCTTCCCAGACTGAGCCCCCCCTTTCCCTCTGCTCCCCCTCCCCTTCCCCCTTCCCCTCCGCACTGTGCTCATTTGTATATATTATTGATGACCCTATTTATTTTATTAATGAGGTGTACATTCCCTTGGATTCTATCTATCTTGATGAGGCGGTCTTGTTTTTGTTTTGTTCTCTTTTGCTTTGCCATCTGCCTCCCCCGTTTAGACCGTGAGCCCGTCATGGGGCAGGGATGGTCTCTCTCTCTGTGGCCCAGTTGTCCCTTCCAAGCGCTTAGTCCAGCGCTCTGCACAGAGTCAGCGCTCAATAAATACTATTGAATGGATGAATGAATGAATGAACGAATGAATGAATGAAAGCCCCATCCCCTAGTCAAGGGGCATCCTTGACACCACCACCCTGAGGAAGGAAGGGGGCCCGCCAAACGGTGACAAGCGTCGGCCACGCCCCCTGGCCCCAGCGCAGACGCTGATTGGCCCTCACGTCCCTATGGCCACGCTCTCTGTTCCCCCGTGCAGCCGCTGATTGGCCCTCAGGTCCCCTGGCCACGCCCCTACCCTGTGGCCACGCCCCTACACTATGGCCACGCCTCCTGCGCCCGTGCAGCCGCTGATTGGCCCTCAGACTCCAGACCACGCCCCTTGTCCCGTGGCCACGCCCCGTCCAGCCGTTGATTGGCCCTCACGCCCCCCATGGGCGACGCCCTCTGTCCCCGGTGCAGCCGCTGATTGGCCCTCACGTCCCCTGGCCACGCCCCTTTCCCACGGCTACGCCCCCTGTGCCCGTGCAGCCGCTGGCCGCCCGTCACGTCCCCCCTGACCACGCCCCTTTCCCCTGGCCACGCCCCCGTGCCCGTGCAGCCGCCGATTGGCCCTCTCGCCCCCTAGCCACGCCCACTGGCTACTCTGCCTCTCCATGGCCACGCCCCCTTGCCCCTGCAGCCGCCGATTGGCCCTCTCGCCCCCTAGCCACGCCTACTGGCCACACTCCCTCTCCACGGCCACGCCCCCTTCCCCCCTGCAGCCGCCGATTGGCCCTCTCGCCCCTGGCCACGCCCCCCGATCCCACCCCGTCGACCACGCCCTCTTTCCCCCTGCAGCCGCCGATTGGCCCTCGAGCCTCCGGCCACGCCTCTTCCGCGTGGCCACGCCCCCTCCCCCCGTGCAGTCGCTCCGGCGGGGCGGACGGAGCGCTCCGATTGGCCGGCGGCGGATGAGCTCGGGGCCAGCACGTTCGGTAGGCTCGTCCGCGGCGGGGGTGGGGGGGCGCGGGGGGTCAGGCTGCTGTGAGAGGGCGGCGAGGACCGGCCGCGGCTGCAGCTGCAGCGGAGCTCTGCAGTGAGCGCCCCTCGCCGCCAGCACGTCGTAGACGCCCTCGCCATCTCAGCCTTCGGGGGGGGGGGGTGGGGTGGGGGAGCGGCTCCCCAGCTCAGGGCTGCAGACGTCGCCCCGGCCACTTTGCCCCGCACGCCCTTGCGGGGAGCCAAAAAAAAAAAAAAAGCAGCCGGCTCTTTGGAGCCTGGGTGCGAATCGTGCGCGCACGCCAGGGAGCTAGAGGGGGCGCCCAGCCCGGGGGCCATGGGTCTCCCCGCCCTGGAGTTCAGCGACTGCTGCCTGGACAGCCCCCAGTTTCGGGAGACCCTCAAGTCCCACGAAGCCGAGCTGGACAAGACCAACAAGTTCATCAAGGAGCTCATCAAGGACGGGAAGACCCTCATCGGCGCCCTCAAGAGTAAGGGCGAGACCCGGGGGCCGCGGGGAATAATAACGTCGGGGTTTGTTAGGCGCTTACCGTGATGATGATAATGCTGGCATTTAGTCAGCGCTTACTAGGTGCAGAGCACTGTTCTAAGCGCTGGGCGAGCTAATGAGAATGTTGGTGTTTGTTGGGCGCTTACTCTAATAATAATGTTGGCATTTAGTAAGCGCTTACTAGGTGCAGAGCACTGTTCTAAGCGCTGGGCGAGATAATGAGAATGTTGGTATTTGTTAGGCGCTTACTAGGTGCAGAGCACTGTTCTAAGCGCTGGGCGAGATAATGAGAATGTTGGTGTTTGTTAGGCGCTTACTCTAATAATAATGTTGGCATTTAGTAAGCGCTTACTAGGTGCAGAGGACTGTTCTAAGCGCTGGGCGAGCTAATGAGAATGTTGGTGTTTGTTGGGCGCTTACTATAATAATAATAATGTTGGCATTTATTCAGCGCTTACTAGGTGCAGAGCTCTGTTTTAAGCGCTGGGCTAGGTAATGATAATGTTGGTGTTTGTTAGGCGCTTACTATAATAATAATAGTGTTGGCATTTAGTAAGCGCTTACTAGGTGCAGAGGACTGTTCTAAGCACTGGGGGAGATACAGGGTCATCAGGTTGTCCCACGTGAGGCTCCCAGTTAATCCCCATTTTACAGATGAGGGAACTGAGGCACAGAGAAGTGAAGTGACTGGCCTACGGTCACACAGCTGACAAGTGGCAGAGCTGAGATTCGAACCCATGAATGTGTGTTAGGCGCTTACTAGGTGCAGAGCACTGTTCTAAGCGCTGGGCGCGATAATGTTGGTGTTAGGCACTTACTACAACAATAATAATAATAATGTCGGTATTTGTTAGGCGCTTACTAGGTGCAGAGCGCTGTTCTAAGCGCTGGGCTAGATAATGATAATGTTGGTGTTTGTTAGGCGCTTACTGTAATAATAATAATAATAATAATGTTGGCATTTATTAAGCTTACTAGGTGCAGAGCACTGTTCTAAGCACTGGGCTAGGTAATGATAATGTTGGTGTTTGTTAGGCGCTTACTGGGTGCCGAGCGCTGTTCTAAGCGCTGGGGGAGATACAGGGTCATCAGGGTGTTCCACGTGAGGCTCCCAGACTTCATCCCCATTTTAATAATAATAATGTTGGTATTGGTTAAGCGCTTACTATGTGCAGAGCACTGTTCTAAGCGTTGGGGGAGGTACGGGGTCATCAGGTTGTCCCACGTGGGGCTCCCAGTCTTCATCCCCATTTTCCAGATGAGGGAACTGAGACCCAGAGAAGTGAAGTAATAATACTAATGTTGGTATTTGTTAAGCGCTTACTCTGCAGAGCACCGTTCTAAGCGCTGGGGGAGATCCAGGGTCATCAGGTTGTCCCACGTGGGGCTCGCAGTCTTCATCCCCATTTTCCAGAGGAGGTCACTGAGGCCCAGAGAAGTGACTTGCCCACGGTCACACAGCTGACAAGTGACGGAGCTGGGATCCGAACTCATGACCTCTGACTCCCAAGCCCGGGCTCTTTCCACTGAGCCACGCTGCTTCTCTAGCCACGCTGCTTCTAAGCAGGGGTCAGAGCCCGGACTTGGGAGCCAGAGGTCGTGGGTTCGGATCCCAACTCCGCCACTTGGCAGCTGGGTGACTGTGGGCGAGTCACTTCACTTCTCTGTGCCTCAGTGACCTCATCTGTAAAATGGAGATTAACTGTGAGCCCCACGTGGGACAGTCTGATGACCCTGTATCTCCCCCACTGCTTAGAACAGTGCTCTGCACATAGTAAGCGCTTACCAAATACCAACATCATTATTATTATTATTATTATTATTATTGTTACTTCACTTCTCTGGATCTCAGTTCCCTCATCTGGAAAATGGGGATTAACTGGGAGCCCCACGTGGGACAACCTGATGACCTGTATCTCCCCTAGCACTTAGAACAGTGCTCTGCACCTAGTAAGCACTTAACAAATACCAACATTATTATCATTATTATTATTGTTATTCCTTCACTTCTCTGGGTCTCAGTTCCCTCATCTGGAAAATGGGGATTAACTGGGAGCCCCACGTGGGACAACCTGATGACCCTGTATCCACACCTGTGCTTAGAACAGTGCTCTGCACATAGTAAGCACTTAAATACCAACATTATTATTATGTAGCCCAGCGCTTAAAACAGTGCTCTGCACATAGTAAGCGCTTAACAAATACCAACGTTATTAGGGCACTTCTCCCCCCCCCCCCCCAGCGCTCAGTCCAGTGCTTGGCACCCTGGAAGTGCTCAAGAAACATGATGAGTAATAATAACTATGATGCTTGTTCAAGCATTCATTCAATAGTATTTATTGAGCGCTTACTATGTGCAGAGCACCGTACTAAGCGCTTGGAATGGACAATTCGGCAATGGATAGAGACCATCCCTGCCCAATGACGGGCTCACAGTGTTAAGCGTTTACTCTGTGCCCTGCGCTCTGCAGTGCTTGGCACAGAAGAAACGCTCAATAAATTCGATTCATAATAATAACTATGGTGTTGGTTAAGCGTTTACTGTGCTCTGTGTTCTGCAGCTCTTGTCACAGAGGAAGGGCTCAATAAATTAGATTCATAATAATAACTATGGTACTTAATAATAATAATGTTGGTATTTGTTAAGCGCTTACTATGTGCCGAGCACTGTTCTAAGCGCTGGGGTAGACATAGGGGAATCAGGTTGTCCCACGTGGGGCTCACAGTCTTAATCCCCATTTTACAGATGAGGGAACTGAGGCGCAGAGAAGTTAAGTGACTTGCCCACAGTCACACAGCCGACAAGTGGCAGAGCTGGGATTCGAACTCATGAGCCCTGACTCCAAAGCCCATGCTCTTTCCACTGAGCCACGCTGCTTCTCCACTTGTTAAGCGCTTACTCTGTGCCCTGTGCTGTTCAGTGCTTGGCACGCAGGAAGCGCTCAATAAATTTGACTAATAATGATATTTGTTAAGCGCTTACTCTGTGCCCTGCGCTGTTCAGTGCTTGGCACACAGGAAGCGCTCAAAGTCGATTAATAATAACGATATTTGTTAAGCGCTTACTATGTGCCAAGCACTGAACAGTGCTTGGCATATAGGGAGCTCTCCCTAAATGCCACTAATAATAGTAATTATGATATTAAGCACTTACTAAGCACTGCTCAGTGTTTGGCACAGAGGAAGTGCTCCATAAATACGATTAATAATAATTATGGTATTTGTTAAGCTCTTAGTATGTACCAAGCACTGTTCTGAGCACTGGGATGGATACAAGGTAATCAGGTGGTCCCACATGGGGCTCACAGTCGTAATCCCCATTTTCCAGATGAGGGAACTGAGGCCCAGAGAAGTGAAATGGCTTGCCCAGGGTCGCACGGCAGACAAGGTGCCGTGTTGGAATTAGAACCCATGTGCTCTGCCTCCCAAGCCCGCCTCTTTCCACTAAACCACGCTGCCTAATAATGGAGAAAGAGGGCGAGGGGGAACTCAGGTGTTCACAGCTGCAGGTGTTGTCCATCCCCCTCCCTGGAATTCCCAACCTGGAATGTTGTGGCACGAGGCAGGAAGCAGGGGAAAAAAAAGGGGGGGGGGGGTCTCTCCGGGAGATGTGGAAAACGCATCATGGAAAAGAGCCATTTCCATTCCATGTTTACTCACACTTTCTCCCGCAGTTTGAAAACGGACGCGCCAAGTGGGGAATGTGGGTGGCTGTACGGGTGCACAGGTGTTAGTGGAGGGAAGTTCACCAGTGCCAGAACAACACTTATTCATTAATCCAACTGAGCGTTTAGTGGGTGCAAATCACTGTACTAAGCGCTTGGGAGAGTTCAGTGCAACATCAGACACGTTCCCTGTCCACAAGGAGCTCACAGTCTTAGGTGCATATCTGTAATTTATTTGTATTGATGTCTGTCTCCCCCCATCTAGACTGTAAACTCCTCGTGGGCCAGGAACGTATCTGTTTATTGTTGGATTGTATGCTCCCAAGCGCTTAGTACAGTGCTCTGCACCCAATAAGCTCTCAATAAGTACGATCGCGTGAATCGCATTCCCTAATCACGAGGAGCTCACAGTCTTATATCCATATCTGTAATTTACTTATCTGTATTGATGTCTGTCTCCCATCCTCTAGACTGTAAACTCCTTGTGGGCCGGGAATGTGACTGTTTATTATCGGATCTTACCCTCCCAAGCGCTTAGTACGGTGCTCTCCACCCAGTCAGCACTCAATAAATATGATCGAAAGAATCAAACATATTCCCTTGCCCACAAGGAGCTCACAGGCTTATATGCATATCTGTAATTTATTTGTATTGATGTCTGTCACCCCCCTCTTTAGACTGTAAACTCCTGTGGGCCGGGCATGTCTGTTTTTGGATCGTACCCTTCCAAGCGCTTAGTGCAGTGCTCTGTACCCAGTAAGCGCTCGATAAATACAACCCGATGAAGAAGCAGTGCAGAAGTGAGTGGAGTGGAGGTTGCGGGGGGCGGCCTGGAAGTCATTCCTCTTGGTTCCACCATTTGATCTGAGTTTCAAACGTGTGCTGAGCTTCCCTCCCATCCGTCACCCGCCGTGTTGCAGCCGGCTTCAAAATGTGGGTGCCCCTCGGCCGGAGTCGCCGGGCCCTCCGAAGTAGGGTTTGAGGCCCGTGTAAAATATAATGTAAAATTGGAAAATATAGGTTGGGCTTGTTTTTTTTTGCTCGGGGATAGCTTGGCCATTATTTGGGTTCCACTCCTTCCACCAGAGGCACAGAATCTGGCCTCTGGGACAGTAGGGGCGGCTGTTCTCCTTTCGGGTCCGTTCTTGCCTCCGGAATAGTTGCAGGTGAGGTAACCAGCGAAACAAGACACTCTCCGTCAAGTCGGTTTCAGGTTCTGACTCTGCGGTGCAGCAGAAGGTGTTGCGGGTGGGAGTACTGGAATCAGACAGAGTGTTCCTCTTCTCTAAAGTGTTTGAGGGTTTAAAAATAGGTTCCGCATTTCTCTGGCTCTGTCCCTGTCTCTCCCTGAAATCCCAGTGGCTCTGAGTGTTCCGCCGCTTTGATTCAGAGTCGGTGGGAAAGTTTACTCTCTTCCCGATGACTTTTTGCACCTCTTTTGTGATAGCGAAGGCTCTTTGTCCACCAGAGAAATGTGTGCCCTGTTTGTGACTTTGCCGTGGTTTTTGCTCATGCCAGAGAGTCTCTAGTTCAAGTTCAATTCAATAGTATTTATTGAGCGCTTACTATGTGCAGAGCACTGTACTAAGCGCTTGGAATGGACAAATCGGTAACAGATACAGTCCCCGCCCTTTGACGGGCTTACAGTCTAATCGGGGGAGACGGACAGACAAGAACAATAGTCACTTGGAGCAAATGTTGTAAAAGGATTAGCAATTTTTTTTTGAATGTAGTAGCCACTTTATCTTTTTTTATTTTATTCCCACTTTATTTGGGAAGATGGTTAGGATAATATCACCAAAACGGGCGGTAAATCTTGGAGACTCCAGTTGTTCCCTATTTGTTGTGGGATCCGTGGGCCAGGACCCGTTATTGCTAAGGCAGGAGGAACCGGCAAAGAGCACGGAGCCGGACCTGGTTAGACGAAGGCTTGACGGAGTGGAATCCCCCCAGGGTATTTACACCCTCAAATATTCATATGCCAAATTTCTGAGAAGTCCCATATGGTGGAATGAAAGAGCCTTGGCATCTGTTTTTAGAGCACTGAGTGAGCCAGGCAGAGAGAGGGGCAGACTTCTGGCAGCTGAAGGGTGACTAAGAATAGAAAGAAGCGAAGAGAATGGGCATTTTCTCCCCTTTCCTCTCCCCCTCTGTGTCTCCCTCCCCCACCCCCCACCCCAATTTGTCCCCTTTATCCCAGAGGCTGGTCCAACTCTAACATAGCTTCGGGATGACCCAGTGAACCTTTTCCAAATCCCAGAAGCCCTGGATTTTTATTTTTATATTTTTGCTCCTCTAATACCAACCAACTCCCTGTGCCTTGCTCTCGTCTCTTTCTACATCGACCCCTTGATTACTCCCACCGTCTTGTCTGCGACTCTTTCCCGCTTCCCATCTGACAGACCAGTACTTCAGAGCCCTACTAAAGCCGCGTATCAATCAATCAATCATATTTGAGTGTTTACTGTGTGCACAGCACTGTAGTAAGTGCTTGGGAGAGTACAATACAGCAGAGTTGGCAGACATATTCCCTCCCCGCAGTGAGCTTCGAGGGGGAGGCAGACATTTAATATAAATACTTTATAATGTATGCAATTTAAACATGTGTACCTAAGTGCTGTGGGGTTGAGGGTGGGGCGAATATCAAATACCCAAAGGTCACAAGTCCGTGTGCATAAATGACGCAGAAGGGAGAGGAAGCTGTGGAAAAGAGAACACGCTGAGAAGCAGCATGTTCTGGTGGATAGAGCATGGGCCTGGGGGGGTCAGGAGGACCTGGGTTCTAATCCTAGCTTCTCCATTTGTCTGCTGTGTGAGCTTGGGCAAGTCCCTTCCCTGTCCTTCAATGACCTCATCTGTAAAATGGGAATTACGAATGTGAGTCTCATTTGGGACATGGATTGTGTCCAACCTCACTCTACCCCAGCACTTAGTACAGCGCCGGGCATATAGTAGGCACTTAACAAACACCATATAAAAGGCTCAAATGGTGAAGTCGTCTTGGAGGAGATGTGACCTTAATGATGCTTTTAAGGTGGGGAAAATGGTGGTCTGGTATATAATAATGTTGGTATTTGTTAAGCGCTCACTATGTGCGGAGCAGTGTTCTAAGTGCTGGGATAGATACAGGGTAATCAGGTTGTCCCACGTGAGGCTCACAGTCTTTATCCCCATTTTACAGATGAGGGAACTGAGGCACAGAGAAGTGAAGTGACTCGCCCACAGTCACACAGCTGACAAGGGGCAGAGCTGGGATTCGAACCCACGACCTCTGACTCCCAAGCCCGGGCTCTTTCCACCGAGCCACGCTGTAAGTGGCAATAATACTGGTATTTGCCAAGCACTGTTCTAGGGGCTGGGGTAGATGCAAGGTAATCAGGTTGTCCCACGTGGGGCTCACAGTCTTAATCTTCATCCCCATTTTACAGATGAGGTGACTGAGGCATCGAGAAGTTAAGTGACTCGCCCAATGTCCCACAGCTGACAAGTGCCGGAGCCGAGATTAGAGCCCACGATCTGACTCCCAATCCCGTGCTCTTTCCACGGAGTCACGAATTCCAGGCTAGGGGAGGATGTGGGAAAGGGGCAATGGTGAGATAGATGAGATTGGAGCACTGAGAGTAAGCTGGCACTGAAGGAGCAAAGTGTGTGGCCTAGGCTGTAGTAGGAGGTCAGTGAGGTGAGGTAGGAAGGGCTGAGCTGATAGTGCTTTAAGGCCAGTGGTAAGGAGTTTGATGTGAAGGTGGATGGACAACCACCGGATGTTCTTGAGGAGTGGGAGACATGGACTCAGCTTTTTTAAGGAAATGATCCATTTAGTCGAGTGAAGTTTGGACTGGAAGGGGGAGAGATGGAGGGGCCAAGAGGTCAGGGAGGAGGGAGATGCAGTAGTCAGAGTGGAATAGGGCAAGTGCTTGGATCAGTGTGTAGCATTTGGATGGAGAGGAAAGGGCAAATTTTAATAATGTTATGAAGAAAGAACTGAAGTCTCCTTCAGGAAGTCTTCCCTGACTACTTCTCTCACCCATCCTATTTTCCTTCCTTACTCTGTCACCTACACACTGGAATCCCTACCCCTTAAGCACTTTGGTTCCCATCCTGCCCACTTACCTGTTACAGCACTTATATTCATAGCCTAATGATAGTAACTGTGGTAATTAAGGGCATACTATGTGCCAAGCACTGTGCTAAGGGCTAGAGAAGATATAAGATAATCGGATTGGACGCTGTCGGTGTCCCGCAGTCCAAGTAGGAGGGAGTTCGGGTATTTAGTCCCCATTTTTCAGGTGAGGAAACTGAGGCACAGAGAAGTTAAATGATATGCCCCAGGTCTCAGATCAGGCGAGTGGCAGAGCTGAGATTAGCACTCAGATCCTCTGACTTCCAAGCCCGTGCTCTTCCCATTGGGCCAATGCTGCCTCGCCTTATACTCTATTGCTTCCCCTACATGTAATTTATTTTAATTTCGGTCTCCCCCACTAGATTGTAAGCTCTTTGAGAGTGGAGACTGTGTGTATTTACTCTAGTGTACTCTTCCAAGCACTTATTAAGTGTGCTGCACGCAGTAATCACTCAATAAAAACCACTGCCTGATTGATTCTCCCTAGTCTAGAGAACGCTCAAGTGACTGAGGTGATTCTGGGGCTTAACAATATAATTGGAACTAGAAGTCTATTTCAGGGAAGTGTTCTTGGGATCCCTCCTGGTCTGCTGTAGAGCAGATCCAAACCATTGAAAGACCTGAAGATTAGGCCCACCCCTGCATCCACTGGACCCTAGGGGTGGATCACGGTTTTAGGGTGGGCATAAAATAATAAACTGTGGAATTAGTTCAGTGGTTGGCAAATAGTAAATGCTTAACCAAGTCCTGGGGTAGCAATATAGCAGATCTGACATACTGTCCCCATCTCATACAAGGCTCACAGTGGACAAGCTTTTGAGAGGGGAATAAGTGCGTAGAATGAGCTGAGGGTTTTTTTTTTCTCCTTGGAAGCTCAGTTTCCTTGGGTGTCAGACAGGGGTGTTTAAGATGCTTCCTGGACACTGATTGTCAGGTGGGCAGGATCCCCAGAGGAAGAGCACTGAGATAATATATGAAGGTGGGGTTGTCGTCTTCAAGGCGCTCAAGTTGAGAGGTTCCAAACTGGATTGCAAGCTGAAAACTGGCTAAAGCGGCATGATGTAACATTATTGACGCATTTATTGTTTTAATAATAATGACGGTGATATCTCTTAAGCACTTACCGCCGATCCCTTGCCCACGTCCTTCCCCTGGCCTGGAACACCCTCCCTCCTCTAATCTGACAACCACTCTCCCCTTATTGAAGTCACATTTCGTCCAAGAGGCCTTCCCAGATTAAGCCCTACTTTTCATCATCTCCCCCTGTCTTCTGCATTGCCCTGACTTTCCCCCTTTGCTCTTCCCCCCTCCCAGCCCTGAAGCACTTATGTACATAGCTGTAATTCTGTTTCTTTGTACTGATGCCAGTCTCCCCAACTGAGACTGTGAGCTCATTGTGGGCAGTGAATGTCACTGTTTATTGTTGTATTGCACTTTCCCAAGTGCTTAGTTTAGTGCTCTGCACACAGTAAGTGCTCAATAAATACGATTGAATGAATGTTAATTGCTGGGGTTGATACAAGGTAATTAAGTTGGTGCAGTCCCTGTCCCACATGGGGCTCACAATCTAAGCAAGAGGGACAGCAGGGACCGAATGCCCATTTTACAGATGAGGAAACTGAGGTCCAGAGAAGTGAAGTGACTTGCCCGTGATCACACAGCAGGCAAGTTAGAGAGTGGGAATTAGAACCCAGGTCCTCTGACTCGTGGGCCTGTGCTCCATCCACTAAGCCTTCTCTGGAATCATTCGATCTGTAGTGTTGACTCTAACGATCTACTGGACATCTCCTGGGGTGCAGGGGTTCATAATAAGCACTTGCAAGACTGTAATAGAGGTAAAAGATGTGAACCCTGGCCCTTTTTTATGGTATTTGTTAAACGCTTACTATATTGTCAAGCACTGTTGCTAGGGTAGATAGAAGTTCACTAGGTTGGATATGGTCCCTGTCCCGCATGGGGTTCACAGTCTAAGTAGAAGGGAGAACTAGCTCTCAAGTCGTTTATACGCTAAAATGCTTTAACCTTTATCAGAGACAATTCTCCATTTTTCCCTGACTCCGTCACATTGCTGAGCTTTCTTAGTCTTCTTGAGCTGTCAGCTGAGGTTTGGATTATGAAAATGGCCTCGTGTGTGTGTGTGTGTGTGTGTTGTGTGTTTTTAGAAATGGCTCTGAGTCCAAGACACTGGTTTGAATCAGGTGTGTTGGAATTTATTGGTTTCTCTTTTGATGACCTGATGTGACTTTGGCAGTCAGGAATGAAAATTATCTGTCCCGGGAGAGGAGTGTAAGAGCTGGGTCACTTGACTTTGTCATCTTCAGAAGAAAGGAGTTAACAACACAACTTCTCAGTTTCAGAGGAAGAGGTGAAAGAGAGCTCCATCTTGCATTTTTTCCTCAAGGCAGGAATTGTTGTAAATCACCAACTTCTGTACATGTACATGGAGCAGCATGGCGTAGTGGATGGAGTCAGAAGGTCATGGTTTCTAATTCCGGCTCCTCCATTTGTCTGCGGTGTGACCTTGGGCAACTCACATAACTTCTCTGTGCCTCAGTTACCTCATCTGTAAAATGGGGATTAAGACTGTGAGCCCCACATGGGACAACCTGATTACCTTGTATCTACCCCAGTGCTTAGAACAGTGCTTGGCACATAGTAAGGGCTTAACAAATACCATCGTTATTATTATTATCAACTACTGGTGAGTGAGGCTGGGGAAGACTGGAAGCTCCTTGAGGGCAGAGATCATGCTTGCCACCTCTAATGTAATGTACTGTCCTCCTAGCGCTTATTACAGTGCTCCACTCACAGTAAGGGCTCAATACATACCATTGATTGATAATTTCATTGGTAGGCTATTTGTGCAAGGGCAGAGTTGAGGGGTAGTTATCCATTTAAACCATTTACCACTTCACACCTTCCAAAATTTAATTTTTTCTAAATAGCCCCTTGGAAGCTGGAAATTGCGGTCTGTTCTGTTGGAATGACTTTTCCCTGTCCAAGCCATGCTTGTTGCCTTTCTCCATTTATTTTCCCTCCAGGAAACATTTGGAAAATTGATCATCAGGCTGCCATAGAACTAATCACCAATTTGTATTGATATCTGTCCCATTCACCCCCTGCCCCGCCCCAGGCTGTGAGCTTTTTGTGAGCAGGAAAATCACTGTTTGTTGTTGTATTGGACTTTCCCAAGCGCTTAGTACCGTGCTCTGCACACAGTAAGCACTTAGTAAATATGATTGAATGAATGAATGTAACAGGGTCCACTGTAGCTCATACAGGGTCAAGGGGGGAGGTGTTAGGGCTGAACTGCTGATTTTTAGGTTTTTCGAGTGTCTTCCGTAATTGTTTCTCTTTCAGGTCAGTTATTTGTAAACAAAATGAACTCCATTCCTCAAAACTCAGTAACTGGAGTCAGTTCAGCGCCCCTTTAAAGGTGACCCAGAAATAGCCTTTAGCAATTCAAGAATCTGTCTTTGCCTGTCCCTTGCATAGTGGGTGGCTGGCTGTGTTAGGCCGGCATTATCCTACTTGTCAGTTTTGTCAGTGAGGCTTAGAAGGTAGTGCAATCCTGGAAGTCTGCTTTAAGTACAAAGTCTTTGACTTGTGTTTCGAGAAGGCGGTGTGCTGGGAAGAAACTTCTTTGCTCCAAAGCGGTGGAGTTCATGTTCCCGTAAGCTCCTTTAGATGTAATCTTGTTAATCAGTGATCTTTATTGAGTGCTTACTTTGGAGTTCATGTTCCTGTGAGGCCCTCTAGACATAGTCTTGTTAATGGTATTTATTGAGCGCTTACAGTGTGCACTTGGGAGAGTACAATATAACAGATTTTTGATAGGTATTTTCCCTGCTTACATAGGAGCTTACAGTCAATTATTGATCCTCGACAAACTCGGACGTTTCTCCCACCCCCTCCCACCCCTCCCCAACCTGAAAGTTGAAGGATGAAGCCGTGTTCAGTTCTTCTTTTACTGCTGAGTGATTTATAGTTTGTGCTAACTTGCATTTCCAAAGATGCAGATGTTTGTGCTCATCCTTTTGCATTTTTGGCAATTAGTGCTTCCAATATCTCTGTCATCTCCCTCTTCTCCAAGACAACCATCATCCTCCTAATCTCACAGCAGTAAGAACAAAGTTATTAGACTTCCTGGCAATAAAGATACAGACGTTTAGATTTTTTTTTTCTTCCACTCTAGAGAGAAAAAGGTGTAATCGATGACTTTTCTCCCAGCTTCATTTCCTCCTGAGCTGGGGGATCTGAAAGTATACCTAAGATTATAGGATGGAGAGCGTTTAAAATGTGTGAAGTCTTGGACCTCCACACGTTGAGAGGAACCACTGGGAGGGAAATGTGCTCTGGCCTTGTATGGTGATAGTTTTGCTTTTGGGGGTAGGACTGAATTCTGCCTGCTGGTTGTGGTGAGTTCTATTTAGAGTGACAGTGAGTTCTTGTGGAGAGAACAAAGAACTGAGAGCCGAGAACTGGGTTCTATTCCCGGTTTTTAGGCTGACTCACTTGAAGAAGACTCGCAGTGCCTCTCTCTGTCTCTTTAATGATTGCTTCAATGTTAAATGTAGGGATGTTTCACCCCAGGGGCATATATAAAGAAGCATATATAGAGAAAAGCAGCGTGGCTCAGTGGAAAGAGCCTGGGTTTGGGAATCAGAGGTCATGGCTTCGAAACCCGGCTCTGCCACTTGTCAGCTGTGTGACTGGGGCAAATCACTTAACTTCTCTGTGCCTCAGTTCCCTCATCTGTAAAATGGGGATTAACTGTGAGCCTCACGTGGGACAACCTGATTACCCTGTATCTACCCCAGCGCTTAGAACAGTGCTTTGCATGTAGTAAGCGCTTAACAAATACCAACATTATTATATATATGTACTTTTATTTGCAAGTTGGCTGTGGGTGGGGAAGGCGTCCACCTACTCTGTTCTGTCATACCCTCTGAAATGCTTAGTATAGTGCCCTGCTCATAGTAAGCAGCAGGATGTATTAATTCAATCATTAATTGAGCACTTATTGTGTGCACAGCACTGCACTAAGCGCTTGGAAAGTACAATTTGGCAAGAGAGACAAACTATGCCCACAATGAGCTCACAGTCTAGAAGTGGAGAGACAGGTATTCATTCAATAGTATTTATTGAGCGCTTACTATGTGCAGAGCACTGTACTAAGCGCTTGGAATGAACAAGTTGGCAACAGATAGAGAAGGTCCCTGCCGTTTGACGGGCTTACGGTCTAATCGGGGGAGATGGACAGACGAGAACGATGGCGATAAATAGAGTCGAGGGGAAGAACATCTCGTAAAAACCGATGGCAACTAAATAGAATCAAGGCAATGTACAATTCATTAACAAAATAAATAGGGTAATGGAAATATATACAGTTGAGCGGACGAGTACAGTGCTGTGGGGATGGGAAGGGAGAGGTGGAGGAGCAGAGGGAAAGGGGGAAAAGAGGGTTTAGCTGCGGAGAGGTGAAGGGGGGGTGGTAGAGGGAGTAGAGGGAGAAGAGGAGCTCAGTCTGGGAAGGCCTCTTGGAGGAGGTGAGTTTTAAGTAGGGTTTCGAAGAGGGGAAGAGAATCAGTTTGGCGGAGGTGAGGAGGGAGGGCGTTCCGGGACCGCGGGAGGACGCGGCCCGGGGGTCGACGGCGGGACGGGCGAGACCGAGGGACGGCGAGGAGGTGGGCGGTGGAGGAGCGGAGCGTGCGGGGTGGGCGGTAGAAAGAGAGAAGGGAGGAGAGGTAGGAAGGGGCAAGGTGATGTAGAGCCTCGAAGCCTAGAGTGAGGAGTTTTTGTTTGGAGCGGAGGTCGATAGGCAACCACTGGAGTTGTTTAAGAAGGGGAGTGACATGCCCAGATCGTTTCTGCGGGAAGATGAGCCCGTCAGCGGAGTGAAGAATAGACCGGAGTGGGGCGAGAGAGGAGGAAGGGAGGTCAGAGAGAAGGCCGATACAGTAGTCTAGCCGGGATATAATGAGAACCCGTAGCAGTAAGGTAGCCGTCTGGGTGGAGAGGAAAGGGCATATCTTGGCGATATTGTAAAGGTGAAACCAGCAGGTCTCGGTAACGGATAGGATGTGTGGGGTGAACGAGAGAGACAAGTCGAGGATGACACCGAGATCGCGGGCCCGAGAGACGGGAGGGATGGTCGTGCCATCCACGGTGATAGAGAAGTCTGGGAGAGGACCGGGTTTGGGAGGGAAGATGAGGAGCTCAGTCTTGCTCACGTTGAGTTTTAGGTGGCGGGCCGACATCCAGGTGGAGACGTCCGGAGGTGGGAGGAGATGCGAGCCCGAAGGGAGGGGGAGAGGACAGGGGCAGAGATGTAGATCTGCGTGTCATCTGCGTAGAGATGGTAGTCAAAGCCGTGAGAGCGAATGAGTTCACCGAGGGAGTGAGTGTAAATGGAGAACAGAAGAGGGCCAAGAACTGACCCTTGAGGAACTCCAACAGTTAAAGGATGGGAGGGGGAGGAGGCGCCAGCGAAGGAGACCGAGAATGACCGGCCAGAGAGGTAAGAGGAGAACCGGGAGAGGACGGAGTCCGTGAAGCCGAGGTGAGATAAGGTATGGAGGAGGAGGGGATGGTCGACAGTGTCAAAGGCAGCAGAGAGGTCAAGGAGGATCAGAATGGAGTAGGAGCACTTCCCCCTCCAGTTATCGCCCTATCTCCCTACTACCCTTCCTTTCCAAAATCGTAGAACGAGTCGTCTACAATCGATGCTTAGAATTCCTTAACTCCCATTCTCTCCTAGACCCCCTCCAATCTGGCTTCCGTCCCCTCCACTCTACCGAGACTGCTCTCTCTAAGGTCACCCGTGACCTCCTTCTTGCCAAATCCAATGGCATCAAACAAGTGAACAGACATCAATGAATAGAGCAGGGACTTGGGAGTCAGAAGGGCATGGGTTCTAATCCTGGCTCAGCCACGTGTCTGCTTTGTGACCTTGGGCAAGTCACTTCACTTCTCTGGGCCTCTGTTACCTCTTCTGTAAAATGGGGATTGAGACTGTGAGCCCCACGTGGGTCAGGGACTGTGTCCAACCCAATTTGCTTGTCTCTACTCCAGTGCTTAGTACAGTACCTGGCACAATGAAAGCACTTAAATACTACAATTATTCTTATAGTAAGTACTCAATAAATGCCATCGATGGATTGATTTGAAAATCAATTTGTCATCTGATAAACTTGTATCTACCCCAGCGCTTAGGACAGTGCTTGACACATAGTAAGCACTTAACAAACACCCTTATAAAAAATCTGAAAATAAAGGATCTATGACAGCTATTGGAGTTCTCGGAGGAACCAACTTCATAAATAAGACAATTTTTAATAGTCTTCTGATGAGTAGTAATTAAGCTGAGAGTGAGAGCCATTAAGGGGGCTGTCTGTGTGATTGAATTGATTGTTAAATTATGTTTTCAGTTCTTTTGTTAAGGGTCTGGTTGAAGTGCTGGGCGATTCCTCCAATTTGCAAATATTTTCGACTGTCAAATAGCGATTGTCAAATATTTGCTAAATGTTTTAATCATAAAGCTGTACACACGAGCCACAGAAGTTATCAAGAGGGGAGTTTCCTTTGTAGTCCATCTCTTTAGACCCCACCCCTGCTTTGCTTAGTTGCAGAATGGCATGCAGAGCCTCTAGGTGTAATTTAGTAGGTCTGTAATTTATTTAAAATAACTTCTGCTTCCCTTTGTAGACTAAGCTCGTTGTGGGCAGGGAAATCTGTTCCAACTCTGTCGTGTTGTACTTTCCCAAGCGCTGAAGTCCAGTGCTCTGCACACAGTAGGTGCTCAATAAAAAAATTGATTGCATGCCCACAGAGGAAGTCCCCGTATTTATAGGACCCTAATATACAGTGGGCTCTGAGGTACCAAAATTCTCGGTAAAATATGTAATGAAAATTTGATGAATATATTTTTGTCTTAAGCTTTACTTTCAAACCCTGGTGCAGCATCCAGCAAAGCCTGGAGGAGGTAGGGTATGCCCTAATGGCCATGGGAGTCAGAAGGTCATGGGTTCTAATCCTGTCTCTGCCACTTGTCTGCTATTGTGACCTTGGGCAAGTCACTTCACTTTTCCAGTCCTCAGTGACCTCATCTGTAAAATGGGGATTAAGACTGGGAGCCCTATGTGGGACAGGGGCTTTGTCCAACCCGATTGTTTTGTATCTACCCCCAGTGCTTAGAACAGTGCCTGGCACATAGTAAGCACTTAATAAATGCCATAATAATAATTAATGATGATTAGGGGCCGCAGGAGGGAGCAGGGCCCAAGAACTGCCCTCCTCGAATCCCCCCCACTCAGGCAGAGCTGGTGAGGTCGGGGCCGTGGGCCCCAGTAGCTCTGGGCCAGGACTTTGAGTCAGGTGCCGACAGAACTCCCGGACTGCCGGCTTGACCTCAGGGAAGGGGTATCCTCATGGCTTCCAAGGCCTTCTCTGTACTGGTGGCTCTCAGAGAGGCTCTGTGAGGCTCCAAGTGAGTTAGCCTAACCATCAGGAATAGAACCCAGGTCTTGGCCCTCAAATCTTTGTTCCCTCCACAAGAACCCACTACTACTCTAAATAGAACTAACCACAACTAGCAGGCAGCATTCAGTTCTATCCCAAAAAGCTTCAAGAAGGTCTAGCCCTGACCCCTTTCTTTCTCTGCATTCCCTTGTTTCCTCCTGCCCACCTCTCTGTGGATGTCTACAACTACACTCATCTTCCCTGCCAAATCCTCTCCTACATTCAACTTTTCTGACATTGTTGATGTCCTCTCCTCCTCTAGACTGTAGTCTTGTTGTAGGCAAGGAATGGGTTGGTTTATTGTTGTATTCTCCCTTGCGCTAATAACAGTGCTTTGCTCAGAGTAAGTGCTCAGTAAATAAGATTGAATATGAACCACCACAATCTTTCATGTCTTTCAAGCCTATAACCTTGGCATTACCTTGGACTCCTCCCTCCTTTTCAGGCTACATATTCAGTCTGTTGCCAAACCCTGTTAGATGTTTTTTTCCTATATAACAGTTCCCCAGATCCATCCCTACTTCTCCATCCAGAGGCCACTCTACTGGCCTAGGTACATTTCACACACCTGCTTAACTACTGCATCAACTTCCTTGCTGATCTCCCTGCCTCCAGCTTCCTCCCTCTAGTTTTCACTTCACTCTGCTGCCTGGATCAGTGACATTTTTAAAAATGTCCTTCTGCACACATCTCACCACACCGCATGGCTTCTTAATTCTCGCCATATCATGCAGAAACTCGAGACTATTCGTTGGCTTTTCAGGTCCTTAATTAGCCCTGTTCCTCCTATTTATCCTTTCTCTTTCTCTTTCCTTATTTCCCATCTTGCATTCTTGGTTCTTCTTAAACTAACCTACTCAATGTCCCTCATTCTTGGCTCTCCTCCCACTGACCTTTTGCCTGGGCTCTCCCTATTGCCTCCAACTCCCTTTCTCTTTATATGTGAGAGACCACAGCTCTTCCCATCTTCAACACACTTCTGAAGTCATATCTCCTCCAGAAAACCTGCCCTGATTAATTTCTAATCTTTTCAGTTTATATCCCTCTAAGCTCCATGTCATCACTTGCATTTAAGTACCCACAAATCCCCTTAACACTTATGTTCAGATTTTCAAATGGTACTTGTTAAGCATTTACTCTATGCCAGGCACTATACTAAGCACTGGGTTAGATACAAGCTAATCAGATTGGACTCAGAATATGTCCCATATTTGGGTCCCATTCTTTATCCCCATTTTACAGATGAGGTAACTTTTTCTTTATGGTATTAAGCACTTACTATACGCTGGGCACTGTTCTAAGCGCTGGGGTAAATACAAGGTAATCAGTTTGGACACAGTCCATGTCTCACAGGGGTCTCACAGACTCAATCCCCGTTTTACAGATGAGGTAACAGGCACAGAGAAGTTAAGTGACTTGCCCAAGGTTACACAGTAGACAAGTGGCAGAGCCAGGATTAAAACCCAGGTCCTTCTTACTCCCTGGCCTGTACTCTATCCATCAGGCCACGCTGCTTCTATGTATGTAACATTTACTCTTTAGCTTCCTCCTGTATGTAATTTATTGGAGTGTCTGTCTCCGCTGCTAGATTCTTGAGGGCAGGGATTATATATACTTTTTCTATTGTATTTTCCCAGTCACTTAGTACACTTAGTTTCATAGCGTTTTTTGCAGTGGCTTATAAACATGCTTCTTCTCGACTGAACTTTTTAACCTGGTTTTTTGAACCCCATCAGGAAGGTGACTAGGCCAATTAATTGTAGATTAATTTAATCTGTAGTTCTCTAGACTATAAACTCACTCTAGACTGCAAACTCTTTGTGAGCAGGGAACATGTCTACAACTTTTATGTTGTACTGTCTTAAGCACTTAGTATAGTGCTCTACACCCAGTAAGTGCTCAGTAAATGTGATTGATTAACGGCTACTTAGGGGCCGTGTGGCTTTATGGGCTAAACCTAACTCCTACAACTGTGGCTCTTAACTTCTGCCCCTGGTCATTTCTGAGGATGTGGTAGGAAGAAGCCAATTTTCAGACCCATAGCCGCCGTTATACTTCGTTTGATGCGTTGCCCTCTCAATCATTTCTATTACTCCAAGAAGACTCCTGAGACTTTTGGCAAAGGACCTAGGGATGGAAATGAGCAGAAAAGAGACAGTACTAGCAGAGGGATCAGAAAGAAGATGTGTGTCAGTTAGGTGGGGAAATGGAAAATGGGTAAATAGAGGAAAGGAGCCAAGGAAATGTTTATAAACTTAGGAGCAGGAAGTGTTTACAAATTCCTGTGGCAATCAGAGCTAAAAGAGAGAGGAAATGGTAAGGAAAACAGCTTGGCAGTGTTATCGTTACTGTCACTCAGAATTTGTGTCTGTCTTGTTTCACTTTGGTAGAAAAGAGGTATCACCTGCAGAGGGGGAGAGGGAGGAGGAGAAGCCAGGTAACCCAGGCTGCCCAGGTTGTTGGGTTCTGTGGGTCTGGTAGCCCAGGCCTGAGGAGACGGAGAAGCCTGGGGTTTACACTGACCAGGTGGATAGAAGTGCGTTAGGTGGGGTAGGAAGCAATGGCTTCACGTTGGCTGAACTGACTCGTGGGCAGAAATGTGTCAGTTTATTGTTGAATTGTACTCTCCCAAGTGCTTAGTTTAATGCTCTGCACACAGTAAGTGCTCAAGAAATATGATTGACTGGCTGACTGCAGGGGCTCTTTTTGCAGGTTGGACTGAGTGGGGCGAAAGGCAAAGCCAAAGTCTCCCCTTCTCCCACATTAAAGTGATATTTGTTAAGCACTTACTGTGTGCCAAGCACTGTTCTAAGTGCTGGGGTAGATACAAAATCACCAGGTTCCACATGGGGCTCACAACCTAAGTAGGAGGGAGAACAGGTTTTGAATCCCCAATTTACATATGAGGAAACTAAGGCCCAGTGAAGTGACTTGCCCAAGGTCACACAGTAGTTAGCGGTGGTACTGGGATTAGAACCCAGGTCCTCTGGCTCCAAAGCCCGAGCTCTTTCCATTAGGCCAAGTAGCTCTTGTCTGTAAGTTCCTCCCCTCTAGGCTGTAAGCGCACTGTGGGCAGGAAATGTGTCTGTCTATTGTTATATTGGACTCTTCCTAGCTCTTAGTATAATGCTCTGCACACAGTAATTGCTCAAGAAATATGACTGACCAGTGCAAGCATTTAATCTCCTCCAGGTTACATGGCCGTGCTTCCGACTTCACTAAAGTGCCCTCCATGCTGCAGACTAAGGTGAAAGATATGTCAGCTGAAGTCATGAACACCTTCCCTTCCTCCCACTCTCTTGGGATAGTGTAAATAAAGTCAGTGGGCGTGCAGTCTATGTTCATTACCTTGCTGCTGTTTCCATGTTACAGAGATGGTCAAGAATCTGCCCTATTTTGGGAGAGACTCTTTCAGGAACAAACTTGGGTAAAATCTTGTCTGCTTGTGTTTCATCAGAACGTGCTTCCATCAGTTAAGCAAAGGAATGCATAGAAATCGCCGGGGACTTGGATCCAAGTTATGTCCATCATATTGGTTATTTGGCTGTTGTCTGCCAAGTTTTGGGGTTTTTTTTTGTCTCTGCTGAGCAATGTGTAAATTCTCCAGAAAGTTTTACAGGTGCTAACTTTAGTCTGGGTTCTCCCCAGGTTTTGCCTAGGGCTTAATCTTCTTCGCCAGACTTTGTGCTGTTGTATTATTTTCCCAAATACCGAGAGAACTTGGAAGTCAGAAGCGTCTTGAGGAGTGTAAAGCAAGTTGGAGTTAATTTCTAATCATGGCTGTGGACTGGGGCGGAAGCAAAACTGATATTATGTGGTTTTCCTTTTCAGAGCAAGGTACTTGCATTGAAATTTGATTCTGTCTCTTTACAATGTTGCTTCGAGCACACCCAAGCAGCCGGACTCATTCAAATGAAGAGGTCATGCCACGTGACTGCCTCTTATGAGAAGGGAAGAACAGAAGAATAGGTGGGAAAGAGGAGCCAACAGATTTTATTTTATTTTTTTGCCATTAGTGGAACAAGTTCTCCAGAAAGTTATAATGCCTCCTTCTTTCAGGAAAGCACAATGGGGGAAGGAGCATGATCCAATGGAGAGACACCCAGATTTTAATTTCAGCTCTACCTTTGGCCTGCTGGATGATCTTGTGCAAGTCACTTAACCCTGAGTCAATGAGGAGAATCTAGTGGAAAGACTGAGGTCCTGGAGGTTAAAGGACCTGGGTTCTAATACTGACTCCTCCAAGTGTTTGTATGACCTTAGATAAGTCACTTAGCTTCTCTGTGCCTCAGTTTCTTCATCTGTAAAATGGAGATTTAATCCCACTCTCTCTTACCTAGACTGTGAGCCCCGTGCTGGACAGAGACTGTCCAATCTGATATCCTTGTAGCTATCCTAGTGCTTAGAACAGTGCTTGACATTTTTATTATTATTATTGTGTCATTGAGTCGTTTCTGATTCATAGCGACTCCATGGATATACTTTCTCCAGATGTCCTATCCTCTGCCATAATCCTTAACCTTTCTAAAGATTCTTCCGATATCATTGTTATGGTCTCTATCCATTTAGCTGCTGGCTGCCTCTTCCATGTTTTCCCTGTACTTTTCCTAGCTTTGGTGTCTTCTCCAGAGAATAAGTTGTCCTGATTATGTGTTCAAAATATGCTCATCTAAGTCAAGTTATTTGCCCTTCCAAAGACCACTTTGGTTTGGTTTAATTTGCTCTAAAATCCATTTGTTTGTTTTTTGGGCAGTCCACAGTATTTGCAAAAGCCTTCTCCAACACCACATTTCAAAAGAATTGATGTTCTTTCTATCCTGTTTTTTCACTGTTCAGCTTTTGGGTCCATACGTTGTCACTGGAAACACCATAGAGTTGGCAGTTTGTATTTTTGTGGCAATTGTTACATCAACACATTTCATTCCTTTTTCCAGGCTCTTCATAGCATGTCTTCCTAACATTAATCTTTGGCATATTTCTTAGCTACTAGTTCCTCTATTATTGATTATTGATCCCAGGAGAGAAAAATTGTCAAGTCTTTCAATCTTCTCTCCATCCACTACAATTGTGTTAAAACTTCCAGTTGTCATGATCTTTGTTTTCTTAATATTTATATGTAGGCCCATCTTTTTGCTCCGTTCCTTAAGTTTTTATAACAAGCCCTTCTTCAAAATCTTCTTCATTTTCTGCTGGTAGAGTCGTGTCATCAGCATAACAAAGGTAGTTTATATTCCCTCCTCCAGTCTTTATTCCTCACTTGTCTTCATCCAATCAGGTTTCTCTCATTAGATATTCGGTGTAGAGGATGAACAGATAAGGTGATGATACATCCTTGTCTATACCCTTACTTATGGGAAACCAATCTGTTTCTCCATAATCTGTCCTTATTGTAGCCTCCTGTTTGTCATAAACGTTCTGTATTAATGCAATGAAATGGTCCAGCATGCCCGTTTTCCTTAATGTGCTGCAGAGTTAATCGTGATCCATGCGGTCAAAGGCCTTACTATAATCAATAAAGCACAGGCTGACTTCCTTTAATATTCTCTTGTTCTTTCAATTATCCAACAGACATCAGCAATAATATCCCACATCCCTCGTCCTTTCTGGAATCCTTCTTGAATATCGGGCAGTTCGTGTTCCATGTAGGTCTCCATTTGACACTGTATAACTTTTAGCAGTACCTTGCTGGCATGTGAAATCAAGGAAACTGTATGATAATTGTCACAGTTGTATCTCCTTTCTTCATTACTGGAACATGAACTCATCTGTTCCACTCAAATGGCCATTGAGTGGTTAGCCATACCGGTTGGCGTAATTTGGCAGGGACTTTAACCGATTCCTCTCCAGCCGCCTGAAACAGTAAGAAGCCTATCAAAGCCAGGTGCCTTATTTTTAGCAAGACAGTGTAAAGTTGATCTAACTTCACTTTCCATGATGAGTGGCTGTAATTCTAAAGGAACTTTTTCTAATACTTCTTGTATATTGCTGTCTTTCTGGTATAGTTCCATCTCTGATTCCACTGGCATCATTTACTGTCAGTCCATCTTTGCTTTTGACAAAGCCAGTCCAAGGACAAAATGTTCCCTTAATTTCCTTAATCTTCTGAAATAGTGATCTTGTCCGCCCACATTTTTATTGACTTCCATTTCTTTACATATGGTGTTATGTCCTTCCTGGCAGAGCACTGGAATTCTCAGCTCTTAGTAAATACCATAAAAAAAACCCACCTCTCTGTATCTGTCTCCTCAGCTTTAAAATGGTGAGAAGCTCTCTTATAAATTGTGTTCAGTCTAATCATTTTGAATCTATCCAAGTGCTTAGCATGGTACTTGGCACCTAGTAAATGCATAATAAATATCATAGCTAACAGGAAGGGATTTGCTGTGTTTGCTTTCGATTAAAACAGGGCCTAGATCCTGCTAGTAGAACTAGGGCTTCAGTCTGTTCCTCTTTGTACCTGTTGGCCAGAAAATATGAAATTTTGCCTCAGGGGTTGAACATTTGTTAAGCAATTGAGAAGAGTGTTAATTGGGAAGATAGGAGGCAAGGGAATGGGTGATGGTCAAACCCTCAAGTGTAAAAGTTCTGTGACCCTCAAGAGTTAATTTGGGTGGCTTCTGGCCAGGAATCCTGGGGATCATTATGTATTTGGCATCCAAGACAGGTACACACCTATGAATTCTATTTTATAAATTATTTATATTACAATCTGTCTCCCTTTCTAGTCTGGAACCTCATTGTGGAAAAGGAACAAATCTACCAACTCTGTCATTGTACTCTCCCAAGCGCTTGGTACACTTCTCGGCACACAGTAAGCGCTCAATAAATACCAATGATGATGGTGATGGTGATGATGTAAGCCTGTCACTGTAGACACCTCAAGAAGATCCCTTTGTCCATAGTCAATCATTGATTGTTTTTGCAGGAAATTGACAGTGATTGAGTGTTTTTTCAGAAGAGCGAGTTCTTGAATCTCTTTTAAAGGGTCAGGATTGCTTGGAGGTTTCAGAGGTTGCCCCCACCCCCCCCCTTTTTTTTCTTTTTAAAAGACACCCAGGTTAAACAAACAGCTTCCTGTAAGAAGTAAGAAGGTCCTGGGGTTTGAATTTCAGCTCTGCCACCTGTCTGCTGTGTGACTTTGTCAAAGTCGCTTCATTTCTCTGTGGTTCAGTTACCTCATCTGTAAAATGGGGATTAAAACAGTTAGCTATGTGGGGCAGGGACTGTGTCCAACCTGATTTGCTTGTATCCACCCCAGCGCTTAGTACAATGCATGACACTCATTTCTCTTTAGCCCAATCAGTGTGCTTTTAATCAGATTCCCAGGGATACTGTGCTTTAGTGCATCAAGTGAACTGGATAGGGTACTGCCTGAAATCCCAGCAGGTCTGTTGGCTTTTTTTTTCTTAATTAAGGTATTTGTTAAGACAGTCACTATGTGCCAGGCACTGTGCTAAGAGCTGGAGTATTATACAAGCCAATCAGATTAGACAGTCCGTGTCCCAAATGGGGCTCGCAGTCTTAATCCCCATTTTGCAGATGAAGTTACTAAGGTACAGAGAAGTGAACTGCCCACGGTCATACAGCAGACCAGTATCAGAGCTGGGATTAGAACACAGGTCCTCTGATTCACAGGCCTGGGGTCTTTCCTCTAAGTCACTCTACTTCCCAGAAGCGGGAGCTTCCCGCTTCTCCCCTCCTGCCCCTTCTTTCCTCTAGCAGTGTGGCTTTGAATTGTACGTGCTTGTAAACGCATGGCATTGAAAATAAAACAGTGGGAGCTGGGAACTTGCACACGAAGCAGCAAAATCTTATTTGTCAATTCCATGAAAGATGACGATTCTCGGCCTTAGATCATCTGAGAGTTGGGTGAGTTTGGGAAGTGCATGGAGCCTGGTGACTGTGCGGTTCAGACTGGTGGTGCATTCACCCCAGTAAGTAGTCACAGTATGTGCTCAATTAAATCAAATCGACCAATTGTATTTACTGAGCACTTACTTTGCTTAGGGGAGTATGATACAACAGATTTGATAAGCATGTTCCCAGTCCACAAGTAGCTTACAGACCAGAGCCCTAGTATTTCGCTTTCTAGTGGTGGCACCAGGATGCTTTGTGGGAGCCCTGTGATGGTTGCTCTCTTGGCTACCTGAGCTGGGACTTTGTCCTCACTTGTTTTCTAGGCTTCTCCTGTTTCTGGGCTTCCTATACCCAGGCATCTGGTCTTTGGAGTCTAGTTCCTTTCATCTTCAATCAGTGGTATTTTTTGAGCACTTCCTAGGGAAACAGCTACATTTCTTCTTGGGTTTTCTTAAGAAGACATAAGCAATGAAAGGTAGAGGCTCAAAAGGAAAATCATTTAATCATTTTTTATTGAGTGCTTTCTGTGTGCAAAACACTGTACTAAGCTCTTGGGACACTGCAATACCACAGAGTTTGTGGACACATTCCCTGTCCACAGTGAACGTATTCTAAAAGATAAAAGAGACTCTGTTCTTCAACATGGTCTTTTTCTATGCTCAGTGAATGGCTGAGGTAATCATCATCATCATTATAATAATAATTACGGTGTTTAAGCACTCATTATGTGCTAGGCACTGTACTAAGCACTGGGATGGTTACCAGCAAATCAGGTTGGACACAGTCCCTGTCCCATGGGGGTTTCATCAATCCCCATTGTACAGATGAGGCCACTGAG
Organism: Ornithorhynchus anatinus; assembly: GCF_004115215.2. Taxonomy (NCBI): domain Eukaryota; kingdom Metazoa; phylum Chordata; class Mammalia; order Monotremata; family Ornithorhynchidae; genus Ornithorhynchus; species Ornithorhynchus anatinus. The sequence continues at coordinate 39,260,140 of NC_041749.1, read as the reverse complement.
TCACAGAGAAGTGAAGAGACTTGCTTAAGATCACACAGTACACAAGTGGTGGAGCTGGGATTAGAACTAGTGACATTCTGACTCCCAGGCCCGTGCCCTGTCCACCACTCTGTGCTACTTCTATCGGTGGTATGGCAAGCTTTGCCTTGGTCGTTCAATCTGCCAGCATTTAAACAGACTTTCCCATTGCTGCAGCTCAGAAACAGCACTTGATGGCTCCGTATCAGAGAGCGTTCAGTTCAGAGAATCTCTGATTTTGCTCTCCCGTGTTTGACATATTCAACAGAATTTCTTTTCCCTCCTGAGTACTTCTCCAGGCCTCTTTCTCCTTCCTCCAAGAGAGCAACCACCACATGGCTTCTGCTAAGCATCCCGGTGCCATCATTAGAGTTACAATACTGGATTCCTAGACTGTAAGCTCCTTGTGGGCCGGAAACAAGCCTACCAAAATCTGTTAGCACATACAGTGCTGTGTGCACAGTAAGCAGTTGATGAACACGATTGATCGATTGGGCCGAATGCACCAATGGCCTGTTCTTGGTAGGCAGAGAGGCGTGTGGAAGAGAGTTGTCAGGCTAAGCCAGAAATGTCTAGGGGAGGTGCCTGGCTGAGTGGACGGGAAGAACTTTGCACTTGGAATGTATGTTATTCTTATTTCTAGAGTCCAAAGTCTGGTTGGTGGGGATTTCACTTTTTTTTTTTCCTGTTTGAAATGTCAAGTGGGCAGTATTTCTGACTTAGGTCAGGTGCATTTGGGTAAACTCATTCATGAACAATTCCTGTTGGATTGGAGATGCAGCATGGCCTAGTGGATAGAGCATGGGCCTGAAAATCAGAAGGACCTAGGTTCTAGTCATAGCTCTACCACTTGTCTGTTGCGTGACTTAGGGCAAGTCACTTCACTTCTCTGTGCCAGTTTGCTCATCTGTAAAATGGGGATGAAGACACTGAGCCTCCTGGGGGACTTGGATTGTGTGCCACCTGATTTGCTTATATCTACCCACTGTTTAGTACAGTGCCTGGCACATAGTAAGCACTTAACAAATGCCATTTAAAAAAAGATGGAAGAGGGTGACCCTTTCCCACATAGAAAGGCTTCTTTCCCCCCACTTTAGGTTTTCAGAGTGTTGGTATGGAGGGGGGGTGCTCCTAAGTCAAATGTCTGTGTCTCTTGTACTGATCTACTTCCCTGAACTCCTCTTAGGTGGAAGCTAAAGTTTGGTGCTACAGAGAATGAGGGTAATTTACCCTACTGGGTTTTTCTTCCTTCAAGTCTAAGCAGCTGCCAGGGTACCAGGGGTACTCAGGTCTAAAGTCATTACCACAGTTTTGGTAATATTTAGAACTCTTTTATTAATTGGATCATGCTAAAGATACTTTGATTTTTTTTACTTTAAAATTAAGTTGAGGGCTAAATGAGAACATGAACATATCTGGGTTAGTTTCACAATGTCCAAAATAATTATGCATTTAATAGGTTTTCTATTTGGAGAAAATTGTACTCAGGTGGTACCCAGCACTGGTCATGTCTCCAGAGATGTTCTCCAGGGGAGGGCGAATTCAGCTGATCAACCTCAAATGGAGAATTAAGAGCACGTAGCTCCTGTTCAAGTTCAGAGATGATACTGCCGTTGAAGTCTGAGCCTTCAGCTGATTGTGACCGAGAAAGTTGCTTCCGCACTGAAAGTCCATAGAGATGGGAATGAACCGCTTATTCACCAGGGGAGGCCAGGACATTTGTCACTTGGACTGCTCAGACCCCATCTGGGCTGCCTCTTCAGCAGTTGAGAAACCACTATGGGAGAGCCCCCAACAAGGATCTTTATGTAGGACTTACGTAGTGGGAGCTGTGGAGGGAAAAGAAGAATGGGTATTCAACTGACAGAAAAGCATGTACTTGATTTATTTTTTCTGTAGCAGAAGTGGATCTTGCCAGCCATCACTTTTTTTTTAAATAGTATATGTTTAGCACTTATTCATTGTCATATTTATTGAGTGCTTACTGTGTGCAAAGCACTGTACTAAACTGTTGGGAGAGTACAGTACAATGAACAGACACGTTCCCTGCCCACAGTGCTCTATATGCTGCACCCTGTACTAAGCACTGAGATAGGTACAAGCTAATCAGGTTGGACACAATCCATGTCCCACATGGGGCTCCAAGTCTTAATCTCCATTTTATAGATGAGGGAACTGAGGCCCGAAGAAGTGAAGTGACTTGTCCAAGGCACGGGTAGATGCAGGCTAATCAGGTTGGACGTAGTCCACGTCCGACATGGAGCTCACAGTCTTAACTCCTATTTTACAGATGAGGAGATGGAGGCACAGTGACGTGACTTGCCCAAAGTCACACAGCAGACAAAATGGTGGATCTGGGATTAGAAACCAGGTCCCTTTGATTCCTAGGCCTGTGTTTTATCCACGAGGCCATGCCGTTTCGTAGCAGAGCAATGATACTTAGCCCAGCTGTTATGATCTTTTCAGCCTACAGATACAGAAAAAAACAGGGAGCAGCACCAAGACCAGATGCTAGGTATAGACGGTACAGAAATATTTGATAACATTGGCAGGCCTGACTTCTGACAACTGTTAAGTAAATACGATCTTTCTGAGAGGTTCACTCAGATCCTGAGGGTACTCAATCAGTCATATTTATTGCACTTCATTTTGTTATGGTCAGTTGTCAGAGGCTCTGCTTGACCCTTTTCCCCTCACCATTAGCAAGGTAGTATGGTCAGCCCAGTCCAGGTAGTAGAGGTTGTCATCGATGGTATTTGAGCATTACTGTATGCAGAGCACTGTACTGAGTACTTGGGAGAGTACAGTGCAACAGAGTTGATAGACCTTCCCGGTCCATCTTGAGCTAACAGCCTAGAGAGGGAGACAGACATAATCGAAATAGTTTTGACTGAGCACCTGCTAGATGCATTGCATGGTATGAAGCACTTGAGAAGAGCAAAGGAGTGACACTTTCCTTGCCCGCAAGGAGCTGATATTCTAATGGAGGAACAGGGATAAAACCATTCATAAAATGTCATCAAAGGAAATAATTAGATATACCAAATTGCTGAAGATGGGTATAAATAAGTGCTCAGTGCTTGAGATGGCTGACGTGTTTATGATTTGGGATGCCACAAGTGAATCAGGAAAGCTTTGAGTAGGGGGTTTTTAGGAGCACTTTGAATATGGGGAGATTTGAGGAGGAGGCCGTTTTATGGCAGGGGAGCTGGGTGAGAGGAAGGATTAGGTGGGGGAAGAGAGCAAGGTACAGATAAACTATCTCGGTAGCACTGAAGAGAGTGAGTTGGAGTAGCAAGTCGAGAGAGCAGATATATAAGGTGGGGAAAGCCGGTGGTGAGCTGATGGTGAGGGGTTTTTGTTTGCGGAGGCGTAAGGGAAGTGAGTGGATGGTTTTTGAGGTGTGGTGAGATGCAGGCCAAGTAATGCATCAAGAACATGGTGATTGCAGCAGGATTTAATTATTGAGCACTTACTGTGTGCAGAGCATTGTTCTAAGTGCTTGGAAGAGGACAGTATAACAGAGTTGGTGACATGTTCCCTGCCTGTAATGAGTTTACAGTTTAGAGGGAGAGACAGGTAATATAAATAAATTTTGGATCCATACATAGGTTCTGTGGTGCTGAAGGAGGAGTGACTAAAGGGTGTAAATCCAAATGCAAGTGTGACGCAAAAGGAGTGGGAGAAAAGGAAATGACAGCTCAGTGGCATAGAAAACTGCACATTTTTGCTCTAGTTTTTTTTAGTTTGGTTTGAAGCTTGATGCCACGTTGCCACAGTCGTAGAAATCTTGACTTTCTTGATGACTTTTTCTACTTCTTGGTTCATAATGCATCAATGTGCTCTCTGGTCAGTAAAATTGAGTGACACAGTAATAAGTTCTGTGTCGTTAATGAAAATGTTTGACTGTGTGGAGGGCTTTCCCAAAGCAGGCTGATTACATAACCTTGGTCTGTCCTCAGGCTATTTGCCGGTTCATAACACTTTACCGACTTTATGATGTGGTTCGCTGAAATGCCACTGCCTGAAAAACATTGATTTATGATACCTCTAAATTGACATTCAAAGACTTGAGCGAGGGCAGGAGTCCTTGTGCAAAGATTTGAAGATCTTTAAATTGTCCATTGATAGCTCTGTGAATATTAGAAGCTATTAAATCGTTATTGAATTATGGTTTGAATGTGGCTAGAACGATTGCAGATTGAGATGAGCTGTGGATTAGTTCCCATTTTCCCCTGAGTCAAAAGTTGCTTTTGGGGAAGGAAGGTGCTTTGCCACTAGTGGAAGTTTTTTAATGGATTTCAAAGCATTTATTATATGTCAGTTGTTAGTAAACAGAAGATGAATCCTTGAGTTTGAAGACTTTGGTTCTAGTTTCAGCCTTTATCACTCTTTGCTGTCTGATTTTCTTCTCACTTAGCTTGGAGTAGAAGTTGGGGGAACCTAAGTTCTAGCCACGTGGGACAACCTGATGACCCTGTATCTCCCCCAGCACTTAGAACAGTGCTCTGCACATAGTAAGCGTTTAACAAATACCAACATTATTATTATTAGCCCTAGTTCTGCCACTGGCTTGCTCTAAGAACTTAATAATAATGTTGGTATTTGTTAAGCGCTTACTATGTGCCGAGCACTGTTCTAAGCGCTGGGGTAGACATAGGGGAATCAGGTTGTCCCACGTGGGGCTCACAGTCTTAATCCCCATTTTACAGATGAGGGAACTGAGGCACAGAGAAGTTAAGTGACTCGCCCAGAGTCACACAGCCGACAAGTGGCAGAGCTGGGATTCGAACTCATGAGCCCTGACTCCAAAGCCCATGCTCTTTCCACTGAGCCACGCTGACCTTCTTTTAACACACTACTGGTAGTACACAGATACCTGTCCTTCAAATATTTGGACATAGGGAAATTTGGTGTTTGGAAAGATTAAATCCAGCATGAAAGCTCCTGGAAACCAGGGCTGGTCATTCTGAAGCAAAGCGAGAGCTTTCTACAGCATCTTCTAGGTCCCTGGATCTGGGTCTGAATTGTTTCTAGTTCAGTGAAACATCAATTCTGGGAATTGTACTCATACACTTGCTCTCCATCTGAAAATTGAGCAAGATCCAAAACGGCAGCTGAAAATTGTTTTTGCTCTTAAGGACTTGAAAGCCAGCTCTGGGTTCTAAAGCAAATCAAGATGGTAACACCCACAACAGTCCCTCACTTTAACTCACATCTTGAGAGATCTTGTTTTGTTTTTAAAATGTGAGCAGTAGCTGTGACTTTTTATTCCCTGATGCCCAGTCAAATGTAATGTAATCCACTGAAAGAACTGGCAGAAAGAACAGAAAGTAAAAATCAGAAATTGACCAATGCTACACAACCTTTCCTTACCCTTCTACATTCATTCATTCATTTAATCATATTGAGTGATTACTGTGTGCAAAAGACTGAACTAAACGCTTGGGAGAGTGCAATACAACTACAGAGACACTTCTTGCCAACAGTGAGCTCACCGTCTAGAGGGGGAGACAGACAATGAAAATACATAAATAGATTGATAAGACTAATCATTATTAAGGATAATAATCCACTAGACTGTAAACTTTGTGGGCAGAGATCCTGACTGCCACCTCCTTTGTGTTATACTTTCCTACGTACTTAGTACCGTGTTCTGCACGCAGTAAGTGCTCAATAAATACCATTGATTCATTGCTGGAATCAGCAGCTGCTGCAACATTTATTATGAGTCTACTATGTGCAGACCACTGTTGGAGGCACTTGGGCAATCAATCCCTGCTCTTGAGAAGTTTAATGGGGAGAGAGATAAACCCATATTTCCTTTGTTTCAGCATTTGTTACCTAAACATTTGCAACATAAATCGTATCCTGAAAACCTCTCAATCTACTCGGCAAAGGAGTGTTTCTCTTCTGTTTTCGTGGATGAAATCCCTCATCACTGAAGGGAAAAGAAAAATGCTTGTTTTGAATCTTGTCATTATCATTATTTAAGGATTGACCTACTGAGTGTGAGGCACTTACTAAGCAACTAGGAGAGTATAAGCAAGTCACATAATAACTGTGGTGTTTTAAGTGCTTACTATGTGCCAGGCACTTTAATAATAATGTTGGTATTTGTTAAGCGCTTACTATGTGCAGAGCACTGTTCCAAGTGCTGGGGTAGATACAGGGTAATCAGGTTGTCCCACGTGAGGCTCACAGTTAATCCCCATTTTACAGATGAGGTAACTGAGGCACAAAGAAGTTGTGACTTGCCCACAGTCACACAGCTGACAAGTGGTAGAGCCGGGATTCGAACCCATGACCTCTGACTCCCAAGCCCGGGCTCTTTCCACTAAGCCACGCACTTTATTATGTGCTGGGGTAGATACAAGTCATTCAGTTTGGACACAGTCCCTGTCCCACATGGAGCTCACACTCTTGTTCCCCATTTTACAGATAGGTAACTGAGGCCCAAACAAGTGAAGTGACTTGCCCAAGGTTCCACAGCAGACAAGTGGCAGATCCGGGAATAGAACCCAGGTCCTTCTGACAACCAGGCCCTTGCTCTATCCACTAGGCCTTGCTGCTTCTCTAAGTCAATAGAATTAACTGAGCACTTAACTCTGTGCAGACCACTGGACTAAACACTTGGAAGGGTACAGTGAAGGTAACAGACATGATTCCTTCCCCCAAGGATTTTACAATCTACCAGGGGAGATGTGCCAAAATAAATTGCAAGTAGGAGGAAGCAATGGAGTGTAAATATGTGCAAAAATGCCGTGTTGGAGTGGGGTGAGTACCCAAGTAGTTAAGTGATGTGGAAGTGCTGAAGTGGCAATAGGGGCAGAAAATCGGGTGGAGATTGGATATTGGTCACCGAAGGCCTCCTGGAGGAGCAGTGATTATTTAGAAGGATTTGAAGATGGCGCGAGTCAAAGTTTACCAGATGTTAGGGGAAGGGAGAGCATGAGCAAAAGATCGGTGGTGAGAGATGAGAATGAGGCACAGTCAATAGGTTGGTTTAAGAGGAATGATGTGTGTGAACTGGGGTACAGTAGGAGAGGAGTAATGATAAGTAATGGGGGGGAGAGCTGATTGAGTGGCTTCAAAATCCCTGCCTTCCAGGAATTTACAACCTAAGGGAGTCGTTAGAAAGACAAAAATTATTTACAAATTGTGGGCCACAGGGAGGAAGAACAAAGATATAAAAATATGCAATACAAATGTGTCTAAGTGAAATAGTTGAAAAAACAGTGGAATGTGAAAAATTAAAATATGCTTTGGTATATAAATACTGAGAATAACTGTCATTTGCCTGCATGAGCAAGCCGTGAGGCCACAGCGAAATGGTGGGATGAATATTTGTGGAGTGTTTTCCCTTTTAGAAGGTGGGGGATTTTTTTTTTCCCTAAATAAAATTTCCTATTCCTCATTTTGGTGGGACTGGAAGAGTCAAAATCCTTAATTAATTCTTCCATCACCCAAAAGTACTGTGACAGTCATTTTGAACCCAAACAAGGTTTCCTGATTTTTTGGGGGGGGAGCTCAGCGAGGCTGATATACTCGGAGATTTTTGCCAGTCCCTAAGGCTCCTCTTTAGAAGATGGATTTAATCTCACTTCACTTCTCATTCACTTAAAAGTTGCCTTCAGGAAAACAAGAAGATGTAGAACATGCAAGCACCCACTGACCATGTCTGCGTGGGGTAAACTTGCTGGCAGATTGAACGAAAATAAATTGACATTTAATGATACCTCATTCTTTAGAGACCTTAAAGAGTAGATCTGACATCTGCCCTTTAAGGTGTGATTCAACTGAGTAGGATGCGGTAGTACTAGATGAAGCTGGTACAGAGAGCCTTATTCTGTCACACCAATCCTTTTGCAGAATGATGTTATAGAAAAATGATACAGGCAGCAAAATGGGTTATGGAGTGGAGAGGCGAGAGAGCGGGGACCAGTGCGGGGCTGTTAGAGTAGCCTAGCCAGGATATGTTGGCTTGGACCAGGGTGGTGGCTCTTTGGATACAGAGGAAGGGGTGGGTCTGGGAAATGTTGTGGAGGAAAAGCTGGCGGGATTTAGCAGTTGACTTAAAAGCCTGAATTGAAAGGCGGTGAAGAGTCAAGGGTCATACCAAGGATGGAGCTTCTGGGATGGAAAGGATGATGATGGTGTTGAATGTGGTGGGAAAAGTAAATGGAGGAGTGGGTTTGGGGGAGAAAGAGGAATTATCTTTTAAACATATTGAGCTTGAGGTGCCAGTGGGGTATCCATGTGAAGATATCCTATAGGCAAGAGGAAATGCTAGAATGCAGGGGAGGTAAGAAGTTTGCCTAACAAAGTGTGTGTGTTTGTGTGTGTGTGTACAACAGCGCTAAAATCCATCGTTTCCTCCCCATCCAAACTGCTACCATGTTAATCCCAATGACTTATCCTATCCCGCCTTGCTTACTGTATCAATCTTTTTGTTGACCTCCCTGCCTCCTTCCTTTCCCTACTCCAGTCCATACTTCACTCTGCTGCCCGGATCATTTTTCTACCAGAAGGTTCAGTCCATATTTCCCTTCTCCTCAAGAACCTCCAGTGGTTGCCCATTCACCTTCTGCATCAAACAGGAACTCCTCACCACTGGCTTCAAAACACTCAATCACCTTGCCCCCTCCTACCTCACCTCACTACTCTCCTACTATAATCCGGCCCTCACCCTTCGTTCCTTTAATGCTAACCTTCTTACTGTACCTCAATCACATCTATCTCTCTGCCGACCTCTCACCTGCATCCTGCTTCTGGCCTGAAATGCCCTCCCTCCTCATATCCAACACACAGGTACTCTCCCCCACCTTCAAAGCCTTATTGAAGGCACATCTCCCCCAAGAGACCTTCCCTGACTAAGCCCTTTTTTTCTTTTCTTCAACTCCCTTCTCTGTTGCTTTGATTTGCTCCCTTTATTCATCCTCTCTCCCAGCCCCATCGCACTTATGTACATATCTGTATTTTATGTATTTATTTATATTAATGTATGTCTCCCCCTCTAGACTGTAAACTCATTGTGGGCAGGGAATGTCTGTTATTTTGTTATACGACAGTATGTAACTAGCACAGGTGAGTTTTCACTTGTAGCAGATGGCCATCCACTTGCTAGCCACTGCCCAAGCTAGGAATGGAATGGATTTTCCTCTGCCTGATTCTCCCTCCTGTAGTTGAGACTGATAGAGTACTGGAAACTCTCCAGGTATGATCCTGAGAGGGGAGAAGCTTGCTACCTAGGTTTTGTATCCCTGGATTCTTCACTGGCTTTCAGCTCTCACTTTCAGTCTCCTGCCAAATCCTTTTGGATCTTTTGGCACAACATTTTCTGGGCCCACTCCATCCAGACACCTACTACCCTGGACCAAGCTTTGGATTTATCATGAAAGATTGCATAAGCAATTCTTATAGCACATTAGTTGACTGGATGTTGGGGAGAGGGGGAGAATTAGGGTGATGAGAGGGAGATTTTTGTGAGATTTCTCATCAGCACCACCACTACTTGTCCTCAGGCTACAAACAGATCCTGGAGTAGGCTCTGAGGTGGTAAGGGTGATTTGTGGCTCTACAACTATTGGTTTTCAGTCAAGCAGTGGTATTTATTGAGCACTCACTGGTACCAAGCAATATATTAAGTGATTGAGGGAATGCAATATGAAAGAATTGGTAGGCATGGTCCCTGCCTTCAAGGAACTTTCAATCTAGTAGGGGAGACAGACATTAAAATAAATTTTAATAAACAGAGTATAAGGTTATAGACATACATGTTCTGGGACTGGGGGTGAGTATCAAAGTGGCTGCCCACGAAAATGCATAGGTGATACAGAAGGGAGGGAGATGAGGTCAGGAGATAAGATTAGTCAGGGAAGGCTTCTTGGAAGAGATAGGATTTTAGTAGAGCTATGGATCAATCAATGGTATTGAGTGCTTACTGTGTGAGAGAGTGCCAGATGGGGAGAGTGGTGGTCTGTTGTATATGAAGTAGGAGCGAGATCATGAAAGCAAAGAGTTGATGATGAGAGAGACAAGGCAATTAGGAGTTAATAGAGGAGCAAAATGTGTGGGCTGGGTTTAGGGGAAGAGGTGTTAGAGCACCCTAAAGCTGATGTTGAAGAGTTTCTGTTTGTTGCAAAAGATCGATGAACAACCTTTGGAGTTTTTGAGGAGTGAGGAAACATGGACAGAAAATAAAATGATCCAGGTGGCAGAGTGAAGTATGCACTGGATTTGGGAGAGACTAGAGACAGGGAGATCAGCAAGGAGGGAGTTGCAGTAATCAAGGCAGGATATGACAAGGGCTTGGACCAGCATAGCAGTTGGGATGGAGAGAAAAGTGTAGATTCAAGAGATGTTGTGAAGGTAGTGCTAACAAGATTTGGTGACAGACTGACCGTAAAGATTGAATGAGAGATGAATCAAGGAGTAGGGCTTGAGATAGGGAGGTTGGTGGTGATCTATACAGAAATGGGAAAGTTGAGGGAGGAGAGGGTTTGGGTGCAAAGATGAGAGGAGTTAAGTTTGAGGTGTCAGGCAGGACATCTGTGTAGAGGCGTCCTGAAGGCAGGAGGAAATTTGAGCCCTCAGAGAAGGAGAGGGGTTGGGGCTGGAGAGGTAGAATTGGTAATCATTTGTGTAGAGATAGTAGGAGTAAGCCATAGGAGAAAATGAGTTCTCTGAGGGAGCGGGAGTAGATGGGGAATAGAAGGGCACCCAGAACTGAGCCCTGAGAGATTCCCACAGGGCGTGGGAGGCAGAGGAGGAGCTGGCCAAAGACATTGAGAAGAAGTGGTCAGAGAGATAAGAGGGGTAACAGGAGAGGATAGTGTTAGTGAAGCCAAGGTTGTAACTTCTTTGATCAAAGGTTGATGTATGGTGTTAGATTTGCCTGGTGCAAATTCAGGGAAGTGGACTTTTTGACAGGAACATTCCTTTCAACAAATATGCCAGCCCCACACAGGCACAGCCACTCTATTTTTAGTCCCCAAGTCTTGCCAAACATAGTTTTAGCAATGTCGTCTTTTTTTTTGTGTGTGTGGGGAGGATAAAGGGGGAAGGAAGGAGAAGAAAAGGGGGTGGAAGAGACGAAATGCAAAATGAAGTAAGGCCATCTAACTTTATGGCTTAGGGTATGCTTGCAAGACTCTCTGGGGCTGAAAGAGAGAGACCTCATACAGCTCCTTCTCTTTCTAGTTTTGCATCTCATGAACCTCATTATTTCTCTGATGCTTTCAGCAAATCTGACTTAACTAGGACAAGAGGACTCTGCCACACATTAGAAGGCTAGCTGAGCTCCCAGTGCCTTCTTGGTGACATCCTAGCAGGTTCCTGGAGGCTGGCTGACGTCGATTCTCCCGAAGATTAGTTGTAAAGCTGAGGGAAGCCATTATTCTCGGTACTTCTTATTTATTCAAGAACCAGTGGGTGGAGATGGATCAGCATCCTCTTCCCCTAACTTGTTTAGGCCCAAGAGTGCCTTTCTGAATCAGGCAAAGAGTGTGGGTATGCCTGGGGGATTGTTTGACCTACATATCAACTCTCCTCCCTCCCCCACTCCTCTTCACTGTACTCATTGGATAGGGATTATGTGCTGCAGTCACTTGTAAAACATGTTGCCAAATGCAGAGCCGAATCCTCATTGAATTCCTCAGTGAATGCTAGAAACTAAATTGTGACCTTCTGGGGCAATAGCTCTGCCGATCAGCTGCACTGCGATGATTTTAGGAATGGTTGAGGGTCAGGAGAGAGAGAAAGGAACTCCCTGCCATCCCTAGAAAATGCCAAGGTGAAGAAACCTCTTGCAGGATTTACCGGAGAAGCCCGGGGTGATGGCACAAGTCACTCTGTGAAGCTTTTCGGGAAGAGGGAACCTTGAAATGGGCAGTCAGTGGAATTTACTGAGAGCCCACTGAACGCAAAAGCACTGCACTTGACACTTGGGAGAATTCAAGAAAAGCCTGACACATGTTTCCTGTTCATGAGAAATTTGCAATCCAATGGGGTGATGGACATATAATGAGAAGCAGTGTGGCTTCGTGGAAAGAGCACGAGTTGGGAATCAGAGGTCGTGGGTTCTAATCCTGGATCCGTCACTTAGCTGTGTGACTTTGGGCAAGTCATTTAACTTCTCTGTGTCTCAGTTACCTCAACCGTGAAATGGGGATTAAGACTGTGAGCCCCACGTGGGACAATCTGATAAACTTGTCTACTCCAACACTTAGAACAGTGCTTGGCACATAGTAAGCACTTAACAAATACCATCATTATTATTATAATTATAAATGGTGGGACTGTAAGTACAATGAACCAAGAGCGGGTATCAGAAATAATACTCGAATTTACAGATATACATAGGCTTAGTGGAAAGAGGACGGGCTTGGGGGGTCAGAGAACCTGGGTAAAGTGACTTGCAATATGAGCAAGTGACCTAACTTCCCGGTGCCCAAGTTTCCTCATATGTAAAATGGGGATTCAATCCCTATTCTCCCTTGTACTTTGATTCTGAGCCCCATGTGGACAGGGACTGGGTCCCACCTGATTATCTTGTATCTACCACAGTGCTTAGAGCAGTGCTTGACACACAGTAAGCACATAACAAATATCACAATTATTGAGGATGGATATAAATACATAAGCGCTCAGGGTAACTGCCCCTTGAGGGTCAGGGACTGTGTCTAATTCCCACTCTTTCACTTAATACAGAGCTCTGCACACAGTAAATGCTTAATTAATACTATTATTATTACTACAACTTGAGGTGTTGAGAATGAAACTTAGAAAACTTCCTGGAGGAGGTAGCATTTTTAAGGGGTCTGAAGATGGCGGCTCCAGGAGAGGTTGGGAATAAAAGGAGGGTTTGGGGCCCGAAAGGACTCTAGAGCCCAAGTAGGTCTGTAAAAGGAGTAATAGGTTCCTGAGGCAGGGTGGGAGGTGCTTTGTGCATTTACTTGGCTTCCTGTTTTCTTCCCTCCTTTCTTCTGCTTGGAGTAGCTCATCTCTACATTAGTACCACTCAGTTTCATTACTCCCGTGTACAGGAAGCAACCAAAACCCATTCCTAGTAGTTGCCAAAACAAACTGAAGTGGTTCTTTAGCAAAATGCGGAATATTTGTTCTGCTTCCAGCTTGTAATTCTATCTCTGTCCTTTCTCCATTGTAAGTGGAACTGGCCAGTTATCTTCTCATCAAGGGCTCTCATTAAAGCCAGGGGAAGGTTTTTCTGTTTTATCAGAGAGACTTTCAAAGCTTTGGAGGCTTATTTGTTTTGCTGGGGATGTTGGAGGGAGTGCTTTTTCCCCTTCAAGGTGTGGCTGCTTCTCTTTCAGGAGTGGGGGCTCTGGAACCACCTTCATCTGTGTTGCAGAAAAGTGTATTTTTCTCTCCCCAATTTAGGTGACGTTCATTTTAGTTTCCTATATCGTTCTAATGGTAGACACATCCCTGTCCTAGAAATGGCTGCATTTTGGGGGTTCAGGAAGTCCTTAGCCTTAGGACACAATTGGTCCCTGAAATTTTAAGTTGAAATCAATCAATGGTATTTATTGAGCACTTACCGTGTACAGAACACTGTAGTGAGTGCCTGGGAGAAAGTATAACGTGACAGAGTTGGTAGACATGTTCTCTGACCACAGTGTAATTTGCTCAATTTTTCCTGCAAAGAACAACATTGTAAATGGGCTTCTTGAACCAGGTGGTTCCTTACTTGCACTAAAATTACTTAGTATCATATACTGTCAGTTACAGATGAGTTAATGGGGATGCATTGGGTTATTTGTTATTGTCTTGTCCGGTTTCCCCAGATTCTTGTCTAGATTGGGCAGCTCCTGCCACCAACTTCTCCTCAACCCGAGGCTCATACTGCAGGGCAGTATGAGTCCAGGAATCCAAGGCTGAACCAGGATGGTCCGGGGAGGAAGGGGCCGCACAACCACACCTACAGCTGATGCAGCTCCAGTCCCGTGCTCCTTGATCGCTTGCTTGTTTGCATTAATGTCTGTCTCCCCACTTTAAACTGTTGTGAGCAGGGAATGTGTCTGATTATTGTTATACTGTACTCTCCCAAGTGCCTAGTTCAGTGCTCTGCGTGCCATAAGTGCTCAATAAATATGGTTGACTGACACTTAAGGCAGCATGGCTTAGTGGATAGAGCACAGGCCTGGGAATCAGAAGGATGTGGGTGCTGATCCCAGCTCTGCCACATGTCTGCTGTGTGACCTTGTGCAAGTCACTTCTCTGGGCTTCAGTTACCTCATCAGTAAAATGGGGATTAAGACTGGGAGCCCCATGTGGAACAGGGACTGTGTCTAACCTGATGATCTTGGATCTACCCCAGCGCTTAGAACAGTGCTTGGCACACAGTAAGCACTTAACAAGTACGTAATTATTATTAGTGGACCCAGAGGACCCCTGGAGTAGAGTTGATCAGAGGGAGATTTGGGTGTGGGAAGGTGTGTGGGGAGGAAGAGCTGAAAAGCAATGAATGAGGGGACAGGATGAGTTGATAGCAGAAGAGCTTGGTTTTGAAGAGTCGGACTTGATGCCTTGAACTTAGCGCAAATTGAGAGGAATAGGAAGCACCATTTGTTGTCCCTCAGACTCTCAACAATTGAGAACAATCTGCAGGCAGATGGATGGGAGCTGGGAAACCTCTGCCAGGATCAGTTCCAGAGAGATTCCTCTGCCTTAAGATGATCTCAGGCTTAATGGCAGTTATTTGACTTTGGACTTTAAAATTTGACTTTCTCCAGCTATTTTCCAAAACATGACAAGATTTGAAGATTTTTGGCTGCTCTTTGGGGCAGATTTTTTTTTTTGAAGCCCTATCATGTCTCTTCGTGATAAGCAGCTCTCCAAGGCAGAGACTTGGTGGTGATGGTGAAAGAGGCCCGTTTCCCCAAAATTACTGGCCGTATTTTCATACAGGGAAACCTTGTGGCTTTTTAGGCAGCTGAGGAAACTGCTGTAGCTGCTTTAATTTGTACAACTTTTAAAATATTAATGTGCATAGTTTAATTGTTAAAATTCCCAGAGGCTTTTGAGGAAAAAAATCAACTACATTTAACATTCTATTTGTAATAGAGTGGAGGCTGAGAAAAAACGGCAACTGTATTTTCATCCTCCCATCTACACTCCCCTTCACTGTAAATCTCACACTATTACATTCAATAGATTAGACCTGCAAGGATGTCGGTTAACTTCTGAGCTTGATTCAGCAATTCCTGACTAGCCAGTATTCTTCAAGCAGTGGTATTTATTGAGCCCTTACTTTGTGCAGAGCAGTGTATTAAGCCCTTGGGACAGTACAACCGAGTTAATAGACACCATCCCTGCCCACAAGGAGCTTACAGCCCCTTCCCCACCCGACCTCCCCCCGCCCCCACCTCCACTTCCTTCCTGAGGAACCACAGAAGAGCCAGAGGGAGAAAACCAACTCATTGGAGTTTCTTGGAAGAGTGGCAGGAGTCTGGGGTAGACTTGGCCATGGGATCCTGAGAAGGGTCAGCAGAGCCAAGCCCCCTTAACCGGATCTTTCTTTGACCCTGCAGCCCCTTGGTGTAGTGGTTAGAGAATGGGCCTGGGAGTCAGAAGGTTCTAATCCCTCTCCCCAACTTGTCTGCTTTGTGACCGTAGGCAAGTCACTTAACTCTCTGTGCCTCGGTTACATCATCTGGAAAATGGGTATTGAGACTGTGAGCCCCACGTAGGACAGGGACTGCGTCCAACTCGATTAGTTTGTATCCACCCCAATGCTTAGTACGGTACCTGGCACATAGTAAGTGCTTCATAAATACCATAATTATTACCTTTCCTTGGCCAGCTCCCTCCAGCTGTTTCCCCAATTCCTCGGCTAATTCTATATCTTAATCCCGTGGAGGCCCACAGTAAAATGAACCTATGGGTGCTTTGCAGAGCTCATCCACTCAGCCTTCATGATGGGCTTACAAGTTAAGAAAATGGAGAAACTGAGGCGATGACCAGCAAAGGGCTTTAATAAGTCAGTGATGGAATCTGCCTTAGAATCCTGACCAATTCTTTTAGAACATGTTGTAAAAATGTTTCAAAGGAAACATTTCTACCTTTTTTTTTTTTTTTTTTTTTTACCAAAGTATGACTCAGTGGAAAGATCGTGAGACTGGGAGCCAAGAGATCCAGGTTTCAGTTCTGGCTCCACCATTGTCCTGCAGTGAAACCTTGAAGCCATTTCCTTGTCTGTAAACTGTGGATAAGAGAAAATTGTGAACCTCTTGTGGGGCAGGGGCCGTGTCTGGTAGGATAACCTCGGATCCACCCCGGTGCTCAGCACATAGGAAATGCTTAGTAAATGCCATATGTATTATTATTGTCTTGAGCTGTGGAATCTTAAGCTTCTAAGGGTGTCCTGTGGACATCTCTGAGGAATTTGGTGGAGTCTCCAGTGCTGCTTAAGTTCCAACTGAGCCCCACTGAAGGTCAAGAGAAGTATTTTTCTTGCTGGCTGGGTGCAGAGGAGAAAAAACTTTGTCTTCTCCCTGAATCTGCTGTAGAATATTGTATTGCTTAGTAGGGAAGGCTTAAGGAGGTCAGGTACTTCTCTAGTCTAGTGATTCACTGGTAGGTGTTAGGGTGAAGAGGATTCAGGGGAACTCCCCCCCCGCCCCCGCTATATTTTCCTTCCACCCCAAACCAAATAATTTGAAACTCTAGGGAGAAGATGGTAGAGATTTTCAGCCCACTCTATTAAACATAAAGCCAAGAATTATACCGTGGTAAATCTTCAAAGACTGAAGTAGTACAGGAATTATTAGTTCTAGAGCCCTGGCTCACTGTGGGCTTCCTGATATTAGCAATCTCCAAAGGATTCCCAGTTGGGGGTAATTGGGATGGGAGGTTGGGTGTCCAACAGCTATCTCCGCCTCCCTCTACTGGGATCCTCTCCTAGCTGTGGTTGTGGCCTGAAGTGGCGATCCTTTCCTACAGCTCCTGACCGTTGCTGTGTTACCTGGGCAGAAGAAGGGAAGGAAGGATGGTGACAATCTGGTGTCAAGAGGAGGACACGAAAAAGTAGTTCAGTATTCACATTCCCTTTTGTGGGTCCTGCGAGTAGCCCCCCTCAGTCAGGCAGTCAATCGTACTTATTAAGCGCTTACTGTGTGCAAATCACTGTACTAAGTTCTTGGGAGAGTACAGTATAACAGTAAACAGACACATTCCCTGCCCACATGAGTGGACTGGTCACTGTCTTCTGGAGACTGGAGATTCCCTGCTCTGTGCTGGACTGCAGTGTCTCTAGTCAGTGCTTGAGCACATAGTAAGTGCTTAACAAATACCATCATCATCTTTGGTCTGCCATTTTCTTGTTTGTGAAACTGGGGCCTTTCTCTCTCTATTGACTATGAGCTCGCTCCTGCTGTGTCTTTTCTCCTACTGTGCCCCTACAGCCCTAGGTTGTCAAAAGGGCCTTTTCCAAGAGCATGGAGGTAATTAAGGAGTTGAATTGCTTCCAGTCACCTCCAAGCCTCATTTGGGCAATGGGTTGTGCTTTCCTTTTGCAGAGAGAAACTGGGAAACCTAATAAGAAGGGCAGGCTTGGCTGGGGCATTGTCAAACCTGCTTAATTGGGCTCTAATTATACTTTCAGCTGGCATATTGGGCAATGTTTTAGGAAATCGTGGATTGCCCAAGAGCTGATTTTGAAAAAAGTAATTTCTGCTTGGAAGGGGAAAGTGGTGAGTCTGTATTTGGCAGTTCCAGGTTGGCGGAGGAAGAGGACATAAAGAAAACCAAGGCAATTCCTTCTTCCCACTAGGTACTACTCCCTCAGCAACTTGAATGAAGTTTAGAGCCAGATTTTTTTCATTTGTAAGGCTGCAAAGTAGCCTAGGCTCCTACACCTTCTAATAGTATGCTGCAAGACTGAAGTACAGAAGGCCGTTTGGTCAGCTCTTTGGAAGAAGAACCTCAGTTAACCAACCAGTGCCAGTTGAATTTGGCCACTATTGGAGACAGACCCTGGAGTCAGTAGTCTTACATGAGAGGTGGCTGGATTGGAGAAGTTTAGCATGATTCGTCAGCAATCTTGTGTTAAAGCAAGTCACTGCACTCCTCTGTGCCTCACTTACCTCATCTCTAAAATGGGCATTGAGACTGACAGGGACTGTGTCCAACCTGATTTGCTTGTATCCACTCCAATGCTTAGTACATAGTCTGGCACATAGTAAGTACTCAACAAATGCCATTATTATTATTATTATCATCATTATTGTGATAGTCTGGTGTTATCCTTGCTCTGGGAAAGTCTATTCTGAAAAAGTATGTCCATCTTTTTATTCTCCTCTACCTAGGTTTAGAAAGTATTGAGCCACAGAATGAGTTGCTACAAAATCCAGCCAGGTTGGACAAGTGACTGTTGCAGTTATAATTACATTTATATTGGCTTCTGTGTCATCTATGCATTTTGATCTGTGACCATTTGGACATTTGATATTTGCCCCAACCTCTCACCACTTATGAGCTTATCTTTACATTGTATATTGTAAATGACTTGTTTATTCATATTAATGTCCGTAAGCTGTAACTAGACTGTAAGCTTGTCTTGGGCAGAGAATGTGTCTGCTAATTTTGTTGTATTATACTATCCCGAGAGCTTAGTACAGTGATTTGCACTTAGTAAGCACTCAGTAAATATGATTGATTAAAGGATGGGAATAATGGGAATGGGACCAGGTTGTAAGGCTGCCCATCCTTTTTTTTAAAGTAATTTTTTAAAAAAGGTATTTAAGCATTTATTATTTGCCAGGCAGTATACTACGTGCTGGGGTAGATAAAAGTAAATCAGGCTGTACATGGTCCTTGTCCCACATGGGCCTTAGTGTAAATCACCATTTTACAGAAGGAACTGAGGTAAGGAGAAGTGAAGTAACTTGCCCAAGGTCACACACAAGACTTGTTGCAGAGCTGGGATTAGAATCCAGCTCCTTCTGACTCCCAGGCCTGTACTCTAGCCACTAGGCAACACTGCTTCTGCCCCTTTTTTGAATCCTTTATCTAGTGTGTGATGTTTGTCCCCTAAGCAAAAGGCCTACAGTTACCCACCTCAAGCTGGGAGCCTGGGACAAGATTTCAACAAGAATCCAGCAGTAGGATCTATCAGGCATTTCCTAGGACATGATCCCTGTCTCCAGGGAGTTTAAAGTTTAGCATGAAGAATATGCGTTCTGGGGGGATGGTATGTTGGTCTGCACAACGGAGAATCTGAGTGTGTTTAAAGAACTGTTTGGTAGAACCCCTTGCCTCCATTTTTTTTTCCCCTCCAACTTAAGTGTTTGCCCACTCTTTACTGTTAAATGGGTACCTACTGAGGAACTGGTCTCCGATTATCAGAAGTCTCAGAACTCAATTCTCATAATTTATTGAAGCCAAAAAATCTCTTGCAGGTCTCTTCCCAATTTATCCCCTGCTGCTATTTGGACACATTGGAAGTTTTCTTGTAAGCCCCTTATGGGCTGGGATCCTGCCAATCAACATTGTAGTAAGGTGCTCTGCACACAGTAAATACTCAGTAACTATCATTGATTCGTACACATTTTCTCCTTTTCTCCTGAGCCCCTCGACTTGCTTGTGGAAGTCAGTCAGTCCAACAGTGACATATATCAAGTACTTACGGTGTGCAGAGCCCTGTACTAAGCTAGTGGAAAGAGCAGGAGATCCAGGTTCTAGTCCCGGCCTGCCACTTTCCTGCTGTGTGATCTTGGACAAGTCACTTCTGTGCTGCAGTTTCCTCGACTGTTAAATGGGGAAAAACTATTTTTTTAAAAATCTTATTCGTTAAATGCTTACTATGTGTCTAGCATTATTCCTAGCCTTCTCCCTTTTTTTCTCCTTCCCTCTTCAACTGTGAGTCCCACGAGGGACAGGGACTGTGACTGATCTGATTATCCGGTATTTACTCCAGTGTTTAGCACAATGCTGTGCACAGGGTAAATACTTAATAAATGCCTTCATGATTATCATTAGTAATGATTACAGTCTTCCACTACTCCTTAATCATGAATTCTGCTACCTGCATTCAGCATATCTTCTTGCTCTTGCTTCTTGCTCAGTATTTGTGTTGAGTGGACGTGCCCAGTACATAGCTTCTTTAAAGTTCTGGGAGCCATGATTTAGAGCCTCAGTGGGGTGAGAAGCAGGGGCCTGTGGCAAAATGACCCTGAAATAATGCTGGACTCACTTCTTGCTGCAGTCTATGCGAAGTAACCAAACCTCTGTAGCATCTGGTTCCCGCATTTTGCACAGCTGGGGAAGTTGGGTCACAGATGGGATGGTGGCTAGGATGGTGATGTGTGTGACTGTATGTGTATTGTGTGCAAAAGCGATCTGTCAGCCTGCAGATGCAATTTCCTGTTCTTCCATGACCAGTTGCATGAGGGGCATTTTCCTTGCAGTGCTGTGTGTGTTGGATGAACAATTCTGATCTGATCTTTCCTCTTTTCTGGGCATTGGCACCTCTCTCTCTCTCCTTGTCCCTCCCCCTTTTCTCTCCTTGTCCCTCCCCGTCCCGCCTCCCCTCCCCCTTTTCTCTTTCCCTCTCTCTCCCCTCACCCCCCCACCCCGCCCAGCTCCCCCTCCTTCTGGTCATGGACTGTAACATTTCCAAAGGAATTCTCAGTGCTCTAAGTCCCTGCCCGTGGCCTTGTTCTGCCTCCTGTTGTTTCTGTGTTCATTCAGAGACCCCTGCAGAGCATGAGTAGTCAAGAGCTACACAGGGAACCTGGATACATCTTTTGGAAAAGAAGAGAAAAATTTTTTTCTTTTCCTTGCATGGCAGGATATGTGCTGGGAAGCTTCTGAGTTTGAAGAAGCAGTGTTTTTTTTGTCTCTTTAGGACTGTTACCTAGGAGATGAATTGCCCTCAGTAGCCAAAGCGATTAGAAATTTGTCCACTGTTACCCTTGAATGCAAAGGACGCCAACATATTGAACTCCTTTCTTTTCCCAGGGAGGAGAATGAAAAGGCCTTATCATGAGCTCTTTTCATTGGAAACCAAGTCCTCCCCAAGTCTCAGTGACGTATCCCAAGATGGCTTTCTGCTGTGGATGTGCTTAAATTCAAGGCTGGAGGGGCCTTCTAGCCATTCTTCCCAGCAGTCATACAGACAAGGCAAAAAAGGACTTTTCTCCCTACTTTCTCTGTTCTTGGTCCTGAAGTCTTAGTACCTTAGGCAGACTGGGGATTCCTTCACCATCATCATCATCAACACCATCAGTAAGTTAGGTTTATTGAGCTCCTATTTTATGTCAAGCACCCTATGAAGTACCAGAAGAGTGCAGTGGAATGTTTTTAAATGACCACAAGAGCCAGGTGTGATTTAATAATAATAATAATAATAATCATGGCATTTGTTAAACATTTACTATGTGCCAGACACTGTACTAAGTGGTGGGGTGGATACAAGCAAATTTGGTTGGGCACAGTCCCTATCCCACATGGGGCTCACAGTCTCAATCTGTGTCTAATTTGATTAATTTGTATCTATCCCAGCGTTGAGCACAATGTTTGGTACAATGTAAGTGTTTAACAAGTACCACTATTATTATTATTATCATTATTAGTTCAGTGGTATAATGTGCTATCTTTTCTTTGGACCCCTTTCTCTATTGGAAAGAAATTAGTAACAAGTCCAAACATTTTCTACAACTAACTTGCTGGATGACCTTAGGAAATCACTTACCTCTTGGACCTTAGTTTCCTCGTCTGTAAAACTGGGGATAAAATACTGCTCTCCCTACCTTCTAAATGATTACGGGATGGGGACCATGTCTGATGTGAGTACCTTGAATGATAATTGTGGTATTTGTTAAGCTCTTCCTATGCGTCAAACACTGTACTAAGCACTAGAGTAGATACAAGGTAATCAAGTCCCACTTGGGGCTCACGGTCTACATAGGAGGAAGAATAAGTACTTAATTACCATTTTGCAGATGAGGGAACTGAGGCACAGAGAACTTAAGTGACTTGTCTAAGGTCACATAGCAGGTAAGTGGTGGAGACAGGAATAGAACCCAAGTCCTCTGACTGCTAGGCCCGTGCTCTTTCTGGTAGACCATGCTGCTTTCCTGCTCTGTCTACCCCAGGGCTTAGCACAGTGCTTTGGCTTCTGGTAAGCATTTAATGTTTTCCATAATAATGATGATTATAGCCATTATTAATAGTAATGGAACTGTATTTGGAACTTTTCTGTGGGCTTAACCGATACCTGTTTACTGAACCTCCTCAATAGATACTAATGTTCTTGTAGTGCCTGCCACTCAATCATGGTGTAAATTTTATTGATGATCTGGAAATCTGCGCTCCCATTTTACCTGACTGAAAATAAATAAACTGGAACAGACTTTCTGCCAAAAATAAATTTGGAACAAAGTCATGTTTTATCTCTTGTGGGGATGGGCATTCAATCATTCAAATGTATTTACTGAGCACTTACTGTTTGCAAAGCACTGTATTAAGTGCTTGGGAGAGTATAACAGACACATTCCTTGTCCACAATGAGCTCACAGTCTAGAGGATCTGTGCAACTGATTTGTAAGTGGTCTCATGGTAACAGGAGTCAGCATTGGGTTCCAGGAATGGAGCCTCACTTGCCAGAACTTCTTGGTAGACATGATCCCTGCCCTTAAGGAGCTTACAATCTACTGGGGGAGACAGACATTTAAATAAATAACACATAGGGGAAGCAGCAGAGTGTAAGTGTATGTACTTAAGTGCTCTGGGGTGTGTGGGGTGGTGGGGGTGGGGGGTAATTTTGCAATTACAAGAACTCAACCCCAGTGGGCTAAAAGTTCAGAAGGGACTTGATCATTTGACCTCACCGTGACTCACTGGAACAAATCAGCAAGCAACAAATACCAGGCAATCATTGGTATTTACTAAGTGCTTACTTTGTGCAGAGTACTGTACTGAGTGCTTGGGGGAGAAGCAGACAGTTGGTAGGCAGGATCTCTAAGGAGTCTCTTGGGGCATCCTTCTCCCTGGTCCATGAAGCTTCCACTGAGAATCTTAAGGATTTTACAATCTAGTGTAAGTTCCTTGTGGACAGGAAATGGACCACTTTTTTGTTTTATACTTCCCAACTTTTTAATACAGTGTTTTGTCCACAGTCTTGTCTTGTCATATCCTGTCGAGTCGTGTGGTTGCTCAATAAGTGCTGTTTCTGTTAGTACTGTTACCCGGGGCTTTGGGATGGGACTGATACGGAGACAGTGATGGAAGTGGACTTGGGGAAAGGTGGGGAAAAGATCTGCAATGGGAAGGAGTGGACTGGAGTGATAGAGCTAGAAATTAGAGTGTCAGTGATGGTTTTTTTTTCTTTTTAAAGGCATGATCTTGGGGAGAAAACAAGCTTGTTAAAAATTGTCATGTGAGAGGAGAGCTAAACTAAAGGTGAAGGGGCAGTGGAGAGTATGGGTTAGTAAAAGCTCCTCCTCTGACACTAATTGACTGTAACAAAGAGTGGCTGCAATGCCTAGCAAGGACAGTGGTCTGGTGTGTCTCTTTGAGAGGTAGGGATGGCACAAGGCCTGTGCTGCTGAAACTATTCATTCAATTCATTCATTCAATAGTATTTATTGAGCGCTTACTATGTGCAGAGCACTGTACTAAGCGCTTGGAATGAACAGGTCGGCAGCAGATACAGTCCCTGCTGTTTGACGGGCTTACAGTCTAATCGGGGGAGACAGACAAGAACAATGGCAATAAAATCTCCCAAGCGCTTAGTACTCAATAAATATGAGTACTATTTAGTGCTCAATAAATATGGTTGAATGAACTAGAATTGCTGGGACACTTCTGAGTGAGAAAAACTCAGGTCTGGTGGTGGGGATGGAAAGAAGCTATCCCTTGGAGCGAATGGGGTGTGTAGACTCTTGAGGCATCATGAGCTTCCACTGAGAAGTTCCTTTTCCCAGGCCAGAAAGATTGGGAATTTATTGTCCCATCAGCAAGAAATTGCAGAGAGGGAGCGTGGCTCAGTGGAAAGAGCACGGGCTTGGGAGTCAGAGGTCATGAGTTCGAATCCCGGCTCTGCCACTTGTCCGCTGTGTGACTGTGGGCAAGTCACTTAACTTCTCTGTGCCTCAGTTACCTCATCTGTAAAATGGGGATTAACTGTGAGCCTCACGTGGGACAACCTGATTACCCTGTATCTACCCCAGTGCTTAGAACAGTGCTTGGCACATGGTAAGCGCTTAACAAATATCAACATTATTATTATTATTATTAAGTCATTTCCAAGTGGCTAGCAAAAAACCACACACTGGAGTAGGTAGTATTCATCCATTCACTGTCGTATTTATTGAGCACTTTACTGTATGCAAAGCACTATACTAAGCACTTGGGAGAGTATATTCATTCAATAGTATTTATTGAGCACTTACTAAGTGCAAAGCACTGTACTAAGCGCTTGTAATGTACAGTTCAGCAACAGATAGAGAAATCCCTGCCCAACGATGGACTCACAGTCTAATTGGAAGGGCTCAGTCTAATATAATGGACATGTACTGTGCCCACAGTGAGCTTAGAATCCAGAGGCGGGGAATCTACAAGTATCACTGACTCAGTGACATTTATTGAGTTTTGAAGGTGTGCAAGAGAACAGTTGAGTCAGTTAATTTGGTAGGCATGATCCCTGCCCTTGAGGAGCTGATGTATGAAAAGAGAAGGGCCTTTAAAACTTTCTGTTTGTGGGTAAGAGGGCCAGGGATGCTGGAAAGCTTTTATAACTTATACTCCTTGCCAGGGCACCTGTTTTTTGCATTCATCCCAAGTTGTGTAAGGGATTGAAAGCCTGACTTTCTCAGAGTGTAAGTATGTGATTTTTATTTAAATTTGCCCCAGGAGAATCCATCCTTTACAGTTGCCAGGAGAAACAGTCTCTCAAGAATGGTACCTTCATAAACCAAAATACAGGTTGCCAGGCAACATCTTAGTTTCCAAATAAGCTCCCCCTACACCCATCCAAATCTCTGTAGAGAATGCTTAATCCTTGCCTCCTCCTGAACAGGCTAGAGAAGCAGCACGGCTTAGTGGAAAGGGCATGGGCTTGGGAGTCAGAGGACGTGGGTTCTAATCCCGGCTCTGCCACTTGTCTGCTATGTGACCTTGAGCAAGCCACTTAACTACTCTGTGCCTCAGTTACCTCATCTGTGAAATGGGAATTGACTGTGAGCCCTACATGGGACAATCTGATTACCTTGTAACTACCCCAGCACTTAGAACAGTGTTTGGCACATACTAAGCACTTAGCAAATGCCATTGTTATTATTATTATTATTATCCTGCTTAAGTATACTGCCGAGCCCTTGGTGATCCAAGAAGTGAGTCCTACAATTACATTGAGGCTCTCTGCAGTTCAGTTGCAAGAAAGATGGTTCTCACCAGGCTAGCGATGTGACTTTGGAGGGCTTCATTCCGTGCTCCAAAGTTGCCTGGGTTCAGTATCTGAGGAGTCCCTAACTGGAAAGCTGCTTGTTTGTTGTTTAATAGTGGCTTCCTGTCCATGGATTGGACTCGATCCATGGTCTCTGAGCCGAATTAGAGAGTGCCGCCTTGCCCTTAAGCAATAATCTCCAATAAGGGAGGCTATTTCCTGACAACAAACGACTGGCCAGGGACACTTACAAACTAGCCTCCCCATTAACAATTAGGAAATGCCTTAACACTTGCCGCCCCCCCCCCCCCCATCATTGTTGTTCTTAGAAACTCTATTAACTTAAATCCAAAGGAAGCCGTGTTTACAAGTTCATGTGTGAGTCTGCAAACTTAATGCTAAGAGTGTTGTCTTTTGCAGTTTGTTTTTGGAGCCAATAGGAAAGCTGCATCACACAGTCTCAGCCTTTCGTTGAGCCGCTCGCAGGAAGCAGCGTGGCCTAGCGGATATAATACAGGCCTGGGAGTCAGAAGAACCTGGGTTCTAATCCTGGCTTCGCCATGTATCTGCTGTCTGACCTTGACCAAGTCATTTCACTTCTTTGGGTCTCAATTTCCTCATCTGTGAAATGGGGATTAAGGCTGAGCACCCCATGTGGGACGAGGAGTGTGTCCAACCTGATTAACTTGTATCCCCAGCACTTAGAACAGTACCTGGCACATAGTAAGCACTTAATGAATGCCATTAAAAAAAGTGTGGTCACTGCTGAAACCCAGGATGAAGTTGCAGGGGCTCTTTTTTCCAATAGTCACTTCTGAGAGCTATCTTTGGAGGACACCGGAGTCGGCCGCCCTGGAGACAGTGTCAGAGGCAGATTTGAGGCCCGGGTGACTGCAGTAGCCTCCTGTTATAAATTACTTTGTGGCCTAGAGAAGCAGCATGGCCTAGTGGATAGAACATGGGCCTGGGAGTCATAAAGGCCGAGGTTCTTATCTCTGCTCTGCCACTCTTCTGCTGTTTGACGTTGGACAAGTCACTTAACTTCTCTGGGCCTCAGTTACTTCATCTGTAAAATGGGGATTAAGACTGTGAGCCTTATGTGAGACAGGGATTGTGTCCAACTCAATTACCTTGTATCTCCCCCAGTACTTAGTACCGTGGCTGGCACATGGCAAGTGCTTAAAAAATACTACAATTGTTGTTATTAATTTTCAGCAAGGGAAGTGAGGAGCTTGACGTTCCTTCCTGATTTTTAGGATAGGAACAGAAAAACACCGTTTTTAGTTGTTAGCATGTGAGCACTGACCACTGTTGGGCTGTACTGACCAATTTACCCTTCCCTAGGAGCCGTTTGTGTGGTATTTATTAAGCTGGTACTCTATACTAAATCCTGGGATAGATTCAAGATGATCAGATCAGTCCCTGCTCCTCATGGAGCTCGCGATGTCTCATATCCCCGTATTACAGATGAGGAAGCTGAAGCCCAAACAGGTCAAGTGACTTGTTCAAGGGCACGTAGCAGGCCGGTGGCAAAGCTGGGAGTAGAACCCAGGCGTCTTTGACTCCCCATTCCCATACTCTTTCTACCAGGCCACGCTTAGCAGCAGTATGTTGGTGAAAAGGAAGAGACCAGAAAAGAGCGACAGCCTTAATGTGAGCAATGATAAAATTTAATTCTGAAAACTGTCAGAAGTTGAAGCAGTATGGGCTAGTGGATGGAGCACAGGCCTGGCAGTCAGGAGATCTGAGTTCTCTTCCTGACTCTGCTACTTGCCAGGTCTGTATCTTTGGGCATATCACTTGACTTCTCTGGGCCTCAGTTTCCTTACCAGTAAAATGGGGATGAAATCCCTGTTCTCCCTCCCTTTTAGACTGTGATAGGGGACTGAATTGAACCTGATTCTTGCATCCACCCCAGTGCCTGGCACACAGTAAACATTTAACAAATACCAGAATTATTATTACATCAATCATTCAGTGGTATTTATTGAGCACTTACTATGTGCAGAGCACTGTACTAGGCACTTGGGAGAGTACAGTGCAGTAGAATTAGTGGATATGTTCCCAGCCCATAACAAGCTTACAGTCTAGTGGGGGAGACAGTTGTTAATATAAAAAAAGTAATTTATAATTTACAAAATACGTACATAAGTATTGTGGGGTTGAGAGTGGGATGAATGTCAAATGCAGGAACAGATCCCATTCAGATATGGTTGTATCTCTCATAACGACTTGTACACTAAGATATAATAATAATTATGGTAGTTCTTAAGTGTGTACTATGTGCCAAGCACTGTTCTAAGCAGTGGGGTTGATAGAAGATAATCAGGTTGGACACAGTCCCTGCCCTACATGGGGCTCACACTTTTAGCTCCATTTTACAGTTGAGGGAACTGAGGCACAGAGAAGTGAAGTGAGTTGCCCAAAGTCACACAGGCATGCAAGGGAGCCAGGATTAGAACCCAGGTCCTCCTGACGCCCAGGCCCATGGTTGATCCTACTCTAGAGGATTGGGGTGGGTGGTGTTGAAACCCAAAGGAATTTCTGTTCTTTGGGAACTCTTTGCATCCCTCTGGAATACTATATGTCCTTTGTAGTACTCTGTTGCTTTGGGGAATAAGGCTCATATTCATTACACTGTAAGGGTACAGGCTACATGAACCAGGTTCATAATTGGCTTTTTTTTCCTTTTTCTTCCAAGACCCCTCCAACAGAATTTTTTCTATGCTTTGTCTCAACCACTTTTCTCTCAAAGTCTTTATGAGCTATTATTCAGTTTTTCTTCAGGAGCCCGTAGGTGAGATGGAGTCTACTCCCTTCTCCTCCTCCACTGCCCCTCCTCCGTGTTCACATCCCCCACCACACTTTCCCCTGTTGTGGGGATGAAATCACAAATCAGCTTTTGTTTCAATGTTTTTGGGGTATTGTAGGGTCAATCGTAGGAGTGAACTAGGATTCTGCTCCTGTGTAGTGACACTGCTCTCTCTTTCTAGTGCCCAGATATCCCTTTCATTCATTCATTGTCATATTTATGAATGATTACTTTGTGCAAAGCATTGTCCTAAGTGCTTGCACTTTGACAGTGTCTTACAACCAAAATCTAGTATCACTACAAAATCAGGCAGTTTTGGGGTTCCTGGTGATGAAATGGAGAAACAAATCTCTGTGAAGTGGCTATTTCTTTCTTGGTGTGGAAGAGGAGGTTGCATTTGCAAGAAGCGACTGCCCTCTGTGACATTTTTCTGTACCACTGAATCCAGCAGGCACTGGAAAATGCCTGCAGCCAGAGCCCGCCTTTTCAGCAACAGCTTTACGATAGCTGCCAATCTTGTTCCAGTGTTGCTTTCACTTTTTGTTTTCACCAAGGGTCCTGATGAAATCAGTTTCCTTCTTAAGGGCCAGCTCTGTTGTCTAGTTTTCTTCTGGTGGTTTTGTTTGTGGAACACCTTTTGGTTGGATGTTGTAGGACTCTGCAAAAACACATGCTTAGACCTTGTGCCTCTTAGGCTGTTGCTCGTTGTGGGCAGGAAATGTGTCTGCCAATTCTGCTGTATTGTACTCTCCCAAGAGCTTAGTACAGTGCTCTGCACGTGTCAATAAATATCGGTGATGGTGATACAAGATAATCAAGTCGGACACAGTCCCTGTTGCACTGGAGCTCATAGTCTTAATCCCCATTTTACAGATGAGGCCCAGAGAAGCAAAGTGATTTGCGCAAGGTCACACAGCAGAGTCGGGATTAGAATCCAGCTCCTGTGACTCCCAGCACTGTGCTCTTTCCCCTAGTCATTCATACAGGTGTATTGAGTGCTTACTGTGTGCTTACTGTGTACTAAAGAGCTAGGGAGAGTACAATTTAGCACTAAATAGACATGTTCCATGCTGCCTCACACGGTTATGTTGATCGCATGTCAGGAATGCCATCGCACTGAGCTACCTGACCCCTCTGGTCCTTCTCATAGACACATACTGAATGGGATCCAGATCATGATGATGCTAATGGGCACCTGATCCGAAGCAGGAGAGCTGCCTCGGCCTGGAATCCGACCACTTCACCCTGCTCCTGCCTCGCCGCGGTGCTGACGGGAGGAAGTTGGTCCGCCCAGGCCTCGGCCTGAGCCGCTCATGGGGAATCTTCACTTTCTAGATCTTGGCAGGCTTTCCAAAGACCCGGCTCTTTTGTGCACTAGTTTGTGGGTGTGGTATGGATTAGGTTGTTGCTCTTTGTTTCTGAGAACTGGTTTGTTTCTGGGTTTTTTTTGTTTGTTCTTTTGTTTTTTGTGAAGGACCAGGAAGAGTAGTAGTGGTGGATAAGCACTAGGGCGAATTCCAAGTCTGCAAATCCAGACTCTTAGGGAAGGTGCAGGGGTGAGGAAATATGGTTTATCGAACCAAGCCTCCCCTGACTTGGTTCTTGCCTCTCTCCTTCTTGTTTGTGAAGTGGGGTAATGATCCCTGCCCCCCGGTGAATGTGGAAAGTCTATCTGAGTTATGTAAAAAGGTGAACCAGAGTGGAAGGATTGCATAGGAGTGACAAAGCACTTGGTTCTCCCATAACATGTGTTTTCACTACACTTGTTGGATAGAATACTGTTAGGGGATCAGGGAACATTTGACTGACAATGCACCTTTCTGGATAGAACACGGTGCAGTGTTGGAAGAGGTGATTTTGCACATGCGTAGGGCTCCAATCAAGGCAGAAGTATGACGGTGTGCGATTTTCTTAATGAGGGATTTGTCAGGAATGTTACCCCGGCATGCTTGGAGAACTGACCACTATTCAGAGACGTGAGAAGCAGCGTGGCCTAGAGGATAGAGCACGGGCCTGGGAATCAGAAGGATCTGGGTTCCCATCTTAGCTCTGCCACTTGTCTCTGTGACCTTGGGCAAGTCTTTTATCTTCTCTGTGCCTTACTTAACTCCTCTGGGAGGATTAAAATTGTGAGCCCCATGTAGAGTAGGGACTGTGTCCAACCTGATTAGCTTGTATCTACCCCTGTGCTTAGTATGGTGCCTGGTACTTAGTACATGCTCATCAAATACTCTAAAAAAAAAAATTAAGACAAGACAGACATCGTGGAAAAAATTGGTGGAGAAAATGGGATTATTGAACAGTGTTATCAGGGGAATGGATCAAGCAATCAATTATCATTGAGTGCCTACAGTGTGCAGAGCACTGTACCGAGCGCTTGGAAAAGTATAATATAATAGGGTTGATACCTGCCCACAAGGAGATTACAGTCTATAGGAGGAGACAAACATTTCAAATAAAAATAATGTTGGGATTTGTTAAGCGCTTACTATGTGCCGAGCACTGTTTTAAGCGCTGGGGTAGATACAGGGTAATCAGATTTTCCCACGTGAGGCTCACAGTCTTCATCCCCCTTTTTTTTTTTACAGTTGAGGTAACTGAGGCACAGAGAAGCAGCGTGGTTCAGTGGAGAGAGCACGGGCTTTGGAGTCAGAGGACATGGGTTCGAATCCTGGCTCTGCCACTTAGCTGTGTGACTGTGGGCAAGTCACTTCACTTCTCTGTGCCTCAGTTCCCTCATCTGTAAAATGGGGATTAAGACTGTGAGCCCCACGTGGGACAACCTGATTCCCCTGTGTCTACCCCAGCGCTTAGAACAGTGCTCTGCACATAGTAAGCGCTTAACAAATACCAACATTATTATTATTAAGTAAAGTGATTTGCCCAAAGTCACACAGCTGACAAGTGGTGGAGCCTGGATTTGAACTCATGACCTCTGACTCCCCAGCCCGTGTTCTTTCCACTGAGCCATGCTGCTTCTCATAATTTGGTTTTTGTTAAGCACTTACTATGTGCTGAGCACTGTTCTAAGTGCTGGGTAGATATAAGGTAATCAGGTTGCCCCACCTGGGGCTCACAGTTCTAATCCCCCTTTTCCAGATGAGGTAACTGAGGCACAGAGAAGTGAAGTAACTTGCATACAGTCGCACAGCTGACAAGTGGCAGAGCCGGGATTAGAACCCATGATCTCTGACTCCCAAGCCTGGGCTCTTTCCACTGAGCCACGCTGCTTCAAATAAATTACAGAAAGGGGAAATAGTAGAGTATAAGGATATTTACATAAGTACTCCCGGGACTGGGGTGAGAATCAAAATGGAGAAGGAAAAATAGGGGCTCAAGGAAATCCAAGGTGGTGGCAGTCTACTTGCAAAAGACTTCCTTAGTTAGACATTTGAAACGTGCTTTTAAAGAACTGAATAGGAAAAACATAATTAAGCAAAAATGGCCAAGTGCATTGATTGGAGACTGAGAAATGCCAGAAGGGGACTCTGTTAAATATGCAGGAAATGTTTTTCAATAAAAACCTGAGATAACGTGGAGCACGTGAAGGACTTTGAACTACTCCGAAGGCACGGCATCGATCCAAAGGTTTGTGTTTTGTAATGTCAGTGTTTTCTGCTCGTTTCAGGTTTTAAAGAAACTTAGGGACAAGAGCCATGAAGTCCAAACACATGAAGCAGAGTGGTCTAGTGGATAGAGCATGGGCCTGGGAGTGAGAAGGACCTAATC
The DNA here is from genome assembly GCF_004115215.2 of Ornithorhynchus anatinus. Lineage (NCBI taxonomy): Eukaryota > Metazoa > Chordata > Mammalia > Monotremata > Ornithorhynchidae > Ornithorhynchus > Ornithorhynchus anatinus. The sequence goes on along the minus strand of NC_041749.1, from coordinate 39,228,173 downwards.
CTGGCTCTGCCACTTGTCTGCTGTGTGACAATGGAGAAGTTATTTCACTTCTCTGTGCTTCATTTGCCTCATCTGTATAAAGGGGATTAAGATTGTGAGCCCCAGACTGTGTGCGACCTGATGAGCTTCAAACTCCTCCAGTGCTTAGGATGGTGCCTGACACAGAGTAAGTGCTTAACAAATACCATAAAAAAAATATCTAGAGAGTGTCAGGGAGCATATACCTTGCTGTCTTAGTAAAGGAACATACTGTTAATAAATGTAACTCTTGCCCATAACTTAAGTTCTGCCTCACTGACTTTCCTTGAGTGACTGGTGATGACTATTAGACTGTAAGCTGCTTGTGGGCAGGGGATGTATCTTCCACTTCTGTTATATTGTACTCTCTCAAAAGCTTAGTATGGTGTTCTGTACACAGTAAGCGCTTAATGCATATTATTGACTACAAATGGATTTTCTCAGGGGCAACTATCGAGATAGTGGAAGGACATGAAATAATCGAGCAAGCTTGGGCAAGGGGGGCCATTATTGCCCCCCTCCCTGAATCATCCTTGTCACAGGGTGCACAGTGGGGTGGCCTGTCTACCTTGAATGGTTGATAATACTGATGGTATTTGTTAAGCACTTAGTAATTGCCAAGCACTGCACTAAGCTCTGTGGTAGATACAAGGTCCCTCAAGGACCTCACAGTCCAAGTAGGAGGGAAAGCCGGTATTGAATCCTCATTTTGCAGGTAAGGCCCAGAGAAGTCAAGTGACATGCCCAAGGTCACACGGCAGGTAAGTGGCAGAGCCAGGAATAGAGCTCAGGTCCTATGACTCTCTTTCCACTAGGTCACACTGCTTCACAGTTGAGTCCTTCTCTGAATAAGCCGTCCTTTTCTCCCATTCCTCTCTATGTTGCCCTGACTTATTCCATTTATTCATCTCTTCCCCCCACTCCCCGGCCAGCCCCATGGCACTTCTGTACATATCTGTAATTTATTTATTTTGAAATCTGTCTCCCCCTCTAGACTGTAAGCTCACTGGGGGCAGGGAAATGTGTCTGTTTATGGTTATATTGTACTCTTCCAAGCAGTTAGTACAGCGCTCTGCACACAGTAAGTGCTCAATAAATACAATTGAATGAGTGCATGAAAGATTGATACATGACTCAAAGAAGTAGGGTAGTAATGGTAGTGATGCTGGTGCTTTGCCCTGGAGGGATCACCAAGCTCCCAAGTCTGATGTGGAAGCATCCCAAACTTCTGGGAATATGGCTTTTTTTTTCCTGTTATACTCTTCCTAACAACTTAGTGCATGCTCTGCTCTCGGGAAATGCCAATCAAGGATAAAGGACTGTATCTCCTAAAGCCACACCAGACCAGACCCGTATTACTGGGCTTTGGCCAGAACTGGACCAATCTTGGGAGGGGAGGATTCGTTTATTCATTCAGTTGTATTTATTGAACACTAAAGAGCACTGTATTAAGTGCTTGGGAGACTACAATGTAACAATAAATAGACCCATTCCCTGCCCACAACGATCTTACAGTCTCAAGATGCAGGGAGACAGACATTAATATAAATAAATAAATGACAGATATTCATTCATTCATTTAATAGTATTTTTTGAATGCTTACTATGTGCAGAACACTGTACTAAGCGCTTGGAATGTACAAATCAGTAACAGATACAGTCCCTGCCCTTTGACGGGCTTACAGTCTAATCGGGGGATACGGACAGACAAGAACAATAGCAATAAATAGAATCAAGGCGATGTACATCTCATTAAAACAATAGCAATAAATAGAATCAAGGCGATGTACATCTCATTAAAACAATAGCAAATAAATAGAATCAAGGCGATGTACATTTCATTAACTAAATAAATAGGGTAATGAAAATATATACAGTTATGTACATAAATTATATACAGATATGTACATAAGTGCTGTAGGGCTGGGAGCGGGGAAGAATAAAGGGAGCAAGTCTGGGTGATGCGGAAGGGAGTGGAGAAGAGGAAAGAGGGGCTTAGTCAGGGAAGGCCTCTTGGAGGAGATGTGCCTTCACTAAGGGTTTGAAGTGGGGGAGAGGATGCTGGGTGGAATTTGGCCCATTAAATTCTTCTCAGCGGCAGGCTTCCCATTTGAGGAGAGACAGGGAGAAGGCAGGAGAGGGTGTGGTTGTCTGCTATAGAGAAGGGAGAATGGCCCATTGTCTGTTGTTACTGGAGTGGATCCCAGTGACTTCAATACAATCTCTTCTACATGGCTGAACTGAGCTAACTTGACATAAAATAATAGATCCGAGCGCCAGTGTGGGATTTGAGAGCCTATCAATGGGAACTTTGTGTTACTGTTCTATCCAGGCAGGGGGCAGTGACTTCAATCAACAGGTCAAGCACTGTTGTAACTTCATAATATCGCTCATGAACATGGCCTTTGTGTGTGTGTCTGTGTGTGTAGCAATAATCAGAGGATGTTGAGAAAATTAAAAACTTTTTATTTCAACAGATTATTTAATCCTTCCCAAGTTGGACTGTAAAATATTTAAGGGACAAGAGCACCTGACTTGGCTTCCCCTTTTGCATGCTGGGTGTGTGCTGTGTGACCTGAAGCAAGTCACTTCACTTCTCTGTACCTCAGTTTCCTTATCTGCAAAATGGGGATTGAGATTCTGAGCCTCACGTGGGACAGAGACTCTGTTCAGTCCAATTTGCTTGTATCCACCCCAGTGCCTAGTATAATACCTGGCACTTAGTAAATGCTTAACAAATACTTAATAATCATTATTATTATTGTTATTATTACACCTGTACTGTAATAGGAGTTGTGAAAGATGACTGTTTCCTAATGCCATGTTGACTGTAGCCGGTTTGTTTTGAACCCAGACCCTGCTGCAGTTAGCAGCAGCGTGGCTTAGTGGTTAGAGCATAGGCCTGGAAGTCAGAAGGACCTTGGTTCAAATCCCAACCCCCGCCACATGTCTGCTATGTGACCTTGAGCAAGTCACTTCACATCTCGGGGCCTCAGTTACCTCATCTGTGGAATGGGGATTAAGTCTGTAAGCCCCATGTGGGACAGGGACTGTGTCCAACCTGATTGACTTGTATCAACCCCTTAGAAGCTTAGAACAGTGCTTGGCACTTAGTAAGTGCTTATAATTATTATGGTATTCTAGTTGCTGTGTCACTGTGTCTCTCCAGGGCTCCATAAACCCAAAGCAGTTGCTGTCTAAGCCTTGATTTCTCCTTCTGCCTTTGAGATGCTCCAGAGGACTGCTCTGTCTGGTTATTTGCCTGGATGGTTATTTGCCTGGAAGAGCAGCTTCTCTCTGACCTAACTTGATTCAGTCAATCAATGGTATTTATTGAGTGATTGCTGTGTGCAGAACACTGTATTAATATCTTGGGAGAGTACAATAGAGTGAGTAGTCATAAGGAACTTGGTGGTGGTAGGGGAGAGGTTTAAAAAAGTTTTAAAAAACTTTGGATCCTATTAGACTTGCAAATACACAATATATACTAGCCCATTTCTTCCCCCAATCATCCCCTGCACTAGTCATGCAGCCTGCTCGAGCCAGATAGTAAAGAATTTTGACTTTTTATTTGTATAGCTCTTATTTTTGCAAGGAGCTCTTACATGAGTTGTCTCACTCTCTCTACTTGCTTGGAGGGACAGTGTGATACTCTTTTTTAATGGTATTTTGTTAAACACATACTATGTGCCAGGCACTGTACTAAGCTCTGGGATAGATACAAGATTGTGAGTTTGGACACACTTTATGTCCCACATGAGGCTCACAGTCTTAATCCCCATTTTACAGATGAGGTCACTAAATCAAGGGAAGTGAAGTCACACAGCATACAGTTGGCGGAGCTGGGATTAGAACCCAGGTCCTTCCGACTTCCAGGCCTTTGGCTCTATCCACTAGACCACGCCGATTCTATCCACTTGGCCACAGGGCACATGAAGAAGGTCATAATAATGCTCAGGAATACAGAGGCAATGATCAACGCCTGAGAGTAGCAAAATTTTGCAGTTGAAGAACCCGGTTACAGGCTTCTAACTGCCTAGGCAGATTGAGGTCCAATAATCCTCCCCAGTTGTTTAAAGTGTATTTCGGCCTGCTGTGGGTAGGTTGGGAGCAGAACCTGGAGGGCTGGGGAGGCGGGGGGGTTCCCAGTGGTGTGGTTCATCGGACACATCTCCAGAGGCCTTCCCTGACTAAGCCCTTCTTTCCTCTTCTCCCACTCCCTTCTGCGTCACCCTGACTGGCTCCCTTTATTCATCCCCTTACGCAGCCCCACGGCACTTATGTATATTTCTGTCATTTATTTCTTTCTATTAGTGTCTGTCTCCCTCTCTAGGCTGTAAGCTTGTTGTGGTAGGGAATGTGTCTGTAATATCATTGTTTTGTACTTTCCCAAGCGCTTAGTACAGTCCTCTACCCTTGTAAGTGCTCAGTAAATACAATTGATTGACTGGCAGGAGAGGCAGAAGGCTGAGGTCATGGAAGGGTATTGACTCCAACTCATGGTGGTGTTGCCCCTCATCCTTAACTTAAAGTTGACTAATTATTTACAGTCAGAAGGGAGAGAAGCAGCTTGGCCTAGTGGAAAGAGCACAGTCCTGGGAGTCAGAGGACATGTGTCCTAAAGCTGGCTCTGTCACTTATCAGCTGGGTGACCTTGGGCAAGTCACTTAACTTCTCTGGGCCTCAGTTACCTTGTCTGCAAAATGGGGATTAAGACTGAGAGACCCATGTTGGCCATGGACAGTGTCCAACCTGATTAGCTTTTATCTACCCCAGTGCTTAGTACAGTGCCTGGCAAATAGTAAGTGCTTAACAAATACCTTTTTTTTTAAAAAAGGCCAATCTAGGGCTCTCTTTAGGAAAGGCAGAAGGTAAACTACAGGTTGTGCCTGGTGTGTTCGGAGCCCACACACAGCCCAGGGCAAAGGGGCTCTGGATTGCTATTCCCAAATATCTTTGAAAATCCCTCTTGGCACTCTCACTGTTGGGCTGGGGAACCGGAATTACAAACCATCAAGGAGGTGAATGAGGCTGCCTGTGAGGTTAGTCCCTTCTGTTGCTAGTGAAGGCTTCATGAAATTACGTGGCTGATTTCCATGGCTCTGTGAATGGGGAGGAGTGGGTATGAGAAGAAAGGTGAGTAGCTCCTCTGAGAATTACTCAGGAAGTGGCAAGGAGGAAGTAGAGGGAGACGGCCAGATTACATCATCTAAAATCAGGAAAACCAGAGATCTTTCTGGTATTCTAAAATGTGTTTCTCCTTCTGGCTTGATTTGCTCCCAGTGGTCGCTGGCTACAAGTGCTTTGTAAGTTTGTTGACCTTTTTCATTCAATCATATTTATTGAGCACTTACTGTGTGCAAAGCACTGTACTAAGCGCTTGGGAGAAGCAGCATGGCTCAGTGGAAACAGCACGGGCTTTGGAGTCAGAGGTCATGAGTTCAAATCCCAGCTCTGCCACTTGTCAGCTGAGTGACTGTGGGCAAGTCACTTAACTTCTCTGTGCCTCAGTTACCTCATCTGTAAAATGGGGATTAAGACTGTGAGCCCCACGTGGGACAACCTGATTTCCCTGTGTCTACCCCAGCGCTTAGAACAGTGCTCTGCACGTAGTAAGCGCTTAACAAATACCAACATTATTATTACAATATAACAACAAACAGACACATTCCCTGCCCACAAAGAGCTCACAGTCTACAGGAGGACACAGACATTAATATACTTAAATAAATTGCATATATATACAGAAATAGACATATGTGCTCTGGGGATGGGAGGGAGGATGAATGAAGGGGGAAAGTCAGGGCAACACAGAAGGGAGTGGGAGAGAGGAGAGGAGGGCTTTGTCAGGGAAGGCTTCTTGGAGGAGATGTCTTCAATAAGGCTTTGAAGTGGGAGAGAACAATTATCTGTCTGATATGAGGAGGGAGGGCATTCCAGGCCAGAGATAGGATGTGGGCGAGAGGCTGGCAGCGAGAAAGATGAGATCGAGGAACAGTGAGAGAGTTAGCAACTTTTTTGGTTGTTGTGCCACCTGTTTCCAACTCCAGTCTACCAGGATGTTTGTCAGCTCAGCAAGCTGAGCAAACCTTTTCTTTGAATGTGGTGATAGTCTTTTCAGAAAGACTCTCATGCAACTCGTGAGAAAGGTAGGCATCTGATACCATTTGGCTCCACTCTGAATTCCAGGTTAAAAAAAAAGGCCAGGTAAAAATAAGTCAACTGACTCCTCCCTCATTACCTATTTCCATATATCGCACCAAGACTGGCCATTAAAGATGGGTCAGGGTAGGAATGACCAAAAGCTGCATTTTGCCCTAAAATGTCCCTGGAAAAACTTTACTGGGTTGAAACATCTCTCTTTGTGGCTTTTAAGTGGGTTATTGTTTGCTCTTTGTGGATTTGAATCTTCCTCTGCTAGTGACAATATGTAGTATGGTGACTTTTCAGATGCCAAAGCTTAGGTTTGCAAGGGCCCTTTTTATGGTATTTGTTGGTTTGTAGCCTTGTAAATTTTTTGACAAAATTGTGGTACTTAAGTGTTTACTAAATTGACAAGCTTTCTACTAAGCACTGAGATAGATACAGGATAATCAGGGCCCACTTGGTGCTCACAGTCTGAGGAGGACATCTAAGTAGGACATGCTCCCAACTACTTAAGAGATATGAAGGTCTAATGGGAGTTGAAAAATTAAGGCTAATTAACCCTATCTGGGCCTCAAGTTTTGTACACTTAGATGAGGTCTACTCCTGCCCCTTTTCAAGTTGGTTGTGTGGTGGTGATTACCATGATCTCATTAAGTGAAGAAACGTCAGTTAATTGCTTTGAGATCTGTCAGAGGGCATGACCTATATAAATTTGAGAGATAGTCTCTTCCATCTTTTCAATTCTCCTCTTCTAAGTTTAGGTTGAACTCATACCCAACTGATGATTAATTACCCTCTTCCCTTCAAAGTCTTATTGAAGACCCATTTCCTCCAAGAGGCCTTCCCTGACTAAGCCCTCTTTTCCTCTTATCCTACTCTCCTCTGCATCTTACTCCCTTTATTCAATGCCCACCACCCCCAGACCCACAGCATTTATTTATATACCTGTAATATATTTATATTATCTGGCTCCCCCTCTAGATTGTAAGCTCGGTGTTGGCAGTGAATGTCTGTTTATTGTTATAGTGTACTCTCCCAAGTGCTTTGCACAATGCTTTGCACTCATTAAGCACTCAATAAATATGAATGAATGAACTAGGTCTTATTCCCCATGGTGCGAAGTAACTCCAATGACTTGTAGCATTTCTGACCTGTCTGGAAGTTTAGGAGAAGGATTTAGAGGGCTGATAGGAATGAGCAGGTATTGATGAGTTAGAATCAAAGGGGTTTTGCCTTTGGAGAATGCTGTTCAGTGCAGAGCTGCTAATGGTATTTCAGAGGGGCCGGTTTACAACAGTGGTCGGGACTCAGGGCCTGGTGGTAGGTGGCAGAGGCTAAGTCCCTTCAGGAGATTGCTTGATGTCTGGGTGGGAGGCACAAGGCTGTTCAACTTTCTAGGTGGGTGGGTTGTGTTTTGGACATTTCTCAGTTCAAGCGGGAAAGGAATACATTTCCTGTGGAGCTGGCCTCAAGCTGTGTATTTAGGTCGCATCTAGCCAAGAGACATAGACCAGAAAGACCCAATTAAGGTGACATGGTTACTGATGAGATTAGGAAACATTAAAAAGGCATTTAGTCATTCCCTAAACCCATCAGGATGCTGCTTGAACAGACGCTGTTTTATACAGGGCTCACTAGATGATAATTCCAGGTGCCTGCCAAAAGCATTGTTTGCTGGCTTTATTCTGGTCAGCGTTTTACTGTCTTCAAACCTTTGGCAGATTTGACCTCTACTGTAGTGAAGTTTTCCCTTCCCTTATCCCCACCTTGGTTCTATACAGGTTCAGTGGTCATTTCAGAGCAGGAAAGGAGGGGGCAGTGAGGGAGAGAGAGTCTGTGTGTGTGTGTCTGTGTGTGACCTCCTGAACCAATTTGAGAAGCGAGGAGAGATTCATTCAATCGTATTCATTGAGTGCTTACTGTGTACAGAGCACTGTACTAAGAGCTTAGGGGTGTACAGTATAAGACATACATTCCCTGCCCACAGCAAGCTTAGAGGGGGAGATGGACATTAATATAAATTACAGATATGCATTGTGTTGTGGGGCTGAGGGGGGATGAATAAAGGAGCAAGTCAGACTGACACATAAGGGAGTGGGAGAAGAGGAACGGAGAGCTTAATCAGGGAAGGCCTCTTGGAGGAGATGTGCCTTCAGTAAGACTTTGAAAGGGGGAGAGTCATTGTCGGATAGGAGGAGGGAGGACGGACGGAGGCAGAACGTGGGCGAGAGGTCTGTGCCGAGATGAAATACCACCCTTGCTGCAGATGCTGCAAGGGAAAATTCCATGTCTTTTTTTTTTTTTCCATGGTGAAGGGTATTTTTTTACCTCCTGATGCCTCTGCTGACAACAGATATCCCTAAGGTTTAGATCGAGCCCTTTGCCCTTCTTTAGCAGTTGGAGTTTTTTAAGTTCACCTGGATTCCTCCTGTTGTAAAATGATAAATGACCTGATAATATTTGGTAGGGTAATAAATTTTTTTAAAAATCCACAAGCTAAGGCCAAAATCCATCCACCCAGACCTTTTTAAGGAAGAGAGACTTATGGGAGGGGATTGTGGGCTACTTGTGGCAGACTTGATTTCCAGTGAATGCCAAGATCCAAGGCGTGGTTGCTGACTTCCTATTTTCTTTTTCATTTCAGTCTCCATTATCAGTGTGGCTGTGATTTCACATTTTTGGTTATATGTAGATGCTCCTGTCCCCTACCCTGGAAGGCTGTATTATTGGAAGCTTTTTGAGCCTTCCTCTCATATCACCATCATCATCATCAGTAGTATTTGTTGGGTGCTTATTGTGTGCAGAGCATTTTACTAAGTGCTTGAGAGACAAGAATACAACGGAGTTGCTAGACATGTTCCATGCCCACAAGGAGTTTTCGATCCTGTAGGGCTTGATCTACACCTGGGGATTAGGTGCTAATAGTTCAATTAACAGGGCTAGGTGAAAGTAAACTAGCCTTCTTTTAACTAAGCCCTTCTTTCCCCCCCTCCAAATTCTTCTCTTCGCTTTGACTTACTTCCTTTATTCATCCTCCCTCCCAGCCCACAGCACTTACGTTCATATCTGTAAACTATATTAATGTCTGTCTCCCCCTCTAGATTGTAAGCTTGTGTGGGCAGGTAATATGTCTGTTTATTTTTATATTGTATTCTCCCAAGTTATTGGGAGAGCAAGTACAATGCTCTGGACACTGTAAGTGCTCAATAAATCCGATTGACTGACTGACTAAACTAGAATACAGTGTTGATTTTTTTCATCACAGTCCTGTTTCCCTTTCCTCAGTTGGGATTGGTTGATCACCTTCTGTAATTTATTGGCTGTTTTCCCAAATGCTTATGAATCCTTTATTTTGAAAGGATATTCAGTTCTCAGACGTTTTTCACACTGGGTAACTAATCAGCAAATGTTTTGAGTGCTTAGTGTTTGCCCAACACTGTTGTAGTACTAAGCCTTATCTCAAATGTTAATATTTTGGGTAAAGATGACAAAGGAATGGTTTTACAATGAATTATTGGCCTAATTTAGATCTGCCCTAGGAGTTATTCATTCAATCGTATTTATTGAGCGCTTACTGTGTGCAGAGCACTGTACTAAGGGCTTGGAAAGTACAGTTCGTCAACAGAGACAATCCTTAGATGTGTCCATAAAACTGCATTTCTTCTTACTCAACCTTTTTCATCTTCTTCTACTCTCTGTCATCCTCCTTGTTCTGAGAAAACTAAAGCAGGAGGTATTTGAGAGACATGCCTAAGGTGACATGGAATCTTTGGCTGAGGTGTATAGAAAGCTATGTTTTTGGTGGTTTCTTGAAGAACATTTTGTTTTGATCCTGGGACCCTAAGGACAAAGCCCTCCATATTTTGGAACTTGTGTCTCCCTGCTGAAACACTAGACTTGCTATTATCTAATTAGTTTAATGAATAAATAATCCAAATGGAACGAAATTGACAAAGCATCCAGTTCGTTTTGTCCTTCCACCTCCTTGGGCATGGGGGTGGGCTTAAAAACCTGGAGTGATATTTTAATGTTAATGGCCTGGTGTGCCTACTAAATGTCTTACAGCAATAATTGCTCTTGGCACCTCATGACTGGCTAACAGGTTATTTAAATGCAGATCTTTCTTGGATAAGTTCATTTAGCCACCGAATTGAATCAAAGCAATAATTTACACTCTTCAGAGGTTCGGTGGCAAGTTTTTTATTCGACTGTGTTGGAGTTAGTGAACAAGATAATGGTTGCATGGAGACAGCAGGCATCAACAAAGCACAGGCAAGCGGAGTGGCCTAGTGGACAGATCCCAGGCCCAGGAGTCGGAAGAACTTGGGTCTAATCCCAGCTCTGCTACTAGTCTGCTGGTGACCTTGGGGTCACTTCACATCTCTGGACCTCAGTGACCTCATCTGTAAAAATGGGGATTAAGACTGTGAGCTCTTGTCCACCACAGCAGGCAAGTGGTGGAGCTGGGATTAGAATCCAGTTCCTTCTGACTCACAGACCCGATCTCTATTCTGTAGGACATGCTGCTTCTCAGGTTCTAGAAGAAACCACATTTTTGCAGGAAAATGTGAATTAACTCATCCAAATGACTGAGAGGGAGGTGTTAATTTCTTACAGTTAAGATGAAATTGGATGAAATTTGGATGAAATTGAGATCTAATGGGAAGAGCCCGGGCTTGGGAGTCAGAGGACTTGAGCTTTAATTCCAGTTCTTCCTCTTGTCTGCTGTGTGACCTAGGGCAAGTCATGTAACTTTTATGTGCCTCAGTTTCCTCATCTATAAAATGGGAATTAAGATTGTGAGTCCCATGTGGGACAAGGACTCTTTCCAGCCCTATTATCTTGTATTTACCCCAGCACTTAGTACAGTGCCTGGCACATAGTGAGCACTTAACAAAAACCCCAATCAGTATTTAAGGGCTAACTATGTGGCCAGAATTGTACTAAGCACTGCAATACATCCAAGATAATCAGGTCCCACGTTTCACTCGCAGTTTGAGTAGGAGGGAGAAGTATTGAATCCCTATTTTTGCAGATGAGGGAACTGAGGTACAGGGCAGTCAAGTGACATGCCCAAGGTCACAGAGCAGGTTTGTGTCAGAGCTGGGATTAGAAACCAGGTCCTCTGATTCCAAACCCTGTATTCTTTCCTCTAAGCCACACTGAATTCAATGAGGAGGTGGCCATGGAGAAATTTCTTCAGTCTGTAAGTTACATTTATCTCTGTCCTTGATGGAAGCAAAGTCCCAACACATATGAAGACTTTTGCCCTTAAAAGAATGTGGCTCTCCTTCTTTCCCTTCTCTTGCAAAATGGGGCGTAGAGGCCCCAAAGTTGTCTTGGCATTGGGAAAAGGAAGTTTAGACCAGATATTAGAGTGCTGAACTTTATCAGGAACCCTGGATTCTGATTCTGTTACCACCAACAGCTTGCTGACTGATCTTAGGCAACTCACATCTCTACCACAGTGCTGTTTCCTCATTTTTAAATTTAGCATCTCTCTCCCTTTACCCACTCACTCTTGCTGTGCTCAAACCCTTCGTTCCTTCCAAGCTCACTTTCTACCTGTGTCTCACTCAACACTCTCCTGCTTCTACCCCCGCACTCACGCTGTTAATTTTGACCTGGAACATCCCCTTTCTTGTCTCCCACATCCACCTGAAAGCTACTCTTCCCCACCTTCCAAGCCCTATTAAAATTCCATCTCCTTTAGGAAACCTGCCCCTGATGAATCGTAACACCTTCGTCATATCAACTCAAAAGTTATCCATGGAACTTGTGTGTTTTAATTTATTTCCTAGCTTTAGAATTTTAAGTAGTGTTTAGATTTTTATTTGTTTATTCAATTACTGATACTTAGATGATATAACCATACCTTGAATGGCATCCTGTTTTCCTTTTATGCACACTATTTGGAAATGGCTTTGGTCTGGTGGGGTCCACCCCCTTGTGAATGTAAGTTATTTGAGGACTGGGAAGCTGTCTACTGCTTTTGTGGTAGTTTCCCATTAAAGTGCTCATTAAATGCCACCCTTATGTCATTAATTTTGAACTTGATCTCTGGATATCTTTTTCCTACTAGGTACCACCTGTTGTGTTGAGCATTGCGTTAGATAATAGACAGTTGGATCAGACCCAGACCCTATCTGACATGGAGCAGGGAGAAGAGGCATTTTATCCTCTCTTTACATATGAGGAAACTGAGGCCCACAGAGATTAAGTGCCTTGTCCAAGGTTACTGGCAGGCCAAGGCATAGCTGGAATTAAAACTGGAGTTTTCTGACTCCCATATTCATTCTGTTTCCACTAGGCCATGTCGTCCTTGTTTCCTAAGCATTTTAGCTGTCGGCTTTTTAGCTTTTTTTATCCTTTGTACTAAGGATGACATTTTGCCCACACTCCTTTCTGATGTGTGGTTTGTTCTTAGAATGAATACAACGCTTCAGTAGGCTTTTCAAATGACTTAGGGTTTTAGGTGTGAATCTTTTTCTCACATCAGGGGTTGTGGTTTATCCCTTTCTTTTTCAGTCCCACTGTATTAGTAGTGCATCTAGCTTGTAGCTCAAGGCTTAGATGCTTGCAGACTTGTATCATAGGTCTTGTCAGGGCCTGAGGGAGAGATGCCAGTGCTGGGTAAGGGAGATCACTGCATGAGTTGGAAATTAGGCCCCTGGCCCACTCCATTCTGTCTGGATTTTATGGGACCTGACCTGACCAAGTCTAGGATATCCCAGGCATGAGTCCTTCAGCTATTGTACATTTAGACTCTAGCCTGCCTGAATCAATCATATTTATCAAGCATATACTGTGTGTAGAACACTGTTCTCAGTGTTTGGGAAGGTACAGTACAATAAACAGACATTCCCTGCCCACAGTGAGCTTACAGTCTAGAAGGAGAGACAGACATTAATGTAAATGAATAAATTACAGATATGTTCTTAAGTGCTGTGGGGCTGGGAGTGGGGATAAACAAAGGAAGCAAGTCAGGACAACACAGAAGGGAATGGGAGAAGAGGAAAGGAGGGTTTAGTCAGGGAAGGCCTTTTGGAGGAGATGTGCCTTCAATAAGGCATTAAAAATGGGACAGTAATTGTATGTCAGATGTGAGGAGGGAGGGTGTTCCAGGCCAGAGGCAGGAATCAGTGAAATAGATGAGATAGAGGTATAATGAGAAGGTTAGCATTAGAAGAGTGAAATGTGCGGGCTGGGTTGTAATAGAGTAGCTTGGTGAGATGGGAGGGTGTTGATTAATTGTGGTATTCAATCGTATTTATTGAGCGCTTACAGTGTGCAGAGCACTGAATTAAGCGCTTGGAAAGTACAGTTCGGCAACAGATAGAGACAATCCCTATCCAATGACGGGCATGCAGTCTAGAAGGGGGACAGGCAACAAAACAAAATAAGTAGACAGGCACCAATACCATCCCCTAGTTTTAAACAACAGCAACAAAAAAACCCTGCCCTGTACTCCACAATCCCACCCCCTGCTCACTCCATCCCCTTTCATTCATTCATTCATTCAGTCATATTTAAGCGCTTACTGTGTGCAGAGCACTGTACTAAGCGCTTGGAAAGTACAATTTGTTGAGCGCATACTGTGTACCAGGCACTGTGGTGGATGCAAGCAAATAGGGTTGGACACATGGTACTGAGTCTTAATCTCCATATTACAGATGAGGTAACTGAAGCACAGAGAAGTTAAGTGACTTACCCACGGTCACTCAACAGAAAATGGTGGAGCAGGGGTTAGAACCCATGACCTTCTGACTCCCAGGCCTTTGCTTATTCCACTACACCATGCCGCTATATGTTCCTAGAGGGCTTAAGGGGTGGAGGGGGGCAGCTTCTCGCCACTCCAGGTGTAGGGGTGAGTTACCTCTCCAATGCGTGATAAATTCCCCTCAAGCCATTTATATGTTATATTTACCCCTTGGCTGCCTCTCCCCTTTACTGCTTCTTCTGACAGTCAACAGAAGAGGCCAGAGTTAAGCAGGTAGTCACATCCTTCTGAAGACTTTGGACGAAACAGTTAAGGCGGCATAGTAAACAGTTACACTGACACTAGAAAGCCAGGTCCATTTTACTGAAGCAAACATACGTTCATTCATTCAGTTGTATTTCTTGAGTGCTTACTGTGCGCAAAGCATAGTACTGAGCACTTGGGAGAGTAAAATATAACAGACACATTCCTGCCCACAACAAGCTCGTAGTCTAGAGGTGAAGCTAGAAGCCTGGCTGATGAGTCTAAGTTGTGGTCTCCATTATCCAGGGTGCAAACCGAAAGAAAGCAGATGGTCATGTGCACATGGAAGACTAACTGCTACTGAACTGCGCCGTTTTTGCTCAGATCGAAAGTGCCAACTGAAACTTGGGAAGTGGCGGATCTTCTATGTGGGTCACTTTCTTTTGGGGAAGTAAAATAGGGCGGGGGTGGAGCTGTACTTTGTGAAATATTGTGCAGTCTGCCCCTCCCAGACTCAGGGCAGAGCTTTTAACTCGCATCATCAGCTTTAAAGAAAGGATCAACCCCATCTTCTTAGCTGCTTAGCTATTAGTGCAGTTTTCCGGATTTAATTTCCTGTTCTTTTCCCATCACCCGTCAGCTACTTGGTAAATTTTATCTGCATGGTGGTAGAAAAGGTGAATTATAGGGCTTTTGGAACACTCTGAGAGAGATGATACAAAGCTTTTGGTTTTCACAAAGGTTTTTCTCTTCCCCTCCCTCTGCCCTGAACACTCGAGAGGAGGAAATGAGCCTAGGATTCTCCATAGCGAGCTCTGAACAGCTTGGGAGTTCGACCCTGTCGTTTACCAGAGAGGAAAAGGTGATGATGAAAGGGAAAGCATTTTCTTCCAGAGCCTTTTGAAAAAGTGCCACACACATTTATTTTTACCCTTCCCCTCTAGGTAGCACCCATGGAAAAATATATTTCCCTTTGGTGAGCTACATAATAATTCTACCATAAGTTCACACTTAACAACGTGCAAGGAAAAGAGGAAAACGTTTGAATCCCTGGGTTTATCTAGTGCTGCAGCTAAATTCTAGGTCAGTTAAATAAGGGTGTGTTCTATGTTGGCACTAGGTTTTCTGAAGTTGATTTAAGAGGTGCATGAGACATAATATGGAATAAAGAGGAAGAAGGGAAGGAAAATGTCCTCCCTGATTTTGGAGCAGCCAGTCAGCATGCACCAGAAGCTTTTAAGCTCTGGAGTATTTTCTCCTAGGTGCCAGAAGGCAGTAGAGGAGTGGGTAGGGCTGTGAAATCCATACTCAGGTAATGTCTCATCGACCAACGCTAGCATGAAGCCTCCTGTAGGCTCTGAAGTCTTTGGCAAAAGCATTAGAGGTCTGGAGATCCAAGTTTGGTCCTTTTAATATGGATGGGCCCTAGGTTTTGGGTACCTCATAATATGTAAAATCTAGAGACGGGTTTTCACTCCCTGCTGGTGTTCCCTGGAGTACGTAAAACCCATCTAGACGGGTCCAGTCGATGCAGGGAAGTTGATTAGACTGTAAGCCTGTCAAAGGGCAGGGACTGTCTCTATCTGTTACGGATTTGTACATTCCAAGCGCCTAGTATGGTGCTCTGCACATAGTAAGCGCTCAATAAATACTATTGAATGAATGATTCAAAGTTGATGTGTGACCACCACCGCTTACCTTTAGCCTCGCGTGCTATTATTTCTACAACTGAAGCCTATCTGCAAACATGGCTGGATTGGACATGCTTTCCCCCAGTCCTTGGCCAGAAACCATAGCTAGAGCCAGTCCTCTCTCCCCACAATCACATCCAGCCACCTACACACACACACACACACGCACACACACACACACACACCCCACCCCCACCCCACACCCTCCCACACCCACCCCCACATACACCCACTTTCTACCTCCCACTTCTGTGACCCAGCTGTAAGAATGGAGGCAAGGACAGACCAGTACAGATTGGAGGCATTAGTTTTTTTAAAATGTATTTTTATGGTATTTAAGTGCTTATGATGTGCAAGACACTGTACCAAGTCTTGGGGTTGATTCAAGATAATTAGGTTGGACACAATCCCTCTCATGTAGGGCTCACAATCTTAATCCCCATTTTGCAGATGAGGGAACTGAGGCACAGAGAAGTGACTTACCCAAGGTCACATAGCAGACAAGTGGTGGCTGGGGTTAGAACTCAGTTCCTCTAATTCTCGGGCCTGTACTCTTTCCACTAGGCCATACTGTTTCTTAGTTGTTGCTATGACATTGCCTCTTCTCTCCTTTCCCTTTTGGTCTGGGACTGGGCCTGAGAGGAGGGATGATTCAGTTGGCAACAACCCTATAGCTATGAACAACCACTAAAAAAACCCTGGATTGTGGGGGTGGGGAGATGGGAGGAGGGGGGTGAATTTGGGGTACAGTGGGATAGGAAAGCCCCTAGAAATGAGGAGACTAAATGAGAAGAGAGGGGGATTTTCAAGGGAGTTGCTACCCAAGGTCTGCCCATCTTGTCAGAGCAGTTTCTGGACTGGAACCTAATAAATGGCTGCAAGTCCGTGGAAAAACCTTTTCTATAATGTAGCTGTTTGTGAGGAACATAATGTAGCTGTATTGTGGGATATTCTTGTAGGTGCTGAGTAGAAATGAGAATATTTACCTTCAAGATCCAAGAAGTGTGTTCATTGATTAATGCAGATAATGCACTCAATCTAATTTTTTTTTATTAAGCACTTACTGTGTGCCAGGCGCTGTACTAAGACCTGGAGTAAATATAAGCTAATCAAGTTGGACACAGGCCATATACCACATGGGATTCATGGTATTGAACTCCATTTTACAGATGAGGTGACTGAGGCAGAGAATTAAACCCAAGGTCACATAGACAAGTGGCGGAGCTGGGATTAGAACCCAGTTCCTTCTGACTTCCAGGCCTGTGCTCCATCCACTAATCCACGCTGCTTCTCTCAGTCATTCTACTGGAAAGGGCCAGTCACGTGTTAGCCAAATGTTACAAGTCCGGTATCACTTTCTGCTCCTTAAAATGATAAATTATATAATATTAACTTTTGTCCTGTTATTCTCCATCTTGTCATCAGAGAGTTGTGGGCTGAAGGAGGGAACTGCATTTGGTTTGGTGAGGAATTGCTCTAAATTGGCCTCTCACTGTAGTCAGATGATCCATTCCGGTGATCCGTCCTTGAATTGAAATTTGAGTCCTTCACTGCTCCCTCCTGTCCTGGTGGGGTGGGATTGTGGGGTGGGGTGGAGGTCATTCATGATGTTGACTTGCATATCTTACCCTGTGGGGTAGTGGCAGCATGGAGAGTTTTCCTGCAACCATGATCTGCTCAGTCTGGGTCACTAAGGGCCTTCCTCTGTGGTAGCTGGGTGAGTGCCCACTCTTTTTTCCAATTCAGTCGTATTAATTGAGCGCTTACTGTGTGCAGGGCATTGTATGAAGCATTTGGGAAAGTACAGTACGGTAATAAAGAGAGACAATCCATCCCACGGTCTAGAAGGGGTGTGTCGGGGGAAACTCTTCACAGGAGAAAAAAGACACTCCACTTGGCTTAAATCAGCAGTGCAAATGAGTACCATCCAGATGCCTAACATAAATCAGGAGAGAAGGGAGACAAGAAATCTAATAAAGTCTGCTTATGTTGGCTATAACTCCGAGTTGTTTTTCTCTGTGTGTTTGGCGGGGGGGTTGTGGGGGAGTGAAGGAGGAGGTTTGCGGGAAGTGTAGAAAGTGGACCATGAATGGGTCTGGTTCCAGGCAAAGAGATGTGTCCCTGTATCCCAGCAGAATTGTGAGAACAAGGGAGTGAGAGGGTTAGGGAAATGTATGGTGGCATTGGCAATTTGAGAAGGGGGAGCGAAAAGTTTTGTGGTGGTTTCAAAACTAATCATGTTACCGAAGCAGCTTTCCCAGGTGTGAGCTGGGAGTCCGCTGCCACAGATAAAGCAGCATGGCATGTTGCAATTAGGAAAAGCATTGCATACTTTGAAGAGAAGTGATTTATGTATTTATATTTTCTTGTTTTTATAATGAATATTTTCTTTATTTTCATTTTTATTAATGCCTGTCTGACCCTCCAGACTATAAGCTCATTTTGGGCAGGGATTGTGTCTGATAATTCTCTGCACATAGCGAGCACTCAGTAAATTTCATTAGTTTTTCAAGCATGTTGAAAAATGGTCTGGATTAAAGTCACTATACTGGGAATAATGGGTTTATTGGTTTGCAAATGGTGCTTATTTAGTCAGGTCCTTTGTAAGAACCAAGCTGATAATATAGGGTTGAGCTGGCCAAATAAATTACACTACCCCCAGAATGAGCAGCGAATATGTTTGGTTATTGTTGATCTTCTCTCCCAAGTGCTTATTAAAGTGCTCTGCACAGTAAGCGCTCAGTAAGCGCTCAATAAATACTATTGAATATTTGAATTAAATGATTTACCACAACCTAGTTTAATAGTCAAAAAGTATGTTTATGGGCCTATCTTGTGTTTGGGTCAGTGTGAACCAGATGTTGTCACCCGTCGCCGGGGACAGGTTCTTTCGGAATCGGCACGGTGAGAGAGAGAGAGAGAGAGAGAGAGAGGCCGGGGATGGAAAACCTGAGTTTTGTATAGAATTTATTCCGCGAGGCGAATTGAATTAATTATTTAGACGGGATAATCGGCCTTCCATTTTGGGGGAAATATGGTGTTAAAGCTTCCCCTTTGGGAGGAATATGGTGTTAGAGCTTCCCTAATGGGAGGAATACACTGGTATGTTACTAGCGTGTGGGTGGACACCAGGGCCCGCCCAGGCAGAGCTCGCTTATGGTTTATTCACAACGTGGTGAGGCGGCTAGTTCCCACCATGTGCGCACCCACTCAGGAGGAACCCACTTAAGTGTTAAACCCACTTGCACATTAAAACCCACTTATGCGTTAGGCCCACTTGTACGTTAAAACCCACTTATGCATTAAGTTCACGTATGTGCTACTTGCACGTGGTGAGGCGGCTAGCTCTCACCACGTGCGCACCCACTTGGGAGGAATCCACTTAAATGTTCAATCTACTTATGCGCCGAACCCACTTATGCCTTAGACTTACTTGTGCGTGACACTCACGTATGCGTTAAACTCACTTGTGCATTACACTCGCTTATACGCTACCCACTTATGCGCTAAACTCACATGTGCGTTATACTCACTTATACATTACCCACTTATGCACTAACCTCACATATGCGTTACATTCACTTATACGTTACCCACTTATGCATTAAACCCAGTTTTGAGTTACACTCACCCGTCCCATGACCCCTGTCTCTGTGCGTTGGTCCTGGTGGCAGAATGGGCGTCTGGTGCTCTGGGCAGGGAAAGGCATGTGGGTGGCTGTTGCTACCGCTGTGACCCTCCAAGAGACCAGAGCACCAGAGCCGACAGGTATTTATTACCTGTGGTTTGGGTGGTCCCAACCTCTGTCCCATTCAATCTCCGCCCCTTCTGCTCCATCCCCTTCCATGCCTTATTGGGTCAGCACGGAGGTGAGGGGCACCTATCTTCCCGTCCGGCCCCCTCTGTCCAGAGAGTTACGTCACTGGTGGCATTTTGACCTTGGGGTAGCCAGTGCCCAGGTCCACCTTGACACACATGTGGGACATGGTCTGTGTCCAACCTTGTATCTGCCTCAGCGCTTAGTACACTGTCTGGGACATGGTAAACACAAGTCCCATTAAAAAAAGAACCAAAAATCAAGCAACAAGAATTAGATAAGGTAAGGGAAATAACTTTTTTCAATGAAGAGATTGAGTTGGAAACAAATGAATATTATATTCCAAGCTCCTCCTCTTTTGGCACTAATTTCTCCCCATGAATCAATCAATCTTACTTATTGAGTGCTTACTTTGTGAGGAGCAGTGTACTACTAAATGCTTGGAAGTTTACATTATAAGAATTGATAGACATATTCCCTAACCACAAGGAGTTTACAGTCTAGAGGGGAAGACAGGCGTGAGTATAAATTACAGATATGAACATATGTGCCATGGGGCTGAGGTAGAGGTGAATAAAGGAGTCACTGGAAGAAAATAATCTGTTTTATCTATTTGTCCTGTTAATATACTTATTTACCTATGCTGATAATTTTGGAATTCATTGTAACTTTAGAAATATTTACCTTCTCACTTTCATAAATGCCAAGTGCTGATCCCAGGGTGGTAGTTAATCCCAGAAGCTTGAAGAAATACATAGCCATTGTATTGGGTTTTACTTTCTCTTTCAATAAAAGAGATCACAGGCTTTTATCTGGTGGATCCATTCAGATTTGCCTGATTGATTTATTCACTCCATACTAAATTAGCATGGGGGATAAAAGCAATCAGTGAAAGACATTTAATGAGGGCATACTGTGGGCAGAGCACTGTACCCAGCGTTTGGGAAAATACAGTATAGCAGGGTTAGTAGACATATTCAGAGACATATGCAGAGAAGCAGCATGGCTCAGTGGAAAGAGCCCGGGCTTGGGAGTCAGAGGTCATGGGTTCTAATCCCGGCTCCGCCCCTTGTCAGCTGTGTGTCTGTGGGCAAGTCACTTCACTTCTCTGTGCCTCAGTAACCTCATCTGTAAAATGGGGATTAAAACTGTGAGCCCCATGTGGGACAACCTGATCACCCTGTATCTACCCCAGCACTTAGAACAGTTCTCTGCACATAGCGCTTAACAAATACCAACACTATATTCCCTGCCCAAAACAAGCTTGCAGTGTAGAAGGGAATTGCTAGGCTTCTTACTGGGAGGCTACTGGGGATGGATAGGTTGAGTTTGCCTGTATTCATTCTCTCTCACTCTCTTTCTTTCTCTCTCTTTCTCTCTCTCTCTCTTTCTCTCCCTTTCCCTCTCTCCCTCTCTCTCTCTCTCTCTCTATATATATATATATGTATCTCAAATGCTGTCGAGTAGTGTCCGATTCATAGCAACTTTATGGACATATTTTCTCCAGACTGTTGTAACTTCTGCCATAATCCATAACCTTATTAACCTTATTATCTTCTGTTGTAGGTTAAGGTTTCTATCTATCCAGCTGCTGATCTGCCTCCTCCACGTTTTCCTTGGACTTTTCTTAGCATTAGTGTCTTCCCCAGAGAATTAAATAGTTAAAACAAATTAAATAACTTTGTCCAAATCAGGCTCATTCCCAGCTGTGGATGTGGAGGTGATTTAGAAGCTGAGGGCAAGAGACTGAATATGGAGTGAGAGGTGGTGCTTTTTCACCTTTCTCTGGGTAAGAGGCTAATCTCCCTCACTTTCCCTCCTCCCTCCCACCCCCTTCACATCTTCTCCCTGAGCACACATGCACAGCCCTCAGTCAATCAATGGAATTTATTAAGTGCTTACTGGGTGCAGAATGCTGTACTGAGCGCTTGGAAGAGCACAACACAGTGGAATTGGTAGACACAGATCCCTGCCCTCAAGGAGCTTCCAGTCTAGAGGGGGAAACAAGTTTTGAAAATACATGACAAATAGGGGCAATCCATGCAGGCAGCAGCCCCATGGCTGCACAGTGACTCTCCTTTTACTACTTAGAGGTGACTGGAATGACCTTGGGCTCTTTCCTTCATTTTTCTTTTGTGCAGATACTCAGTATTTGCTTCACAAACCACTCACCTCAGCAAGCTTCTCATCTAGCTTTTGGTGATCTGTGCAAAATCTGAGGAGAGCCTCTATCAGATGAATGAGTTAAATTTTAAAAAGCAAACCATAAAAGTGTTTAGCCCTATGCTTTCAGAGGCTTATTTAGTCACCTCAGGTGGCTGCAAAACCAGGCCTACAAGGTGAATTCATTTGCTTCTGTCTCTTTCAAAATCAACCACTGATATCTCATCTCACCTAGCCACTAAGCTTAATGCCTTATTTGTTCTTTCATTCATTTATTCATTCATTCGTATTTATTGAGCACTTACTGTGTGAAGAGCACTGTACTAAGTGCTTGGAATGTACAATTCGGCAACAGAGGGAGACAATTCCTACCCAACAAGAGGCTCTCAGTCTAGAAGGGGGAGACAGATGGCAAAACAAAATAAGTAGTCAGGCATCAATGCCATCAAAATAGATCAATAGAATCATAGATATATTCATTCATTCAATTGTATTTAATAATGTTGGTATTTGTTAAGCGCTTACTATGTGCAGAGCACTGTTCTAAGTGCTGGGGTAGACACAGGGTAATCAGGTTGTCCCACGTGAGGCTCACAGGTAATCCCCATTTTACAGATGAGGGAACTGAGGCACTGAGAAGTTAAGTGACTTGCCCACAGTCACACAGCTAACAAGTGGCAGAGCTGGGATTCGAACCCATGATCTCCGACTCCCAAGCCCGGGCTCTTTCCACTGAGCTACGCAGAGCACTATACTAAGCGCTTGGAATGTACAATTCGGCAACAGAGGGAGACATTCCCTACCCAACAATGAGCTCACAGTCTAAAAAGAGGGAGACAGACAACAAAACAAAACAAGTAGACAGGCACCAATACCATCAAAATAGATAAATTGAATTATATAGGCACATCATTAATAAAATAGAGTAATAAATAAAATATACAAGTAGACACAAGTGCAGTGGGGAGGGGAAAGGGTTCTTGTGTTGTACTCCCTAACACTATTCTGCTGTTTGGACCCATTTCCTGTTCTCCCTACCTCTTAGCTTTGTGAGCCCTATGCTACCTCAGATCCCATGAGCTGATGAGAAGCAGTGAAAGTATGGGCCTGGGAGTCAGAGGACATGGGTTCTACTCCTAACTCTGCCAATTGTTTATCGTGGGACCTGGAGAAAGTCAGTTATCTTCTCTGTGCCTCAGTTTCCTCAACTGAAAAATGGTAATTAAATATTTGTTCTTTCTCCTACTTAGTCTGTGAACCCCATGTGGGACAGGGACTCTGTCCAACCCGATGCACTTGTATCTATCCCAGTGCTTAGAACTGCATTTGACACAGAGTAAGCACTTATCAAAAACAATAATAGTCGTCATTGTGTAGCCACCCTTGTTCAAAGCAAAGTCCTTTGCTTGTAGTAAGCACTTAATGAATATCATAATACTATTTCCAGGCCTGCTGCGAGTTGGATATTGTGTGGAAGATATTTAAGCTCCTTGTGGGCAGGGAATGTGTATACCAACTCTGTTGAATTATACTCTCCAAGCACTTAGTACCATAAATCTTCACATGCCTCAGTCATATGTCCTCTCCTGATCCATTTGGCAGGTCCTGAAATGACCAAAGAAATTTGTAATGTTTAGATTAAAGACCTTATGACTCTTGTCTAATTTTCAAAATTCTCCAGCCAGCTTTAATGCTCAAATTCCCCAAAAGCTTAATCATGATGTAAAATCATGTTTTTTTGGCAAAGAAACTGATTCACTATTCAAGTCTCTAAATTTTTAAACCAAATTCTCTTTGTTCATGTGTTAATAATTCTTGATTGGAGAAATATATTTGATATGAGGATTTATTTTTTTCTTGAACAGAAAATAACTGTTTTTCTTCACAAAAAACCTGTGTTTGACAATATACATATGCAAGATTTTGTAGGGAGGCCATCGTAGAATATAGAGAATGTGTCTGTTTATTGTTTCATTGTACTCTCCCAAGCAGTTAGTACTGTGTTCTGCACACAGTAAGGACTCAATAAATCCTATGAATGAACGAATGAATAAATATCTTCTGGCCTACTTAGCCTTGGGGTAAGCAAATTTCTGGGCCACATTTTGCATATGTCAGGGGAGGGGACAGAGCAGTGGACTAGAATAAAGACGTTTGAGCTCCTGATTTGTATTCAACACTTAGTGCCTTTAAGGGCTTATCTGCCTCACCTTTAAAATGTGGCTGTTGTCAAGTTAATGACCTAGTAATGTAATTCCCTCTGCAGAGTTGGTTGGAGTTGGAAGCTATAAAATTTGAAAGGTTTCCTTCTTAAGTTTTTATTGTAATTAGTGGGTAGTAAAACCTTAACCTTCCTTTCCCCGATCAAATATTTACTTGAGTGAGTACACTGAGCAAAACACTGCACTACGTCCTTGAGGACTTCAAAGTAGGTATTCAGATAAGGTCTCTGCTGCCAAGGCACCTGCAATCTAAGGAGAAAGTCAGAAATACAGGAAAATTTTTTTTTGAGCAATAACCAGCCAACACATTCAAGAAGAAAACTCTTAACACATTCAGTAACAAAAGAGAGGTTTCCTTCGCTGGAATATCGAGAACATTAACATTTTAAGACTTTTTTTCCTAAGACTTCTAAGGTATTTAATCATACCGATTACCCTGTATCTACCCCAGCACTTAGAACAGTGTTCTGCACTTAGTAAGCGCTTAACAAATACCAACATTGTTATTATTATAGCATAGGAGCCTCTAATTGCTTGCCCAGTTGGCAGGTGCAAGGAGGAATGCAAGCCATGGAGTCCCTCTCTACTAAGGCTTAATTTGTTCTGGAGTTTGATAGCTCAGTTTAAGGTAGTGTTCCTACCCCTCCCCTCTCCTCACCCTGAAACTTGCACCACTCCCACAGCTCTCATTTTGTTCTAGAATCTGTGAGCATCTCACCAACACCTCTTGCCCAAACTGGGTACTTCTCACATAACCCCAGTCTCTGTGAGCACTGCCCAGGTATCTCTTACATAACCCTGGTCTCTGCGGGCAATGCCCTGGTTCCTCTTTTGTAACACTAGCAGTGTTACATTTGCTCCACTCACTGGTCCAGACTCTTGATCTTCCCTCCTGCAGGATTGAAATGCTTATTATTGAGTATGGTGCTTAGCATTTAGAACAGTGCTTGGCACATATTAAGGGCTTAACAAATACCATAATTATTATTATTCTTTTATGTGTTTATAGACGTATTTTCTTTTGGTCCTGAACTCTTTGGGTAGTGAAAAAAACATCCAGGAGATAGTGGTTCATATGGCCCTCAGTTTCTGGAACCTTCATCGAAATGACAAATTCACTGTCGAAGGTCCAGAAGCAATAAAAATCCCTGACTCATGGAAAATAGCAGACTGGAATGTTATGAAATAAACACTCTTGTTAATTGGTGTATCAAAATAATAATAATAATTATAGTACTTGTCAAGTGCTTACTAGGTGCCAAGCACTGTTCTAAGTGTCGGGGTAGATACAGGGTAATCGGGTTGGACGTAGTCCTTGTCCCATGTGGGTCTCGGTCTTAATTCTCATTTTACAGATGAGGCAACTGAGGCATAGAGAAGTGAAGTGACTTGCCCAAGGTCACACAGCAGATGAGTGGGGGAGCTGGGATTGGAACCCACGTCCTCTGACACTCAAGCCCGTGCTCTTGCCACTAGGCCATGTTTGGGGACCCTGACTGGAGAATGGCTGCTCATGTGTACAGGTTTTTAAATCCCTTTGTTCTTCCTGACTCACTCCTGTCTGCCCCACAGATGGGATCATTGTACATTTGACATTTTCCAGGAGGATCCAGACCCTTGTAATATGGTGACAGTCAAGGGAGCTGGGGCAGGACATGATTTAGCACTGCCCAGGAGTCAGTGACTCTGGACAGGAAGTGCAGGCTCTAGAGGAATCACCACAAAGCTGGTGGAGGGGAAACTTTCCTCTCAATCAGTAGTGTTTACTGAGCCCTGATTGTGTAGAGCATTGTACTAGGCATTTAGGAGAGTACAGTAAGGAAGCAACATGGCCTAGTGAATATAGCATGGGCCTGGCAGTTAGAAGGACCTGGTTTCCAATCCTAAGTCTGCCACTTGTCTGCTGTGTGTCCTCGGTCCGGCCACAGTTATCTCATCTGTAAAATGAGGATTAATCATTTGTATTTTTGGAGCATTTATTGTGTGCAGAACACTATGCTAAGAGCTAGGGAGAGAACAAGATAACAGATGCATTCTCCACCCACAAGGAGAGTAAGACTGTGAAGCCCATGTGGAACATGGATTGTGACCAACTTGATTATCTTTGTGCAGTGTTGGACAGTTCAGTACAGTGCTTACTACAGTGCCTGGCATATAGGAAGCGCTTAATAAATACTATTAAACAAAGGGGTGGAAGAAATGGTTACTATCTTCTACTCCCTTTTGATTTTGGCTATTACACTGCCTGAAGCTTAACCCATAACCTCTTACCTGTGAGAAGCAGCGTGGCTCAGTGGAAAGAGCATGGGCTTTGGAGTCAGGGCTCATGAGTTCGAATCCCAGATCTGCCACTTGTCGGCTGTGTGACTGTGGGCAAGTCACTTAACTTCTCTGTGCCTCAGATTCCTCATCTGTAAAATGGGGATTAAGACTGTGAGCCCCACGTGGGACAACCTGATTCCCCTATGTCTACCCCAGCGCTTAGAACAGTGCTCGGCACATAGCGCTTAACAAATACCAACATTATTATTATTACCTCCCTACTAAATGGCCTAAGACCCTTTCATTATGATCTGCCTCCAAGTAAGCAAGCAAGCAAGCAATTGACCACAAAACCTATCCATCCTCTGGATCAAGGGAGCAATGTTCAATCAGGTGGGAATTAAATTACAATCTAGTCAGGTAAGACACAGTCCCTATCTTTATCTTAATCACTGTCTTAATCCCCATTTTACAAATGAGGTAACTGAGGCCCAGAGAAATGAAGTGACTTGACTGAGGCTGCAGACAAGTGGTTCAGTTGGGATTAGTCCTTCTGACTCTCAGGCCTCAGCCCTCTCCACTAGGCCATGCTGTTTCTCAGAAAATACCAATACCACCATTCTTCATCTTCATATTATCATTATTACAGAGTAGAGAGAAAGCGGGAGGGAAAATCAGCGTTAGGGTTAGATGTTTACATAATGCAAGCTCATCCAGTCCCTATTAATACACTCTCATGTAACTCCTGGGATGGTGGCACTATTCATGGTGGCTTCTCAGGCCATTGCTGTCTTTCTAAGCTAATCAGGCTGATCTACAGAGTCTTACGGAGAATGTGAGTAACTTTAGCTGGAAGCTGGAATAGCCCAGCAGCCTGGCCCTGCTGGGAAGAGAGCTCCTTCCTTACTCCAATTCCAAACGTATCTCCCTTGCATCTCATCCTCCTCTCCATAAGCAACTTTGCCTTGAACCCTGAGGCCAAGTAGAGCTCGGAGTGGGAGGAGCGATTTGAAGACGGCATGGCTGCCTTCATTCCTCTAAGCAGGTGTGGCGTGAAGGTGAACCTAGGGCTGACTGGATGGGGGACAGTTGTCAGGACCCTATTGGGCATCGACAGCCCAAAGCTCCCTGGAGAAAAAAGGACCCAGGTATGTGACTAATCTCCTCTAGCCAAATCTAGAAAGCCTCTATTGAGACATCC
This sequence comes from Ornithorhynchus anatinus, assembly GCF_004115215.2. Taxonomy (NCBI): domain Eukaryota; kingdom Metazoa; phylum Chordata; class Mammalia; order Monotremata; family Ornithorhynchidae; genus Ornithorhynchus; species Ornithorhynchus anatinus. Next base: position 39,200,689 of record NC_041749.1, on the reverse strand, counting down.
ATGCCAGAAAGGAGCTACCCTCAAGGGGAACCTTGATTAATTCAGTGCGAGTGACAGCACATCATATTAAGGAGTTGGAGCCTGTTGGTGATGATAATATTTAAACACTTCATAGGTGCTATGCACCTTACTAAATGCTGGGGTAGATACAAGATAATCAGGTTGGGAATGCACATTCCCTGTCCCACATGAGACTCACAGTCCAAGAGCCTCATGAGAAATTGGTACAGTGCTCTATATGCAATAAGTGCTTAATAAATACTTTTCGTTTTACAGATGGGGAAACTGGGGCACAGATAAATTGAGTGGCTTGCCCAAGGTCACACAGCAGGCCAGTGGCAGAGGCAGAATTAGAACCCAGGTCCCCTAACTCCCAGGTCCATGCTTTTTCTCTTAAGCCATCCTGATCTCCCCTCCCCTCCCACCAACCCCTCAACTGGCCAGAGAAGCAACTCTTGGGGAGCCAGCACTCAGGACAAGTGGAGAGGGTGCCCAGTTCGGTGACAACCTCAGTGCTTTTCCCCTCGGGCAGTTAGAAGCCCGGAAGACTTTGGAAACTAGAAACCAATTAAATTGCTCACACTTTGGTCCTCCTCCAATTTTTGCCCAGGTCTCTCTCAAAATCAGCTCCACAGAGTTTCCACTCCTGCATCCATTCTCTAGAGCTGGGTTTAGAGAGCTAGCTAGGCTCAGCCTCTGATTCTCATCTTCCTCCCAGAGCCTCAGGGATGAAGTAATGCTGTTTGAAGGAAAGAAGGCCAGGATTAGTTTCCCTTCAAGTCACTGGGTAAGGGTAAACAAAAGGGAAGACGTCATGAGAAAATTTCCCAATGCATCCCTGAGCTCAGCAGAGGAAACTCGATTGGAAAGTTAATTTCTTCCCAGGAGGGGAATTAAGCCAGGAAGAAAAATCTTCACACAGTCTCCCAAACACCTCCCACTGACCTAACCCTTCAGGTTTTTTTTGACTTCCCTCCTTCACCCCTGCACCATCTTCATGCAAAACCTTTGATTAAGTGTCCTTTGTGGCTGTTACTACCAGCCCTGGATTTTTTGAGCCAAATCAAATGAAATCAGTCAAATGGGAGAACAAGAGCCCAAATTTCCACTTTGCATTCCCTCTGTGAATAAGAGATGAGGTGACATATCTTCAAGTTCTAGATGCTTCTCAAAGCTTCCCTGACCTCTTCATCAACTCTATCACACCCAGAGCAGCTCTCTGCCCATCCATTTGTCTCTGGAAGGACTCTCAAGTGTGGGGCTTATGCTTATTTTCACACCCTACCTATCAATCCCCGTTTTTCCATCCCTAAAAGGGATATGTGCTGGCAATCTCTGATTTATAGGCTCACATTTCTAATACTTGTTGTCTGAAACACTTTTTTTCCCTTCCTTTTGCCTCAGAGTAAATGGAAACCATGACTTCATTCTCCTTCCAGGGCTCCCAAGGAGGAGGACTTTGCAGAACTGAATATTACAGTTAACTTAAAGAATTGGTTGGAAAGATGTGACCCAAATTTACATAAGTCAATAAATCACATCTTGGCTTAGACCAGAGTACAGAGAGTTCCAAGGGATGAAAGTTCCAAGCAATTAAAGTGACATTATAAGGTCAGTCAGTCAATTGAATTTATTGAGCACTCACTGTGTGCAGAGCACTGCATTAAGCACCTGGGAGAGTACAGTATAGCGGTATAACAGACACATTCCCTGCCCCGGTGTCACTGTCAGCTCAACAGTGGTTCATGCAGTGGACTAGGGAGAAAGAGTCTGGGAAATACTTGGAAACGCAAGACATTTCAGTAACTGCTGAAAGTAGGGATTAGGACCACTATTACTAGAGTAGACACTCAGGTAAGTACTGATTGTTCGATTGCTCTTTGAGGGCAGGGAATGTGTCTACTAACTCTGTTTTAGAGTTAAATTGAACTTTCCCAAGTGCTTAATAGAGTGCTCTGCACACAGTAAGCACTCAATAAATAATAATAATTATGGTATTTAAGTGCTTACTATGAGCCAAGCACTATGATTGGGTTAATTGAATATTACTTTTTACAGGCCCAGAAGCTCAAACAGAGGGACTGACTGTAGAGGATCAGGATCTGCTTGATGTCAGTCCTCAATCTGGTACCAGCTGCCTGCAAACTGAGCAAGGGGCTTAGCAGTGGTTGGATGTGGGTGTTAAGTCCTGGTTGCTCTAAAGGGCAGATGGGGCACCCACTAAACCACACATCACTAAGAGCAGAGTTTCAGATATTCGGCAGTGCTCTGGCTTGAAAATATTTTTTTATTAAGTGTTTATTATGTGCCAGGTTTTGTACAAAGGCTAGGATAAATACCAGGTGATCCAGTTGGACACAGTCCTTGCCCCACATTGGGCAATCAGCTTCAGTTTCCTCAACTGTAAAATGGGGATTAAGTTCCTGTTCTCCCTCCTACTTAGACTAAGTAACTCGTCCAAGGTCCCACAACATGCAAGTGGCAGAGCTGGGATTAGAAGCCATGTCCTCTGACTCCCAGGCCTGTACTCTTTCTACTAGACTTTACTGCTTCTCTAATCTGTAATTCTGTTTTGAGGTCCGGTGAAGGAAGATCTGGAGGTAAGTATAGCTGGTCAGGATTCTAGGGAAGCTATGCTGAAAGAAGGAGTAATCAATCATATTTGTTGAGCACTTACTGTGTGCTGAGCAGTGTATTAAGTGCTTGGTAGAGCACAATATGACAAGAAGGTAGGTGTGTTCTCTGCCCACAATGAATTTACAGCTTAGAGCTGATTAGCTTTATCTGTCTAAAAAGAAGTCTTATAGTTCTAGACTGTAAGCTGGTTGGGGGCAGGAAATGGGTCTTATTGTTGTGCTTGCCCAAACATTGAGTGCTCTGCACACAGTAAACACCCAATAAATATGGTTGACTGCCTTAAAAGTCCCTGGCTTCGGGCTAGTGGTCAACTCTTGGATGGCTTACTTGACTCTGACCTAATTTTTGACACTTCAAAGATGGCGATGTTAGTGGGCTAGCACTGTTGCAGAAACCTTCTTATTTATGATATTTAAGCACTCACTATGTGTCAAACACTGTTCTAAGTCTTGGGCTAGGTACAAGTTAAGTCCAACACAGTCCCTGTCCCACATGGGGCTCACAATCCAAAAGAGTTATTGACCTACATTTGTCTTCATGACACTAGACATGATTAACTTGCTATGGGAGGTTTGCTTCTCAAAATGATTTTAAGAATTTTGACCAACACAGAGTCTGGAGGATAACCTACAGAATTGCCTTCTTAGATGAATTCCCGAGTGGGAGAGGCAGAACTATTTTGAGCTATCCGTCTAAGTGGTGCGGCCAGACTGGGGAAATGAAAGCCCCTTCAGCTTCTCACCAAGCCCCCCTTTCTCAAACGTACACCTCCCTAGGAATGGGTCACAAACTTAAAGAAAGTCTTGGTTAGAGTCAGGAGATAGAACAGTTCTTCCCCGAGTTGGTCCTTGCAGTAGGCTTCAGTTTGTTGTGGTCCTAGAGGCTCTGCCTGCTCTGATGTAAGGTGACACCAGACTAAAGCAGAGTCAGAGAGCCGAGCACTTCCTTTACAAGATCCCTGCCTCAAATGCTGGAGTGTAGTGTGAACTCTGTTAATTCATCCACTGAGTGTGAAGTGTGGGTGACTCAGCCTACCAACATCAAAGGAAAGAGAGGTTGGAAGCAGTGTGGCTTTGTGGCTAGAGCACGGGCCTGGGAGTCAAATGTCCTAGACATTTGGTTTAGATCGTTAGGATTTGTGTTAAGGGGTTGGTTCCGATGCTGTGACTAGGAATTCTAATGAACATTTCGGGTGGTGGTGGTTTATAATAATAACTGTGGTTCTTGTTAAGTGCTATGTCTCAGGCACTGTACTAAGCACTGGATAAATACAAGTAAATCTGGTTGGACATGGACCCTGTCCCACATGGGGCTCACACTTTCAATCCCCATTTTACACAGGAGAGAACTGAGGCATGAAGGAGTTAACTGACTTGACCAAAGTCACACAGCAGACAAATGGCAGTGCTGGGATTAGAACGATGACCTTGTGTCCCGGGCCCATGCTCTATCAACTTCGCCACGTTAATGTCTCCTCATCCTGAGAAACCAGTGGAAGTTTAAGGTCCTCACCTCCTGTGACTTAATTCTAGCCTTGGAGACCCACTGAAAGTGCAGATTTGTGTTTGGTTCTGACCTCTTGGCAGCCTTCAAAATCTTGCTCACTATTCTGCTTCTCCTAGCTCTTCCAGAGGGAGCTGGGAGAGGACATTTCCAAATGCATCACATTCATGAATGAGTGATTGGATGCTCTTTGATAATTGCCAGTCAGTGGTGGAGAGAGACAAAGGGGAGTAAGAGGAGGATGGGAGGAGTAGAAGGACTACAGCCAAATCCGTAGTTGTAGGAGGCATCAGATTGTAGGATCTTCTGTTTCCATTTTCCTCATCCCTTAGTTCTTTTTTTGGGCGGGGGGTGGGGGTGCGGTGAGTGGTTTCATTGACAGTAATCTTGTTTGCAGCACTTATGCGTGTCTATATTTATTTTTATTGTCTGACCTCCACTCTGGACTGTAAGCTTGTGGATAGGGATTGAATCTGTTGTTATATTGTACTTCCCCTAGTGCTCTTCACACAGTAAGTCCTCAATAAATACAACTGAATGAATGAGTGAATGAATTTTCCTATTTCCAGGATGCGGATCCTGGAAAGACTCTATGTAGGGAAGAAGCAGAGTTTTGCTAAAGAGGCTGGTGGTGCACAGGTGTCAAGTATGGATACTTCTCTTCCCATTCCCAGTGATTTTGCTCAGCCAAGGAACACTGAAACCAAAGGAAAGAAAGCTGGGTTGTATTAGATCAGGGAGGTGTGAGTGTCCAAAGTAGTTTCATAGGGGAGAGAGTAATTGAGAATTATTAAAGATGAATAATCAGCTAGTAAAATGATCAAATGGTGTTATGATAGAGAAGTAGCGTGGCATAGTGGAAAGAGCCGGGCCTGGGAGTCAGAGGACCTGAGTTCTAATCCCAGCTCTGCCACTTGACTGCTCTGTGACCTTGGGCAAGTCACCTAACTTCTCTGGGCCTTTGTTTCCTCATCTGCAAAATGGTGATTCAATACCTGTTTTCCCTCCTACTCAGATTGTGAGCCCCATGTGGGACCTGCTGATCTTGTAATCTACTCCAGTGTTTAGTACAGTGCTTCATACATAGTATGGGCTTAAAAAATATCTCAATTATTATTATGTACAAAGTGGTGATGCAACTTGCCTCTCCCAGTCTTTCAGGGGAAAATACGATTACTATGGAGAAGCTTTGGGAAAATAAAATCCGAGAGCAGGGTGTTAGTAAGTAGTGCCTGGCACACTTGGGGTTTTTTTTTTATCAAATATTATGTAACTTAACTGATAATGATGTTTTCCAATGCCTTCCAGGGTGGCCTTGGAGCTTTATTTCTTGTAGAGCCATTGGAATGGTCTAAACCTATCAGATTTATGGCTTTGGTTGTCAAAATGGTGGAATTAAGATTTTTTCTTTTAATTCTATTTTAGCTGTTTGCTACAGATGCATTTGACTTTTTGTGGGGAAAGGAGGCAATGGGGTCCAGACATAGGGTTCAGGCAGGGATTGTGATGACCAACATTGAGACCCTCTCCCTTGAAGAAACACTTGGGCTTTATTTTCCTTCTTTTTCTCTCCCAGTGACCCCTTTTTCTCTCTAACCCAGGTTCATTCAATCATATTAATTGAGCACTTACTGTGTGCAGAGAACTGGACTAAGCATTTGGGAGAGTACAGGGTAATAATAAGCAGACACACTCCCTGCCCACAACGAGCTTACAGTTTAGAGGGAGATTTACAGGAAGCTAATGGTTTAGATTCATTCATTCATTCAATCATATTTATTGAGTGCTTACTGTGCACAGGGCACTATACTAAGCGCTTGGAAAGTACAATCTATTGAGAGACGATCCCTGCCCTTAATGGGCATCGAATAACCTTTAGGGACAGCTTGTGGGTAGCTTGTGACAGGGACAGCCTCATAAGCAGAGAATGTGTCTATCAAGTCTGTTATATTGAACTCTCCAAAGCATTTAGTACAGTGTTTTGCACACTGTCAGTGCTCAATAAATACCCTTGATGGATTGAATTGCCAGCCCCAGAGCAGCTGCTGATGGGACATTTGGGTCCCAGTGACTGAAGATCCCAACTGAGAGGGTGAAGAGGTGTTAACCTATTGCTCTGACACTGTGATTCCTGAGCCACACACTGAAGAAGTGTGTGTTTGGCTGAAATGCAGACATACTGAGTCTCTGTAATTTAGGGAGACAGTCCTAATCTTTTTCTGATGCCACTGCTGCTGGTTCTTCATCACTGTCATAGTGATGATTCATGAAGAGCTTTACAGCATACCTTACACTGTACTAGGGTCTGGGAAAAAATAAGTCAAGGATTTCCAGATGAGATCCCTACCCATAAAAGAGCCTTTACAATGTCAGATATAGAAAAAGTGTAACTCTCTAAATCCTATGTAGTCCTTTTGGGCAGGGAATGTGACTGTTATATTGCCTGGTAATCAGAAGGACCTGGGTTCTAATGTCGACTCCACCTCTCGTCTGTTGTATGACCTTGGGCAAATCACTTCTCTGGGCCTCAGTTACCTCATCTGTAAAATGGAAATAAGAGTGTGAACCCCATGTGGGACCTGGACTGTGTCCATCCTGATGTCCATCTGTCTACCCCAGAACAGTGCCAGGCACATAGCGAGTGCTTAATAAATACCATTATTATTATCTATATTACAGTAAGTGATAACTAAATATGATTGACTACTCTATCACAACTCCAGAACTCTGAATAAGGCAGTATATAAGCAATTTGGGGTATTTATAGCTTCATGGGGTCCTGCATATTCAGGGCCTCCCTGGGTGTCCATGTTGTAGGCCCTACGTTCGCCCTGTTGTCACTTTCCCCGTGACTGTCATGGGAAACGAGGTCTCGTTAGCCATCTTCTTTTCCCTTTTTGGCCTCAAAGATCAGGAAATCAAGCTCAGACTTGGTGCTGTAGCTTGCCAGCCAACAGCCTGACCTCCGGCCCCTTCAGCTGCCCACAGACAACCCTCGGAATGCCGTTGCCTTGGCAGTCTGGGGAATGACAGTGCTCCGGAGCGAGCGGAGGGCGCCTTTTTCCCAGCACACTAAGGAAGTTGTCCTGACTGGCCTGTCCCCACTCCTCTTCTTGCCGGGGCTTTACACCGGAAGAAAGGATGGGGGATCGGGGAGTGGAAAGGAAAAGGCTGTGATGTGCAAGAAAGAGCAGGCTGGTGGGCCCTTTATTGTTGGGAAAGGAAATGCTTTAACTCCTTGTGGTCAGCGAGGTCACACCCTGGCAGATTCCGCTTTTGTAACAAGTTGTAGGAATGTTTTCCCCAACCTGAAATTGCTGAGGCAAGTGTTTTTCGGGGGTGAGGGGGGAACAGAGGGTAACTGTTTAGGAGTATGTGGATCCTGAAAGTTTTCTTCACTGTTTCTGACTCCTGATGGACAGTCTTACATATGTAGCTCCAGATGCTTGGCTTCCAGCTTGTAATTTAGCAGTAGAGTTAATAGATACTAAATAACTATTGCTAAATAGTGTGTACTAAATAGATACTAAATTCTTTTCTCACCTCCTCTAGCCATGTGACCTAGTGGATGGAGCACAGGCCTGGGAGTCTGAAGGACCTAGGTTCTAATCCCGGCTCTGTCACTTGTCTGCTGTGTGACCTTGGGCAAGTCACTTCACTTCATGCACCTCAGGTCCCTCATCTGTAAAATGGGGATTAAGACTGGCCCCATGAGGGACAGGGACTGTGTCCAACCCAATTTGCTTGTATCCACCCCAGTGCCTAGTACGGTGCCTGACACATAGTAAGTGCCTCACAAATACTACAATTATTATTATTATTCCCAGCCCAGGAGTAGCTTTGGCAGATGTAGGTAGACTGTAAGCTTGTTGTGAGCAGGAAACATCTGCCAGCTCTATGGTATTGTACTCTCTCAAGCACTTAGTACACTCACACTTAGTACAAACACTCAGTAAGCACCATCGATTGTAAGTTTCTGCTGCTGTCTTGTTCAGACCCAGACCCGGTTCTTTTCTGCCTTCCTCTGCTCACTATTCTCCCTTCCTTTTTTTTCTTGGGAGTCTCTTCAAGAGATAGGTACTAAAGCCTTTTGCTGGTATAGGCATGTGATAACTAGATTTCTGATTGCATTTAGACCATCTTCAACCCCCAGAAGCCCGTTTCTATCTTTGTTGCCGAAATTAGAATTTACTTGGAAAGCAGCAGCAGCATTGTGGGCAGGAAACATGCCTACCAATTCTGTTATATTGTACTCTTGCAAGAGCTTAGTACAGTTTTCTGCACGTGGTAAGTACTCAATGAATACAATTAGTTGATTAGAAAGAAGGACCATAAATTTCAATGTATTCAAACCCAGATATCTTGTCCAAGCTCTGGCATCAGGCTCTTTGGAGTTGGAGAGTGAGTCTGTTGTCTTTTTTTTCTATTGTTACAACTCTTGTTTGTGCTGAGGTTTGGCGATCACGATCTCAGGTTTTGACTAGTGCGAGGACTCAGGGAGTGTATATGATGACTGTAGGTGGGTTTCCTATTTCTCTGGACATTTAGAAGTACCCTCGGGGTAGAATTGTTTCACAGTTTCTTTGCCAGTCATTTTCAGGGAGGATTCAGTCCAGAACCTAGTGGAAAGAGCAAGGGACTGGGAGTCAGAAGTCAGATTATTATTAAATAATAATAATAATAATGTTGGTATTTGTTAAGCGCTTACTATGTGCCGAGCACTGTTCTAAGCGCTGGGGTAGACACAGGGGAATCAGGTTGTCCCACGTGGGGCGCTCAGTCTTAATCCCCATTTTACAGATGAGGTAACTGAGGCACCGAGAAGTTAAGTGACTTGCCCAAAGTCACACACCTGACAAGTGGCCGAGCTGGGATTCGAACCCATGACCTATGACTCCAAAGCCCATGCTCTTTCCACTGAGCCACGCTGCTTCTCGTGAAGTGCTGGCCCACAGCTGGACTGTCTAATAACTCTCCCCGTAAGAATTGTAAGACTACCACCCACCAGAGTGACAGCGGAGATACAGGGGAGCCAAGGACAGCCTCAGGAGCTAGGGGGTGGACCTTCTGTCTGGGAGGGGGTGGGGGTTCAAGAACTAGAAACACTTGCCTGAGCTGCCTTGAGGCAGTTTTAGAAAGAAATATCATTTTCACAATGCCCCAAGCAGAGGCTAAGCAGCAGTGGAAAGCACAGGGGCCCCAGGAGTTAGAGAACCTGGATTCTGTACTCCCTCTGTCCCTTGCCTGCTGGGTAACCTTGGGCCAGCCACTTAACCTTTCTGCCCCAGTTTCCTCATCTGTCAAATGGGAATCAAATACTTATTCTCCCTTTTAGACTGGGAATCCCATTTGGGACAGAGACTGCGTTGGAACCGATTAACTTGTATCTCCCCTAGTGGTTAGTGTAGTCCTTGGCACATACTTAGTATTCAACAAACAAATATTATAGTTATTATTATTAAGGTCTGGAGGGGGCGTGATTTTGGAGGGTGGTTAAAGTCCTGCGCATAATTCCTGTTAGCCCCGTACTAATCCAGCCCTTGTCGGGAGACCCAGTTCAAATCCTGGCTCTTGCCCACTGTATGGTCTAGGATAATTCACTTCACCTATCTCAGCCCCAGTTTCCTCATTTGTAAAATTGGGGTTGATTGTGAGCCCTGTATGGACCAGGGACTGGGTCCAATCTCATAGCCTTGTATATTCCCCATCCTATAGAATGTGATAAAAATGAAATAAATTCCAAAATGATTAAATGGGGAATTGGACTGGTTCTCTGCTGTGTCATTCCCGCTCCACTTACAGTTGCTTGTCCCTGCACATCTTCTTCCTCTTTGCACTGAGGAAGGAAGACAAGGTCTTGAAAGGCACTCAGACACATCCATTTCTTGGTGTCCTGTTTAGATTTATATATAGGCTGTTGGGCAACTACCTGAAAGCCACTTCCTTTATGGGAACTTAGAACAAGTTCAACTTCTCTGAAGTGAAATAATGTAACACAATTTATTTTGCCGGTACAATATCAATTGTATTCTCTTGTCATTCCCTACCTGGGCTTTGTTTGACCTTGCCACTTGGAAACTCATCTAACTCTGAATTTTACCTCTCTGTGCCTCACTAATCTGTACCCAATCTGTAAAATAGTGATGAAATACCTGTTCTGCCTACCCATTAGACTGTGAGCTCCATGTGGGACAGGGATTGCATCCAACCTGACTATCTTGTTTCTACCCTAGTACTTAGTTCAGTGCTTGGCACATAGTAAATGCTTAACAGATACTGCAATTATCATTATTGTTAGGCTCCCCCATGGAGCCATTTGAGGGCTGAAGACTGGTTTTATGTGGTTGTCTTTGGTCAGATAATAATAATAATATTGGTATTTAAGTGCTTACTATGTGCCAAGCACTGTTCTAAGCACTGGGGTAGATACAGGGTAATCAGGTTGTCCCATGTGAGGCTCACAGTCTTAATCCCCATCTTACAGATGAGGGAATTGAGGCACCGAGAAGTTAAGTGACTTGCCCAAAGCCACACAGCTGACAGGTGGCAGCGCCGGGATTAGAACCCATGACCCCTGAGTCCTAAGCCCGTGCTCTTTCCACTGAGCCACGCTGGAACCTGATTTTTTACTTTAGATGCTCAGGGAGAAGTCCAAAGACATGTTTCTTGGGTAGCTGTAGAGACCTGTGCTTAAATATGACTCAGTCCTCTAAAGTGTTGTTATGGGCAGGGATCGAGTCTGCCCCCCATCCCGCTCCCGACTGTAAGCTCATTGTGGGCAGGGAATGTGTCTGTTTGTTGTTGCACTGTACTCTCCCAAGCACTTTGAAGAGTGTTCTGCACACAGTAAGCCCTCAATAAATACAGTCGAATGAATGAATGATCTCGTATCTATCCCAGCTCTTAATCCTTGACACAAAGTGAGTGCTTAATAAATACCATTATTATTCTTACTTGACTGATTGGCAAATCTCCACCCAACATGTGTTTTTTGGGGGGTCAATACCAAATCATCATGAAGAACAATGTAACTGATGGAACTGCCATTTGGCCTTCCTTAGGCTAGACAGTGATGCCATTTCTTTCACCACCTAGCCTTGTTCCTTTGCTGGGCACCTGTATTTCATTCCATAATCGTTGGTAAAGCAAACCAGCTATACAAGCCGCTCTGGAAGATTTCAATATATCCTCTCTAAAGTGTCAGCTACAGCTTTCTTTTGGCTGATCTGGAATAGAGGTGTCAGCTGGGGTTGGGGGCTGGAGGCTCTTGTTCCATCCAGGTGCACAGTTAGCTGTGCCCTTCAGGATGCCACCTTGGAAGTCTCTGCCCAGCATGGTTAGAGTGTTGGAGTCTTAGACCAGTGCCCGGCTCTCCTTGGATCTGGATAAAGAGTTTTGAGCTAAGAGGAGAAAGGTGGTATACTAGATCAGAAATTGTTGAATTCTATAGCCAAATATTGTTAATCCCCTCCCCTAAGGCAACACCCCCCCCCCCCAAAAACAACATCAAAAAATACCCGCACATATATCCTGATACAGGGTGTTCTGGTTTTTGCTAAATGTTTTTCTTCTGTTAGCACTTTAATCACTCTGAAGCTTTTGGCTAGTACAGTCAGTTCTTCTATAATATGTGTTTTCATTACCTGCATTTTAGATAGAATGCTATTAAGGAATTAGGGAATGTTCTTTTGGCAATGCATGCCTGGTTTGATACAAAGCACTGCAGTTTCAGAAGAAGACGTTTTGCATGTGTGTGTGTCAGCCAAGGAATGAATCCTATAGCACAGGTTATCTGGAACAGGAACCTAGCCCCTTTTGTTATAGGAGAAGTGACTGCATTCAGTCCTGCTAATGTTGCATGGAGGAGCACTCAGAGAGATTAGAGTAAAAGACACATTTGGAACATTCTCAGGTGAAGGTATGAAATCTCGGTCCTAGGAAAAGTTTGCTCGGGACTTTCCAGGCACATTCTGAATGTTCACAATCCACTTCATGTATTTTTAGCTCTTTTTCATACTGTTCAGTACTTAGTACTTCCACTGAGAAGCAGCATGGCTCAGTGGAAAGAGCCTGGGCTTTGGAGTCAGAGCTCATGAGTTCGAATCCCAGCTCTGCCACCTGTCAGCTGTGTGACTGTGGGCAAGTCACTTAACTTCTCTCTGCCTCAGTTACCTCATCTGTAAAATGAGAATGAAGACTGTGAGCCCCACGTGGGACAACCTGATTCCCCTGTGTCTACCCCAGCGCTTAGAACAGTGCTCTGCACATAGTAAGCGCTTAACAAATACCAACATTATTATTATTATTATTATTAGTATGTGTCAGGCATATAACTACATTCTGGAACAGATACAAGCTAATCAGTTTGGACACAGTCCCTGTCCCACATAATGTGTACAATCAAAGTAGGAGGGGGTAGGACTTAATCCCCATTTTTCAGGTGAGGTAACTGAGGCACAGAGAAGTTTTTTTTATGGTATTTGTAAGTGCTTACTATGTGGCAGTCACTGTACTAAGCACTAGAGTAGATACAGTCAGGTTGGATGCAGTCCATGTCCCACATGGGGCTCACAGTATTGGTCCTCATTTTTCAGATGAGGTAACAGGCACAGAAAAGGTCACACAACAGACAAGTGGTGGAGCTGGGGTTAGAACACAGGTCCTTCTGATTCCCAGGCCCATGCTTTATCCATTATGTCACTCTACTTCCAGCTCCCTCTGTTGCCTGTTGTGGGACCTTCCGCAAATCACTTCACTTTTTTGTGCCTCGGTTTCCTCAATTGTAAAATGAGGACTCAGTACCCGTCCCTTCTCCCATTTAGACTGTGAGCCCCTTCTGAGGCAGCGACTGTGTCCGATTTGACTGTGGAAATCTAGATATCAGGCCAACCTTGTCCACCTCAGATTTTTCCTTGCCTGCTTTAACTCTGCCCTCTGGTAGCCAGTCCAATTCAAGAGGGTTTGGCCTATATAATGGTATTATGAAGTGCTTACTCTGTGCCAGAAACTGTGCTAAGCACTGAGGTGGATACAAGCAAACTGGGTTGGGCACAGTTCCTGTCCCACATGGGGCTCACAGTTTCAATTCCCATTTTACAGATGAGGTAACTGAGGCATAGTGAAGTGACTTGCCCAAGGCTACAGAGCAGACAAGTGGCGGAGCCGGGTTTGGAACCCATGACCTCCAGACTCCCAGCCCCGTGCTCCATCCACTATGCCATGCTGCTTCTCAGAGAAGTAACCATTGCCCTCCGTTCATTTTGTCCTGCTCTCTCTGTACAGAGATTGGCATGGGGTAGGTAAATTTGAATGTTTGCAAGACCACGTGAATAGTTTCCTCCCATTTCAACTTGATTAATGTTGGAAGTAGTGTTTTGGATTGGCACCCTTTTTTTCAGGCTTCGGTTGCATTAGTTAGTGAGTTACACTGGATTGTCATTGAGTTGCAGTAGTTTGATAATGAGTTGCACTAGTTAGTGAGTTGTACTAATTGCACTGGTTGTGCTAGTCGCACTAGTTAGTCACTGTGAGTTGTACCGAATGTCCCCTGCTTCCACCCAGACCTTATAATTCTTTTCTCTCAACCACAAGAGAGTCATCAGAAACCAATTTTTCTTTTCAGGAAATTAAATTCTGCAAATTTTCTTTAATTGTCTCAGCATGAAATTCTTTTGCCTGGAAGATATTTTATATCTTGGCCAGAGCAAATCTCATCCACCTGTCGTTAAGTACATTTAATTTTGGTATCTGTTAAGCACTTATTATGTGCCAAGCATTCATTCATTCAGTCGTATTTATTGAGAACTTACTGTGTGCAGAATACTGTACTAAGCATTTGGAAGAGTACAATATAAGTAATAGATACATTCCCTGCCCAGAACAAGCACTGTATTTCTGCTGTGAAATGTATTTGACTCGTTTTGTGGTCTCCTAGGTTATAAGCTTCTAGAGGGCTGGGATTGTGTATCTCACTCTATTGCACAGGGCTTTTCCCAAAGTAAGTGCTGAAAACTGCAAGCTCATCATGGTCAGGGAATGTGTCTACCAATTCTTTTGTATTGTACTCTCCCAAGTGCTTACTGCACACAGTAAGCTCTCAGTGAATAACATGGTTTGATTTGATTAATAAATCCTATCGATTGAATGTGTTGGAGAAGGCTTTTGTGAATACCATGAGCTGCCTGAAAGACAAATGGATTTTAGAGCAAATTAAAGTGGTCTTTGGAAGGTCAAATGACTTAGATTAGCGTATTTGGAGACATAATCAGGAGGACTGATTCTCTGGAGAAGACAGTAATGCTAGGAAAAGTCCAGGGAAAACACAGAAGAGACAGACCAGTAGCTAGATGGATAGAGACCATAACAAAGATAGTGGAAGAACCATTAGAAAGGTTGTGGATTATGGCAGAGGACAGGATGTTCTGGAGAAAGTGTATCCATTGAGTCGCTGTGAAGTGGAAATGACTCGACGGGACTTAATGGTAATAATAAAATCGATTGGTCTCTGTGAAAGAGAATTCCCACAGCCCAGCTAAGTCTCCAGAATAGGCAAGCATGCACATCTTCACTCATACCTTGCCTTTTTAAATTCAATTTAATTGCATTTGTTAAGCACTTACTATGTGCCGGGCACTGGACTGAGCGCTGGGGTAGATACAAGCTAATCAGGTTGGACGCAGTCCCTGTCCCACATGGGGATCACAGTCTCAATCCCTGTTTTTCAGATGAGGTAACTGAAGCACACAAAAGTTGTGACTTCTCCAAAGTCACACCGCAGATAAGTGGTGGGCTATCCACTAGCCCATGCTCCTTCTCTCATCTCAACAAAACCAAAACTCTCTCTGCCCATCTCTGCACCTTCAAGATGAATATTGACTTAGGAAGGAATAGAATTCCCTGAAAAGGAGTACCTATAGGTACTCTTCTAAGGTCAGGATGAAGAGGGAGACTGTGAAATATTGCCAGTAGGTGCTTGCCAACAGAACAAGAACAAGTAATTAGTAACAGATGTAGACTGTAGTTATATGTCCTTGTTTATAATTAGCATTTTGGCTCCCTACTGCTCCAGCCTCATAGCAACATCCCCAGTTTAAAGTATACAATTTAGTACTATGATTAACCTCAAATTAACCTCAGAAATGATTTAGAAATTGCTACTAGTAGTTGGAAGCCCCCATGTCCTCTGATCTTAGTTAGAAGTTATAGGGTTCCTTTGGTAAGTGTCGCTAGTTGGATGTGGGAAAAGGCAAAGCCATGACTTTCAAAGGTAAACCGGAATGTGGAGGTTAAAAGCATGGATTTGCAGCTCCCTAAGGAGCTCAAACTTTCCTGGAAACAGGATTAATTTTTAATGAACATGTGCAAACTCTGTGTAATGGGAGTCTGTACACTAGGCAGACAGCACTTTGGAAATTATCATGGGGGATTTTACAGAGTAAAATTGTATTCTTCCAAGCACTTAGTACAGTGCTCTGCACACAGTAGGTGTCAAATTGATTGGGTGGCTCCTTCTCCTATGGTAGCTCACAATTTAGACTCTCCAAGATCCTTCTCTTGATATTTTAGAGCAGCTTGGACTGATACTGTTTGGAAATGAGAAGACCTGGGTTCTAATTCCTCACTCCGTTGCTTGTCTGCTGTGTGACCTTGGGCTTGTCACTTCACTTCTCTATGCCTTAGTGATATCATCTATAAAATGGGGATTAAGACTGGAGACCTAGGTGGGACAGGGACTTTGTGAAACTTGATTAGCTTATATCTACATCAGCGCTTAGTATAGTGTTGGGCACACAGTAAGTGCTTAACGTATGCTATAAACAAAAAATGAGAAGTTATTGTGAAAATGCCCTGACTTCCCTTGGGAAAGTTAGCCTCCCCAGCTCTCTCACCCATGGCTGGAAAAGGAGAAATTGAATGATGGGGAAACAAGTGTGGATGGTATTTGGAAATTAGTGATTCTAGGCTCCCAGCTGAAGGTAGCAGAGTGGTGGCTGCTTGAGAAAGGGCCTACAATCAATCAATCAATGGTATTTATTGAGCACTTACTGTGTGCTGAGCACTATACCAACTGTTTAGGAAAGTACAATACAATAGAGTTGATAGGATCCCTACTCATAAGCAGTTTATACTCTACTGGGAGAAATCATCCAATTTTCCCAAAGTAGAGTCTTCTGACTTCTTTTCCTGCCATATAGCTAGGATTGGAAACTTAATGGAAGCAGAGGAATGGACAGTTGTATCTGGCAAAATGTTTTAGCTGAGTTGAGAAGAGACATGATCATTGTTTGAAGGTCTTTTATCAGGACCACTGAGGCGCTTGCATGAATATACCTCTTCGTTGGATAATGAGTGACACAGTGAGGAGCTGTGAACCATCCCGCTTCTGGGGTGTTTAGTACACTGAAGATAGCACTTTCCCCCTCTCTCCCCAATATTTTCAGTTGTGCAGGTTAGGAACACAACTGGTGGTCTCCTCTCCCAGGTTTGAGTCCAGATGCAGAGCAAAGAGGCACTCCCTATTACTATAGCACTTAGTGCTTGGCACATAGTAAGCGCTTAACAAATGCCATCATATTACTAACACTGCATTCGGCAAACACACCCACTTGATATTATCGGATCTGAGTTCATCAAGCTATATGTGAAGCTCATGAAATCTGGATGGTTTGTTTGGGGCAGGGGGAGGTTGGCCTCTGAGCAGATTTCTTTTTTTTTGGAAAGCACTCTAATGAGAGCAGACGTGTTAATGTTGATGTCCATGACTTTCAGCCATGGAAACATTCTTTTCACCTCCCTTGATGCATTCTAGCTGTTAGCTGCAGTTTGAAACCCTGATTATCCAGTAGTAGTAATATTAATTTCTTACTATGGACAAAGTACTGTACTAAGCACTGGAAATACAGAGCTGGGAAATACTAGGTCCATCCCACTCGGGGATCACAATGAAATGAAAAGGAGGAGAGGGGACTGGTGGCTGACACATAAGGACAGATAAAACAAAACACTAAGAAAACATGAAAACAAAAACAAAGATCGGGGGGCCCTGCGGCTAGAGGAGCAGAATTTCAGGCTCCCCATGGTTCAGAGTCTATAGTCACACTCGCAACCACAGTGCGTGCTACAGCAGCAGCCGCCACAGCCTTCCCGAAGTTCTGTGGAGGCGGTTGCCAGGCTTTGGCTACTTCTCTTTAACCTGGAGCAGAGTGGTGGGAGGCAAATCAGAATGAAGGGTCCTCGGTGAGACAGAGAAGAACCAGTGAGGGATCCTGGGGAGATGGTAGGGTGGTCTGCTAGACGAAGATGCCAAGGCCTCTGAGAGCTGTGATCGGGGGGCAGACAGCACTGGGATGATGCTGGTGGAGCGGCCCAAGGCTCGATGGTCCCTGTGGTAGCAAGGGGTTTCCAGGGCATGCCTGGAGTAGAGTCCTGAGACAAGCAAATGAGCCCCCACTTGGGGTAGTACTTATTGAGCCCCCACTTGGGGCAGGACTCTGTAATAGGCACTTGGGAAGTACATCCCTCTAGATTCTAACCTTATTATGGGGAGGGAACATATGTGGTAGTTCTGTTGTGCTCTCCCAAGTGGTGTCTATAGTAAACACTCAATAAATAGGATTGATTGATTGATACAGATAAACAAGGTGACACATTCCCCAATCAGAAGGAGCATACATTTCCATGAGGAAGGCAAACTTGTTTCGTTTACAGCTTAGAGTAGGTAAAAATTAAATCATGCAGGTACATACCCATGGGAGCTAAGGTTGTAAATAAGTTCATAAATGTTAAAGTTGGCTTAAGGGGTTTGTTGGCCCAGAGTGCTGGGAAATTAAGCGGAGAAAGTTAGTTGCAGGAGCTGGGATCTTAGGAGGGATTTGAATAAGGGGTCTATGAGTGGGGGCCTATCTGATGTGGGAAGGGAAAGAATTTCAAGCTGGGGGACCAATGTGAGCAGGAGGTGAAGGTGAGGTAGCTAAGACTGAGGTACAGCTAGAAGGTTGGTTTAGGAGGAGTGAAGATGAATTGGGGAAGTGTATTTGTTAAGCAATTACTACGTGTCAAGTGCTGTTCAAAGTGCTGGGGTAGAGACAAGGTAATCAATTTGGACAGATGAGTCCTTGCCTCACATGGCTCACAGTTTAAGTAGGAGGGAGAACAAGGATTGAATCCCCTTTGTACCCATGAGGAAAGTGAGGCCCAGAAAAGTTAAGTGACTTGTTCAAGGTCACAGCAGGCAAGTGGTGGAGCTGGGATTAGAACCCAGATCCTCTGACTCCCAGGCATGTGCTCCTTAATAATAACAGTAATGGTACTTGTTAAGCACTTACTATGTGCCAAACCTGGTCTAAGCCCTAGGGTAGATACAAGGTAGTCAGGTTGGACACATAGGGCTTACACTCTCTGTCCTCATTTTACAGGTGAGAGAACTGAGGCCCAGAGAAGTGAAGTGACTTGCCCAAAGTCACATAGCAGACATGTGGCAGAGCTGGGATTACAACCCATGACCTTCTGACTCCCAGGCCCATGTTCTATCCACCAAGCCATGCTACTTCTCTAAGGATACCTTAATGCCAAACATTCCTAGTTTGTCAAGGAGAATATCACAAGGAGCAGACTTAAATGGAAATTAGGGAAGAGAGTGAATATGACTTGTTCTAGGACTTTGGATAAGTCAGGTAGGAGGGAGCTGGGGTGCTAGCTAATAGGGGATCATGTGGTCGGAAGAGGGCTTTTTTAAATGGAGGAGTCTCGGGCAGATTTGAAGGCCGAGGGAAAGGAGGTGTTGGAGAGTGAGAGGTTGAAATTGGTGGTGTTGGAAAGGAGGAGAGTGGGAGCAAATGAAGCAACATGGCCTTGGGGAAAGAGTAAAGGCCTGGGAGTCAGAGGACTTGGGTTCTAATCCTGCCTCTGACACTTGTCTGCCGTTTGACTTTGGACAAGTTACTAAACTTTTCTGGGTCTCAGTTTTCTCAACTGCAAAATGGTGATTCAGTACCTGGCTTCCCTCCTACTTAGATTGTGAGCTCCATGTGAGACAGGGGCTGAGTCCAACTGAATTCACTTAACTTTTCTGTGCTTCAGTTACCTCTTCAATAAAATGGGGATTAAGGCTGTGAGCCCCATGTGGGATATGGATTATGTCCATCCTAATTATCTAGTATCTATCCCAGCACTTAGTACAGTGTCTGGCACCTAAGAAGCACTTAACAATTACCATAAAAAAGTGCTTTTAGAAGGCGAGAGGTGATTTGGTGAGAGGCAAAGGTGGATGGGGTAGATTTAAGGAAATGGTGGTAGATCTCTGGGGAGTCACCTGGGAAGCAGTGGAATGATGACACAGGAATAGAATGTTTGAATGTTTGAAGGGTAATGAAGAGATCTGAAGGATTACAATTTTAAGTGATCATCCAATTCATTTTGGAAGGTGAGCAAATGGGAAAGCACTTAGCTGCAGAGGAACTGCCTCTCCCGGTCATTGTTACAACCATGATTTCTCTCATTGAGATTGTTTCCAGCTTGTGTTTTTAAAAATGAATTGCTGGGACTTTTGGGCCTTTCCTGTGGCATTGGTAGATTTCAGTTATCTGCCCTGCCTTTTGGAGAAAAACTGTTGCCCCGGAGCCTAGGTGTCCCCAAAGGCTTCTGAGATTGGGCTTTAGTGAGCCCCAGGAAGGGTGAAAGGATAAACTGTTCACTTTAGGGAGATAGGGTGAAAGGTGGAGACTTGCCAAGGAAAATTCCAACTACACTTAGAGGCCGAGCCCTGTAGGGTGATGTCTGCCTGGTGAAGTATGAGAGAGCTTCTGGAGGGAAGGCACTGAAGCGCCCAAGGCCTTCCCCTCCCACTTCCTCACTAGCGATAACTGGAAGCCCGAGAAGTTGAGTCCTTGTTCCTAGGTGGTGGTGGTGGTATTCCAGGAAGGACAGCTGCCCTGTTGGCTTTCTTTCCTTCTGTTACCTTGCCCATGCCCAGACTTTTCTATGCTTGTACAAGCCCCAGGTTGCCGGGGCTTCTTCCACCCACAGACAGCGCTGCGAAGATCACCTGTTAGTGGGTGCCAGTATGTCAGGGGGCCCGTAAGAGCCTACCTCTGAGTCACTGAAAACTGGAGGAAGTACAATTTTGCCTTGGGGCTCAGGGAAGGCCAAGTGCACTAGGCTTCTTGGCCTCAAACTTTTCTGGCATGATGCATATTTGGGGGTACTTGAGGTAGGTGGATTCTGTGGAGCAGGCCCTGTTCACTTCACCTTGCAAGGAGTCCCATCTGTATTTAAGCAGTGATTATCTCCAGAGATTGATTAAAATAATCTCCTTGAGGTGGAAACGGGAAAGAGAAGAGCCCTGGAGAAGGGTCACTTGTGGCTCAGTGGAAAGAGCACGGGCTTTGGAGTCAGAGGTCATGAGTTCGAATCCCGGCTCGGCCACTTGTCAGCTGTGTGACTGTGGGCAAGTCACTTAACTTCTCTGGGCCTCAGTTACCTCATCTGTAAAATGGGGATTAAGACTGTGAGCCCCATGTGGGACAACCTGATTCCCCTATGTCTACCCCAGCGCTTAGAACAGTGCTCGGCACATAGTAAGTGCTTAACAGATACCAACATTATTTATTTATTATTAAGGTGGTGACTTTGTTGATGGAAGAATCCGTCAGTGAATCATATTTATTGAGTGTTTACTTTGGGCAATGCACTGTACTAAGTGCTTGGGAGAGTACGATTTAACATTGTAGCAGACACATTCCCGACAGTCTAGAGAGATCGACAGCCATTAATATGAATGAATGGAATGGAGCCGAGCGATCGCTTGGGCAGCTTCTAAAACCTGAGGGATTGCGAAGGGCTGTGTCTTAGGGGAAAACAGGAGAGGCTTCTGGAAACGTCACTGGCATGGGTGCACCTGGAACAGAACACCTCTGCCCTAAGGGCAAACCGTGAGGACACCCATCAGCTGTTCTGAGGCAGGACAGGATGCTGCCTGATGATAATGTGGGTTTTGAAAATGTTTATTCCGGGTCACAATAAGGTTGGTTGCTCGGGCAAAGTCAGAACTGCAACAGCCTCACAGCTTGCCCGAATGCATGGGGAAGAGGAGACCCTGTCCTGGGCTTAGGGTAGTGACTAGTTTTCTGGGCACCTGGTGAAGTCCTGTAGTCCCCTATTAGGGTCTCCCAGGTCAAAGATTCCCCAAATTGATTCATGTGAATGTCTTGGAGGAATAGAAGGAGGTTCCTGGGGAGCTTCAAGTCTCTTGGAGTGAAGAAGAACCTGCTCAAATCACAGGGTCATTTTTCTTCCTGGCCAGGTACTAGGAACTGAGAACTCCAACTTGGCAAAGAAAGGTGCTAAATCCCAAGACCAGTCAAGTGGGGGACTGTGGTTTTAAAGTTGGCAAACAATGAAGAAGACTGTATTCCCCTCACTTTGTGAACAATAGCTGTGGGTTTGGAGAAGTTGCCTCCCATGTAAATATCCATAACTTCTTTATATTAATATCTGTCTCCCCCTCTAGATTATAAACTTGCTATGGACAGCAAACAGGTCTACCAACTCTGTATTGCACTTTCCCAAGGGCTTAGTACAGTCCTCTGCACACAGTAAGTGCTCAATAAATACCACTGATTGATTGTCCTCTTTGTAAAGTGGGTACCGTAAATGATAGAAGTCAGGAGATATCTGATAACCCAGGTAAGATGTTTGGTCCGGTAGTAGTTTGGTTAAAGTGAGTTTGCTGGCATTTCTGCCAATAACATAATTTCTTCAAATAACACTACTTCCAATAAGAGATTAGTCCAGGGGGCTGGAGTGTTGGGTGGGTATTGAAGCCCATAATCGTTATAAGATGAATGTAAGGAAGTGGAGAAGTGTGGAGACGAGGGGATATATCAGTGTGCTGTTGAAGCAGCTTGGCTCTGTGGATAGAGCACGGGCCTGGGTGTCAGAAGGACTTGGGTTCTAACTAAATGTCTGCTCTGTAACCTTGGGCAAGTTACTTTACTTTTCTCTGCTTCAGTTACTTCATCTGTAAAATGGGGATAAGAGTGTGAGCCCCATGTCGGACAGGGACTATGTCCAACATGATTTGCTTTCATCTGTCCCAGCACTTTGAATGGTGCTTGGCACATAGTAAGCACTTAACAATTACCATAATTGTTATAATAATGATTGCAGGTAAAGGCTTCCTTTGAAGAGGCTCCCCGGGACAGAACCACTCTTCTCTCCCCGCTCCTCCCCTTCCCCCCCCCCCCCCCCCAGCAGAGCAGGCACCAGCTAGTGAGGGTAGTAGTGGAGGAACAGGAGCAACTGGGAAGGCATTTGCTTGGAGTTGTTTAAAACTGCCTCAGGAATGCCAGGAGTCTCCTCGTGCACAGTGGCCCAAAAAAAAGCGTATTTGAAACGGAGATTTAGAGCGGGCGTGTGCCTGCACAGGGGCAGTTTAGAGGATCGTGACCCTGCTCTAGACTGTCAGTTATGTTTGGATTGCTGAAGGTGAGCCAACTCAGGCCAGATCAGGGGGAGAAAGAAGCGTTGGCCAAATCAGTGAACCAGGGTGTATTTGGCCTGATTTTTGTTCTTTGGAGCCAACAGACACTGTCACAGAAGGTGGATTAGAGTGACAAAAGCCAGACACTTTAAGGGAAGCACTGAGAGCTGCGTCAGAAGAGCAGAAGCAGAGCACTTCCTGACAATCCCTCCAGTCCCAAACCATGCCATTCCATTTTTGCCCATGTTTTGACATGCGATGAACCCTGTTGAGGTTTAATATTCCTTTTCCCCATGTTGTCCATCCTCTTCCCCAAAGCAGAGGGAATAGTTTGGAGCTGTCATAAGATTGTTAGATTAGAGCATGATCCTGGGAATCAGAAGGCCCTGGGTTCTAATTCCGACTCCACCATTTGTGTGCTGTGTGACCTTGGGCAAGTCGCTGCACTTCTCTTTGCCTCGGTTACCTCATCTGTAAAATGGTGATGGACTGTGAACCCTATATGGGACAGGAACTGTGTCCAACTTGGTTACCTTGTATCTACTCATTCATTCATTCAGTAGTATTTATTGAGTTCTTACTATGTGCAGAACACTGTACTAAGCGCTTGGAATATACAATTTGGCAACAAATAGAGACAATCCCTGCCCACTGACAGGCTCTCAGTCTAAAGAGAAGCAGCGTGGTACAGTGGAAAGAGCGCGGGCTTGGGAGTCAGAGTTTATGGGTTTGAATCCCGGCTCTGCCACTTTCCAGCTGTGTGACTTTGGGCAAGTCACTTAACATCTCTGTGCCTATTACCTCATCTGTAAAATGGGGATTAAAACTGTGAGCCCCACGTGGGACAACATGATTACCTTGTATCCCCCAGCGCTTAGAACAGTGCTTTGCACATAGTAAGCGCTTAACAAATACCATTTAAAAAAATGTTACCAAAAACATCCCAGAGCCCTATTTGTGCCCTCTGAGACCCAGATGACAAAAATCTGTGGTCAGCTCGGTTTCTGAGGCAGTAGATACAAGAGCAGTAGCAATAATAACAATTAAATATGACACAAGCAGGCGGTAGTGTGTGATGTGCTTTTTGGCTGGCGTGCTGTTAATATTACTGAACAATAGAGGTAAATACACTAAGTGTAGGTTTTAAACTAGGAAGGAGAGACTGGCAAAACTAGGAATTAAAATGCCCCATTAGAGGACAAAAGAAAGAGGGGTGGGAAACTGGAAGAGGGAGTGTTAGTGGCTTGGTGCTTGGGGAATGGTTTGGGACCCAAAACCAGTTGGGAGTTTCTTGTGGTGCCCTTGGAGACTCGGCTAGTTTGTGTGGCCTCTGAACAGAGTGGTGGTGGATGGAGGGTGGGGGGTGCGAGAGGGAAGTGTGGAAGCATTTTCTTGGCGTCTCTCTCGCTTCGTGATCCCTTTGAAGGTCTGGAGAGCAGTTCTAAGGGAGTTCGTTTATTGCCGACCCTAGTCTAGTCCAGACTCTTCCATCTCCATTGTCTTGAGAGCATCAAATGCTGACTGGTTCTATTCCTTTTACAGGAAGTACCTGTTAGTCAAGGGAACAGGGTGTTGTGTGGTGCTAGCTGCCTGTGCCTGGAGCATTTCCCACCATCAGGGGCTCTGTGCCAGGGAGAACGGGAACTGGTATTGATGTGGGAAGAAGGAAGAGAGCCAGGGCATGGAGGCTGAAATTTCAGACTTTCAATCTGGGGCTTTGAGAAAGCTGATGCTTTCACGGTGCCAAGAGGAAGGTGTGTGTTGCCAGTGCCACCCCCATTTTTTCATTCTCCTGTCCTCTCCTGGCAGAAGAGAGATCGTTAATGCCCTTCTGGGTGAGAATTCCCGAGAACCTGGAGCTGAATGGGGGAGTAGTTGGAAAGGAAGTCCATGGGTGCCTGAACTGGCTCTGTATTTGCTGGGGTTTTTCTATCCCTTCACTGTCCTCTTAAAGGCCCCTTGCCAGGGACTCTCCATATCTACAGGATATGCCTTTTCCTTTTTTTTCCCTCTCCCTCCTCCACCCTTTTATTCAAATTCAGTTTCATCCAGTGTAAATTCCTAGCATACATGTCCTTTTGGTCTATTGCTGCCACACATACCTGGTGCCTTTGGAAGAGGAGGTTTTTCGTTTTTTTTTTTTTTTTAATACATGTAATTGTGCAATCTGTTAGACTTGTGCCCAGCCAGGTATATTGCGGCCATCCATGAAGACACTAACTGTATATTCCCACCACTCTGAAGGCTAGCTAACCTGCTCATGTGAAGCACATCTAAAAACAAAAAGGCTGGCCTTAGAAATGTAATGACTGTTGTCCTGAATGTGAGAGAAGTGGGGAAGAAATAGGGTGGTTTGGGGATTGCAGTCTGACCTGGAAGTTGCCCAGGTTCTGTTTCAGTTGTGAGAATTGGAGCTGGGAAGCCATTTCCACTGACTTTTCCTTCTTTGCACAATGGGGAGAGCGAGACTTGGAACCTCCCCTTGCTGGCCTGTGGTGAGGATTAAAATAAAGTACTTTGAGCTCTCCAGATGAAAGACTCCTTCTTTAGATCTTCTGGGGCCAGCTGGCAGGGAGAAGAGGGGAAGAAAGAGGGACCAAGTCTTAAAAGAATTTCAGTCCATCCACCTGCAGGTCTCAGCCACCCTGTTGGCCCTTGATTCCTCCTCTACAGCATTTTCCTCTCATCTCTTGTTACCAGATTGATCTTTCACAGTCCTGGAAGTGGTTTGTGACCCTGAGCCCAGCCCTGGTGGTTCCCGTCCGCGTTTGTGGTCCAAGAGTGTTTTCCGTCCCACCGCCACATTTAGATAAATTGCTGGGGAGCTGTTTACCTCTGTGGAGAAGCTGGTTTCTAGGTGGGTGACATGGGGATGGGGGTGGGGAATCAGTTTATCAATTCTGCGGGGAGGAAGAGATGTTGGTAGTTTGCATAGGCCTTAGAATAAGAGCTGACATTTAAAAACCGTGGACGGAGAATGTGTCTGTATTTGGGCCTCAGTTACATCATCTGTAAAATGGGGATTAAGAGTGTGAGCCCCAAGTGGAACGGGGACTGTGTCTAACCTGATTAACATGTATCTACCCCAGTGCTTAGAACAGCATGTGGCACATAGGAAGCGCTTAACAAGTATGATCATTATTATAATAATTATTGTTATAGTGTACTCTCCTAAGTGTTTAGTACAGTGCTTTGCACATAGTAACCACTCAGTAAATACAACTGAAAGAATGAAAAGCCTTACTAATCTGATCATTCAATCAATCATATTGAGTGCTTACCATGTATAGAGAGAACACTGTGCTATGCTCTTGGGAGAGTACAGTACAACAGAGTCAGTAAGCATATTCCTTACCCAGTTGAATTGATTTGACCTTTATCCTTTTTCTGTCTCTGTCTCCTCTCCCTCCCCAGTGGGGAAGGGAGTGCTTGGGTCTTGGTAGTGCCCTTGAATCTGGATGTGATCCTTAACAGCAGGTGGAGGAGATGCTAGAGGCTGGAGTAAATCGAACCAATTCTTGAACCAAAGCGGTAGGATCACACAGTCTGTCATGTTCCATTGTAAATGGACAAAGTTTACCTTGTAGGCTGCATCAAAAAAAAAATTCTTAGAATTTAATTGGGTGGGAGCAAGGAGGTAGTAATAGTTTTGGGGGCTTACTGTGTATATAACACTGTACTAAGTGCTGGGAGAGTAGGCAGATGAGAATCCATTTGTTCAATTGCATTTATTGAGAGCTTATGGCTTGCAAAGCATTGTACTAAGCACTTGGGAAAGTACAGTATAACAATAAATAGACACTTTCCATGACCATGAAGAGCTCACATTGTAGAGGGAGAATTAGACAAGGGCCCTGTCCCTTGGAGGGCAGCCGCCCTGAGCGTTTATTTATACGCATCCTCAGTATTTATGTATATTTGTACACTTGAGTATTCTGATTTTTTTAAATGCTATTTGTAAAGAGCTTGCTTTGTGTCAAGCACCATTCTAAGCTCTGGAGTAGATAGAACTTTATCAGATTGGACACAGTCCCTGTCTTCCATCTCACAGCCTAACTAGAAGGGATATAAGGCATCGAATCCCCATTTTACAGTTGAGGATATTGAGGTACAGAGAAGGTAGCCAACTTGCCAAAGGTCACCCAGATGATATGTGGTGGAACCAGAACTAAAACCCAGGTTTTCTGACTCCCAAGCCCATGCTCTTTCTACTAGGCCATGCTGCTTCTTAAATCTTTGTTCTTCTCACAGTCCTGCCCTTTGTAACTAATATTGTGTGGCCATCACAGTCCAACAGTCCTATTCTTCAGAGTCCCTAGGATGCTCTTTCAAAAGACTCTTGGTTGCCCATGAATAAAAATTGTCGGTCTTCTTGATGTGTGCTCTCTGTATCTCTCTCTGCAGTTATGAGAGAGAGAGAAAATATGAATATGAGAGAATATTCTGAGTGACCAGGTATTTGTTGGGAACAGTTCATTTAACCAGAGAGATATCAAAGCAAGTTTTCCTTGCTCAATTGAGCTTGTTCTGTTATTGAGGAGTCACCACCTTGCTTTGACCTATTAGCAGCCTGTTTGGTTCCTGATAACAATGTACGGATCCAAAACCTGGACAGTGAAAAAGCAGGATAGAAAGAATATTTATTCTTTTGAAATGTGGTGT
Source organism: Ornithorhynchus anatinus (assembly GCF_004115215.2). Lineage (NCBI taxonomy): Eukaryota > Metazoa > Chordata > Mammalia > Monotremata > Ornithorhynchidae > Ornithorhynchus > Ornithorhynchus anatinus. The sequence continues at coordinate 39,173,409 of NC_041749.1, read as the reverse complement.
TGGAGAAAGGTTTTGAGAATACCATGGACTGCCCAAAAAACAAACAAATGGATTTTGGAGCAAATTAAACCAGAGTGGTCTTTGGAAGGCTAAGTGACTCGACTTAGATTAGCATATTTTGGACACAATCAGGAGGACTAATTCTCTGGAGAAGACACTAATGCTAGGAAAAGTCCAGGGAAAACATGGAAGAGGCAGACCAGCATCTAGATGGATAGAGATCTTAACAATAACAGAAGAACCATTAGAAAGGTTGCAGATTATGGCAGAGGACAGGACATTTTGGAGAAAGTATATCAATGGAGTCTCTATGAATCAGAAATGACTCGACAGCACTTAATAATGATAATTGCTTTTTGAGTTGCAGTAGGGCTTTTGATTTTTTGTTGTTGTTTTGTTTTTTTAATAATACAGAATAGGGTTGGATTAGGATGGAAGAGATAAATGGGTTTTGTGGGAGAGAGAGAGAGAGAGATGAGTGAAGGCCACTTGAGAGGACCTTTCTTACCATCAAAAAGAAATTATCTTCAGGCAGAGTTTCATGAAGAAAAAACATTTTGTGAAGAAACAATCCCTGAAACTAGGAGGTAGGTGGTCTCTGGTTGGGGAAGGACAATTTCCTTACCTTGAGAAGCCACATGGCTTAGTGGCAAGATCACTGGCTTGGGAGTCAGAGATCATGGATTTTTATCCTGACTCCACCACTTACCAGCTGTGTGACTGTGGGCAAGTCACTTTACTTCTCTGTTCCTCTTTTACCTAATCTATAAAATGGGGATTAAGATTGTGAGCCCCACGTGGGACAACTCGTTTACCTTGCATCTACCCCAATGCTTAGAAAAGTGCATGGCACATAGTCCTTAAATACCATCATCATTATTATCTCAATCTTTTTTCCCCTCACCCCCTGCCCCCATGGCCATCCTGAAATGCTCCAGTTTTGAAACTGCTATTCCCAGGCAACTTGTGTGTATTTGTGAGGCTATGTGCATGTCTGTAGGTGTTACCATATAGAGAGTTAACATTTTTTCCTGCTCTTTTCATTGAGAAACAGCTTGGCCAGTGGAAAGATCCGGGCCTGAAAGTGAGAGAACTTGGGCTCTAAACCCAGCTCCACTACTTGCCTTGCCTGCTGTATGACCTTAGGCAAAGCTCAGAACTTCTTTCTGCCTGTTACCTCATATGCAAAATGGGGATAAAATACCTGTTCTCCCTCCATCATATAGAGTGAGCCCCTTGTGGGACGGGGACTGTGTCCAATTTGCTTATGTGACATCCACCTCTGCACCTGGCATAGAGTAAGCACTTAAGAAGCACCATTATTAAGCACAATTACCCTTTTAACTTTCCTTCCATTTATGTTACCATGGTTAAAATGTGGGCAGAGGCAAATGGGTAAGGAGATTTTTAATCAGATGGCTGTTATTCATTCCTGTTTGTTAGGTTAACTTGATTTTCACACATTAAAACTGTGGGATTTTGACTGAGATATTATAATGCTTGTTTTTTTGGGGGAAAAAAATCCCCCTCATTCTGTGGTAGGTATGCAGAAGTGCTCTGCCTTCTGACTTGAGGCCAATAATAAAGACTCAGTTTCTTGGGAAAACTCATGTGAAATCCCCTCAGTTTCAAGGTAATTGGTTTGTCTTTGCTGTATTTCTTTTCCTCTACCAGACTGCTAGTCAGTGGTATTTACTGAGTCCTTGTTGTGTGCAGAGCACTGTTCTAAGCTTTTGGGAGAGTACAAGAGTTATTGAACATGTTCCCTGCACACACAGACCTTGCAATCTAAAAGAGAGTCAAATGTTACTAGAAATAGATTACTGATATGTGCATGAATGTTACGGGGATGATGGTGGGGTGAATAAAGGGTACAAATTCAAATGCGAGGGTGAAGCAGAAGGAAGAGGGAGTAGAGGAATTGAGGGGAAGGCCCCTTGGAGGAGATGTGATTTTAATGAGACTTTAAAGGAGGGCAAAGTGGTGGTCTGTCATATATGATTGAAGAGGAACTTCTGGACCAGAGGAAGGACATAGGAAAGGGGTCAGTGGTGAGATAGACGAGACTGGGGCAAAGTGAGCAAGTTTGTATTAGAGGAGCAAAGTGTACAGGCTGGGCTATAGTACAATATCAGTGAGGTGCGGTAGGAGCCGGTGAACTGATTGAATGCTTTAAAGCTGATAGAAGGAATTTGTATTTGATGTGGAGGTGGCTGTGCAACCACTGGAGGTTTTTGAGGCGTGGAGGATTTTTTTTAGAAAAATGATTCATGCAGCAAAGTGAAGTATGGACTGGAGTGAGAAGGGACAGGAGGCAAGGAGATAAGCAAGGAGACTGATGGAGTAGTCAAGATTGGATAGGGGATGTGCTTGGATTAATGTGGTAGCAGTTTATACAGAGAGGAAAGGGAGAATTTTAGTGATGTTGTGAAGGTAGAGCAGACAGGGTTTAGTGACACTGAATTATATGGGTTAAGCTGCATGGTTCAGTGGAAAGAGTGTGGGCTTGGGAGTCAGGGGTCATGGGTTCTAATCCTGGCTCCACCACTAGTCAGCTGTGTGACCTTGGGCAAGTCACTTAACTTCTCTGTGCCTCAGTTACCTCATCTGTCAAATGGGGATTAACACTGTGAGCCCCATGTGGGACAACCTGATCACCTTGTATCCCCCAGCACTTAGAACAGTGCTTTGTACATAGTAAGCGCTTAACAAATACCACAAATACCAATTGAGAGAGATGAGTCAAAAATATTGCCAAGTTACCGGCATGTGACTGGCCTGTGATACAAGAAGGATGATGGTGCTGTGTACAGAGTTGGGAAAGTCAGGGGAAGGTCAGGGTTTGGACAGGGAGATGAGAAGTTCTGATTTGGACTTATTAAGTTTGAGGTGTCTGTGGGACTTCCAAGTAGAGATGCCCCAAAGGCAGGAGAAAATGCCAGACTGCCGAGAAGGAGATAGATAATAATAATAATTATTTTTGTACTTAAGTACTTACTGTGTGCCAAGTTTCTGTTCTGAGTGCTGGGATAGATAAAGTTCAACACAGTCTCTGTCCCACATAGGGCACACAGTCTAAGTAGAAGGAAGTAGGATTTATTCTCCATTTTGCAGATGAGGTAACTGAGGCACAGAGAAGTTAAGTGACTTTTTTGAGGTCACACAACAGACGTGGCAGAACCAAGATTAGAACTCAGGTCCTCTGACTCCCAGGCCCATGCTCTGTCTACTAAGCCATGCTGCATCTTAGGGCAGAAGATACAGATTTGGGAATAATTGGCAGAGAGATGGTGTTCTTATACTTGCATACCTATACCTATTTTTGTTCTCAATGAATGTTTTAGGAATATTCCATTTAGGGTAACAGCTTTATCAAAAGGCCCCTTTGTTTTATTGCGTTAATCAGGAAGCAGAAGGTCTGGTCAACTAGAAGCAGAAGTCAGGATTTAATAATCTATTGGCCTAGTTCTAACCCGAACTGTTTGAAAACTGCTACTTTCCACCACATCTTGGATTTTTGCTTTAAGGTGTAAAGCCATTTACTAACTTGTAGCTGGGTTTAACATCATTGTGCCTGCTGGCAAGTCCATTGCAGCAAAACTGTGTTTGCCACTTTGCTAGTTGCCGTGCACTGTCTGAACTTGTTAATAAGTTTTTCTTTTGTATGTTCTTGAGCATTTTTAGTCTGATTTGCCACAATAAGCTCTTCAGTCTTTTAAGACAGGTGTGTGCATGTGTAGGTATAATCTGTCCTTTGAATTCCAAGATGGTATTATTTACATTTTTTAAGTCAATGTGAGCATATGTGGCTGATTTAAAAAAAAAAAAAAGTGTGACTGACAGTTCCGTCCACATCAAGCACTGATCACTGCCTTCAAAGCCATCCGCAGACATTTTCCAGCTCTCTTCACCTGCCGCTCCATAGCCCATTCTCTTCACTCCTTCCAAGGCAACCTTCTGCTCTCGTGCCTTGCTGTCGACTAGCCTGCCTCTGGCTCATTGCCCCCTCCCTCCTGACACCTCCACCCCTGAACTGGAGCTCCCTTCCTGTCAGACCCATTCAACCACAGCTCTCCCCGGCTTTCAAGCACTCCTGAAAGCCCATCCTCTTTAGGAATCAGTCTTATTGATTGAGAGCTTGCCATGTGTAGAGCACTGTACTAAGCACTTTTTTTTTTTAAAAAAAAGGTATTTGATAAGTGCTTTAAATAGAAGATAATCAGGTTAGACCCGGTCCCTGTCCCACATGGGGCTTGCAGTCTCAATCCCCATTTTTACAGATGAGGTAACTGAGCCACAGAGAAGTGAAGTGACTTGCCAAGGTGATGAAGCAGACAAGTGGTAGGCCACTAGGTAACTATACACTAGGCTATGTTGCTTCTAATTACTTGTGAGAGTACAGTATAACAGAATTGTAAGAAGCAGCATGAGAAGCATAAAAGATAAAAATTAAATGTATTTCTCAATTAATTTAACTCATGCCAGGTACTACCCTTCCCTCCTCCCCCCATCCCTTTGTACTTATTTGTAAAAAGCCCCTCCTAATCCCACAGAACCACAAAAATGTTAAATCCTGGTCTACTTGTCCAGGTTTTGTTTTGTATTAGCATAGGTTTTTCTTTTTCTTGGCTAGAGTGCATTTACATTTTCAATTATTATTGGCATTTAAAGGAACTTTAAGTACTTAATAATTGCCCCAAAGCACTTAGGTACATATCTGCAACTTAGTTTTTGTCTCCCCCTCTAGATTGTAAACTCCTTGTAGACCGAGAATATGTCTACCGATTCTATTGTATTGTACACAGTAAGCACTCAGTAAATACCGTTGATTGATTTTGCAAAGGGACACTGTGGTTTTATCTCATTTGACACTGGAGGAAATTAAGGCACAGAGACAGAAAAAAGAGTCTTGCCGGAAGCCACTCCCAAAGACAGAGGGAAAGATAGAATTAGAACTCGCTCCACTGAGTTTTCAATCAGTGCATTTGTTCCTTGGATTGTAGTCTTGCTGCCTGGTCTTTCAATATGAATTGCAGTTCCTCTTATATTTGATCTCTTGGCCTCTTGACTTCCCTTTTCCCATTTTGTTTATTGATTTTCAGTTAGTAACGTAGCCCGCTGAGTCTGGTGAGCTAGAACATCAATTTGTAAAGCAACATTTCATTGGGATTTTAGTTGCTGTGGCTTGGTGGTACCAGCGTGCTGTCTGGATAAGTGTTCAGTGACTGCAAAATCAAGTAGAATCTTGTTAGCTGAATCAGTCAGTTATATTTGAGTGCTTACTGTGTGAAGCACATTGTACTGAGTGTTTGGAAGAGTAAAATATACCGTTGGATAGACATGTTCCCTGCCCACAAGAGAGAAATAATTTAAAGGGACAGGCAGGTCCAGCCGCTATCTTTCTACTTAATTTTGATCCATATCCCTTTGCTGATTCTGGAAAGTGCCTCCTAATTTGCTTTGAGAACATAACCATCTGAATGTATCTCACGTATGACTAACTCAAAGACTTTTGATGATGCTCTGCCAGTTGAAAAATAAATTTGCTAGAGGAAGGGAAGTGAGTTTTAATGACAGTTTCCCTTAGTGCATCCTTAAGAATGTCTTCCTTGAGACCTGTCTGGACCTCAATTTATAAGTCTGTAAAATGGGATCATACTTGTAATACTCCATACTGTTTTATAATGAAATAGCAACTAAAATGACCGCGTTGTGCATGGTAAATAAGAACGTGAAGGACTTTTTATACAACGTGCTATTCAAAATTTGGACAAAATAACATCGTTGTAGAATGAGCTTGGATGTTTCTTCACGCATACATTCTGTCGTAGTGGATAGAGCATGGGCCTGGGAGTAAGAAGGTCATAGGTTCTAATCCCGGCTCTGCCACGTATCTTCTGTGTGACCTTGGGCAAGTCATTTTGCTTCTCTGTGCCTCAGTTACCTCATCTGCAAAATGGGGATTGAGACCATGAGTCTTAATCCTCAGTTTGTTTCCTTCAACTTATTTATAACAGCAAAAGTGTCTTTGAAAAGCTTGCCATAGTCAGAATAGGGAGTGTAGAAATCAGACTTATGTTGAGGGGTTTTAGTGCATATTGTATAGCAGATAGAGATACAAATAAGATAAACATCCTCTTACCACTTTGCCCAGATCTAGTATGGTTCAAACAACATGAGAAGCAGTATGGCCTAATATTAGAGTCTGGGCTGAGAATCAGAAGGACTTGGGTTCTACTCCTGGCTCTACCACTTGTCTGCTTTGGCACCATGAGCAAAGCACTTCATTTCTCTGGGCCTCAGTTACCTCATCTGTAAAATGGGGATTTAGACTGTAAGCCCCATGCAGGACAGGGACTGTGTCCATCCTGATTAACTTGTATCTACCCCAGAAATTCTTGACACATAGTAAGTGCTTAACAAGCACCATCGTTATTATTACGATGCCTGGAATATAGAAAGTGCTAAAGAAATGCCATTTTAAAACAAAAAGGGAAAACATAGTCCAAGAAAGGAATGCTTTTCCCTTCTTGGCAACTGAATGCATCTACCCATTTCCCAAGCCCTGTTCCTGGATCCCTGACCCCACTAGTTTTAATTTTGGTCAATGCCTCTAAATCTCTAATGCAGCACATTGGCACCTGGTGGCCTTAGAGAGACTAATAACCAGTGGTATTAAGACTTAGGGACAGGAAACCTTTAACCCTAGTCAGTACCGTATTTAAGAGGTAATCAGTTCAGAAAATATCTTTGAAAATGTCCAAAAAAGAATCCACGTTTTTTATTCCCTTTCTCAGATGTTTAAAATGCAGAACTTCTGTGGATAATGAGTGAAGAAACAATTTCAAATATTCTGGTGTTTTAAGATAATGATAAAAGTATTTTTAAAGTGCTTACTGTTTAATTATGGTATTTTTTGAGCACTTACTTTGTGCCAGGCACTGTACTAAGCACTGGGGTAGATACAAGATAATTGGTAATGGTAACTGAGGCCCAGAGAAGTGAAGTGCCTTGCCTAAGGTCACACAGCAGACAAGTGGTGGAGTCAGAATTAGAACCCATGACCTTCTGACTACCAGGACTGTGCTCTATCCACCATACCATATGAGCCCCAAGTGTGCAGAGCACTGTACTAAGCGCTCAGAAGAGTCCATTATAACAGAGTTGGTAGGCACGTTCCCTGCCCACAATGAACCTACAGTCTAGAGGGTTAGACAGACATTAAGGCAGCAGAAGCAGGCTCGTGCTCTTGACTAGCCGGCTTGTTGATTCAAATCCCTTCTCAGGATGTCTCCATCCAGGGAAGGTTTTAGAAATGACACTTGCTAGTGGACAGAGGAAGTCTAACCAATTGCCAGCTCTACCCAGGAACAGTCTGAAGGCACCAGCAGAATCTGCTGACCGGGGTAAAGCTCTTAGGGAGAAGCTAGCAAATTGCTATTCTGAGCACTGGTCCTTCTTAATCAGCTTTCTCAATGCTCAGTCTGGTCATGTCACCTGCCTCCTCAAAGCCAATCAGCAGTGTTTATCGAGCACATACTCTGTTCAGAGCCCTGGACAAAGCACTTGGGAGCATGCAATAGATTAAGTAGATGTGATCCTTTCCCTATTGCTTTGTGAATCAAATTACAACTTGCTCATTAGTATCAAGGTTTGTCTGCCCTTGCCTAACTATTCCTTTTCTCTCTCAACTCCAGGCTGGGTTCTCTGCACTGCCCACCAAATTCCCCCACTATGTCCCAAACATAAATCTCTTGCCTCTTTTCCACAGCTTCCATCTTTTCCCACGCTCTTCTCCCACCACTCCTCAACTTGCTTGCTTTGGTCTTCTCAAGCCAACTGTGCTCTTGATTCTCCTTCCTCTGACCGTGACATGTGCCTTCTCCCTGCCTGGCATTCCCTTCCTTCTGCATCTCCCTTGCACTTGGATTTGCACCCTTTATTCACCGCCCAACCCTCAGCCCCAAAGCTCTTAGGTACATATCTGCAATTTATGTTATTAATATTGGGCTCCCCATCTGTAAGCTTGTCACAGGTAGGGAATGTATCTGCCAACTCAGTTATATTGTACTCTCCCAAGAGCTTAGTACTATAAGCGCTCAATAAATACAGTTACTCACATCCACCAGTCCATACCCGTTACCATCTTCAAGGTGATTTTGAAAACCCACCTCCTCCAGAGGGCATTTTCCATTTTATTCCGGTGTCTCTCTATTAGCTACTTCCTCTCTGCCTTCAAACGTGTTCAGACCACTTCTTCCCCGTGCCACCCTTCTCTGGGCCCTACTACACCACTAGCTATTTCCCCATCTTCTTTCTCCTATTCCTGTCAAAACTCCTTGAATGAGTTGCATTCCACCTGCTCCCTCCACTTTTTCTTCTCCATCTCCCTCTTTGACATTCTACAATCAATTTTCTTCCTCCTTCACTCCATCGAGAACGTTCTCTCCAAGGTCATAACGACCTCCTCCTATCAAATGGAATATATTCTACTCTGTCATAATCCTCCTCAATCCTCTTGATTGTTCTCATCATTGTAGACTACTCCTTTCTCCAGGAAACATTCTTTAGCCTTTGTTTTGGGGTTTTTTTTTTGGACAGAGTTCTCTCCTGCTTCTACTACCTCTGCCCAATCTTTCGCAGGTTCTTTTGCCAGCTGTTCCTCCTTTTGTACCCCCAAATGTGGGTGTCCTCAAGCCTCACTTCTGAGTCATGTCTGTTTTTAAGATTATTTTTATGACATTTAAAGGCCTTGCACAATGCATGTGGTCTATGAGCACTATGTATACACTTGGGTTTGATTAGTAACTGAGTGACTTTGAAAGTGTTGAGGGAATAAGTGTGAAGGATAGATGCAGGGAGGGGAATTTGACGAGTTATCCACAAAGAAACAGTTAAGGAGACAAAAAACCATAGAGGTAGACCTAATCCAAACCCCAGGAATGCAGAGTGAAATTTGGCATCCCTCCCATGAAGGGGCAGAGTGGTCTAATGGATAATGCACAGGCCTGGGAGCCTGTGTGACCTTGGGCAAGTCACTTAACTTCTCTGGACTTCAGTTTCCTCAACTACAAAATGGGGATTCAAAACCTCTTACTTGACCGTGAGCCCCATGTGGGACAGGGACTGTATTCTGCCTCTAGACTGTAAGCTTGTAATGGGAAGGGAATGGGCCTACCTACTCTCCCAAGCTCCTGAAAAGCAGTGTGGCCTAATGGATAGAGCAACAGCCTGGATTTTAATCCTGGCTCTGCTGCTTGTATTGTATTCTCCCACACCCTTAGAACAGTGGTCTGCACATAATAAGCTCTCAATAAATACCATTGATTGATTGATTGTCTGCTGTGTAACCTTGGGGAAGTCACTTCATTTCTGTGCCTCAGTTACCCCATCAAGGAAATGGGGATTAAGACTGTGAGCCTCTGGTCTGTAAGCTTGTTATGGGCAGGAAATGAATCTGCTAATTCTGTTGTACTCTCCCAAATGCCAAGTACAATGCTTGATATGATATGATTGAATAAATATGATTGATTCATTCCCATGTGGGACAGGGACTATGTCCTAGCTAATTCCCTGTATCTACCCAGCACTTAATACAGTACCTGACACAAAGTAATCACTTTACAATTATCATAAAAAAAGCACTTAGAGTGCCCTGCACACAGTAAGAACTCAATGAATATGATTGGTTGGTGACACAACTGCAGAACTTGCTGGGAGTGATTATCACCCTTATCGTCACTCCCCTTCCATAGCTGCAACCAACCTCCCAAACTGGAGGAAGAGGTCCAAGGTGGTGGTGATTGGCTCCCTCCCTTAGCCCGACCCCTCATCAAGCTCTGCTCTGCAGTCAGGTGCATGAGAAATGTCATCCAGGAGGAGGATGGTTTTCAGTAGCCCAGGATAAGCCTGGTTAATGCAGAACTCTCTTGCCAGTGTCCAGAAAAAGATCTTCAGTGGCGAATTAGCAGCTCACGTCTCTCTGGGAATGATTTTTGCCCCTCCTGGGGAGAGCTCTCGTTTAATTCTCCTGAAGGGAGAGAGAATTTATTTACCTTGACTGCAACTGGCAGCAACTGGATGAAATGAATCCATTGTGTTAATATTCATTGGCTCTTTGTGGACCTTGAAGCTATCAAAAATGCATTACGATTGACTTAGGTTTTCACCATAACTCTGTTGAAGAGAAGCAGCGTGTCCTAGTGGGTGGAGCATGGCCGTGGGAATCAGAAGGACCTGGGTTCTAATCCTGGATCTCCCACTTTTTTAGCAGCTTTCTTTAAGTGCTTACTGTGTGTCAACAACTGTTCTAAGTAGTAGAATAGATGAAAGTTAATCAGGTTGGAAATGGGCCCTCTCCTGTATGGGGTTCACAGTCTAAGTAGGAGGGAGAGCAGGTATTTAATCCCCATTTTACAATTGAGGAAACTGAGTCACAGAGACGTTCAGCAGGTTTCCCAAGATCACACAGCAGGCAATTTGCAGATCTGGGATTAGAAACCAGGTCCTCTGACTCTTTCCAATAGGCCATGCTTCTTCTTTTGAAGCAGCACACTTGTCTGCTGTGTGAGCTTGGGAAATTCACTTCACTCTCTGTACCTCAGTTACCTCACTTGTGAAATGGGAATTAAGACCGGGAACCCTGTGCGGAACCCGGACTGTGTCTAACCTGATTAGATTGTATCTATCCCAGCGCTTAGCACAGCTCATGGCACATAGTAAGCTCTCAACAAATACCCTAAAAAATAATCAGTCAAACCAAAAACCCTGTGCAGGTGTCCGTGCTAAGAAAACGAAAATGAATATAAACAGATCCCAGTGACAGTAAACGCACCCCAGTGCCACTGAGCATCAGATAGGAGGAGAGCCAGACTGCCACCACCTCCTTACATAATTCTTTATTGGTTTTGTCTGGTCTCTTCCAGAGAGACAGCGAGCACCCATTTTGTGAAACAGATGCCCAGTCCAGATGCGGGTTAATTAACATCTTATCTCTGCCCACTCAGTGTAGCTTCCTAGCTTCCTGGCAACAGGTTTTCTTGCGGAGTAAATACTGTTGACCCCTTCTGGCATCCTGCTCAGGATTGTTTGAGTAGGAGGCCGTGCAAGCCTAGTGTGCATCCAATCTTTCTTCACCAACATCTCCTCCCTTCTCTTCCTTTCCCTTTATCCGTGGTGGAATGTGGGGGGCCTCATCCTTCCCAAATAACAGCCGACTGAAGTCACCTTGGAGTGGATCCGCCCCGACTGGCTAGTAGAGGGGCACAACCATCAGGGTATCGCTAATCCTGTCTTTGAAAAGAAAAGTATGGCAAAGAGTTCACCAGACAAAACTTCTGGCACAAAGACAGGCCACCCTGGGGCTGGGAAACAGGATGGCTTTATCCCCTCACAGGAAGAGATTTTGCCAAACCTCCGGTTGGTGCTGGGTGGGGTCTGGGCCGAACCTCCTTTGCCCCTCCCTTGCGGGTTGAGATTTCTGAAAAGCAGAAGTGCCAGGCTGCTGGGTAAGAAAAGATTGCTGTCATGAGAAGCCACAAGGCCTAATGGATAGAGAGGAGCCTGGGAGTCAGAGGGAACTGGGTTCTAATCTTGGCTGTTATCTGGTGTTTGATCTGGGCCAAGTCACTGATGATGATGATGGTATTTAAGTGCTTACTATATGCCAGGCACTGTACTAAGTGCTGAGGTGGGTACATGCAAATCTAATTGGACCCAAATATGTACATAAATGCTATGGGGCTGGGAGGGGGAAGAATAAAGGGAACAAGTCAGGGCCATGCAGAAGGGAGTGAGAGAAAGGAGGGCTTAGTCAGGGAAGGCCTCTTGGAGGAGGTGTCCTCTTCATACTGACAGACAAGGACTCTCCCCACCTTCAAAGCCCTGTTGAAGGTGCATCTCTTCCAAGAGGCCTTCCCTGACTAAGCCCTTATTTTCTCTTTTCCCATCAAAATTTATTTATTTCTATTAATGTCTGTCTCTCCCTCTAGTCAGTAAGATCCTTGTGGGCAGGGAAGGTGTGTGTTATATTGTTGTACTCTCCCAAGCACTTAGTAAAATGCCCCGTGTATTGTAAGCACTCTCTAATTATGATTGATTGATTATCAACTCATACTCTTCCAAGTGTTTAGTACTATGCCTTGCACATAGGCGCTTAATAAATACCACTGATTGTTTGGGGTGTCTCCTAAGCAAAAGACTAAGTTTTCTGCTACGATAGAGCATTATCTGAAACTTAGTTTTCCTATGTCCTCAGAACTTTTTCTCTGCCTTCTTAGCTGTCATTTCTCCCAGTTACAGCTCTCCATAAAACAGTTTGGGTCCCCTGTTGTCATTCTTTCCCTTGACTTTTGCCCCACCCAGGATAGCTTTGTTTAGGTGAACGCAGCTTCCGTTCAATTCCGTCCAATAGGAATAGGAATATTTGTTTGCAGCTTCTGATGTTGTTTTTGCTCAGAAATAGCTGGTCAGCTTTATTACAATAACAAATAATTTAAAAAGCAAACAAACATAAATGAGTCCTGAGGAGATAGCATGAACAGGAAATGTCCACTAGAGAAAACACCATGGTTTTCTCTCTTTTTTAAATGGTATTTGTTAAGCGCGTACTATGTGTTAGTCACTAAGTCGCTTAGTCCCTGTACTAAGCGCTGGGGTATATACCAGCTAATCAGATGTGACAGTCCATGACCCACTGAGGGCTCCCAGTCTTAATCCCCATTTTACATATTAGGTAACAGGCACAGAAAAGTTAGTAATAATATCAGTGGTATGTGTTAAGCACTTCCCACGTGCCAGGCACTGTACTAAGTGCTAGGATGGATACAAACAAATCGGGTTAGACACAGTCCCTGACCCACATGAGGCTCACAGTCTTACACCCCATTTTACAGATGAGCTAACTAAGCCACAGAGAAGTAAAGTGAATTGCCCAAGGTCTAACAGCAGACAAGTGGCCGAGGCGGGATTTGACCCTGTGACCTTCTGATTCCCACGTCTATGCTCTCTCCTCTGTGCCCTGCTGCTTCTCTACGTGTTTAAGGTCACACAGCAGACAATTGCTCTCCCAACTGCTTGCTGTGTTTTCTTGGGCAAGTCACGTAATTTCTCTGTGTCTGAGTTTTCTCCCTCCTATTTAAGATGTGAGACCCCATACGGGATAGGACTGAGTTTGACCTAATTAACTCATGCCTAGCCCAGTGCTTAGAACAGTTTTTGACACATATTAAGCTTTTAACAAATACCATCAAACAAAAAAGTGGCAGAGCTCAGATTAGAACCCAGGTCTTTGACTCCCAGGCCCATGCTCTCTCCCTTTAGGCCACGCTGCTTCTTACAAGAAAATTAGTACTGCACTTCTGTCCTTGGGTAGGTTGAGATGTTTTATGAAGCAGGGGCCTTTTGGGAGACAGATCATTGTGACATTTGAACAAAATATCAGTCTTTTCATCTTTGAGGACCCAGATTAAGGGAACTGGAGTGATCTAAGAAAAGGCAGAGTATGGAGTTGAGCAACAAAGCCTAGCATTTAATAATAGAATCCATCAGGTCATTCAGCACTGACTTAGTGGGCTCAGCTCCGGAGCCGAAGTCCGGAAGCCGTGAGAGGCCATCCTTTTTCTTTATTATTATTATTAGAGTAATAAACCGAAGCAGCATTTTAATCTTCCACTAGGCTCTCAGTGTACTTCATGAACTAAGCCTGTGTGTTTCGATCTTTGTATTACTCATCGCAAGGGCCTTTGCCCCACGTTATTTCTATTAATGTCTTTCTCCCCTTCTAGACTGTAAGCTAGTTTTGGTCAGGGAATGTGTCTCTTTATTATTTTGTACTCTCCCAAATGCTTAATGCAGTGCTTTGCACACAAGCTCTCAGTAAATCTGTAATTTTATTTATCCCCTACGCTACACTATAAGCCTATTGTGGGTAGGGAATGTGACTGTTTATTGCTTTATTGTCCTCTCCCAAGGGCCTGGTACAGTGCTCTGCACACGGTGCTCAATAAATACGATTGAATAAATGAATAAATACGATTGAATAAATGAATGAATGAAATGATGGTGGAGCTCAGAATGTCCAGCTGGAAAGAAGTGTTAAATGCTGACATCTGATCAGTCAAATGCATTTATTGAGCACCTACCATGTGCAGAACGCCCTTGGGAAAGCACACGAGTTATTAAGAGGACGTTATCCCTGTCCATGAGGGTAATGTAGAACCATACCTCAGGTGAAAGGGGCTCAATGTTTTTTAGAAATGAGGCAAGGTTTAGGGCTAGGGCCAGGGTGGAACTCCTAGGAATGCCGATGGCCACTGCATCATCATCATTATTATTATTATTTGTTAAGTGCTTACTATGTGTCAAGCACTGTTCTAAGTGCTGGGGTAAATACAAGCTAATCAGGTCAGACACAGTTCCTGTCCCACATGGGACTTGTGCCCTTATCATCTACACTGTAAGTTAGACTCTAAGACCCCCTAGACTGTAAGCTCACTCTGGGCAGGGAATCAATCATATTTATTGAGCATGTGCTATGTGCAGAACATTGTACTAAGCACTTGGGAGAGCACAATACAACAGAATTAGCAGTCATGTTCCCTGACCTTAATGAGCTTATAGTCTGGAGGGAGAGACAGTATGAATAAGTAATTTATTATTTAAAGATATGTACTTAAGTGCTATGGGTCTGTGATGTGTCCATTATAGTCTAATCCTGGCTCTTGCCACATGTCTGCTGTATGATCTTGGGCGAGTCACTTAACTTTGCTATGCCTGTTATCTCATCTGTAACTAATGGGGATGTGTGAACCCCAAGTAGGATGGTGCTGTGGTCAACCTGATTAACTTATAGAAGCAGCAGGCTGGGGAGTCTGCAGCTGATGAGTTCTAATCCTGAGTCTGCCACTTGTCTGATGGGTGACCTTGGGCAAGTGACTTCACTTCTCTGTGCCTCAGTCCCCTCATCTATAAAATGGGGATTAAGTCTGCAAGCCCTATGTGGGGCAGAAACTGTGTCCAGCACAATTATCTTATATCTACCTCAGTGCTTAGTACAGTGCCTGATGCATAGTAACTGCTTAACAAATACCCTAACTGTTGTTGTTATCATTATTAAGTACCATTTTTTTAATAGTACGGTGCTGTGCTCACAATAAGCAATCAATAAGCAATCAATAAATACCACTGATGGATCTGGGTAATGAGATCGGGGGCAGCAACAACCTCTTTCTGTTATTTTTGCAGTCCATCGGCCATGTTGGGGGGGAGAGAGGGGGCGGGGGGGGGGAGGAGAGAGGGGGCGGGGGCAGCAATTCAAATTCAGTGCATTTGAATCTCTATACTGCCTTTGATGCTCTGAGTGTTCCGAGGTGGGGAAGACACTCCCAATGCCTCTCTCCTTCTATTTACATCTAGTAAAAGGAGAGGGTGGAGTACAAGAAAATTAGAGTAGAAACTTTTCAGATCGTAATATCAATCAATAGGATAATAGTGAAAGCGAGAGTAGAATCTGTTACTGGGAGAACGATTGGACTGTTCTTGGCTTAATCACAATAGTAATGTGTATCCTATTCTTCCTCTTTTTTCATAGATCTCTCTTCAGCCAAGCGGAAATTTGCTGATTCTCTAAATGAATTTAAATTCCAGTGCATAGGCGATGCAGAAACAGATGATGAGATCTGCATAGGTAAGTTGAGAGGCTGCACTGAAAGGAAAAGGAGACCAGTGGTTTGGGCCTCTTCAGTTTCAGGGGCTCCTTTTGGGGGCTATTCCTTGTGGGAATTATGGAGTGTGTGAGTTTTCCTGGTAGGCCCTGCCTGGGAGGCCTGGCTTGAGTCCCGGGAGTGCAGACCCCTCCCAACCGGGTCCTAAGAGGCCCATAATCAAGTCTAGTTTGGGGCAGGGCTGCCTGCATATGCCACTTGGGTTTGCAGTTCAGACCATATTGCCCCATTCCTCAAGAGACTCCAGTGGTTTCCCATCCACCACCTCATCAAACAGGAATTCCTTACCAGTGGCTTTAAAGCACTCAGTCATCTTGCGCCCTCCCACCTTATCTCACTGCTCTCCTACTACAACCCAACCCTCACACTCCACCCCTCTAATACCAACCAACTCACTGTACCCCAATCTTGTATGTCTCGCTGTCGACCTCTGGTGCACATCCTGTCTTGACCTGGAACGCCCTCCCTCCTCATATCTGACAGTTACTTTCACCACCTTTAAAGCCTTATTAAAGGTATATCTCTTTCAAGAGGCCTTCTCTGACTAAGCCCTCATTTCCTCTTCTCCCACTCCCTTCTTCATCACCCTTGCACTTGGATTTGCTCCCTTTATTTACTCCTCCCTCAGCCCCACAGCACTTATGTGCATATCCATAACTTATTTGTATTAATACCTGTCTCCCTCTCTGGATTGTAAGCTCGTTGTGGGCAGGGAACATGTCTACCGGCCCTGTTATGTTGCATTCATTCATTCAATATTTGTTGAGTGCTAACTGTGTGCAGAGCAGTGTTCTAAGCGCTTGGGAATAAATACGATTGAATGAATGAGTACACTGTAACAATAAACAGACACATTCTCTGCCCACAGTGAGTTAACAGTGTAGAGTGGGAGACAGACATTAATATAAAATAAATCACATATATGGACATAAGTGCTGTGGGGCTGGCTGGGAGGGGGAATGAATTAAGGGAGCAGATCAGGGCAACACAAAAGAGAGTGGGAGAGGAGGAAAGGAGGATTTACACAAGGCATCTTGGAGGAGATGTGCCTTTTGATAAGGCTTAGAAAGGGGGGTTAGTAATTGCACTCTCCCAAGCACTTAGTACAGTGCTGTGCACACAGTAAGTCTCCAATGAAAACAGTTGATTGAATGATAGAGATGACTGGGTGCAGGCAGTCCATCCCAGCTCCCCAAGTTTTCTGGAAGCTATTCTTTCATTCATTCATTCAGTCGTATTTATTGAGCCCTTACTGTGTGCAGTAAGCACTGTAGTAAGTGCTTGGGAAACCCCTCTCCTAACTAGGGGCGGTCTGAAGGTGAAGTACAGTATATGGGCCACCGTACGAGGTCTAGCCGAGTAGAACTCTTTGACCCAGCCTTTGGCCTGTCTTGTGGTGGGGTGGCCACTGGGGTGGGGGTGGCCCACTCCATTGTTTTGGGTTTCCTGCCGGCAGGCCAGAGCCATGTGGAATTGTGGACTTACACGGACACACGTCTCTGATATACTGGACAGGTGCAATGTTCAGGAACCCCTGCACACATGCAGTGCAAAGCACATGTAGATGATAATGATGGTACCTGTTAAGCACTTACTGTGTGTCAGGCACTGTACTAAGTACTGGGGTAGCTACCAGCTTAGGTAGTTACAGTATTAGAACCCATAACCCTCTGACTTCCAGGCCCATGTTGTGTACACTATACCTTGTGTAGACCCAACGGACATCAAGCTTGGGTTGCCCCCTGAATTTCAGCAAATACCCAGCCTCTAATCCCTCTCGTCTGTTGTCTGACCTCTCGCCCACGTCCTGCCTCTGGCCTGGATTGCCCTCCCTCCTCATGTCCGATAGATAATTACTCCCTGCTCCATTCAAAGCCTTATTAAAGGCACATTTTCTCCAAGAGGGCTGCCCTAACTAAGCCTTCTTTTCCTTTTTTTCAACTCCCTCTTGCATTGCTCCGACTTACACCCTTTATTCATCCTCTCTCCCAGCCCCACAGCACTTATCTACATATCTGTTATTTATGTATATTAATGTCTGTCTCCCCATCTAGACTATAAACTTTTTGTGGTTATATTGTAATAATAATAGTAATGATGGCATTTGTTAAGCACTTACTATGTGCAAAGCACTGTTCTAAGTGCTGGGGAGGATACAAGGTGATCAGGTTGTCCCATGTGGGACTCACAGTCTTAATCCCCATTTTACAGATGAGGTAACTGAGGCACAGAGAAGTTAAGTGACTTGCCCAAAGTCACACAGCTGACAAGTGGCGTAGCCTGAATTTGAACCCATGACCTCTGACTCCCCAGCCCATGCTCTTTACACTGAGCCATGCTGCTTCTCTGTACTCTCCCAAGTGCTCAGTATAGTGCTCTGCACGCAGTAAGCGCTCAATAAATGCAATTGACTAATTGACTGACTCTAATTCCTGGCATGAACTCCTACCACCAGCAGAAGGGGCTTTATGGATGGGGAGTCAGGTTTCCATGTCCAGCTCACCCCCCCCCCCCCCCGCCTCCATTTGCACCACCCTAAATCTTCTGGGTCATATCTCGTCCTCTTCCCTCCTTATTCTAGGTAAGGGTTTTTGTTAATAGTGTCCCTTGGACATTTAGGGGCCCAGTAATGACTTCTGGTGACTCTCACCTTTTTCTTGGGTCACTGCATAGTTCTTTCTCTTTTCCCTGGGTCACGGGTATTTTCACCTCTCAGTTGAACAATTCCACCAAAGGAGATCTGAGGAAATTACAGTGACTGAAGAAGGAGAAGGAAATAGAAAAATCATAGTACCGTCCATCAGGGAAGATATGAGAATTGTGTAAGACTAAAAACATGTGGAAAAATCCACCAATATTATGCAGATGCACTCCAATTACTTCCTCCTTCTGCCCTCAGCCCTTGGGGACATCCAGCAGTGAGCATGGGAAAGCCTAGGGGTTACAATATTAGTTCCTGAATAAATGATTTTTGATCTAGCCTGTAGAATGAGAAGGAGTAGGAAGGGAGCCCAGGGTTACAGTCTGCCCTCGCTCTACTTTTTGGTCAGCCCCATCTCTGAAGGAAAAGGTGAAGTTCCCCGCAACATCAAAAGAAGTTGCCTCTGGCAGTGTGGGGTGAGGAGATCAAATCATGGGCAGGCTATCTGTGAACTCGCAAGCAGAAATATGCGCTCTGCTGGGCAGGCTCCCAACCATGCTGAGACCACGCTCAAGAGCTCATGGCCGCTATCCTGTGGGGCCTCAAAACTATTGCTGTTTACTCAGCTCCACTCCTTCCTTGAAGGAGCCCTTCCCCAGCCTCAAGATTGTGAAAGATCAAAAGTCAATTCCCAGGGCCACTGGTGCTTGCTGGATTTTCACAAAATAGAGGCCCTGGGGAGGAACTGACTCTTGATCTCTTGGAAGGATCATGGTGAGAAGCAGCATGGTGTAGTGGATAGAGCTCAGGTCTGGGAGTCAGAAGGTCAGGGGTTCTAATTCTGGCTCGGCCACTTGTATGCTGTATGACCTTGGCAAGTCACTTAACTTCTCTGTGTCTGTTACCTCATGTGTAAAATGAGCCTGGGAGCCCCATGTGAGTCAGGGACTGTATCCAACCCAATTTGCTTGTATTCATACCAGCACTTAGTATAGTGCCTGGCACACAGTAAACACTTAAATGCCACAATTATTATTATTATTATTATCTAAAAGCTTGGAGGTACCTGAGGATGGATACATTTGGGGTGAAATGACTATAAGCACTTGGTTACCCTTGAGGCTAGGAAAGGAGGGATATAAAAAACCCAGCACCTTGGCTCTCCTCCTGTACTAACTCTATTGGATTTCTTTTTTGCAGCAAAGTCTCTGCAAGAATTTGCCACTGTCCTCAGGAATCTGGAAGATGAGCGGTTAAGGATGGTATGTTTGGTAGAAACCTGAGCCCCGGGTGACCCCTCTGTTTGGGTGGTGACAGAGTCTTTCACAGCAGGACATGGGCCGTGTGGCCTAATGGAAAGCGTAAGGACCTAGGAGTCAAAGGACCCGGGTCCTAATTCTGACTCTGCCACATGCTTACTGCGTGACCTTCTTTCTCACTTCACTGCATCACTTTACTTCTCTGTGCCTCAGTTTTCCTGTTCTACTATGTGCCAGACACTCTAGTAAGCTCTGAGGTAGATACAGGTTACTCAGATTGGTCACAATCTCTGTACTTTGTGGTGCTCACAGCCTTAATCCCCATTTTACAGATGAAGTAACTGATGCACATAGAGGTAAAGTGACTTGTCCAAGATCACATAGGTGACAAGTTGTGGAGCTGGGATTAGAACCCAGGTCCTTCTGACTCCCAGGACTGTGCTCTGTCTACTAGGCCATGCTACTTGAATACCTCTGCTGTGGCATGATGGCCAATATTCATTGTTTATTCAGTTATATTTATTGAGTGCTTACTGCGTGCAGAGCACTGTACTAAGTGCTGGGTAGAGTACAATACAACAATAAGCAGACACATTCCCCACCTAAAATGGGTTTATGCCTGGTGGCCAACTTGGGCGTGGTGGCGGGTGATGGGGCCGAATGTTTCTTTCCTCCCTCCAGAAGCTTTCCCTGGTCTGGTCAGGGTAGCCGGTGGGCCCAGTGACTGCCTCTGACCTAGGTAAGGGTTGTTTTTTCAGCGAGCGGTATTCCTGCAGGCAGGGCGGAAGCACCCGGGCGCCTGAGCCAAGGCAGGAATCCTGTTTCTCCTGCCTGAACTGAGCTCTCCCAGGTGGTTCTGGGACAGAGCAGCCAGAGCTGCAGAGAGCACAGAGCCATGGGTGTGCCTGAGACCTGGGGGTTCCAAGAGGAGATGACTCCCTTGGCTGGGGCATTGTCTTGGCAGAGTGGGTTGAGGAAGGAACAACACCAGTGAGCTGCGTCCCAACTCACGCGACCTCACATGGAAAGAGTATCCCTTCCTCACAGGGTTATTGTGAAGGTGGAAATGAACCAATTAACGTGAGAGCGCTTTCGTAATAAAAGCCCTATAGAATACCAAGGTTTGGGAAGCAGCGTGGCCTAGCGGATAGAGCATGGGCCTGAGAGTAAGAAGTACTTGGGGTCTAATCCCGGCTCTGCCACTTGTCTGCGGTGTGACCTTGGGCAAGTCGCTTAATTTCTGTGGGCCTCAGTTAACTAAAGTGTAAAATGGAGAGTAAGACTGTCAGCCCCATGGGGGATAGGGACTATATCCAACCTGATTAGTTTGCATCTACCCCAGCACTTAGAATAGTGCTTGACACATAGTAAGCACTTAACAAATACCATTATTATTATTCTTATCATTGTTATTATTATCCAGTGGGTTAAGGTTTTTTGGGGCTTTTGTTTTTAGTGTTTGTGAGCCGGGTGCAGGAGTTACTACTGGCAGTATCTGAGGGCTTTGGCTCTTCTTTGGTCATGTAACCCTGCTTATTCCTTTCTTTTCCCTCCCCTCTTCTAGGGAACATTAGCTGTGGATTAGGGAAAATTCTCCCCTCTCTGCCCCAGTCCACATGCCCTTCTGGGGAAGAATCCTCCTCCAATTCCAGCGTTTCATCACTGCCAGGCTGCTGAGACTTGTCTCCAGATTGGGCAGGGACTGGGAGGCGGAGAGGGGAGAGTTTGGCTTGTAACCCGCTTCTGGATGGCCCCTGTTTCTTCCTTTCCTTTTCCTCTCAATTTTTTTTAAATGGTATTTGTTATGTGCTTATTCTTTGCCAGGCACTGTACTAAGTACTGGGGTAGATACTAGATAATCAGGTTGGACACAGTCCATATCTTACATGGGGCTCATAGTCTCAATCCCCATTTTGCAGATAAGGGAACTGAGGCTTAGAGAAGTGAAGTGACTTGCTCAGCCTCACACACACAGTAGACAATTGGCAGAGAAGGAATTAGAACCCAGGTCTTTCTGACCTCCAGGCCCATGATCTATCCACTAGGCCATGATGCTTCTCTTCTAGGCCACATTCTAGGCCACACCTGGCCTTATTGCTCTGGTTGGGAAGAGGGCATGTTCTCCCAATGATTGTCATTTTAACCTAGACCTTTTTAGTGCCATAGGAGTCCAACATCAGGTTACCACCATGGGGTTACTCTGGGGCAATGGAGAGGGAGCGGGGAAACCTTTGTGCAGCCTTGCCCAAAGGTTTTACAGCAGTAAACGTCGAGGTGGAGAAGCAGCATGGTGTAGTAGATAGAGCTCGGGCCTGGGAGTCAGAAAGTCATGGGTTCTAATCCCGTATGCCACTTGTCTGCTGTGGGACCTTGGGCTAGTCACTTTACTTTCTTGGGCCTCAGTGACCTCACCTGCAAAATGGGGATTGAGAGTGTGAGCCCCACGTGGGACAGGGACTGTGTCTAACCCTATTTGCTTGTATCCACCCCAGCGCTTAGTACAGTGCCTGGCACATAGTAAGCACTTAACAAATAACACAATTACTATTAGGCAGCGTGGGAAGATTTGTGCACACTGAAAGTAAGGGCTGTATTTCACTTGTTCAAGCTAAAATCTAGCTCTACTTTGGAGGAATTTCTTACCCAGGGAATGTTGGGAAACTGCTTACCTGATCTGCTGGGTCTTACCATGAACAGAGAGTCTAGTCATCCATTTCCTGTTTTTAATTCTTCCTGGGTGATGGTGTGTCTTCATGACTCAAGCACTTTGAGGTGCTAATGCACCACTGAGAAGTTATCATTTTTAATCGATCCTGGCAGGGCTAATTTATTGAACTGAGAGGAAAAAATAAAAAAGTAAAATGTATTAGACCACTCTTTACTAAATAATAATAATGATAATAATGATAGTATTTGTTAAACACTATGTGCCAAGCACCGTACTAAGCGCTGAAGTAGATACAAGAAGATAATCAGACACTTCTCTGGTCCCACACAAGCAGTGTCTAGATAGTAGATCCCTCTAGACTGGGAAGTCACTGTGGCCAAGGAGCATATTTAGCAAACCGATTGACTTGCACTCTTCCAAGCACTTAGTACAGTGCTCTGTACTCAGTGAATACCATTGATTGTTGGGGGATCACAGTCTAGGAGTGGGAAACACAGGTATTTCTACCTCTTTGTACAGATGAGCAAACAGACACAGAGAGATTGAGTGACCTGCCCACGGTCTCTCAGCAGAGAAGTGGCAGAGCTGGAACTAGAACCGAAGTCCTGATTCCCAGGCTTGTGTTCCACTAAGCCAGACTGCCGCTATACCTGCTGTCGGATCCTCATCTGCTTATTTAAGTTCACATCAGGGCTAACCGTTGTATCGAGGTGAGGGATGGGATGGGTTCCTGCCCGAGGACCCGAGGCCAGATAAGATGTGTTTATGTTTGGGCTGTGGTTTTCTCTCACCAGATTGAGAATGCCAGCGAGGTGCTCATAACCCCCCTGGAGAAGTTCCGCAAGGAGCAGATTGGGGCTGCCAAGGTGAGATCTCTGGCATTCAGCTGCTTTTATTTTCTCCAGCTAGGCAGCCTCGCTCTAGCTGTAGGCCTGTCTCTAAGCTTTTCCAGCCATTCACGAGATTGACCTGTTCAAAGGAGGTGGTGCCGTTTTACTATTCCCTTTTCAGGTTCACAAGGTCTGACCATCTTAGGTAATTGTCCTGACCATCTCCATGCCAGTTTGTAAGCTTCCGAGGCTTTGCCTTATCCATGCTATATTATCTCTCCCCAGGGTGTCTAGAACAAGGCATCCTGTCGGCTTTCCAGAAACGTTCGTGTTTAGAATTTGGAGTTTGACTCTGGTGCCGTGACCAAGCCGAGTTTCCCTTTAATTATAGGGGAGCTGGCATTTCTAACTCGGAGAATCGAAATTTTAGGATGAGTGTCTTCCAACCCCCCCAGATGCTCTGGTAGGAGAGGCCCAAAATAAACTGTCCCAGTGTTTCCTTCCCCTAAGGTAAACTAAGACCCTGCGATTCATTCATTCATTCAATTGTATTTATTGAGGCTTACTGGGTGCAGTAAGTGCAGTATAAAAATATACAGACACATTTCATGCCCAAACAGAGTGGTCTCGGGCTAAGATGGGAGAGGGATGGGAAAGGTGTTTTCACTGGCAACAGTAGAACATCTCTACCAACTCTGATGTACTGAACTCTCTTTCATATTAATGCCTTTCTTCCCCTCTAGACTGTAAGCTCGTTTTGGGCAGGGAATGTACTGCTAATTCTGGTGTATTCTCCCAAGCACTTAGTATAGTCCTTTGCACATAGTAAGCACTCAAGAAATATCATTGATTAATTGATCTTCCAAGCAATTAGGCTGTAAACTCGGTTTGGGCAGGGAATTTGTCTATTAACTCTATCTTGTTATACTGTACTCTCCCAATTGCTTAGTACAGTGATCTGCACACATTAAGCGTTGGGTAAATACGATTGGTTAGTTCAGCAGTCTACACACAGTAAGCGCTCAACAAATACCATCTATCGACTGAAAGAAAGCAGAATTGGGATTCCTCGTTTCCTCAGTGCTAAAATTGCAGCTCCTTCAGTTAAGTGAAAGGGAAGATCCAAATGAAGCCAATTGCACCATCTGCAGGCATTTAGGTTCATCTGCACTGGGCAGATTGTTTAGGAGGCATCGTTTTCTCTTCCAGCCAAGGCAGTGAGATGGGTGGTCTGTGCACGTTTTAGGAGTGGAAAAAGAAACCCAGAAGGGGAGTAAAGAGCTCACTCCTTCAGCGAGCTGAGATCATTTGCTCTCAAGCAGCAGATATCAGCCTGTTTTCCAAAGCAATCAGTTACCTGGGAAATGTGAGCTTGCCGAGGTAATTTGGAGAATGGTTGGCAGGATTTAGAAGAAAGGAAGCAGAGCCAAGGGGGGTGAATAGGACTTGATTGAGGCAGCACAGGTTTCTTTCCAGCTTCACTCATTCCGTGCAGTTAGAGAAGACACAAGCTCCTTGCTGTGGGTTTGGGTTCAAGTATTGCAGAATCGGGCACCCTTTTCCCGGGCTCCCCCAAAACCTCGCTGCTTTCGAAATCCAGCCGAGGGCACACCTGTTGAACTCCATGGGTTGGGTTTTTCACTGAAGAGTTTAATCTCCCCTGTTGTCAGTCATTTATATTCATTGAGCGCTTACTGTGTGCAGAGTACTGTATTAAGTGCTTGGGAGAGTACAATTTTACCATATAACAGAGACATTCCCTGCTGTCCCTCCTTCCAATGGGTTTGCAGAGCCAACCAGGCCCATCTTTTGACCTCAGTATTTCAGGGGTATCTTTTGTCCACCCATAAGTGTTGGTGGTAGGAGGAGATCATTAAAGACGGTGAGACAGATGAACAGATAGTGCATGAGGGGATGTTGCTGTGGTAGCTTTCTCCTCCCGCCCCCCAGTTCCTTCCTTATCAACTCCTGCGATCACCAGCTGCCTACGAAAGGCACCGTGTGGGCTGATCACGTCTCCCAAGAAGGATTAATACCAGAAAACCATGACATTGGGTTCAGGGTTATTCCAGACAGCTTGTGGGGAGGATACAGGTTTTCCTGGAGGTGATTCTCACAGAAACCATCCCCATCCCCAACCAACCAAACACTTTTATGCTTTAGCCCTTGTCATAGTTCTCCTTTTCAGGGAAAGAACTGATGAAGTATTTCAGGGAACAGGGTACTCCCTTTAGTGCCTTCACTCCCTCCCCCTTCTCCCTTCTTTGCGTACATTCTTATACCATATCTGTAAATGTTTGAATTAAAAAAGAACCCAAAGATCCAGTCAGGGCCATTCTCGAAAATGGGCAGCTGAGCCAGTCTTCTTGAATTGGATCAAATGGAAGCGGCCAAGTTCTGTTCTCAGAGCTCGTCCCTCCCTGATGCTTAAATCACAGTTTTCCTCTGCCTTCTGTGACTTGTCTCAGTTGCCATAACAATCTGTTGCTACTTGCAGGAAACAGAATCAGAGGCTTCCCATCAAGCCTCTCAGGGAAGAGGCAGTCCATAAGCTCCTGATGCTAATGGTTCCACCGTTAGGGAGAAGACACTGTCGGTGTCCCGGCTAAATTGGTTCATTGTAGCTAGATGTAGGAAGGTGGGGGAAGAGCTCAGAATCAGGAGTTGTTATCTCCTGGGCCAGAGATGTGGAGCAGCAAGGTCTACTGGAAAGAGCACAGGCCTAGTGTTCTAATCCCAGGTCCTCCACTTGTCTGCTTTGTGGCCTAGGGCAAGTCACATAATTTCTCTGCACCTCAGTTACCTCATCTGTAAAATGGGGATTAAATCCTCCTCCCTCAGACTGAGACTGAGGACAGGGACTGTGTCCAACCTGATTCTCTTGATCTACCCCAACTCTTAGTACAGTGCTTGGTACATAGTAGGTGCTTAAAAGCACCAATAAAAAAAAGAAAAAGGAAAAAAATATGACTTTGGAGCATGCAATTGGGATGGGGCAAGCCCATTGTGGTCAGAACATTTGGGTTGGACAGGGTGACTTGTAGTAGCATATCCGAGGACCAAAGAACCCGACTCCCATCCTAAGGGTGTTTTGAGAGTAATAATAATGGTATTTGTTGAGTGCTTACTGAATGCCAAGCACTCTTCTAAGTGCTGGGGTAGTTACAAAGTAATCAGGTTGGAGACGGTCCCTGTCCTACTTGGGGCTTACAGATTTAATCCCCATTTTGTAGGTGAGGTAACTGAGGCACAGAGAAGTGAAGTAACTTACTCAAGATCACAAAGCAGACAAGTGGCAGATAAATGAGAAGCCGGCTATTGGAATATCTTCCCTTCTTCGGCAGAAAGCAAGCCTGCCTCTAACTCCTTTTCCCCAGGCAGGAGGTGGATGTTGAATTATGACCCTTGGTGCTCTAATACAGAATCTCAAAGTTTGGGGAATCCTAGGTCAAGTGCCTGTGCCACTCTTGAGGAGAAGCAGGGCATAGTGGATGGAGCACGGGCCTGGGTGACAAAAGGATGTTAAAATTTTATTACTAATAAGGAGTTTTATTAACAATAATAATATTAATGGTATTTGTTAAGCATTTACTATGTGCCAGGAACTATACTAAGCATTGGGGTAGTAACAAGGAAATTGAGTTGGACACAGTCCCTGTCCTACAATGGGCTTCCAGTCTTAATCCCCATTTTGCAGATGAGATAACTGAGGCACAGGGAAGTAAAGTGACTTGCCCAAGGTCATACAGCAGACTCATGGCAGAGCCAGGATGAGAACCCAGGTCCTTTTGATTCTTAGGCCTGTGCTCGCTCCACTAAAGCACTCTGCCTCCCTCTTGTCTGCTATGTGGCCTTGGGCAAGTCACTTCATTTCTCTGTGCCTGTTATCTCATCTGTAAAATAGGGATTGAGACTGTAAGCCCCATGTGAGAGAGGAATTGTGTCCAACCTTATTTGCTTGTATCCACCCTAGCACTCAATACAGTACCTTGCACATAGTAAGTGCTTAACAAATACCACAATTTTATTATTATTTTCCCCAACAGTCAATCAATCAGTGGTATTTGAGCTCTCACTGTGGGCAGAGCATTTTACTAAGTGCTTGGGAGAGTACAAGAGAACAAGTTTTGGTAGACACTTTCCCCGCCCATAAGGAGCTTACATTCTACAGAGGAAAACAGACATTAAAATGATTTACAGATATATGCATAGGAGCTATGCGACTGAAGTTGGGGGTGAATAGCAAGTGCTTAAAGGGCTCAGATACAAATGTTTAGCCATTGCAGAAGTGAAGTGGTGCAGGGAAAATGAGGGCTTAGTTGGGGAAGACCTTTTGAAGGAGTTGGGATTTTATTAAGGCTTTGAAGGTAGGGAGAGTAGTGGTCTGTCATATATGAAGCTGGGGGAGTTCCAGGCCAGAGAGAAAACATGAGTAAGGAGTAGGCAGTGAGATAGATTCATTCAGTCAGTCAGTCATATTAATTGAGTGCTTACTGTGTGCAGAGCACTGTACTAAGTGCTAGGGAGAATACAGTATAAGAATAAACAGACACAGTCCTTGCCCACAACAAGCTTACTGTCAAAAGGGATGAAATCGAGGTTCCGAGAGTAGATTGGTGTTAGAAGAAGAAAGTTTGTGGGCTAGATTTTAGTAGGAAATTAGCAAGGTGAAGTAGGAAGGGGTGAGCTGATTGAGTGCTTTAAAACTGATGGTAAGGAGTTTCTATCTCATGTATCAGTAGGTGAGCATCCACTGGAGGTTCTTGAGGAGTGGGGAAATATGGACCGAACATTTCTGTAGAAAAATGAACCTGGCAGCGAGGGAAGTAAGGACTGGAGTAGAGAGAGATAGGAGGCAGGAAGCATTCAGCTGTGTTGGGGAGAGATTTGGAAGAAACAAGAATTGGCAAGGTGGCTGACCTGCCACAGAGTTGTGGAGAGGTCCTGTTATTAGGCAAAGCAAGGGATTTCTTTGGTCAAGTACTTTGATCTCCAGCCAGTGCAGAACCAAAGCAACTAAAAGGTCTTTTCTCTTTCACAATATGTAACCCCATGGTTGTACTTTAAGGTCTTACTGTCCAGGGGGTGAAGTTCTTGGTGTGGCTTAGACTTTTATTTAGATTTTAAAAGTTTCCCAGTCAAATACTTACAAATTGTTAGTGGAGAATTATTATCATTATGAAAATGCTGAGTGTGAATATGTACTGCATGAGAGAGAGGTACAACCCCTGTCACATTGCTGAGCTGTGAAGAAGTTGTTCTCAGCCCTCAAGTAATTCCCCACTTTGAATCCCCCTTTTCTGTGCCCCCCGCCTCCTCCTTCCTCTGCCATATTCTGAGAGTTCTTTAATGACTCTTTGCAGGGTTGGGGAGAAGAACATTCGCAATGAGGTTTCTCCATATTTCTACCTTTAGTCTTCATTATGTTGTAAGTGGAGCCTGCCTCTTGCTCCAGGCACAAAGTTACTTCCTCCTTAGGCTACTCATTTGAGAAGAGAAGAGGTAGCTTGACTCTGTGGACCACTCCCTCCTCCTTGAAACACTATCAATCTGTCATTTTTTTGGTTGTTGTTGTTTTTTGTTTCTATTTTTTAATGGTATTTGTCAAGTGCTTATTATGTGCCAGACACTGTACTACGCGCTGGGGTAGATACAAGCTAATCAAGTTGGACTAAGTCCCCGTCCCTCTTGGGGCTCACAGTCTTAATCCCCATTTTCCAGATGAGGTAACTGAGGTACAGAGAAGTGAATCGCCTTGCCCCAGGCCAAGTGGCAGAGCCAGGATTAGAACCCATGACCTTCTGCTCCCAGGCCCGTTCTCTATCCACTACCCCACGCTGATGTTCTGTCTCCTCACAGACAGTGGGACACTGGGGAAAAGGAAAACAGCTGATGCCTATAATGCTTCTGGGCATGTAAATATATTTATTACACCCCACCCCCCCAACCCAGATACACACACGTGTGTGCGCACCTGACTGGTGTGACTGTTAAAATCGATGTGTTACCAACTTATTTTTATCTTGTTCCATGTGAAGATGCAACTGGCAGTGTCGGGGGGACACTTATTGCTCCCATTTGGTCACAATTTTCTTGCAGCTTCTGGTCTGAGAGCCATCTCCCTCATCCGTCAATGCTATTTATTAAGGGCTCACTGTGTGCAAGTGTACTCAGCACTTAGGCGAGTACAGTACTAAAGAGTAGGTAGACACGATTTCTGTTCTCAAGGAGCTTACAGTTTAATGGGCGAGACAGACATTGAAATACGTTCGGTTAGGGGAAGGAGAATATAAGGAGAAGAACTTAACTATGGGGATGGGGATCATTTATTCGATCGCATTTATTGAGCGCTTAGGGTACAAGGATTAATTGCCCCCAAAACAGTTGTTAGGTTGTCAACTTGTGCAGACTGGGTTGTAGTGGGAAATCAGCGAGGTTAAGTAGGATGGGGAGAGCTGATCGAGTGCCTTAAAGGAGTATCTGTTTGATGTGGAGATGGATTTCTTCATTCAATCATATTTATTGAGCGCTTACTGTGTGCAGAGCATTGTACTAAGCGCTTGGATAGATGGGCAACAATTGGCGGCTTTTGAGTTGTGGGGAGATGTAAATTGATTAATTGTTGTTTGCCAAAATGATCTTTTCTTCTGTGCTTTCTCCTCACTGCCCCAGCTATGTAATCGTTTGAGGATTTTGGTTTCCCCAAGGTATTATTTTTACAGCACATCCAACTGTAGCCTGTATAAATTGACCATTAAATCATATTACATATGAATACTATTAAAGCATGGAAGTATTATCTAGTAGCAGTTCGTCAAAGAATTCAAAAACGAGTTCAGGCATCACTGGCATCGCCTTACCCTTAACATTGTAGATACAAGTGATGGTTTAAAGAAGACTTTTCTGTTAGAGATCGAAGGATTTGTCATGCCAGTTGGTGATAAGCACTAAAAATACCACACATACTTAAGGAAAGGAAACTCGGTTGAAGATGGGGACGTATATTATACGGTGACTCACTAGACAATAGATCACATAATTGGAGCACAAAGATAATGCCAGCAGTTTCAATTATGTTGCCTGGACTGTACACTGACAGTTAGTCATCAACTATTCATTCATTCATTCAATAGTATTTATTTAGCGCTTCCTATGTGCAGAGCACTGTACTAAGCGCTTGGAATGTACAAATCGGTAACAGATAGAGACAGTCTCTGCCCTTTGACGGACTTACAGTCTAATCAGGGGAGACAGACAAGAACAATGGCAATAAACAGTGAATGGACTCATACCCTATTATAAATATGGTGCATAAGACTGTATAGGAAAACAGTTGCTCATTAATATACTGAAGCAGAGCCAGAATAACAGAACAAAGAATTCTGGTCAACAGACAAGATCCTCTGGTGTTTGATAAACTTAATAAAACAGTGGAGTGTATTGGAACACTTCTCCTTAAGAGAACAGAACTGTCAAGAACATACACTGAGAAGTTAGATAAGTATGCATGTCTGGTCAAAGAACTGAAATAAATATGAAGCTTGAAGTACAGCAAAGAAAAGCCAATTGTTGTCTTGGCAACTGCTGCTGTTCCACATACACTAGTTAAACACCATAAGAAACTGGGACTCATAATCTGTTGACTTGAATTCAGATGGTGTGAAATCTGTCAAAACCAGATTTTTGTTTGAACCATAAATGGTTACACTGGCTTGCCTTCTATAACACAGTAGTTCCATTCCTCAGACCCCCATTTGTGAGCTATTATTTCATTGGAAAATAGGGAGTTGTGCAGAAGATTACTTAAAAACAATTGAAATAGTACATGACTTCTGTCATGCCGGCTGTAATTCAATGACATGATGGAAAACAAGCAGTCTGCTTAGTCTGACATTTTCTCTGACACTTTATCTGTAGTTTATTAGCACCGCACAGAGAACCAGATTCTTCCATTTGTTACTGCTTGAAGTTTGATTTTTAGTAAACAGTGTAGTTTAAAAAGTTATAAATGGATTTCCTGAGCAACACTAATGAGTTATCTATAGTGTTGCTTTGCAGTTCTGTGATTCCAATTAAAGTGAACTTAACGAAGTATTCGAATGTCGAGCCGTATCAGCTGTAGCAATTTCACCACTGCATTATTTGGTCTTCCCTTATCTATCAGCTGTATTTACTGAGTGCTTACTGTGTGTGGAGCACTGTACTAAGCACTTAGGAGTGTACCAACGCAACAATATAACAGACACATTATTGGCCCACAATGAGCTTACAGTTTATAGGAGAAGAGAGACATTAATATAAATTAATAAATATGGGTACGTATTTAAGTGCTGTAGGGCTGGGTGGGAGTGAATAATGGAAGCAAGTTAGGGTAGTATAGGAGGGAATGGAAGAAAAGAAAATGAGGGCTTAGTCAAGGAAGGCCTCTTGGAGAAGATGTGCCTTCAGTAAGTCTTTGAAGGCAGGGAGAATAATTGTCTGTCGGATATGAAGCGAGAGGACGTTCCAGACCACAGGCAAGACACGGGCAAGAGGTCAATGGAGAGATAGATGAGATCGAGGTATAGTGAGTTTGTAGGCATTAGAGGAGCGAAGTGTGCTGGCTGGGTTGCAGTAGGAGAGGAGCGAGGTGAAATAGGAGGGAGTAAGGTGATTGAGTGCTTTAAAGCTGATGTTGAGGAGTTTCCGTTTGCAGATATGGATGGGCAACCACTGGAAGTTCTTGTGGAGTGGAGAAAAATGACCAAGGCGGCAGAGTGAAGTATGGACTGGAGTGGGGAGAGACAGGAGGCAGGAAGGTCAGCAAGGAGGGTGATAAAGTAATGAAGGTGGGATAGGATAAGTGCTTGGATTAACGTGGTAGATTTTGGATGGAGAGGAAAGGGTGGATTTTAGCAATGTTGTAAAGGTTTAACTGACAAGATTTAGTGATAGAATATGTGGGTTGAATGAGAGAGATTGGACTCAGGAAGGAGATGTTACAGGCTTGTGAGACAGGAAGGATGGTGGTGCTGTCTATTGTGATGGGAAAGTCAGGTGGAGGACAGGGTTTTGGGTGGAAAGATAAGGCTAGAGATGTCATGAGGGAGAAAGAAATGAGAGACTGCAGAGAGGGACAGAGATCAGGATTGTGTTCTCTTAACATTTCCCCTTAAAACACTGCACCTTGGTTGGAGTGCCTTTGACTTTGTGGCTAATCTGCATGGTATTCTGGTGTGTAAAGACCAGATGTATATGATAAATTAAAAATGTAATGCGATTTTTACCCCTATGATGGACTCCATTTTTCTTTTATTTGCACCAGTATCACAGACAAACCTAAAGACATCATCCAACTCCAAATTGAAAATGGGTCATGCTTCTGTCAGTATTCCCGCAAGTCTGTGTTGGAGAAAATTAATTCTCTTGTCTTATTTTGGATTTGTGAATGGGGACATAAGATACCTGTTGAAATGAGGAAGTTACATCGAAATGGGGTCTGATAGGAACTTGGAGGTCCCTGTGGTAATGTGCAGCAGTGTTTCCCAAACCAGGGATCCGGCAGTTCCTGGAGTTCAGGTCCTGATGTTGATGCCATTTCTGGGTGAGAGGATCAAGGGAGGGACCAAGAGAAGGTGGGGGAAAGGGAAATCTTGGGGAAATAGGCCCCTAAACAATACTTCTAATCTTTTACAGGATGCCAAGAAGAAGTATGACAAGGAGACCGAGAAATATTGTGGTGTTTTGGAGAAACACCTGAACTTGTCTTCCAAAAAGAAGGAAGCCCAGCTTCATGAGGTAAGGAGTGTCTTTGCCGTTTTGACTGTGCCCTTAACTCCGAGTTGGGGTTCTAAGCTGTTCTGTCAAGGGCAGCAAGGCATTTTCCTGTAGTAATAGTCCTTATATATGTGTGTTTTTGTATATATAAAAAGTTATAAATGGATTTATATATATATATTTTTAGATAGGGATATATATGGATTTATATATATGGTGTTTATTATGTCCCAGGCCCTGTGTACTAGGTGCTGGAGTAAATATAAGCTAATCACATTGGACACAGTCTATGTCCCACACAGGGCTCAGTCTTAATCTCCATTTTAAAGATGAGGAAACCGAGGTGCAGCCTAGTTAAGTGATATGCCCCAAATCCCTCCAGCAGACCTTTGGCTGGAAAAGTAGCGTAGCCTCATGGATAGAAAGCATGGGCATGGGAGTCAGAGGACCTGAGTTCTAATTCCGGCTCCATCACATGTCTGCTGTGTGACCTTGGACAGTCACTTAACTTCTCTGGGCCTCAGTTCCCTAATCTATAAAATGGGGATTAAGATTATAAACCCCATGTGGGACATGGATTATATCCATACTGATTAGCTGTGCTAAGCATACAGTGTCTGGAACATAGTAAACTCTTAACAGATACCATTACAAAAAGGTCAAAATGCTCTTTTCCCCACTGCTCAGTTTTCTGTTTCCTCTTCCTGTGATGCTGTCAACTCGATTATGGCTGAGGACAACTCAAGGGGAACCAACCAGTGGATCCTTATTTTATTATATAAATATATATTAATATAATTGCCTATATATTATATTGCCAATATATTAATTATTAGTCCCATGCTTTAGATGATTGAGCATCACTCTTTTCCCGGAAGTAATAATAATAATGATGGCATTTTTTAAGTGCTTATTATGCATCAAGCACTGTTCTAAGCGCTCGGGGAGACACACGTTATTCAGGTCGGACACAGTCCCTATTCCACATGGGGCTCACAGTCTTAATTCCCATTTTACTGTTGAGGTAACTGAGGCATAGAGAAGTTGTGTGACTTGCCCAAGGTCACACAGCAGGCTAATGGTGGATCCTGGGATTAGAATTTAGGTCCTTCTGACTCCCAAGCCCTTACTCCATGCGGTTGGCCATGCCACTTCCCAGTATCACCCAAACCGTTGCCTTTCACTTTTTTGCATCATTGAGATGTCGTCATATTATGGAAGTGAGATATGCCTTATCACTTTATCCTCTCAGTGCAGCTCTGGTTGCTGGGAAATGAGGAGCTCTTTCTATGGGCACCTTTGACAGTGCCATTGAGAATAGAAGTCCTTGGAAGGGGAATAGTGGGAATTAGATGGAGGGTTTTTCCTTTGTGTTTCAGAAGCAGTGTGGTCTAGCGGGAAGAGCGCGGGCCTGGGAGTCAGAGGACTTGAGTTCTAATCGCAGCCCTGCCACCTGTCTGCCGTGTGACCGTGGGCAAGTCATTTAAATTCTCTGTGCCTCAGTTCCCTCATCTATAAAATGGGGATTAAGACTGAGTCCCAGCTGGGATAGGGACTGTGTCCAACCCAATCATGTTATATTTACCCCAGCGCTTAGAACAGTGCCTGGCATGTAGTAAATGCATAACAAATACCTCTATTATCAACATCATTATTATTATCTTTTTATTGCCTTTAAAATGGCATGAAGAAGCAGCACAGCATGGTTTCGGGCTAGGAAAGATGACCTTCAAATGTGAGGACACTTTCTGAGATGGTTATATGATTCCAACGGTCTGTGATTAGAATGAGGAGCCGAAAAGCCACAGTTGGCTAAGAGAAGCCTGGAATGTAGAAGGGTTTTGCTGAGTATCACTGCCATCTAGTGACTATCCTCATTTTTACATACTTTTTACTTGTGGAAAGCAAAATAATAATAATAGTAATAATAATGGTATTAAGCGCTTACTATGTGCCAAACACTCTTCTAGGCCCTGGGGTAGATACAAGGTAATCAGCTTGTCCCACATGGGGCTCACAGTCTTAATCCCCATTTTACAGATGAGGTGACTGAGGCACAGAGAAGTTAAGTGACTTGCCCAAAGTCACACAGCTGACAAGTGGCAGAGTCGGGATTAGAACCCATGACCTCTGACTCTCGAGCCCGTGCTCTTTCCACTAAGCCACACTGCTTCTCAAAAGAGGGAGGCCTTTTTATTTGGTAATATTAATTGAAATATGTGCAGAATGCTGTACTAAGCACTTGGGAAAGAGTATAATGAATAATACATGGTACCTGTCCTCAAGGCACCTACATATCTGTATATATCTTTAATTCTTGGAACTCCCTCCCTTTCCATTAATGGCAGACCAGTCAGTCATATTTATTGTGTGCTTACTGTGTGCAGAGCACTGTACTACGCACGTAGTATACTACAATCCAACAATAAACAGACATATTCCCTGCCT
This sequence comes from Ornithorhynchus anatinus, assembly GCF_004115215.2. NCBI lineage: Eukaryota > Metazoa > Chordata > Mammalia > Monotremata > Ornithorhynchidae > Ornithorhynchus > Ornithorhynchus anatinus. The sequence goes on along the minus strand of NC_041749.1, from coordinate 39,138,085 downwards.
ACAACAAGCTTACAGTCTAGATGAGGACCACCACTCTAAAGGGAGAGACCTCCACTTTCTCCCTCTTCAGAGCATTATTAAGATCACATAGATAGAGCCTAGGGCTGGGCGTCAGAAGGACATGGCTTATAATACCAGCTCTGCCACCTCTCTGCTGTGTGACCTGGGCAAGTCACTTCACTTCTCTGGGTCTCAGTTCCCTCATCTGTAAAATGGGGACTAAGACTGTGAGTCCTGCGTGCAACAGGGTCTGTGTCCAATCCAATTATCTTGTGTCTATACCAGTGATTAGTGTACTTGGCACATAGTAAGTGCTTAACAAAAACCAATATTATTGTTATTATTAGCTTCTCCACGAGGCCTTCCCCAATTAAGTCCTCTTCTCCCCGGCTCACTCTCCCTTCTGCGCTGTCTAAGCATTTTGATCTGTGACTTTTGGACATATGATATTTGCCCCACCACTAACTCTGCAGCATTTATGTACATACCTTTAAATTATATATTATAAATTATTCATATCAATGCCTGTTTCCCACTCTAGACTGTAGGCTCAATATAGGCAGGGAACGTATCCATTAATTCTGTTGTATTTTACTCTCCCAATACACACACTCTGCACATAGTATGCACTGGATAAATGCGGTAGATTGATGTTATCTATCTCCCTCTCTAGACAGGAAGAGCCTTTTAGGTAGGAAATATGACTATCAACTGTCTTGTATTGTGTTCTCCCAAGTCTTTAGTACAGTGCTCAGCACAAAATAAGTGCTCGATAAATATAATTGCCTGATTGGAGACAGTCACTAAAATATATCACAGATAGGAAGAAGAAAAAATGGATTTTGGCATGAGTTAGAGCTTAGTGGAGTGTAAGGTATGAACATAAGTACTGTGGGAAATTGAAAGTACTTGAGTGCTTAGGTGGCACAGAGTGCTGAAGTGGTCACTGGGGAAACATAAAGCAGGTTGATTAAGAATTAATCAGGGAGAGCCTCCTGGAGGAGATCAATCAATTGTATTTATTTTGAGCTTATCATGGGCACAGCACTGTATTAAGCGCTTGGGAGATTACAATACAACAGAGTTGGTAGACCTCTTCCCTGCCCACAATGAGCTTATGTCTAGAGAGGGGATAGACATTAATATAAATAAATAAATTATGGGTCTCTACATAAATGCTCGGGGACTGAGGGAGGGGTGACTATAGGGTGCAAATCCAAGTGCCGGAGTGACATGGAGTGGACTGGGAGTTGGGGAAGGCCTCTGGAAGAAGATGTGCTTTTAATAAGGCTTTGAAGATGGGAAGAGTGACCGTCTGTTCGATATGAAGAGGGAGGGTGTTGCAGGACGTGGGCGAGGGGTTGGCAGCGAGCTAGATGAACTCGAGGTTCAGTGAGTAGGTTGAAGTTAGAGGTGGGAAGTGTGCTGGTTGAGTTGAGGAAGAGATGGGATTTCAGAAAGGCTGTGAGAGAAGATTTGTGATAATGTTGGATTTGAAGTGGGAGATAATTCCAGGCAGGGAGGAGGCCGTGAACCAAAATTTGAGAGGGGTGATAGCAAGGCGCAGTGGGAGTAGGAGAATAGTAGAACAGACTAGATAAGTAGGAGGAAGAGAGCTGCTTGAGTACCTTAAAGCCAACGTTCAGGAGTTTCTGCTTGCTAAGGAGGGGTTTTGCAGTGTGGAGATGTGTGCAGAATAATATTTTAGAAAAACTATCCAGGGAACCAGAGGAAAGTATGCACGGTCAGGGGAAGAGACTGAAAAGCAAGGAAACCAGAGAAGAGGCGGAGGATGTCCCTTTCTCCCAGGAAGCTCAAAGCACTTTATATATCTCTCTGTTGCACCATCACTTCTTCCTGGGAGAGGGAGAGGAAAGAGGTGATAAATTCTACGGAGTGTCTTCATTTAAAGTCCAGGATAGAGCTAAGGGTGTCCTTTGGACCTGGCTTCCTCAGAATATTTTCAGAACACTTGCAAATGTTGTCTTTTGGGGGCTCTCAAACCAATAGAATTTGTTCTCAGAAGGAATGGGGCAGGCGTGGCTCAGGCTAATCAGTGGCTTTGGGGCTTGGGTTACTTGTTTTAATCCTGGTTGTGCCATCCTTCTGCTATATGTCCTTTAAAAAGTGCTTCAATTCTCTAACTCTAAAGGAAGCTATGAAGAATAGTTCTCAAACATGATTAAGCCTTGTGATATTTAGTGATAGTGTTTTTTAAGCTACCATTCTCTGCCAAGCACTGTGCTAAACCTTGGGGAGGATACAGGATAATTAGACTGGACAAATCCTTGACCACAGGAGGCTTCACTAAGAAGTGAGCAGGTATCTGATCCCCATTTTTCGGGTGAGGACACTGAGGCTCAGAGAGGTTAAATGACTTGTTCAAGGTCACACGACAGGCCAGTGACAGAGCTGGGACTAGAACTTTGGTCAGGAGACCCAGTGCATGCTGTTTCAATACATTTTGTGGTGCTAAAATGCCGAAGGATGTCCTCATGGTCTCAAATTGCTACACTGGGACCTTTCCCTTTGGTATGAACTTTGCCCTCTCTACCTCTACGGGTATAGCTGAGCAAGCTGTGTTTTTGTGTTGAGCCCACAATGTGCCTAGTCTTGACTCTGGAATGCAGGGAGGAGAACCTTGCAGCCGGATTAAAAGAAACCCGTTGTTCCACAAAATTTCTGCTTGTCTTGCCCAGTATTCCCAAGCACTGTCTCAGCAGCAAAACATTGTGGATAGTAATCAGTCAGTCAGTCAGTCCTACTGAGCACGTGTATAGAACACTGTACTAAGCACTTGGGTAAGTATCAGTGTCAATTTTTCATTTATTACATTCTTATTTGTTCATGGCCTGATTTACTTGGGGATTTGGATCTGTGTTAATTAGATAGCTGGATTCCCCTGACCTATTTACTGAGGAAGTGTGGTGAATCTGAGTGCTCAGGAAAGGGAATAGATAGAGGCGGCGGTTCTTCCTGCTTTGACTGCCATGAGCCAGAAGCCTCAGATAACTGGTTGATAAGATGTGGACGATGTCTCACCCTGTGCAGTTGATGGCTCACCTCACTTGAGCCACTTGGGACATGTCTCTTTGTGGGCAGGGAATGTGTCTGTTGTTGCATTGTACTCTCCCAAGCGCTTATTACAGTGCTTTGCACACAATAAGTGCTCAGTAAATACGACTGAATGAATGAATGAATGAATGAATGAATGTCCTGGGCCAGGAACAGTGATAATATCACATTTCTTGATTCTCACACAGACCGTTGGAGTGGGAAAATCCTAGCAGAAGCTGATTGAAACAGAAATAGACAACCTCCCGAGAGGGGATTTGGAGGGAACATGGCCAAAAATGTTGTCTCGGCTTAAGCTCTAGGGGAGCAGATGGTTGATTTCTGCATCCAAAGGCCATGGCTTGTCCCTTGTGGGCAATCCTTTCCTTCTAGCTTCTGGTTACTGGGTTTCTCAGATCCTACTAGTTTAACTGTATTTCTCCTCCACTGGAGTGGTTCTTTGAAGAAGAGAATATGAGTCATACATCTTTCCGTCGACCAACAATAAACTGTTGAGTCCAGTGGTGCGCTAGAAGTAGTAAAATCTAGGGTTCTGCCCACTGGGCTTACAATTGCAGGTGGTAAATTTTCATTTTGAGAGAGGGAGGCAAAAGAGGGCCAGGAAATTTGGGGGAACTGTGAAGGTGGTGGAGAGACAAGCTACAGCAACCCTGATTACAAACTATCAGATCATCTCCTCCCAACTATCACCTCAGCAATTTTCACCACTTGAGCACTTATGCACTCACAACCGCTGGTTGTGTTGTGTATGTATTGTTATGGTCTCTACTACTTAGGCACTTATCCATATATCCATTTTTCTATTCTCTTCTTCCTTCTGCTTGCAGTGTATTTTGTTTCTGTATCCCCCACTAGAACACAAATTCCTTGAGGGTAGGAATCTGTCTTCAATCAATAAGTCAGTGATTTTTTTTTAATGCTTACTGTGTGCCAGGCACTGAACTGCGCTGGGGTAGATACGAGCTACTCAGTATATAATTCCGTTTCTCACATGGGGTTCACAGTCTTCATCCCCATTTTATAGAGAAATTAAACGACTGGCCCAAGGTCACACAGCAGATAGGTGGCAGAGCTGGGATTAGAACCCAAGTCCTTCTGACTCCCAGGACATTATTATGTGCAGAGCACTATACAAAGCACTTGGGAGAATACAATACAGTAGATACCAATACAATACCAGTACAATACAATGTCTACCACATTCCCTGACTATTACGAGTTTACAGCCTAGAGCCTGAGACAGACATTAAAATTGCTTACAGAGAGTTACATAAGTGTTGTGGGGCTGAGGGTGGGGTGAATATCAAGTGCTTAAAGAGTACAGATCCAAGTGCATAAGTAATGCAGAAAGGAGAGTGAATAGGGGAAATGGGAGGATTAATTTTATGTCTCTATTCTATTTACCGTATGCTTAATGCAGTGCTCTGCACATAGTAAACACTCAGTAAATACCACAGATTGATTAATTCATTGGCAGTTCTTAGTGACCTGGGCTGAGCTAGGATGGGAGTCCATTACAAAAAACCATGGGAGAAGCCACCTGTGCTGGCAGTTCAAACACAGATAATCGTGCTATAAGGGTGAGAATGGGAACACACAAGACAAAGATAGTCAAAAGAGGGAAGATAAGTCAGTAGGGCTGCCTGGAATCAATCCATCAGTGGTATTTACTGGGAGAGGACAATACAACAGAGTTAGCAGACAAATTCCCCGGACTCTTGTCAACAGTTAGCCCCTTCTGTGCCCTGCCAGCTCTCTGTCCCCTGGTCCCTCTGGGGAAAAAACCTAAGGGGTTGGATTCCAGGGCCCAGAACAGGGCAGGTTCATCATTACTACCCTTGGCCACCTTTAACTTGCAGGACATCGAGTAGAAATGGGTTCCAACTGTGTTTCCGCTTTCCATAATGTTCCCGGTTGTGGGCTCATCATCGATATAAAGGCCTCCTCAGTCACCTCTCCAAGGATCGATCAATCAATCAATGGTATTTATTGAGTACTTACTATGTGCAGAACTCTGTACTAAGAACTTGGGAGAGTCCAATTCATAGAGCAGACACTTGGTGACTGAAAGTCAAATAACAGATTTTTTTTTTTTAGGTTTTTATTAAGCACTTGCTGTGTGCCAGGCACTGTTCCAAGTAAGGGGTAGAGTCATTCATTCACTCATATTTATTGAGCGCTTACTCTGTTCAAAGCACTGTACTAAGTGCTTGGGAGAGTACAGTATAACAACAGAGACATTCCTGCCCACAATGAGCTCACAGTCTAGAGGGGGAGTCAGACATTAATATACATAAGTAGATATATGTTAAGCAGGTTAAACACAGTCCATGCCCCACATAGGGCTCCAGAAGAGGTAATAGGCACAGAAAAGTTGTGACTTGCCTAAGGTCACACAGCAGACAGGTGGTGGAGCTGGGATTAATACCCAGGTTCTTCTGACTCCCAGGCCCATGCTCTATCCACTAGGCCACACTGCTTCTAACAGCTTCAGATTCAGTTTTGGAGCCTAGGAATCTCATGGTCTTGGGGGACCTAGACTCTAGCCAGACTAACACTGACCTTTTTTTTATGGTATTTAAGCATTTACTGTGACAAACACTGTCCTAAACTCTGGGTTAGATACAAGTGAATTAGGTTGGCTATGGTCCCTGTCCACATGGGGCTTACACTCTAAAGTGGGACTCTAAATGGCTTGCCGAAGGTCACACAGCAAGCATTCGGCAGAGCCGGGATTAGAACCCGGGCCCTCTGAATTCCAGACTTGTGCTCTTTCCACTAGGCCATGCTGTGGGGCAGCCACCAATGATCTGAATTCTGAGCTCAGCTCCTTCTCTCCAGTAAAAGGTGCCAGTGGGGCAGTTGGTGAATGACTCTTTGTATTTTACAATCCTTCAGGCAGCCTCTCTGAAAGAAGACAGGAAAGGAGTGAGAGGGGTAAATTCTAAGTTGAGCATAAGTGTATTGGTCTAACTCTGGAGAGATAAAAGACAACGTTAGCAGATGTTAGCTCAGGTTGCATGAGCCAGGCCGAAAGGCATGTCAACACAGTTATTATAACAACAGGCTCAGATCTGCGCCTCTTCTTGGAGCTAATTTCAGGGCTTTCTGGGCCCTTCTCCTAAATATTTGTATGTGTTCAAACAGCTCTCCATGCCTGCTTGTTAGGGTTTAGAAAATGCTCTTGATTCTAAGAGTCCCCCTTTCTGTTTTCCTCAGCAGTCATCTGTTCCTAGATGAGTGGGGGCTGCTGAGGAAATTATCTCCTCTCTGGGAGCCTCTATTTGGCAAAAGGATTAACCCATCCAGGGCCTGATTTACCAAACCACTTTCAAAGTCCCAGGGGATCAGGTAGTCTAGGGGACCTTCTCCCACCCTCCCTTTTTAAAGAGTGTTTGTTAAGCGCTTACTATGTGCCAGGGGCTGTACTAGGGTAGATGCAAGCTAATCAGGTTAGACACAGTCCAGGTCCCACATGACATTCACAGTCTTAGTCCCCATTTAGTCCCCCGTCTGAACTAGTCAGTTGGAGGTGAGAGCAGCGTAGGAGGCAGTGTAGTGTAGGGGATTGACCCCAGGCCTGGGAGACAGAAGGACCTGGGTTCTTATCCCAGCTCCATCACATGTCTGCCTTGTGACCTTGGGCAAGTCACTTCACTTTTCTGGGCCTCAGTTCCTTCATCTGTAAAATGGGGATTAAGACTGTGAGCCCCATGTGGGACTGGGACTGTGTCCAATCTACTTAGAACAGTGCCAGGCACATAGTACGCGCTTAACAAATACCATAAAAGCGTGCTATTGAAGGCACATTCACAGGTCTTAGCATCTAAGCAACTAAACATACATTTCTACTTCTTCAGATATGAAATATGCTTTCAGAGGAATTATATGCAGTAAAATAAATATGCGGATCAGTGATGTTGCCACAAATATGGTTTTTATCAACAAGGTAGAGTTTTTAGGCTATAGTTGAAGTAATTCTATTGTTCACTGAACAATAAATTAGGCCTGTTACATTCAAATGACTGTCATCATAGCCACTTAGCACTTCACATTGCCCCTCTCTCTACTCTGTGCTTTCTAATAGTTGTCCTGTGGGTGCTAGAAAGGAGGCAAATTTAACCTTCTTTGGTAGACAGGAAAGTGAGATCTAGCACTTTTATTCTCAAAGTCCATGTGTCAGATCTAGGACTAGAATCCAAAATATTATTCTTTCCACTTCTTCTATCTTCTTTCCACACTGCCTTTCCTCTCAAGTGACTTGTTCAAACTTGTGCCTCTATTAGATTGAACATGTCTGATACCTGTTTTCCTAGATGGTGTTCAGTAAGCTCACTGTGGGTAGGGATCATGTCTACCAACTCTGTTATGTTGTGCTTTACCAAGGGCTTAATACAGTGCTCTGCACACGAGTGCTTGGTGAGTACCAGTGATTGATTGATTGATTCTGGTTGCACTTCCCAGTTCTGTACACTGTAACCTACTTGTGGGAAGGGAATGTTTCTGTTATATTGTACTTTCTCAAGCACTTAGTAATGTGCTCTGCCTACAGTCAGTGCTCAATAAATTCAATCGACTGATTCATTGAACACAACTTGTAGGCCCTGGGGGCACCCTGGTGAAGAAGAGCAGGGGGCTTTTCGAAACCCAAAAGAGTCAGCAAGGAGTATGACATCCTGTATAACGACTCAGCTAGGAATGGGGAAGCCAAGAGAGAAGGAGTTTTTGGTTAAAGGAAGACACAAGGGTAGCATAAAGAATGTGGAAGCGAAATGATCACTGCCTACAATCCAAACCGACATATGTGAGCAGGAAAAGGCAATGCGGAAAATCAAGTCTGCAAGTATATCCCCTTCACACAAAGAACACTTACAAGTGAAAGTAAGAGAACAGGCAAATAAGGGTGTAAATACCAAGACTGCTATTGAAGACTTTGCACTTTATTGATAGGCTAGTAGCTTCTTGTTATGTTAGGAAGGGCCTGAAGGCACACTGCATTGTTCAGGGAGTTGTGCAAGATGGATTAACAGAGCTCCTGCCATCTTGAAGAATTCTGATAGTCCGCTGAGTATTTCCCAGCAAGGGTATGATGTAGCCTACCCTACTGATTTTCTATTTCTCTTTTACGGTGATCCTCCATTAGACCCATAATGCAATGTCAGGTTGTTCTCCTAACCCAACCCTCCTTTTGGTTGCTGCCCTGTGGGATTTTTGATTTCAATTTGGCCCAGGTTCTTGTTGACCTGAGAGAGGAATGCTTGAGGTGTGTACTGACTTTAATCCCTGCTTGAATCCTTTTTCTTTTTTTTTTTTTAGGCAGACAGCCAGGTGGACCTGGTCCGGCAGCATTTTTATGAAGTCTCCTTGGAATATGTCTTCAAGGTGCAGGAAGTCCAAGAGAGGAAGATGTTTGAATTTGTGGAACCAGTAAGTAAAGTAAAACCATGGAATTTGTCACGCAAGGGACTACAGTTACTTCACATCATTGGTGCCCAGTTTAAGGAACTAAAGGCCTGAAGTTGTGCACAATGGTATTTGTAAGGAGTTGGCTTTAGTCTCAGAACCTTCAACAAACTGCTAAAGCTACAAGACTCTCAAGAGGATAGGGCCATGCCCATATACTCAGCTTACAAACTGGTGTGAGAAGTTTCAGCTTCTGAACCCTTTTGCAAGTTGGTATTTGAAACAATTTGCCATGCAATACCCTGTGCCTCCTCTAGAAGACAGAAAACTGTTTCCCAGGATTTATTTTTTTAAGAAAGCAGACAATTTTCTCCACATTTTCCTCATATACTCTCAACCGGAAAGCCAATGAAAAGATAAGGGTCTTTGAGAGGGTGGAGAGGAGGCTCGGTTAGTGGCATTCCTGGAGTTTAAAGTGAAGACTTTGCATATTGGGGGAATGCACAGGACGGTGGTGAATTTTATTCACAGGCAATGTTGCCTAGTAATGCAAACGAACTCTGAAGGGACTATCCGTGGATCTGGCTGGTGACTTTTAGTCTTGAGGAACTTTAATAAAAATACAAATGAGAGATCAGCCAGTGCTGGACAGGAGTTTAGAGCCTTTGTTGCAGAGCACAGGTACACTGCCTATCAGAAGCATCACTATGATTATTTTGGCAATTTGCAAGTGTTATTGGTTGTATAGCCCTCGGGTCACATGGTACCAAAAGTTTGAGGTTTCATATTGGATGGTTTCAAATTTTAGGTGAATGTGGCATGCCATAATCCCTGAGGATAAACCAGGGCCAGAAGGTTTTTTATGTTAAGGGTTGCAATACTGTCTCACTTAACGAAGTTGTAAAACTGACTTCCTGTCTCTTTGACATGGTTATTGAGGATTAGGCCATGTGTGAAAAGGGCATCCTCAGAGTGAAATGATGTCAGTCTAATCTGCTCAAGGGAACATCAGGCATTTTGTTTTCCTAATTAAAGTTATCATGGCAGTTAAATAAGGACTTCAACCTCGGGTCTATGAGAATGATCTGCCAGGGACATTTCCCCTTAGGGGCTTACTTCACTGTCCCGTAAAAATAGGATTAGAGAAGTAGCATGGCCTAATGGATAGGGCCTAGGTGTCAGAAGAACCAGGTTTTTAATCCCTGCTCTGCCACTTCTGTGTGACCTTGGGCATTTCTCTGTGCCTGTTACCTCATCTGTAAAATGGGGATTAATACTGGGAGCCCCATGTGGGACATAGACTGATCAGTTTGTATCTCCCCCAGGGCTTAGGAAACTGCCTGGCACACAGTAAGCACTTAGCAAATACCATAAAAAATCTTTCACTTCTGCTAGATGCTGTGCAGTGATTTATAGGAAGAAAAATCAACAACATAAACCAACACCTTTGGAAGAGAGCTTGTTGGCTTGGCTTGCTGTGCTAATGGACTTTGTTGGGAAGCCACACTTCAAATTAGCCTGTGCCATCCTGAGGGGAATTTCTCATTACCCTTCCTCTCTTGCCCTCACAGGAGCTGTCCCTGTTCACTTAGGTCTAAAGCTGAATTATTAACATTTCTGGGTTCCTAGGCTTCCATGTTTCTCCAGAATCAATTGATTGCCAAGGGTAGGAGAATTGGGGTAGTGCATGGTGTAGTGCATAGAGCCTGGGCTGGGAATCAGAAGGTCATGGGTTCTAATCCCAGCTCTGCCACTTGTCTGCTGTGTGACCTTGGGCAAGTCACTAACTTCTCTGGGCCTCAGTTCCCCCATCTGTAAAATGGGGATTGAGACTGTGAGCCCCATGTGGGATAGGGACTGTGTCCAACCAGATTAACTTGTGTCCACCCCAGTGCTTAGCACGGTGCCTGGCACATAGTAAGCCCTTAACAAATCCCACAATTATTATTATTATCATTAAATTGATATGAGGAGGTACCCGGAAGGGATTTGGGGCTCAACTTTTCTCCCATTCATTTTTCCACCCTCTCTATTTACCTTTCAGCCAAGGTAGCAAGAGAAGGAGCAGATGTGGCCTGTCAGGTCAGATAGGGTGGCCCACAGTTTGTTTCCACTCTGTTTTGAATAGGATCTAGGGGGTTTGTCCTCTGTAGTACAACAGCTCTTATGGATGTAGGGAGGAGTAGAAAGTGACCAGGGGCACAGCAGGATGGCTCCGAATCCGGAGTTCTTTACAAACAAGTTGCAACATATTCCTCGGCTAGCTGGATGCAAGCTTCTGGCTGTCAGTCCTACTGGGGGTAGGAGGGATGGTGGAGGGAGGGGGCTGCCCAGCCTCTGGAATCCAACACAGTGAAATGATTCAGTCAATAGCTTTTGCTCTCAGCAGGCAGCTAGCATGGGAGGGGAGAAATTGTGGCCTCACTAAAGTCAGAGACTGGAAAAGTCCCTGGGGTTAGTTCATTTAGTCCATCTCCCGCCCTAAGTCAGAAAAAAGGATTCCTCCTGCCTTCAGTTCTTTCAAATCAGGACCTTTCACCACATTCAGAACTCCCCTAAAAGAACACCTCCTTCAGGAAGTACTCTCCAGTTATTCCCTCGCTCTCTGGTTGTTTTATCCCTCCAACCTTCTTTAGCACTTAATGCCCATCTGTCTATTGCCTTTATTTTTTTTAACATATTTTGGCTTTTAATCTGTTTTTCCTCTCATTTTTAATGTAACTTTGCAATCTATCTTTTTTCTATCTCCCACAGTAGATTGTAAAGTCCTCAGGGGCAGGGATCCTGTCTTCTATTGTATGTTCCCAGATGATTAGTACAGTGCCCTGCAGATTGCTATATAACAATGATGATTTAGAATTTTCCCTTGGCCTTAGGAAATACTGACAAGGGGAAAGCAAAGGAGAATATTTACTTATCCTCCTTTTGTGACTTCAGTCATCTCCTCTGATATATTAACTTTTTCTGGGATACTGCAGTGGCCTTGGGATTTGCAGATGTCAATCATGATACAACATTGATAGCTCTCCAAAGCTAATTTCCACCATCTAGAATCTCCTTTCTATAGAGTTGTGGCAAAGCCTTCCCCTTTCTCTGCTCCCAACTCCCTCCGCACCCACCCTCCTTTCCATGCTCTCACCACTCCCCCCACCCCTGCTCGGTTAAGGCCAGGTTAAGGCTGCTTCCTTCCAGAGAGGAGCAGGTTCAAACATCCATGGAGTTAGCCCTGGGAGGGGCAGTGAGGAAAGAGGAAGGAGAGGAGAGGGCCAATAATAGCAGGGTTAGAGGGAACTGGGCCCTCTGGGGAGAAATGAAAATATAGAATGAAAAGAAATGATACCGCAGGAAGTCAAACCAAAATAAATATCCAGAAATTTCAGTCTTCCGAGCTTCTCCGTGCATTTCCAGGTGCTGGTCTCATTGAGCAATTTGATAACACTTGCTGTTAGCAAGGGACACTCTGTTTCCTTTCAGGGAAGGATAAATCAGAGTTAATAGGAGGCATGACCTCAGAGCTGGATGCTTATTGTCTGATTTACCCTAAGGAGACCCAGTCCCTAAGGAAAATGATGGGGCAAACCATTCATGGTTGTAGAGGAGGGGAGAAGGGAAGTGAAACCATAAAGATGCCTGGGAGCCCGGAGGCCAGTTGGGCTAAGCAACCCGGCCTGTTCTGACACAACAGTCCCCTGCAAGAAGCAATTTTGTTTCCCCAAAATGGACAGTTTCTCTGGAAGGCTGGAGCCATGGTGTTTGTTTATGTTAGAAAAAAGGAAAAGGCTCCCTGATTGCCCCACCTCTTTCCTTGTCCTCTCCCCCCACCACAGTTAGTGCCAGAGGTCATTTCTTTGGCTGAGACTGGAAGGGAGAGTTAGACAACGCCCTTCCCGGAGTCTGGATAAGGAAAACGTCAATTGTCGAATTAAGGCAGCGCTCCGAGGCAGGTATTAATGTCCAAATTGCACTTTCTGTATGTTAAAAATCACTCATTATTCCCTTAAAGTATAGGGTGTGCTCTGAGACTTTGCACCTGCAACTAAAGAATCACTCCTAATTCTTTGCCTCTGCCACAAAACAGTGGCAGGTGTTACTATAAATGTAGAGACTCACTAGATACCATGTAATTAGGGAGGCCAGCCCATTTCTTATCCAACATCATTCTTATTTACTGTCCAGGAGAGTGGCTCAAATGCCATCGTTTCTCTTTGAATGGCTTAGTCTCCCAGGTGTCTTGAAAGAGGATACTTTAGGAGGATTTGGGGTAAGGGAAGAAAAGTTGATGGTTTTTGGGTTCTCCTCTTTAATTTAGATGATACTCAGCTGGGGTGAAGAAGGATAACTTTGGGGAATAAAGATGGTAGGATACAAGATGAAGTAAGTGTGACTTTATGTAGCAGGGCAGAAAAGGATCAGGCCCTGGGGGAGCACAAGTCAAATTTAAACCCCTAATATGCTGTTAGAGTTGCAGAAGAAAGAATTGTTTTTGGTGAATGAGTAAAAACATTCAAGAACTCTGAGGTGATGTTCCTTCTACGTCTCGCCGGGTTGTAGTTTTTGGTTTTCTTTTATGGTATTTGTTAAGCACTTTCTATGTGCCAGGTATTGTATGAAGTGCTAGGTTAGATACAACTGAACAAGCTAATCAGGTTGGAAACAGTCTATGTCCTACATGGGGCTTGGACTCTTGACCCCCATTTTACAAATGAGATAACTGAGACCCAAGGAGGTGAAGCGACTTGCCCAAGGTCACGCAGTAGACAAGTGGCAGTGCCAGAATCAGAACCCAGGTCCTTCTGACTCCCAGGCCCATTGCTCTATCCACTAGACCACACTGCTTCTCAATGCTCAGGTTTGGACCTGTAATTCTGGAGATAAGGAAAAAGTGCAGAGGAGAGGCACAGAAATGTAGATTTTTTTCAAGAAAGGCCAAAGGATTTAGGCTGATTTAAGCTTGAAATCATGAAATCTAAGAGTGAGTCCCTCAAGATTATCACTTCGTATACTTTATGAAGATTATTTGAGCATGCCAAGGAATCTTGGCTGGGTTGCAGTGGGCTTCACTTCTGTTGTTCCTTTGTCTAGAGGGAACTGGCTTTGCTTGCAGCCTGGGAAGTTCAGCTCCTACTTGACATTAGATCAGTTGGGGAATTCAGGATTAGAAAGGACATCTTGATTGAACGCAGTGCTGTGAAGAACTCTCAATTATTTCCAAGGGAGGCTGTGAGGGGGTCGTCTGTGATCTGTCATTCTACAGAGTGAAGAGTCTTCCTACTCCCCTGCCCCAACAAAGTCCATGCTTCTATGGGCATTTCAACTGAATTGTTTCCTAGAAACAATGTCGAATGACATCAGTTGGATTAATACAAGATACATACTGTGTCTTAATTTTTCAGCTTCAGGCAATGTTTGGCTCTATGCAGGTGGATCAGTGCATTTTATGGATGACCTGGGACAGATAATTACATTCTCCCACCAGCAAATCTGTCCTCCCTCTGCCTTATTTCTTCACCATGGCACCCAGAGACCGCAGTGGCGATTGTTTCAGAATTCATTTACTTCTTTGGCCCTTATGTACCTAATTGTATGCTTTCTCAGCACTTATATACCTGGGTTTCTTCAATTGGGCATTCTGTTCCTTATTTTGATTACTCTATTAGGAAACATTTTCATGTCTGTCGCTCCCATTAGAGTTAAGTTTATTCTAGAAAGTTGTCACTTGCTTGTTTTGTACTTCCCAAGCATAGAGTACCAATATTCATTCATTGCATTGTATTTGAGTGCTTACTATGTGCAGAGCATTGTACTAAGCGCTTGGAATGTACAGTTTGGCAACAGATAGTCAATCCCTGCGCAACAATACCGGGCAACTTTTCCAATCGCTCAGGCAGTTCTGGAGCCCCCTATTTCTGTTGTCCCACAAGAGACCACCCCCTCATTTTGTATCATCTTTACTACTCTCCAACCCTCCATTATTACTAGTATATGGATTAATATTTTAGTATTTAAGTGCTTACTATGTGCCAAGCACTGTCCTTAGCATCGGGGTAGATGCAAGGTAAGAGAAGCAGCATGGCATAGTAGCTAGAGCACTGACCTGGGAGTCAGAAGGTCATGGATTCTAATCCTGGCTCTGCCATTTGTCTGCTGTGTGACCTTGGGGAAGTCGCTTCACTTCTCTGAGCCTCATTTACCTCATCTGTAAAATGAGGATTGAGGCTGCGAGCCCGATGTGGGACAGGGATTGTGTCCAACCCGATTTGCTTGTATCCACCCCAGCACTTAGTACAGTGCCTGACACACAGTAAGCACTTAAATACCACAATTATTATTATTATTACTAATAGGTCCATATAACCATTGACTGAAAGTTTGGGAGTATAGGGCATGTCATTGCCCTGCCTTATAAACTTCAAAGTATCTCTCACCCCACCAACTTTCCTCCTTTGACAGCTGCTGGCTTTTCTGCAAGGACTCTTCACTTTCTATCATCATGGCTATGAGCTTGCCAAGGACTTCAATGACTTCAAGACGCAGCTGACAATTAGCATCCAAAATGTGAGTGGACCGAGGGTTGGGGTCTTGCTGTCAGGGTGGTGTCGTCTCCTCAGTTGTGGGTGGAAGGGTAATGCTGTTCCAGAATCAGAGTGTGAGTTGTGCTAGGCTTTCTGGTGCTCGGAGGGCAGCCGAGGAGGAGGAGACCCAGCTGGGAGACTTGGCAATGCTAGTTCAGAGCTTTTCCTTTAGCCAATTTGTCAAATTGCTCTTTACTTTCTTCAGTCAATCAATGGTATTTATTGAGTGATTTTACTGCATGCAAAGCACTGAACTAAGCAGTTAGGAGAGTACAATATAACAGAGTTCATAGACACATTCCCTGCACACAGCTGAGAAGCAGCATGGCCTAGTGGATAGAGTATGGGCCTGGGAGTCAGAAGGACCTGGGTTCTAATCCTGGTTCTGCCACTTTTCTGCTGTGTGAACTACATCTGGGCAAGTCACTTCACTTATCTGTGCCTCAGTTCCCTCATCTGTAAAATGGGTTTTAAGACTCTGAGCTCGTTGTGGGCAGGAATGGGTCTGCCTGTTGTTATGTTCTCCTACACGCTCAGTACAGTGCTTTGCACATGTAAGCACTCAATAAATATGATTGAATGAATGTGGGACAGGGGCTGTTTCCAACCTAACAAACTTGTATCTACCCCAGCGCTTAGTACAGTGCCTGGCACATGGTAAGCACTTAACACATACCATAAAAATATATGATTCTTCTGATTGTTCTTGAAATCTGTAGCCAGGGATCAGGATTTCCTACATCAACCTTGCCTCTGTGCAGCTGTCAGTCAACAAGGATGTGGGTTTGTGGGCAGGATGGGGGAAACGACTCCTGCCTCTTTCTCAGAGCCTGAAACTTTTGGCTTAACGCAGTGAAGTTCCCAGGAAGTTCAGCTCAACACATTTCCACCCGAGTCTCCCTTTTCACTCTGTTGAACAGCAAAGTCGTGTGGTGTTCAGAATCCTGTCTCTGACTTGATTCAGCTGGGATTTTAGCCCACTTTACTCTCATAGGTGTGCCCTGCTAGTTTTCTTCCCACCACCCCACACCAACCCCATATCTCTTTTTTATTCTGGTGTCTCTGCACAGGGGAAACACTTGATAAATACTGCTAATAGGTTGAGTGAGTGGTAGCTCCCAAGGAATTGTAGGTAGAAAGTGATTGGGAGCACTCCAACTTGCATTTCCAGTTCAGCTTTTGTCAGTCTGGTCTTTCTTTCACCCAGTGTCTTAATAGGGTCCAGGAGGCCTGCAAACTCTAAGGATTATTGTGTTGACAAGACATTATGATCTCCTGAAAAGAAGCACACAGCTCCTGGGCAAACAGATGTGCCTTGGTTTGGTTTTAGCTCACAGGGCCCTCTCTTCCTGGAGTATCAGTTTAACGTGAGGTGGAAAGAGGAGGAGAAGTGTCCATTTTGCTGAGGGGGTAAAATCACTTTCATTACAGACAAGGAATCGCTTTGAAGGCACCAGGTCAGAGGTGGAGTCGCTGATGAAGAAGATGAAAGAGAATCCCCACGAGCACAAGAATATCAACCCCAATACCATGGAGGGATACCTATATGTCCAGGAGAAACGTAGGTGCCTGGGTTCACTTTTGCTTTTTCTGCAGGTGGGAAGGGAAATGCTGAATACAGTACAGTTTTCAATGTGAAAATCAATCAGTGGTATTTATTAAGCGTTTAAAAAGAGTAGCTCCTTTGGTCTTGGTACCTGAAAGTCTGGCAAGAAGGGTAATCTACCTTTAGCTGCCCTGGAGATCTTGAATTGGGACACATGAGGGATGCCATCACAGTGGCTCAACAAGCCCAGACTTCTAGCTCAGACAGCTGTCTCAAAAGAGTGCTTGATAAACAGTATGATGGTTACTTCTCTTGACATGTTTTCATAGTTGGGGGAATTTTAGCTAGTGTTTTCCTAAGCCCCTTGATTTTTCCCTCCTAGTGTCCAATTAGGGGCCTCATAAGAACATAAAAAATGGCAAGCTGAGTTAGGGTGGCAGGCCTTATTCCCAGCAGCCCAAGGACAACCTCACAAGCTCCTCTAAAGGGTATTTCCTGCCTAAGCCTGTTCAGTGGTAAGCATTTCTATATCAGGACCCTGGCATTGGCGGGGCAGAGGCAGGAACTAGGTGGCTGGACTCTAGATTTCTAGTTTGGGCAAGACTTTAGGGTTTGCTCCTGTGGCCCAGTGGCTCAAGTTGTCCCTGGCTTTAGTTATGGCTGATAAATCTCCTGAGTGATTAGGTAGCACCTTTTTTCATCTCTCTCTTTTTTTTTTTAAATAGATGTTTCACTTTTAGAAATAGGGAAAGGGAACATTTGCTGTCCCAGTGAGCCTTTTCTTAAAAACAGCAACAAAAAAACTCCAAGTGGCTGCCAAGACAGAATTTTTAGTGGCAGACTCACCAACTCACAGGAAACTCAACCCCGGGAACAGGTTTATTTCAGGTTGGGAAGTGCCCCCAGACTCCCCTATAAAGTGGAGCCCTAAGAATGAAGAAATAGCAAATGTTACTTGTAATGAATGGTCTGAGGTTCTTTCTTCCTTTTCCAATTAGAAATTGTGACTCCTTCCAGATTCTGCATTTCTTATTGAATTACAGTTTGGCAAAAGTCAGGCTTTTAAGTTTCATCTGCCCTGAGAATCAGAGCTAGGATAACTAAAAGCTGGCTAAGGGGCTCCCAAGCTTGACACCAGATCCATCTTGGTAGTGGCCCTAATTCCTCCCTGAGACTTTCAGCCTGGGTCTAGGTCACACCTGAAAAGTTTTCACTAAAGACAAATCAGCTATTCACTTTCTAAATCGTGTCCCAGTTTTCTCGATGTCACCTTAATGGTGAGCTGAAAGGGAGTTTTTAATTTCTGATTATCTTGTATCTTTCCCAGCCCTTAACATAATACTTGACACATAGAGCTAAAAGGGGCTATAGTAACCATAATAATCACCCCCCTTTTTTTTAACTACTTGTCTCCATTAGACCTGCATACTTGGCTGAATCCTTCAAATGTTTTCTTTTTGCCAGAAGGATGATAACCTGACCATGTTGGCTCTACACTCTGAGCTTTTTTCCCTGCTCACCAAAAGCCCGATAAAGCCAAGCCACTGTATCAGTGCCTGATCCTGGATCTTTTCAGATAAAGCTTCCAACCCCTTTGACACTAAACCTTCCCATGACCCCAGTGGCACCCTCCAGTTATCACTCCATCTTCTGCTACCATCCCTCTCCAAACTCCTCAGTGATTTGTGTATTCCCACTGCCTACTCCTTCCTCCACTGCCCCTTGCAGTCTGGCTTCCTCCCCCTCCAGTCCACTGAATCTGGGCTCTCCAAGGTCACCAATGATTTCCTCCAAGCTTGCCAAAGCCTGCCATAGAAAGCTGGGGAACATAGAATTGGGCTGACTAAAGTTCCAGAAGCCCAGCGTTCTCCTAAATGCTTAGTACAGTGCTTTGCACTCAGCAAATTCCTTGAATTGTCCAACTAGATTCATTGAAGATTCACTTGCTCTAAAGGCCCTTCTAAATTCTTCCACTCTTGTCCTTATCCTGTTTGGTTGGAGGAAGAGAAAGGGAATCTAGATATTCAGAGAGGGTCCTCTGAGAGCTACGGGGTGGACTCACTCCCATGCCTTTTTAAAAGCTAATGGTCAGAGTAGTGATCTGAGAAATAGTCTAGAAGCAAAAGCATCGTAGGTATTGTCCAGCTCTGGGGCAAGAGACATTTTTTCCTAGCTGGGGCAGCAGTTGAACTGGGAGAGCTATGTGCTAGTGTTTGGTGGCAGGGTGTGCATTTTACTAGGATGGCTTTATGTGATGCATTGAACGTTTCACTCATTTTTACAAGACATTGCTCCATTGCAGGTCACTTTGGGACATCTTGGGTCAAGCACTACTGTACATACACACGGGAATCTAAACGGATCACCATGGTTCCATTCGACCAGAAATCAGGAGGAAAGGGGGTGAGTCACCGTGCTTACTAGAAACTATATTCAAGTTGGAATGGTTGGAGGCTGTTGACGATGGAAAGATCTGGGTTTGCTTGCCATCCCTGAGGGAACGTCTGCCCCTGCAGGCTGATGAAGCGAATCTCCGGTGTTCTCTCAAGCATCTTGTGCTGGCTATTCCTCCTATCCTTCTGTCACCATCTGGATCTCTCCCTGTGGGTTCTGAAACTCCTTTTCCCCACCCTCCCTCTTCTCTTATAATTCCTTCACTGCTCGGCCTTCAGTACAAATACCTTTTGACATAAAAATTCTTCATTAATATTTCCTGAGCCCTTAGGATATGATAGGAACTTACCCATCAACCTTAGAAGACATGGATATCAATTCTTTGGAAGCTGATATTCTAAGGACAAAAGATAGACAAGTGGAAAACAATTCTTATTATGCTGCTCTTTTTCCTCTTTTTTCCCCCTTTTTTTCCTCCTTACTGACCTACCAAAAGATTTTCTTTAGCAGTGGCCCAGTTTCTTTCACACTTTACCTCTGCACCTGTACTAACTTGCATAATTGCATTATTCTGACCTGCTCACTAGGTGGGTAAAATTGGGGAGGTTGCCTTCTTGTGGATTCCAAAATCCAGGCAGACAGAAATCTGAGATAATCAGCTCTGTGATTGTAATTCCACAACTTGTATCGGCTGGTTAAGAAAAATGCCCAATAATGTAGGATTTAGTGATACCCCTTATCCTGCTATTAGAATGATAAACCTTTAATTAAAATTTAATTGTATGTATTTAGGTTGATTTAGCCAGATTGTGTTCACTGAGACTACCTCATCTGGGAATGTCTTATTTGTGCAAATAGTTTTGGATGTCCCATTGTTCTCTTCTGGGTAAAATGTTAGTTTTATTTTATTTTCAAATAGAATTGTCATAAGCAATTTCCGTAAGGTAAGAGGAACTATTTCTTTCTTCAATTGGTAGTATTTATCAAGCACTTACTGTGTGCAGAGCACTATAATAAGCTCTTGGGAAAGTATAATAGAATCAGCAGCCATGGTCCCAGCCTTCAAGGAATTTATAATCTGGTTGAAAAGGCGGGCAGAAAGGAGGAACAAAGAAAAGGGGATAGGCATGTGACTTGGTGCTTAAATAGCAAGGTATGTAGGATCCCACAAATATGTGCTACAGGTGTTTGTTCCTTTTTATGGTATTTAAGTGATTACTATTTATGGGCAGAGAACGCATCTACCAACTCTGTTATATTGTACTCTCCCAAGCGCTTAGTACAGTGCTCTGCACACAGTAAGCAATCAATAAATACTCCTCTCCTCTAGTGCTAATCTTTTCACTGTGCCTCGATCTTGCCTATCTCACTGGGGACCCCTAGCCCCCTGTCCTGCCTCAGGCCTGGAATGCCCTTCCTCCTCAAATCCAACAGATAATTACTCTGTCCCCTCTTCGAAGCCTTATTAAAGGCACATACTCTTCCAAACACTTAGTACAGTGCTCTGCATACAGTAAGCGCTCCATAAATAACATTGATTGAAAGGCCAGAGAGGAAAGAAATAAGGGGAGAACAGAGAAAGATGTTAGGAAAGCCAAGGTTAGATAGTGTTTCCCAAGGAAGGAGTAATTTGTGGAGTTAAAGGAAGCTGAAAGTTTGAGGAGAGTTAGGACAGAGTAAAGCCTGTTAAATTTTTCAAAAAGTAATTCATTGGTGACCTTGCTGAGAGTGGTCCCAGTGGAGTGAAGATAGAAGAGCTATGGGTTAAGGAAAGAAGATGGGACAGGACCTGAACAAGGGAGATTGGATGATAATTTAATGGTGCAGTGTGATCCAGAAATGGTATTTTTTAGGGTAGGGGGATGTGGTTATGTTTGAAGAGAGAGGGGAAGGAGTCTTCAGAGAATGTGTGTTGAAGGTAGCAGTCAGGGAGAGAAGAGTGGGTGCAAGTGGTTTCAGGATGTGAGAAGGGATAGGGTTGGAGGAACGGGGAAGATTTTGAAAACATGCAGCAGATCTCTTGAGAGGTGGCTGGAGAGGAAGAGAGTGGATATCAGGGGAAGGGAGTTGGGGAAGTAAGGGGGAGACTGGGCATTCCTGATGGCTCTGATTTTTGTCAACAAAACACTTGTCAAAGTAATTAAGAGTGAGGGGGTGGGGTGGGGGCACTGGTGTTTTAAGAGGGAGTAAAAGTCAGGAATCGTAGTTGGGGAGAGTGCTCACAGAAGTTGCTGAGGGAAGAGAAGTAATGTTGTTGAGTGGAAGAGAGGGCAAAGTTATAGCAAGCAAGGATGAGTTTGAAGTGGTCCAAGTCAGCCTGATGCTTGTATTTCTGCAGGCCTGAGTGTACTAAGACTTGAGTGTGAGGGCAGAGGAAGTAGGCTGGGGATTGGTGGTGCAAGATCAATGGAAGGACAGAGGTATGAGGGAGTAATAATAATTATTATTATGGTATCTGTTAAGTGCTTACTGTGTGCCAAGCACTGTTCTAAATGCTGGGGTAGATACAAGTTGATCAGGTTGGACACAGTCCCTATCCCACGTGGGGCTCCTACTCTTAATCCCCATTTTACAGGTGAGTTAACTGAGGCACAGAGAAATTAAGTGACTTACCCTAGGTCAAAGCAGACATAGGCTCCCAAGCCTGCGCTCTCTCCACTAAGCCATGCTGCTTCTAGAGTAGAGTTGAGTTGAGAGGGTGGTGTTAAGGGCAAGGATTTGTATTTCAAAAGAGGCAAGATTGGGTAGGGAGTGTCCACTGTCCACTTGGACTGTCCCCACTGTGACTGTTTGGACAGTGGGGGCTGTAAACTAGACTCTGAGCTTGTTGTCTAGACTTTGAGTTTGTTGTGGAGAGGAATGTGTCTGTTTGTTGTTTTATTCATTCATTCATTCAATAGTATTTATTGAGCGCTTACTATGTGCAGAGCACTGTACTAAGCACTTGGAATGTACAAATTGGCAACAGATACAGTCCCTGCCCATTGACGGGCTTACAGTCTAATCAGGGGAGACAGACAAAAACACTAGCAATAAATAGAATCAAGGGGATGTACATCTCATTAAAACAATAGCAATAAATAGAATCAAGGTGATGTACATCTCATTAACAAAATAAATAGGGTAGTAAAAATATATACAAATGAGCGGACAAGCACGGTGTTGAGGGGAAGGGAGAGGGGGAGGAGCAGAGGGAATCGGGGGAATAATACTGGTATTTGTTAAGCGCTTGCTATATGCCAAGCACTGTTCTAGGCGCTGGGGTAGATACAAGGTAATCAAGTTGTCCCAGGTGGGGCTCACAGTCTTAATCTTCATGCCCATTTTACAGATGAGGTCACTGAGGCATCGAGAAGTTAAGTGACTTGCCCGAAGTCCCACAGCTGACAAGTGCCAGAGCAGAGATTAGAACCCACGATCTCTGACTCCCAATCCTGTGCTCTTTCCTGAACTCTCCCAAGAGCTTAGTACAGTCCTCTGCCCTCAGTAAGCGCTCAGTAAATATGATTGAATGAATGCTGGGAATGATAGAGGGAGAATTGGGAATAGCACCTGATATTCACCCCTTACCCAGACCAGCCGTACTTAACGAATATATATATCCATCTGTAATTTATTTTAATGTCTCATTCCCCTCTAGTCTGTGAATGCCTCGTGGACAGGGATCATCTATAGCTACTCCATTGTATTGTCCTCTCCCAAGTGCTTCCTACAATGCTCTGTGCATAAGTGCCATTGACTGTATGTGTTGAGGAAAGAGCTAGAGTGGGGGTTTTGGGGGTGACACTGTCATCCAGGTGCTCAGTACAATGCTCTGCACGGAGTGAAGAACTCAATATGAATGATAGGCTATCCCAGATCCAACCTGCAGGAGAAGAGACAAGAAGATGGTGGGAGGCATGGAATTTCCCCTCTCCCCCTCCTCCCCTTCTCTAGGGTTCAGAATTAACGTCGTCTCCTCATCTGTTTCATTAGGCACCTTTGCTGCTCAACCAGAGGGGCTTGGATCACTGGTGTGGTGGATTTATTCATTTAATCACATTTATTGAGTGCTTACATATGCAAAGCACTGTATTAAGCACCTGGGAGAGTAACAGGCAGGTTTGTCCACCAAGCAGATCCTGCCTGATGGAACCAATCAGAGGTGGGATCTGAAGGGGCAAATCATGAACCACTACTTTAAATTTTTTTTATGGTATTTAAGCGCTTACTCTGTGCCAGGCACTGTACTAAATGCTGGGGTAGATACAAAGTAATCATATTGGGCATAATTCCCTGTCCCACATGGGGCTCACAGACTTAATCCCTATTTTACAGATGAAGTAACTGAGGCACAAATAGGTGAAGTGACTTGTCCACGGTCACACTGCAGACAAGATGTGGAGCCGGGATTAAAACCCCGGTCTTTCCAACTCCCAGACTTGTGCTCTATCCACTATGCCATGCTGCTTTTTCTTTAACTGGAGGATTCCAAAAAAAAAAACAAGCTTCCCAGAAGCCTTTTATTGTACAGTGCTCTGCACATAGTAAGTGCTCAGTAAATATGATTGATTGAGGAAGACCTAGATTAGTAAACCCTACACCTGTCATTCATTCATTCTTTCAGTTGTATTTATTGAGCACTTACTGTGTGCAGAGCACTGTACTAAATGCTTGGGGGAGAGTATGATACAACAGTAGGCAGACACATTCCCTGCCCACAGTGAGCTTACAGTCTACAGTGGGGGAGACAGGCAGTAATATAAATAAATAAATTACAGATATGCATATTAAGCGCTGTCGGGCTGGGAGTGGGGGAGGAACAAAGGGAGCAAGTCAGGGCGATGCAGAAGGGAGTGGAAGAAGAGGTAAGGGGAGGCTTAGTTAGGGAAGCCCTCTTGGAGGGGACGTGCTTTCAATAAGGCTTTGAAATGGGGTAGAGTAATTGTTGGATTTGAGGTGGGAGACTTGTCTTCATGGGGAATTGGATTAGGGAGCAAGAACAATTTGGGAGGGAGTTGGATGGGGCACATTGCTTGAGTTGAGAATTTGGGGTGGCCGACATGTTGGAGAACAGAGTTGTGATTAACCTTCTCCCTTTGTCCTTTTCTACGGCCATGGGAAAATTGGCCGTTGTTGATTGGGATTTACCTGCCTCCTTTTAAGTGGAGGAAAGAAAATCACCCCAGGCTTCCTGAAGGATGTACTGCTGCCTGGACTCGTTTTTTTGGTTCTTATAATGGCAACAGAGCATTACTTATCTCAGTGGCCTTGACTTCAAATGACAGCAGGGGCTTTGCACATTGGGGTGATGACAGAGGTGGCTGGGGGAGGGAGAAGGAATCCAGCCTGGGCGAGTCAGATCGCAAATAGGGAAAATTTCATCTATGGCGGGGACACCTGTTGGGGTCTGCTCACTATGGCTCGATGGATATAAATAGAAAGATTTCAGCTTTAATAAAAAAGATAGCCTTTCCTTTTCTAGCCAAGAACTTTGATGTGACCATCTCCTTTTTCCCCTCCCCACCTATTTTTTTTGCCATGTGCTTAGAGCTCAGAAAATACCATGTTTTCTTTACAACCATTCATCTCCTGTGCTAATTTCCTTCTGAGTTTAGCAATTTGAGTTTCATTTTTAATGGGGATATAGGGCAGGGGTGAAGGGGAGAGTGTCCAGTGAGCACCTGTTGGTTTTGAAGAAGTGTGCCCTAGTGTTTAGAGCATGGGCCTGGTAGTCAACAGGACCTGGGTTCTAATCACGGCTCTTTCCCTTGTGTGCTGTGTGACCTTGAGCTAGTCATTTCACTTTTGTGTGCCTCAGTTCCCTCATCTGTACATATGGGGTTTAAGACTGTGAGCCCTATGTGGGACAGGGACTGTGTCCAACCCGATTAGCTTGTATCTACCCCAGCACTTAGAACAGTGTCTTGCACAAAGTAAATGCTTAACAAATACCACAATTATTATTATTGTCCCCCCACACCCAGTTTTCTGGGTGGAATTGGCCTACCCCGTAACTTCTCTGGATACTTCAATCTGCCAGCTACAGAGTCTGTCTTCTGAAAGATTGGGCCTTACTTAGTGACTGACAAAAAACTTGTCCTCTAGATGTTTTTAGGGGGCTTGATGTGAATCTGCCTCCTTCATAGCCTCCCAAGAATCTCTCTGGGAGCCAAAATGATGAATTAGGGTATTGACCTTACCTTTACTAGCAAAAATCTCCCTTCCTGCCTTCCGAGCCCCGTGCCTGAAATAATAATAATAATAATGATGGCATTTCTTAAGTGCTTATTACTTGCCAAGCACTGTTCTAAGTGCTGAGGGGGGGTACAAGGTAATCAGGTTGACCCACGTGGGGCTCATAGTCTTAATCCCAATTTACTGATGAGGTAACTGAGGCACAGAGAAGTTAAGTGACCTGCCCAAGGTCACACAGCTGATATGGCAGAGGCGGGATTAGAACCCATGACCTCTGACTCCCAAGCCCGTGCTCTTACCACTGAGCCACGCTGAAAGCCAGTTGATCCCTTGCTACTGAAGGGAGAAGCGGCATGGCCTAATGGATAGAACATAGGTCTGGGAGTCAGAAGGACCAAGGTTCTAGTTTCGGCTCTGACACTTGTCTGCTGTGTGACTTTTGTCAAGGCACTTCACTTCTTTGTGCCTCAGTTACCTCATCTATAAATCAGGGATTAAGACTGCAAGCCCCATGTTGAATGTTCAACAAAGTACTCCATGTGGGACAGGGACTGTGTCCAACTTGATTACCTTGTATCTACCCCAGGGCTTAGAACAGTGCATGACACGTAGCATGAAACAAATATCATATAAAAAAAGAAAAAAAAGCAGGAGTTATGGCCTAGATTTGCTTTTTTAAAAAATCAAGAATGCCTTCACTTATCCACTGTCTTCTGCCACTGCGCCCCAGCTCACACTCCTCTTTCCTCACAAGCTAACCTACTTACTGTGCTTTGTTCTCATCTCTGTTGCCACTAACTCTTTGCTCATGCCATTCTCTCTGCCTGAACTCCCTCCCATTCATTTCTGACATTAGTGCTCTCTCCATATTCGAAGAGCTTCTGAAAGCATATCTTCAGGATGCCTTCCCTAATTAATCTTGTCTGGCTATATCCCCTCCGACTATTCCATCAGCAGTTTTGTGGTACCTGAACACTTGTGTATTCACAGTCATCAGTATTCCTTTTGCAAATATCTTCAAATTGCTTAGTAATAACTCATGTACACGTTCTCTTTTCCTTCTTATATCAGGAAATTATTTTGGTGTCTATCTTCCCCACTAGATTGTAAGCTCTTTGAAGACAGGGATTGTGCCTGCTAAATCTAATGTACTCTTCCCAAGCATTTTGTAAAGTGACTCGCAGGTAAAAATAATAAGGATAATAATTGTGGTATTTATTAAGTGCCAAGCATGGAACTAATCATTGGGGTAGATATAAGATAATTGGGTCCCATATGATTCTCAGTCCAAATAGAAGGGAGAACAGGTATTGAATGGTTCCCCCATTTTGCTGATGAGGGAACTAAGGCACCGAGAAGTTAAGTGACTCGCACTAGGTCACACAGCAGAAAAGTGGCAGATTCAGGATTAGAGCCCAGTTTCTCTGACTCCCAGGCTACTGCTCGTTCCACTAGACCACACTCCTTCTGAATTTGATAGTATTCCCAAAGTGGTAATACATTCTATTGGTGGTGATGATACTTTTTTCTCCTCCTTTAGAATTAAACTATTGCAAGAGAGTGGACCTCTTTCGCTCACTGATCTCTCCTTCTCTCTCTTGAGAACTTTTCAGCATGCAAATTTCTCCTGGCTCTAAATTCTTTTGCGTTGGGTAAATTTAATACAGTTCCTCCCCAGGCTAGACTACTGAGTATAGGGAATATGAGTTTTAGCTGCCATTTTATACCCACATTACATACCTGTAATAGAGCTTTAGTTTTCCTTCCCTGGGACATACCAATGGAGCAGTGTTAGGAAGTGAAAGCTATTTTAACAATAATAATAATAATAATAGTAATGTTGGTATTTGTTAAGCACTTACTACGTGCAGAGCATTGTTCTAAGCACTGGGGTAGATACAGGGGAATGAGGTTGTCCCACGTGAGGCTCACAGTTAATCCCCATTTTACAGATGAGGTCACTGAAGCACAGAGAAGTGAAGTGACTTGCCCAAGGTCACACAGCTGACAAAAGAGAAGCAGCGTGGCTCAGTGGAAAGAGCACGGGCTTTGGAGTCAGAGGTCATGGGTTCGTATCCCAGCTCTGCCACTTGTCAGCTGTGTGACTGTGGGCAAGTCACTTCACTTCTCTGGGCCTCAGTTACCTCATCTGTAAAATGGGGATTAAGACTGTGAGCCCCACGTGGGACATCCTGATTCCCCTGTGTCTACCCCAGCGCTTAGAACAGTGCTCGGCACATAGTAAGCGCTTAACAAATACCAACATTATTATTATTATTATTAAGTGGCAGAGCGGGGATTTTAAATCCATTACCCTTAAAATCTAGCCATTTTTCAAACCTCAGCTATTAATCCTTTTCTTTAGTAGTTAGTGAATTGGTGCTATTTTCCGCGGGCTTGTTAAAGGACAGTTGAGCTAATTAAAGAACTGCTGAGAATCATAAAAGAGCCTTGGGAAACAGAGGGCATGACCTCGCTCCTCCTTTTCCCCTCCACCAGATTTCAATTCAGGTGAGGAATTCCTCTTTTTTTTTTTTTTTTTGTTCATAAAAAAGCTTTTAAAAGCTGGGAGAAAAGCAGAATGTCCATGTTCTTTTTCCTTTGGTGCCTTCTGAGTTTTCAAGCTATCCTAAAGGTATTAGTGGGGCTGTAAACCTCATTTTTCATGAGGTGCACAGTTCTGAAAGCCTTCCTCTCATTTTGGCAAGTATGCTAGATTATCTTGTCCTTTTTCCGCTATTTTCACTGAGACAATTTTGACAGGTCATTTTTATGCTGCCTCATATGATCTGCCCCATGGGAGGCGTGTTTGCTATCAACAGCTCCTTTGTAAACAGGGCCTCTGCCATTCATTTCCATGGACTGTCTGGTCTCCTCTTCTTACCTAGTCTCCCCCCTGTGCCTTCTGTGTCTGGCTTCCAAAAATTATTCTTGCATGATTGTAGGAAGAGTAATTAATGTTTCTCTGGTGCTCTGAGGCACAGTGTCAGGGTGGGGTCCTTTAAGTGGAACAGAGGAGGGTTGCACAGGTGGCCTTCTTAGGAGTCTGCCATTAAAACATTGCTGAGGGGGCGGGAGGAGTAGGAAGCAGCAGCAATTCAGTTCTTTCTGCCCCACCAAGAAGGAACTCTGAGGAGCTAGAGCCAGAGAGCTAGGAAAGTTCTTTAACTGAGAGAGCAGCAGTCACCCAGAACTCTGGAGTGGGAAAACAGACTGGCTTCTTCCTCCAGATACATTTTAAGAGGAGGAAACAGAGAGAAAAGGAGAGCGGCTGACAGACTGGAAGGTATTCTCCTAACCTGAGAGACTGTTGCTTCTTGGAATCTGTATTCTGGTAGAAACTGTGTGAGGAGCTCCCTTTGAAGGGGCTCTGCACCAGGGCATTGAATCTCCAAATCATTGCTTGGGTGCCATCTTAGAGTCTGGTTACTTTGAATCAATCAATCATACTTATTGAGCACTTACTATGTGCTGAGCACTGTGCTAAGCACTTGGGAAAGTACAGTATAACAGATTTGGTTGGCAGGTTCCCTGCCCACAGAAAGTTTACAGTCTAGAGTGGGAACCCCATGGTGAGGAGTGATTGTACATGGTACTTGACTTTATCCTATCAGCGATGGCATCTGTATAGTTAAGTTGGGGATAGGTCCAACTTGAGAAACTTTCAAACATTTATCCAGTTTATATTTGTGTGTGTGTGTGTGTGTGTGAGAGGGAGGTGGGGACATTTTATGGAAAATAACTATCATTGTTAGTTTGATTAATTACAGTTTGTTCAAGAGTAAAATCAGGGCTTCACGTTTAGCTCATAGCTTTTGTGCTCTTCAGGGGGAAGATGAATCAGTAACCCTCAAATCCTGCATCCGGAGAAAAACAGACTCTATCGAGAAGAGGTTCTGCTTTGATGTGGAAGCTGTAGACAGGTGAGTGGAATGGTCTATCTTCTCTTCCCATGGTTGAGGCAGGGACAAAATGCCAAAGTTTAACTTCTTAGTTTTCCAGTTGGATTTTCTGTGAGGGATTCCTGCTTTTTCCTTGTTCCCCCCTATTCTCGCCTCTGTCCTTATCCACCAGGATAAGGCAATGCAATTGTTTATCTAAAAGACATGGCCGTGAGGCATTTTTTAATTCCTCTTTTGCAGACTCAAGCCAGCAATCTTGTAAGGTGGTTGTGCTCTCTGGGCAAGGTTGACTTTTTTTTTTCTGTTTGCAGCTATGTTTTTAATTTTTCTTTAAAATAGAGAAAGGGCCATTGCCAGAAAAGGGGATCCCATCCCGAATGTTGAGCACCAAAGTCAGCCTCTAGTTTTTATGGTATTATTATTGTTGGTTCTCTGGAAAGAGAGGACTGCTTACCAATTCCCAGCCTTTTGGTGGAGCAGAATGTTGAATTTCTCAGATTCCCTTGTAATTTTGCACCATTCCACAGTGTTAAACTCCTCTGTCAGTCTTCCAGTTTCTTATACCACCTCCCTTGGCAACTGCTAATTCTCTCCAGAAAATCCATGTGTTAGGATTATTCGGACTCCAGTTGAAGATCAACTCTGGCAGTCTAGGGTTGAGAAGCAGTATGGTGTAGTGGAGAGAGCATTGGCCTGAGAATCAGAAGGTCATGGGTTCTAATCCCAGCTCTGACACTTTTCTGCTGTGTGATTTTGGACAAGGCACAACTTCTCTGTGTCTTAATTACATCAACTGTAAAATGGGGATTGAGACTGTGAGCCCCATATGGGACAGGGACTGGGTCCAACCCACCCCAGCACTTAGAACAGTGCCTGGCACACAGTAACCACTTAACAAATACCATAAATATTATTTTATCATTCCCATATAAATCCTGTCCTAAACTAGAATCATTGATGGTATTTGTTAGACCTCACTCTTTGCCCAGCATCGTGTAAAGTGCTGGGGTAGGTAAAACATAAACAGATTGGACATAGTCTCTGTCCTTTTTGGAAGCCAACCAGATTTGTGCATAATTTGAGTTGAGTATGCCACGAGTGTGTAGCTTCTTTGGAGCCTTGTGAGTACTTCAAAAATTGCCACCTTTTCCCAGTTCCAGAGGGTCCTGAAACTGAGTGAAGATTGGGGTATGTTCCTGAGTGTGTTTGCAGGCTTGAAGATGCAGTTTTATTGCATGCTGTGCCATTTGGTCTGCTGCTCTCTAAGCCTCAGTCCTCACACAGAAGCATGTTCTTTCCAGCAGAGGTGACTAGCTTGGGGAGGGCAACCCTCTTTCAAAAACTTTATCCTGCATGTGCCTTGGCCCTCTGCAATGATGGCCTTCCTAAGTGCAGAAGAAAAGCCAAGTGAATTTGATAAAGCAGTTCCCGCATTGCCTGCTTAGAATCCTTCTGCCCTCCCTAAAGCCCTTGTCCCAAGTCCTGTGCATTTGACTGCTTTGCTCCTAGATGGGGGAAAGTGTATTTTGAATAATTGATTGGAGTCTACTCTCTCCTCCCCTTTGGAATCTAGCTTTAAAAAGCATTAGCATGGCCATTTTAGGTTACCTGGCCTACTTTAATCATTTGGTTGCCAGTCAGTGGTTCAATTTTGGTTCCACCTGTATGTCCTAGAAGCCTAGTTACATGGCTAATTGAATCATGCATGGCTTTGCATTGTGGAGGAAAGCCAATTTATAGATGATGCTTGGATAAGAATTGTATACTGTATTTCCCTTGAAAGTTTCCACAGCTTGTGGAGGGCTGTTTTTTCGGGGCGGGGGGGAATGGAGAGAGTGCAATTAAAGCTCTTTGTGGCACCTCCACCTCATTTCTGGCCTTGCCAGTTCTTCCCAGTAGCTTCTTCCCGGAGCTGAGCCCTCATTAATACCCTTAAAAGCACTAAATGCACCATTACAAAACAAGAACAAATGTGTTCAATCAAATATGTCGCAGTGGGATTGTGAAACCTATTTTCCTCTCTCTCCCTATCCCCTGTTCTCTCAGCATGACCTGGCAGGGTCTTTTAGTAGGAGCCAAGAAGTCGGCCACCCCTCCCCTAGTTTTCAGGTAGCGCGTTTGTGTTTCAGCACAAGTTGCCAGATTTTCAGTTTGGTGGTTTTCCTTGGTCTCAGAAGTTTGGGCTGCATTTTTCCTTAGTATATTTGGGTAGTTTCCTCACGTGTCTGGAAAGGGGCTAGGAAGGGAGAAAAAACCATTCCATTAAGGCTCAGAGAACTGAAGTGACTGGCCCAAGGTCACACAGCAGACAAGTGGCAGAGCCAGAATTAGAAGCCAGGTCCCTCTGACTCTGACACCCATGCTCTTTCTCTAGACCAGGCTGCTTGTCTTCCTCTTTTCCAAATGAATTCCTGCACAGTCTGGCAGGAGACCAGAGCTGTCGGCCAAGCTTTCAGAGCCCTCTTGATTTCTCAGTCCTGATCTCTCCCGCACAGAGTTTAGTCATCGACTTTATATTTCCAGACCTTATCAAGGAACCCCGGGGCAGCGATCTAGAATTTAGAACCTGGAGTGGGAGACTCAGAAGAGAGGTGATAGAAAGGTCTCAAATGCAGCTTTTATAACTGAGATAGTTACGTAAATGGCCTGACCTTCAGTGTTAAATAGGTAAATTCCTAATGTCCCAATTACATAGCTTCTCCTTTAGGTGAGAAGATGAAGATGATGGCCGATTTATAAGACTTGTGTCTTTGTGAGGTGGTGATTGATCGGACCTATGCCTGACCCGATAATCCCTTCCAAACAGAGTATGTGAAAGGATTCCTCTTTCTGCCCTGTCATATTTGTTAATCAGGGTTAGACTGGAGCTATTTATTGTCGAGGGTTTGTGGTCATGAGTTCTGAGAAGTAGTTAATAACCATCTGCAACCTTTGCAGGATGGGTGCTTTCTATAATTAATGCTAGACTGCTGATATAGAGTTCTGTGATTCTGGACATTGGGTTATTATTATTATTAAGGACTTACTATGCTATGTCAAGCACCATTTGAAGTGCTAAGGTTGATACAGGTTAATCAGGTCAGACCTAGACCATGTCCAACCCACCATTCTCAGTATAGCTTAGTATAGTGCTCTGTGCACGGTAAGTGCTCAATAAATACGATTGAATGAATGAATAGGAAGGAGAACAGGCATTGAACCCCCATTTTACAGATGAGGAAATTGAGGTAGTGAGAATTCGTGACTTGCCCAAGCTCACAGAGCAGGCAAGGGCAGAGCCGGGATTAGAAACCAGCTCCTTTGACTCTCAGGCCCAAGCACTTTCCATTAGGCCACACTGTTTCTTAATGTAAATATTTTTTGAATTCCTCAAGACTGACCACCAAAACGCTTTGGCTTCTATTCCATATGTTCTGCCTAATTTGGTTTTAAGGCTGTCAGCTCTTTTTCCATTAAATACAGTAGGTGCCCTGAACCCTGATAATTTGCTGTTCAGAGCCCAGCCTTAATCTCCTTTCTTCATTCTTGTTCTCCTTGCCGATAAGGTATTACTGTTTGATTGGAGCCACGTCGAGCCAGACTGTCCCTAACGGAAAAGTGTCATTGGCAGAATAGGCCATTTGCTTACGCTTAGCATTTTAGCCCCAAAATGGGACCTTTTAATCACATTTTTGGAAACCTTTCTCAATAATGATCTCAGTATTTTCTGCAGTTGCATTTGAGTCTCCATTTTGTGATCATTCTGGAGCCTGTGATTTCAGTGGAAAGTGCTGTCTCACTAGAATAATTTTAATTTCTAATGTGTTCTAATGAAAGAGTGCTAAAATAGATTCTATTCCTGCTCTGACCCCATGTGACCATGAACAAATCACTGACTACTTAGGCATAAACCCATGTAAGACAGGTTCCTAAAGAGAATGAAGAGAGAAAACACAGACTGTTGTATTTCCCAAATCTTTCTCTTCCCAGAGGCTTCAACAATGCTGGGATTTTTTATCAGTCCTTACTCTTAGGAAGAAAGGAAGGAATGGCTGACGGGAAATGACAGGCTCCCTAAACTCCTTGTGAGTGGGGATCATGTCTACCAACTATTGTATTGAACTCTCCCAAGTGCTTAGCACAGTGCTGCACATTTCTTAGCGGTATTTAAGTACTTACTATGTGGCAGTCACCATCTCTAAGCACTGGGGTAGATACAAGGTAATCAGGTTGGACACAGTCCCTGTCCCACATGGGGCTCACAGTCATAGTCCCTGTTTTGCAGATGAGGTAAATGAGGCACAGAAAAGTTAAGTGACTTGCCCAAGGTCACACAATAGGCAAGTGATGGAGCTGGGATTAGAACCCAGGTCCTTCTGACTCCCAGGCCCATATCCACCAGGCCATGCAGCTTCCTCTGCTGTATCTCAAATACTCTCTAGCCTCCTTTCCCCTTAACACATCTGTCTTAGTAGATTTATTCCAACGTCCTCCCTATTTCTTCTCCTGTCCTCAACCTCTTAAGATACATAATTTAAAAAATCAGTGAGTTCAGTTCTTTGGAAAACATCACAAGGTAGTAATCCCTTTCTGTTCTTCTTGGCTTTATGTTGATTTGTAATGCAACGGAACTGAGTTTTTTCTCTTAAATCAATCAGTGGTATTCACTGAGCACTCATCGTGTGCAGAACACTATACTAAGCTCTTGGGAAAGCACAATACAACAGAGATGGTAAACTTTTAAACGAATGCCATTATTCTCATGTAAAGAGAAATTAGTGATGCCCCGTGGGGAATAATCACCCACATCTTCTGTCTCAAATTGTAAAAATTATTCCATTGAGGTCATATGTAGAATTCCATGAGAGGACCCCCTCTCCCTTTATTTAAAAAGGAAAGGAAACTTTGCGGACTGCTGGTACCTCACTTAAACGGTTACCCTTATTCCAATATCTGTTGTTTAGTTTAATTGCCTCCACCACATTGTATCTTATGGGAATTAATGCATACATTGTTGGGAAAATATTTGTTTAAGCTAAAAAAATCAAACAGTCATCAGGCAGGATCCCTGGATTTGTTTATTTTTTTTAAACATCTCACAGATGTAAGTGACACGTGGACATTCTTTCCTCCCAACTGTGCTCCATAAGGGGCTGTCAAACTATATGGAAAATGAGAGAAAGAAAACTCCTTCTGTTGCATGGAATTAGTGTAGTCTTCCTAGGGCAATGTTTATGCAAGGAGGAAAGGAAATAATTAGAAAGTTTCTCTCTCTCTCCCCACCCCCTCTCCCCCCAGGGAAAATTTTTTTATAAAACCTGTCTGCCATAACTTTACACATTGGAAAGAGTGAGTTTGAAATGGCCAACCGACCTCTCTCCCATGTTTTATTTGGAAAGGGGATCTTTCAGGGATGAGCAGTGAGACCCAGTTTGAGAGAAGCAAAAGCGGACTGAATCTTAAGACCTCTTAGTTCAATTCTGGCACAGCGTGATCATCCTGTTAGATTTTTAATAGATCAAACTTAAGGGCAAACCCATCATCTCTAAGGTCCTAGCTGATTGAAAGATTTGAACGCTTTTCTAATGTCCTTAGTTGCTTATGAACACTTTTTCGTGCCCTGCCCTTTGTGGGCATGATGAACTATTATGGTCTGAGAAGCAAAGGCTTCTGGAAGGCGGTTTAAACCAAGCAATTCTGCAAAACAAACTCTGCCTTTGCCAAGGAAGGGCAGCGAGATTCTAAACTGGGCTTTTCCAGAGACCTGAAAGTAAAGAACTAGAGAATACAAATCAGATCAGGTTGTTGAGGTTGAGAATAAAGGAAATATGATTAGAGCAAGAACAGAAAGGCTGGAGCACGAAAGGAGATGCAGTTTGCAAGTGAGAGGAAAACATCCTTTAGTTAGAGAAGGTCAATCAATCGATGGTATTAACTGAGCACTTACTGTGCACAGAGCACTGTACTAAGCACTTGGGAGAATACAATGTAACAGACTTGGTAGATGTGTTTCCTGCCCACAGCGGGGTTACAGCATAGAGGGGAAGTCAAGGACAAGGACAGAGTTGTCACCCCTGGATAAATGGGGAAGGAAAGTTTATGACAGTTGTGAGAAGGCACAGGTGCTGTTACTGTATTTTTAATCTGTCTTTACAAAAAGCATTCCACCGTGATGAGTTGTGAGAATGTGGAAAACCCAGGCGGACAAGGAAGGAAAGTGGTTGGAAAGTATGTAGAAAAGAGGTTTTCTAAAAAAGCCACAACAAATGATTAACTGAAGGAAAACAGTGTTTATGAGATATTTATTAAGTGCCTACTGAGTGTAAAGCACTGTACTAAAGGCTAACTGTACTAAAGACCACTGATCTCTGCCCTCTACGGTCTTATCATGTAATGAGGAGGGCAGAAAAAGTTTAATTTCAAACTATTCAGAGGAGCAGGAGAAAGAGTAAGGATAAAGCAGGAAGTAGCACAAATGTCAGGATGGAATAGCTGAAGAAACCATTGAATATAAGAATAATAATAAATATATAAGTGCTGAGATGAGAAGTTAGGATGGTAATGGCATGTTGCCTGAATTGTGGAAGGCTTCCCAGAGACTTTAAGTAGTCTTGAAGATGGGGTGAGCTGGGATCTGTCCACTTTGATCGGGGAAGAGGAATAATGTCGGCTAGAGGGTTGAGTGCAGATATAGTTAGGTGAGATTGGTAGGAATATATTGTGGATGGGGGAGTAGTGGGTGAAGAGATCTGAGATGTAAGATGGAGGCAAGATGTAAGATGGAGGCAACTGGTGGAGAGTCTGACTTCCAGCATGGGCCTAGGAGTTGGAAGGACCTGGGTTCTAGTCCCGGCTCTTCTGCTTGTCTGCTCTTGGATGTTGGGTGAGTCACTTCACTTCTTTGTGCCTCAGTTATATCATCTGTAAATTGCGGATTAAGACTGTGAGCCCCATGTGGGATGTGGATTGTGTCCACCCCAGAGCTTAAAAGAGTGCCTGGCACATAGTAAGTGCATACCAGATACCATAAAAAAAATTGGTACAGGGCAGGAGATGGGTAGTCAGATGAGCTGGGGTTGTTTAGCTTGGTGAAGAGAAGACTAAGAGGTGACAATGCACGTATGTGAAATATTTTTTTTTGAGGAGGACACTAAACCCCAGGTCCAGTGAAGATCTATCTTGGCACAAAACACAGTTGCACAAGAGCTCCTTTTGAGGTCCTTTGCATAATACCCACCGAGAGACAGTGTGGCCTAATGGATAGAGCATAGGCCTGGGAATGAGAAGGACCTGTGTTCTAGTCCCTGCTCTGCTGCTTTTCTGTTGTGTGAATTTGGACAAGTTACTTCTCTTACCTATGCTTCAGTTACCTGATCTATAACATCGGGATTAAGAATGTGAACCCCATGTTGGACAGGGTCTGTGTCCAACCTGATAAGCTTGTATCTTCCCCAGTGTTTAGTACAGTGCCTGACACATAGTAAACACTTAACATTTAAAAAAAGACCGAGAGGAGTTCCAGATAGAAGGGAGGTTGGGAACAAGGGCGATGGGTCAGGTGCGAGAAAGATGTGAATGTGACAAAGGGAGTAGGTTGGCTCGAGAGGAATGAAGTGGGAGCTGGACATAGTAATAATAATAATTGTGTTATTTGTTAAGTGCTTACTATGTGCAAAGCACTGTTCTAAGCGCTGGGGATACAAGGTGATCAGGTTTTCCCACGTGGGGCTCACAGTTTTTTTAATCCCCATTTGACAGATGAGGTAACTGAGGCACAGAGAAGTTAAGTGACTTGCCCAAGGTCACACAGCTGACTAGCGGCGGAGCTGGGGTTCGAACCCATGACCTCTGACTCCCAAGCCTGCGCTCTTTCCACTGAGCCACGCTGCCTCTCTAGAGGACCAAGAGTAAGTAGGGAGGAGAGACTTGTTTAGGTACCCTTAACCTGATGGTCAAGAGTTTCTGCTTAATGAGGAGAGCAGTGTCCATAGAACAGATCTCACTGTAGGCAGGATACATGTCTACCAACTCTATTAGATTGTACTCTCCCGATTAGACTGTAAGCCTGTCAATGGGCAGGGATTGTCTCTATCTGTTGCCGAAGTGTACATTCTAAGCACTTAGTACAGTGCTCTGCACATAGTAAGCACTCAATAAATACTGTTGAATGAATGCTCTCCCATGTGCTCAGTAATAATAATAATGATGACATTTAAGCGCTTACTATGTGCAAAGCACTGTTCTAAGCGCTGGGGGCGGATACAAGGCGATCAGATTGTCCCAAGTGGGGCTCACGGTTTTAATCCCCATTTTACAGATGAGGTAACTGAGGCACAGAGAAGTTAAGTGACTTGCCCAAAGTCACATAGCTGACAAGCGGCAGAGCTGGGATTAGAACCCACGACCTCTGACTCTCAAGCCCGGGCTCTTTCATTCATTCATTCATTCATTCATTCATTCAATAGTATTTATTGAGCTCTTACTATGTGCAGAGCACTGGACTAAGCGCTTGGAATGTACAAGTCAGCAACAGATACAGTCCCTGCCCTTTGACGGGCTTACGGTCTAATTGGGGGAGACGGGCAGACGAGAACGATGGCAATAAATAGAGTCAAGGGGAAGAACATCTCCTAAAAACAATGGCAACTAAATAGAATCAGGGTGATGTACATCTCATTAAACAAAATAAACAGAATAAATAGGGTGATAAAGATATATACAGTCGAGCGGACAAGTACTGTGCTGAGGGGGTGGGATGGGAGAGGGGGAGGAGAGGGAAAGGGGGGAGAAGAGGGTTTAGCTGTGGAGAGGTAAAGGGGGGGTAGAGGGAGCAGAGGGAAAAAAGGGGGAGCTCAATCTGGGAAGGCCTCTTGGAGGAGGTGAGTTTCAAGTAGGGATTTGAAGAGGGGAAGATAGATTGTCTGAGGTGAGGAGGGAGGGCATTCCAGGACCGCGGGAGGACGTGGCCCAGGGGTCGACGGCGGGATAGGCGAGACCGAGGGACGGTGAGGAGGTGGGCGGCGGAGGAGCGGAGCATGCAGGGTGCACATAGTAAGTTCTTAACAAGTGCCATAATTTTTATTGTTGTTAATATATGCCATTGATTGAGGAAAATGATCTGTTTAAAAGAGTGATGCATGGACTGATGAGGGGAGAGGCTGAAGGAAGGGAGATGTGCAAGGAGGCTGATGCAGGTGATCAAGGTGGGATGCCATAAGTGCCAGAATCAGCATGGTGGCATTTTGGATTCAGAGGATGGGGTGGATTTTGGAGTTTTTGTGGAGAAAGAAACACTGTGATTTGGTGACAATATTTTTTTTTTTGGTGGTTGAAATAGAAGAGTCAAGGATAATGCCAAGTTCATAGGTTGGAGAGAGGAGAATGGCCATGTTGCCAATTGAAATGGAAAACAGGTGGAAAGGATTTGGAAGGGAAGATTGAGTCCTACTTTGAACATGTTGAACTTGAGGTGTCCACAGTGCTTCCTGGAGGCAGTAGGAAATGTGAGATTGCAGAGGTGAGAGGTCGGGGCTAGTGAGATTGATTTGGGAGTCATGACTCCATGACTACCATGACTCCCAAATCAATCTCACTAGGGGTACAGATGAGCACCTCAAGAGAGGAAGTGTAGGTTGAGAAGAAAAGGGAAGTCTTAAGGGACCCCTCCATAGATAGGATGTGGGAGGCAGGGGAAGAACTGACGAAGGATTCTGGGAAGGATCGGCCAGAGAGGTAGGAAGAGAACCAGGACAGGGAACGTGCTCTTTACACAGTAAGTGTTTGATAAATATGATTGATTGAGAGGCCTGGGTCAAAAAACCAAGGTTTGGTATGGTGTCCAGAAGGAGTCAGCTGAGAAATGCTCTGAAGGTTTCTAGCCTTCTGGGGTGTGCTTTTCCTGGCACCTCACGTGGGCCCCTCCTCAGGGACCCTGGAGCAATCAACCTGGCTATCCTTGAGAAGTGACCCCTTCATCTGACCCTGCAAAAGTGCGGTGGTGGTGAGGTGGGGGTAGATGAGGGAACCTGGCTGTTTTCCAAGCAAAAGAGTGTCAAATGGTTCTGTGGAATGATTGGTCTTGGGGATTTAAGTGGTCCCTGGAATTCATTCCTCCAATTATTCTTCTCCCCTTCTGCCACCTCTCCAAAAAAATTCACACAGAGGAAAGAACCTTTCATTTCCTCTAGCCTGTCAGCATGTTGCGGGCAGGGGACTTGTCTACCAATGCTGTTGTATTGTACTCTTCCAAGCACTTAGTGCTCTGCACACTAAACACTCAGTAAATATGAATGATTGATTTCTGATCCCTCCAGTCCATCTCCAGTGCTTAGAACAGTGCTTGGCACATAATAAGCACTTAATAATTACCATAATTTCCAAGTGCTTAGTACAGTGCTTTGCCCACAGTAAGTGCTCAATAAATACGGTTGAATGAATGAATGAATAATCGTTATTACCTCAGTCTTGTATTAAGTTCACTGGTCTGATGCCATCTTTTCAGAAGCAGCTAGTTAGTACTCTTTGAAGGAAAAGAAGGCCAGGGCAGGGCAATGAAATCTTTTTCTCTATCAGAGCCTTAGGCTGTATTATTTCGACTGTGAGCTTCAGCTTCTGGATCTAGTTGTGTTATTGATGGCTCTTTGCCTGGCTCTGACTGGGATTTTATTTTCTACTCGATCTGGATTTCTCCCGCTACCCAGAAGGAGGCAGTCCAGGCAAGGGCCTACAAAGAAGGGTGAAAAGGAAACCTTGGAAGGATTTCTAATCTACTGAACATCTTGAAGGAAATAATGTATTTGTGAAGCACTTGGTATGTGCCAATCACTGTACTAATCACTGTGAACTGGGGTAGATACAAGATAACCAAGTTCCCTGCTGGGGCTCACAGTCTATGTAGGAGGGAGAAAAGGCTCTGAATCCCCATTTTGCAGATGAGGGAACTGAGGCCCAGAGAAGTGAAGTGATTTGTCTAAGGTCACACAGCAGATCAGTGACTGATCTAGGATTAGAACTCAGGTCCTTTGACTCCAAGGTCTGTGCTCTTTCCACTAGGTCACACTGTGATCTTAGCCCAGTGCCATTTTTTAGCTTCCTTAGAAGTAGCGTTGCACAGTGGATAGAGCATGGGCCTGAGAGTCAGAAGGTCATGGATTCCAATCCTGGCTCTGCCATTTGTCTGCTGAGTAGAAAGATAAGGAGTTCTGTTTTGGACATATTAAGTTTGAAGAGTCTGCGGGACGTCCAAATAGAGAAGTCCTAATGGCAGGAGGAAATGTGGGACTGTTGAGAGGGAGAGAGATCAGGACTGAACCAGTTTCTCAAATCATGATGATTAAAATGAGGGCTGAGCCAATGATATGATTTACTCAAGTCAGTCACTAAGTGTGTCAACCATGATCCTGCTTGAAGAAAATATCCCCAAGCTAACTTTTTTAAATATGGTATTTAAGTGTGTACTATATGTCAAACACTTTTCTAAGCCAAGGTAATTTGGTTGGACACAATCTCTGTCTCTCATGGAGTTCGAAGTCTGAAGGAGAACATAAGAACTGGGGCACAGAGAAGTTGTTACTTTCCCAAGGTCACAGTGCCAGCAATTGGCAGATCTTGGATTAGAACTCAGGTTCTCTGACTCCCAGGCCTTTGTTTTTTCCTCTAGGCCATGCTGCTTCCCTTTTTCCTAAAGTATAGCTTAATAATCATAATAATAATTGTGATATTTTTAAGGGCTTACTAGGAGCTAAGCACCATACTAAGTGCTGGGGTAGGTACAAAATAATCCAGTTGGATGTAGTCCCTGTTACACAAGGGGTTCATTGGAAGGGAGAATGGGTATTTAATCCACATTTTACAGATGAGGAAACCGAGGCACCTTGAAGTTGTGACTTTTCCAAGGTCACACAGCAAACTAGAGAAACAGCATAGCCTAGTGGAAAGACCATGACCCTGGGAATCAAACAATCTAGGTTCTAATCCCTGCTCAGTCACTTGCCTGCAGTTTGACCTTGGGCAAGTCACTTAACTTCTTTGTGCCTCAGTTCCCTCATCTATAAAAAGGGGATTTAATAACTGTCACCCTCTCCCTCTTTTAAACAAAATCATGTTTAATTGCTTACTATGAGCCACGCACTCTACTACGTACTAGGGTACATTAGAAGCTCATCAGGTTGGACACAGTCCACATCCCCCATGAGACTTTCATTCTTAATCCACATTTTTACGTTTGTGGTAACTGAGGTGCAAAGAAGTAAAGTGACTTGCCCAAGAGCACACAGCAGACAAGTAGCGGAGCCTGGATTAGAACCCAGATCCATTTGACTTTTTTTTCTTATAATGGTATTTGTTAAGTGCTTACTATGTTCCGAGCACTGTTCTAAGCGCTGGGGAAGATAACAAGGGAATCACGTTGCCCCACCTGGGGCTCACAGTCTTCATCCCCATTTTACAGATGAAGGAACTGAGGCCCAGAGAAGTGAAACAGCTTGCCTAAGGTCACAGAGCAGACTAGTGGCAGAGCTGGGATTAGAACCCACATCCTCTGACTCCCTAGCCATGCTGCTTCTCTAACTTCCAGGCCCTATCCACCAAGCCCTGCTGCTTCCCTCCTCCTTTGATTTTCTTGTATCTACCCCAGTACTTAGTTCAGTTCTTGAAACATAGTAAGAGCTTAACAAATACCCCCATGCTTTTTCTCTTGCAAACTGTGAGCTCATTATGGGCAGGGGACATTGTCTGCTAATTCTGTTGTAT
Source organism: Ornithorhynchus anatinus (assembly GCF_004115215.2). NCBI lineage: Eukaryota > Metazoa > Chordata > Mammalia > Monotremata > Ornithorhynchidae > Ornithorhynchus > Ornithorhynchus anatinus. The sequence goes on along the minus strand of NC_041749.1, from coordinate 39,096,287 downwards.
TATACTCTGCTAAGCATTTAGTACAGTGCTCTGCACATAATAAGTCCTCAATAAATAATAATAGATTGATTATTATTATTATCATTAAACAAAGCTGAGATTAAAACCCTGATCCTCTGATTCCTTCACCTGTACCTTTTCCATTAGCCTGTGCTGCTTCTCTTAAGCTTTAGACAAGAGGAATCCTTTACCATGTGGAGATCTCTTCTGGATGGTTCTTAGGGGAGCAGGCTAGCACAGCAGAGCATAGCATGACAAAAACTAAATCCCCTCTCCAGAATCTCGCTGAGCAGAACTCGTTTCTGCTCTTTCCGACGGCTAGTAGAGAAACCAGTCTCCTTTCAGAATGTTCCAGAAGGTTCTGGCAAACCATCCCCGCGCCAAAACGCCTTGCGGCTTGTAATCCAAATTTCCTCCCTTACAATCCTCCTGTCAGCCATTTTAAAACAGCCTGCTCCAGCTATTGCTCTTTACTCCAACCCCTGATCAGGTCATATTTTGGCGGAAAACTCACAACTAGTAGCCAGGGACCAAAATGATAGGGAGAGAGATGAAGCCCCAATATGGGTATTTTTCCTCACTTAAATTATGAGCTCTGTAGGGGACAGGTTCTTATTTGATCTAATAATCTTCTATATAACCCTGTACCTTGCTAATAACACAAATCACTACTACTGTTACTCAAGGGATTTTTTTTTCACTTTTTCCTGTTCACCTGGATCATTCCTTGCATCAGTTGCATCATTTTTAAAAATAACGTTCACCTTGATGAATTAACTGTGTTTCAGGACTTCTTGCAATTTAATGTTAAGGATGATTTCTGTGTGATGCAGGAAGCCAGGCATGCTGCCTGTAGTGTAATCAGTTCTCCCAACTTGTAAAAGCCGGACACTGTCACACTTCATTGTGTTTAGTTTGGTCTGGAGTTAATGTCATAGTGGAGTCTTGATATTACCCGGGAAGTTCACTGAGGAGTAAAATGGCAGCTACTTTCTTGGTGGTTTTGCCAAGAGAGATCAAAAAAGCAGGGCCTGGGCTGGAAAAACAGATTTTATTTTTAGTGTTCAGCCTCTAGGTGGCAGTTTTACATACGCCTTTCCTTGTTCCTGATAGTATTGTACCGACGTGTTGGTTGGAAAATTATCATCTGGCCCTTGCGTGTTGCATTTTGAGAAAGTGTTATGAAGTGGTCTGTGGGACAAATCATAGTAGGGGCAATTCTGTTTATAGCAGAAGTGCTTTGAAAGTGAGTCATTCTTTGTATAGAATTTCCTTTTTCTTTCTCATGTGTGATTTTTCACTTAACTGAAAAACCAAATAGGATGGCTCCAGTTTAAAAAAGATTTTTTTTTTAAATCCCATTTTCTTGTAAGACCATTTCAAGGTCTCTTCTACCTGGAATGAAATACTCTTAAAGTTTATAAAGAAGTTAAAGAACTCACGGGAAATGCGAAATTTTAAAGACATGTAGTTTTCCTTCTGATCTAGAAAGCTGGATATTTCTTTTCACTCTCATTTATGTGAACCGAGAAGCAGGCAGCAACCATTACCTCTTTTGTTGTGTCTTTTTATCTCTTCAAACAGATGAATCCATATTTTCCTTCTAAACTTCCCCTCCCCCCCACCCTCCTCTCCTCTTGTTTGGAATATTTGATTTGCCTTCATGCCGGTTGGACTATCCACTTGACTCAAAGCCATTGACATTTAGGAAAGGAAATGGCCCTTTCCTTCCTTTAAGGGTGTTACAGAGATCTAACATCCATGGAATTGGGATGTGAATCTTGTATTTTCAGAACCCCGCCTACATGGCCCTCTGAAAGGAGTCAGTCAGAAAATTTGGGAAATGACACGGGAGCTTCAATCTTTCTCGGCCTTTTTTTAAAATGGTTTCTAAGTACTTATTATGTACCAGGCACTGTTCTAAGCGCTGGGGTAGATACAAGGTAAACAGGGTGGACACAGACTGTGTCCCACATGGGGCTTACATGGGGTTCTAATATTGAAAAGATTGATTTGGGATTGATCCCTAAAAGATTATAAGGGTGAGAAGGTGATGGGCTTCATGGGAGCAAATTGTTTCTGCTGTTTACTCCTGGATAGGAAGTTCTGTAAATTTTGTGAGAGCTGAGTCCACCTGTCCCTTTATTTACTAACTTTGCAAATAGGCAAGTCGAATTGGAACAACCAGATGAAAACAGACTCATTGCCAGATATGGAAAAGGAGAAATGAGTACTAAGTTCATTCCCCCTCACTACTTTTTCTCTTTCTTGTGCCACCTTCTTTCCAAGGCCTGAGATCTGTGAAGAATAGTCTATCGTGGAGGGAATTCTTGATAGATTCTTTTAGAGCTGGCCCATTTGTAATGTGTGGCGAAATTCTTTCTCTGGGTGTTCTTGGGAGACTTCAAAGTCCTGGGGATTTCGTGTACTTGGGAATTATGTGTAAGAGAGGATCAGATTGGTAGACATTTCTCCTGCTGTAAGCATCTGTAGTAATGATGATAATGCTGTGAGATAGCTTTCTTCTAAGAGCTCAAAGCAGCATGATTACTCAGTTTAGAACTTGTGTGTCTACCCTAATAAATCTTTCCCCAGAGTGGTGACAATTAGGTGTCTTATTAAGGCAGCCTTTGGTATGGTGTCTACCACTGAAACAAATGCAATCATCGATATTTGAGTGCTTACTGTGTGCTAAATACTACTGAACTAAGAACTTGGGAGAGTACAGTACACAAAGGAGCTTACAGTTTAGAGACAACAATCTATTATCTTGGCAAAAGTCATATTCCTGTGCCTTCACAGATTTATTTCAAGGTGCTGCTTTGTTGATGATCCTCACAGCTTATGTTAATCAAGTGGTTTCAATAGGAGTGAAGCATCTGATAACCTAGAACTGGCGCTAAACAGTTATTAGTAGTTGTAATAGTCGCCATAGTATTAAACACTTAATGTGTGCAGGGTCTGTGGCTCTTGCTAAATTATTCCAAGATCTACAGATCTATCCCTGACTTTTCCTTTCATCCCTAATGCTTTTTTTCCTGATGCTCATTCCTTAATCCTTTATTTCCCTTTCCTTAAACGGATAAGTGACCTTCCAAACAGTATGGTATATATTTCCTCCTTTAGGTCTGTCGTGTTCTCATCTGACTCTGTCATACCAGACATAGTACTTAAGACATTCATTGTAGTCTTCCATCGTGCGCCATCTTCTCATAGTTCTAGGACAGCTTACTAACGCCTCTCCTAACAGAGATTCACGATAGGCGGGCTTTGTGTTGCAACCACCTTCCCCAACCTTACTGGGCTGTGCACGTACAGAAGAACAGAAAGATTGTTGGTCTGGACCAGCCAGTCTGGAATTGACTCTGTCTAAATACAGGGAAAGGAGGACAGAAGCAAATGCAAGTGTGTAACACTGTGCCATTACCAATCTGGGCTACCTTTATGTTGACAGTGCTATGTGATCTTAACATTGCCAAAGTCACCATTGGACTGGTAATTACATCTCTGCCCCCCCCCTTTTTTTTTTTGGTTTAATTCCAGTTTCTTCTACTCTTCCAGAATCATGAATCATGTAGGAGCTATTTAAAACACTGGACTTAAACTCCAGTATGTAGTTTCATAACTTTCTTTAGGGTTTTGGTTTTTTGGTTTTTTTTCCCATTTGCTTTAAGAGTTTTCCTGACATCTCGTCGAATATACTTACCTTCCAGGGTAGGGAGAGAGATTTTTGAGAAACTGTTTTCCCAATGGTGCCTGAGAAATGCATTCAGAAGTGAAAGATAGATTAATATTATTTACCCTAGACCCTTGTGTAGCTCCTTTCAAACACAGATTTCCATGCAGTCCAAGCTTTCCTTATTTTTCCCGACACCCCATGGGAAGTCTAAATGTGACACTCACTGGCTAGTCATTCCTGGGCTTCACTAGAATATGAGCAAATAGCTTCTCGGGTTATCACCTTTGGCCCACAGCCAAAAGTAGTGTAAAGCGAGGTTGTGATGTGCCAACGGGAGGTACTTTATTCTCAGGTACAACCAGTCCGTAGACCTTTGACAACTGATTTCAAAAGAATTGAAAGTAGATTCAACGTGTGTGTGTGTGTGTGTGCACGCGCACGCACGTGCACCCGTGCGCCTGCAGTGGGGTGGAGAAAAAGCAGTTTTCTTGTCCAGTAGGAAATGGGTAAATTGCCAAACCACTGAGATCATCAGTGTTGACTCTGATTTAGGAATAAGATTAGAGTAGGAAAACTCTATGTGAACTAGTTGCAGGCCTGAGCCTGCTGTCTTCGGGTGATTTGTGAGTTGGCAGTAGCTGGCACCCATACAGTTGTGCCCCCTGAATGAGTTGCTAATGGCAATCAGATGGCTGCGGCGTGACTTGCCCGCCAATAGATGTGCGCAAATCCATGAAATGGATTTAACCTCTGACGCACCCTGGGGTTCCACAGTAGATTCTAGGGGGGGGACAAATGAAAATGACAGATGAAGATTTGTCTCCCAACTCAGAAACCCTCAATTTATTTTTATTTTACTATTATTTTATGCTATTTGTTAAGCGCTTATTTTATGCCAGGCACTGTACTAAGTGCTGGAGTAGATACACGTTAATTAGGATGACAAATGAAAATGTCTCCCAACTCAGAAACCCCCAATTTATTTTTATTTTACTATTATTTTATGCTATTTGTTAAGCACTTATTTTATGCCAGGCACTGTACTAAGTGCTGGGCTAGATACACGTTAATCAGGATGGACACAGGCCCTGTACCATATAGGGCTTACAGTCTTCATCTCCATTTCATAGATGAGGTAACTGAGGCCCAGAGAAGTGAAGTGGCTTACCCAAGGTCACACATCAGGGAAGTGATGAAGCTGGGATTAGAATCTAGATCCTTCTAACTCCCAGGCCCATGCTCTATCTACTAAGCCTCACTGCTTCTCTATCCTCACAGAGCCTCCAATAGGTCTCCCATCCATGTCTACATCAGATGTAAATTCCTCATCATCGCTTAATGGCATACAATTGGCTCTCTCCTCTTATCTAGTCTCACTCCTTTCCCACTACAACCCAGCCCACACAAGTCATTCCTGTAACATCGAATGATGAACTGTCCCTCACTTTTGTCTCTCAAGATGAGAAGCAGCGTGACTTAGTGGATAGAACCCAGGCCTGAGAGTCAGAAGGACCTGGGTTCTAATGCAGGCTCCTCCACTTGTCAGCTCTGTGTCCTTGGGCAGGTCACTTCATTTCTCTGGGCCTCAATTCCTCTACCTGTAAAATGAGGATTCAGACTGTGAGCTCTACATGGGGCAGGTACTGTGTCCAACCAGATTGCGTGGTATTTACCCCACCACTTAAAGCCTGGCACATAGCACTTAGCAAATACCATATATTTTTCTTATTATTATTATTATTCTTTCCATCATCCCCTTGCTCATGCCCTCCATCCAGTCTGGAATTGCCTCTCCCTTCATGTCTGACAGACCATCACTTTTTTTCCGTCTTCAAGCTCTACTTAAATCATATCTCCTCTAGGAAGCCTTTGCTGACTAATTTCTCATCTCCCTAATCTATTTTCTCCCTCCTAGGTCACCTATGCGCTTAACTTTGTACATACCCTCTAAGCACTTCGACATACACCCCATAGCCATTATGTACATATCCTTGTACTCCGTTGCTCTGTTACAGTCAACCAGACTGTAAACTTGTTGTGGACAGGGAATGTGTCTGCCTGTTATTGTACTGTACTCTCCCAAATGCTTAGTACAGTGCTTTGCACACAGTAAATGCTCAATAAATATGATTGACTTAGTGTTATAGCTGGCTCTGAATGGGCCGTAGATATCCCTATGCTCGGACTGACTGAGTTGTGCTTGCAAACTTGCTCTCTTTCTCTGCCTGTTGGGCAGTGCGAGCTCTTGACCAGAATCTGCTAGAAATCTCCGTTCTCTCATAGGGCTTATCTATTATCAGGCATTAATTCCTAAAGGAGGAAGTGGGGTCGTTTGATGCTTTTCAACAGAAGGAGAAAGGAAAAGGTCATGCTATCAGCATGCTCGGTTTTTCTCCCGCCCTCCAACCGTGATGGTCATGACCACAGGGAGGAGACATCTGTTGGAATGGGTTGTTCTTGACTGTTGTTTTTGGATTGGGTGCCTACCTAGGGTGGTCCCTATTTGACTGAGGGCAGTCCACTATTCCTGCCAAATCGGGTGGATGGGCAGGCTCTTCCAGCCCTGTTTCTTTGGTCACAGCTTTCCCTGTTTTTCACTTCTCCTTCTGATCCCACCTCGCCTCAACTCATGTTTGGAGGATGGGGCAGTAAGCATTTCAAACAGGAAATTGAGAGCCAGGAAAAAAGAGGCTGCAAATGCAAGGCAGGAAGGAGGTCTGAGGAGTAGGAGGAGAAAGAGAATGTTGGTTTGCAAATCTAAATAGAAGGAACTTGTCCCCTGGGTCTTGGCTGTCCACGGTACACACACGAGTTGCTTTGTGTAGCGGTGGTTTGAATCCCAATGAGTCAAAACATACTTTCAATTGCCCGAGCATATTTAGAAATGTGGGTGGAGAGTGCAGAGTTGTCAATGCAGTGAGACCATTGGTTGAGAGCAGAAATGAGTGGTTTTGGGGGCAGATGAGATTAAAGCCAGGCACACCTCATCTGCAGGATGCGATTTGAAGAATATAGTCTTTATCAGGAAAACTGGCTTGGTGGCAGCCTTCACTTACACTGTGGTTCTCCTGCTTCTAAAGCACAAATTCTGCCTCTCCTTTCCTCCTGCTGCTCTAAGCAATAGACCAGTGCCCTGGGTCAGGCTACAGAGCACCACCCCAGATTAAGGCCCCTGTAACCCTCATCTCATCTGTAACCCTTTCTAGGCAGGGAGTTTTTCAGGATGCTACACAATTGAGTTGGTATCCAAAGTGTGTTCCCTGTCTTACACCCTGGGATGGCTGCACTCAGAGGTGCTGATGCCCCAAATTGAGCTCCTCATCTCCCACTCAAACTCTCTCCTCCCCTCGACTTTCCTATCACTGTGGACACCACCACTATATCCTTCCGGTCTCACAAATCCAGAGTTCTAACATTATCCCTGTCTCATCTCTCTCCTCAGCCCATCTATTTAGTCAGTCACTAAATCCCTTCTGTCCTACCTTCACAGCATCTCTGGAATCCACCCCTTCCTCTCCAAACTGCTACCATACGGGTCCAAGCGCTTGTCATATCCTGTCTTGACTCGCTGACCATTTTTTAAAAAAATTATGATATTTAAGTGCTTACTGTGTGCCAGGCACTGTACTAACCACCGGGGTAGGTGCAAGACATTTAAGTTAGACACAATTCATGTCCCATAAGGGGCTCACAGCTTTAATACCCCTTTTGCAGATGAGGTAGCTGAGGCCCAGAGAACTGAAGTTACTTGCCCAAGGTCACACAGATTAGAACCCTGGTCTTCTGATTCTCAGGTCCGTGCTCTTTTCATTAGGCCACACTGCTGCTTTGCCTCTGGCCTCTCTCCTCTCTACTTCATACTTCACTCTGCTGCTCGTATCATTTTTCTAAAAAGTAACTTGTCAGATGTCTTCCCACTGCTCAGAAACCTCAAATAGTGATCCATCCTTGTCCACATGAAACATGAATTCCTCACCATAGGCTCTAAGACACTCAGCTTACTCCTTCTTACCTAACCTTGCTCTTCTTCCACTACAACTCAGCCGTCACACTTCACTTGTCTAACACCAAAGGATGTGTTGTCCCTTACACTTGTCTCTCACTACTGTCCCCTTGCTCATGCCCTCCCTCCAATCTGGAACTGCCTCTCCCTTCATATCTGACAGACCACTGTTTTTTTCCATCTTCAAGCCCTACATATCACCTATCGCCTTTTCTGACTAATCTCTCACCTCCCTTCTCTATTCTCTCCTTTTCTGAGTCATTTGTGCACTTAAATTTGTGTGTCCCCTCTAATCACTTTGATATTCACCCCACAGCCATTTATGCACATGTCCTTATACACTGTTGCTACCTGTAATTTATTTCAATGTCTGTCCCCCCGACTAGCTTGTAAACTTGTTCACATCAGGGGTTGTGTCTACACCACCTACTGTATTCTCTCCAGTGCTTAGTACATCAATAGATGGCATTAATGTCTTACTGCTTATAGACCTGCTTTCGTAGTAAGGTTCCTACTTTCTTATGGTATTTAAGTGCCTACTATGTGCCAGGCACGGTACTAAGCGCTGGGGTAGATATCAGGTATCAGAGTCCATATCCAACGTGGGGCTCACAGCCTTAATCCTCATTTTACAGGTGAGGTAACTGAGCTGTAGAGAAGTTAAATGACTTGCCTAAGGTCATACAGCCTACTCAACAAGAAATGCTTTCAGACCTGTCCTCTAGAAAGGGTTTGGGGCAGGAATGATGCCCGAGGAAGAGACACTGCTGGATGAGAGAGAAGGAAACAGGCTGGTGTTGAAGGTGATTCATGACCCAGCTGCTGGAGTATATTGACCCATTACAGAGTAATTTGACCCTGGTGAAGCTCATTGTTGGGGAGAGAGGAAAACAAAATTCCTGGCCCTGGGACTGAAGCACTGACTCTGAGGGGCAGCATGGCCTAGTGGATAGAGCATGGGCCTGGGAGTCAGAAGGACCTGGGTTCCATTGCTTGCTCTGCCACTTTTCTGCTGTGTGACCTTAGGTAAGTCACTTCACTTCTCTCAGCCTCAGCTACCTCATCTGTAGAAGGGAGATGAAGATGTGTGCCCTATGTGGGACAGGGACAGTGTCCAACCCAATTATCTTCCCCAGTGCCTAGTACAGTGACTGGCACATAGTAAATGCTTAAATACCACAATTATTATGGTAACATGTCTCCAGGTGCCTATCGGCGGCAACCGAGACTGGTCCACCCAACTGAACAAACACTGACTGATTGGGAATGGGGCTGACTTCTGAGAAGCATAATTTCTGAGAAGGAAAGAGAGTGCGTTGCCAGGCACTAGTAGACAGAGCTAGTGGCTAGGGGAATTACTGACATCTCTTATGCAGTAGTTGTTGTAAAATCAAAATTGGGAATCAATATTCCTAGTTTTCTTCTACTCTCTTTCCCCGTTTTGGGTATGAATAGGTACAGCGGGAAGAGGACGAGAGACTAAGGGACAGCAGGAAAAGATTTTTGATTGCATTTTGCCTGGGTTTTCCCGAAGATCAAAATGTAGGAACTGTGAATGCCCACAATTTTTCAGTCAAGGGGCTTCTGCATTCTCACCTCTTTAGTGAACTCCCTTTTGTCCTGCAGATCAAACCCAAAGTCTTAACTGCTCTTCCCAGAGTTACCCATCAGTGCAGTGAGATTTCACTGAGCTGCTGGGCAAAAGCAGCGTGGCTCAGTGGAAAGAGCCCAGGCTTGGGAGTCAGAGGTCATGGGTTTGAATTCCTATTCATTCAATAGTATTTATTGAGCGCTTACTATGTGCAGAGCACTGTACTAAGCGCTTGGGATGAACAAGTCGGCAACAGATAGAGACAGTCCCTGCCGTTTGACGGGCTTACAGTCTAATCGGGGGAGACGGACAGACAAGAACAATGGCACTAAACAGCGTCAAGGGGAAGAACATCTCGTAAAAACAATGGCGACTAAATAGAATCAAGGCAATGTACAATTCATTAACAAAATAAATAGGGTAACGAAAATATATACAGTTGAGCGGACGAGTACAGTGCTGTGGGGATGGGAAGGGAGAGGTGGAGGAGCAGAGGGAAAAGGGGAAAATGAGGCTTTAGCTGCGGAGAGGTAAAGGGGGGATGGCAGAGGGAGTAGAGGGGGAAGAGGAGCTCAGTCTGGGAACGCCTCTTGGAGGAGGTGATTTTTAAGTAAGGTTTTGAAGAGGGAAAGAGAATCAGTTTGGCGGAGGTGAGGAGGGAGGGCGTTCCAGGACCGCGGGAGGACGTGACCCGGGGGTCGACGGCGGGATAGGCGAGACCGAGGGACGGCGAGGAGGTGGGCGGCAGAGGAGCGGAGCGTGCGGGGTGGGCGGTAGAAAGAGAGAAGGGAGGAGAGGTAGGAAGGGGCAAGGTGATGGAGAGCCTCGAAGCCTAGAGTGAGGAGTTTTTGTTTGGAGCGGAGGTCGATAGGCAACCACTGGAGTTGTTTAAGAAGGGGAGTGACATGCCCAGATCGTTGCTGCGGGAAGATGAGCCGGGCAGCGGAGTGAAGAATAGACCGGAGCGGGGCGAGAGAGGAGGAAGGGAGGTCAGAGAGAAGGCTGACACAGTAGTCTAGCTGGGATATAACAAGAGCCCGTAATAGTAAGGTAGCCGTTTGGGTGGAGAGGAAAGGGCGGATCTTGGCGATATCGTAGAGGTGAAACCGGCAGGTCTTGGTAACGGATAGGATGTGTGGGGTGAACGAGAGGGACGAGTCAAGGATGACACCGAGATTGCGGGCCTGCGGGACGGGAAGGATGGTCGTGCCATCCACGGTGATGGAGAAGTCTGGGAGCGGACCGGGCTTGGGAGGGAAGATGAGGAGCTCAGTCTTGCTCATGTTGAGTTTTAGGTGGCGGGCCGACATCCAGGTGGAGACGTCCCGGAGGCAGGAGGAGATGCGAGCCTGAAGGGAGGGGGAGAGGACGGGGCGGAGATGTAGATCTGCGTGTCATCTGCGTAGAGATGGTAGTCAAAGCCGTGAGAGCGGATGAGTTCACCGAGGGAGTGAGTGTAAATGGAGAACAGAAGAGGGCCAAGAACTGACCCTTGAGGAACTCCAACAGTTAAAGGATGGGAGGGGGAGGAGGCTCCAGCGTAGGAGACCGAGAATGATCGGCCAGAGAGGTAAGAGGAGAACCAGGAGAGGACAGAGTCCGTGAAGCCAAGGTTCCTACTCTGCCACTTGTCAGTTGTGTGACTGTGGGCAAGTCACTTAACTTCTCTGTGCCTCAGTTACCTCATCTGTAAAGTAGGAATTAACTGTGAGCCTCATGTGGGACAACCTGATTACCCTGTATCTACCCCAGCGCTTAGAACAGTGCTCTGCACATAGTAAGCGCTTAAATACCAACATTATTAAAACATGAAGACCCTAACCTGTTTTCCTATTGAGGTTGTATACTGCTAACAACCCAGCCTCCTCCAAGATACAAAACCCAGTCCTATAGATTTCCTGCCCACCTGGTCCCCACAGAGGGAATGGAGAGACAGGAGAGGGACAGGAAAACAGTGACAGCAGACAACTGAGTGGCAATCCGGTTGAGGGCAGGGTGGGATGTTTTGCATTGATGTGGGACCCTTCCCTATTCTCTACCTGCAGACTCCAACCTTCTTATCTCCTGCTGCAGTCCAGCTCACATTCTCCCTTCCCGGCAAGCTCTTTTCAACCCTGATCGGTTTTGTGCCCTTGCCCAGGCCTTGCCATATTAGAATAGCCAGGCTCCTCCCGACTACTATACCACCTCCTCTCTTCCAGCCTGTAAATCATAGCTCAGGCTCAGCCTTTTCAGGAAGTGCTCCCCAATTAATCCCACTCATCTTCTTTCCACCTGGAAAATTTGCAACCTTTGATAAATTCTTATAATGTACTTAGTCTGTACAATTATTCTGGTGATTCCTTTGGCCATCTTGTGTCCATTGTCTTTTAGTCTCCTCAAGTCAGATTATGGATTTTAATCCATTCCACTTCAGTCCATGTGACACTGCTGCTCAGAACATTTTTCTATCAAACTGTTCAGTCCATATTTGTCCATTCCTCAAGAAGCTCCAGTGGTTGCCCATCTAGATTGTGAGCTCATTGTGGGCAGGAATGTTTCTGTTATTATATTGTACTCTCCCAAGTGCTTAGTACAGTGCTTTGCACAGAGTAAGTGCTTAATAAATACAATTGAATGAATGAATCCACCTCTGCTTCAAACAGAAACTCCTTGCCTTCAGCTTTAAATCACTCAATCACCTTGCCCACCTCATCTTACCTCGCTGCTTTCCTACCATACCCAGGCAACACACTTCACTCCTCTGATGTCAACACTCCTCTGTTGTACCTTGATCATGTCTATCTTGCCACCAACCTCTTACCCATGCCCTGCCTCGGACCTGGAATGCCTTCCCTCCTCATATCCAACAGATGATCATTCTCCCCACAATTCAAAACATTATTAAAATCACATCTCCTCCACGAGGCCTTCCCTGACTAAACCCTCATTTCCTCTTCTGCCACTGTCTTCTGCATCATTCTTGCAGTTGGATTTGCACCCTTTATTCAAACATATTCAAACATCCCCCCCACCCCAAGTCCCAAAAGCATTTATATACATATCTGTAATTCGTTTATATTAATGCCCGCCTTCCCCCGCTAGACTGTGAGCTTGCTGTGGTCAGGGAACATGTCTACCAACTTATATTCAAATGCTTGGTACAGTGCTCTGTACATAGTAAGTGCTCAATAAATACGATTGATGTACTTGTATCCTTAATAGTTGAGCACAGTGCACTGAGTTGAACACTTGTTGATGGTGGAGATTGTCAGACTGAAGTAGGAAATATGGGTGTCTGGAACTTGTTTCTAAATGAATCTGATGATGTAACGTTCTGTTCATATTATGTTGGAGAAGCTCATGATCATCAAAAATACTTGCAGGTATGTATCCAAGTGTCCAAACATCCAGTGGCCCAGGAGTTAGAGACATCTCCTCCTCCTCCTTTCTCCCAAGCCTCTTCTGGGTGGAAGTGGCCAAGCTGAAGAAGAGAGAAGGGAGAGATTTTGTTCTTCTAGGAGCAGTGAAAACAGACTGTGCTTTCTAGGCTAGCAAAATCTTGATTCCTGTTTCTGTGCAGGTACTATATGTCCACACAGTGCATACTCCCAGAGTATAGCAGTTGATACAGCACTGCTGCTTTTGGGTTTCCTGAGAGTCTTTTTAAGTGTGGGTTACCTATCTGGTAGAATGCCTCCCAAAATTCAATTAAACCTTTGCCCAAACTGAGGTAGAGTGAGGAAGTAGATGGCTGCAAGTCAGGAATGCAGGGTTTCTTTTCTGGATCTGCCTGCCACTTCTCCCTCACTGTGACCCTGGGCAGGTTTTCCTTGCCTCCCTGTGTCAGCTTTTTTTTTTTTCCCCTCCCGGTAAATCAGGGACCATTAATGGGCTGGCAGCACTTATCTCTGTAAAATGGAAGGGCTTACTGTAAGCTTAAAATGTGATTTTGTGTTCTCCTGGGGAAAAAAGGTGCAGGATAACAGAGAGAGCCCAGGCCTAGCTCCCATGCTGAACCCTTTAATTCAAATTCTTTCCTTGTTCCGGAGCCTCATTTGGGGAAGCTCCCCAGCCCCCATTAGGGTTACCTTTACCATTATCTACTTCTTTGCTTCTGAATTTTTACCACCCTTCCTCCCATTTCTCTGCAGGCCAGGCATCATTACCATGCAGGCGATATCTGAAGAGGACCGAAGATTGTGGATGGAAGCCATGGATGGCCGAGAACCCGTAAGTGGGAAAATTGATTATGCGCCACTTGAAACCTCATCTCCTTGTATCTGCAAACCTCTGCCACAGTCCTTTACTTACGCTGATTCTTTAGCAGAGCGGCACCTGGAACCTACTTCCCCTTTACATTGGCCTGAAAATGTTGAATAAATGGTATTTATTGAGTGCTTACTATGTGCAGAGCACTGTATTAAGCGCTTGGGAGATTACAACAGAATTAACAAATGTGTTCTCTGCTCGCAATGACCTTTTGAACTAGAGGATTTTTGTTTTGGCTCTGATCTTGGACTTGATGCTGTCTTTAATTGAAGAGTTAGTGAGCTAATGATAATTAAGGGGCTGACTAGCCAATCAGTGGATAGTCCTGTGCCTTTTCTTCCATTTCCCCCAAGCCACTGCACCTCCAGCAGAGGCTGGGCAGGAGGAAGGAAAACAAGGTGGAACTCAAAACAATCAGGGTCATTCCCTTTAGAAGCTGTAGGTAAGAGTTTGGGAGGAAAGAAGGTTGAAGTTATTTGCCTATTAGTGACTATGTCCTAGGACATTAGTGTGCTTATGAAGAAGCAGATCCAAATTAAAGCCACTATAGAGAAGGTCCTGGGAAGGCCATCAGAAGTGGTTTATTTTAATTTCCTGCCTCTTTGTGGACTAGGGGTTGAACTATATAAACAGTTGTAAAGTGGGCCTCTCTGTATTACCATGACTGACCCCCCCCCCACCCAATCCAGTGTTGGAAATAATATGATAGTAATTATTATGTTATTAAGCATTTACTATGTGCTAAACACTGTTCTAAGCACTGCAGTAGATAGAAGGTAATCAAGTTGGACACAGTCTCTGTCCCACATGGGGCTCAGTCTTAATCTCCATTTTATAGGAGCGGTAATTGAGGCACAGAGAAGTTAAGTGGTTTACCCAAGGTTACACAGCAGACAAGTGGTGGAACAGGGATTAGAACCCAGGTCCTCTGCCTCCCGAGCCTGTGCTCTTGCCACTAGGCATAAGATGAAACCAAGATTAGAACCCAGGTCCTCTGGCTCCCAAGCCTGTGCTCTTACCCCTAGGCATACAATGATCTTTCTCCCAGGCCTGGGAACCACAGTCTGTCAGCCTAGGACAGTGATTCAGATAAAAGCCAACCTTCAGTTGTCAAGCCTTAATGACCGTGGCCTCAGTTTGACTTTACCCCTGAATGTTGTCAATAATGTGGCGTGGTTAGCTGAGGGGGAAGATATTTAGTAGTGGCCCAATGGTTTATCGACAGCATTTCTTTTCAAGACTTCCAAGGTGACTCACTGAATCTGTAGAACTTAAAGATTTGGAAGCCCAGAGCTTTGTTCTCGTTTGCCTCATTGTACCTATTGATGGCTTGAAGGTGACTTCCTGGAGCCCCCACCATGACACATGGTAATTTATGAGTTATTAAAATCCCCCTTAAGGAATTCTTAATTTGAACAGTCACTGGAGTGTGTCTTTGCATCCAGGTGAGAAGGTTGCAGATGGCAGAGATTAAAAAGACTGGAAGCTGCCAAAATGCAGGCGGATTGCCTTTTCTCTCCTTTCTTCTGATTTTACTGGCAGAAGAGTTCCCTCTCAGAAGTAGTCTTTTGGTTTTGTAAGCTGAGTCAAATTCTGCACTCTTCTCCCATATGTACAATCACTCATCAGTCTAGCTGAGCATGCACAGATAATCCTGGGTGAGCCTTCCATTCTTGGTAATGCTTTTCATGGGACAACAGGTGCTTTTTCCTTTTTAATGGCATTTGTTAAGCACTTAGTATGTATCAGGCACTGTACTAAGCCTGCAATAGAAACAGGTTAATCCCCATTTTATAGGTGAGGTAACTGACTCCCAGAGAAGTGAAGTGACCTGCTTAAGATCACAGCAGGCAAGTGGCAGAGCCGGGACTAGAACCCACGTCCTCTGACTCCCAGGCTCGTGTTCTTTCCATTAGGCCACACTGCCCCAAAAGACATGAAAAATAATTTTTCAAATTCTCCACCTTTCAAGTAGAGCCCCCTTCTCTCTTGCAGACCAGAATGTTCTTTGTAGCACAGCGTATTTAGCTGTTGAAGCGAAAGTGAGATCATCTCTCCTCTTCTCATTCCCTCCAGAACTGGCAGGAAATTGGATCATAACTTTATATTCTTTTATTTGTTTTTGTTTCTTCTTTGTCTGTCATGAGAACAGGATGTCAGATGCAAGGTTTCCTCTTCCAGGTGTATGTGTGTGTGTTTACATGGGCTTAATCCAGTTACACAGATCGGTGCATGCCAGTATATTCAGGGCCTAAAATAAATCTTTGCCTTTCCCATCATTTACCCCAGAAAAACAAATCCCCTTGAAATTGAAAAACTTGGGACTGTTGGCCGACACGCGATTTTCTTTTAGCTGCTTAATGTGGATGTGAAAATGAGTGGGGGGGAATGAATCAATGGGAATTTTGTCGACCAAAATTTCTGTGGGTCCTGACGTTTATTTGTTTTCCAAGCTGTTCTCGAAGCAGTGGAACGGGCCTGGGTCCCTGGGGCGTAACATCCAGATTAGGTCGGCTCTGGGGCAGAGGAGTCATGACTGTGGCTTGCTACTGGGTTCCTCTAAGCCCTGGGTGGTCCTGGAGTTCAATGGGTCTGGAGCTGGGCCCTGCTAGGGGCTCCACTGGCTGTGGTATTTAAGTGCTCATTATGTGCCAGGCACTGTACTAAGTGCTCGGAATGATACAAGTTGGACAGAGTCCCTTTCCCACATGGGGCTCACAGTCGTTCAGTGGTATTTACTGAGCGCTTACTGCATGTAAAGCACTATACTAAGCACTTGGGAGAGTACAGTACAACAGTGAACAGACACATTCCCTCCCCACAAAGAATTTACAGTCCTAATCCCCATTTGACAGATGAGGGAACTGAGGCCGAGAGAAGTGAAGTGACTTGCCAAAGTCACACAGCAGACACTTGGAGGAGCCGAGATTAGAACCCAGAACCTTCTGACTCCCAAACACGTGCTCTATCCACTAGGCCATGCCGACTGGTTCTAATTTAGGAGTCTTTCAAGGTATCGTGGGATGCCTACCATCCCTTGAATTTATTTACCTTCACTCCTGGGACTGCCGTCCACCGCAGTCTCTGCTGATGGAGTAGAAGGGGTGCTCATTCCTGCTACCACCCCTGGGGTCTGGTGATTGTCATCTAATGCAAGATGTTTCCCAACTGTGGCCGGCATCAAGATCTTCTAAAGGCCAGGTAGAGTCTTCTAGAAGACATTGGTGTCATGGAAGACAGCCCTCTAGACTGTAAAATCATTGTGGGCAGGGAATGTGTTATTGTGTACTTTCCCAAGCACTTAGTACAGTGCTCTGCACACAGTAAGTGCTCAGTAAATACTATTGGCTGACTGACTCTTTCCCCTTGCTCGTGAACAGAAGGTTTCAGAGAGGGAAGAATTAATGGCCGTAATGGCTTTTTAAAAAAAGGTATTTAAGTGCTTACTATGTGCCAGGCACTGTACTAAGTACTGGGTTGCTAAGTACTGGATTACAAGGTAATCAGGTCCATGTCCCACATGGGGCTCAAAGTCTTAATCCCCATTTCACAGATGAGGGAACCAAGGCCCAGAGGAGTTTAGTGATTTGCCCGAGATCACACAGCACATCTGGGTTTAGAACCCAGGTCCTTCAGTCTCCCAGGCCTGGGCTTTATCCACTAGGCTGCACTGACTGCTTCTTGTGGGCAGGTTCCTGTGTCTACCACCTCTGTGGTATTGTACTCTCCCAAGCGCTTAGTACAGTGCTCTGTACTCAGGATGTGCTCAAAAATACCGTTAATTGATTGGTACTCAATTTTGAATGGCTTTAATTTAGGGGAAGACAAGAGTTATGTTGTTGTTGTTGTATGCCATGTATAAATGGGGCTTTGTAATTGGCAGTTATCTAACAACAGGATCATGCACAGCAACGAAACTCCCTGGTTTAAACTAGCTTTGGTCTAGCCTCAGCACTTGGTACAGTGCTTTGCACATCCCAGGCATTCAGTAAGTACAGTTGCCTGGCTTATTCTGAGGAAATGATTGTTACAGTTTTGTGTACCTCTGTCTCTAAAAGCAGCCCCAAGAAAATTGATTTGTCTTACCAGGTGACCCTGCCGTGTTTATCAAGGAGAGAAATCCCAGTCCAACTTCCTTTGATTTTAATCTCCCAAGCTGGCGGCCGATCAATGTGGGAGCTCTTTGTAGTTTTTTTAATGGTATTTGTTAAGCATTTTTTATGTCAAAAACTGTTCCTATTCTGGGGTAGGTAAAAGTTAATTAGGTTGGGCACAGTCCCTGTTCCACATGGGACTCAGTCTAAGCAGGAGGAAGAACAGAGGAACTTTTCTATGCCTCAGTTAAGTGACTTGCCCAAGGTCACATGGCAAGGAGTTGAGAGAGCCGGAATTAGAACCCAGGTCCTCCGACTCCTAGCCCGTGCTCTTTCCACCAGGCCACAGTGGTCCTCCGAATACTTGTCTCAGTATGTTGAAAGCTGGTTGAATTTGGTCCTTAATCAACTTCTTCATTGTCATAACTGATCAGCACCTTACTTTTCTTCCCTCTTACTTCCCCTATGGGAAGGTGCCATCATTAAAATGTCCTACAACCCAGAAATTTGGGATCTTGATCAGCAGGAGAACTGAAGATGGGATTTTTTTGGTGTCCCCAGAGGGAACCGTGTTAGTTCCAGCTTTAGGAGAGGCCAGAATCAGGCAGTTTGCATTGTGGGGAGGAGTGGAATGAGGCAGGCATTTTATCAAATTTGGGAATGGAATTGGTCAAATGTGGAGTAAGCATTTCGGTGTTAGTGCCCAAAGTTTCAAATATTCATGTTGCCATGCTCTCCTCTTTGATTTTTTTCCCAGCAATGTTTCTATTCAATGAGCTTCACGAACAAAAAAAACAACACCTCTCCCCGTCCTAAAACACAAGGCTCGAGACCACTACCTTTTGTCCTGTCAAAAAATGGTAGGATGGGGTTAGTAGAGTGGTTATAAGAAAGGGCTGAGCAGTATCCAGGGTGTGATCCTGGGTTAGAAACTAACTAGTCGCCATCGCTCTCGGTTGTTGTGTGGTCTTGACCATATGCCTAGAAAAAGCTGATGAATTGGGATTTTTTTGGAAGGCAAGAAGGAAAAACAGAAAATTGAGCCGAGATCCCATGAGGTAGAAAAATGCCCTTCTGCGATTACCCAGTGGACGCTATGAGGCTTAACCTTAAATCTAAAAAGAACATGCCCTCAGTGAAACCGAGGAAATCACATTGACATTCTTGGGTTTGTCCCTTTCCTTAGGAAGCAGGGTGAAATTCTTTTCTAAAAAGGGACAATATTTGGAACCCATTTATGGGCTTTACTGTTTCTCTTCCTTCTGGGTTCGCAGTAAGGATGAGCAAACGGTATTGGACCAAGAAACCGGTGTGAGGAGCCATATGTCTTCTGTCTCATTTTTAGGTTTCCTAGGCTATGGAATTTTTTGGGGGGTGCTGGTGGAAAATATAGCAGCATGTAACTCTTTATGTCTTTGGTTCTCCCCTCATCCCCCAAACAGTGGGGTGGGGTTGGGGTCAGAGGTCTTTGCCATCTGCTAGCTTTCCTTTGGCTTGTGGGAAACATAGCTGTGGTCAAAGGAATAGTCCCTAGTGGTCAAGCTTCCACATAAGAGAAACCATGTCCATTGGCAACCTGCTCAAGGAGACAAGGGTAGACTAGGCCCATGGAATCTCAACCATCTTCTCTCTCCCACAGGTAGTCCCCTCCCCTCACATCAGACTTCCATTTAGAATTTTTAAAATCCATATCCCCAAGCTGTGGACCGAGTAGGGACAACTTGAAAATTAATTACAGTTCAGAAACTGCACTACGGATGCAAACGTGTTCCAGATTTTCTTGGTCTGGTATTTTGGCCGGTTCTGGCTGCCTCACATCCCAAGACAAGGAACCCTAGTGAATTGCCAGTACCTTTGGAAAGCTTTGGATGTTTTAGTGATTTCCATGGCTCGTGTTTATAGCGCTGTGTTCTGGAAAACTTATAGAGGAAATAGTCTTCTGGGGCTTCTCTGGTGGAGCTATGAAAGGAGAACAAAACTGATTACGGCAGGGTCATTGTTTCCAAGAGGGTGAATGGTAGATGGGGAGCAGGGACAAACAAGGAAAATAGATGAAGGGGTTAGGAAGTTTCAGAGGGCATCGTCACTGGGGTTTGTTTTTCTTTTTTTTTTTTGAGAATTTTTGATGCAGGAATCCTCTGAGGCATATCAGTGTCAGGTAGTTGTAGGGTTTATAGTGAGACCTCCCTTCCTCCTCTCTCGCCCCGCTCCAGTCTATTCTTCACTCCGCTGACCGGCTCATCTTCCCGCAGAAACGATCTGGGTGTGTCACTCCCCTTCTTAAACAACTCCAGTGGTTGCCTATCGACCTCCGCTCCAAACAAAAACTCCTCACTCTTGGCTTCAAGGCTCTACATCACCTTGCCCCTTCCTACCTCTCCTCCCTTCTCTCTTTCTACCACCCACCCTGCACGCTCCGCTCCTCTGCCGCCCACCTCCTCACTGTCCCTCGGTCTCACCTATCCCGCCGTCGACCCCCGGGCCACATCCTCCCGCAGTCCTGGAACACCCTCCCTCCTCACCTCCGCCAAACTGATTCTCTTCTCCTCTTCAAAACCCTACTTAAAACTCACCTCCTCCAAGAGGCGTTCCCAGACTGAGCTCCTCTTCTCCCTCTACTCCCTCTGCCACCCCCCCTTTATCTCTCCGCAGCTAAATCCTCTTTTTCCCCTTTTCCCTCTGCTCCTCCACCTCTCCCTTCCCATCCCCACAGCACTGTACTCGTCCGCTCGACTGTATATATTTCCATTACCCTATTTATTTTGTTAATGAATTGTACATCACCTCGATTCTATTTAGTCGCCATTGTTTTTACGAGATGTTCTTCCCCTCGACTCTATTTATTGCCATTGTTCTTGTCTGTCCATCTCCCCCTATTAGACTGTAAGCCCATCAAACGGCAGGGACTGTCTCTATCTGTTGTCGACTTGTTCATCCCAAGCGCTTAGTACAGTGCTCTGCACATAGCGCTCAATAAATACTATTGAATGAATGAATGGGACTCCTGCTCCTTGGCAAGGGCTTGATCCTGGGATCCAAGCCCAGGTCCATTAGACCCAGTGGATGTCCAGTAATTTCATTACTCCTAAGATTTTAGTAGCCTCCATCTGCAGAAAATCAGGAGTGTTTCTCTGTGTGTACTCTTTGGCTTAAAATTTTCCCTGTTGCCGATTCTCTGAGACTTAGGCCCCGCCATGTTAAGATCATGGATGCCGTAATGACAGGATGTTTTGATGGGAATTCGGTGTTCTCACCGAGGCAGACACTGTGCCCGATTCTTTATGCCAAATAGGGTCAATCGTGTTGGCTTGGACTATATGAGGAAAAAACAGGCAGTGTAAAAACAGGTTTGGGTGGAACTGGAGGAGTCTGAGGTAAAGGGGATAATGGAAAAACAGCAATGGATTGGGCTTTTGGGAAGTCCTAAAGGCATCCTGTCCTGCAGGAGAGCAATGCTTAGGCTCATTTTAGGGGAGCTCTGAGGAGATAGTTACATCTCTGCTGGTCCTAGGGAGCCAGCATCACTACAGGGTGACAGTAGATTGCAGTTGTGGCTCCATCTGCAGAAATGTTTGGAGAGCCCGTTTTCCTAAGCGCGCTTTCCCCACCCCTCATCTGTCTGTGTATATTTTGGATCCAGCACAGGGATAGCATGCTGCCTCATTTCTTTGCAGCAGAGTTGCAAGAAGAGAGGCTTTAAACTGTGTGTGTGCGTGCAACTGACCCAGACAGGGAGAAACCCAACCACAGAAGGGAAGGGACCAAGAGAAAGAGGGAGCCAGCTGTTTGGGGTTTTACTGTGGAAGTGGTTTTCTTGTCAGAACTGACATTTATCTTATCTGGATATTTTCCTGGGTTTTCTTTTTCCCCCATGCGACGGCGAAGACAGACCGTCTTTTTTAGTGCAAGTTCTTCAAAACCGGTTACTTGTTTTTGGAGATCTAATCAATCACTGGCATTCATTGAGGGCTTACTATGTTCAGAGCACAGTACTAAGCCCTTGGGAGAGTTCAATCCCACAGAGTTGGTAGACACATTCCCTACCCACAGTGAGCTGACAGTCTAGAGGGGGAGATGGACACTAAAATGCATTACGGATATTATTGTAAATTCATTCAATCGTATTTATTAAGCACTTACTGTGTGCAGAGCATGGTACTAAGCGCTTGGGAAAGTACAATACAACAATAAGCAGTGACATCCCCTGCCCACAACGAGCTCGTAGTCTAGAGTCGGGGGGAGACAGACATCATTACAAATAAATAAAATTACGTGAATGTTGTGGGGCCGAGGGTAGGGTAAACTTGTCTACCAACTCTGTTGTACTCTCCCAAGTCCTTGGTACAGTCTTCTGCACACAGCAAACCCTCAGTGAATACCACTGATTGAATATCAAGTGTTTGAAGGGTACAGATCCAACTGCATAGGTGATGCAGAAGGGAGAGGGAGTCGGGAAATGAGGGGAGGCCGGGGAAGGCCTCTTGGAGGAGATGTGATTCTTAATAAGGCTTTGAAGGTGGGGAGAGAGGTGGTCTGTCATACATGAAGGCGGAGGGACTCCCACACCAGAAGGAGGACATGGGCAAAGGGTCAGTGGTGAGATAGGCGAGTTTTGAAGTACAGTGTTAGAGGAGTGAAGTGTGTGGGCTGAGTTATAGTAGGAAATCAGGCAAGTAAGGTAGGAGGGCGAGAGCTGATCGAGTGCTTTTAAAGCCGATGGCAAGGAGTTTCTGTTTAATTCAGAGGTGGTTGGGGAGCCACTGGAGCTTCTTGAGGAGTGGGGAGATGTGGACTGAATTACTTTTTTAGAGAAGTGATCCAGAGAGAGGCTTTTCCGGGAGATTTGCAGAGCCGCAACATTTTGTTTGGCTTTTCTAGGGGATCGTGTCTTCATCTTTCCTATACTCCATGAAATAGACACTTCTCCATTATCTAATTTTTATATGATATTTATCAAGCACTTACTCTGCCAGCAAAGCACTATTCTATCCTTTCTTTTCTAAACACTGGGGGAGATACAAGTTAATCAGGTCAGACACAGTTCCCTGTCCCACGTGGGGCTCTCGGCCTAAGTAGGAGGGAAAATAGGCTGATCGAATCCCCAATTTATAGATGAGGAAGCCGAGGCCCAGAAAAATTGTGATTCTGTTTTGCCATATCATGACATGAATCGTTACGAGCTCTGGGGTTCATCTGGATCCCCCTACATTACCGAAATACCCCTGTAGGTGAGTCTGGGCCTAAGCCTGTGGCCCTGATTGTGAGGAAATGAAGCTCGCAAGCTGCGAGCTTCGTTGTGCGCAGGGAATGTGTCATTTGATGGCATCGTACTCTCCCAAGCGCTTAGTACAGTGCCGTGCGCACAGTAAGCACTCAATAAATAGGATCGACTGACGGAAAAAAGGCTCGGAACATGCCGGCCAATACTGCGTGTGCGCCTTCTGAATCCGACTCCACACGCAGCGGTGAGCCAGGCCCACGGGAGGACTTCGGCTGAGTTCACGGGGACTCCCGAAGAGCTTCCAAGGGTAAATGAGGAAGGGGGCTCTGCCCAGAAGCTGCGGAGAAGGGGCTTGTGCTCTGCGTTGGGAGGAGGAAAGGAAATCCAGGTTGGGAGTGCAGATTTAGTCTTGTTGGCCCACTAGATGGCGGCCTCAGACCAAAGGGCCCTTCCACCTCCTCTGGAGAACCCAGTTTCCTCAACGGGGGAGAGTTGCTCTCAAAAAGTCCCATTGCTTATATTGGAAGACCTTGGCTAGGGTCTGGAAATGCACCCAGCTGCGACCTGGTAGCCAGGAAGTTGCCCCCTCCACACTAATACAGTTCTTTGCTTATAGTGAAGCAGCCTGGCTCAGCGGAAAGAGCCCGGTCTTGGGAGTCAGAGGTCATGGTTTCGAATCCCGGCTCAGCCACTTGGCAGCTGTGTGACTGTGGGCAAGTCACTTCACTTCTCTGTGCCTCAGTTCCCTCATCTGGAAAATGGGGATTAAGACTGTGAGCCCCACGTGGGACAACCTCATCACCCTGTATCTACCCCAGCGCTTAGAACAGTGCTCTGAACATAGTAAGTGCTTCACAAATGCCAGCATCATTATTATTATTAGTGAACCCTCTGTTAACTTGTTTTTTCTAATTGGATGATGATGTTGACAAAGATCTGAGATTTGGCTTTTTTTGTGGTATTTAAGTGCTTATTCCAGGCACTGTACTAAGTATTGGGGTAGATACAAGTTAATCAAGGCAGACTCCGCCGTGCCCGACATGGGGCTCATGGCCTTAATCTCCATTTTATAGATGAGGGAACTGTAGCCCAGCGAAGTTCGGAAGTTAACTTCACTTGCCCGGGATCACACAACAGCCAAGTGGCAGAGCTGGTATTAGAACCCAGGCCTTTCTGACTCCCAGGCCCGTGCTCTATCCTTTAGGCCACGCTGCTTCACATGACTCCTAACGCTTCTGTCTTTACAGCACAGTGTAGCAGTGGTTACCACCTTTCAAACCGCTTGTGAGAGCTGAAGCCCAACACCACCTAATCCTTTGTTAAATCAACATCCTTTGTTTCGTAGGAAGCTTAACAATGCCCCTCTATACCTTGGAACAAGATCAGTTTGTAAAGATTCTCTTAGAGTAAAGCTTCCGTGGATCAGAAAGTAATTTAAAAAAAATCCGAAAATGAGGTAGACGCTACTGTGCACATAGAACTGAGATACGCAGTAATTCTTTGGTGAGTAGCCAAAAGGAGAGAGGAACTTTGAAAAAGAAAGGACGAAACCAGGCCCTTCGTGACTCTGCTTCCTGGCTCTCTTTTCCCCTTCCGGGCTGGAGGGGGCTCGCCGCCTCTTTCTGCACAGGAGCCTAGCCTGGATGAAAAAAGTGAGATGGAGGGCATTTGGGCCTGGGAGTCGGAGGATCCGGGTTCTAATCCTAGCTCTGCCACTTGCCTGCGGTGTGATTTTGGGCAAGACAGTTTACTTCTTTGCACCTCAGTCCCCTCATCTATAAAATGGGGATTCTGTTCTCCCTCATACTTTGACTGCGAGCCCCATGTGGGACCTATTTATCTCATATCTACCCCAGCACTTAATATAGTGCTTGACACATAGTAAGCAATTAACACGTACCACAATTGTTGTTGTTGTTTCTCTCGTAAGAATAGAAAGTTTGCCTCACTAGCCAAATGAACCTTAGCTCTGTTCTGTGAAGCAGTCTTTAACTGCTCAAAGCTAAAGTTTTGCAATTAATTCAGGCATTTCCAGGCTTTCATGTTACCATGGTGATTGACTAGGCTCCTATTGGAAAAACTCGACTTTTGTGGGGAGTTTGCAGGAATAAAAACAACCCACCCTGAATCTGAGGGATAAAAGACAGTCTGGTAAGGAGGGACCGTTGGGGTCTAATGGCAGGGCTGAGGGCAAGAATAAAAACCCTTAAAGCCCTTTTAAGTAGCAGAGTAAGGTTGAGCTCTTTCCTTGCTCAAAGAAGAGCTAGTGTGGTCTCATTCTCCCAGGGAGAGAGTGGTTGTGCCATACTGGCAAAACGGTGTGAGCTTGTTGTGGGCAGGCAATGTCACTGTTTATCTTTGTATAGTTGTATGTACTTTCCCAAGGGCCTAGTACAGTGCTCTGCACATAGTAAGTCCTTAATAAATACGATTAAATGAATGAATGAAGCAGTACTTAATTAAGGGCACCTTGAAGGTTATGGGAAGCCTGTTAGTCAATCATTTTTTGAGTACTTACTGTGTACAGAGCCCTGTACTAAGTGTTTGGGAGAGGTCAGTGTAGCAGATTCATTCCCTGCCCACAACGTGCTTACAGTCTAGATGGGGAGAACTCATCAGGCCCTGCCGGTGGAACCTGCTTGGGCTCAGCAATGAGGAAGTACTAACTGGAATGTGCTGATCTCTCATCCCAGTTTCGGTTGGAATCTGGTCCTGTCCAGAGTTAGGTAGTCTAGTGCTTCACTCTTGCTCTGCTGAGCTGTCGGGAGACTATGCTCGTCACTGTTTACAAAGGGATCCAGAACCTTCCCTCCCACGATCCCCAATCACTGTTAGCACGTTCCTCCAGCCCCTACCTGTGTACTTCAAAGTCCTGTAGATTGTAAGCTCCTTATGGGCAGGTCTATCAACTCTGCTTTGTCAGGCAATCAGTAGTATTTATTGAGCGCTTCTGTGTACAGAACACCATACTAAGTGCTTGGGGGAGTACAGTACAACAGAGTTGATGGACACACTTTCTCCTCACAGTGGGCTTAGTCTAGAGGGGAGACAGACATTAATATAACTAAATTACACATAGGTACATACCTGCTGTCGGGCTGAGGTACAGATCCAAGTGCATAGAGAAGGCAAAAGGGAGAGTGAGTCAGGGAAAAGCAGGCTTAATCGGGGAAGGCCTCTTGGAGGAGATGTGACCTTAATAAATGCTTTGAAGTGGGGAATGGTGGTCTGGCATATATATGAAGGGGGAGGGAATTCCTGGCCAGAGAGAGGATGTGGCAAATGGGCCGGCGGTGAGATAGTCGAGCTGGCGGCACAGTGAGCAAGCTCCCGAATGCTAGGTACAGTGTTCTGCAACTGTAAGCGCTCAGCAAATTCCACTGATTGACTGAAAGCAGTGAGGCCCCGGAGTGGCAAAGGTGAGTTTGGAGCACACGTGAGCCTCACACTGTGAGCCGTGTCCCCCGGCTGCCTCTGCCCAGACCAACAGAGGGAAGGGTCCTAACTTGCTCTACTTATTCATCCCCCCTCCCAGCCCCACAGCACTTATGTCCATATCTGTCATTCATTTATATTAATGTCTGTCTCCCCCGCTAGACTGTAAGCTCACTGTGGGCAAGGAATGTGTCTGTTGTTATATGGTACTCTCCCAAGTGCTAAGTACAGTGCTCTGCACATAGTAAATGCTCAATAAATCTGAATGAATGAATGATTGACTGGAAGGGTGAAGCTCCCCATGGCGGGCAGAGAGGCAGGACACCACCGGCGTGTGGGTTTTCCTCGCCGCAGAGGGAAGGGAAGAGTCCACGCAGGGGTTTCCTAGGCTGCAGTATAACAGAGCACGGGAACCACTGGCCATCTCTAGCCAGGGGACAGAAGGGAAGAATGGAGCTAGAGCAGCCCCTCTCCCACCCGCGGAGCAGCTTTTCTAACTTTTGCCACTGCAGAGTGAGAAAAGGCAGGAACCAAGGCAAGCTATCTGTTTGAATGGCCAGCTACCTTTTAGCAAAGGTAACTTGAGCTGAGTGACTCAGGATCCATGTGTTTTTGGAAGCCCTGCAAAAGGAGAAGCAGAGTGGTCTGGTGGATAGAGCTCGGGCCTGGGAGTCAGAAGGACCTGGGTTTTAATTCTGGCGCTGCCACTTGTCTGATCTGTGACCTTGGGCAAGTCACTTAATTTCTCTGTGCATCAGTTACCTCATCTAGAAAATGGGGATTAAGGCTGTAAGCCCCACATGGGAAAGGGACCGTCTCCAATCTGATTGTTTTTTATCTACACATAGGAAGCGCTTAACAAATACCATAAAAAAAATAAAAAAGGGAGCTGGCTTCGGGACAAGTCTCACTCTTTGGGGTTCTGTCCATTACAGTAATTCTGGGGAAGAAGCAAAGTCTAGGAGTTGTGTGTGTCGGGAAAGTAGGCCTTGTTCACAAGCTCTTGCCTTGCCTCCAAGAAGCCCTGGGTTTTGGTCACTCGCCTAGAGACATTTTTCTCGGTTTGGCATCCAGGTAGTATTTTAAGCCAGTTCTAGGCCTGTGTTGACTCAGCTATTGTGCACAAGATAAGCCATGTAGAAAAGCCTCAATATTTGGTTAACTGTGAGATGGGAAAGTCCCAGAGGTGCTGTTGCAGCAGGAGCTAAAAATAACAATCTTTTACTGCACTGAATGTATTGAAAATACATCATGTAAATGACATTTTGCCCCATAATTTACCTCAGATAATTTGGCCTTCGGGCAGAGGGGTTCCAACCTTGAGTGACATTCAAAAAAAAAAAAAGTAATCAGTACCTCGGACATATTTTTTTCCTTCCCTGTTCATGTTTTGGTTGCTAAGAGTAAACTTCAATTATATTTGAGAGCTTACTGTGTGTAAAGCATTGTACTAAGTACTTGGGAGAGTGTGATATAACAATAAACAGAGACATTCCCTGCCCACAACGAGCTTACAGTCTGTCCAATGAACCCACTGGTCCCATGGCCATAAGTTCCTTGTGGGCAGAGATCATGTCAATCAACTCTGTGTTGCACTCCTCCAAATGCTGAGTACAGTGTTCTGCACCCAGTAACTGCTCAGTAGATCCCATGGATGGATTGACTGACATCTAGATGAAGAAGGCGATGGCAAGGAGGTAAACTGAATGCCTCCCAAAAGAGGCCAGGAAACTAGCGGCATCTTCCATCTGCTGATCTCTGGATGAGAAGTAGTAAGGGCTAGTGGATAGAGCAAAGGTTTGGGAGTCAGCAGGACCTGCATTCTAATCCTGGCACTGCCTCTTGTCTGCTTTATGATCACTTCTCTGGGCCTCAGTTATGTCATCTTTAAATGGGAATGAAGACTGTGAGCCCCATATGGGACATGGCCTGTGTCTAACCTGATTAGCTTGTATGTACCCCAGCGCCTGGCACATAGTCAACAGTTAACAAATACTATTTAAAAAAAGAGGAATTGTAATACCATGAGCATTCATACCATTCTCTATTTTCCAAGCCATTGCAATTATTATTCATTGGAATATGTCACAGGGATACCACTTAACAGATAAAAAGATTGAGGCCCAATGAGCTTAGAAGACTTGGTCTTTATCAGTAAGCAAAATAGTGTAATAGTCATGCTTTGAACTCACAGCTTGGTGAACTCTAACCCCATAACTCTGCCAGGTGGGAGAAGGAGTGGGAATAAAGTTGTCTTTTGATGTGACAATGACATTACCAGCAGCTTTACTCCCAATTTGTAGTTAATAATGATGGTATTTATTAAGCGCTTACTATGTGCCAGGCACTGTACTAAGCACTCCGTGGCTCAGTGGAAAGAACCCGGGCTTGGGAGTCAGAGGTCGTGGGTTTGAATCCCGACTCTGCCACTTGTCAGCTGTGTGACTGTGGGCAAGTCACTTCACTTCTCTGTGCCTCAGTTACCTCATCTGTAAAATGGAGATTAACTGTGAGCCTCACGTGGGACAAACTGATTACCCTGTATCTCCTCCAGCACTTAGAACAGTGCTCTGCATATAGTAAGCACTTAAGAATACCAACATTATTATTATTATTATTACAAGCAAACCAGGTTGGACACACTCTCTTTCCCATATGGGGCACACAGTCTCAATCCCCATTTACAGATGAGGTAACTGAGGCCCAGAGAAGTGAAGTGACTTACTCAGGGCCACACAGCAGATGAGTGGCAGAGCTGGGATTAGAACTCATGATCTTCTGACTTCCAGACCGATGTTCTATCCACTATGCTGCTAACTGTCGCTCTTGAGAGCCATGTTGCCAAGAATGTACCCAAGATCATAAGTAATAATTTTCATTTCAATGTGTGATCACACAAGAATGGGGACATGAATTTCCTGGTAGAAATTCCATGTCTTTTGAACTCTGACCAGGGCTCTCTACCTCAACATGTATCGTGTTGTTAAAACATACCATTTACCCTGCGAGACACCCATGGGCTTGATCCAGTGAATGAAAGGCTCCAAACATCATTTCACTTCTGCCCTTGTGGTCGTCTCTCATTACAGTCTCTGTAATAGTAGAGGTGACTTTGAGAAGTATTAGGAACTGAAATACTAGGAAGCCCCAAAACTCTTTTCCAGGGTTGGAGGTCAGAAATGGTGGATGATGATGCTGGATGATGGAGTACAGATGCCACGTCTGAAGATAATAATAATAACTGTGGCATTCGTTAAGCACTTACTCTGTGCCAGACACTGCTCTAAGCACTGGGGTGGGTAAAAGCAAATCAGGTTGGACACAGTCCCTGTCCCGCATGAGACTAGCAGTCTTAATCCCCCTTTTATAGATGAGGTTAACTGAGGCACAGAGAAGTGAAGTGATTTGCCCAAGGTCACCCAGCAGACAAATATCAGAGCCAGGATTAGAACCCAAAACCTTCTCACTCCCAGACCTTGGGCTCTACTATGCCTTTCTAATGTACTGACTGTCTCTTTGGGCAAATAATGATGAGGGCATTTATTAAACACTGTGGGCCGAGCACTGGAGTGACCACAAGATAATCAGATCAGACGCAGTCTCTGTCCCACCTCGGGCACAGCCAAAGGAGAAGGGGAGCAGGTTGCATATCCTCATTTTATAGATAATAATTGTGCTATTTAACTGCTTACTGTGTGCTAAACATTGTATTAAGTGCTGGGGTAGATACAAGATAATCATGTCCCACAGTGGGCTCACAGTCTAAATAAGAGAGAGGTTCCTCTCTCTGTCCGGTGTCCGGTCGTCCCCCGTCTCTCCCCCAATTAGACTGTAAGCCCATCAGTGGGCAGGGACTGTCTCTATCTGTTGCCGATCTGTACATTCCAAGCACTTAGTACAGTGCTCTGCACATAGTAAGCGCTCAATAAATACTATTGAATGAATGAATGAATCTCCATTTTGCAGTTGTTTACTGAGGCACAGAGAGGTTAAACCATTTGCCCAAGGTCACACAACAGGCAAATGGAAGAGCTAGGACCAGAACCCAGGTCTTCTAACTCTCATGTGTGTGCTCTTTCCATGCCACCTTCCATGGAAGCACCATGGCTTAGTGGATAGAGCACTGGCCTGGTAGTCAGAAGGTCATGGGTTCTAATCCCTGCTCCACCACTTGTCTGCTGTGTGATGTTGGGCAAGTCACTTCACTTCTCTGTGCCTCAGTTTCATTACCTGTAAAATGGGGATTGAGACTGTGAGCCCCTCATGGGACAGGGACTGTGTCCAACCTGATTTGCTTAAATCCACCCTAGTACTCAATGCAGTGCCTGGCACATAGTAAGTGCTTAACAAATGCCACAATTATTATTATTTTTATTAAGTTATTGGCACTTTTTATTTTCTCATGCTCTCTGCTCGATCGCTTACCCCCACTCTTTCTGTCATTTAAATTTGTGTTCCTGGCAGCTTAACCCGCCCTCCCCCAACCCAGCAATGTCAGTTATGTGCTCTGGAGTCCTACATTCCAAACCCACCCCGCTCATTTTTTTAAAAAACTTGTCTTGCCTCCCCTACTGCTGTCACTATCCGCCATACACCAGTACTCTTTGATCCTGCAATGTGGCGGAACGGTGGGAACAAGACCATTCAGGCACGGAGGGGGAGGGGAGTAAGAAGGGCGTCTCTATCCTTCCCCCTCTCTTCCCTGTTCCCTGTCCTCATATTGGAGCATCAAAGGCTGGCACAGGATTGGAATATTAGGGACAGGGAGGGTAGGATGAATGTAGAACCCAACAGGTAACAGGCTTGGGGCTTTGGAACAGGACAGAAGTCTGTCAATTGTAATTATTGAGCACTTACTGTGAGCAGAGCACTGTTCTAAGCGCTTGGAAGAGCACAATATAACAGACACATTCCCTGCCCATGATGAGCTTGCAGTCTAGTGGAGGAGACTGATATTAATATGAATCAATTAAAGATATGTGCATAAGTGCTGCAGGGCTGGGACAGGGGTTGAATAACGGGAACAAGTCAAGGTGATGCAGCACGGTGGGGTTGGGTTTCCCCAAAGCCGGGGGCCCCGAGACCAAATTGAAAAGAGGAAAGAGTGAGTAGGTGAAAGAGGACAATGCTCTATAAATATGATTGAGTGATTGAAATAGAGAAGACAGATGCCTACAAATGCCTTACCTGTTTGATAGCAGGCAGATTTCTTTTGTTAATGAGGTGTATATCTCCTTGATTCTATTTATCTTGATGACGTTGTCTTGTCTTTTGTTTTGTTCTGTTTTGCTTTGCTGTCTGTCTCTCCCGATTAGACTGTGAGCCCGTCATTGGGCAGGGATTGTCTCTATATGTTGCCGAATTGTACATTTCAATCACTTAGTACAGTGCTCTGTACATAGTAAGCACTCAATAAATACTATTGAATGAATGAAAGCTACTGAGAGAATTCTAGTGCTTCGGCCAGTGACAACCAGCTGGGATCAGTCAGTCGGTGGCATTTTCTGAGCACTTACTGTTTGCAGAGAACTGTACTAAGCATTTGGGTGAGTGCAGCACAACAGAGTTGATAGACACTATCCCTGACCACAGCGAGCTTAACTCTTTAATTTTTGCCTGCAGTTTAATTCACTCGTGAATCTCCCGTTGATGATGATGGTATTTGTTAAGCGCTTACTATGTGACAAGCACTGTTCTTAGCGCTGGGGTAGATACAAGGTAATCAGATTGTCCCACATGGGGCTCACAGTCTTAATCCTCATTTTACAGATGAGATACTTGAGGCACAGAGAAGTTAAGTGGTTTGTCCAAGGTCACACAGCAGACAAGAGGCAGAGCTGGGATTAGAACCCACATCCTCTGACTCCCAAGCCCGTGCTCTTTCTACTAAGCCATGCTGCTTCACATGGCCTCCCACCTCTAATGAGAAATAGGGGGGAGAATATTCTGTCCCCTGCATGGATGGAGAAGTGCAAAAACTCCTCACTATTGGCTTCAAAGCTCTCCATCACCTTGCCGCTTCTTACCTCAACTTCCTTCTCTCCTACATCCCAGCCCACACACTCCGCTCCTCTGGTGCTAACCTTCTCACTCTGCCTCGTTCTCACCTGTCCCACCATTGACCCTTGGCCCACGTCCTACCTCTGGCCTGGCATACCCTCCCTCCTCAAATCTGCCAATCACACTCCTCCCCACCCTTCAAAGCCCAACTGAAGGCTCACCTCCTCCTGGAGGCTTTCCCAGACTAAGCCGCCATTTTCCTCTGCTCCCCCTCCTCATCTCCCTGACTCACTCCCTTTTTTCTACCTCCTTCCACCCACCCACAGCACTTGGGTATATACGTACCTATTTATAATTCTACTTATTTATATTATTGAGGTGTATATATCTACAATTCTGTTTATATTGATGCTCTTGGTGTCTTTACTTGTTTTGATGCCTGTCTCCCTCCTTCTAGACTGTGAACCTGTTGTGGGCAGGGATTGTCTCTATTTGTTGCTGAATTGTACTTTCCAAGCACTTAGTACGGTGTTTTGTACACGGTAGGCGTTCAATAAATACGATTGAATGAATGAATGGAGGTTTCAAGGATTTCTCTCATATCAAGCTAGAGATTGACTTGGAAAAGGAACTTGAATGTGGTGATACCCAGCTCTGGGCTTTTCCTTCTGAGCCACACACTTGCTAATAATAATAATGGCAATTACTAAGCATTTACTATGTACTAAGTGCTGGGGGGATACAGTTCTGGTTCTGCCACTTGGTTGCTGTATGACCTTGGGCAGTTCGCTTCTCCGGCCCTCAGTTACCTCATGTTTAAAATGGGAATGAAGACTGTGAGCCCCATATAGAACATGGACTGTATCCACCTTGATTAGCTAGTATGAAATCAGGTTGGACACAGTCCCTCTCCCACGTGGAGCTCGCAGTCTCAAACCCTGTTTTAATAATGATGGTATTTGTTAAGCGCTTACTATGTGCAGAGCACTGTTCTAAGCGCTGGGGTATTCATTCATTCAATAGTATTTATTGAGCGCTTACTATGTGCAGAGCACTGTACTAAGCGCTTGGGATGAAAAAGTCGGCAACAGATAGGGGTAGACACAGGGGAATCAGGTTGTCCCATGTGGGGCTCAGACTTCATCCCCATTTTACAGATGAGGTAACTGAGGCACAGAGAAGTGAAGCGACTTGCCCACAGTCACACAGCTGGCAAGTGGCAGAGCCGGGATTTGAACTCATGACCTCTGACTCCAAAGCCCGGGCTCTTTCCACTGAGCCACGCTGTTTTACAGATGAGGTAACAAATGGAAAGAGCACAGCTCTGAGAATTGGAGGACCTGGGTTCTAATCCTGGCTCTGCCAAGCATCTGTTGCATAAAAGTGGGCAACATTCTTTCACCTGGGATTCAATACCTGTTCTCCCTCTTACTTGCACTGTGAGCCCCATGTGGGACCTGATTATCTTATATCTACCCTAGTATTTAGTACAGTGCTTGGCACATAGTAATAGCTTGACAAATACCACAGTTATCATTACTGGAGAGAGAGAATGTGTGTGTCTGTGTGTGTGTATAGGTAGCAAGGACACTGCACCCTAATAGCTTCCATTAACCACCAAGAGATCCTTCGAATAGTGAAACTTTGCAGTTTGGCAGAATAATCACGGATAAATCACCTCCCTTTGTGATTCTAGTGCAGTGTTATTGCTGCAGTTACTTCAGGTTCCATGACTGAAGCCCTTCTGGAGATGTTCTTCTGTTTTCTCTTTCCCGCCTTTGCTACTGATGGAAGTCTGTTGAGGCTTAGGTCTGACAATAAAGAGGTAGATATATCAGCCTTACCAGTTGGCCACCTGCTGGGCCAGCAATGATTTATGGCAATTGATCGTAGAGAATGTTGACTTTAATTCAATGGCCTGTGTAATACGGTGATCTGGCCTCGATTGGAGGAGGGGAGAAACACTCGGTGAATGCTTTCGAACAATGGAAGCTTGGTTCACTTAGGTTCTATGTACTGTGCTAAGTACTGGAGTTGTAGTATAAGATTATCAAATTGTACGCAGTCCCTGCCCCATGCAAAACTCACAACCTAAGAAGTAGGGAGAATGGGTATTATCTCCCTGTTTTGCAGGGAAAGATTAAGTGACTTGTCCAAAGTCAGACAACGGGTAGCTGGTCGAATCAGGAATAGAACCCGGATTTCTCCTCCAGACTGTAAGCTCCTTATTAATTGTGGTGTATGTTAAGCACTTGCTATGTGCCTGGCTCTGTACTAAGCACTGGGGGGGATATAAGCAAATTAGGTTGAACACAGTCCTTGTCCCACATGGGGCTCACAGTTTTAATCTTCATTTTACAGATGGGGCAACTGAGGCACAGAGAATAATAATGTTGGTATTTGTTAAGCACTTATTATGTGCTGAGCACTGTTATAAGTGCTGGGGTAGATGCAAGGTAATCAGGTTGTCCCACATGAGGCTCACGGTCTTAGTCCCCATTTTACAGTTACATGAGGTAACTGAGGCACAGAGACGTTAAATGACTTGCCCAAAGTCACACAGCTGACAAGAGGCAGAGTCAGGATTAGAACCCATGACCTCTGACTCCCAAGCCCGGGCTGTTTCCACTGAGCAAGTGATTTGCCCAAGTGACTTGCTGAGAAGGAGGGAGAACGGGAATTATCTCCCTATTTTGCAGATGAGGAGTAAGGAAGCAAGGGAGACGAGGAGATTTGTCACACAGCAGACAAGTGGTGGAGCTGGGGTTAGAAACCGGGTCCTTCTGACTCCCAGGCCTGTGCTCTGTTCACTAGGTCACGCTGCTTCCTTGTGGGCAGGGAACGTGTCTCCCAACTTTGTTGTATGGTTCTCTCCCAAGCGCTTAGTACAGTGCTCTGCCCACCGTAAGCACGCAGTAAAATTCCCTTGATGTGATTGATCCTGACTCCCAACCCCATGCTCTTTCCACCAGTTCACACTACCCCATGATGTGTCATGGGGAACAAGCAAGATTATCAGAGTACGCCTGCACTGCTATGATAAAATCTATGCACAGAAAAATGACGCTATCTGCAGGAGGGAGAGGGAAAATACTAAAACCTTTGCTGTGATGGCCGGTATTTCTCACACTGTAACCTCCTTCTTAAAGGAATAATCAGTGGGAAAGTTTCACCTATTTCCCACCACCCGAGCTCTGGAACTTTCCCTTGCTCTCCTGTTGTCCCCAGGGAAAGTGGTCTCAAAGAGCCACATTCCTTGTTTGGCCTCTCGGATTGTGTTCTGGGAGCCTGTTAGAGAGATCTGTGGCTGGGGGGGGAGAAAGCCTCTCATTGTTATATTGTTGTTGATCATGGGGTGTGGGGTTGCTTCCTTGATTTCTCTCAGAGATGATGCATGTGATATTGTTTACTTCACGATTTTCTAGAATCCGGCCTTCTGTTAGGGTGGGGTCTCCTTTTCCAAAGGCAGTTTTTCATAGGCGGGATTAGTTAAGAGTAGCTAGTATGGTGGTAGGATAGTAGGTTATTCGGGGATCATTTTCGTGTCTTTTGGGTTTAAATTCAGTTGGATTTTCTGGCTCCTGTTTTTCTCAGTAGCTTTATACAGTATACATCAGTGTGGGGTTTTTTGTGCCTCTCTCCTGGCTCACTTCCTGATCCGTTTTTTGTTTTTTTTTGGTGTTTGTATGTATACCCGTTTGCTTCATTCCCATCACCTCTCCCTGCCCTCCCTTTGCCACACACACACTCTCCTTTTAGCGGTTTTTCATAGAATATCAGTTTAATTCAGTGCCTCTGACCCAAACAGCCCGTTGAACTCTTCTTGAACCACTGCTCCATCTGGCTCCGTGATCACCCACTCTGAATGGCTGCGGGGCGGAGAGCAGGGTGGATGGGGCCTGCCGCTAGCAGGTTGGCTTCAGGGGTTCCATGTCCCTGAAATGATCGAAACCCCTATTTGCCTTCCTGTCAGTGAGTTAGAGGACTGGGTCCACCAGATCTTCCACTGTTCCCTCTCCCTCCCCAGTCAGCCTCCGCTGCCGCTAGAGTGTTCACAGTAGATTTCTCTGGGATTTTCAAAGTGCCACAGTTTCCTAATAGTCTCACCTGTCAGACACACAAGGAGGTCATGTCACAACAGCAACCCCAGTCTCTATGCTCCCAGTGACCCCTCTGGTTCTGAGCAAGTTCGAGTCGGTAACATCTGGCCTAGTCTCGTCCTTCCTTAACTCCCTTGCCCCCATCCCAGCACTGATGAGTCAATTCTTGGGCGAGTCCTGGGGTTTGGATTTGTTCCTGGACATTCTGGCTAAACTGAATCCCAAAGCCCCCCAAGAGGGACTTTAATTCCCAGGATGTCTCTGATCTACCTTGCCCCCTGGGCTCCTTGTGGTTCAGGGACCAGTCTGGATGAGAAACAGCAAAGCTTAGCGGTTAGAGCATGGGCCTGGGGGCAGAAGGACCTGAGTTCTAGTCCTGTCTCTGTCCCATGTCAGCAGTGTGACCTTGGGCAAGTCACTTCTCTGGTCCTCAGTTACCTCATCTGTAAAATGGGGATTAACTGTGTGAGCCCCATGTAGGACAGAGACTGTGTCTTAACTTGAATCTACACTAGATCTTAGAACAATGCTTGGCACATATTAAGTGCTTAACAAGAACCATAATTATTATTATTATTATTATTATTTATTATGCCCTTGGGCTGGCTAGAACTTTTTTGGGAAAAGGAGGGTACTGTTCATCTCAAAGATTGCTCAACCACCATCCTTCACTAGAAAGTGGGATCCAGGAGAGAACCCTGCTTGAAGAACAAATCTCTGACCTCTGTGAGGCAAACAGATATGTTGTACTGTTCCGTTAGACATAAAACACGCTCGTTTCCTCAGGGTCTTTGAGCAAATACATGCACAGACCCCAGAAAAGAAATCCATGATCATTTGACATATTCTGCGTGTCCGCAGATCAGATTGTTCACTTTTCATTGGCTCTCTCTCCCCGCCCACCATTTCAGCGATTGAAACTACCTTGAGCAGCCTGGGCAGTAGCTGTTAGATTCCCAGCACTCAAAGGCAGAGGTCCAGGGAGAGACTTTGGCTGTAGATTGTAAGCTTGTTGGAGGTAGGGAACGTGTCTACCAACTCTGTTATCTTGTACTCTCCCAAGGGCTTAGTAGAGTGCTCTGCTCACAGTAATTTGATTGATTGATCCAAGGCATGACTGATTTCTTTCCCCTAAGAAAGATTTCAATCCGATTGATTGAAGAGTGAATCAGTAGGTTTTTCCATGTAATTTAATTTTCCTCCGAAGCACTCTGAGCTAAACAAAGCCAAGAGATTCTTGCTGTTATTCTTTTCTCTGTAGAAATTATATAGCTCAGTGTCTGTGTGTTTGTGTGTGTTGACGCACGCACATGTGCACACACCTGTTTCTGTTGGATATGTTTGGAGGGATGTATCCACTTTTAACAAACCCCTGTAAGCAGCAGCAATTCTTTCTCCTCCTTTTATCATCCGTCTGACTCCCTTTTCCCCCTCACCCTCCCCCAGCCCTAAAGGGAGCAAGAGGCACAACATATTGACTTTGTCTCATATCCTTTATGTTCCCAGGAGGAAGAGGGAATGCCAAAGCTCACCAGCACCGGCATCCCTCTCCCCATGGAGATTTCAGCTCCCATAACAGGTGTGTTCTTGCTCCATATTTACTGGTTTGGCTGGTAAGCCTACAACTTGTGTTACAGAGACAATCCTTAGCTGT
Source organism: Ornithorhynchus anatinus (assembly GCF_004115215.2). Taxonomy (NCBI): domain Eukaryota; kingdom Metazoa; phylum Chordata; class Mammalia; order Monotremata; family Ornithorhynchidae; genus Ornithorhynchus; species Ornithorhynchus anatinus. The sequence continues at coordinate 39,058,259 of NC_041749.1, read as the reverse complement.
GTATCCTTTTCTGGCAAAATTCCAGCATGGAAAGATGCCTGAAGTCTCTTTGAATCTCTTCCAGTAGAGTGTAAGATCCTCAAGGGTAGGGATCGTGTCTATTTACTTCTGTTGAACTCTCACAGTAATCTGCCTGCAGGAGGTACTCAATAATCAACTGACCCTATTTGAGCACTTACTGTGGGTAGAACACTGTTCTAAGCACTTGGGAAAGTACCATATAGCAGAGTTGGTCGTTACGATTCCTGACCGTGAGGAGCTCGTGGTCTACAAGGGAAGACCGACATTAAAATAAATTACGACTAGGGTAAAGAGTCTAAAGGCACCCATAATAGAAGCAGTGTGGCTCAGTGGAAAGAGCCCGGGCTTGGGAGTCAGAGGTCGTGAGTTCGAATCCCTGCTCTGCCACTTGTCAGCTGTGTGACTGTGGGCAAGGCACTTAACTTCTCTGTGCCTCAGTTACCTCATCTGTAAAATGGGAATTAACTCTGAGCCTCACGTGGGACAACCTGATTACCCTGTATCTACCCCAGCACTTAGAACAGTGCTCCGCACATAGTAAGTGCTTAAAAAATACCAACATTATTATTATTATTATTATTATAATTTCTCTTGAGTGATTCAAAACCGAGGTAGAAGAGAGAATCCCCTTTACATCGCCCAACTGAGAAACATGTGGTAATTACATGTCTAAGGTTTTGCTTCTCGAAATTTTTTTTCTTAATTAATGTGCTCTCCCTCGTAATGAATTGTTGCCAGCTCAAAGCCACGGGAAGTAAGCGCTGCGTTTATTTTGGGCTGTGAGGGAAAGGCACTCTTCCGCCCCACGCCTCCCAAATTCTTTGAAAAAATGAAATGATTTTAATCCCTGCACTCCCTCCTCCTCCTCTCTTCCCGTCTTTGGCTAGTTTGGAAATCAGCCCCTTTTCACTTTCTTGTCTCTCTGTTTTTTTACAGCCTGGCTCCTTGCCGGGGCCAGTAGGAGAGCCCAGGAAATTTAGACCACGATTCCAAAGATTTGGAAGTTCCTTTTCCCTAGTAAAGACTGAGTGTAGCCGAGTTTATTATTTTCATGGCAATTCCATTATGTACGATTACTCATGCTAAAATATTGTGCAGAAAATTTTTAACTCTGAGAAGAGGAAAATGGCTTAAAAATGAAGCGCAGTGTATCAAGTGAATAAGCTAGGGGGTGCTGGGCTGAGGAGTGGGATTTGAATAAGGGATGTAAATTCAGAGGAAGTACAGGGCTGGTCAAGCAAAGACTGTTGCTTGCAGTTCAGTGTTGTTCTAGTGAAAAGAGCTGGGTCTGAGAGAGGACTTGGGTTCTAATTCTGGCTTTGCCACTTGTCGGCTCTGTGACCTTATGCATGTCACTTCACGTCTCTGGGCCTCAGTGACCTCATCTGTAAAATGGGGATCGACTGAGAGTCCTATGTTGGATAGGGGCTGTGTCCAAGCTGATTATCTTGTATCTACCCCAGCGCTTAGTGGCTGGTACATAGTAAGCCCTTTACCAAATGCCATTAATAAAAGGGGGAGCCATCCTTCAGAATGGCTACAAGTCATGGTGGGCAACACTGGTGGGAACTGGATAGCCCCTTGCCTAGTGGATGCTTGCCCAAAAATACCACTGCAAAAATAGCTCCCGCACCCAGATTCCAAATCAAATCAATCAATGGTATTTGAGAGCTTCTACCGTGTGCAGAGTTCCATACTAAGCGCTTTGTAGAGTACAGCACAACAGAGTTGGTAGACGTATTCCTGCCTACCGTGAGCTAACAGTCTAAAGAATTGGAAAAAAAACCCCAAAACCTGGGTAATATTGAATTGCCAATTGAAATAGAAATGTCCCTCATTATTTTGTGATGGACAGTAAATCTAGTGTAATGGACAACAGTGAGCAAGGAATTCAGAGAGAGCTCCAGGATCTCCAGTTCCCTGAAGGAGATATTTTCAGCACTCTCAATGATCTTTATTTATCCCAAACGAGGATTAGGGAATATATCCACTATGACCCCGGCCTAATTACTGGAGTGTAAATGATAGCAGCAGCATAGATTATATAAGCAAGGGGTAAGGGTTAGCAGGTCAAAGCCCCCTGCAATGGAATCAATCTTTCTGTTCTGATGCATTGTTTCAGAAACCGAGTTGAGACCTTGTGGCTTCTGAAAGGGAGTGGAAACTCCCTCCTCTTATCCAACCCCTGCGTTTGTTGCTTGCCAGACCCAGCTGTGTGGGCGTCCACTTTGGGTTTTCAGATGGGGATGTGGTTTGGCGCTGTTGATGGGTGCCCAGTGCTCTCTGGCCTCTGCCTCCCTCATTCGCCGATAACCAATGGGGCCCGCCTGACTCGAGTCCCTAGAGGGAAAAGGGGCAGGAACAGGGAGTATGAGGATTTCACACTTTGCCTCCCAAAAGACAGACCTTTCATCCTCCCTCAACCACAAAAATGTGTTGAGGAAGCTGATGAGTCAGAACCAGAGAGGCTCTGGGGTGGAAAACATCAACACTGTCCGTCCAGTGAAGAGAAACCACAGAGAGCTGAATGTGATGGGTCAACGGCTGGCCCAGTTCCAGTCAAAACCCCGAGCGTGTGGAGAACGTGGGGGACACCAGAGGTCCTTCCTTCTGCCCTGATGGGTCTCCACTGGCCCCGGTGATCCTGTTCCCGATGACCCTAGTCATGCTCCCTCTCTTCCAAGGATTGGCTAATTTTTTGGTGATGAAAAGCAGTGTGGCCTAGTGGGAAGCGGAAGCCACATGGTCTAATGGATAGAGCACAGGCCCGGTAGGCAGGAGGACCTGAGTTCTAATCCCAGGTCTGACATGTGTCTGCTGTGTGACCTTGGGCAAGTAACTTTACTTCTCTGAGCCTCAGTTACCTCATCTATAAAATGAGGATTAAGAGTCTGAGCTACATGTGGGACAGGGACTGTGTCCAACATGATTAACATCTACCGACCCCAGCACTTAAAACAGTGCTTGGCACATAGTAAGCTCTTAACAAGTACTATTATTATTATTGCTATAATTATTATTAATTTGGGACACCCAGGGTCTAATCACTTGCCACTTCCCCTCTGTGTACCTCAGGCAAGGTATTCCTATGTGCCTTGGCTTTATCATTTATAAAATGGGGATTAAATACCCGTTGTCCTTCTCCTTGAGAAGCAGAATGGCCTAGTGGGAAAAAGCATGGGCCTGAGGGTTAGGGTATCTAGGTTGTAATCCGAGTTCCACCACTCGTTTGCTGTGTGATATTGGGCAAATCATTTTAATTTTCTGTGCCTCAGTTACCTCATCCATAAAATAGGCATTAAGACTATGAGCCCTGTGGGACAAGAACTGGGTCCAACCTGATTTTCTTGTGTTTACCCAGTACTGAGAACAATGTGTGGCACTTAGTAAGCATTTAAATACCAGTATTATCATTATTATTATTATTAGACTGCGAGCCCCAAGTGGGACAGAGACAGTGTCTGATCTAAGTGTATTGTGACAACCCCAGCTCATTGCAGAGTCCTTGGCTCATTAGTTCTTAACAAACAATACAGTTATTTTATAATCATTACTCTATGATCCTCTCAGGATTCCTTGACTCCTAATCTCATTGCACATTGCCCTGAACTCTGATCGAGGTGCCAGAACTGAGCCAGTGTTGATTTGTTCTCCTTGGGGCAAAGTCCTTATTTGGGGACCAAAGTCAGCGGATCAAGCTGCCATCTGACTAGCCTTATGGGCCTGATAAGGGAAATACCTCTGGGACCCACTGGGCCTTTGTTGGATTGGCTCCCCGCCCAGGTAAATGCCTGCCGTCACTTCTGCCAGCCAGCCCCCCAGCTGATGGGAATAATAATAATAATGGTATTTAAGTGCTTACTATGTGCCAAGCACTGTTCTAAGGGCTGGAGTGGATACAAGGCAATCTGGCTGTCCCACTTAGGGCTCACAGTCTTAATCCCCATTTTCCAGATGAGGTAACTGAATACAGAGAAGCCAAGTGACCTGTCCAAGGTCACACAGTAGACAAGTGGTAGTGCTGGGATTAGAACCCATGAGGGCCCAGTGGTCCCAGTCAGTCAATCAAAAGAAGCAATGTGGCCTAGTGGATAGAGTATGTGCTTGGGAGTCACAAAGACCTTGGTTTTAATCCTGGCTCTGCCATTTGTCCACTCTGTGATCTTGGGCAAATCGCTTCACTTCTCTGTGCCTCAGTTCCCTCATGTGCAAAATGGGGATTAAGACTGTGAGCCCCATGTGGGACATGGACTTTGTCCAACGTGATTATCTGATATCTACCCCAGTGCTTAGTACAGTGCCTGGCATATAGTAAGCGCTTAGCAAATACTATTTAAAAAAATCAATCAGTGGTAATTATAAGCCCTTATTGTGTGCAGAGCACTGTGCTAGCCACGTAGGAGAGTACAGTGCATTAGAGGTGGTAGAAATGATCCCTGCTCACAAAGAGCTTACTGTCTAGAGAGAGAGAGAGAGAGAGAGAGAAGCAGACAGACATTAAAATAAGTTACATAATCACTGGGGGGTGGGTGAATAAGTGCTTAAAGAGTACAAACTCAAACACGTCGGTAATGCAGAAGGTAGGACGAATAGGGAAATTGAGGGCTTGGTCGGGGAAGGCCTCTTGGAGGAGGTGAGATTTTTAGAAGGGGTTTGAAGAAGGACAGAGTGGTGGGGAAGGGAGTTCCAGTCTGGAAAGAGGAGGTGAGCAAGGAGTCAACAGCAAGACAGAGAAGATTGAGGTACAGTGAGTAGGTTGGTGTTAGAGGAGTGAAGTGTGCCAGCTGCCAGCAAGAGGTCAGCAAGATAAGGTAGGAGTCGGGAGAGCTGGTGGAATGCCTTAAAGACACAGTAAAGAGTTTTTCTGGGGTAAAATAGAGGGGACCCATGGGCTGGGGACTTGACTCTCCCATTCTCACTCTGCTCCTGACACCCTAGGGGACTCCAAGGAGAGTGGGTTTGCAGCTTGAAGGTATTTGATCCTTCTGAGCTTGTCCTCACAAGCACCCAAGCAAAGTAAATAGGGACAGGTGAATTATTCTCACTTCAGATGGGGAAACTGAAGCACTCATTGGACCAGGGAATTTTTCATGTCCACAGAGCGAATCAGTGATGGAGCCAGGACAAGAATTCATGCATCTCGAAGTCCAATGTCCAAGGCTTAGCCCCCTCAGACCTCACTGCCTCCCAGTTTCTTTCTTTTTGTAATGGTCCTTCCAGAAACCTAGGAACACAAACCCGTTCCCTCCCTCCCTTCCGCTCCAGGATGGGATGAGTAGGAATGAGATAATGTCTGATCGCCTCAGAGTCCTCAGAGAAAGGCCTTGTCCATTCTCATTTTGTGCCTATTCCTAGCTGGTAATTTTCCAGTAACCTTTCTGGACATGGACAGGAGGCTACTCTGGGTCCTAAAGAAAGCCCGTCTCCCAGCCCTGGGCAAGAGTTGGGAAGATGGGAAGAAGGAGTTGGGGCCTCCAGAGTAGCTATCTCTTGCAGTTCCCATGGGTGAGAACCCTCTATATGGTGTTTGAACCACTGTCAAGGCTAGGGGAAAAATTATTTTTCTTAGCTTAGAAAACAAAAAAGGGGACCTTTTTTTTTCCCTCTTTAGGTTTGTTTTTCATTAAAGAAAAATACATTTGTTGGATTATTCAACTCCGAAGGCTGGTTTTTTTTTTGTTTTGTTTTTTTTTGGTGGTGGTGGTTGTTTTCCACCTTTCTGTCACCTTCTGTTTCTTCACTTGACCCGACCTGGAGAGTTAGGTGTTGCCCACATACTCCATTGGCAACCAGCTGGGTCCTAAAGAAGAACTGGCACCTGGCTCCCCAAGAGGAGCTGGGCATCTGACCCAGGGTTCTGCTGACTGGCTGGAACAACAAAGCTCCCCAGGATGTGAGACTCGAGTCTCTTGGGAGACATGGGGCAGCCAGAGGAAGCGGGGTGGAGCCCGCCCGGCATGTGTTCCTCCTTACCGAATTGTTTTCACTTAGGATTCATTCGGCAAAAGCAGGCGTGTCTTGGGAGAACTGAGGAGCCTGCCACTAAGGCTGCCTTTTCAAGCCCCACAGAGAAGGGGAGAAGAGAAAAGCGATCCCTTTCAGAATATTTTACAGCATTCCTCCAAAGTTTTCTGTGAAATGGCGGAGAAAAGTCAGAAGTAGATTCCCAAATTGCTAGTCAGGTCAGGTTTTTTCAACCCGAGTCAGGGGGATGTTTATGCTAGAGTTTGAGGAAACGAGTCTGTTTAGAGCCCATCCCACGAGGCTAATCCTGAGAGAGCTGTAGGTTTGACCCCACTCCATACTGTGGTCAGGCACCCATCCGAGGTAGAGAATGGGTGGAATTCAGGCGGCATGAACCCTACTTTTTCTTCTCAAGAAGCAAGCTTCAGGACCAGTACCCAGTAACTTCTGCACTCCTGTATCGGCTCTGACCTGGACCTCTAATTAATTAAATCACCATTTTCCCACTCCTAATACCTATGGGCATGCAGCCATAGACACACACTCTCCCTGCCTTTAGTTTGCATTTTCCTCACATTATTTATTTCACCCTGTTTTATCTGGGCTACCTTTCTATCATTTTTCTCTATCGCCATCCCACTATCTGAAAATAGTTTCTCTGCCTGTCTCCCTCATTAGATTGTAAGTCCTTAGGAGGTTTACTGATCCATTCCCCCAAGCACTTTCTACAGTACTCTGTGCTTTCAGTAAATATGATTATCGCTATGTAAATCCTTATTCATTATGGGAAGTGTGAATTGATGTTTGAAGGATTGTTTTGCTGGATTCTGTGTTACGGGGAGTAACCTATGTCCCCTTCTTCCAAGAATGGCTCTCAGCAAAGTGTTGGAGATTTTAGTGAAAAAGAGGGCCCCTTCTAAATTATATACACCACCTTAGGCAGATTCCCCACCTCCCGCAGCACCCTGCTAATGAAACGCTATTAAGAAAAGTTGGAAGCTTATTAGCATCTTGGGGCCTGGGTTTCCTCCAGGACTTTTAGAAAGCAGTGGAGAAAAGCAGGGCCCAGTGGAAAGACCTCGGGCTTGGGAGTCAGAGGACCTGGGTTCTAATTCCAGCTCTGCCAGCTCTGTGTGACTTTTGGGCAATTCAGTTATCTTCTCTGTGCCTCTGTTACTTTATGTAAAATAGAGATTCAATATCTACTCCCGCTCCTACTTAGAATGTGAGCTCCAGGTGGGATGGCGACTTTGTCCAATTTGATTTAATAGTATCAACCCCAGCACTTACAACAGTGCTTGACACACAGTACATAATATATCGTTAAAAATGTCCAGGCATTCCCAGAAATTCAGTAACTGTACAGGTAAATCTGCCTAGATGCCCTATTGTCCCCATGCTGACCCACATGATGATGATGATGGTATTTAAGTACTTAGTATATGTCAAGCTGTGTTCTAAATCCTTAGAACACATCTTGTTTTCTTGTTTTCTATGACTGTAAGTTTGGACACACTCCCTGTCCTACATGGAGCTCACAGTCTTAATCCCCATTTTACAGATGAGGGAATTGAGGTACAGAGAAGTGAAGTGACTTGCCCAAGGTCACACAGCTGACAAGTGGAGTAGTCGGGATTAGAACCAAGGTACTTCCGATTCCCAGTCCTTTGCTCTAGCCACTGGGAAACTCTGCTTCCCTATTATCCTGAAAACCTCATAATTTGATTGAATGTGTGTGCACCGCTGGAGTTTTGTATGTGCCTCCACTGTAGGAAAGTGGCTGTGAGGCTTTAAATGAGGTCTGAAGATCTGTTTTCCCAGCATTTGACCCAAATTAATGCTGAGGCTACTTCAGTGTTGTCTGAAATGCTTTTGCCCCATCTTGTTTTCGGTGACTGTAAAGTGTCTGATGAAATTTTCTTGCAACATTCAGCCATATTGTGATGAAGGCTTGGCTTAAACTGATTTTTCCCTTCCCTTCTTCCACCCCACCTCCCACCCCTCAATTTCAAAAGTGCAAGGCCTATCAGGTTTTGTAAGTTGGCAGAGCAGTCCAGGTGGCAGAGCATCATTGGTTGCTCTTGGGAACACCTACACTTGGAATAAAGGGTGGGCTCATATTTTTAAAGGGAACCATCCTTTTGTCGAAACCTGAAGTGCAGATGAGCAGGATCCAGGCCAAAGAACCACTACCTTAAGTTCCTGACTAAAAACTAGGTTGTAAGTCAATCAATCAGTTGCATTTATTGACCACTTACTGTGTGCAGAACATTTGGGAGAGTTCAGTAGAGATAGTAGACGTGCTCTCAGGGAACTTATATTCTTATAGAGGATCGGCCCTTTCCCCTCCCTCCGAACAGCTACTCTGTTGGTACAATCTCTCATCCTATCCTAACTGGATTACTGCATCAGCCTCCTTTCTGCTCTCCCATCCTCCTATATCTCCCCGCTGCTGTCTGGATTATCTTTCTTATAGAAACGCTCTGGGCATGTCACCCCCCTCCTCAAAAATCTCCAGTGGTTGTCAACCTTCGCGTGAAGCAAAAACTCCTCACTCTTGGCTTCAAAGCTCTCCATCACCTTGCCCCCTCCTACCTCACCTCCCTTCTTTCCTTATACAGCCCAGCCCACACACTCTGCTCCTCTGCCACTATCCTCATTTTGCCTCATTCTCTCCTGTCCCACCGTCGACCCCTGGCCCGGAATGCCCTCCCTCCTCACATCTGCCAAACTAGTTCTCTTCCCCTCTTCAAAGCCCTATAGAGAGCTCACCTCTTCCAGGAGGCCTTCCCAGACTCCCCCCTCCTTCTCCTCTGCTCCTCCTTCCCCCTACTCCCTCCCTCTGCTCTACTCCCTTTCCCCACCCCACGGCACTTGTGTGTATTTGTACATATTTATTATTCTATTTATTTTATTAATGATGCATATATATCTATAATTCTATTTATTTTGATGGTATTGATGCCTATTTGTTTTGTTGTCTGTCTCCCCCTTCTAGACTATGAGCCTAGTGTTGGATAGGGATAGTCTCTATCTGTTGCCAAATTGTATTTTCCAAGTGCTTATTACAGGGCCCTGCAAACAGTAAGCACTCAGTAAATGCGATTGATTGAATGAATGAATGAATGACAGACGATAAAATGTTTTTTTTTAAGTCTTCATAAAGTTGGAGAAGGGAGTCAAGTCCCTCCCACTTCATATCCAAGAGACTACCACTCCCCGCATCTTCAGAGCCCTACTAAAATCCTGTCCTTCAAGAGACCTTCCCTGAGTAACCCCTTATTCCCCATCCCATTTGCCATGCTTCCTGTCACCTATGCACTTGAGCATATGCTTTCATTCATTCAATCGTATTTACTGAGCACTTACTCCGTGCAAAGCACTATACTAAGCACTTAGGAGAGTACAGACACATTCCTGCCCACAACGAGTTCACAGTCTAGAGGGGGAGACAAGCGTTAATAAAAATAAATAATACTTCTTAAGCACTTTGTAACTCACCCCAGCCCCACGTACCTAGATTCCTTTCCTCATATTCTTCCATTTCCCCTATCTATGCTATTTTAATGTCTCTGTCCTCCTGTAGACCGAAAGCTCCTGGTGGGCAGGGAAGTCTATTCTATCATACCCAAGCTCTTAGTACAGTGTTGTGTAAACAATAAATAAATGTCATTGATTAATTGATCAAGACTAAGTTTCTTGAGGAAGGGATCATCCCCACTAATTTTAAGTGCTTAAAGTAGTGCTCTGCACATGGAAAGTCCTCAGTAAATACCACTGATTGAGGGAAAGCTTCACTAAGGTACAACCACTGTGTAAGTGCACGTTGGATCCGTGAAGGAAGGAAGGATCAGGCAGCCTCAGCTCCATTCTTGACTCTGCTTCTGCACAGCACTTATGTACCTCTGTGTAATTTGTATATATTAATGTCTGTCTCCCCCTCTAGACTGTAAGTTCGTTGTGGGCAAGACACTCATCTACCAACTCTGTTATGTCATATTTTCCGAAGCGCATAGTATAAGGCTGTGCATACGGTAAGCGCTCAGTCAATATGATTGATTAGTTGATTGAACCACTGTAAGCTCTGAAAGAGTGCAGCCGGAGGCGAGATCTTTATGACCTACATAACAGCAGACAGATGGCAATTTTCACTTCCCAGGTCTGAAGCCCTCTCCAAAGCCTCAGCTTCATTTGCAGTAACCTAACCTTCCCGGCTGATTGGCTGGACTTTTTTTTTTGGAACCCCGCTCTCCTCCCCCCTCGGTTAATGGATAGTGAATTTGGAAAATGCAGTGTCAGCAGTTAAGAGTCTTTGCTGCAGTATTTATTTTTATTTTCATAGGGTATCCTTTCAAATCTCACATTAGGGTGGTAACTGTAGAGAAAGAAGGGCTTCATTTTTCCAACCAGAGAAGAAAAAGAGTCCTGCCACTGGGCAGTGCATCAAAGTTCCCTAGCCTTTGCCATGGTGTTCATAGGGCATCCTAGCAACAGTAGCTTGGTAACCATTTTTACGTAGGTCCGGAACTGCCATGTGCTGGAGATGCATCAGTAGAGGTTTTGATAAGGGGTCTTAATGCCTTTAATAGAAACGATAATGACAGTGATACCTCGGCTTTTTGTTTTTCCGAGAAGGTCAAAGCACTTCGCGGGGTTTGGGTTTATCTAACTTATTGTTGCATCATTGTGGTTAGAGCATTTTTGCAAAGGAGGTAACTGAGGCTGTAGCAGGTTATGGTCCTACAATGAGTCTGCAATAGCTGGAACCAAAACTCTGTTTTGCTCACTCCCAATCTCATCTTTTCTTGCTGGAATATGCATCCTGGTTTAGTGCTGCTTTGTTCAGTAAAAGTCCCATTCTGGAAGGCATAGAATTTGGATTTTGTGGCTGGGCTTTGCAAGATTTTGTAAGGCAGGCCCATTTCTGGGCCTGGGCCCATTCTGGAGCAAGAGAAGAATGAGTTGATGCCAAGGGCATAGAGTGATTCTGCCCATATTTGCTGTTGTCTAGGCTCTGAGAGTGGTTTCCCTGTGTGGCTAAGTGGTACGAGTGGGTTTATGATGCTGGGACACAGTTTTGCTTCCAAATACTCCTCTCTTTCTCCCTGGTCCCCCTCACCTTTCCCATTTTAGAAAATCGAAAACAAATCTCATTAGCGTTCAGGGTTGCTTGTTCCCTCTTTCCCTCTCCCTCTTTCCCTCTCTGCCCCTCCCCCTGGATCTCAGCAGGTCTGTAAGAATTGCAGCCTTCCCCAGGCCAAAAACCTGGCACCCTCATCATCTGTATTGCTGGAGTACCTCCGGTGTGCACAGCACGATGAGTGCCCAAGAACAGAGAGCAGGAGGGAAAGACATGGACTCTGGTCTTGAGCTTACAAACTAATGGAGGAGATGTGAGGACAGAACTGCCACGTGCAATAGAATAGGTAAAAGAGCACGGGTGTAATTAAGAAAAACAAAAGCTAGCAAATGAGATGGACATTCACGGTGTTAAGGGGGCTGGTGGTGTGGCTAGATCAGGAAGGGAAACCGTTTATTAAGGGCATACTTTGTGAAAGGGTTTGTTTTTAGCAGAAGTTGGGAAGGATGAGGTTTGTCCGATTTAAGTGGAGATTTCTGAAGCAGGAGGAGAGTTGTGTGCAGTGTTTCATTGGATGGTAAGCTTGGGGCTGCGGGGATGACAGAGTGAGTCCATGTGGGGAATGATAGAAGAAAATGAATAGGTAAGAGCTTGAGCAAGTCACTTCTTCTACAGGGCCTCAGTTACCTCATCTGCAAAATGGGGATTAAGACTGTGTGTAAAGAGGAAACTAAGAAAAAGGGGTTAGGTTAATAGGAAAGATGAGGAATCCAAGTTTTGACATTTTTAGTTTAAGGAACTGTGTCCAACCTGATTAACTTGTGTCTATCCCAGCATTTAGTACCGTGCCTGGCATAAAGTAAGCACTTAAATGCCATACCACCGCCCCCCCCAAAAAAAAACCAGAGGGAAACATCTGGGGATGAGCCTTGAAGCTATTGGAGACAAAGTTTTGTTTTTAGCAAAAAGAAATAGACATTGGAGGTTTTTTGAGGAAAGGAATATTGTTTCGAATGACATTTTATTAACAGGTTAAGACCAGCTGGATGTAGGTCTATGGAGGAGAGAGATTTGAGTTTGGAGACTAGTAAGGCTATTATACTAATCTTGCTGGGAGACCATGAGGGTGTGAACCAAGGTATAGGGTCATAGTGGTGGAGAGGAAGGGGACGATCCCTGATGCAGAGGAAAAATGGACAGGATTTAGAATGACACAATGTGAGATACAAATGGGAGTACTCAAAGATGACACCAAGGTCATGAGCTTCTGTGGTAGGGAGAATGCTTATGGTTCAGTAGGGAGAGGAAAGTAATTGTAATAGGATTTATGAAGTGCTTACTATGTGCTAAACATTGGGGGAAAATACATGGGTGGGAATTAGACAAGGTTCATGACCCTCAGGGGCCCCTCAGTCTAATACAAAGAGGAAACAATAATTGAGGGGAGGGTAGGAGGAAAGATAAGGAATCCAAATTTTGACATTTTGTGTTTTCGTGATTTTGTGATTCAGGTTATTCAAGCAGAGATGGCTGGAAAACAGAGGAAATAATAATAACTGTAGTATGTGTTAAGCATTCATTGTGCCAAGTACTGTACTAAGCACTGGAGTAAATTAATGATAATCAGGTCCCACATGGAGCTTACAGTCTAAGTAAGAGGGAATTGAATCCCCATTCTGTAGATGAGAGAACTGAGGCACAGATAAATCAAGTGACTTGTCCAGGTTACACAGCTGGTATGGGACTGGGATTAGAACCCAGGGCCTCTGACTCTCAGGCCTGTGCTCTTTCAAATTGGCTGTGTTGCTTTGAGGAAATGAAAAATTGGTAGGCTGGTGAGAGATTGGGTTGGGTGATGAAGATTTGGGTTTATACACATGGAAGTGAGAGCTGCAGCCAGGTGAATGGATGACTCCTAAAGAGAATGAGGCAAGAATGAGAAGCGTATGTCACCCAGAATAGAGCTTTGAGGAACACCCACTGTTAAAGGGTGAGGAGAGGAAGACAAGCCAGCAAAGGAGACTGAGAAGAAGCAGTCAGAGAAGTAGGGAGAAAGCAAAGAAAATACTGTATCAGTAACACTAAGTACAGAGAGCTTATGACTGTTCCATCTGGTTCCATCATCCCCTCTAGACTATAAGTTCATTGTGTGCAGGGACTGTGTTATGTTGTGCTCTCTGAAGCATTTAATACAGTGCTCTTCACACAGTAAGTGCTCAATAAATATGATTGATCTTGTGTTGTGCGTAGCCCATCCTGGTACTTGTCAATCAGTGGTAATTGAGAGCTTACTGTGTGCTAAGTGCTTGGGAAAGTACCATGCAATAAAGTTGGTAGAAGCAATCCCTGCCCAAAAGGAGCTTTTAGTCTATGGGAGAGACAGACATTAAAATTACAGATAAGAGAAATAATAGAGTGTTAGATTATTTACATAAGTGCTGAGAGGTTAGGGTGTGTATCAAAGTACTAAAGGGATGCGTAGCCAAGTGCATAGCTGACCTAGAGGGAAGAGTGAATAGGCAAAATGAAGGGTTGGTCATGGAAGGCAGCTTGGAGGAGATATTAACTGCTGTGGGCAAGGAATGTGACTGCCAACTCTGTTATATCGTACTCTCCCGACTGCTTAGTACAGTGTTCTGCACACAGTAAGCGCTCAATAAATATGATTAAGATGTGATTTCCGGAGGTTTTTGAGGGCGGGAAGAGTAGTGGGCCGAAGGCGGGGGAGTTCCATGCCCGAGGGAGGACATGGACGAGGGGTCAGCGGTGGGATAGATGAATGAGATAAAGGGACAGAGGAATAGAATGGTGCAGGTTGGGTTGTAGTAGGAGGTCAGTGAGGTAATCACTCATCTTATCCTGCCTGGATTACTGCATCAGTCTCCTTGATGACCTCCCAAACTCCTGTCTCTCCCTACTCCAGTCTATACTTCACTCTGCTGCCCGGGTCATTTTTCTACAAAGCATCCAGGACTTGTTTCCCCACTCCTCGGAAAATTCCAGTGGTTGCCCATCTACCTCCACATCAAGCAGAAACTCCTCACTGTTGGTTTTAAAGCACTCAAATCACCATGCCCCCTCCTACCTTACCCACTACTCCCCTATTACAACCCAGTCCACACACTTCACTCTTCTAATGCTGTCCTTTTCACTGTGCCTCGATCTCATCTGTCTCACTGCCGACCTCTCGCCCATGTCCTGTCTCCTGCCTGGAACGCCCTCCCTCCTCAAATCTGACAGTTACTCTTCCCATCTTCAAAGCTTTATTGAAGGCATATCTCCTCCAAGAGGCCTTCCTTGACAAAGACCCCCCCTTTCTTCTTTCCTCCCACTCTCTTCTGTGTCATCCTGACTTTCTCCCTTTATTTATGCCCCCTCCCAGCCCCACAGCATTTATGTACATCATTTATTTATATTCATGTCTGTCTCCCCATCTTGGCTGTAAGCTCATTGTGGGCAGGGTATATGAATGTGTGTGTTTATTGTTGTACCCTTCCCAAGTGCTCAGTACAGTGCTCTGCACACAGTAAGCACTCAGGAAATATGATGGAAGGAAGGAGGGAGAGAGAGCTGGATGAGAGCTGATGGTAAGAAGTTTCCTTTGGATGAAGAAGTGGTTGGGAAACCATTGGAGATTTTTGAGATGTGGATAGATGTAGACTGAGGAGTTTTTCAGAAAAATGATCTGGGCAGCTGAGTGACATATGAACTGGAGAGAGTAGGCTGAAGTTGTAGTCAAGTTGGGAAATAAGTGCTTGGATCAGCATGGCGGCAGTCTGGATGGAGAGGAAAGGGTGGATTCTAGTGATATTCTGAAGTTAGAGCCTTAAAGTTAATAAATCCAAAACTGAACACCTCATTCTTCCCACCCAAACCATATCCTCCCCCTGACTTTCCTGTGCCCGTAGCCAGCACCATCATCCTCTCTGTACCACAAGCCCTTAACCTTGTCATTATCCTGGACTCACCTCTCAGATTCTATCTGCCTCCAGATCCTGTTGGTTAAACCTTCACAGCGTCACTAAAATCTACCCTTTCCTCTCCATCCTAATGGCTACCTTGTTAATCCAAGCAATTATCCTATTTCACTTTTATTGCCAAATCAGCCTCCTTGCTGACTTCTCCACCCTCCTGTCTCTCCCCAGTCCAGCCTATATGTCACTCTGATCCCCAGATCTTTTTATCTAAAACCACTCAATCCTCATCTCCCAATTTCTTAAGAACCTCCAGTGGGCGCCCATCCACCTCTGCATCAAACAGAAACACCTTACCATTAGCTTGCCCCCTCCTATCTTACCTCACTTATTTCCTACCACAACCCTGCACGCCCACTTTGCTCCTCTAACGCCAACCTACTCACTGTATCTCACTCTCATCTTTCTCGCTGCCGACCCCTCGCCCACATCTTCCCTCTAATGTGAAACTCCCTCCCCTTTTATATCTGACAGACTATCACTCTCCCTACCTTCAAAACCTTATTAAAATCACATCTCCTCCAAGAGACCTTCCCTGAATTTCCTGCATCACCCTTGCACTTGGATTTGCACCTGTAGTCATCCCACCCTCAGCCCCATAGCACTGGATGTACATATCCATAATTTATATTAATTTCTGTTTTCCTTTCTAGACTGTCAGCTCCTTGTGGTCAGGGAACATGTTTACCGTCTCTGTTGTACTCTCCCATGCACTTAGTAGAGTGTTCAGCATAGTAAGCGCTCAGTAAATAGGAATGATATATAGAACCGACAAGATTTCATGACGGATGGAATGTGTGGGCTGAATGAGAGTGATGAGTTGAGGATAATGCCAAGGTTATAGACTTGTGAGACAGGGAGGATGGTAGTGCTATCTATAGCTATAGGAAAGTTGTGGGAGGACAGGATTTGCATGGGAAGATGAGTTCTGTTTTGGACATGTTAAACTTGAGGTGCTGATGGGCCATCCAACTAGAGATGCCTTGAAGATGGGAGGGAATGTGAGACTGCCGAGAAGGAGAGAGGTCAGGGCTGGAGAAGTAGATTTGGGAATCATCTGGTCCAGAGTTGGCAGTTGAAGCCATGGGAGCGAATGCGTTCTCTGAGGAAGTAGTTATAGAAGGAGAATAGAAGGGGGCCCAGAAGTGAGACTTAGGAGTTAGCGGTGGAAGGAAGAGGAGGTGTCTATGAAAGAGACTGAGAAGGAGCAGAGAGATAGGAGGAGAACCAAGAGAGGACAGTGACAGTGAAGCCAGAGTTAGATGATGATTCCAGGGGAAGGGGGTAGTCCACAGTGTTGAAGGATTAGGATGGAGTAGAGGCCATTGAATTTTGCAAGAAGGAGCTCATTAGTGACCTTAAAGAGTGTTATTTCTGTGGAGTGAAGGAGGCAGAAGCCAGATTGCAAGGGTCAAAGAGAGAGTAGATGAAGAGGAAGTAGTGGCAGGAAGTGTAGACAACTCACTCAAGGAGTTTGGAGAGGAATAGTCGGAGGGAGATGGGGTGATAACTGGAGGGAGCTGTTGGGTCAAGGAAGGATTTTGGATAGGGAAGAGATGGGCATGTTTAAAATCAGTGGGGAAGGAGCCATTGGAAAGTAAATGGTTGAAGATGATAGTCAGGGAGGAAAAGAGGGTGAGGGCAATTGTTTTGATCAAGTGAGAAGGCATGGGGTCGGTAGCATAGGAGGAGGGAGTAGAATTTGAGAGTCGATGGAAGCTCTACCCTTGAGATACTGCTAGCTGCTACAGTGGAAGTGTTCAACACAGAACAAGAAAGTCCCAGCAATCCATGGAGCAGTCTGGCAAACCCTCTGGAAGCGAATTTCCAGCCCCTTTCAGTTTGAGTTGGGTTGATGCACTGTGGCTCCCTCACCTGCCATGGGGACAGGGAAGGAGGCCAACACATTGGGTTGAATCCAGCTGGGATTTGTTTTGTGCCAATCTGTGCAAAACATTATAGGTGACCTGGTTGCCATTGGCTTTTCCTATCCCAGGCTGGGTTCTGCCAGGATTTGACAGTGAAGGATTAGGATTCCTCCTCTGCCTTAAACCCCTCCCCACTCCCATTTTACAGATGAGGTAACTGAGGCACAGATAAGTGACGTAATGTGCCCGAGTTCACACAGGAGACAATTGGTGGAACTGGGATTAGAACCCAGGATGCCTCGCAAGGATCCCTTGCAGACCAGAGGCTGGGGAGGGATTCCTCTCCTGTTTCCCACTCAGCCACAAATCTTAGGCACATAGCCAGAGGTGTAGCCCCTTCCTGCTACGGCACCATCCTTCTGGGCAACATGGCCATTTGGGAATCCTGAAATGCAAAGGTACTGCAGGCCCACAATGGCACCGGCTAAGATTTACCTCCCACCCATCTGAAAAGGCTATTGTGAGGATTAATGAGGTGAAATATGAAAGTCCTTTGAGCTGGACTCTGAGTAAGCCTCAGATCATCATAATAAAGACACTATATAAATACAAGGTGCCTCAAAATCTGTGGAAATAAGGGGGAGGGAGATAATGGGTGAAAGGAGTCACAGTGTATGAGTGACTCACCGATTGTGGATTCTGCCGGGCAGGGCCCCTGGCCTAACAGCCGAGGCTCTCGAGTTCCGACTTTGGAAACGTGCATACTGTACTTAGGAATTTATGGTTTGCAGTTTTCCAAAGCACAAAAGAACAAGGTCCCTTCTCCTGCTCTGCTGAGATGTGTAACTGTTTCCAGAGACATGCTGCTGGAGCAGGGCATAAAGACTTCTTCTGTTCAAGGTTTCTGGGTCTTTTTGTGGTCTTTCTCCTCCCCTCTGCTCCCCCTCCCTCACTCCCTGACCACCCCCCCCCCCACCCCCAACACACACAGAAAGAAATGCAGACTAACTAGTAGGTTTACACCCACAAGTTAGCGTTACATCAGCATGAAGTCAGGAAATGCTAAGAGTCCCAGAGTCCTTTGCTGCCCCTGTTAGCTCACCACATCTCCCACGTAATCCAGTGTGCAAGTTTAGTTATTGCAGCCTTTGCGGGTGGGTGAGTTACTGCTCTTGCATAAGCCTTTCTTTTTGGATTTCCTGAATTGAGAGGTTTACATTTTTAATCTGTACATTACAGTGCTTTCTCCCCCCCCCCCCCCCCGCCCCCCCTTTTCGTTTCTGCGGCATTCAGTTTCTGTTTTCTTTGGCTGCGGATCTAGTCCTGAGTTGAAAGTTGGGGAAGTTGATCATAAGGGTTTTGAGGATTTCTGAATATGAAATGCAAGGAAATTGCATAATGTTGCAGAGTTTCCTTTTCTTGTTGCTTGCTTGTTACCCAAAATATACTAGTTCCTTCTAAGAGCCTGAAAAAATTTGGCAGGTCCTGTCCCTTGACAACTTATTGTGGCCTACAGAGTCAGAGTCATCCTGATTTGAGGTTGAATTTTTTTGCAGGGTCAAATAACAAAGCTTCCTGTATAATAACTATAGAAACAGTGTTTTTGCAGTGCACAAATCAAAAAGAGTAAAAAAAAAAAATCACGAACCCAGAGGTATTTAAGCAATATCTAATCCACCGGGGCCTAAAAGGAAGCTGCTTATTGAATTCCTGTCCCCTCACAGATTACCTGGTGCATCTCTGCCAGCTTTACCATCCCTATTGTATTTTACTCATCCAAGTACTTAGTACAGTGACCAGCACACAATAAGTGCTCAGTATTGATTGATTGATGATCGATTGTGCTTCTCCTGACCATTTGGACTTCGGTCTATGGTAACAGAATCTGGGGTTCCTGATACGTGCCAGCCCTCCCTCCTCCCAGAGATCAGGGAGAAGGGGCAGGTCCAGATCTCACAGCCCTGTCTTCAACAGCCAAATCCCATTTAGGGAGTTGGGTATTTCCAGCTACTTGATGGGCCTGAGTGCTTCCACGCTGGCAAGGAGACAAGGGCCCACGACTGCAGTGCTTTGCCAGTTGACTTTTCTGTGGTACCAGTTTTCCGGATTGGTGGCGTGTTAAATATCACTGAGCTGCCACCACCCATCGGGCGGCAAACAGAACCCTAACACATAATGTCTACCCACAGCTGATTTAGGTTTAAGATACAGTGGGCTGCCTTCTTACTAATAAGTTACCAGCACTTAAAACGTGGCAAGATGGAGGCTGCCCGTTTTGATACCTCATTCACCAATCATCTGCTTGAAGGTGATCTTGAAGGCAGTAGCAGTAGAAAAGGGGTGGCTATCTACCGGTTACAAACTTTGCTCAACCCCTGGTTTCATTTGGAAAGAAAGAAGTGCAAGGGGATGGGCCCACTTTCCCCATTTGGTCACTGAAATCCTATGCACTTTGTTATCCTTGGCTCTGAAGACCCCGAATTTCAGTACACTCATAAAACTTCCCAGTTTTTTCCTAGAAACCTGTAATTAAATCATTGTGCATCTAGCATTCTGGGGCAGTTTTCTCAAATCCAGTTTCGGGGGAGGCAGATGGGTTTCTGCAGGCCTTGTTAACTTTCAGCTTTGGCACCCCATATTCTGATCTCTTTTCATGAAATGCAGTCACCCAATAGTTTGTCTAACCAGTAAACACACTTAGGTTTTCTTTAGCTAATTACAGCTGCCCCATGAAATGGGTCAAAGGACCATTTTGTAATCTGTCTTTTAGACTAAAGCCGAGCAATATGTGGCAGGAGAGGGGATTAATCTCTGAAGTGTCTGGAGGCCAGAGGCGGGTTTGGTGCTATTATTTTTCCTTTCTCTCCCCGAGAGCTTTGGGAAGGGTACTGTGGATTTTTGATGTTATTGAGACTAATGCACATTCCTGCCATACTGTTGGACATCTCATTTTCTTTCTCTTACATCTGCATTTCCTTTCTTAGACTCAGCCTGATTTCTTTCTTTCCTTTAGGCCTTAGCTCCCTCTCCCCTTCTCCCCTCCCCCTAAAATTCAAGAATTGTCTTGCCGAAGAAGTGGTGAGTCATTCTACAATTGCACTGGGCATGGAATTAGCTGATACCCTGCAGATGATGTAATCCAAAAGAGAGGAGATCATCAGCAAATGTCACTTTTAAAAGCACCCAAATATGTAGAGCTCCGGGCCTGAAACGAGTGAAAAGGCAGAGTTAGTTCCTATCTTTCAGCGACTTAGTGTCTAGGACCCGGTGTCCCCCTTTCTGAGACTCACAAGCAGGATCTGGCAGTGGCAGGGCTTTAATCACTAAAGCACAGATCTGTGGCTATGCAGTGTGGGCACTCGGGACTAGATAGTTGTCCTCCATGCTTAAAGGAGGTGCCGCTGACAGTGACAGTGGGTGCACGTTGGCCAAAAAGGCTTTCGTGGGACCCGTAGCCTCAGCTGCCACACTGCCTTATACCCAAAGTCTGTCCTTTGTTGTGCTATAACTTGGGGTAATCTGTCTTTGGGTTAGTGAATAAAAGTCAGGAGGAAATGCTGTATGTGACTGTGCCCTTCAATTTCCTCTCCTATTGTTTATCCGTCTTTGCTGAAAGCCTACATCTCTCTCTCATTATCTACTGTCCTGAAGAACTGACTCCTTTTTATGTGTGTGTTGTCCTCTGATTTGAAAGTAGTAACACTGTTGATGGTGAGATTGTATTCCTGGGGATCAGTGTCACCAAGAGAATCTCTTGCACACTATGTCTGAGAAAAGGCAATGGAGTCTCCTGCATCCTCTTTCTTTTTTTTTTTTTTAATAGTATTTGCTCAGCACTTAGTCTGTGCCAGATACTGTACTAAGCACTGGGTAGCTACAAGCTAATCAGGAGGGACACAGACCATGTCCGACATGGGCTCACAGTCTTAACCCCCATTTTCCAGATAAGGGAAATGAGAAACAGAGAAGTTGAGTGATTTGCCCAAGGTCACAGCAGACAAATGGCGGAGCTGGGATTAGAACCCAGCTCCTTCTGACTCCCAGGCCTGTGCTGTAGCCACTAGACCACACCACTTCCCAGCATTCATTCCCCTTTGACCAGAGGCAAGAATTGTTGGGCTGCTGATAGAGAGGATGGGTGCAGGCTGTGGGTCCAGAGACTCAAAAGCAGCTGGCACCACTGTACTCTTACCCATTTTTGAGCCGTATTGGAATGAGTTTTGCTTCAGTTTACTCATTTGTAAATTGGGGATTAAATACCTGTTCTCCCTCCCCTTTAGACTGTGAGCAACATGGGGGGAAGAGACTTTATTATCTTGTATCTTTCCCAGTGCATAGTACAATGCTTCATGCATAATAGATGCCTAACAAATACCACAATTATTATATGCCACTTAGAATGTCTCAGCAAAGGTGTGTGTGTTGGTGGGGATTGGGGGATCTCTTCCCTTTTTTTTTTTTTTTTTTTAACCTCAACAAGAAATGAAAAACAAATCAACAGCAGCAGCAAAAAAATGCAGTTTTTCTCCACACAACCTATCAATGATATTTATTGAGCATTTACTGTATGCAGAGCACTGAACTAAGCACTTTGGAGAGTACAATACAACAGATTTGGTAGACACAATCCTTGCCCACAAGGAACCCTAGGACAGACCTAACCTGGAGAATGACAGGAGCATCAGTGCAGGACATAATGCAGGCAAAGTGTGAGGGCATCACCAGTGGGAAAAGATTGCTTCCATTCCTGGTAATAACCCGTTCTGGAAAATGCAGAACATTACATTTTACTAACCGCAGTTTTGAGATGAGGAGGATAAGAAAGAAGAGTGGTATTCTCAGATGATAGAAAATAAGAAATTCAAAATGAAGCTTCAGGCCTGCTCTGAGGACTTTTCTTAATGATATTTGTTAAGCACTTACTATGTAATAATGTTGGTATTTGTTAAGCGCTTACTATGTTCTAAGTGCTGGGGTAGACACGGGAATCAGGATGTCCCACGTGGGGCTCACAGTCTTAATCCCCATTTTACAGATGAGGTAACTGAGGCCCAGAGAAGTTAAGTGACTTGCCCACAGTCACACAGCTGACAAGTGGCAGAGCTGGGATTCGAACTCATGACCTCTGACTCCAAAGCCCGTGCTCTTTCCACTGAGCCACGCTGCTTCTCTACGGACTGTACTAAGCACTGGAGTAAATACAAGCTAATCGGGTTGGGTACAGTCCATGTCCGACATGGGGCTCACGATCTTAATCCCCATTTTTCGGATGAGGTAACCGAGGCACAGAAAAGTTAAGTGACTTTCTCAGGTTCACAAAGCAGACAGGCAGCAGGCCTCGGATTAGAACCAAGGTCCTTCTGACTCCCAGGCCTGTACTGTAGCCATTTAAGCTATGATGCTTGGGATGAGACCCCCTCATGACTATTGCTCATTGTTAATGCTCAAGATGGAGCCATCCAGAGCACCTAGTTCTCCATGTGGGAGGATCAAGAAGAGACTGCCCTATGGAGGTAGCAAATCAAAATCTTCAGAGGAAAGTCTCCCAGCACTGGCAGTGCTGGCCTGAATCTGAGGAAATGCCATGTTTCAAATCATTTTTAACTAGAGATAAGTGGCTTCCACATGCTCAAAGAACTCTAATATCAGGTTTCTCTGGACACCTGGAATGCTACTTTCCCCACAACCAAATAAGTTGACATTTGCCTTCATTTTTTTTACCTGGGCCCCCTCAAGACCAGAAAACCCTACTGGAGCCCAAGTCCCTGCCTTTTTCCAGCGTTTCAGACCCCGATGAATGTGTGGCCGGGTATAGCTTCTCCCGTCCAGCAAATGTAACATTAAGGAATCAATCATACTTATTGAGCGCTTACTGTGTGCAGAGAACTGTACTAAGCACTTAGGGAATTAGGGGATGTTCTTCCTAGCAATCGCATCTGTCTGGATTTAGTGAGATGCAGTGCTTGGAGAAAAAGCTCTGTAAAAATACGTGGTGGCAGTCCAGTCACGAGTGCTTCAATGTGAGATTTTCGTGAACACGAGGTTCTTTGGGAACCCAACCACCGAGTTATAAAACCATCCTCCCCGATTTAGACTCTGAGCCCTGAAAGAGACAGGGACAGTTCCTGAACTGAGTTTATCTTTCATCACCCAACAGTCATCATAGAGTCTAGCACATAATAAGCATTTAATACCATAACTAACTAAACCTAGTTGTAAGCACCAACTAGATAAAAATAAACAGAACTAGAGACAGAGGGGAAAAAAAAGTTCTTCCCGTTTTACACTTTTAATTTATATACTAGAGGTTCGGGGTGCGATGTTTTTCTATAAAGTCTAGATAGTAGAAATAAAGGTGACTGGGGAAAAGTTCTGGATTTTAAACTAATCTTGGATTCTCTGTGCATTCTCTCGGGGGGGGTGTAAATGAAGCAAGTTTAGCAATGAACACATGATCTTGCAAAATGTACAGTCTTATACAAAGGGAGCTCATGAAGACATTCACCATTGCCTGTGAATTTCATTTCTAGCACTTCCAGTGCAGTTCCTCCTGTGTCCAACACTTGAGCGCAGAGGGGTTGGGTAATGTACTCCCACCCTCCTGTTCTTGAGCACAGCTCTCAGGACCAGTCATCTCGCCTAGTGTCCAGGCGGAGTCACAGAGGGGCTCCTTTGCTAGCTACTGACCTGTGACGCAGTTGGGTGGAGAAAGCCTTAGGCAACAAACCAGAGTGGCAGGGTCCTATTGCTGGCCTTGCTGCCCACTTGCTCGATCAACTATATTTATTGTGCGCTTGCTGTGTGCAGGGCACTGTACTAAGCACTTGCACTTAAGTACAACATAACAAAGTTCATAGATATGTTCCTTGCCCACAAAGATCTTAGTCTAAAAGATTGGGGATAAATAATTTTTGCTGTTAAATACCTCAGTTTTCTCATCTATAAAATGAGAATAATCCTGCACCCTCCTTGTTCTCTCCTTAAATACCTCCGGTGGATCATCATCATCATTAAAAATGTTTGAGGCGGAGGGTTAGGGTGGATCGTTCTGGAATGGCTGTTTACAGCTTTTGTCCTGAAGGAACTCCGAATCTGAAATAGATGGTACTGGCAGGACAAACACGAAAAGAGAATTGCACAATTTTTAGCAGAAATAGATGACTACACACAATGAGTTCAGTAAAGCTAAGGTTAAGGTGTTCATTATGGGCAGAGAATCCAACATTCTCTTGGTGACACCAGGAGACTTGAATCAGCAGTCAAAGTGGATCATATTGAAGTGCTTGCGAAGGGTTCATTCATTGAATGGTATTGAGCGCTTTACTATGTGCAGAGCACTGTACTAAGCGCTTGCAATGTACGATTTGGCCACAGATAGAGACAATCCCTGCCCAATATCGGGCTCCCAGTCTAAACGGGGGATACAGCAAAGCAAAACAGAACAAAACAAAGAACACTGTGTGAAGCACTTGGGAGAGTACAACAGAAGACCCATGTACTTTTTCCTCAAGAAGCTCACCATCTAGAGGTTGAGCTAGACATATAAAAATGAGTTATATAGAGTACAGAGTGGCTTCCCAAAGTAGCTCAGGGGTAAGAGAGTGAAATAAAATAAATGACTATACAAATGAAAATTGGCATTTCTCCATGCGTTCTGAGGAGAGGAATACATCGGTGCCAAGGATGTCTTCTGGGTTGACTAGAGGGTTGTTCCCCTCTCAGGGTCACACCTGGAGAGTTTCCAGTACTCTTTCCATCTCAGCTACGAGAGGGAGAGTCAAACAGAGGCCTACCCATTCCATTCCTAGCTTGGGCAGTGGCTAGCAAGTGGAAGGCAATCTACTACAAGTCAAAACTCACCCATGCTGGGCAGCAGCGGTACGGGAGAGAGTTGAGGGTGGAGACTCAAGTTTACTGCACGGAAGGAGGCAATAGTAAACCATTTCCATATTTTTACCAAGAAAACTCTACGGATACACTACCAGAATGATTGCAGATGGAGAGCGGGATGTTCTGGGAGAGATGTGTCCATGGTGTCGCTATGGGTCGGAAACGACTCAATGGCACAGGACAAGATGAGGGTTGTGAATTATCTGGGGAAGGCTTCTTGACAGAGATGAGATTTGAGGCTGCATTAGAAGATTCCTCTAGCTTGAAAGCTTGTTATGGGCAGGGGAAACCTATCTGCCAACTCTACTGTACTGTCTCAAACGCTTAGTTCAATGCTCTGCTCATAGTAAGCATGCAATTAATACCATTGATGGAGAGGTTCGTGTATGGATTTGTGAGGGAGGGAGTTCCAGGCCAGGGGTGAAGCAAGAGCACAAGGGGTTCGATGGGCGTTGGAGAGTTGAGGGTGAAGTACAGTGAGATGGTGAGTTTGGAAGAACATAGAGTTTGAGCTGGGGAGTAGTAGGAAAGAGTGTCATTATATAAGATGGGGAGGGTGGGTAGAGACCCTTGAAGGCAACTCTGAGGTGCTTTCACTTGAGGCAGAGGGAAATTGGAAGCCATTAGAGGTCTCTGAGGAGTGGAAATGTGTGACAAGCTAACTGTGATTTGACAAGAGCTTGGACGGGTATGGTTATTAGAGTGAGAGGAAGGGTTGATCCAGGCAATGCCATCTCCTGCTCAGAGATGGGGAGGTTTGGAGAAGGAGCAATTGATTTAGGAAGGAAAATGAGAAATTCCATTTGAGACCAGTTGAATTTGAGACTCCGGTGGAACACCCCAGTGGAGATGTCTTGGAGGCGAGAGGAGATGCGGGATTGGGGGTTGATTTATAGGTGACGTCTGGAAAGGTCGATTTGGGAGTCATCCACAAAGTGGTAGTAGCCCAAGTCGCATGAGCAAATGAGTTCTCTGAAGGAACATAGAGCACAAAGAATAGGGGATCTCACACAGAGCCTTGCTGAGGAGACTTGAGCATGTTTAAGGGCAGACGGGAAGTAGCCATCAGGGGATGAAGGACTGAAGGTAACAGTAAGGGAGGGAAGGAGATTGGGAGCAAGTACTTTTAAGAACTGGGAAGGAGATGGGGTAAAATGCACTAGTAGATTTAGAAAAAAGATGGAAGACCTCCTATTGAGAAAGGCAAATAGGAGGTAGTATCCTGGGGAAGAGGTGATGGAGAGACTGAGAAGTTCGTGCCTAATGGCATACGTTTTACTGATGAGAATAGTTTGGGGGGGTCACCGGGAGTGTGATGCTGTGGGATAGGTGGAGCGGGTCCAGAGCATGGAGATCTTGGTTGAGGGTGAGGATCGAATTTGCAGGAAATCTGTGAGGGAGGAGGCAGGTTATAAGGGTGTGGTTGGATAGCGGGAAGTTAAGGTAGAAATGTGAAGCAGCATGACCTGGCGGAAAGAACATGGGCCTGGGAGTCAGAGGACCCTCTAGACTGGAAGTTCATTGCACTCAAGGAACGTGTCTATCAACTCTATTGTATCTTACTCTCCCAAGTGCTTAGTATAGTGCTCTGAACACAGTAGACCCTCAGTAAATGTGATAGATTGACCTGGGTTCTAATCCTGGCTCCACCATTTGTTTGCTATGTGATGTTAGGTGAGTCACTTAATCTCTCTGCTTCAGTTTCCTCTTTTGTAAAATGAGGATTCATTATCTTTTTCCTCACTTAGGTTATGAGCCCCATGTGGGATAGGGACTGTGTCCAATATGGTTTTTATCTACCCCAGTGCTTGACACATAGTAAGTGCTAAGAAATACCATTATCACTATTATTGACTATTGTCTGGAGATTAGCCTGGGGACTAGATTTAATAATGTGGACTGAAGCAAGAGGTCAGCATTGTTGACCGGTGAAAAGAAGCAGATGTCTTGGGGTGGGGGTTGGGTGGGGAGGTTTAGAGGGATCACCAACAATGTTAGCACATCATATTTTGTTTGCCTAATATCTGCAGAACTCCTTGTTATAACTGAAACATTTTTAGCTTCTCTGAAGGGAAAAAAAATTATCTAAGCACCTAAACTGATGATGATCGTAAGCAGTACATATCAGTCTCAAAGCCCCGTCTTCCAGAAGACTAGGCAGTGGGAAGCAATGTGGCCTTCTAAAATGAGCACTGGCCTGAAGGGCAAGGGACCTGAGTTCTAATTCTAGATCTGGCACTTGCCTGCTTTGTGGCCTTGGGCATGTCACTTAACTTCTTTTCATAATTAAATGAGATTAAATACCTGTTCTGCCTCCCCTTGACTGTGAGTCCCATGTGGGACAGGGACAGTGTCTGACGTGATTACCTTGTATCAGTCATCAACAGTGGTGTTTATTGAGCACTTACTATGTTCAGAGCACTGTACTAAGTACCTGGAAGAGTAATAATAATAATTTTGGTAGTTAAGTACTTACTATGTCCCCAGCACTGTTCTAAGTGCTGGGCTACATACAAGTTAATCAGATTGGACACAGTCCCCGTCCCACATGGGGCTCACACTCTTAATCCCCATTTTACAGGTGATATAATGGAAGCCCAGAGGAATTAAGTGATTTGCCCAAGGACACACAGCAGACATTTGGTGGAGCCGGGATCAGGACCCAAGTCTTTCCGACTCACAGGAAAATGACTCCTTTCCGACTCCTTCAACTTACCCATGTTGCTTCTTATACAACAGAGTGGGTAGTCACATTCCCTTCTCACAGTGAGCTCATAGTCTATAGGGTTCAGGACTTAGTACAGTGCTTGGCACGTAATGCTTATTGAATACTGCAGTCATTATTATTGCAATGATTAATATTAAGATGTGTCTCATGGATCTCTCTAAAAACTCCCTGGGTTATAGTTCTAAGCCCTCATTTCCTCTTTTCCCACTCCTTTCTGCAACACCATAACTTGTTCCCTTTATTCATCTCCCTGCCCCACCTCAGCAGCCCTGCAGCACTTATTATATAGCCATAATTTATTTATTTATATTAATGTCTGTCTCCCCTTCTAGACTGTAAGTTCATTGTGGGTGGAGAATGTGTCCTTATATTGTTGTGTTGTACTCTCCCAAGCCCTTAGTACAGTCCCCAGCACAGAATAAGTGCTCAATAAATATGATTGATTATAGCTGCTGCCTCCTGGAGGCTACTTTCTGAGAGTTCCCAGCATGAATTTGTCTACATTTCTAACTGGTGATTGGGGACTTCCAACAGCATAGATAACAGTTATATATCTTAGGTAACTGCCCTCGATGGGCAGCATTGTTGACATGGCCGAAGTGAGCTTCAGGATGGGGAGACTTCTACAAATTCTGTTGTATTGTACTCTCTCAAGTGCTTAGTACGGTGCTGTGCTCATAGGAAGCACTCAATAAATTCCATTGATCAACTGAGAGGAAACCTAGAGGAAGAGGAAGATACACAGGAAGTGCTCAGTAAATACCATTGATTGATTTCTAAAGTTCACCTACTGTTGAAAGCAGCAGGTGTCTCTCTTTCCGCTCCTCCTGGCACATCCATTCGTCCTTGCAGTCTCAGGCAGACTGGTTTGCGTGCTCGGTTAGCTCCATTACAAAATTCATTCTCCTTGGCCCATTTGCCCAAATGAGATCCAGATTAATGACTTGACCATTTGGTAACCTATCAAACCAGGGCCTGGGGGCTTGTGTTTCCCAGACCAAGATTTGCCTCCACACCAACCCCTGGCCACAGCTGCGGGCTCTTGTGGCCCAACAAACTTCAAAGGAGAGAAAACCCAAAAGTGTGAGCATCCCCCTCAATTTTGGCATTTACCGCAAGTCTTTTCTGCCAGCTGTTACCAGGCAGAGGCGCATTTGATAGGTGGGCCTGGGTCTTAGTGCCCATGCCGTACCCATAGGGGAAGAGGGTATTTGGGCAGGCACCCTAAGCAGCAGTGCACTTGTCTGCCTGAGACCAGAGGTAGTAGGAAATAATTGAATAAGAAATCAGCCCTCCCCCGTCTACCCTTCTGAGGTCTCTGAGATTGCTGAGAACTAATTACCTTAGTGTCCCTTTTTTTTAAAAAAAAACAATTATTCCCCAGGCCTGAGTAAATGTACCAGTGTTTTTTAGATTCTCAAAGCTGCAGGAGGAAATTGGCAGTCCTCCTCCTGGATCTTAGGGGCCCAAGGGCTACTGGGAAAAATCCCCTAAACCCTAAGCAATTTTCTTTCACTGCATCTGCTAATGAAGGTCCAGCCTTTCAGTCCCCAAACTCATGTGGCAGGAATTGTCAAGTTCGTGCTGAAAGTAAGCACTTTCTTCCTCTTTAACCATCAGAGATCTGCACCTTTGAATTCCCCACTGAAATAATAATAATTGTGGTATTTGTTAAGTGCTCACTACATACGAGGCACTGAACTAAGTGCAGGGATGGATACAAGCAAATCAGGTTGGACACGGTCCCTGTCCTGAGTGAGGCTCATAGTTTCAATCCCCATTTTACAGGTAAGGTAACTGAGACCCAGAGAGGCGAAGCGACTTGCCCGAGTTGACACAGCAGACAAGTGGCAGAGCCAAAATTAGAACCCATGACCTTCTGTCACTCAAGCCTGTGCTCTATCCACTATGCTATGCTGAAACAAGGGCTTCATAATGTGCTGTGGTTTTCCTGCTATCCAGGAGAGAGGGAATCGCATCCTGGTTTTGATGGCTGGCCAACACAGAAGGTTTCTTGCCACCTCCCCTGCCGCCCCCGGAGTGGAGTTGTATTCCACCCATGAGTCGGAATTTCAAAACTGTGTCCCCAAACTGGTTGTGCCATAACGCAAGTGGGGACTCCAAAAGGGAGGAGGGACCGGCATCCCTGGTAACAAGATGTGGGGACTTGGCTTTAGGAAGATGAAGCAGTAAAGACTTCCCTTCTGTTTTCCAGGTCTACAATTCGAACAAAGACAATCAGAGTGAAGGAAGTGAGTACAATTTGTCTGACACGTCTTTATTGCTTGGGTTTGAGGGAGGGAAAAGGGTAAAATTGGTGCCTCATTAGGTCACGGAGTGGACCGGAACTTGCCGTATTGTGTCTCGCCTTGCGTGAGAGCATCAGATGCTTCCAGTACGTCTCTTTGACTCTACAAAGGGCCGGAAAAAATGTCCAAATGGGCCCCACCTACCTCCACCATAGATGGGTGCATGTACACGTGAATGCACACCCCCACACCCCCACACAGGTTGGCACAGTCCCAGGATGTAGAGACTGACAGTTGGCCAGGGGTCCTTTGACGAGCCTCTGGCTGTTTCTACCCTAACGGGCTGTCTCTACTGTAACATGTGAGTACATGTGGAACAGTAAGACGTTCCGAGCCCGCCTTTGCCCTCTGCATTTCCCACTCCCCAAACTGAGTTAGGTTGCTTATTCCGGGCCTGCAGGTACTTTATACCCAAATAACTATTGCCCTCACCGGAGGTCAGTAAGAAAAAAGAACTGACGCAAAATAAAGCGCCAGACTTCTCCTCACCATACATGTTGAAAATGGAGAGGATTTATTCTGAAACCCCTTGATGTATTATTATTCTTCTTATTAAAATTATTGTGTTTTCAAGTGCTTATATGTCAAGCAGTGTTCTAAATGCTGAGGTAGATGCCAATCGGATGCAGTCTCTGTCCTACATGGAGCACAGGGAGAAAAGGCATTAAATCCCCATTTTACAAAATCAAGGCACAGAGAAACTGTGACTTTCCCAAGTTCACACAGCAGTCAACTGGCACAGCGTGGATTAGGACCCAAGTAACCTGACATCCAAACCTGTGCTCTTTCCACTGGGCCATGCTCCCCTTTTTTGACAGTGAAAAACTATGTTTATAGTGCAAGGATTTATAACACTTCAGAACGAGCCCAGGGAATGAGTTCTGTAATTCTCTTCCATCTCTCCTACCACCTTCAGGTTAGAGGATGATCTGCAGTCGGTGGTTTTTGTCAGTGTGTGCAAAGGGTACTCAAAAGGCCGTTAGGTGCTCAACAGTCTCTTCTGCATTGTGTTCATTTACGGGCCGGCCCTGACTGCACCGATGCCTTTGTTGCCCACAGTGTCTGGTGCTGTTTTTGTTTCTGCTTCTTGGCGTTATGATTTTTCCACAGATCGTAGCCCATGCTAAGACATCAATCCCATTTCCGATAGCTGAATGATGCGGTGGTCTGTGATTTACTGCTGTCTATTTCCATTTCTGCTCCCCTCTCAGGGTTGCACCCAGAAAGTATCCACCGGTCTTGACGATAGGAGGAAGAGTCAAGCAGGGGCATACCCATTCCATTCCTAGCTTGGGCAGCGGCTAGCGAGTGGAAGGCAGTCTGCTATTAGTTAAAACTCACCTGTGCTGGGCAGCAACAGCATGGGAGAGTCAAGGGTGGAGGCTCAGGTTTACTGTATAGAAGGAGGCAGTGGTAAAGCATTTCCATATTTTTACCAAAAAAAACACTAAGGATACACTACCAGTTTGATGGCAGATGGAGGTGAGGCATTCTGGGAGAGTTGTGTGCATGGCGTCGCTATGTGCTATGGGTAGGAGACAACTTATTCATTCATTCATTCAGTAGTATTTATTGAGCGCTTACTATGTGCAGAGCACTGTACTAAGCGCTTGGGATGAACAAGTCGGCAACAGAAAGAGACAGTCCCTGCCGTTTGACGGGCTTACAGTCTAATCGGGGGAGACGGACAGACGAGAACAATGGCAATAAATAGAGTCGAGGGGAAGAACATCTCGTAAAAACCGATGGCAACTAAATAGAATCGAGGTGATGTACAATTCATTAACAAAATAAATAGGGCAATGGAAATATATACAGTCGAGCGGACGAGTACAGTGCTGTGGGGAAGGGAAGGGAGAGGGGGAGGAGCAGAGGGAAAAGGGGAAAAAGAGGGTTTAGCTGCGGAGAGGTAAAGGGGGGGTGGCGGAGGGAGTAGAGGGAGAAGAGGAGCTCAGTCTGGGAAGGCCTCTCGGAGGAGGTGAGTTTTAAGTAGGGTTTTGAAGAGGGAAAGAGAATCAGTTTGGCGGAGGTGAAGAGGGAGGGCGTTCCGGGACCGCGGGAGGACGTGGCCCGGGGGTCGACGGCGGGACAGGCGAGATCGAGGGACGGCGAGGAGGCGGGCGGCGGAGGAGCGGAGCGTGCGGGGTGGGCGGTAGAAAGAGAGAAGGGAGGAGAGGTAGGAAGGGGCAAGGTGATGGAGAGCCTCGAAGCCTAGAGTGAGGAGTTTTTGTTTGGAGCGGAGGTCGATAGGCAACCACTGGAGTTGTTTAAGAAGGGGAGTGACATGCCCAGATCGTTTCTGCAGGAAGATGAGCCGGGCAGCGGAGTGAAGAATAGACCGGAGCGGGGCGAGAGAGAAGGAAGGGAGGTCAGAGAGAAGGCCGACACAGTAGTCTAGCCGGGATATAACGAGAGCCCGTAGCAGTAAGGTAGCCGTTTGGGTGGAGAGGAAAGGGCGGATCTTGGCGATATTGTAGAGGTGAAACCGGCAGGTCTCGGTAACGGATAGGATGTGTGGGGTGAACGAGAGAGACGAGTCAAGGATGACACCGAGACTTGACAGCAAAAGACAAGATGAGACTTCCATTTCTGCAATGCTGGGGAAGAAGTTCTTTAGGGTTTGGATATTGGGGGTGAAAAAGAAAGAGCTGCTAGCAATTTTTTTGTCTGCCTGGAATAAGTATGTTTCAGTACTTTAGTGGCGTTCTCCAGATTTCAGGCTGTTCTGCCCATACCTTGCTCATTTTTAGGATGGGATCATGACCATCAACTCTGCGGTATTCCACTTTCCCAAGTGCTTAGTACAGTTTTCTGCATACAGTGAGCACTCCATAAATACAACTGAGTGATTGATCTCATCTTCAGGCCTCCACCGTGGACATAATCCATCAAGTCACGATGCCTATTAGCTGCTGGTTTTTCAATCTGCCCAGGATAGAACATCCTCTCTCTTCTCTAGCTATGGAGACGATCATTATTAACCAGCATGAACTCAAGACTCATAAACTACCTGGCACAAGAATTATGGTATTTAAGCACTTACTATGTGCCAAGCACTGTACCAAGAGCTGGGGTTGGACACAATCCATGTCCCACATGGGGCTCACACTCTGAATCCCCATTTTACAGATGAGGTAATTGAGGCACAGAGAAGTGAAGTGACTTGTCCAACATCACACAGCGTGCAAGTGGCGGAACTGGGATTAGAAACCAGGTCCTCTGACTCCCATGCCCATGCTGTATCCAGCAAACCATCCTGTTTTGATCGCAAACCCCTGACTCTGTAGCTGTGACTGCACACATGTCTGAACAAAAGCATTTCCCACCCATTCAAAGTCATCCCTTACTTGGTAGGTTGCACAGTTTGGGACAAGCACAATTCCTGCCCTCAAGGAGCCTGCAGTCACCCGAAACCTTTCATCCTCCCTTGCACCGTTACTCCTGCTGTCAGTCACACACAAGAAATGCTGCTGTAGAAAGGGGGCATCAACCCTGAATTAGCAATGTTAGAAACCCAGCAACTTGCAAGTGAGGGATGGGGAGGAGGTTTGCTCTATAATTTCCTGCCTTTCGCACTGCAGGGGAAAATGCCTTCCCATAGCAGTGATCTAGAATCAGCTCCCGACCTGATTTAGGCTTTCTCAGCTGGAGAGAAAAGTGGGCTGGGCACCCAGGAACCAGTCTGGGCTGTAACACCATCTTCCTCTGTCAGTTTCAAGCTTGTCTCAGTTTTCCTGGACATAACATGGGGTAAGGTTTGCTTCTCCAGGCTAAAAGGAATTATTGATTAAGTTTTGTTAAGTTCCTTTGAAGGAGGAGGGAACAAAGAAATGGCCACTGGCCTTTCTTAAAGACCCCATGAGAGGCAGTCATTTTATGATATTTGTTAAGCGCTTATGTGCCAAGCACTGTACTAAGCTGGGGTAGGTACAGGCTAATCAGGTTGGTCACGGTCCACGTCCCACATGGTGCTCACTGAGTTAATCCAGATTTTACAGATGAAGCAACTGAAGCCCAGAGAAGTTAAGTACCTTGCCCAAAGTCACACAGCAGACCAACAGCTAAATGATTTGATGAAGAGTATAGGGTTAGTCTAGGAGGATTCAGCCAGGGCAAGCTTAAGATTGAGAGTCCCTTCCAGGCCTTGTGTTTGAGGTGAGACACCACTGACCTTGATTCCGTTTTCAAAGACGTTAGCTTGTTTCCAGAAGCGACCCCCATCAGCAGTAGCACTTCTATGGACTCTGCTGCAGTTTGCTCACCTTTGCAGAGATTCAAAGAGAGCCAAGAAGCGTGGCTTAGCAAATAGAGCATGGGCCTGGGAGACAGAAGGACCTGGGTTTTTATTCCGGCTCTGCCACAGGTCTGCCGTGAGAACTCGGGCAAATCACTTAACTGCTCTGTGCCTCAGTCATCTCATCTGTAAAATGGGGATTACGAGTGTGAGCCCCATGTGGAACAGGGACTGGGTCCAACCTAACTTGTATCTATCCCAGCACTTAGAACAGTAGTTGGCACGTCACGGGCTTTGGAGTCAGAGCTCGTGAGTTCGAATCCCAGCTCTGCCACTTGTCGGCTGTGTGACTGTGGGCAAGTCACTTAACTTCTCTGTGCCTCAGTTCCCTCATCTGTAAAATGGGGATTAAGACTGTGAGCCCCATGTGGGACAACCTGATTCCCCTATGTCTACCCCAGCGCTTAGAACAGTGCTCGGCACATAGTAAGCGCTTAACAAAAAAAAAAAAAAAAAAAAGTGCTTAACAAGTACCATAATAATAATGATCCCTGAATCCTGGCTTCATGGCTCAACTATCCTCATTGCAGGCATTAACTAGAATTCTGATTAACTTTTATCTACCCCAGTGCTTAGAACAGCAGTTGGCACATTCTAAGCGCTTAACAAGTACCATAATAATAATAATAAAAGTGATCCCTGATTCCTGGCTTCACGGCTCAACTCTCCTCACTGCAGGCCTTAACTAGAATCCTATAGGTTAATCGGATTATAGTCAAAGAAATATGTCACGTTGCCCTAGGCCTGCCGCCTCATTCACGTTAGGATCGAGTTTAGAACGGTCCACCGTGAATTTCGGCCCGTTCCGATGTTAGTGCCCTTCCTTCCTGAACTAATTGGGAATGAGAGAAACAAAGAAGTAGAGCCTCGCCTGGGCTGCTGCGGTTTCTGCTTAAATGCTGGGGCCTGTCTTGGCACAAAGCCCATTCGTTTGGTCAGGATTCAATGGCCCCTAACCTCCCCCATTCATAGTGTAGTGGCCGGAGGGTTGCCAAACCAGAAAGGAGCCCGGAGTGAATGGAAAGTGGCTCAGAATTCACTTCCTGGAGTTGGTCCTGTGTGGGACAGGGAGGGTGCCGGATATGATTGTTTTGCCTGCCCCAGTGCTTAGCCCAGTGCTTTGGCACAAAAGATTGCTTAAGAAATACTTGAAAGGATTCTGCCACATGTTCACAGTTTGCCCTTTCAGCTTCTAGGATCAGCAGCCCATAGAACTATCTCAGTGTGGTGGCAGCAGCCCATAAAGCAATAAAGAAAATTGGGCAGTGTCCTCGGAAGAAAATCCTAGGTCACTTTCTGTTGGATCCAAGCTCGCATCCGTCTGGCTCAGGCCTTGGATGCCTGGAACGAGAAGCAGGCTGGAACCTGAATCTGAACCCTTTAAGCACTTGATAGGCAACTCACCCTCAGCCCCACAGTACTCATGTACATAGTCCTAACTGATTTATAAAAATGTCTGTCTTCCCTTCTAAATGGTAAGCTCACTGTGGGGAGGAATCGTGTCTACTAACTCTATTGGCCTCTCCCAAATGCTTTAGTACAGTGTTCTCCACACCGTTAAGTGTTCAGTGGGCATCTGGGCTCAGGATTTCTGGTTCCAGAAAGGAAAGGCTTGAGCAAGAGGCTTCATTTCCAAAATGGGCCATGGCTCAGTGGAAAGAGCCCGGCCTTGGGAGTCAGGGAGCCCGGTCATGGGTTCGAATCCTGCTCTGTCACTTGTCAGCTGTGTGACTGTGGGCAAGGCACTTAACTTCTCTGGGCCTCAGTTACCTCATCTGTAAAATAGGGATTAACTGTGAGCCTCAAGAGGGACAACCTGATTACCCTGTATCTACCCAGCAGTTAAAACAGTGCTCTGCACATAGTAAGCACTTAACAAATACCAACATTATTATTATTATTTTTATTCTTTGTTCAGTCAACAGTTATTGAGTTTTTAGAGGGTGCCTGGCACTGGGTCAGTGCTATAGTAGTGGAGTGTGCAGTATCAGAATAGTGCCTGGCACATAGTAAGCTCTTAACAAATCCATTGCTGTTACTATTGGAAGAAGCGGTCCCTACCCCAAAGGAGTTCAACCTCCACTTAGTTCCGTGTATGTCTGTAGATCACACAGACCTATTAGACACGTGTTAGTTCAATGTCTGTTTATGATATATTGGGAAGGTCAAGGAGCAGATTGAATTTGGAGAGACTAAAACTACCTTCCATCTAATCAGGGAAGGCTAAAAACTAGGTAATTGATAATAATCATGGTATTTGTTAAGCGCTTACTATGTGTCAAGCAAGATGCAAATTCATCAGGTTGGAGACAGGCCCTGTTCCATTCATTCTTTCATTCATTCCGTCGTATTTATTGAGCGCTTAAAATGTGCACAGCACTCTGCTAAGCACTTGGAAAGTACAATTCAGCAACAAATAGAGACAATCCCTACCCATCAACGGGCTCACAGTCTAAGTGCTCTATGTTTTCACTGCAAACAAAAAGAGACCTACTTCCGTTTTGACTAATTATTTCTCCATTAGTATTTGATCACGAACCAAAGCATTTAGAAATCATTCTTTGTGATTGTAGAATGCTGGAAGATGTAAAATACATTGCTGTCATCAATTCTCTTAATACCGCTGTGAGAGAGGGGCCCAGGTTCGTGGCGGAGCCAAGATGAGAGCCTCCCTCTCCTGCGGGCCTCAGCCTCCCCAGGCTGCAGGAGCACTGCCGGCATCTGGGGAGACTGCGGAGCCTTCACCAGGGCCTCTTGGTGAGGCGATGCTGTGTATCGTGCTGGGTTAAACATACGCAGCACCATGGCCTAGTGGAAACAGCACAGGTCTGGGAGTCAAAAGGACCTGGGTTCTAATCCCAGCTGTGCCACTTGTTTGCTGTATGACCTTGGGCTAATCAGTTCACTTCTCTGAGCCTCGGTTGCCTCATCTGTAGAAAGGGGACTAAGACTGTGAGTCCCATATGCGACAGGGATTGTGTCCAATCCATTTGCTTATATCCATCCCAGTGCTTAGTAAAGGGCTTGGCCCATAGTAAGTGCTAAGCAAATACCAGTATTATTATTATTATTAGCCTGGGCTTCCCCTAGGCCCCCTCCAGGAAATTTTGAAGTGCCAGGAAGAGGTTGCTATGGCCGGGATAATACTGCAGAGCATGGGAGCAGACCTCTGGCCCCTTCCCCCACCCCATCTTGGGGTATGGGGATGAAACTAGGGCAGAGAGAATCATGGGAGGAGGAGGAAGGAGCCCCCCCCACGGTGGGTCTGGTGTTGAGTATTCTGCTGCTATCACACAGTTACCCCAACTTCTCAAAGCAGAGCAAACTACTTCAATGAGGGGCACAGGGGTAAGTGTCATCGTCATCAATGGTATTTGTTGAGCACTTGTCATGTGCTGAGCACTCTACTAAGGGCTTGGGAGAGTACAGTACAATGGAGTTGGTAGACATGTTCCCTGTCCACAACCAGCTAATGGAAGTGAAAGAAATGTCCATCAGGTATTGGGCGAGGGAGGGTTTCCTGGCTAGATAATAATAATGTTATAATGTTGGTATTTGTTAAGCGCTTACTCTGTGCAGAGCACTGTTCTAAGCGCTGGGGGGGATACAAGGTGATCAGGCTGTCCCTCATGGGGCTCACAGTCTTCATCCCCATTTTACAGATGAGGGAACTGAGACACAGAGAAGTGAAGTGGCTTGCCCAAGGTCACACAGCTGACAAGTGGCAGAGCCGGGATTCGAACCCATGACCTCTGACTCCCAAGCCCGTGCTCTTTCCGCTGAGCCATGCTGCTTCTCTGAGTAGGAGGGAGCACAGGAGCACTGAGGCCCAGAGAAGTAAAGTGACTTGCCCAAGGTCATACAATAAGCATTTGGCCTAGCTGGGGTTAGGTCTCAGGTCCTCTGACTCCCGGGCTCTTTCTACGAGGCTACACTGCTTCTCAGTGAGCCTCTGCATTTCAAGGAAAAGTCGCTGGCACTGCTATTTCCCTTCTTGCCCAGCTGGCAGTCCTGGCACTGAGGCTCAGGAGTTGCTTCTGGAAGACCCGGCCCAAACCCGAAACCCGACCTGTTGTCCTCTTTAATAGGGACTGGGTAACAAAATGAAAGTTGCTCAATGAGTATTTCTGGAACATACATTCCTTCTTTTCCTCTTTTTCCTCCTCCCCCTCTTCCTGCTCCTCTTCTCCAGAGGTGTGATTCAGCCAGGCTCGGGACACTAAAGTAGTTTCTCCAGGTCTCTGGCTTGGGTTGGTGAGAGATTGAGATGGGTGTGAAAACAGAGAAGTGGGCCAATCCATTAAAACTTGGGACAACCCATTCATTATCCAGTCTCAGAGTCCCCGTAACGTGTCAAAGAGAAAAATGTTGGTTTCCGGAGACGAAGAATAGCGTGAGAGCATTTTAAAAGAGGTGGGCATAATATCCAGGCATTCCCAAAGACCTGGCTGGGCTTGGAGACCGGTGCAAAGAAACTGCAGAAGACCAAACAGCTTGGGGTTTTTTGTTTTGTGTTTTGTTTTCGTTTGCTTATTTAGTCACATTCGGTCTTTCAAATAAGCCCCTGGCCACTTTAAAATTCACACCCCACCAGTTTGTGGGGAGAGGGTTCGGAGAGGGTGACGCTGCTGGTAACCAGGACACGACAACCTTCCCTCCGGGATCTTAACAGTCTGGTCGCTGCCAGGTTCCTGCTGGTGTGTGGTTTATAAATAGAATATTTCCCCATTTCGAACTTGAGACGGATCAGAGGCATTAATGGGCATTTCATCCTGGCCTTTCCTAAACCTCTCTCCTGTGACTCAGAGGTTCGTGTCAGCTGAGCCGGCAACCTGTCACCTCCTGCTTTTCCCCCATCTAGACCTTAAGCTTGTTGGGCAGGGAACCTGTCTGCTAATTCTGTTGTATTATACTCTCCCAAGCATTTAGTGCAGTGCTCCGCATATAGCGCTCAATAAATACCATTGATTGATTTCCATGCTCCCCAGCCAGAGGTGCCGCTGATAAAGGGCATATATGGCTTTCTCCTTCTCCTAAAACTTTCCCTTCCCGTTTTTGTCGATGGGTTCCCTCGTTTTCCCCATCCTGTTCCAAGGCTGTCAGTATCATTGCTAGTATGGGAAGCTGCCCGGTTTGGTAGATAGAGCGTGGGCCCGGGAGTCGGAAGGACCTGGGTTCTAATCCCGGCTCCGCCACATTACTCCTTTGTGACTTTGGGCAAGTCACTTCACTTATCTGGTCCTCAGGTACCTCTTCTGTAAAATGGGAATAAAGACTGTGAGCCCCACTTGGGACAGGCAGGGTGTCCAACCTGCTTAACTTGTATCTACCCCAGTGCTTAGAACAGTGCCTGGCACATACTAAGGGCTTAACAAGTACAATAATTATTATTGTTGTTATTTGTAGGGCCACAAATGATGTGAGGTTGTGTAAGTCTAGCTCAAACCTGTGGCTAACTCTCTGTGTCTTGTTCTGAGGAGCAAGCTCAGCACAATCCTTGCTGTCTGTGATGCTCTTGAGGTATGTTTAAGCAAAAGAGAGGTAACACTCCGTGTGAGAAGCCCAGCTGTTGTTGCCTAGCACGTCTGGTGGGCTGGAGAACTCCCCAACCGAATCTCAGTGATGTGCATCCTGCAGTTTTCAGTTTATGGAACCGTTCCTGAGGATGAGACTCGGGAGTTCGATTTTCTGAAAGTGGAGCTGTACGACGGGGGAGGTTAATAATAATAATAATAATCTTGGTGTTTGTTAAGCGCTTACTATGTGCAGAGCACTGTTCTAAGCGCTGGGGTAGATACAGGGTCATCAGGTTGTCCCACGTGAGGCTCACAGTTAATCCCCATTTTACAGATGAGGTAACTGAGGCACAGAGAAGTGAAGTGACTTGCCCACAGTCACACCATTAAGGCAGCCGGACAGTGGCGACTGGACTGACACATGCCTCACTTCCTCCTCCCCTCTCCCCCGACCTCCAGCAAGCCTTGCCTTTGCTCAGGAGTGCTGAGGAGGCCAGCCCCCTGGACGTTCAGTAGGCTGGCTTAGTGGATAAAGCATGAGCCTAAGAGGAGGACCTGGGTTCTAATCCCGGCTCTACCACGTGTCTGCTATATGACCTTGGGCAAGTCATTTCACTTCTCTGTGCCTCAGTTACCTCATCTGTAAAATGGGGATTAAGATGTGAGCCCAATGTGGAACAGGGGCTGCGTCCAACTTGATGAACTTGTATTTTCCCCTGTGCTTAGTACAGTGTTTGGCACGTAGTAAACGCTTAACAAGTACCATGATTATTATTATTTAACCCAACGGACCCCCTGTGCCACATTCCCTCCTTGCTTCTCTGATGATGCTTTATGCAAGTAAAATGACCATCAGCTGCATCCTAGTACCTTTTCCTGAACAATATAAGGTTTGCACCCTTGTAGCTCTGTTTGGGCTGGAGACAGATATGGACAGATATGGAGACAGATACGGCCTTCTCATCTGCAGCCGAAACCTGTCAAAAGGGGCCGGTGGTGCTGGGAGGAGGCAGTTTCCCTATCTTCCACCCCCATCGGATAAAGTCTTTCAATTGCATTTAATCTAAATGCACCCCTGCAGAGGTTTCAGGACTCCTCCCAGATGCTTATGGCCCAATCATGAGGGAGGCCACTGATGAAATTAGGTAATTGCCTCTGGCCAGGATCTAATTTGGTCATTCCAAAGGCTGGGAGCCCGAGACTCTCCATATGTAAAGGGCAAAGGTATCTGCATGGGACCTGGGCACAGAGGACAGATGAGGAAAAGATTTCCAAATCTCCCCTCCCTCCCATCTCAGAAAGACCTTTGGTTTGGAGACGAACTTATGAGAGCCCAAGATTGTTTGCAGTGAAACTCATTCTTGAGGTATTTGCCATCCTATGCAGGACACAAATGGTCCTGATTAGGCCACTTGGCTTTTTAGGATCATGGCAGTGTGCCAAGCCCTTCAGTTCCCCATGGCCCCTTAGCCAAATATTTAAGGTGGTTCAGGAGACTGTCAAATGTCTGAAGTGAGGCTTAGAACCTGGGGGGTTAAACCTCCTCTCCCCTCTCCCACACAAACACCCTGTTCCACGCCCAGGACCTTGGACTCTCTTCTTTCTTTCCTGCCAGCACCTTGCTGACTGGGACCATCCTTCCTGCCTTCAATGGCTGGTTCCTTTTCCCACTCACCCCCTCTAGCCCCCGGGCCATTCATTATAATCCATTTCCTTTGCTTCCCTTGGCACTAGCTCAACCTCTGTTAACTGTTCCCTTCTGCCCCAGTTCCTGTCTGTCTTGGGGGTGGAGAAAGAGCTTTGATGGGCCGGACACTTTGCAGCTTGCAGATGGGGGAATATGTTAGGTGACCCACAACCTTAAATCCTGTACAACTTTATATTTCTCTGGTTTCCCCCGCTTTGGGGTCCTGGGTCTTTGTCCCGTAGCAGTTGACATCAGTGGCCAGTGGGGTGACTGGAGTCCCTCAAATTGCCATTGACTACCCATGTCACATCTCCACCGTTACTGGTTTGGTCATCCTAGGCGCCTCTGGTGAATCGATCCAGGTTTCTTCCATATCTTCTGACCTTTTCACTGCCCTGGGTACCGGCAAAAAAAAGTCACACCTGGGAAGGTTTTCAAGCCAGGGCACCCTCAGAATCCATCGATCAATGCCCAGAGATTCAGTTGGGTTCTGGGGGGTGGAGAGGAGGGAGGGGGGAAGGTCGAGCAGGAGTTGTAGAGAAAAAGCTCAGGAGAAAGAAGTAGCTTGTCCTCTCAAACTTTACCCAATTAGAGGCTGGTGATGAGAGTCCTTAATCTAGGTGTGTTAGAAATCGGAAAGCCCATTTCCCAAATGGCCCTTGTATCTGATTAAGGGTGGGTGGTGTCCATGCCTTTTAATGGTGCCGAAATCAATTCCATTCAGAATAAGCGGGGGAGGCGAGATTGAAAAGAACAAATCACATTGAAAAATCGATTACATTTCTGTAGTGAGAACATGCCCCCGGTGTTGATTGTGAGATGGCGCCCATGTCATTAGATGACCAAACCATTTCCGGCCCTGAGCTGTTTGCTTTAGTCCCAGCATCAGCTAGCAAGTGAGCCAGGGCAGCTCCTCTTTGTCACTTCCACTCTATTCAGGAATTTTGTTAAGGTTTTTGTTTTTGTGTTTGTTTTTCTTGCTACTTCCAGAAGCTCATGAATTCCCTATATTCCAGGAGCAGCTTCTTTGGATTCGAACTGATGAAAAGTGAACAGACAAAAGCACCAGAACAGGACAAACCTGTCTGGGAGTGGGAAACTTTGGGAAGGGGTGGCTTTTCCCATGACTTGCTGGAAGCTATTGGAGAGGTGGTTCCTTTTTTGTCTTAAAAATTCTGGGCATCATTTGGTTCAGGCTCATTGGTTGGATACAGGTTTTTGGAAGAGCCCGGTATGGGCTGAGTTGGAATTGAACCCAGCCTAGTGGAGAGCCCTGCATTTTATTTATCCCTGCTGACTGAGCTAGGTCTTTACAGTGGATAGTCCGGAATGAACAAGCGGGGAGTTTGGAAATTGAGCATATTTGTCTTCCCAAGGGAAACAGTGTAACCCAGTGGAAAGAGCACATGGGCCTGGGGTTCCGATTCTGGCTCTGCCACTTTGCTACTGTGTGACCTTGGGGAAGTCACTTAACTTCTCTGTGCCTCAATTTCCTCATCTGTAAAAGGAGAGTCAATTTCTGTGCTTCCTCCCCTTTAGACTGTGAGTCTAAGTAAGATTAACTGATTGAACTCAGCCATTGGCATATCATATGATATTAGTCAAGTCATTTTGCTTTCCCGGACAGTGCAATTTTCACTCTGCAAGACAGGGATTCGGTCACCTCATCCTCACTTCTCTCATGGGGATGGATGCAGAGAGGACTCCTAGACCCAAAAAAAAAACCCACTAATGCTGCTCTCTGCAGTGTTCAGGGAGATGCTGGGGAATGGCGCTATGGAGAGACCAAGACAGTATTACTGCCCCAGGAACTTCCCGCCGAGGTCCACCAGCTGGAAGGGCAGACAAGAGGTCTGCTGTGACCTGTGACAAAGAAAGAAGCAGGAGGTGGTAAAGGTGCCCTTGAAATGCCCAAAGGAAAAAAAAAATCTGTCTCAGTAGAGGCAATTACAAAGACTGCTGCCAACCCAATGGGTTAATATTTTAAACCCACTTTGGGCATTAAACACACAACACTGACAGATACGAAGCCCCGAAGGCCCCAAGCCAAGCACTTAGTACAGTGCTCTGCACATAGTAAGCGCTCAATAAATACTATTGAATGAATGAGTGAGGCAGGCAAGAGATGTGTAAGGCAGCGGCTAGGATCCGAGTAGCTTGGTGTGATCTGAAGAGTAGGATTCCCGGTGAGCCACCATGAAGCTGTCTGGTTGGCTCCACCCCTGACCCCCTGATTTATCGTTCCCAAATGGGCTGGGGAGAGCAGTGAATTAGTCCAGCTACGATGGGTGGGGAGGAAGGCTCAGGGTGCAGTTCAAGCAGGATGAAAAAGAGTCTGCTCAGGAGTTTGGTTCCCCTCAGCCCAAAGTTGAAACTTCTCACCGGGAAGCACCAAGGATAGTGCTTACTGTGGTACGGAACACTGTACTAAGCATTTAGGAGAGTACAGTATAACAGAGTTGGTAGACATGTTCCCTGCCCACAGCAAGCTTACAGTCCTGAGGGGAACTTACATTCTAGAGAAGGGGAGACTAACCTCATGCCTCCCTGTCTCACTCCACAGGACTCCATTCCCCTCCCTTTCTTTTTGGTATTTATTCAGTATTTATCACTTATTTTTTTTGGTATTTATTACTGTGTGCCAGGCATGTGCTAAGCACTAGGGTAGATACAAGATAATCAAGTTGGAGAGAGTCCATGTACAAAGGAAGGCTTTCAGTCTTAATCCCCATTTTACAGGCGAGGTAATTTAAGCAGAGAGAAGTGAAGTGACTTGCCCAAGTTCCCATAGCCGAAAAGTGGCAAAACATAGGTTAGAACCCAAGTCCTGTGACTCCCAGGCCCGTGCTCTTTCCATCATGACACACTACTTCTCAGTACAGAGGTGTTTGGAAAGCACCCTCAGAAGAAAGGTGCTATGCTAGGCATTTTTGAGAAATAAAGTGAATTTTAGGC
This sequence comes from Ornithorhynchus anatinus, assembly GCF_004115215.2. Lineage (NCBI taxonomy): Eukaryota > Metazoa > Chordata > Mammalia > Monotremata > Ornithorhynchidae > Ornithorhynchus > Ornithorhynchus anatinus. Next base: position 39,013,973 of record NC_041749.1, on the reverse strand, counting down.
GACAGTCCCTGCCCTCAAGGGACTCGTATCCAAGACAGGAATGAACAAGTCATTGCCTTTGCTTCATCCACATTCTGCCCTGAGAATTCCCTAACTTTACTAATCTCCTACCACCTCCGCCTTTAAATTCCCTCTCTTCCCTATCACCGCTCCTCTAGGCATATCTTCTGACCCTTTGGAAGATTGAAAATCCCTTAAATCCAGACTCCTTCTCCCATCGGGGAATGCTCGCTGCCGAACTGGAAATCAGAAATTGTCAAGTGAAAATTTTTCAGCTGTTTTCTGTATCTCAACTTGGATAAAAGGATTTGGGGGGAACTAGACCAGTCCTGAGGGCTCCTGCAGGAGTGAGAGTATTTGACCACAGACATTGGACCTCTGGCAGCCCCTTCGTTGATTCTGCGGGCCCCTTCCCTCAGCCCCTGAGTGTGGGACACAATTAAGTTGCTGTAGGTCTGCCGAGTTGTAAGCCAAACCACACTATCAGCCTGGAAAACAGAGATCCACATACCCCCGGGAGATTGAGTGGCCAGCATGGAACAGTACTCCTTGTTTACCTAGGACCTGGTCTGTACCTCCAGAGGAGTATGGGCAGGTTCTAGGTTTGGGCAGAACCACCTAATCTCAGAATCTCAGGAAAGGAACTAGCCAGGTGATGATTTATTGGTTTACTGGTCACCATCTCCCCAGAAACCAATTGTCTCCCTCTCTCTTCAGGAGGAAGAAACTGAGCATCCTGAGCCAAGCAGCATTTCTAGTGCAAAAGTTCTCTTCCATGTAGCGCCTTCTGTCCATATTTTTTCCCCTCCCTTCACCCCCATGGTTCTCCCCGCTAACATATGGCCTAGCTTTGATCTTCTTATTGAGTGGTGTGACTTCCTGATTCTTGTAGTTGAGGAGTTGTAGTCTGAGTCTTGGAGGCTGCTTTAAAAGAGAACCCAGTAGTAGTAATTAATAACAATTGCAGTATTTAAGTGCTTACTCTGTGCCAGGCACTATACTAAGTGCTGGAGTGGACATCACCTGGGGCTCACAGATTCAGTCCCCATTTTACATATGAGGTAACTGAGGCCCGGAGAAATGAAGTGACTTGCCCACGGTCACACAACAGACAAGTGGTGGAGCCGGAATTAGAACCCATGACCTTCTGATTTCCAGGCCCGTGGTCTATCCCAAGGCATCATCTGCCTCCTCCCAAGCTGCAGAACCAAGGTATCCCATTTTTTCCTTGACTGCCTGAGCTGTAGTGGGGGCTTTCCTGTGGCTCCTGGGGCATGGCAAAAGGTGATATGGGCCTGACCAGCTTCTTCCTCTTGGTTGCTATTAAGGTCAGACCCTAAAATTAAGGGATTTTGTGGAAATGACATAGCGAGCCTTCCCCAAAATGTGTGTGGCTTCCAGTCATTGGGTTGTGGGGAAAAATGATGCTGAGTATGAGTCTATTAATACTATTTTGACCTGTCAAAAATCCAAGTATCAAATAGTTTGGTAGAACTATTGACAGTTAGGTCAAAATAGTATTAATAGACTCAGCCAGTCCTCAAACATGAATCGATACCCCAGTATTCTCATAAACCAATTCCTGAATTTAAAAACCGTAGCCCCATCCCTTCTCCAAAGTTAGCCGCCCTGGTTGGTCAGAGATTGATTTTTCTCAATGATTAAATTTAGGTTTTTGATGGAGCTTGTTCTATTGGGAGATTTTTGAAAAAGTTATCTGGCATTGAAACACCAATGATTTGTCAGCAGCCAGTTCTGTGTAGATAGTAGGGAGAGCTGAGGGCGGAGCTGACATTAGCGAATAATATTATTGGAAGAGAGTGGGTGTGGACATGAGGTCAAGTCTGTGGTCTGCCCTGAAATGAGTTGAAGGGTCAGGGAAGTGGACCCTGATGATTTCATTTGAGTCAGGGTCTTGGTCTCAGGAGTGCTGGTCTCCTGGACTACCAGAAGTCCCTGGGCCCTAATGATCAACAGACTGTTGTGTGCTCACGAAATGTCACCTTTCTCTTTCTTGTAAGGCTCAGGTTCTTGGAAATCCTAGCCCCACCCCACCCTTTCTCCTCATCTCTTTCCTCTCCGACATCTAGTACCGTGATCTGAACAATAGGCACTTGATACATTTTTTAACTGATTGATTTCTGAAAGAGAGTGAAGAGTCAGGATGTATGCCCTTCTGTCATCTTCTCTGCCATAGGGCTTCCTTGCACTACTAGATCAGCCAGGTGCTTGGTATTGTCTTGAAGAGCTGCCATCTGGGTTGGGCAGTTCCTAGGTTGGGTGAGCATGACCTGACCACCACACCCCAACATCTCACCCCCTCAAACTCATCACTGTGTGAAGGATCCTCACTGTGTAATTAGGACAGGGAGAGGGTGGTAGACATCATCATTCATTCAGTCGTATTTATTGAGTGCTTACTCTGTGCAAAACACTACCAACTGCTTAGAAGAGTCCAATATGTTGAAAACCAAATACGTTCCCTGCCCATAATGAGCTCTCAGTCTAGAAGAGAAACAGACATTAATATAAATAAATTCTCACTTGGGGGAGGGGAGAGGTAAAAGTGAGGAACAGTTAGAAGCACTTAGCATGAACCAAGTGCAGACACTTGGACACTGGGCTTTTACAACAGCTGACCGGTCTATCTGTTGTGTCAAAACCTGCATGGAGCTGAATACGAGGCTGAGGAGATAAGGCTAGGTATTTGCCAGGAGAGTGGGTCGATTTGAGGGTCGAAGCCATCGCTCCTGCAACACCTCATCACAAGTCAAATTAAAGAATAAGGTGAGCCTTGCAGATATTTAATGAGAGATTATTTCTGGTGATCAGAAGGATACAGAAATTGCAAATAAATCCCTGACCTTTCCTGAGCTCCAGCTCAGTGAACGAGCTGAATCACCTGCCTGTGAGGATTAAGTTCAGCCATTTCCATCTGGAGGGATTGTTAAGAATTTCTCTGTCATTAGCAAACACTGCTCAGTGTTGTTCTAAACCCTTTAATGGGAACTCGCATTCAGCTGCCCAATTTATCTCAGGGGGCTCTGTACAAGTTAGGCTGTGCCCTGTAGGCAGGAATCAGATTTAAAGCTCCAAACTTAATGTACATCCTGATATACTTCATTGGTGGTCCATACCCCTGTACCTTTTGAATACAATTAGGAGCAGAGTTAATAATTAGAAAATTAGGTCCCTCCTGAGGAGGAAAGATTTGCACCAAGGGAAAAGGAAATGCCAGTTGACTGGTCTAGGAAAATCAGCTAATAATAATAATAGCAATTATGGAATTAAGCATTTACTCTGTGCCAAGCACTGTTCTAAGCGCTGGGGTACATACAAGTTAATCAGGTTGGACACAGTCCCTGCCTCACATGGGGCTCACATTCTTAATCCCCATTTTACAGTTGAGGTAATGGAGGCTCAGAAAAATGAAGTGACTTGCCCAAAGTCGCCTAGCAGACATGTGGTGGAGCCAGGATTAGAACCAAGGTCTTTCTGACTCCCAGGCCCATGCCGTTTCCATTCAGTCTTAATGGTTCTCAGTGCTGCTTGACATTTCATCTCCTAACCAGCCACTTCACCCACACCCCCTTACCTCCCCCAAACTGCCTTTCGGCTCTTAGAAGACCTCCAGTCCCTAGCCCCCTCTCTCCCTAGCTCTAGCTATTCTGCTTCTCCTGGACTTCCTAACAACTCCTTCCTCCATAGATGCATCCATGCTGCTACTCTGTACCGCACCAAGGGTTCGCTGAAATGCTGTTGCTCCTCCTCAATCAATCAGTGGTATTGATTGAGCACTTACTATGTGCAAAGCATTGTACTAAGCACTTGAGAGAGTAATTCCCTGCCCATAATGAGCAACACTGGGCTCTCTATTAAACTCGGCTCTTATCCCCTTTCCATCTGTCTCTGTGGACCGGGTCACTGACATGGTTCATTTTCTCTTCTCCTGTATTCATCATCATCATAATAATAATGAGGTTTGTGATAAATGTTTACTGTGTGCTAAGCACTACACTAAGCACTGGAGTACATACAAGATCATCAGGTCCTATATTAGGCCTATAGTCTAAGTGGGAGGGAGCACAGATATTGAATCCTCATTCTGCCGATGAGGGAAGTAAGGCACAGAGAAGTTAAATGGCTTGCCTAAAGTCACCCAGCAGGCACGTGGCAGAGCCAGGGTTAGAACCCACATCCTCTGACTCCCAGACCTTTGCTCTTTCTGCTAGGCCATGCTCCTCATACAGCTGAGAGTTGTTGGAGAAAATCCAGAAACCATCCTCTCTTGCTATAACTCTGCCCTTTCATCCTCTCTACAGTGCTGCTATACCACATTCGTTAGCTCCCAAACTCATATTCCCAGTGTCCCATCCCTCTTTATTGTAGCAAAGTGGTCAGGAGAAAAAGGCCATCATACGTGAACTTCTTCAAGGACCGCCCTCATCATCTCAGTGCTTTCCTTCTCCCACCACTTATACATCCACTTCTTTCCCAAATGAACCCCACCTCCTCATAAAAGCTAACTTATAAATTTACCTGGGGCCCCATCTCTTCTCTTAAAACATTTTCTCCCATCCTCCTCTCCTCCTTATTGCTCTTTTCAGCCTCTTCCTATTCTCTGGCAGCATATCCTCTGCCTTCCAACATGCTCAAAATAGTCTTCATGCTCAAAATAGTCTTCTCCTGACCTCTCTATAGTCTCCTGTTGCTGTCCAAACTCCTCACATGGGCTCTATATACTCGAGTCCCACCTACTCTCCTCTCATCTTTCTGCAGTCTGGTTTTCACCCCTTTCAGAAAACTCGAGTTGGTTTTCCCTGTTTCTCCAATGATGACCTTTTGGCCAGGCTTAATGCCCTCAACTCTGTTGTATTGCTTCTTGACCATTTGTCTGTCTTCAGTGCTGTTGATCACTTCCTTTGCCTAGACACTCTCTCCAGTCTTTGTTTCACTGATCCAGTATTATCCAGGTTCTCTGTCTCTTGACTGCTTCTTCTTAGTCGCTTGTACTTTAACTGTGTGTTTTCCCCAAGGTCTCCGTTCTGAGTCCCCTACTCCTCTCTCTATTCATTCTTAGACTATGAGCCCCTTGGGGAACAAGGGCCTGTCTGACCTGATTAATTTGTGTCTATCCCAGTGCTTAGAACAGCTCTTGACACCTAGTGCCATACAAATACCATGATTATAATGATTACCCACCTTTTCTTGTGGAACTCATTTGCACACATGGCTACCACCTCTCGGCATATGACTTCCAAATCCACCGTGCCAGTCTGGATCTTGCCTTAATATTTTGCACTTCCTCTTGCCTCCAAGGCATTCCTTCATAAATGTCTTGTAGGCAAAATTGATCTCCTCATCTTCCCTCCTAAACCTTGTCCCCCTAACCTCCTGTCACGGTCAATGACACTTAACTTTCGCCTCTCATATTCAGTCTCTTTGCTTCCGAGTGTCCTCTATAGTGCTCTGCCCTTAGTGGATGCTCAGTAAATTTAGATAGTGATGATAATGATTACATGATACAGTGTTTGAGTTGCCCTTTTTCTCCAGGAAATTAAAATTTGTGTTTGTGGGATTGCGGATTTCTTTTATTTTCAGCTGTTAAACATTTTGCTAGTTTGTGTTGCATTTAAAACCTTGGGGTTCATCCAAAAAATCCACCCACTAATAACTGTCCAGGGGAAAAGTCTCCATATCTCCAGAAAGGAAGCCAGGGATGTGACAAGCCAGAGGCATTGGGTGCTTTCTTAACTTTTGCTGCCTTCTCTCCCAGTTGGATAGGACTCCTGACTCTTCCTGATCTTACTCTGTGTCCTTGGTGTTGGGCATCACAGCTGGGGGTTCAGTTGCCCCCCTTTGACCTCATGTGGCAGTAGATCCCCTAAAAATTCCTGGGATGAGCTCTGCTGCCACTCCTTATGGGCTGCCCAGGCGGGGAGGGATTTATGTGTAAGTGAAGGGGTCAAATCACCACCATGACCTTCTCTTCTCATCATTTCTCTTCTCAAGTCTGTGGGCACTGGGAGAGTCAAGAACGGCAGCTCTCCGAGCTGAGCTCCTAGTATTCGTTTCCCACTGTCTGGGGGTAGGAAGGGTCTGTGTGGGGAGAGACTCCAAAATATGATTAGTGGCTTCACCTGGCTTTCAGGCCAAAAACTTTGGAAGTCTCTGAAAATGTAGGAAGTAATTTCCCTATGACAAAGCTGACTGCAGGCTGTTTTTTGAAAGTAGACGAGGGAATGAAAATCCCTGTGGAATTCCAGCAGGTATTTGGCTGGTGTATTATTAACACGCTTAAATTAAATTGGAAAAATGGCAATGACTTAATTGAGTTTTCTATTTCATTAGTAAGACTGTTTCAGAACTCACTTCCGGCCTGCAATCGAATGCCTGAGCTGTAAGAGAACAAACTAAATATTAAACTAAGGAAAGAAAGGGTTTCAGTTAGCACCATTACTCTCTGCAGACACTTTTATTCCAAATGGCCTCCAAGAAGAAAGTCATTTTTCTCCTTCTTTTAGAGTTCTCTTTTCTTCTTGGGAATAGGTGATCTTTGTAATGCAAAAATCCCTTAGTAATGGAACCTTTCCTACAAGTGTTCAGGTTTGATTTCCTTTTCAGAGAGAAGGGTTTCCTTCTAAGTATATGAAGTCTACAGAGATTTTTAAGCTCTTTAAGATTTTCATGGCCTTTTTGAGGACCAAGAAAATGTAAAACTCTGTTTAGACTATATATTAAAAAATCAATCAATCATATTTGAATGCTTGCTGTAAAATGGGGATTGAGACCATGAACCCCACATGGGACAGAGAGTGTTTCCAACCCGATTTGCTTGTATTCACCCCAATGTTTACTACAGTGCTTGGCACATAGTAAACACTTAATACCATCATCTTTTTTTTTTTTTAACTGAGCCAGGTGATTTTTAGGACCACTTCTTTGCCCTCGACATTTGTGTAGGTCTTAGGGTTGGGGGAACGGGGGGTAAGACATGCACGTGACTTGTTTTTGGGGTTGGTGGGTTATCCTGGAGTCAATGACAGTCACCTGGTACCCAAGGTAGGCAACGACTCATGTTGTGAAGCAGCTGGCTGGTTGGATTAAACTGTAGACCAAAAGCTTATTGTGAGCAGGGAATGTGTTTGCCAGTTCTGTTATAATGTACACTCCCAAGGTCTTAGTACAGTGCTCTGCACACAGGTGCTCAATAAATATGATTTACTGAGTGTTTGGAGTTATGGGCATTTTTGTGAGTGTGGAACATAGTTGGTGCTTCTTCCCCAGCAGCAGACCTTGTCTGGGCTCTTATTTGCTTAATCAATCAGTCCTGAGTATTTATTGAGCACTTAATGGGTACAGAGCACTATATTAAGCCCAGGGGAGAGTACAGTACGGTCCATAAACATGAGCCTCGGCCTGAGAAGCAGTTTACAGCCTAGCGGGAGAGACAGACAAATAAATTACAGGTAAAGAAAGCCACTGAATATAAGGTTATGAAAACTTTTGGATTTCTAGCATTCACCTGAAAAGAATAATGCTATCATTATTTTTAATTATTTTATGTAAAATATTTATTAGTAATATTAATATTATCAGAGAAGCAGCATGGTGTAGTGGTTAGAGCCTGGGAGTTAGAAGGTCATGGGTCCTAATCCCGACTCCACTACTTGTGTGCTGTGTGACTTTGGTCAAGTCACTTCACTTCTCTGTGCCTCAGTTACCTCATATTTAAAATGGGGATTGAGATGGCGAATGCCCCAACTTGGGACAGGGATTGCGTCCAACTTGATTTGCTTGTATTCACCCCAGTGCCTGGTAAATAGTAAGCACTTAACAAATGCTGTTACTATTATTATTATTATTACCATTATTTTGTAATTTCTTAAGCACTTACTATGTGCTAAGCATTGAGTAGATATAGGGTTTTGAAATTGGACACGGTCCCTGCCCCATACAGGGCTTGCCGTCTTTCTGGTCCTCATTTCACAGTTAAGGAAACTGAGGCTCAAATAAGATAAGTAGCTTGTCCATGGTCACACTGCAGGTGACTGGTCTCGTGTCTTCCAGTCCCCTGTTCTTACCATTAGACCTCAATAAGCCCAGAATAAATACCACTCATTAATTGATCTCTTTTTCCCACCGCTCTTTGGAGGGATTAGGGCTGATTGCAGAATTTTGAGCCAGACCCTCCATAACCTAGCCATTTCTGGAACTAAGTCTTAAAGATCCATAGAAAGCCCACTTCCAACTCCTAGAAAACAGCAGCAGTAGCTTGCCTTGTGCCTGCCCTGCTGGCCCCTCTTACGAAAGGGAAGCGGGAGTCAGTGGGCCCAAGGCTTCTCTCCTTCTGCCTATTAGGACAGGCGTCAGTCTGGTCCTCACTCTAGGCTTCCAGGCTCTCCATCACCTTGCCCCTTCCTACCTCTCCTCCCTTCTCTCTTTCTACCGCCCACCCCGCACGCTCCACTCCTCCGCCGCCCACCTCCTCACCGTCCCTTGGTCTCGCCTGTCCCGCCGTCGACCCCCGGGCCACGTCCTCCCGCGGTCCCAGAACGCCCTCCCTCCTCACCTCCGCCAAACTGATTCTCTTCCCCTCTTCAAAACCCTACTTAAAACTCACCTCCTCCAAGAGGCCGTCCCAGACTGAGCTCCCCTTCTCCCTCTACTCCCTCTACCACCCCCCTTCACCTCTCCGCAGCTTAACCCTCTTTTCCCCCCATTTCCCTCTGCTCCTCCCCCTCTCCCTTCCCATCCCCTCAGCACTGTACTCGTGCGCTCAACTGTATATATTTTCTTTACCCTATTTATTTTAATGAATTATACATCGCCTCGATTCTATTTAGTTGCCATTGTTTTTAAGAGACGTTCTTCCCCTTGACTCTATTTATTGCCATTGTTCTTGTCTGTCCGTCTCCCCCGATTAGACCGTAAGCCCGTCAAACGGCAGGGACCGTCCCTATCTGTTGCCGACTTGTTCATTCCAAGCGCTTAGTAAAGTGCTCTGCACATAGTAAGCGCTCAATAAATACTATTGAATGAAGGAATGGACTGTGTTGGAGAAACGCTGAATTGGGATATTGGGTAGGGACCTAAGTGATGCAGATACAGATAAATTAAAACATAGCCCATATCCTTGGCACTTGCTTTATGATAATCAATTCAACCCTTTCTCCTTGGTGGGACGGAGTGGGCATTGTTATTTTACCAGGAGCTGGTTCCTCGGGGTCAGAAGGAAACTGATCATGCATTTGACTTACGTACCCGGTTTTCTGAACATCTCCCCCTTCTCTCTTTCAGCCGCCCAGTTGGACAACATTGGCTTTAGCATCATCAGGAAATGCATACACGCTGTTGAAACCAGAGGTAGGGAAGTTCCCCAGATGGCATTGTTCTCAGGGAAGGTCACACATCTGTTTGTGGCATCCGTTATATCGTTTCCCCACTGTTTCCCTGTATTAAAGTGATTCATTGATTCTCCGTGGGTCACACCCTGTGTGTAGTGTCCTTATGCAGTGTGGCCCAGTGGATAGAGCATGGGCCTAGGAGTCAGAAGGACCTGGGTTCTAATCCTGGCTCTTCTACTTGGCTGCTGTGTGACCTTGGGCAAGTCACTTCTCTTCTCTGTGCCTCTGTTACCTCAACTGTAAAATGGGGATTAAGATTACGAGCCCTATGTGGGACAAGGACCACGTCCAACCTGATTAACTTGTATCTACCCCAGTGCTTAGTACATAGTGCCTACATAGTAAGCACTTAAATACCCTAAAAAAGAAAAGACAAAATCGAGAAACACAAACAAACAACGCCCCTTGTATGCCATTTCTTCAATAGGTCCGGACCCCCTCTGGGAATCGACATAGGTGAGAGGTGTAGAATTGACGGTGGAGGTCAGAAACTTTTAGTTCACCCTTTTTGTACAGATAGAGCTGTGCCTTGTATCTTCAGACCATCTAGCACATCCTTTTACCCATCCTGGACGTGCTGTGAAGAAGCAAGGGTTAGCCTAACTGCAATTTCCAGGTTCCCGGTTGTTATTTCTCAGCCTCCTTACAGGTACTATGACTGAAGGTGCCAGTCAACCTGGCAACGATATGCCGTTTGGGACTTGGACCAGAAAGCTAGAGCAAAGGTCGTCCAACTGCTCTTAGTAACTGGGCTTGATTTGAGCCAGAGCAGAAAAGCAAGTGGTTCTTTCCTCAGTTTGTTCTCTACACCTCAGCTGTTGGCCTTCTGTAATTTTGTTTTCCAGAGACTATTTTAATACTATATTTTGACTCTCTGTTGTTAATTTTTTATGGTATTTAAGGGCTTCATATTGTGCTAGGCACTATACTAAACACTGGGGTAGATACAAGCTAAGCAAGTTGGAAACAGGTCATGACCTCTAAGGGGCTCACAGTCTTAATCCCCATTTTACAGATGGGGTAACTGAGGCACAGAGAAGTGAAGTGGCGTGGCAAAGGTCACACAGCAGATAAATGGTGGAGCTGGGATTAGAACCCAGGTCCTTCTGACTCCCAGGCCCGTGCCCTATCCACTAAGCCCTGCTGTTTTATGAGCTACGCAACTGAAAACCTTTGGGGCTACAAATCCTAAAGGTCCTGATGAATCACTTAGGTCTGTGGTCCCCATTGCCCCCATGTACGTTCAAACACCTGTTGACTCCCAGGAAGCTCATTTAGTGTATCGAGGAGAGAGTACAGGGCAGGAGCACTAGATTGGTCTGACCCTTGGGCTTTTTAAAGCATTCCGATAAATCTGTTACCTAAACAGCCCCGTCAGACTGAACAGTCAAACTCTATGTCCTGGTTCCTCCAACCTGTAGAGGTTCCCATTCTAGAAAGTTGACTAATTCAGGGTATGCCTCAATAACGTTCTTACAACTACATCCCATCCTGTCTTTGGCCCCAGAGTTTTCCAGGGGCCTTGATCTTGCAAGGGCCAGAAATCCTACAGAAAGAAGGTACTGCAGCATCACCAAATAAAGTGGCTCTCCTGAACCCCTGACTGAATTTTTCTTCTGTAAAAAATAAGGGTAATACAAAGATTTAAATGAGGAAAAAGTAAATTGTGCTACAATCTGGTACCTGAAAGATGTCATATTAATAGATGTCCCTACTCCCCACAACTTGTTTTACAAAAGCAAAACCTTTGTTTAATATAATAAAGGATTGGACTTCTTGCCCACCCCACCGTTGAATGCCGTAGCCTCCATTTCTAACTGCCATGCAGTTGCAGTTCAATATCGCGTATGTGGATGCAGTTGAAAGATTTGGTATAAATTTGTCATATTATTATTTGTCATATTATTATTTCTTTATGTTGCTGGTAATAAAAAAAAAAAGATTAGCTTTGCATCCTCCAGTCCAGATACTGCTCTAGGCAAGAATGGAGGAAGGAGCCTCCATTTGAGCCAACACCAAGATTGCAGTGGATAGCACTTCGTGGAACCCCAGGCAGAGATAAAAAAAAAAAAAAGTCTGTCTCTTTCTTAGAAGCAGGGGGATGAGCGATGAGTTGCTCTAATTAGACCAGCTAATGGAGTGCTTGAAGAATTTTAAGCACATCGGGTTGGTTTTGCTCATGCAATCAGCAGTCCTCTAATTCAACCAAAAACTCTTTCTTTCCTTTTCCCAGGAATCAACGAACAAGGGCTCTATCGGATTGTCGGTGTCAACTCCCGAGTTCAGAAGCTGCTGAATGTTTTGATGGGTGAGTGTTTTACCCCTGGTTTTGCAAGGAAACTGCCGTAGGATCTGCTTTGAAAGGCTGCTAGGTCCCGAGGGGAGCTAGAGAAACAGGAAGGCGCTCCAACAAAGGCCGGTGGGGTCTCAGGGAAGTCACCACAGGGTCAGGAGGACCCACATGGCATCTAGTCCTTAGTGGCCTGAGCTGCTCGAGCCATTCCCGGTTGGGGGAGGTGCGTCTTTTAACGTTCCAGGGGACCGAATCGTGATTCCTTTCCCTTCCGCTGGAGCTCAGGGACCCGATCCAGGAGAACCACACCCTCACTGTTGAAGGCACTCAGCCCCTGGCTCGTGCTTCTCCATGTGATAGTGCATAGCCGGTGTGGCCACACCCTGCTCCCTCTTTATTAGCCGATGACTCTCACTATCCACTACTAGGTTAGGCATTTAGTGGGTCACGCCCAGGCAAAGGCACTGTTCCAGTGTGCAGCCCCAGCTCTTGATAGGATCCTCACTGTGGGCCTTCTCTGCCACCCTCCCTTAATGAGAAGCTGTCCTTGGCATGGGGAAATAACTCTTCTGGCCCGAACGCTCCGCCTCCAGATTTCCACCCGGGTCCCCACTCTGCAAAGCTCTACCCGGCCTGTCCCCATTTCCGCCTGGCCCGGCGGGCGGCCGTGAACACAACAGAAGCCCCGTGCTATTATAAATGTTCAGCGTTCAGATCCAAGCCCTGTGAGTTAATGAGCCAAATTTGCTTAACCTGCAGATTTCCTGTAATTTTAGACCCAAACACCGTCAACCCCAGTGAGTCACAAGGGTTTAAATGGCAAACAGATCCGATTTCAGAGATTGGTGACTGATATTAGTCATCACGGTGAAAGCCTCCGGTGCGACACATTTATAGATGGAGCCGTGGCTTGCGGTCCCTGCCTGGTGGCCTGGACAGAGTATCCCTGTAGGGATGGCACTGATGTTAGAATCAGTAATTTCATTTGCCAGCCTGCTGGATGAGAGAGCTCATCGGGATGCACGTTTTCAGCAGCCGATTATCTCGCGTGGACTGGAAAAGCTACTGCCTCATGGAGAGCTAAATCGGCTGCTTTTAAAAGTGTGGGTTCTTGAGTGCAAAGCTCTCTCTTCTTTACTTCTCTAACTTACAATGCACGTGATCACTGGATTCGTGTTTGTTTATGAGCCGTATTCAATATCAATATTTTGCGTACGGATTCGGGAAACGGGGTTATTAGGTGGAAAAATGCTAATAAATTATATTTTTTGCAGAAGCTGCTCACTGGTAGAACTAAAGCTTAATGAAAGCATTGGGCAGGACTGCCTTAGACAAGGAAAAGTGGAATTTGGAACAGGTCTAGTTTTCTGTTTCAGTCAAGAGGCAGCCTAACTCAGTTTGCCCAGCGGAGGAATGGTTCTGAAGAGACCTGGTTTCTATCATCTACTCCCTGGGCATCCCCGAACAAGGCCATCCCACCTCCTTTAATCCATGGAGGTGGAGATCTGCTTCTGAGGGAGGGCTGGAAAAGAAATAGCCAGCGAGCAGTCAAATACAGTTTCCGATGTAGGTCAGTGAAAATAGCCCAAAGACAGCAAGTCTGTTTGGGTTGAGAGTTAGCCCTTTCCGTCTTCCTTGGGCTCTGGAAATAGAGGCAGCGAGATCTGCACTCAGGGCTGACTGGCCGCCACAGGCCATGAACAGAATCTCCTGACTAGCACAGTAGGCACAGGGTTGGAAGGGAAAAGGTCATCACCAGCTGCCAATGTACCACAACAAAGAGCTGAAGGGATGGCCTCCTGAACTGAAGGGCGCGCCCTTTCTTATTTCCCAGCAACCACTGGTAATAATAATAATAATGTTGGTATTTGTTAAGCGCTTACTATGTGCCAAGCACTGTTCTAAGCGCTGGGGTAGACATAGGGGAATCAGGTTGTCCCACGTGGGGCTCACAGTCTTAATCCCCATTTTACAGATGAGGGAACTGAGGCACAGAGAAGTTAAGTGACTTGCCTACAGTCACACAGCCGACAAGTGGCAGAGCTGGGATTCGAACTCATGAGCCCTGACTCCAAAGCCCGTGCTCTTTCCACTGAGCCACGCTGCTTCTGGTGAGGTTGATGATGACGGTGATCATCATCACTTATTAGCATTAACTTCTGTGCCACCATACTAGACTCTGGGAACACATAGGTGGACAGAGACCCTGCTCTTGAATGACTTACTGCTGACATTGCAACCGTGACTTGATTTTTTGTCTTAATGGTGTTAGTTAAGTTAGCTAAGCTTTTACTATGTGCCAGGCGCTGTACTAAGCACTGGGATAGATACAAGCTAAGCAACTTGGACACAGTCCTTGTCCCGCATGGGCCTCACAGTAGTATTCCACATTTTGCAGATCCGGGAACTGAGGCAAAGAGAAGTGAAGCGATTTGCCTAAGGTCACACAGCAGACAAGCAACAGAGACAGGAATAGAACCCAAGTCCTTCTGTCTCCCAGGCCAATGCTCTTGTCCACTAGGCCAAAGATGGCAGGGAATTATGTATAACACCGTAGCAGGGGTAATGGGCTTGGAGAATTGGATCCTGTTGTAATAGAGTGATGATTATTGTGATATTTATTAAGCAGTTATCATGTGCCAAAATCTGTGCCCCATCTTGGGATAGATGTACTATAATCAGCTCAGACTCAGTCTCTCTCACACACAGCGCTTACAGTCTAAGTGAGCGGAAGAGCAGGTATTAAATCCCCATTTTGTAGATGAGGAAACAGGCCCAGAGAAGTCAAGTGACTTGCCTAAGGTCACACAGCAGGCAAGTAGCAGAACTGGGATTACAGCCCTGATCTCCCGACTTCCAGTCCTGTGCTCTTCCTAGTAGGCCATGCTGCTTCTCCACTGTCTGAAACTGGCTCAGATCCACCCTCTGCCATTTTTCCATTGGTCCCCTCAGGGAGATCTGCATTTGGACCAGAGGCTCTGAGTAGGTCGTCTTCCACTGCCTCTTTTCTATTAATAATAATAGTCATTCATTCATTCAGTCATATTTATTGAGTTCTTACTGTGTGCAGCGCTCTAATAATAATAATTGTGGTATTTGTTAAGCACTTACTATGTGCCAGGCACTGTACATAGCATTGGGGGATACAAACAAATGAGATTGGATACAGTCCCTGTCCCTCATCTGGCTCACAGTCTTAATACCCATTTCACAGATGAGGTGACTGAAGTCCAGAGAAGTGAGGTGACTTGATCAAGGTCACAGAGCTGACAAGTGGTGGATCTGGTGGATCTCTGTCCTTCTGTCTCCCAGGCCCATGCTCTATGCACTACGCCATGCTGCTTCTCTGGGTTCTCCAATTTATTCGAGAGGATTCCTGAGTTGTAGAAGCCTGTAAGAAAGTCGTCTTCAAAATGACTTGAGTTTCTACGGACTGAGAGCACTGGGATATTCTGGAAGCGTTTCCTCCAGCACATGGGGCTTTATGTGTGCGGTCCTTGCACGCTAATGTCGAGCCTGGGGCTAACCCACTCCAGTCCCCCTAGCAACAGAGGTCATTGGCCTTTTGAGCTTGGATAAGAAGCAAGCAAAACTTTCAAATTCCTAGAAATGCACAATCTCCTTCTGGAGGCTCTTTTCAAGCTTTGTGTATGTAGAGAAAAGTATCTTGCCAAACTGTCACTTGGTGTTTGTTTTTTGCTGACCAGATGTTACTCCATGCATATGCGTATATGCCCATGTCTGTGCCTACAAAGAGAGCATGTATTATGGGCAATATATACAATGTAATTCATGGAGCAGTCACTTTTATTGGTAAATCAAAGCAATGTTAAAACAGCAGAGAGAGCACATGGAAAGAATTCGGAGGAACCGAGAAATGGGCCAAGCTTTAAAAGCCCAGAGTAAATTCTATTAATGTACTTTCTTTCCATTTTCTTCTCCACTCAAGCTAACACTGGGGCTCCAAGCCTCGATGAAACGTGAGGACCTTCGCTAATTTTTTCCTCCACTCTCTTCACCCCTTTTTCAAACTGGCATGAAGCAGCGTGGCTTAGTGGAAAGACCACAGACTTGGGAGTCAGAGGCCCTGGGTTCTAATCTCAGCTCTGCCACTTATCTGCTGTGTGACCTTGGGCAAATTACTTCACTTTTCTGTGCCTCAGTTACCTCATCTTTAAATTGGGGATTTAGACTGTGAGCCCACTTGGGACGTGGACTGTGTCCAACCTGATTGGCTCGCATCTACCTCAGCGCTTAGTACAGTGACTGGCACATAGTGCTTAAAAAACAGCATTTAAAAAAAGAGCAGAAATCAACTTTTAGACATGGCAGTCTATATAAGGAAGTCCTGTGAGGTGCTGCGAATGAAGTCGACTGTCTGCATAGAGCCAACTCTGGATTATCCTGCCAATAGCGAATAGCGAGTTGGCCCAGATCAGCAGAATCCAGCCCGAGCCCCCGAAGTTCATTTTAGCAATTGGTTTCAGTGATGAGGAGGAGTATGGTTTGGCAAAGGGCTTGGTGGGTTGTGTAAGATTTTGCTTTGGGAAGGGCCTTTGGGAATTTGGATCACCATTGTTGGGGGGAGGGGCGGCATGGAGAGAGAGGGCACCAGGAGAGAAGGGAGGGAAAGAGTGAAGGAAGAAGAGAGAGGGACGGGGACATACACACCAGGACCCCCCCACCCCCCACCCCTTAGGAGGTTGTACATGGCTGATCTGGTCCTTTCAACTGGCACTTGTGAGGGTAGAGAGTGTACTTCTGGGTGTGAGATTCACTGCTTAGAGGTCCTAGTGCCAGTGAGCTGGCCTCTAATGCTACTTTTGTTCTTCTCAAGCACTTAGTGCGGTGGAATACTTTCATTCATTCAGTAATATTATTGAGCACTTACTATGTGCAGAGCACTGTATTAAGCGCTTGGAGTGTACAGTTCGGCAACAGATAGAGACAATCCCTGCCCAGTAACGGGCTCACAGTCTTGTAAGGCATGCAGTGTGCACTGTCGTTGCTACTGCCCTATTCTTGTTTTTCTCCCGGCATTCACCGTTTGTACTGTTTTTTTTCTATTTCCCCTATAATTTTACAATCTCCTTGAGGGTTGAAGTGGGGTATCTTGCTCCTGTCGTTCTCTCCCAAGTGCTTAATGCAGTGCTCCACACTCAGTAATTTAATTTAGAAATCTGGCTGTTGAATATTTGTCATTCAGCAAAGGGACAATATTGTAGCCTCAATTCCCTGTGCAACAGTGGGCTTAAGAGGACCCAGATAGATTGGTCACTCATTTTATAGTATTTATTGAGCACCTATTGTGTGCACAGCCCTATATTAAGCATTTGGGCTAATAGAAGAAGGAAGACACGATCCTTACCCTCATGGAGTTTACAGTCTAGTGGAGAAAAGTGCTCAAATAATAGTGTATAAATCAACTTTTTTTTTTTAATGTAGTGAGAGGATGTAAGTGCAAAAATGCTAAGATAGCTGGGAGGATGTGACCTGGGGTGAAGGAAAATTAATCAGGGAAAGCCTCCTGGAGGAAATGAGATAGGAAATGAGATCTCAAGAGGGCTTTGAGCATGGGGAGAACTGTAGTTTTTCAGATTTGAAGGGGGAGGGAAATCTAGGCAGTGGGAAAGGCATGAGCCAGAATTCAAAAATGGGATAGTTAGTATTTATTAAGCGGTGTGTCCTGGTGGAAAGAACAAAGGCCTGGCAGTCAATCAACCAAGCAGTCATATTTGCTCTGTGTGTAGACCACTGTATTAAGTGCTTGGAAGAGGATAATATAACAGAGTTGACAGATATGTTCCCTTCCCAGAACAAGTACTGCTCCCGACTCAGCCACTGGCTTGCAGTGTGATTTATAGTAAGAGACTTGCTTTTCTGTTCCTCATCTGTACAATGCAGATTTGATACCTACTTTCCTTCCTCCTTAGATTGTGAGTTCCATGTGGGATGGGGACTGTGTCCAAGCTGTCTTGTGTCTTCCCCAGTGTTTAGTACAATGCTTGGCAAATAATAAGTGCTTAATAACATTATCATCCTCCTCCTCTTGGTGCAGTGTGCTGTACTAGGTGCTTGGAAAGTCCAGGATGAAGAAGAGTGACGCATTCCCTGTCCATATTGAACAAAACCTCTCATGTGGAGTGATGAGAAAGAGGCAGAGTGAGAAAGTGAGCTTGGGAGGAGCTGAGAGGGAGAGCTGAGGTGAAGTGGAAGAAAGTGCAAAAGAAAGAAGGAAAGAACTGATGGAGTGCCTTAAAGGAATTTCACCTTTCCCATTTCTGTAGATAATACCACTCTCCTCCCTCTCTCACAAGCCTGTAACCGTGGCTTTGTCCTCGACTCATCTCTCTCTCACTCAACCCACACATTCAGTCTGTCACCAAGTCCCGTTGGCTCAAACTTCACAACATCTCTAAAGTCCGTGCTTTCCTCTCCGTCCAAACTGCTACAACATTGATCCAAGGACTTATCTTCTCTTGCCTTGATTACTGCATCAGTCCCCTCGCTGGTCTCCCTTCCTCCTGTCTCTCCCCATTCCAGTCCATACTTCACTCTGCTGCCCGGATCAGTTTTCTACAAAACTATCCAGTCCATGTGTCTCCACTCCTCAAGATAGTTTGCCCATCTACCTCTGTACCCAACAGAAACTCCTTAGCATTGTCGTAGAAACAGTGTGGCTCAGTGGAAAGGGCCCGGGCTTGGGAGTCTGGGTTTGAATCCCGGATCTGCCGCTTGTCAGCTGTGTGACTGTGGGCAAGTCACTTAACTTCTCTGTGCCTCAGTTCCCTCATCTGTAAAATGGGGATTAACTGTGAGCCTCACGTGGGACAACCTGATTACCCTATATCTACCCCAGCGCTTAGAACAGTGCTCTGCACATAGTAAGCGCTTAGCAAATACCAACATTATTATTCTACCTTAGCTCTCTGATTTCCTACTACAAACCAGACCGCATACTTTGCTCTTCTAACGCCAACCTACGCACTGTATCTCTATCTCATCTGTTTTGCCACTGAACCCTCCCCCGTATCCTGCCTTTGACCTGGAACTCCCTCCCCCTTCATATCTGACAATCATACTCCCAAACTTCAAAACCTTATTAAAATCACATCTCCTCCAAGAGACCTTTCCTGATTGGCCCTCATTTCCTTTTCTCCCACTCCCTTCCATGTTTCCTCTGCACTGGAGTTTGCACCCTTTATTCATCCTTACCTCAGCCCCACAGTACTTGTGTACCTACCCATAATTTATTTATATTGCCTGACTCCCCTTCTAGACTCTAAGCTCCTTGTGGGCAGGGGATGTATCTGCTAACTCTGATACATTGTATTCTCCCAAATGCTTAGTTCAGTGCTCTGAACACAGTAAAAACTCATTAGATATGGTTGATTCGTTGATTGATATCTCCTTGGGCCATGGCTGGGAAACTTGAGGAGGTTGTGAGGGTGAGTACGACCTTGCTTAATGGTTTGTTTCATTAATGAAGTAGATGATATGGTTTTCAGGGGTAAGAAGGAGTGAGCACTGGGCTTTAAGAGGGAGTTAAAAGCTGGAATAATTGTTGGGTGGAATGGATGTGGGAGTTGAAGAGACTCAGGTTTTTAGTTATGGTATGTATTAAGGGCTCACTGTGTGCCAATGCAATCAGTTAATCAAATTTATTGAGTGCCTCCTTGGAACCGAGCTCTGTATTCTGATAGGGAGAATACATTAAGAATGGGAGACCTGATCCCTGTCCTTCAAGAGTACAGTCTTACAGAAAGGCAGATCCCCCAAAATTTACACCTAGGAAGGAGAGGAGAATGGAGAGAGGGATAAGTGGGTGACTAAGTGCTTCGATAGTTGGGTTTGTAAGTCAGTATGATCATAAGTGCGACGGACAGTTGTGAATACATGGGTCCTGAGATGGTAATTGGGTAGATACAAGATAAATCAATCAGACACAGCTCCTGTCCCACAAATTACAGGCAAGGGGACCGTTGGGAAAATAGAAGAATCGAAAATTAACAGCATATTAAGAAAGAAGGAAGTCCTGGTATCCTTTCCCACTCTTGGCCACAGGGCCTCAGCCTTCCGTAGCACCCTAATAGTTCCAAAGCCTTCTACTCCTGTTGGGATTGGAGTCTGCCCTCGTGGTGGTGGGGTTGGATTTTGGGGTGAGGGGAAGACTGCTTTATTATGGTATTTGCTAAGAACTTACTTTGTGCCAGGCACAGTACTAAGCACTGGGGTAGATACAAGATAGTCCAGTTGGACACAGTCCTGCCCCACATAGGACTCACAGTCTCAATCTTCATTTTTACAGAGAAGATGAGGCACAGAGAAGTGAAGGGATTTACCCAAGGTCACACATTAGACAAGTGGACCTGGAATTAAACCCAGGTCCTTCTGACTCACAGGCTCGTGCTCTATTCACTAAGCCACACTCCTTCTCTGAGGACATCTCCCGGGAGACACTCCGTTTGCCGTGCCATCTCTGCATCCTAACTGCCTCTCGTTCTGGACCATTTACTGAGCTACCTACCAGTTATCCAGATGTTTCCTCCTCCTCCTCTCCTCTTGCCTTCCCCCTAAGAAGAATTGATTATCTTAAATGTGCCCAAAGGGCAGAGGGAACCAGTGGCCCTGAACAAACATTCTAGCTGTACCACAGCCCCTGAATGATCCAAAGTTGGCTCTGTTCACTTTACATAATAATAATAATAATAATGTTATTTGTTAAGCAACTACAATGTGCCAGGCACTGTACTAAGCACTGGGGTGAAAACAAGCAAATCAGATTGGAAACAGTCCTCGTCCCATAGGTGGCTCACAGTCTTAATTCCCACATTACAGATGAAGTAACTGAGACACAGAGAAGTAAAGGTCACAGAGCAGACAAGTGGCAGAACAGAAACTAGTGGGTTCCATCCTTTGCTATATTGCTTTTTCCTCTTCATTTGATAATGCTACCAGCCCCAGGCCATAAGGTGGTGATAGAAAAAGGAATGAATCTGAGGCCTTAGGAAATAATGTGCATTTTCACTCTGGTGCCCAAGATTGCAGCAGAGCGTGTTGCTTCTTAGCAGCCCAGCAAAATCAAGAGGGGCAAACAGGCCTGGAACATTAATGGTGAAGTGTGGCAATTGGCAGCATTCTCTGGAAGGATGGTAATTTAGGATCCTGTGTTCGGACTGGATTGGAAACAGAGTCAATTCTAAAATGGATGCGTTGGAGCTCCAGGGCAGCCTTGCTCCATCTGGGCTATAAAAAGCTCTTCACCCTAGCTGTTATTTGAGTCTTTGCACTGTAATGTTGCATAATATTCATTTGGTTTTCAGGGCCCGCAGAAGTGAAGCCTAATCATTCGCTTGCTAAATGTGGTTCACGGAACAGCTCTCCACTCCCAAACTTGCCAACTGCTGCTTATTTAAAATCATGCTCACTCCTCTCCTGTATTGGGTTTAAGCTGCCTGTTCCTCCGAGAAATTTACAGTGAAGTTTGTCTCGAGGCCAGGAGCTGGGTCGTCTGGCAATACGATTTTGAGGGAGGAGGGAATGGAAGGGTCATGAGCTTTTCAGCACATATGCTACATGGGGAATGCACTTGGAGAAAGAGAGAGAGATGACAAAAAGGAAAATGAGCGAAAGTTTACAATTTGCAATAGTTTTGAAATCGGCAGGCCATCTGATTTTTGCATGCTTTCCAGTGAAAATCAATGGGACCACGAGGGACTTTCATAATCCCACTGCATTACTCAACCAATCAATAGTATCTATTAAGCACTTTGTACAAAGCACCTTGCTAAGCGCTAGGGAGAGTACTAGAGAACAGAGTTGGTAAGCACTTTCCCTGTCCACCAGGAGCTTACAGTCTAGAGTCATAGTTTAAATTATGGATATGTACATAAATGCTCTGGACCCGAGAGTGGAATGAATATAAAGTGCTTAAAGGGTAGAGATAAAAAAGTGCATAAATGACAGAAGGAAGAGGGAGTAGGGGAAATAAAGGCTTAATTGGGGAGGGAGGAGATGTGATTTCTAATAAGATTTAGTCATTGGGAGAGCGGAGGTCCGTCACATGTCGAGAGGGAGGGAGTACCAGGCCGAGGGAGACGTGGGTAAAAGCTTGGCAGTAAGATAGAGGAGATCGAGGCACAATGAGTAGGTTGGTGTTGGAGAAGCGAAGTGTGTGGGCAGAGTTGTAGTAGGAAATCGGTGTGATACAATAGGATGGGGGTAAGATGATCGAGTGCTTTAAAGCTAATGATAAGGAGTTTGATGTGGAGGTGGATGGGGAACCACTGGGGGTTTTTGAGGAAGTAGGACCCTCCCAAGCCCGGTCCGCTCCCAGACTTCTCCATCACCGTGGATGGCACGACCATCCTTCCCGTCCCGCAGGCCCGCAATCTCGGTGTCATCCTTGACTCGTCCCTCTCGTTCACCCCACACATCCTATCCGTTACCAAGACCTGCCGGTTTCACCTCTACGATATCGCCAAGATCCGCCCTTTCCTCTCCACCCAAACGGCTACCTTACTATTGCGGGCTCTCGTTATATCCCGGCTAGACTACCGTGTCAGCCTTCTCTCTGACCTCCCTTCCTCCTCTCTCGCCCAGCTCCGGTCTATTCTTCATTCCGCTGCCTGGCTCATCTTCCTGCAGAAACGATCTGGGCATGTCACTCCCCTTCTTAAACAACTCCAGTGGTTGCCTATCGACCTCCGCTCCAAACAAAAACTCCTCACTCTAGGCTTCGAGGCTCTCCATCACCTTGCCCCTTCCTACCTCTCCTCCCTTCTCTCTTTCTACCGCCCACCCCGCACGCTCCGCTCCTCTGCCGCCCACCTCCTCGCCGTCCCTCGGTCTCGCCTATCCCGCCGTCGACCCCTGGGTCACGTCCTCCCGCGGTCCTGGAACGCCCTCCCTCCTCACCTCCGCCAAACTGATTCTCTTTCCCTCTTCAAAACCTTACTTAAAAATCACCTCCTCCAAGAGGCGTTCCCAGACTGAGCTCCTCTTCCCCCTCTACTCCCTCTGCCATCCCCCCTTTACCTCTCCGCAGCTAAAGCCTCATTTTCCCCTTTTCCCTCTGCTCCTCCACCTCTCCCTTCCCATCCCCACAGCACTGTACTCGTCCGCTCAACTGTATATATTTTCGTTACCCTATTTATTTTGTTAATGAATTGTACATTGCCTTGATTCTATTTAGTTGCCATTGTTTTTACGAGATGTTCTTCCCCTTGACGCTGTTTAGTGCCATTGTTCTCGTCTGTCCGTCTCCCCCGATTAGACTGTAAGCCCGTCAAACGACAGGGACTGTCTCTATCTGTTGCCGACTTGTTCATCCCAAGCGCTTAGTACAGTGCTCTGCACATAGTGAGCGCTCAATAAATATTATTGAATGAATGAATGAATGAAAAGTAGGGTGTCATGAATTAAACTTTCTGTTTTTTAAAGTGATCTCAGCAGCAGAGTGAAGTAAGGACTGTAGCGTGGAGAGACATGACGCAGGGAGATCTGGAAGGAGGCTGATGTCATAGTCAAGGCGGGGATAGGATAGGTGCTTGGATTGAGAGGAAAGGGTGTATTTTAGTGATGTTGTGAAGGTAGAACCAACAGGATTCGGTGACAGGAATCAACCAGTAAACAAGACATGAGTGGGAGGAAAAAAAAAAAATCCTGTTTTTCTTCCTTCCCTATTACTCAGCTCACCGGAGATGGATGTGATAGTTTAATGGCAGATAGTTCATTTTTAAAAACGGGGGAGAATTTTATAGGTGAGTGTCTCCCCTTTTCTGCCTGCAATGTAGGGAGCATGGCTTTGGCAGCCTGCTTGCTGTCAGTGGTTCCAGAGGGGTATCAACATGGCATAGTGGAAAGAGCATGGACCTGGGAGTAAGGAGGTCATGGATTCTAATCCTGACTCTGCCACATGTCTGCTGTGTAACCTTGAGCAAGTCACTTCAGTTCTCTTTACCTCAGTTACCCCATTTGTAAAATGAGGATTGAGAGACTGTGAACCCCACTTGGGACAGGGACTGTGTCCAACCTGATTTGCTTGGCACCCCAGTGCTTATTACAGTGCTTGGCACATAGTAAGCTCTTTAACGGTGCCATCATCATTATTATTATTAAGCTTTGGATCTGCTGGCCAGGCTGACAGTGTTTTGCCATTCTGGTGCCATCCTTCACAGGAAAATTTAGATATTTCTTGCCCCTCCTCAGATTTCTGGACAACCCTGAGAGGGGAGCAGAAGATTGTGTGCTCTCTCTTGGTCTCTGTCTCTCTTTATCTCTCTTTCTGTCTTTCACTCTCTTCCCTTTCCTAGGGTATGAGCCACCTTCTGACTGCTCCCCCGCTAGACTTTCCTCTGGTCCATTTTTGCATGACCCTGCTTCCTGACCCACCCTGAAGTGTTCGATGATGTCTCTGTCCAGGGAAATGCATTCTATTCTGGAATAGGGCTTCCCTCTTGCTCACACGTCAATGAAGAAACATTTAGCTATGGGTAAGCCACTCAATCAATCGTATTTATTTAGCGCTTACCACGTGCAGAGCGCTGTACTGGAGATGCAGCGTGGCTTAGTGGATAGAGCACGGGCCTCGGAGTCAGAAGGACCTGGGTTCTAGTTCCGGCTTGCCCCTCGTCTGCTGTGACCTTGGGCAAGTCACTTACCTTCTCTTTGACTCAGTTACCTCATCTGTAAAATGGAATTTAAAGACTGTGAACCCCACGGGGGAAAAGGACTGTGTCCAACCCTATTTGCTTGTATCCACTCCAGCATTTAGAACAGCGTCTGGCACATAGTAGGCACTTAAATACCACAATTATTATTATTACTAAGCACTTGGAAGAGTACAGTATAGCATAGTTGATAGAAACATTCCCTGCCCACAACACTCCTGTTCTCTGGGTTCACCAACAGATTCCATCTTCTTTCTGGTAACTGAATAAGGCACTGAATAAGACCAGGAGGTGCGAAGGGAAGACTCAGAACCATGCCGGGTGGTAGGAAAGTGTGGGTGCAGAGTGATGACTCTTCCATTTTGCATTAATCAGTCTCTTCTCTCTTTTTCAGATCCCAAAACAACCTCTGAAATAGAAGTGGATATCAGTGCAGAGTGGGAGATAAAGACCATCACCAGTGCCCTGAAGACTTACCTGAGGTAGGGAGGTTATCCTATCTCCGGTAGACGACACTTCATTTCTAAGGGAGAGTCCCAGTAGTATTAATATTATTTAGTTAGCATTACTGGATGCAAAGCACGGTTCCAAGGGCTGGGAAAGAATACTTGGGTGAAAATTAGAAAAGGTCCCTGGTCCTTCTGGAGTTCACCCTCTAAGAATAAGGAGGTCGTTCTGGGCAGGGGGTGTAGCTGCCGACTCTGTTTTACCATACTTTCCCAAGTGCTTAGTTCAGTGCTCTGAACATTATAAGCCGCCCATGTGAGCTCGTTGTGGGTAGGGACTGCATCTATTTATTGTTATATTGTACCCTCCCAAGTGCTTAGTACAGTGCTTTGCACACAGTAAGTGCTCAGTAAATAAGATTGAGTGAATGAATTCCACTGATGATAATGATGACGAAGTGAGGGAGGAGGCTGATGCCAAACACATAAGGTATAAATAAAGCAGAAAATGAACAGAAAAGATGAGGACAGGGATAACTACAAAATTCAATCCAAGCTGGAGGGTAGTGTGGCTAGAAGAACAGCATTTCAGGCTTCTCGCAGCTCAGAGTCCAGCAGTCCGAGCCACAACGAGTGCCTCAGGTTAGGCCTTCCCAAAGACCTCTACATGTATTGGAGGAGGCCTATAGCTGCTGCTGTTTCTCTCCCTCCCGCCAAGCTGGAGCAAGGCGTGTTGGGAAGGAGGCCTTGGGGTGACCCGGTGCGGGGCTCGGCAGGCCACTTGTTCGGGAGGCTGAGGTGCACAGTGCCGCTCCTTCTCTCCCTTCCACCCTAGCGTATAATCCTGCTGAGCACCGCTTTTCTAGCATGAGAAGTAGCATGGCCTAATGGGTAGAGCACAGCCCTGGGAGTCAGAAGGACCTGGGTTCTGATCCCGTCTCCACCACTTGTCTGCTGTGGGGCCTTGGGCAAGTCCCTTCACTTCTCTGCATCTCAGTTACTGTAAAATAAGTGAAGCCCATGTGGATCGTGGACTGTGTCCAACCTGATTAGCTTATATCTACCCCAGTGCTTAGAACACTGTCACACAGTACGTGTGTGACCTTAGGAGCTAGGACTTAGTATCTTAGTGCCCGTCACACAGTAAGCACATCACAAATACTATTAAAACTGGCAGAAAGAGGACTGTGTTTTCACTTTAGCCATTTGCTAAGCTCTTTAAAAGCTGTTGGGTGTTGGAGGTCTGGAAATGACTCTCATGTAGGTGCAATTAACCTACCAAGCCACTGGTGACTCCCCACAGCGTACGAGGCTGTGAGTTCCCAAAACAGCTCCAACAAGAACAATTGTACAAGAACTGTTTCTCTGGGGGATGTCGTCATCACCGATGTCATCGTTGCATTGGCACTCCCAGCGTGCTAGCCATTTTAACAACCCTGCAAGAACGTGGGCCCCAGCCTCTAGGTCCTAACTTTCGAAGTGAAATTTGTCCCATTTCCAGTTCCCGTTGGGGTAAGCCAGGACCATTGGAATTTGAGATGGTAAACACTAGAAGAGAGAAATGCCTCACCAATCGCAGCCTTGGGCCCACTAGGGAAACGGGGCATTAACCCACCACCCTGACGGGCCGTGAGCATCACACCCCCCTTCCCCATTCTGCCCTGTGTGCCCCTGACCCAGCTCGGATCTCCAGAGCCTTAGGATGGACAGGTGGTTGGACTCCAGAGTCTGAGAAGGCTGTACCCTGAGACATCCGCCGGACGTACTCCAGGGTCAATCAGAAAGCTTGCCGAAGGGGATTACACCTCACGGACCTGCCACTTGATCTTTGTTAAGCCTAAACCCAGCGTTCTGTATTCTCAAAGAGAATCTTTCTGAAATATGAGGAGAAAATTCTACCTATCCTAGCCTGCCCCCTCACTCCCTCCGGCATCCAGCCTTTTGTTAAATGGAAAACAGTGAAGGACGCAGCATCTTCAGTGGTGTTTATTGAGTGAGTGGAGTACACTATACTAAGCGCTTGAGAGAGTACAGTACAATAGCCCACAATGAACTTACAGTCTAGTGAGGGATGCAGCCATGAATATAAATCAATCTAAAATATGCAATTTATAGATATGTACATAAGCACTCTGGGGCTGAGGGTAGCACTCAGATCCTTTCTATTTATTGAAGACTGGAAATGCATGTGGGTATTGGTAACTTGATTGGCTGCCTCATCCTTCTTCCACTCACTCAAGGAGGGCTTCACGGTAGGGGAAAGAAGGTGGACTTTATGTTGTACACTAAGACAGGCCAGAAGGGAAGTAGTTTGTCAGATCCTGATTCAAAGACCAATTTACGTACAGGAAAAGTCCTGGGTTTGGAATTGGCAGAAAGAAGGTAGCAAAGGGGGCTAAATTGCAGTTGCTTTTCTGAAGCCCAAGGAACATACCACGTGAGAGGAGACCAGGAGGTATGTACGGGCTAGTGGAGGCTGATGGAAGGGTTTGGTCCCGAGGGACAGAGTTTAGAGTGGAGCTAGGAGGATGAGAATGGTATGTAATATGAACCAGGAGTCACTGACCCCCTCACTGAGGAGATTCAGGTATGGAATATCAGAGGAGGCTATGGTTCAAGGCTGAGGCATATTGACAAGCATGTGGGGAAATTAGCACAGTATTTGCTTGCACTGTGTCTGGCTGGTGTCCTAAGTCCTTGACCTTCAGGCGTACCAAAACGTACATTACTTGTCATAAAAAAGTAAGAAAAATAGACCTGTTTATGTTCCACAATGACTTGTTTGTGTCCCCAGCCTCATCCTCTTTCACCGTGTATCATCTGGCTGGAAAAGAGGTGTCGTTGCTGGGGTAGTTAGAAATGTTTAGCGAGGTGGTTTGCTTCTCAGACACATTTTCCCCTTCTGTTGTTTCTTCTGTGCTGTCTGGGCAGATCTTGGTTCACACCTGACTCCAATCCCAGCCTTTGTCTCTTGGGCTGATTCAGTTGAAGCAGAGCAGTGTGGCAGGGAAAATCTCAGGACCCTCCTCCCCAGAAGCTCCTGTTGGGTTACCTTTGTTTCCATATGCTTCTTGGGTAAGCTTTGAGGATGGCGGTATTTTAAGCCTGAACTGTGTTTCCTTATTGTATTCCAGAATGCTCCCTGGCCCCCTCATGATGTACCAGTTTCAAAGAAGCTTCATCAAAGCAGCAAGTATGTTTGTGTCGTTGCAGCCTGTGCAAAAGCTTTTGTGTTTTTTCAAAAGTCAGTGCTCTGTCAAAATTCTAAACTACCTCCTAGTATAGCTGATCCAGACGCAGCCCCGGGGATAGCATGAGATGCTGGGTCATAAAGTAAAAGTGAAACCAGATTTGACCCCGGGAGGCATGTGACCATGTGGGGTACATTCACTGGGAGATAGGAGGCTCTGGGTGGGGGGAAAAAACCCAAGAGCGATCACGAGAGCGAATTCTTGGGCAGCTGAAGACTTGGGTTTTTCCAGCCCTTAAGCTGCATTTTGCCAAACGAATCAGACACTGTACATTACCCAGCTTAAGCACTGGAAGCTTTTTCCGAGAATACGACACCCTCCGTGCAATATCACGGGTCTTTTTCCATCACATCTTCCACCACTAGCTCATGATCAATCTTCTGCTATATCATCCAGGTCCCTAGCATCATGTTACTGATCGTAAAGTGTACGGGGATTAAGTACATGCTGCCCTTGGACAGTGGAATTCTTCTGTGTGGGATGGGTGGCTCATCGGGGAATGGGCAGTGGGAGTCTGTATCAGATGTAGATTTGGCACGGATTTCGGATGGGTTCTTCGGGGCCCCGGCCGGGGTAGCTCCTTGCCGGCATTTGCTTTATCGTCTTTGCTGTGGTAGCTGGCCTCTTAGGGGGTCCGTGTTCCTGGGGCTTGATAGTACTGGTCCTCTCCAGGAGGAGGAAGGAATAAGTCAAAGGGCAAAGGCGACTTTGAGAGGGAGGAATGCTCCCTTAGGTACCATTCTCAGAAGTACTCTAAGGCCTCGGCGAACATCCTTTAATCCTCTAATGAATTCATTCAGTAGTATTTACTGAGCGCATTCTGTGTGCAGAGCGCTGTATTAAGAGCTTAATGAACCTAACCAGGAAGGTGTTTGGTGAGTATGAATCGCCCTATTTCTCTGCCAGGTCAAGGGGTTCACCCTAGATCCCCAAAAGAGGCAGAATTTGAGCAGGGCAACAATCCCAGATTAATGAAGAGCCTTGAATTCCTGAAGTAGACTAAATCCAGACTTGTGGCAGTGCTCAGGCAGTGACAGAAGCGCTTCCTCCTGCTTCTGATGTGTTCTCTCAAGGTATTTTGATATTGGACACCTCTGCAAGGTTTGTTTATCTCTGGTCCCAGGGCACGAGGTTCCTAACTTCCTTGAAAAAGGGAAGCCTCTTCACAGAAGCAGCTGCCTTCATGACCTCTTTCCTATGTCTGGATGAGCTGCCCAGCTCCATCTTTGTTTCATTACATCATTCTCTTGGCCTGAGATCCCTGCTTATCCCTGTTTTCTGAATTGAGTGTCTGCCTTTGTCACCAGAGGAACAGAGAGAAGCATTCTGGGATCGGTCTCCCTTGTAAACACAGCTTCGTCCACTTCCAGCCCTCTAGACTGTGAGCTTGTCCTAGAGACTGGGAGCCTGTCCTCTAGACTGTAAGCTCCTTGTGGGCAGGGAATATGCCTGTTATATTGTTGTAGTGTACTCTCTCCCAAGCGTTTAGTACAATGCCCTGCACATAGTAAGTGCTCAATAAATACGATTGATAGATCCCAGCCAGAGCTGCAGAGCGGCCTCCTCACTCCGGAGGCAGGGCTTTTCGTTCCAGTAAGACATCCCTGACCGGCAGGAATGTTCTTTCTCCTGCAGAGTTGGAGAACCAAGAGTCTCGAGTCTCCGAGATCCACACCCTCGTTCATCGGCTCCCGGAGAAAAACCGGCAGATGTTGCAGTTGCTCATGAACCATTTGGCCAAGTAGGTTTCTGAGTGGTTCCTGTAATCTATTTGCCTCCTCCCAGCAATCTAGTACATATACATTTGTTTCGCTGATTTTTTTTTCTTGAGAATTATCAGGCAGGCTGAAGGTAACAAAAGATGTGGACAACACAAAATTTAACTGCTGAAGAGAGAGGGTAGCTGGGTTTTGCCCCTTGTTATAGGACTAAGATGGGAGATTTAGCCTTATTGGTCCTCGTGTCTTGTTTTTGCTTTTCCGTATTTTAGGGCTTGGCTGGTCCTACCCGTTGCCACTGGGCCTGGATTGAGTGTTTTCTTGCCTTCCATTGATCACGGTGGAATATGTCCGGGTGATGACAGGAGGCTAGAAGAGGACTAGAAGTACTGGAGCTTATTTTAAAAAAATGAGTCGCTAACTTGTCCGGGGTTATTCTGGGAGAGGACTAATGTGTTCTGCATTTGGCCCCGGCCCAGCATAATTCAGGACATGCTTTGGACTGAGCCGATAGCATGCTGCGGCCCAAGTCTGGATGGGGATTTCTGAAAGGCCCTTGTCGTTTGCTCCTGCAGAGGGGTCGGAAGTGCTGCCCGAAAGATTTCTGTGCATGCACATATTGTGTATATATGTCTGTCCATAGTCAAAATCCAATGCTTCTGAAGATGTGATTCTCTGGCATGGGTGCAAAGCCCGGAGTGTCCAACATTCCTCTCCTCACCTGGTCCAGGAAATATGGTCCTTTTTCCACACTGGTGCATGGCTACTTGCAGCACCTGTTTTCTTGAGGTCCTGACCTTTCTGAGATTTGTGCAAAGTAAAATCCCTATAAAGGGTAGTGAGGAGGCATGGGGTAACTTTGAGGATGGCTTCTGGGTCACATCGAGACTCTATATAAGGGAAGCTCTGGGTGCCCTGCTGAGAACATGGAAGTTAACAAAATCAGCAGGAAACACAAAAGTCAAAGAGTGAGTGAGTGTATGTATGCGTCAGAGAGAGAGAGAGAGAGAGAAAGGAAAAGAGAGAGAAAAAGAAAGAAACAGAATACATACCGGGCTTTAAAAAGTAACTCCAGATGCTTTGGTATGACAGAGTTGTTCCTGTGCCTTGTGATTCAAAGTGAGGCATTTTTAAACCCAAAAAGCTGGTTTAGATCTCAGTTGCCAAACGTGGTGCAGTTGAAAGAGTCTTGCCAAGGAAAGGCAAGTTCCAGGTATATGCAACAACCCAAATATGTTCCAAGAATCCTGTGACTGCTCCCCTGCCACTTGTGGCCTGCATGGGACAGCAGTGGAAGAGCAATGAGAATCAGCTGGTAGACAAAACCTTGTTCTGTGAGGCAAGAGGATAGATAGAATGAGATGAAGGAAATTGGTGGCACAGAAAAGACCAGAGAAACCCACATTCACTTTCACTGTCCACAGAGTACAGTATACTCTCCAGGTTTGTGAGGCAACATGTGTTGCGCTTTTGTTGAACGTTCTCAACTGCTCAATACAGTGCATTGCACCCAAGGAGGACTGAGTAATCACAAAATTCATGGAGATGTTTGAATAATGTGCCCTGTGGGCTGTCGGTTCATTGGGTTTCTTGGGCGCCTTTATTTCCTGTTTCCTTGTCTCCCGTGGTGTCTGTGAGTCAAGGAGCACTATGACTTGAGGCTCTTGAATGGCCGCTGTGCCCCCAGATTGTTTGCCTCAAACCAATCCAGGCCAGCTTTGGGGTTCTTCTTGAACATTTCTGGTGCATTTTTGTGGGCTCAGCGGTCCATAGTAATAATAATAATAGTAATGATGGTATTTGTTAAGCACTTACTATGGGCCAAGCACTGTTCTAGGCACTGGGGTGAATCAGGTTATCCCATGTGGGGCTCACAGTCTTAATCCCCATTTTACAGATGAGGTAACTGAGGCACAGAGAAGTCAAGTGACTGGCCCAAAGTTACCCAGCTGATAAGTGGTGGAGCTGGCATTGAAACCTACGACCTCTGACTCTCAGGCCTTCGTAGTGAGGGCTTCTGTGCCTTGATTGGAGGCAGGTCAGTGTTGCCATCCCACTTGGCCACGAGGGAAACAGCCACTAGGAGATGAAATGTAGACTTCTGGTTGAGCTGAACTTTTGGCAGAACTAAGATTGGAACTCAGAACATCCACATTTCCACTCTTTTCTTCAGACTTTAAGCTTCTGCTCTGCAGTGGCTGGGAACAATGGGAGAGGAGTGAAGTAGGAATTGGGCAGTTTGGGCCTTATCGGACAGTCATTCGATCGTATTTATTGAGCGCTTACTGGGTATAGAGCACTATACTAAGCGCTTGGGAGAGGACAATGCAACAGAATTAGCAGACACATTCCCTGCCCATAACGAGCTTACAGTCTAGAGAATATCTATATCTGTTTAGGACTTTTGGAAGTGTAATGCAATGATATAGCCTGGTTTTGAGGGACTCCTAGGAGGTTGCATTCTCCCACTTCCTGCATTACCTCCTCTCTATTTTGTACTTGTTAAGTGCTTACTATGTGCCGAGCACTGTTCTAAACACTGGGGTAAATACTAGTTAATCAGGTTGGACACAGTCCCTGTCCCACATGGAGCTCACACTCTTAATCACCATTTTACAGATGAGGTATCTGAGGCCCAGAGAAGTGAGCGACTTGCCCAAGGTCACACAGCAGACATGTGGCAGAGCAGGGATTAGAACCTAGGTCCTTCTGACTTTGAGGCCCATGCTCTATTTTGTAGACTTGAAGGTGGAGGGGACATTTGGTTTCCCCAGCTAGACTCCAGCACAAACAGAAATGGGACTCAGACAACCTTAGTTAGTACAATATAACAGAGCAGTTGGGCATGTTCTCTGCCCACAACAAGCTTACAATCTAGTTAATAATGGTAATAATTATGGTGGTATTTATTAAGTACTTACTATGACCCAGACACTGTAACTAAGCGCTGGGTTGGATACAAGCAAATCGGGTTCGACACAGTCCCTGCTCCACATGGGGCTCACGGTCTCAATCCCCATTTTACAGATGAGGTAACTGAGACTCAGAGAAGTGAAGTGACTCCCCCAAGGTCCCACAGCAGACAAGAGGCAGAGCTGGGATTAGAGCCCTTGACCTTCTGACTCCCAGGCCCGTGCTCTATTAAAGGTGGATCGTTGCCAGATTTCTTGGGACACTAAATGGAGTCAAATGGCATTGTCCATTTTCTAGATACTCAAAACAGGAACAATTCATCCCTCACTATCCCTAAGCTGTTGTCTTTCTAGGCCAACTCCCCTATAGGCAGCTTCCTTCCCCAGCTGCAGTCAGTCTGATGGCTCGGTAGGAACACATGCGGTATTTACGGTCTCTTATTACCAAGTGTATCTGTCCCATGGTTACCAAACTTCTGCTTCAAAGGAAAGAAGTATAATGTGGATTTGAGAAAGGGGTTTTTGAAGCATTTCCAGAATGTGTTTAGCTGCGGATGGAATTCTCAGGCATATTAGTTTGAAGTCCTATAGAAATGCATTTTGAGGAATTATTCATTCATTCAGTAATATCTATTGAGTGCTTACTATGTGCAGAGCACTGTACTAAGTACTTGGAATGTACAGTTAGGCAACAGATAGAGACAATCCCTGCCCATTGACGGGCTTACAGTCTAGTCGGGAAGAGACAGACAGACAAGAACAATAGCAATAAATAGAATCAAGGGGTGTACACCTGATTAACAAAATAAATAGGGTAATAAAGATATATACAAATGAGCAAATGAGCACAGTGCTGAGAGGAGGGGAAGGAGCAGAGGGAAAGGGGGGAAAAGGGGCTTAGCAGAGGGGAGGTGAAGAGGGGGGCAGAGAGGCAGCAGAAGGAGCAGAGGGAAAAGGGGAAGCTCAGTCTGGGAAGGCCTCTTGGAGGAGGTGAGCTCTCAGTAGGGCTTTGAAGAGGGGAAGAGAGTTAGTTTGGTGGAGGTGAGGAGGGAGGGCGTTCCAGGACAGCAGGAGGACGTGGGCCAGGGGTCGATGGCAGGATAGGCGAGAACGAGGGACGGTGAGGAGGTGAGCGGAATTAGCCCTTGGTTTAAAAAAAAACCCAAAAACAAACAAAAAGAAAACACAAGTTTGCTCCAAAGCAATAGTTGGGTGCTTTCAGTCCAGAAAACATATTGCTTTAGCTTTAAGTCTCTGAAGGAACATAAAAACTGCAGGCTGATGTTCCCATGTAGTAGCAGTAGGATTTATTGAGTGCCTGTGGTGTACAGAATAAGTGTTGAGACAGAAATGCAAGCCAAAGAATCCAACAAGGTCCCTGCCCTTCTTAGTACTCACGGCTGAAGAATAAAGAGGGGGGAGGTTTGGTGACAAATACAAGGATCTCCCCTCTAGACTGTTAGCTTATTATGGGCAGGGAATGTGTCTGCTAATTCTGTTGTACTGTATTCTCCCAAGCGCTTGGTAAAAGTGCTCTGCACGTATTAAGCGCTCAATAAAGCCCACAGTAAGAAAGTGGAATGATAGAAATGCAAAGACCACATACTAGATGAAGTTGTAGAATTCGGGCCACTCTGGTAAAGGGAACCTGTAGCGCCTTTGGTGTCTTCCTTCAGGTCATCTGGAGTCAATCAGTGTGGCATTTGTTTTGCACTTACTGTGTGCAGAGCACTGAACTAAGAGCTTAGGTAAATACTTGGCCTAGTGGAAAGAGCACAGCCCTGGGAGTCAGAGAACACGGGTTCTAGTCCCGGCTCTACTGTGTACCTGCTGTCTGACCTTGAGAAAGTGACTTAGCTTCTCTGTGCCTCAGTACTCTCACCCGTAAAATGGGCATTCAATACCTGTTCTCCCTTCTACTTAGACTGTGAGCCCCATATGGGACCTGATTATCTTGTGTCTACCCCAGCACTTAATACCATGCTTGGCACGTAGTAAGCACTTAGCAAATAGCACAATTATCATTGGTGGTGGTAGTAATAATAGTATTACAATAGAGTTGATAGACATGATCCCTACCTTCAAGGAGCTTTCAATCTAGTGGGTGAGGCAGACATTTAAAAAAATTATAGATCAGGGAGGCAACCAAATATAAGAGTCTGTATAAGAGTAAATATATAAGGTTATTTTAAGGTTATTTAATTTTTTTCCATCCATCCTTCCGTCCATAGGAATGGGTAGACATGATCCTTCTCCTCAAGGAGCTTGCAATCTAGCGGGGGAGGTAGATGTTAAAATAAATTACAGCTCCGTGCTGTTTCCCGGATAAACTTGAAATGAGCTCAAAATGTAAACAACATTTTAGCGTATTGACATCTATAATAATAATGTTGGTATTTGTTAAGGGCTTACTATGTGCCGAGCACTGTTCTAAGCGCTGGGGTAGGCACAGGGGAATCCGGTTGTCCCACGTGGGGCTCACAGTCTTCATCCCCATTTTACAGATGAGGGAACTGAGGCACCGAGAAGTGAAGTGACTTGCCCACAGTCACACAGCTGACAAGTGGCCGAGCCGGGATTCGAACCCATGACCTCTGACTCCAAAGTCCGTGCTCTTTCCACTGAGCCACACTGCTTCTCAGTTGTCACATTGACATCTGACAATGAGAAGTTCTCAGTTCAGTTAGGTATGGCATTTATTACATGGTTGCTTATGCGCCAGGCACTGGGGCAGATCCAGTATAATTAGATCAGACTCATCCCTACCCCAGGATAGGACTGTGACAGTGAATTAGGAATAACAATAAATAAGGATCAGCCAACCATAACTGCATTTTAGAAAGGAAATAAGCAATTCAGATGAGTGGTGGTATTGTAGGCTTTTCCCTCCACCAGGTCAGCAGTCTTTGATGCAAACTCCCCTAAGTTCCCCAGCTTTATTAAGATTGTGAAGGTAGGTAATGAGGTTATGGTCGATCAATTATATTTGTTGAGCACTTACTGTTTGCAGAGCACTGTACTAAGCGCTTGGGAGAGTACAGTATGACAATAAACCGACATATTCCCTGCTCACAGTGAGCTTACAGTCTGCCCCTGATGTCCTATGGTGCTGGGGATTGATGGTGGCTCCTGGAGCTCCTGGTCTATTTAGGGAGTCTGGGCCATGTGTTTCTCAACCCCTGCATACCTCCTGTCCCTGCAGAGTAAGGAACTTCTGAGTGCTTGGCGTGACTTGTCCAGGCACCAAGATCAGCTATTCCCATTCAGTTCTCCACTCAGAACTCTGAGGAGGGGTCTGCCCTTGCATCTGCTTGCAAGCATTCACCCCACCCTCAGTCCCACAGCACTTACATGTCCACAGTTAATTTATTTACATTAATGTCTGTCTTCTCCTCCGACTGCAAGTTCCTTGTGGGCAGGGAGCATGTTTACCAACTCTGCTGAATGGTACTCTCTCATGCACTTAGTACAGTGTTCTGCAAACAGTCCGTGCTCAGTAAATACCACTGATTGACTGATTGATCTACAGGATCAATCTGTAGATTGATCTGCAGGAGGAGAATTGGCAGTTAATGGGGAGTTTTGAGTGTCTTAAATAGGAAAAAAAGGCTTTCAAACTGTAGTTTCCTTTTTATTTTACTCTTCCCATTGAATTGCAACACTTCATGCCATTTTCCCTTTGGGCCTCTGGGCTTGTAGTAGAACTGGAGCTCCTTATCTTCCCTCCCAAGCCCTGTCCTCTTCCTGACTTCCCTGTCACTGTGGATGGTACAACCATCCTTCCCGTCTCTCAAGCCCGCAACCTTGGTGTCATCCTTGATTCAGCTCTCATTCACCCTACACGTCCAATCCATCACCAGTACCTGCCGGTCTCACCTTTACAATATCGCCAAGATCCGCCCTTTCCTCTCCATCCAAACGGCTATCTTACTGGTACAGGCTCTCATAATATCCCGGCTGGATTATGTGTCAGCCTTCTCTCTGATCTCCCTTCCTTCTGTCTCTCCCCGCTCCGATCTATTCTTCATTCCGCTACCCTGATCATCTTCCTGCAGAAACGGTCTGGGCATGTCACTCCCCTCCTTAAAATCCTCCGGTGGTTGCCTATCAACCTCCGCACAAAACAGAAACTTCTCACTCTAGGCTACAAGGCCTAGGCTACATCACCTTGCCCCCTCCTACCTCTCCTCCCTTCTATCTTTCTACTGCCCACCCCGCACCCTCCTCTCCTCTGCCGCCCACCTCCTCACCGTCCCCCATTCACGCCTATCCCGCCGTCGACCCCTGGCCCCCATCCTCCCTCTGTCCTGGAATGCCCTCCCTCCTCACCTCCACCAAACTAACTCTCTTCCCCTCTTCAAAGCTCTACTGAGAGCTCACCTCCTCCAAGAGGCCTTCCCAGACTGAGCTTCCCCTTTTTCCTCTGCTCCCTTTCTGCCCCCCTTCACCTCCCCTCAGCTAAGCCCCCTTTCCCCCCTTTCCCTCTGCTCCTCCCCCTCTCCTTTCCCCTCCCCTAAGCACTGTGCTCATCTGTATAGACTTTTATTACCCTATTTATTTTGTTAATGAGGTGTACATCCTCTTAATTCTATTTATTGTGATTAAGTTGTCTTGTTTTTGTCCGTCTCCCCCAGTTAGACTGTAAACCCGTCAATGGGCAGGGATTGTCTCTATCTGTTTCCCAGTTGTACATTCCAAGCGCTTAGTCCATTGCTCTGCACATAGTAAGTGCTCAATAAATATTATTGAATGAATGAATGAACTTTTCTGCACACAGATTGGCGTGATGGTGTCATAGTCTGGAGGACGTATGGACAGGGAACATGTCCGGCATGGTTCTGAGTCTACCCTCAGCACCTTCTGGTTTTATTTAGTGCTTTATTCAGTTATTGGAAAGAAGATGGAATCAGCCAGTAAAGCCAGAGAGCAGGAGTTCTGTGGGCAGGGAACGGGTCTACAAACTCTGTTCTATTTTGTTCTTCCAAATACTTAGTGTTCTGCATGCAGTAAGTGCTCAATAAGTACAATTGATTTACACAAAAAAATCATTTTTGAAAGCCTCAGTGGCCCAAAGGCTGTCTGGACTGGGATCTCCCATCAGGCCTCATCCCCAGTCCAAAAGGAACTGAGGCCGAATATAAGCCCTGGTTCCTGCTCTTGGACCAGGTTGGGTCAGACTAGACCATAGAATTTAGGTCTGTGGAGAGCTCTGGTTTAGGAGCAGGGCAAAGTGTGATGAGACAAACTAATTGATTTTCTCTGTTTTTTTCTTTGCAGAAGATGAGCATTTGAAAAGTCTTTGAGGTCATGCAATACTTGCATAGTGCTGTGCACACAGCAGCTGCTCAATGGTTACAGTTCACTCTGAAAGAGGAAAAAAATATGCCCTTAAATCTCATTTAAGAAATAGAACAAGAGGTGGTTAGCAAAGTGAATAGATGAGACACTCAACTCTCATTGCAGACAGGTTTAATTTTCCATATCACTCTATTCTGTTTTTCTAATATTTTTCCATATTTCTACCTTTCAAACTGGTTTGTTGTTACATCAATAATAATAATCATAGTAATTATGGTATTTATTAAGCGCTTGCTATGTTCTGAGCACTGTTCTAAGCGCTGGGGTGGATACAGGGTAATCAGGTTGTCCCACGTGAGGCTCACAGTTTAATCCCCGTTTTACAGATGAGGTAACTGAGGCACAGAGAAGTTAAGTGATTTGCCCTAGGTCACACAGCAGACAAGTGACAGATCCGGGATTAGAACCCATGCCCTCTGACTCCCAAGCCCGTGCTCTTTCCAATGAGCCATGCTGCTTCTGATCAGTTACTCCAGTAGCTACCACAGTTTATGGTGAGTCTCTTCCCTGAGTATTTCCAACGATTTTTCCCCACACTTACTAGGGGCTGGAATTTATCACTCCTGTTTTAAGAAGAGAAACTGAGGGATAGGTGGCAGGTGTGACTTGTCCAAAGGAAAATTTAGACCTTGTCTCTTGTGTTAATAAGCTATTCATTCACACCATGGGCTCTGCCATGCCTCCTACTTGCAGAAATCTCATTGACAAGAGCTTCTCTGCCCTGGTCCTTGGTTCAACCTTTACCTCTCCTTGATGCATTACCTACCTTCAGTTTGGCAGGTGTCCACAAACAATCCTTCCTTAGTACCCTGGGAGTGTCTGGGGTATTTTATCTGGCATAAGTGTAATTTTGCAGTTAAGGCAAGGACACGGCTTCCGGTGGGTATTTCTTGTATCAGGGCTTATGGGAAAGAGGAGAGCGGAGCATAATAATAATTGTGGCATTCGGTAAACACTTACCATGTCGCAGGCACTGTACACAATGCTGGGGTGGATACAAGCAAATCGGATTGGACACAGTCCCTGTCCTGTATAGGACTCACAGTCTCAATCCCCATTTTACAAGGAGATAACTGAGGCCCGGAGAAGTTAACTGATTTGCCCAAGCTCAACAAAGCAGACAAATGGCAGAGCCGGGATTAGAAGCCATGGCCTTCTGACTTCTAGGCCAGTGCTCTATCCACTACGCCATGCTGCTTCTCAGGATATGGGGCCATCACATAAACCAGGGTCCAGTCCTAGGTCCCCAAGCTTTACGTCTATTTATATGAAAACTAGAGGGGCAGGAAGGGGAAGAAACGCCAGTTAAGGCTTCTTGCTAAGTCCCCGTTCCTGTTTCATTAT
Source organism: Ornithorhynchus anatinus (assembly GCF_004115215.2). Lineage (NCBI taxonomy): Eukaryota > Metazoa > Chordata > Mammalia > Monotremata > Ornithorhynchidae > Ornithorhynchus > Ornithorhynchus anatinus. The sequence continues at coordinate 38,974,573 of NC_041749.1, read as the reverse complement.
ATGGTCTCTGTCGCTTATTTGAAGCATCTGGTACCCATCCCAGCTTTTCCATGAAAGGGTAGAAGGATTATTGGGAGTTATGCAGGCCAAACAATTGGTCCCAATGCAGAGTTTCAATATATAAAAAAATACACAACAACCTCAGCGGTTAAATTGTATTCATTGCCAAACACACACTGGCAGAATGTTCTTTGCTTTCCTGAAGCTGGAGGTTGGTGGTATAGCTCAGTCATCTTTGTAAATCACTCAGGATTTCATCTTTCTCTTTGTCAGACAATGATGTGAGAAACAAGGGAAATGTAGTTTGGGAGGTTGGATCTGTTTGGGTTTTTTAACTTAGGCACTGGGATAACCTGGGGTAATCAGGTCAGGCATGGTCCATGTCCCACATGGGGCTCACAGTCTCCATCCCCATTTTCCAGATAAGGTAACTGAGGCACAGAGAAGTGAAGTGCCTGGCCCAAGGTTGCACAGATAAGCGGCAGAGTGGGATTAGAATCCAGGTCCTAATGAATCCCAGGCCTGAGATCTGTCCACTAGGCCATGCTGTTTCTTTGAAAGGAATAATCAAAGAAGTCTGGGCCTCCTTTGACAGGCTGCATCCTTGTACCTTTAAGGGGTAGGCCTGGGAGTTTCTGGATAAAGTATTAGAGAAATAGAAGTGGCCTCTGCTCTGGTGCATGTCATTTCCATACATTGATTGAACACAGCAGCATTTCCCCTTTTCCTTCTTCCCCGGTCCCCCGTATTTGACAGCCAAAATTTAACTGTGACGAATTGTTCAGACTTTTGGACGAGCCAACAGTTTCCTTACCATCAAGAAATGACTCAACCGGTAGGGTGATAAACTTGGAATTTTACAGAGCCCTTGTAAAAGAAATATCCCTTGTAAGATAACTGGAAAAATAGAGAAGGAAAAGCTACCTCAGGGTTCTTTCAGTGAGGAAAAGCGTTTAACTTCCCTTTCAGTGTCCACGTCATGTCTCTTGCAAACCCCTCCTAGTGTTGGGAAGGATCTGCTGTCAATGGTCTGCTTTCCCTGGAATTCCCACCGCGCAGGGACTTGCTCTTCCAGGGATTTACAAACCCCTGTGGAAACAGAGCAAACCCAGTTTGATCAGCTCAGTGATGGGAGCTCAGTGGCTTATAGTGTCATAAGCTTTCACATGGACCTTGGGATTTTCTTTTTGTAGTATGTGTTTTAAGTGCTTCCTATGTCCCAGGCACTGTGCTAAGCACTGGGGTAGGTACACGATCATCAGGTTGGACACAGTCCCTGTCCCACGTGGAGCTCACAGTCTTAGTCCCCATTTTAAAGCTGAGGTAACTGAGGCACAGAGAAGTTAAGCGCCTTGCCCAAGGTCACACAGTGAACAAGTGGTGGAGCCAGAATTAGAACCCAGGTCCTTCTGACTGACAGGCCCGTGTTCTATCCACTAGGCCATGCTGCTTGAGACTTGGAGCCCAGAGTGTGGCTGATGGCCACCCAAGACATAATAGGAAGGGGGATGCAGAAAGAGCACAGGCCTGGGTTCTAATCCTGACTCCATGATTTGTCTGCTGTGTGATTTTGGGCAAGTCACCTAACTTCTGCGTGCCCAAGTTACTTCATCCATAAAATGGGAATTAAGACTGGGAGGCCTATGTGGGACACAGTTTGCGTTCAACTCAATTATCTTGTATCTACCCCCATGCTTAGTACAGTTCCTGGCACAGAGTAAGCGCATAACAAATGCCACAAAAAAAAGGCCACCAACTTCCCTTCCTCATGGATATCCCAGAGGAGTCAGCAACAGTCTGGTGCTTATCTGGGGCTCAATTGTCCCCTTGGCCCCCAGGCTAATGGCAGGATGCTGAGTGGGAGCACTGTTAATTTAGGCCCTCCAGGCAGGTTTTGGGGGTGGGGGGGAGTCTCTGACCAGTTTGGACAGGGCTGGGTGGGCTGGCACTGAAAAAGGGCTGAGAACTTCCTTTTATCCAGAAGACAAAGTTGATGAAAGGGACAGTAAGGATGGTTTCAAATTGGCACCCGAAGAAGGAAAAGGAATCTCTTTTCCTCTACCAGTCTGGTTCTTCCACTGTGCATGTGTTCAGTTCAGAGCCCTGGGCTAAGTTGGAAGCCCCAGAATCACAGATGATCTCGCGAAGACGAAGGAACTGATGCGAGTGTAGTGTTGGGAGCGATGTCTCCTGAGGCTGGTCATGGGAACCCTAGTTCTCAGAAGCTCTCAGAGAAGGGTTTGGAGCAGCAGTACTAGCAGCCTAGGCTCCATTGGTGTGTTTACCTCACTTATGAAGGCCAATCAGTAGGATGCAAATGATTTTCCCCTCGAGCTAGTGGGGCAGACAGGCTTTCTGAGTATCATGTGGAGCTGTCTTTTTCATCAGCAGCCTGTAATACTTAGGGCGACATGGTTGAACAGAGGGTTCCCTTCTCCTGTGAGGTGCCCTGTAGACTAATAGGGTGAGTGGAGAATGAAGTCACAGAGTCATTAATCATGTGGTTCCCCAAGACCCCTGGGAGCCGCATGGGAGCGTCTGCCCTCAAGCACCCACAGCTTGCAATCTGAGGGAGGCACTTACTTTGAACCCCATTGCCAGAGGGAGCATGGAAAGGCCATTCTGTTCAGTGATGACAGGCTCCTCAGCCTCTCCAGAGTTGCTAGAGCACTAGACCAGTATACAGAGCTGCCCCCAACTGGGTCAACGGGCTTCGGCCATGGCCAGAGGGTCTCCGGAGGTAGGGAAAGCTCTTGGCAGGGTAGTTAACTTGTTTGCTTGGGGTTTCTGTTTGTTTTTTCTGACAAGGCATCAGAATCCAAAAGGAACTTTTCCAGCCTGTTTTTGGCAGGGCTGAAGGAAAATCTATTTAAAAGGGCCTTGTCAAGATGACAATCCCATATTTAGAAACGGAGACCACTTAGCTCCTTTGGGTAATGAAAATGAGAAGAGTCAAATGAAAGCCACCTCCACCCCTGTTTCTTCTGCTCATTTTCTTTAGGCCTTATGGCGTGGATGGCAGAACTTGCAGGTCTGTTTTCCTTTCTGGTTCTCCTGCTCCAAGCTCCCCACTTTGGGTTAGCAAAAGTGGAAATCTTCCTGAACGACACATCCTACTCTTACTTTAGTATCCGGAAGATTTTCAGAAAAATCACAGAAACCGTTCTTAGTCTGAAAAGTTTTGTTCTAGGGTCTAAATTTCATCCTGGCAGCTATATCAAATTTTGTTTTCTGAAAGAGGAAATGTATAAAAAATGAGTCTGTGTCTGAGTGTATTTCAAGCAGTTCGTGCTAAAGGATTTTAGAACCACTCTGCTTTGGTTCTGTTTGTTTTTAGGTGGTTCTACTTCTGTCGGCGTTTATGCTTTTCTTTGGCCTTTCCTCCCCCGTTCCCTGCCTGCTTTCACCTCTCCCTTTAGATTCTAAGCCTCTAAAGAGCAGGGACAGTGACTTTGACTTATGTTGTGTGTTCCTATTCTTCCGACATGGTACTCTGGATGCCGTACATGGTCGTCAGCGCCCTCGACGATGGCGGTGTTGATGTCACTAGTTGCTCCCTTTCGATCCTCTCTGTGGCCATCCATCCATTATGCCCTCTCTGTGGGAGTTGGCCCAGCATGGCTTTTCTCATGCTCCCAAACTTCACTGCGATTCTTTTAATCCATGCAAGAAATGTCATCTCTGTGACCAAACCCTAGCGGCTAATTGATTCACCCTCCGTGCCCTGGGAGCAGAAGCAGTCTCCCGCAGCATACTCTAACTGGAGTAGTGGTGATCGTTATCTGCAGCCCAGACAGTTTGCAATTGACTAGTTTCCCGCTAGTTCTGCCAGGCTGTAATGGTCCAATGTCAGTGGGACTTCTGCGGACAGCGGGCAGCGTTTCTCACAAGGTAATTGCGGTTCGTCTGGCCAGAGGGATGGGTGAGTGGCGGGGGGGTAAAGGGGAAGGGCGGAGAGAGGAAGCCAGAGCCTGGGCTGGTAGGGGTGGAGGGAGAATGGCAGAGTTCACATGATGTAAAACAAAAACCAAGTGTTCTTAGACTATCTGGAGGGGATTTTCTTACCCAAGGGAGCATTAGCCAGAGGAGCTTGCTGATCAGCAATGTCTAATGGCTTTTAGAGGGATTTTGCATCGGATTTTCGTTTTGCTTTCTTCCATTCAAATTTCTCATCTGTGGCCATCAGGTCTGCAGCATTTCTCAATGCTGTGGGAGGATGGGCTTCCCGGGGCCAGCTTGGGAAAAGAATCCGTATCGAATTTCAGGTCATGTACCCTCATCAAGCTTCACACTTCCCTGTGAGTTTTCAGAAGGCTCCATTATTTAAGAGGTCTGCGTCTCTCCTCCCTCCCACCACCCTCCCACTCCCAGCAGCGCACCTGTCTGTGAATGTGAGCTGGGATGCACCATGCTTTAAAGGCTCGCTTTGACTTTTTCCCTCCCCTTGCCCCTGGCGTGTGGCCGGGGGAGGAGGCTGTTGCTTCTTGATGCTGTAAAACTGATTGCATTTCAGGCAGTTTGTTTGTGCTGTTTGGTTTTTTGTTGGCTTTTTTGTGTTTTTTTTTTTGAGTTATGCGTCATTTAATTCAAACTAGTTTTACTCCGCAGTGTCTGGAAACAACCTTTGGTCTGAGAGAGAGAGAGAGAGAGAGAGAGAGAGAGAGATGTGTTCTCAGTATTCTCCAGACTGTACCTCACCTTTAGTTCAACTTACATTAGAATCTCCATTGGCGCTAGTGTAGCCATCTCTGCTTGACCCTTGCATCGCTCATGAGTATGGTCTGGTCCCTCTAAACCATCAAACTTTATCGAGGCAATCCAAATCCTCTGCTTTCTTGGGCTTTGCTGCTAGTCTTGCAGAACATTGTTCTTACCTCTTAGGAGAATACAGTAATGTTGGTAAATACGATCCTTGCCCACAAGGAGAATACAATCTAGTAGGGGGAGACAGATAATGAAATTACATAAAGGGGAAGCAGGAGAGTATAAGGATGTGCATATTACTGCTGGGCGGGGGGGGGGGGGGGGGAAGGGGGGATGATGAGAATCAGAGCGCTTAAGGGGTATGGACCTGAGTTGCCCAGGAAATGTAGAAATGAGGGAGGATAGGGTGGAAAATGAGGTTAATCAGGGAAGGCTTCCTGGAGGAGATGTGATTTTAGTAGGACTTTGAAGATGGGGAAAATCTTTGTGGCAGTCCTGACCTAAGCTCCTTCCTGACTGAGCATGTGAGAATTTCAATTTAGGGTACCCCAGGAAGCCAGGAAGAAGACAAATGTTTAGATTTTTGTCTTTGAGTTTTGGGACTCTGATTTTCAGTCTCCTACAAAGTAAAGAATCTCTTGTATAATACCTACTAAAGGACTGAGTTTAGAAACTCTCGAATCGTGATTTATTTGGTTCATCTGCGTGGATAATTGTAGAACCTTAAACCATGTTTCCAGTCCTGTTCATGGGAGTTCACAGCCCACAAACCCAGTACCATTTATACTCAATTTAAGACTGCTACGGTATTGGTGATAGAAGATTGATAAGCACACCTGCTGCAAAAAATAGGCTCTTTCCCACAACCAACTAGAGAGAATTGCCATGGGTGAAACCATCCTTAGTCTCTCAGGGAGAGACTCTCTGACCACAAAACCCCGAGTGGCTATTAAATCCCCAGAAATCTGGCATCCCACATCACCTCCTGCACTGAGGATGCAAGGTTGTATTTTTTTTTTTTGGTTTGGTTTTTTTTTTTTTTTTGGTTTGTGTGTTTTGGTGGTGTTGGTTTGTTTTTAATGGTATCTATTAAGTGCATACGGCATGCCAGGCACTGTATTAGATGCTGGGGTATATACAAGATAATAGGATCAGACACAGTCCCTGTCTCACAAAGTGCTCACAGTCTTAATCCTCATTTTGCAGATGAGGTAACTGTAAAGCATAGAAAGGTGAAATGATTTGCCCAAGGTCACACAGGAGACAAGTGGAGGAGCTGGAACTAGAACTCAGGTTCTCAGACTCCCAGGCCCGTGCTCTTTCCACTAGGCAACACTGCTTCTCTGTGTGTTCTACGTTGCAAAGGAAGCCTAAAAAAGCTACCACAAGGTTCAGTAGCAAAGCAGTAGCAGCCCTGGATCAGCTGTTTGGGAAAGGATCCAGACCTTCTTGCTAGCCCCACTCTTCTCAGGGCAGCCATCCCTCCATTTTAATGCTCTTCTTAGGCGCTTTTCCAGGTAGCTGGATTGAATTGTAAGCCCTTGGCAATAGCTCCCCCGTTGGTCATGTGTGTGCTAAGAGCAATGTTTGGGCCTTCTGTGTGCTTGGGTATACAGCCGCTCTGTTTTGAATTGACATCACGGGAGTCACCCCATCAAAGCAAAGCTCAAATATTGCAACATAGTAGCAGTCTGCTGGGAAAGAAACAGTGGAACAGTAGTGAGGCATGCAGGATCTTAGTAGTTCTTTGAGTGGAGTCAGGGACCAGAAGTAGCACGCACTGGAAGAGATTTGGTCAGGCAGTTAAATGAGTTGTGCTGAAGGGCCCGGACTCAGGAGAGCAGCAAATCGAGGTGTGCAGAGCTTTCGGTGAGGGCATTTTTGTGTGGGCGTGTATACGTATGTCAACATTTAATAGCTTAAATCCATAATTTCTCTTCACTCATGAATGCCCTTCTTGCTGTTTAGTCCTGTACGTTAATAGTGTTAACTTCTCTGGGATCTGATTTTGCCTCCTCCACTTGTTTGCTGTGTGTCTTTGGGCAAGTCACTTCTCTTAGGCTCAGTGACCTCATCACTAAAATGAGGATTAAGACTGAGCCTCATGAGGGACATGGACTGTGTCCAATTTGATTAACTTGTATTTAACTCTGTGCTTAGCTCAGCGTCTGGCACATAGTGAACACTTAAGTACCATACGAAACCCCCAAAAAACAATTGTTGGGTTTTTAATCAATCAGTCATAGTTATTGAGTCCTTACTGTATGTAGAACATTGTACTAAGTGCTTTGAAGAGTACAATAATAATAGTAATTGTGGTATTTGTTAAGCACTTGCTATGTGCCAGGTACTGTATTAAGCACTGGGGTGGATATAAGCCAATGGGGTTGGACACAGTACCTGTCCCACGTGGGGCTCACAGTCTCAATCCCCATATTACAGATGAGGTAACTGAAGCACAGAGTAGCAAAGTGACTTGCCCAAGGTCACATAGCTGACATATGGCGAAGTCAGGATTGGAACCCAGGTCCTTCTGAGTCCCAGGCCAATGCTGTAACCACTAAGCCTCGCTGCTTCCTAGAATAGAGTTTGGCAGACATGTTCCCTGCCCCCAACAAGCTTACAGTCTTACCATTTTGCAAGTCTTTTATGATTCTCCGGTCCATTTTTTGGATCTTGGGGACACAGTAATGTACTTTACATGATCTCATGTGGGCATCTTGCAACTCTGTGCCTCATTTACCTCATTTACAAAATGGGGATTAGATTGTGAGCCCTATGTGGGACAGCGACTGTGTCCAACCTGATGATCTTGTATCTACCTTGGCACTTAATACAGTGCCTGGCACACTTAACAAATACCATTTTTTAAAAAAGATATGCATTTTGTAGGGCCATTTAGCCAGTATTTAGTTTTCATGGAAACAGTTAATTGCCCTGATTGGGGTTTTTTTCATCCTTGTAGCTGTCCACATTCACTCGGCCTCCCCCCAGGGCTTGTCCTCAGAGCTGGGAATCCCAGTGGGTTTAATTGTGTGGAAATGAATTATTTTTTTTTTTCCAAGCCTGTCTGACCTTACTTGGACAGGTCCAGGCATGCTTCCCAAGAGAATGAGACCTAGAGTGTCCACTCCCCTGTACCACTCCTCTGCCGATCGGAAGGTAGAAGCTCTCTTCGCCTCATGCAGGAATACACCCCCTTTTCAGGATGGAGAATGTTTTTTCCTAGTAGCATTGCTATTTACCCAGCTCAGGTTTGCAGCCCCTCTCTCCCTGTTGCCTTTTCTTTCCTGACTCAGCAGCCCAGCCACAACAAGATGGCTGGCAAGGGGGAGGGAGCGGTGGGTAGATATTTGATGTCATCTCTTTCCTGTCTCTTGCCTCCTCATCATATAATTCATGGGGCTCTTGATATGACTCAGGAAAGTGTCTGATGGTTTTTAATAGGCACTCTGGTAGCTGTTTCAGTGAAGTTGAAGTTCTGACTCAACCGTGAAATTCTGGACAACCTTAATACATTAAAAGAAAAAGATTTATCACTGAAGAGATAAGGAGGAGGTTATTAAAAAAAAAAAAACAAAACCCATGTGTAGGAAATGCAGCAAAATTGCCAAAAATGTCCAGAGATGTACCCGCAGGTGGTTGAGAGGTGTCTTTTTGGCTTATGCAGTTAGTCACTTCTTGATATCCAGGGACTGATTTATAATCAAGTTTGTGACATTGCCACCGCCTTCCATCTGCCCACTGCCACTTCACTGCCTATCAGCCTCTCCTTCAGTGGGCCAAGGGGTGGGCACCAGAAATAAGGGAGAGGGAAATCTTCAATCATTCACTTTGTTTTCGGCCTGCAGCTTCAGTAAAGAAGGAAGTTGAACCCCACAAACAGAGTTTTGGATGCCCTGAAGACTCCAGTGAGCTGACTTTACCTTCCATGGCCATGAATGAAGAATTGATGATAGATCCTAGGTTAGAAATCCCCCCCATCCAAAAAAAAATGGGTGTCTCACCCCCCTACATATAATCAGGGGACCACTTTGCATCTCATGTGGCATAAAACTCTCTCCTGTCCTAGCCATTTCTTGCTCTGCTGACTGCATCTGTCCCAGTCTCCCTGCTCGACCCCCCTGCATTTCCTTTCTGCCCTTCTCTCAGTTCAGCTAGAGGCTCTCACTTTCTGGAAAACATTTCCTAGCATACTGATGTCCCAATCCATGGTAGCTGCCCTTAGAGCGAGCTATTATGAGAAGGGTTCAAATGGAGAAGGGAGGAGGTATCAATAAGCAGGGTCAAGGAGGCTTGAAGTCCCTGGAGGTTTTTTTAAAATTTTTTTGTAATTTTATTTTTATTTTCCTGGCCAGGCACTGAGGTAGATTCAAAATAATCAGATCAAGCACTGACCCAGCCCCATGGGACCCACGGTCTAAGATTCTTCTTCCTTTGCTTCTCCCCACAGAACCTAGTACAGCACTGTCCTCACAGTGAGCGATCATTATAAATTGTTGGACTGGGCATGGCAAATCTCTGTACTGCTTTCTCACTCTGGAGCCCCAGATAGACCGCCCCGGTAAATGACAGTAATAATATAATGAACTATCTGTAGGTTTTATATGAAAACCTTTCTGCCAAAGAGATGAGTTGTTCAGTTTATCCCATTTTACCTCCCAGGTGAGGCCGAGAGATAGGCCTCATGTCAGTCTAGTAGGACTGCCCAACTAGGCTGTTGAAGTTGTTCTTCCATCTGAGGGCTGGGAGAGGGTCTGGAGCAGAGATGTTTGACCCAAGTGATCCTCAAGAGGAAAATTCATCCAGTAAGAAAAATCAGGCTTCTAAAAGGTACCAGGCTAGAGGGCCACCATTCGGATTCTCTTCAACGCTGATTGGGCCCTCTCCCAACTGGTCAGTGATCTCGGCTTAGCAAGGCAGAGAGTCCAGCTGAAACAGCTGAGGAAGCAACAATCCCCTCACCCGCATGGAGTTAGCACCTTTGCCAAGATTCATTGGTTGAAATTGCTTGTGAGTGCTAGCTGTCACTGAAAGGCTCTCAGCGTCGTCCCCTACACCTCCCAACCTTGCCCTCTGCTTTAATACCAAGAACAATAGTAAAACAGGAAAAATCTAAGGAGGGAGGAAGAGACAGATGAAACCAGGTGACATGAGAACTGAGAGCCCTGTGCAGTTGAAAAGATGGAGCGTAAATGGTCTGGGATGGGGCTGTGAAAATAATTGCTTTCCCTTGACTTGCTGGGCACCAAAGTGACTTCTCATTTTGAGATGTGAGTGAGCGAGAGGCAGAAATTGACTCCACAAGCTTTTACCCTTGCTCAGTTCTCCTCCTACCTGCCCCCAATGATCCCCTGCCCAGCTTTAAGCATCCTTTCCCGCTCCCCTCCCTAACTCAACCTCAGTCCTTTCTATCTCATTTTGAGATTGAGGCAGGCGGGTATTGCACAGTTTGGTCTTATTGTGGGAGCAGCACAGCAGTGGAGAGATTTCTGGTGAAGATTAGTCTGCGATTTCAGAGTAAACCATGCTGCACAACTAATTCGATTATCACATTTAACTGAAACCACCTGCAGCGACCGAGAAGACAAAGCACAGCCGGGTTAGTCTTGCTGGGGCCCCGGACAGACCCTTCTCAGCTGTCAGGCTGGATTAAGCAGACAAGATTTTAAACCTATGTGAAGTGTTCGTGCCTTGGAGTTAGCACTTGTGTTTCCCCTTCCTCTCTCTGGCTGAGGGAGACCCCGGCTAAGGGAGAAGGCCAGGGTTCGCTTCTGGCCGGCTTTGGAGATGGGCTCACTGCTCCGCTGACGCAGAGTAGGGTTGGGGGTGTTTGCTGATAAATGATTAGCAGGAAGGTTACTGTGCCTTTTGGAGAAGAAAACGTGAAGGGGACTAGGTGGATAGTACAGCTGCATGTTCGTCTGTCACCTCTCTTCTTCTCTTATAGTCAGTCTGGATAGGACTTAATAAAAAATAATAACATAGTTATGCTTACTATGTACCAGGCACTGTACTAAGTAGGGGGTAGATACAATGAAATCGGATTAGATACAGCCCCTGTCCCAGAGAAGCAGCGTGGCTCAGTGGAAAGAGCACGGGCTTTGGAGTCAGAGGTCATGGGTTCGAATCGCCGCTCGGCCACTTGTCAGCTGTTTGACTGTGGGCAAGTCACTTCACTTCTCGGTGCCTTAGTTCCCTCATCTGTAAAATGGGGATTAAGATTGTGAGCCCCACGTGGGACAACCTGATTCCCCGTGTCTACCCCAGCGCTTAGAACAGTGCTCGGCACATAGTAAGCGCTTAACAAATACCAACATTAAATTAAATGGGACTCACAATCTTAATACCCATTTTACAGTTGAGGTAACCGGGGCACAAAAACGTTAAGCAACTGGCCCAAGGTCACACAATAGACAGGGATTAGAACTCAGGTCCTTCTGCCTCCCAGACCCTACTCTAACCATTCCCTACTCTAACACTGCTTCTCTGTGGGCATGGCCCAAGGTGTCTGGAAAAGGCCCAATCAATCAATCTGTCATATTTTCAGAGCTCTTACTGTGTGCAGAGCCCTGTACTATGCACTTGGGAGCGTACAGTATAACTGAGTTGATAGACACGTCCCCTACACATATTGAACAGAAGCCTCAGTCTGGTTAGAAGCTCCCAAAGAAGCTGGAGCAATCTGGGGAGCAAACTCAGGAGTTTGTGTCTCAAGTATTGATTTCAGTCTTGGTGCCTTACACCTACCTCTGGAGGGAGACCGCAACGGGAGATTAGAGCTGGAAGCTCTGTCACTTGTTTGCTGCGGGACCTTGGGCAGTTAATCGATCGTATTTATTGAATGCTTATAGTGTGCAGAGCACTGTACTAAGTGCTTGGGAGGGCTCGGCACAACACTGAGAAAGACACATTCCCTGCCCACAGTGAGCTTAAAGTCTAGAAGGGGAGATAGACAGTAATATAAATAGATGTATTACAGATATGTACATAAGTGCTGTGAAGCTGGGGAGGTGATGGTGAATAAAGGGAGCAAGTCAGGGTGATGCAAAAGAGAGTGGGAAAGGGGGGCTGAGTCAGGGAAGGCTTCTTGGAGAAGATGTGTCCTCAATAAGGCTGTGAAGGTTGGGGGAGTAATTTGTCAGATATGAAAAAGGGAGGGAATTCCAGGCCAGAGGCAGGACATGTGCGGAAGGACTGGTCATTTGACTTCTCTGTGAGTCAGTTAAATCATCCGTAAAATGGGGATTAAATCCCATTCCCTCCTACATAGATGGGGAGCCCCATGTCGGACACACCCGGCTCTGCCACTTGCCAGCTGTGTGACTTTGGGCAAGTCACTTAACTTCTCATCTGTAAAATGGGGATTAAGACTGTGAGCCCCACGTGGAACAACCTGATTCCCCTGTGTCTACCCTAGCGCTTAGAACAGTGCTCGGCACATAGTAAGCGCTTAACAAATACCAACATTATTATTATTATTATTGTTTTTTTTGTTGAGTTTTTGTTTTTTTATGGCATTTGTTATGCACTTACTATGTGCTAGGCATTCTACTAAGCACTGGGGTAGATACAAGCTGATCAGTTGGACCCAGTCCATGTCCCACAAGGGACTCACAGTATTAATCCCCATTTTACAGGTGAGGCAACTGAGGCTCAGAGGAGTTAAGTGATTTGACCCAGGTCAAACAGCAGATTGTTTCTCCCCCAGCACTCAGCACAGTGCTTGGCACGTGGTGTTTAAGATGTTCCATTTTGAAAAAAGAAAAAAAGCATCCCGCTCTCCATAGTTGTTTTATTTTGGGTACTTGTCTCGGTTATGTTTTACTGTTTCATCGTTCCTGACTTCTGTCTCCAGTCCCTTCTCCCCACTTATACTCTTAGACCGTGGGCCCCTGAAGGACAGGGGCCATGTGTAATTCTCACCTGTGCCTTCTCTCCCAGCGCTCAGTATAGTCCTCTGCACACAGTAAATGCTTAATAAGTAGTGTCATTACTATTACCAATACTTACCAGGGTGGATCTCATAGGATTTATCCTGGGCTGGAGCAGATCTCATTGCGAATGTCTCTGGGGTCTGGGCCTAGGTCAGAACTGGCCCAAAGTTGAGAGTGTTTGCCTGTTTTTGTGTTTTGTTTGACTTCTACTAGCTATCCCTAGAGATGAGCTCATGCCTTACGACTTGATGACAGTGACTTGATTATCTTGGCCACATCGTCGCAACCATACAAAGAACAGTAGTTGGGTGTCTTCTTAGAAGTCTCAGCGCAGAGTCCTTAAGATTTATGTACAGGAAACTCTTTCTTCACTTCACAGTAGAGGTGTAAGGATGGGTGTTTTACTCTCACTGGCCTTTTCATCCCTACTCCCTGAAGAAAGTTTCTAGTTACTCCTTCAAATTGATTGAAGAATGCAAAGAAAAGATGCCTGGGAGACTGTGAAAATAGCTAAAATGTAAGGGGAGGAGAAGAACAATGAGAAGCAGCATGGTCTAGTGGACAGAGTACAGGCCTGGACGTTAGAGGCCCTGGATTCTAACCCCAGACCTGCCAATTGCTTGCCGTGTGACTTCGGACAAGTCACTTAAGTTCTCTGTGCCTCCATTTCCTCAACTGTAAAATGGGCATTTTATCCTATTCCCTCCTTCATAGCCAGAGCCCTTAGTGTGACAGGGACTGTGTCCAACCTGATTAGCTTGTATCTACTACGGTGCATAGAACATGCTTGACACATAGTAAGCACTTAAATACCATATTAAAAAGGAGGAGGAGGAAGGGGACGAGAAGAGGGAAAGGAAAAAAGAGGTGTAGGATTTTAGACCTTGCCAAAGTCTGCGAACAGAATCCAAACTCATAGCCATCCAGCTACACACTATATGCTCCTTGGTTCACAAGAGATGGGTATTCATTTTGAAATCCCAAATCATTTTTCCTTGTAGGAGGCCTTTCTGAATGCTCTATTTCTTTTTTCCCCCTCCGCCATTATTTTTCAAAGGCAGGATAGAGGACATAGATCACATCTCCAGTTGGATATCTATAGCTAAGAGCTTTTATTTTTGTTCCTACGCCAACTCAGAGCTCACCAAAATAAGTGATGCTGAATAGTCTGCACTTCCTTTTGGGCTTCACTCTGGTAAAGCCCCACTGGGCCATCTGAATGGGATCTGGTCTGTTCAGTCCTTCACCCAAAGGGATATTATCTTAGAATTTGTTCTCCAGATTTCGTCCAGTCTAGGTAGGTGTAAGCAATCCTAGGGTGGGGAGGGTGTTGCCATAGTCCTTCCATGACTAGCCTGCCATTTGGAAGTCCACTATTTTCCGCCTATTGGCCCATATCGTGCATAAAGAATAGCCATAATTTTGCGTAGCTTGTCCTCACCCAAGTGCTTAGTGCAGTGCTCTGCACACAGTAAGCATTCAATAAATAGCATTGATTGGTATTTTGGAGAGGAAGAAGTATGGCAGCTTCTCAAATGAATGCTTAAATGCCTCCTAGAAGTCAAACTTTTCCGCCAAACTTGAGCAGTTAGCCTCCTCATTTTTGTTTCGTTTTTAGGGTATTTATTAAACACTCACTATGTGCCAGGCACTGGACTAAGGGCTGGAGTAGAAACAGATTGATCAGCCTGGCAAGAGCTTATTAGCCTCCAAGAGATTTCGCATTTCAGCCATATTCCTGGATAATGCCCACTCCCCTCCCTTACCTTCCCCTCCGCCACCCCCCCCCCAAACCTTCATGCCACTCCATTTTTGTTTTTAGGGTTTATTTTTTCATTTTTCTTAATCTCTTGCCATTTGGCTAGAGGAAGAAAAGGAGAATGAAGAGGGAGAAAGCCAGCCTCTGCCCAGCTAGGAGCACCACATCCCCCTCTGCCTATACCTGACTTGGAGTGAATGTGGAATGCGGGAAAAAGCAGCTCACCCTTGGGCAGAATCATAGGTGGCTGATGTCAAAACGAAGGGGAGGAAGAGGGTCGGGGAGGTGGTTGTTTCTTGAGCATTGTAATCATGGAGGAGGACGCAGGGCTCTGTCTGTATTCCAGATCGGGGAAACTAGCACTTCAAGGCTCAGTCAGCCTGCTTGGGGGCTGGGTCGAATGAGTGAGTGAGTTGGCAGGCATGGGGTTCTCAAATGTCGTGCTGAGCTCAGGATTTATCCACTGAGGATAGGCTTGATTGGGATCCAGAAATCAGTGGAGAGTTCCCTCCATTATTCCTCTTTCTTGTCTCTTCCCTACCCTCCCTTCTAGTTCCACCCCCACCACCGTACACACACACACACACACACACACACACACACACACACAAATTGCCTGTTGGTAATTTTTTTTGGCCTTGTATGGAAGGACAGCCCTGTCCTACATTCTTCCTTTCCAAAGAGAATCCCCTGAAATTCAGATGCGTTTGACAAAGACCTCTTCGCGGCTGAGAGATTTTTCCTTTTTATGGTGTCCCAGAAGGTTTAAATTATTTTGGCTGTACTTGTTCTAGTTGTGCAAGGGAACTTTTAACCTCATGAGGCCTACTAGGTTACTCGTGGGCGATCTACTTAGAGATAGAAGACAGCCCTCTTGTTTTTAGACTAGACTTTTCCTGTTGCCATTGGCCATTTGGAGCTCCAGATGGAGGCTGCTCCTGTTAACTGTGAGAGCCCAGGGAGCCGATCTTGTCGGAATAATGTTTTCTCTCAGGAGGATCTGGAATGAGGGTATGGAAGCCAGATCCATCCCATCAGAGAACCGGGGTAGTTTCAATCTCCCCGAAGCAGCTAAAATGACACAAGCTCATTGTCCGTCGTTTGTCTCGGTTACTGGCTTAGGGGGAATAAATCCCATAGAATTTCCATGACTTGGGTTTTATTTTTTTATACTTGCAACTCTTGCCAAAGCACCTGGGTCTCTAAAGTGATGAGGAAGCTTGAAATTAGCTTGAAGAACCATAAATCCTGAAACTAGATTCTCTGTGTAAGACGTTTTAGTCTTTGGGGTGAAATGCTCATTGCCCTAGGATTTATTAGTTCGAGATTGAGCCAATCTCCCTTGCAGTAATCATGATGCTCCCTTCTCCCCCGAAGCTGCTGGTGAGATAGAGGCCTCACATATATTTTACTCCTGTGATAAAATTCATTTGAATATCATTCCCCTCTCCTCCCTTCTTTCACCCTTTCCTCCCTACTTCCACCCTCCCCTCCTTTCTTTCCCCTTCTTTTCCCTTTTTCCCCTCACCTCTTCCCCCTCCCCTTGTACAACTGTACTCAGTTTACAGAAGAGAATCGCTGTGTTGTATTATCATATCTCTCTGTTTCTCAGACATTGATGAATGCCTTGAACTAAATTAAAGTTTTGGATCCTGCGCCTGCCTCTGAAATATTCATTAATATCTTTGTTTGAATTGACAATGCAGATGCTAGCTGTGGGATCACCCTAGCTTGCTCCCCATAAGAGCTAGAATCGTAAGCAATCAATCCATGATATTTATTGAGTGCTTATTGTCTACAGAACACTGTACTAAAAGGGAGAGTGCAATACCTCAGAGTTGTTGGACTTGTTCCCTGCCCACAAGGAGCTTACAACCTAGAAGGGGAGACAACCACTAAAATAATTTATGGATATGTACGTAAGTGCTGTGGGACTGAGGGCAGGGTGAATATCAAGTGCTTAAAGGGTACAGATTCGACTGCATAGGCAACAGAGAAGGGAGAGGGAATTGGGGAACCGAGGGTTTAATCAGGAAGACCTCGTGGAGGAGATATGATTTGAATAAAGTTTTGAAGGTCGGGGAGAGTGGTAGTGTGTTGAATATGAAGGGGGAGGAAATTCCAGGCCAGAGGGAAGACATGCAGTGAAAGTGGTTTCCAAGGGATATTCTATTCAGGTAACCCATTTATTCCTGTGGAGTTTGGAGACAATGTTTGTCAGAGGCGGGTAGAATTCATGGTAAGGGGCCTGCTCTGGAAGAGCCCAGAGTCCTTTGGTGATTGGGGAGTTTGGAAGACGGAAAATAAGGAGCCACTCATAATGTTAAAACCGCATTCCAGCTAAAGGGCTGCAAAACTGCACTGTATTCTTACACTGCTGGGAGTCAGAGCTGGTGCCACGTGGGCTGTAAGAACTTTCCTTCTTTGGAATCAAAGGAATTTGCCCCTCAGCAACTAGAAAGGGAAGAGTATCTAACCAGTTTTGTTTGTTTTAAAAAGTTAATTTAGTGCCAGAGAGCGATGCCAGATGGAGCATCCAAGAGAGTAAAGTCCTTTCTAGTCTCCTCTTGTTTGTCTATGGTCAGGTTTAGCAGACAGCAGCAGTGAGTGCTTCGCTCAAGTTGGTTGAGCCGGTCTGAGTGGCGATTAAAGCAAAATTTGATTGCCCTGAGTTATGAGCTGAGTTTTAGAGTTAGCCCTGGACCACTTTTCTTTTGGATCCCCTCCTGGGATTGCTAAAGTTTGGGCACAGTAGAAATGACCTCAAGTTTTCAGCATTTAGCCAATAAAAGCACACAATGGGTATGGCATTGCATCCTCAGGAGTAAGGCAGATGAAGTTCTAAGGTGCTGTACTCCCTGCTAAGCTTACCCAGGAGGCATTTATCAATAGATAGAGTTTTTTTTAATGCTGTTTGTTAAGCACTTAATTTGTGCCGCATATTGTCCTAAGCACTGGAATAGACACAAACAAATTAGGTTGGACACAGTCCATGTCCCTTTATAATATCGCCAGGATCCGCCCTTTCCTCTCCACCCAAACGGCTACCTTACTGCTACGGGCTCTCATAATATCCCAGCTAGACTACTGTGTCAGCTTTCTCTCTGATCTCCCTTCCTCCTCTCTCGTCCCGCTCCAGTCTATTCTTCACTCCGCTGCCCGGCTCATCTTCCTGCAGAAATGCTCTGGGCATGTCACTCCCCTTCTTAAACACCTCCAGTGGTTGCCTATCAACCTCCGCTCCAAACAGAAACTCCTCACTCTAGGCTTCAAGGCTGTCCATCACCTTGCCCCTTCCTATCTCTCCTCCCTTCTCTCATTCCACTGCCCACCCCGCACGCTCCGCTCCTCTGCCGCCCACCTCCTCACCGTCCCTCGGTCTCGCCTATCCCGCCGTGGACCCCTGGGCCACGTCCTCCCTCGGTCCTGGAATGCCCTCCCTCCTCACCTCCGACAATCTAATTCTCTTCCCCTCTTCAAATCCCTACTTAAAGCTCACCTCCTCCAAAAGGCCTTCCCAGACTGAGCTCCCCCTTTTTCCCTCTGCTCCCTCTACCCCCCATTCACCTCTCCACAGCTAAACCCTCTTCTCCCCCCTTTCCCTCTCCTCCTCCTCCTCCCCCTCTCCCGTCCTACCCCCTCAGCACTGTACTCATCCGCTCAACTGTATATATCTTCATCACCCTATTTATTTTTTTTAATGAGATGTACATTACCCTGATTCTGTTTATGTGCCATTGTTTTTTATGAGATCTTCTTCCCCTTGACTCTATTTATTGCCATTGTTCTTGTCTGCCTGTCTCCCCCGATTAGACTGTAAGCCCATCAAAGGGCATGGACTGTCTCTATCTGTTGCCAATTTGTACATTCCGAGCGCTTAGTACAGTGCTCTGCACATAGTAAGCACTCAATAAATACTATTGAATGAATGAATGAATGTCCCACAAGGAGCTCACAGATTTCACCCCCATTTTACAGATATGGTAACAGGTATAGAGTGGTGAAGTATTTGCCCAAGGTCACACAGGAGACAGGTGGTGGAGCAGGGATTAGAACCCAGGTCCTTCTGGCTCCTGGATCTGTGCTCTTCCACCAGGCCAGGCTGATTCTCAACCTTCTCTTTTCATTCTTCTCTTAATTATTGCATACCAACTGTGTACAGAACACTGCACCTAGCACCTGGGAGAATACAGAATAATTAGAGAACCTGATTCCTGCTCAGAGGAGCTTGTGTACTTAAATGTTATGGAAGTTGTGGGAATGAAAGTGCTAGGTGGTGCAGAAGGGCTGAAGTAGCTGTTGGGTAATATAAGTGGAAAGACTGGAGACTGCTGGAGGAAAGAGCTGCAGGGTATGGGCTTTCAGAAGGGCTTTGAAATTGGAGAGTGCTGCAGCCTGTTGGAAGTGAAGCTGGAGGGAATTCTAATAATAATAATTGTGGTATTTTTTAAGTGCTTACTATGTGCCAAGCACTACCTGAAGCGCTAAGATAGTTACAATTTAATCAGGTTGTACATAGTTTTTATCCCATATTGGTCTCACAGTCTTAATTCTCATTTTACAGATGAGGTAACTGAGGCCCAGAGAAGTGAAGTGACTTGCCCAAGGTCACACAGCAAACATGAGGCAGAGCCAGGATTAGAATGCATGTCCTCTAACTCCCAGGCCTGGGTTTTTTCCACTACATCATGCTGCTTCCGTTGGTGGAGGGAAGGGTGCGAGCAAGAAATTGGCTGCAGGAGAGAGAAAAACAGAGGCACAGTGAGTTGGTAAGCTTGTGAGGAGTGAAGATTGAGAGCCTGGGTAAGTAAGAAAGGGAGATCTGATGTAGCATTTTACAGCCTGAGGTCAGGAGTTTCTGTTTGGATGTGGAAAATAGTGGGCAACCATTGGAGGTCTTTGAGGAATGGGGAGACATCTGCAGAGCAACGTTTTAGCAAAATGATCTGGGAGCAGAGTGAAGTATGGACTGGAGAAGGGAGAGACTGGAGTCAGGGAGATGAACGAGGAGGCTGATGCAGTACTCAAGCTGAGATATAATAATAATGGTATTAGTAATAACTGAGATATTTGTTAAAGCACTTATGTACTAAGCTTTGGGGTAGATAGAATCTGATCAGACAGTCCCTGTCCCACATGGGGCTCTCAGTCTGAAGGGTAGGGAAGGACATGACAAGGGTCTGGGTCAACGTGGTGCACATTTCCTCTCAACTGTAAGCTTGTTGTGGGCAGGAAACAGATCTACCAACTCTATTGTACTCTCCCAAGCTCTTAGTACAGTGATCTGCAAACAATAAGCTCTCAATAAATACTTTTGATTGATTGATGGTGGTGAAGGGATGGGTTCCGGTATGTTGTGGAGGAAGAACTATGAGTAATTCAGCAGACAGCTCCAGAATTGTTCGATGAGAGTGACGCTACGAGATCAAAGAGCGGGCCTGTTGAGTTCCTAATTATCCTAAAAAAATAGATGGTTAGCAGCTCACTTGGGGCATCCAGAATCAGTGGAACAAGTCTGGGTTGCCATGGCCGACGGGACCCAAAACTGAACCGACCAAAGCTAAATCACATTCTCATGGAAGAATGCATTTAGTTACATCCTCATCCCAAATAAAGGGTGAGAGGTAAAAAGGTGGTAACAGCTTAATCCAGCTCACCTCCCCTGAGGGTGTGGCCCTATGAAGAACAGTTCTTTTACCGCCATAGAAAGACTAGGCCTTCCCTCCAGTATTTAATGAAATCAGCACCATAATTAAAGCAGTGACAATCACTCGCCCCACTTTCAAAACTATATTAAAAACACATCTCCTCCCAGATCCTTCAGTCAATCAATCAATCAATCAGTGGCATTTGGTTCTAGTCCTGGTTCTGACACTAGTCTGCTGTGTGACCTTGGGCAAGTCACTTAACTTCTCTGTGCCTGTTACCTCTCATGAAATGGGGATTAAGACTGTGTAAACCCCATGTGGGACAGGGACTGTGTCCAACCTGATTACCTTGTATCTACCCCAGTGCTTAGAGCAGTTCTTGGCACATTGTAAATGCTGAACAAATACCATCATTATTGTTATTATTATTATTGTGTGCTTACTATGTGCAGAACACTATACTAAGTGCTTGGGAGAGTATGGTGTTAAAGAATTAGCAGACCCATTTCCTGCCTATAATGAGCTTAGTCTAGCAAGTGAGTTTACAGTCTATCAAGACCCCCAAGCGCTTAGTACAGTGCCCTTCACACAATACCATTGATTGATTGAATAATGGCAGAGCTTTCACCACCTAAAAAGGCAGTTTCATCCACTCTCCTTTCCTCCCTGACCACCACCTTTGACCACTCACACTCTGATGGCTCCTGCCCTTCTTCTTTCAAGCAAGCACAGTCTCTCCTCTGCTAAAAGACCCTCTTGGGATGCAGCTGCACCCATGAGCTATTGCTCCATCTCTCTGATTCCATTCCTGTCTAAATTCCTTGAATGGGTTACATGCTCTTTGCTGTGTCCATTTCCTCTCTTCCAACTTGTTTCTTGACCTTATTCAATCTGGCTCCTGCTTTTTTCTCTCTGCTGAAATTTCACTCTCCGAGGTCACCAACAGTCTCTCTCCCCCTTCCCTTTGTCAAATATAACTCTTTCCTAATCCTCCTCGATATCTTGGCTGCCTTGAACAGTATGGACCCCTCCCCTCTCTGGGAAACACCCTCTGATGGCTGGTTTTACCGACCCAGTTCTCTCCTGGTTTTCTTTTTACCTCTCTGGCTCCTCCTCTTCAATCTCTTTTCTCTGGCTTCTGCTCCACCTCTCAGCCCCCAACTGTTCTGTTCTGGGTCCTCTTCTTATCTTACTTTACATTCATTCCCTTGGGAAGTTTGTCTGTGGGCAGGGAATGTGTCTGCCAACTCTGTTGCATTGTATTCTCCCAAGTGCTTTGTACAGTGTTCTGCACACAGGAAGTGCTTAATAAATACCTTTAACTGATTGAGTCATCTGCTCCCATGGCTTCAACTGACACATCTCTGCTGATTACTCTCAAATCTATCTTGCTGGCCCTAACCTCTTTCCTCCACTGCAATTAAAGAGTCCTTTTTTTTCTTTAAAAAAAAAAAGGTATTTGATAAGCATTTATGATGTGCCAGGTATTGTACCAAGTGTGGGTTAGATACAAGATAATTAGGTTGGACACAGTTCATGTCCCACATAAGGCTCACAGTCTTAATCCACATATTACAGATGAGGTAATGGAGGCACAGAGAATTGACTTGCCCAAAATCACAAAGCAGACAAATGTCAGAGCCAAGATTAGAATCCAGGTCCTCTGATTCCCAAGCCCATGCTCTTGCTACTAGATCATGCTGCTAAAGATATCTAAAACTCACTTTCCCTCCCTTCATCCACGGAGGCTTTCCATCACAGTTGACAGCATCGTCATCCTCTCCATTTCTCCAGACCTACAGTTTATCTTGCAGGTGGCCTTCCCCTATTCATTTTTCTTCTCCCCAAATTACCTCTTCCAACTACCACATCAACACTTCTGTGCCAACTACTGTGAGCCCCATTTGGGGCAGGAACTGAGTCATTCATTCATTCAATCATATTTATTGAGTGTTTACTGTGTGCAGAGCACTGTACTCGGTACTTGGAAAGTACAATTCAGCAACAGAGACAATCCCTACCCAACAACAGGCTCACAGTCTAATAATAATAATGATGGTATTTGTTAAGCGCTTACTATGTGCAAAGCACTGTTCTAAGCGCTGGGGGGGCCACAAGGTGATCAGGTTGTCCCACATGGGGCTCACAGTCTTAATCCCCATTTTAAAGATGAGGTAACTGAGGCCCAGATAAGTTAAGTGATTTGCCCAAAGTCACACCGCTGACAAGTGGCAGAGCCGGAATTCAAACCATAACCTCTGACTCCCAAGCCCGTGCTCTTTCCACTGAGCCACGCTGCTTCTCTAGAAGTCTAGAAGAGGGGGAGACAGGCAACAAAACAAGTAAACAGGCATCAAGAGCATCAATATAAATAAATAAAATTATAGATATATGCACATCATTAATAAAATAAAAAGAATAATAAATAAGTACATATATGTGCACAAGTGCTATGGGGCGGGGAGGGAGAGTACAACAGAGGGAGGGAGTCGAAGCATTGGGGAGGGGAGGAAGAGCAGAGGAAAAGGGGGGCTTAGTCTGGGAAGGCCTCTTGGAGGAGATTAGCTTTCAGTAGGGCTTTGAAGGAGGAAAGTGTGTTATCCTATTTGTTGATTCTCTATCAACCCCAGCACTTATTTCAGTGGTTGGCACATAATAAGTGTTTAAATACTACAGTCAGTATCATCATTATCGTTATTAATTAAGCTTTTGTGAACTCAAAATCACCTACCGTCCTTCAGTGCATGTTGATCTACCCTATTGCTTAAGTACTATCTCATTTCTATGCCCTCCTTTTTTCCTTCTTCCTATTTGTAAATAATTTTATAATTTCTCTCCCGTTCTAGATTGCAAGCTTCTTGAGAGAAGGAATGGTGTCAGCCAACTAGTGCACTCTCACAATCACTTGATATAGTGCTTAGCACATTGTAGGCGCCCAATAAATGCTATTGACTGATCTGGTGGGGTGTCTGCTGGGGACCGTGAGCAAGGAAGGCTTGTTCTGCTTTGATACATAAACAGAGTCTAAAGAAAATGCCACAGGGTTCCAAAGATGCTAGCATATCTTCAAGAAGAGAGGTGAGGAAGGTTCCTTCAGGAAAGTATTGTAAAATCTCACTGCTTTTCATTATTAGCAAGATCTTAGCCAGAGTCATTCTCAACCAGCTAGCAGGGGATATCATTCATCATGATATCCTAGAATCCCTTTGTAGCTTTAGATAACAGTAGGGTTAAGCACACATAACCTTTGCATGTCAGCTAAAAGAGAATTGCAAGAAAAGAACATAGATATGTCTGCGTCATCATCAGCAGACCTGCATTTTGGCAGGCCCTAACAAAGTGCCTGGCCTGAAAAATGCATCAAGAGCTTAAGCCCTAAATATATCAAGATTGTCAATGATATGGTTTTCCATGTCAGAATTATCTTCTTTTTCTTTTTTCGCCTCATCACCCATAGCCCAGATCGTCTGTATGTTGGGTTCGGTCTTTTTTACTGATTCTATCCAGCCATACTTGAGGATTCAATGAAGAATCTAGAAAGTGGTGTTCAAATAACATTCTGGTCTCCTGGGAAAAATAATCTTTTAACCTTAGCTGTGGGTATTACTGAAAATCCTTAGATTGATGATGATGATCACCATCAGTAGTAGTAGTATTGCCATTTATTAAGCATTTACACTAAGCAATTACCCAAAGTTTTTTAAGGCTTCGACCTTCCTTCACAAGAGGCTCACAGTCTAAATGGACAAGGGCAGGCTCATAGGAGAGGAAGAATATAAATCCACCAAGAAAAATTGGAAAGTGAAAGGCATCAACAGTAAAATATGAACATTACATGGAAGATAGAGCTTTTGGAGACCTCACTGCTTGTGTGTGAGAACTGCCAGACACTGTAAAATTTGGGGAGGTCAGTAGGCTCATGTTTTCTCCCCACTCCCTCATGGGGCATGATTCCCCCGTCCCGGTTTTGACTAGCAGGAGGGGCATCCAGCCATCTTCTGAGGTCCAGGAATTCCAGCAGAGAGGTCTCTCTGGGTAACCTAGTTATTTGCTGGGTATCATAAAACATATCCTCCAGATTCCAGATCTTTTTTTTAGTCTGTTAACCTGCTTATATGTCCTCACTGCTTTGTGGACCCCTTTTGTGCCCATGGCAAACTACCACCCTTATGCAGATGAGTCCCACATGTATCACTAGCCTTGACCGCTTCCCTTCTCTGCAGTCTTGCATTTCCTTCTACTTCCAGGATATCGTTAGACAGTTGTCCCACAAGACCTCAAGCTTAATATATCCAAAACCGAACTTGTCTTTCCTTCCAAATTCTTCCTTCCATCTGTCTTTTCACATCACAGTCAACAATGCTGAAGTCCTCATGGTTGGCTTTATCAACCCCCATGCACAGTCTTTTCCCAAATTCTGTCAGTTTCTCCTACACAGCTTTTCCAGGATCCACCCTTTCCTGTCCATCCATTAGACCCAGCTGGTCCAAATGTTGGTTGTGCCCTGCCTACTCATCTTCTCTCCAAATCTTCTACTCTTAAATTTCCTGAAACCTCGGTGTCATCTTAGAACTCTTATTTTTTTTTTTTGTACTTGTCATGAAATTACTATGTGCCAGGCTGGGATAGATACAAGGTAATCAAGTTGTCAGCTGTGTGACTTTGGGCAAGTCACAACTTCTCAGTGCCTCAGTTACCTCATCTGTAAAATGGGGATGAAGACTGTGAGCCCCACGTGGGACAACCTGATTCCCCTGTGTCTACCCCAGCGCTTAGAACAGTGCTCGGCACATAGTAAGTGCTTAACAAATACCAACATTATTATTATTATTATTAAGTTGGACACAGTCCATGTCGTACATGGGGCTCACAGTCATAACCCATTTTTTACAGATGAGGAAACTGAGTTACAGAGAAGTTGTGACTTGCCCAAGGTCACATAATGGACAAGTGGATTGCCTTTCAATTTTCACATCCAAACTCCTCCCAAATCCTACCGGTTCTTCCTACATTCATTCAATTGTATTTATTGAGTGCTTACTGTGTGCAGAGCACTGTACTAAGTGCTTGGAAAGTACAATTAGGCAACAGAGACAATCCCTACCCAACAACGGGCTCACAGTCTAGAAGGGGGAGACAGACAACAAAAAACAAGTAGACAGGCATCATTAACATCAAAACAGATAAATCATGTTGGTATTTGTTAAGCGCTTATTATGTGCAGAGCACTGTTCTAAGTGCTGGATAGAATTATAGATATAATAATACACACATCTAATGATCCTACACTTCTCTTGGATCTGCCTCTTCCTTTCCACGTAAAGAGCTATCACTTTGGAACAAGTGACCGTATTGCATGAAAAGAGAAAATGTTCAATGAAGCAAAACTTCAGGTGATATAGCATAGCTCTGGAAATATGGACGTCAGGTCAGCTGCCATAAACCATTAGAAATGGAGTGAATCTTAGAGGCCTTGAGAAAAGGGCAACAAGAGGGAAACAAAAACAGCACTGTGCCCTGTCAGTAGCAGATGCCACAGTGCAGCAAGCAGTCATCTCTGCATGTATGTGCTGTACAAGGGATTGTTCAAGGGATTGTCCTTGTTTTAGCCACATGTGCACATCTAGATAAAAAGTGTTGTTAGTTGCATGAAGATTGTAAGCTCGTTGTGGGCAGGAATGGTGTCTTGTACCTCCCCAAGTGCTTAGTACAGTACTCTGCACACAGTAAATGCTCAGTAAATACCACTAATTGAGGGACTGATCATCTCAGAACCACAACAATAGCATTATAGATTCTTTGAAGGCTGAGACATTGCCTTGTTCTTCAAAATATCTCACCCCCCACAAAGCCATGTTTACTATGCTTCTATGGTTTTAACCCCTCCCCTCCCCCTCAGAGTGGTATATTGAAAGTAAATAAATACAATTTAGCTATTGAAAAATGATCCAGAGTTTAGTTCTTTGGAAAAGTTGCATTCCCAGGGAACTATAACATTGTGGAAGAACTCAGGCACCAAAAATGAGAGAGAGGCTCCTTTGACGGTGACTTGTCTCCTTGTTAAACAAAGAAATATATTCTTTATTAACCTAAATTGGGTAATTCCCTGATACCCCAAAAGGGATTGCCCAGGAATTTACGTTTCCTCCAGGAACATCAGCGATCCCTAGGGGCCTTTTAGGAAAAGTATTAGAAAATGAGATGCCTCTGTTAGCCATCTAAATTAATCCAGCATAATAGAAGCTGCCTACCTGCTTTCTTCTTTACAGCTAGGTTTTCCGCCGGGCTGAGATTGCTGCTTCCTCTAGCTGTAAGTTTTACCTAGTCATTTCTTCAGGTCATGAAAGAGAGTTGCCCACTGCAGCCTATACGAGCCTGTAGTGCCCATTGTTTTCCTTGATATCTTTTAGAAAACATCTTGCAGTGACTTGCTCAGCCATGGTCATGGATGTTTGGGTGTTGGTGGATCACCTCCACGTAGCAGCTGTTGATGGCACAGAGCTTCCTCTGGGCATCCTTGGCCATTTTCACAGGGCTAGATCGGGGTTTTGATTGTTCTGGCTGTCCGGTCATTATCATAATGACCAGATAGCTCTCCACCTTTCGACTTTTTCTCCTTCTGCCTTGAGATTGGCATGAAACCTGTCTCCGCTATCTATTCCAGTGAATTAAAGGACTAAAAATACAACCTGCCATTTGGACTGGATTCCGGTTATGGTTCAGGTTTGGCTGTGTTGAGTTTTTCTTCCCTTTCAGCCCCACAGCACTTATGTGTATCTATAAATTGCGTGTTACAAATTATCTGTGTTAGGGTCTGTCTCCTCCCTTAGACTGGAAGCTCATTATGGTCAGGGAATGTGTCTGCCAATTTTGTTGAAGTGTACTCTTCCGAGTGTTTAGTACAGTGGTCTGCACTTAGTAAGCGCTCAAGAAATACTGTTGATTAACTTAATTGATCTCTGCTTCTCCCTCTTCACACCCTTCTCTATATGTAATGCTGAGATGGGTGCTGGGTCAATCAATCATATTCATTAAGCTCTTACTGTGTACAGAGCACTGGACTCCACATTTGAGTATAATAGAATTGGTAGAAGCATTCCCTACCCACGATGAGCTTCCAGTCTAGTGGAGTCTGCCCTTCTGGTGCATATGAAAAGCAGCATGGTGTAGTGAATAGAGCATGGGCCTGGGAATCAGAAAGGCATGGTAGAGAAGCAGCATGGTTTGGGAGTCAGAGGTTGTGGGTTCTAATTCCAGCTCCGTCACTTATCAGCTGTGGGACTTTGGGCAAGTCACTCCACTTCTCTGGGCATCTGTAAAATGAGGATTGAGATTGTGAGCCCCAGGTGGGACAGGGACTGTGTCCGACCTGATTTGCTTGTATCCACCCCAGCGCTTAGTACTGTGCCTGGCACTTAGGCAGCACTTAACAAATACCATAATAATTATTATTATTATATGGAGAGTAAAGCCTCATTAGGGAAATGCTTCATGAAAAGATAATTGATTGGAAGCTAGTGGAAAGTTTCTCCTTTTTCTGGTCTCGGGGCATATGACGTGGAGCAATGCGCCTGACACTGACTGGTGATGAGGCGGCCTGGCCTCTGATTTAAGCATTGGACTTGGGCTGAGAGCCACAGCCACAGTTCCTGCCCACAAAAATAAAAAAGTCTGTCCTTCCTAGCTGGCCTTCAGGAGGCCCAGCTCTTGGACCTCATCAGCCACTCTGTTTTCACTTTTAGCATCCATTGGGCCAGGTTAGAGTTTTTATCAGCCCTGCAGCCATTCTGTAGAATTTCTGCTTTATTCAAGGGAGCACACGCAAGCTCTCTCTTTTTTCCTCTCTCATATTCTCTCTGTTTTGAGTTGTTTTCGCCCCATCTTGAAGCTGTGTCATATTTTTTTATGCTCATGCTGTAATTAAAATGCCAGAATTTCCATTTTTCAGTTCTGGGTGTGTTGTTCACAGAAAAATATCTGGGCTAGAAGGGGAAGGACATAGAGGGAAGCTGGTCATGGAACATAAAAGCTTTTTATTTTTGTAATGGCTTGGAGCATGCCCTTTTATAAAAGGGGGAAAACAGCTACCATGGCAACAGGGACTAGTTTTGTATGGGGCTGTGTGGCTCAGTGGCATACAGGAATCAGAAGAGTTTGGAGTAATCACCATATAAGCAGCAGAGGCTTCCTGTGGGGTTTCTTGTTATAATTATCATTTTTAATATTTGAGTATACTTTATTTTTTAAGAAAAACAACATGGTACGTTTGTGGGCTTATAGCCTTTCAACAAAAAGTAACCCAAGCTCCAAACGGTGAACATCCTGCAAATAAGGGGTGAACATCTATTTCACCTGCACCATAGCCTCTTTTCCAGTTCCTCTTCCCACCTTTGTACACATTCATTCCCACCACCTTTCCCACCTCTTGAAGGAAGACACTGAAATCACGTTTTATTCGGCAGGGAAATTATCTTCAGAAACATCAGTCGTCTTGTATTTAAGCTGCTAGGAAGTGGACAAGATGTGTGACCACTCTTTGCTCATTCTCACTTTATCTTATGAATTTACGGCTATGTATAAGCACTGAGATTTTATGGCACAGCCCAATCAGACATGAGATGATCAAATTTTCCAGATTAGGTAAAATGATCCCACTTTTAAATTCTGTCTTACCATTTGAAAGGTGAAAGGTGGGACACAGTAAACTCCCACTTTGAGCCAGAGAGACCAGAGAGAGCCCCTCCTCCACCCACACCCCCGTGGGCAAAAATCAATAGTCGTTTTCCTATAGCTTCCTTAGATGGGGCTAATATGAAGGTCTCTAATGAAATCAATCAATCAGTGGTATTTATCGAGTGCTTATTCATCCATTAAATTGTATTTAATTGAGAGGCAGCGTGGCTCAGTGGAAAGAGCACGGGCTTGGGAGTCAGAGGTCATGGGCTTGAATCCCAACTCTGCCACTTCTCAGCTGTGTGACTTCGGGCAAGTCACTTAACTTCTCGGTGGCTTAGTTCCCTCATCTGTAAAATGGGGATGAAGACTGAGCCCCATGTGAGACAACCTGATTACCCTGGATCTACCCTAGCACTTAGAACAGTGCTCTGCACATAGTAAGCGCTTAACAAATACCAACATTATTATTATTATTATTATTTATTGAGCATTTACTGTGTGCAAAGTACTGTACTAAGCACATTCCCTGCCCACAAGGAGCTCACATTCTAGAGGGGGAAACAGACATTAATATACACAAATAAATAAATTGCAGATATATTCACATGTGCTGAGCTTACTGTATACAGAGCATTGTACTAAGAGCTGATACTAAGCCCACAAGGAGCTTACAGTCTAGAGGAGAAGACAGACATTGAAATCAATTTCAGATATGTACATAGGTTCTGTAGGGCTGAGGGTGATTACCAATTTCAAGGGAATCTCGATTTACATTAATCATGGTTTACATAGAGCACTGATATCAGAAAATGCCACACTTTGATTGATCCTTTCTGTTTTAAAGGACTTTTTCTGTCAGTTTAAGAAGATTCCTTAATTCTCATTCCTGTATCATACAATTTCAAAATCATCTACCTTCATTTGAAAGCTGGGCTCCTGGGCTCATCCAAGCTGTGGATTCTTGAGTGTTGGTTCACCATTTCCAGTTCTTATTGTTTCTCAGGGATTGTGCTGTTAGTGGAGGCTGTAATTCTCCAGCCCTAGAACTGCATTAGATTTTCACAGGCATTCAGGGATAGCACCGTGATCTTGGGATCTTGTCCTCCCCACGTTCCCAGGTGAACTTGACGTTTTAATGAAAGCAGTTGTCAGGGTGCCTAAGTGATAGATAATCCCCTGTCGACAGGTGCTTGCCTTCTGTAAGACTAAGAATTGTCTAATATGAAGTTTGGTTTTTGATCTCGCTTCACTTAGAATTTAGATTTTAAAGTCACGGATCGAAGCCCCAGTTTCTTCTTCCCATTACATTCTACTTTATTTGGACCAAGTGGAAATATAATTGAAGAACCTCATGAGAAAAGAAAGAGCACGTGAGGACCCCAGCAGTCAATTCCCTGGCCTGTCCCTCATTTTACTTGACATTGAAATTGGAGTTGGTTAAACTTGAGAAATTGAGGTTAAAGGTGACCCATAGGTGTGAGTTGCTGTTCATAAGCATTATGATTTCTTGGCATGCAAACAGGACTTCAGTTGGGGATTGAATGGAGAATAAATCCTAGGTCACCTCACTTCCAGTCCAGGTGTCTCTTCCCACTGGCATCAGTGCTATCCCGCACTTAACGAATAACAGTGCTTCACACTCAGAAGGCCCAAGAAATCCAGATGATATATAGGGACCTGTCCTTTAGGTGCAAAAAAATGATGCCGTTGGAAGTATGATTTTCATTAGCACGTGCAGGTGCGACGTGGCTGTCAATCCCTCCTGCAATGGGTATGGGTAAAGATTGTCCTTTGAATCGTTGCATTTGTTACCTATCATTTTCATTTCTCCCTCTTGGTGTCATGAGCCCCCCCCATCCCTTTGCCCCCAGATTCTCATCCATTTCTGATTTCGGTCCACCAACCTGACTTTAATCGTCTTCTGTGGGGGCAGGGAGGTTTCCACCTGTGCAATACTATGCCCTGATCTTTGAGGTTTTGTTTCATTGGCCCTTTAAAGGGTTTCTGCATTTCACCATTTTTAGTCACTCCATTTTAGCTCAAGTAGAGCATTTGTTTGGGCCTCTTGTCTTCCATTCTCTTTGTATGGCCTTTACGGTGAAGGTGCAGTGTGACATGCTTCCATGCCGGCAGTCTGACTGTATGACAGGATTTTATTTTCTGTGATTCAGTCTTGCCACCTGCTGATAAATATTGCTTGTAAGTGGTGTTGCAGTAGAAGTTGAATATGATGACCATGGTAGATCCAGGGCTCATGGCTGTCAAGAAGGTAGGATGTGACATTTGCCTTCAATATTCCCAGTTTGATATGAATCCTGATAACAGGATGGGGCTCAGACTGTCTCTGAATTCCTGTACTTTTCTCTAGTTTAGACAACACTGCTGATTTGAGGCACAACCTCAGAATGACTTTATGTTATTAATAATAATAATAATAATTGTGATATTTGTTTAGCACTTATTATGCGTCAGACACTGTATTAAGTCCTGGAGTGGATACAGGCAAACTGGATTGGACACAGTCCCTGTCCAATCTTAATCCCCATTTTGCAGTTGAGGAAACTGAGGCATAGAGAAGTGAAGTGACTGGCCCAGGGCCTCACAGCAGACAAGTGGTGGAGCCAGAATTAGAACTCATGATCTTCTTGCTCGTGCTCTATCCACTAAACCGTGGTTCTTCAAGGTGGTTGGAGACCAGAAGGAATATAATTGAGTTAGTGAAAGTGGTGGAATGAAAAAGTTAAAACCAGCTAGTGACAAATCAAGAGAAGCAGCATGGCTCAGTGGAAAGAGCCTGGGCTTGGGAGTCAGAGGTCTTGTGTTCGAATCCCACCTCTGCCACTTGTCAGCTGTGTGACTGTGGGCAAGTCACTTAATTTCTCTGTGCCTCAGTTACCTCATCTGTAAAATGGGGATTAAAACTGTGAGCCTCACATGGGACAATCAGATTACCCTGTATACCCCAGCGCTTAGAACAGTGCTCTGCACATAGTAAGCGCTTAACAAATACCAACATTATTATTAAATCAATCAATCAGTGGTATTAATTGACCACTTATGTGCAGAGCACTGTACTAAGTGCTTGGGAGAGTGCAATACAACAATAAACATATGCATTCCACATTGAGTTTACCGTCTAGAGGGGGAGACAGACATTGATAGAAATAAATTGCGGATGTGTACATAAGCGATGTGGAGCTAAGGGTAATGTAAATATCAAGTGCTTAAAGGGTACAGATCAAAATGCATAGGTGTCACAAAAGGGAGAGGGAATAGGGGAAAAGAGGGTTTAATTGGGCTTGGAGATGTGGTTTGACCAGGGATTCCCACTGCCCTAGAAATTCCCCTTGTCTAATCCAGTCCAAGTGGAAACCATGGATAGAATCTGTAGAAAAACTGAAGCCAGGGAGAGATGGCTTATATAACCTCTTTAAGGATATTTAGAAGTCCTTGTTTTGGTTTCCAACTGCATTATCTTGTCTTTTCAGCTGTGTCAAGCTTGCTTCTTAGCTTGCTCCCTATCCCTAGGGGTAAATTTTGATAAGCATCCCTTTAGTCATGTTTGCAAAATTCTGCGTGGCGTTGATGTTGTGTTGTTTGTTTTGCTGCAAGTAACTCAAGTAGCTCTTTGGTCATGAAATCATCTCCATTCCTTCAGTTGTATTTTTTGAGCACTTACTGCGGACAGAGCACTATACTAAGCATTGGGGAACATACCAGAAATGTTTATTTGGTGTTGAAATTCCTTCAATCTTCAAGATGGCTTGGTAGAGAGTAGAGATCCCTATTCATTCTTCACAGAGGTAGAGATAGGAGGAGACCGTTAATGGGCCTGCTTGGGAATCTCACAGTGGGCAGGGAATGTGTTTACCAACTCTGTTGTTTTAAACTCTCCCAGAGTAGCAGCATGGCCTAGTGGGTAGAACAAGGGCCTGGGAGTCAGAAGGACCTGGGTTCTAGTCCTGGCTCCTCCATGTGTCTGCTGTGTGACCTTGGGCAAGTCACTTGATTTCTCTGTGCCTCGGTTACCACATCTGTAAAATGTGGATTAAGGCTGTGAGCCCCATAATGGTCATGGGCTGTGTCCAACCTGATTACCTTGTATCTACCCCAGTGCTTAGAACAGTGCACGGCACATAGTAAGTGCTTAACAAATGCCATAAAAAAGTGTTTAGCACAGTGCTCTGCACACAGTAAGTGCTTAATAAATGCCCTTTGATTGTTTCTTGCATGTTTCTGCCCTCTCAAGGAGTTTTTCATCCAGCTCTCTAGATCGTTTGAATGCCACATTGTGAAAGATTGGTGCAATTAGCACAGTGCTCTGCACACAGTAAGCACTCAATACACTTGATTGATTGCTCATTACTGGAAATTTGTAATAAATTAGGAGATGACAGTCAAAGACCCAGGGCCACAAAGAGCAGAAGTATGTTCATCTTTTATTAAAACCAGTCCATTTGGTTTTATGGAATTTTCACATTAGCAATAAAGAAAAGGTAATGAATTTTGATCAACTCAAAGCTTTACAGCATCCTCAGATTCTATCTGTGTGTCTAGTGGCAGAAGAGAACTCAAACTGACCTTGCAGATTATTTTTGTCCTCTTGTCCAGGCTTTAACAATACATGCTGGACAAGTGGAAAAGAATGCCATTTGCATTGTCTTTGATTCCTCTTGGCTTCCAAGGAAGACAGCTAAACATTTAAATGAGCTGGCGGTTTGGTGGGTTTTTTTGTTGTTGTTGGTCTATTTGGTTAAGGTAACTTTTCCTTCAAAAATCTTGAGCAAAGAGAGTTTCCACAGCCTCCCTCCTTAACCCAGATCAGCAGGATTTGAGAAGCAATACAGCACAGCCGATAGAGCATGGGCCTCGAAGTCAGAAGGTCATGGATTCTAATCCTGCCTCTGCCACCTGTCTGCTGTGGGATCTTGGGCAGGTCTCTTCACTTCTCTGTGCCTCAGTTACCTCATGGGATTGAGACTGTGAGCCCCACGTGAGATAGGGCCTGGGTCCAACATAATAATAATAATGTTGGTATTTGTTAAGCGCTTACTATGTGCAGAGCACTCTTCTAAGCGCTGAGGGAGATACAGGCTGATCAGGTTGTCCCACATGGGGCTCACAGTTTTAATCCCCATTTTACAGATGAGGGAACTGAGGCACAGAGAAGTTAAGTGACTTGCCCGAAGTCACACAGCTGACAAGTGGCAGAGCAGGGATTCGAACCATTGACCTCTGACTCCAAAGGCCGTGCTCTTTCCACTGAGCCATGCTGCTGCTTATGATTTGCTTATGTCTACCCCAGTGCTTATTACAATGCCTGGCACATAGTTAACACTTTACAAATACCATCATTATCATTAATTTAAACTGCATTTTTTCCCAAGTGTCAGAGAGTCTTTGCTTTCCCATTAGCCGAGGGACCAGTAGTTCTGGTGGCTTAATCCTAGCTCAGCCTCTGGACTGTGGCTTTTGTGGTGATGGGGAAGCCAGCTGGCTCTGAGCCAGTCTCTTAACCTTGGGTGACTTTCCTTTGTCGCTGTTTCCTCGTCTGTAAAATGGGGATAATAATACTGACCCGCCTCAGAAGGATACTGTTTGGGTTAACTAATTAACATTTGTAAGATGCTTTAAAACACCAAGAGCCGTGTAAATGTTTAATACTCTCATTGTTAATGGGTGACTACACTCTCAATAGCCTATAGGGCAAGACAAGCCTTCAGTTGTATGAGGATTTCAATTCAGATATGAGATTTAGTCAGGAGCTCTTCTTGTCTATAGTATTCCCCGCGGCGTTTGTAAAATGGCATGATTAGACTCCAAGTGCCACTGCTTTCAAAGTTTTACCAAGTCTGGCTCCAATGAAGACATTTTCCCTAGTTTTTCTGTCACCTACCAGCGTCAGAAGCAGAATGCCTTCTGCCTTGAGGTGACTTCACTTTTTATTATTTCTAGTTTTTCTTTGTCCACCTCCTGATTTCTGTTAGGCCTGGTCTGCTGTCTTCGGGAGCCGTGATCTGAGACCCAAGTTAGGTTGTTTAGCTACTATAAATCAAGTCACTCAATTCCGCTGGGATTTTGATCCTTTAGCTCAATAAGTGGTCTTCTTTGAGCACCTACTAATGGCCAGAGCACTCTACTAAGAACTTGGAAAACGACAGTAAAATTTCTAGAATGATCCGTGCCCTCAAGAAACTTACAATCTAGCAGTACACACTCTGAAATAGGATACTTACAGCACTAAATGGTAGAAAATAATATACATAAGTCCTACGGGAGGGTCATGAGTACCTAATTCATTCATTCAATCTTATTTATTGAGCGCTTACTGGGTGCAGAGCAGTGTATTAAGTGCTTGGGAGAGGACAATAGAACAATAAACAGACACATCCCCTGTTCATAACAAGCTCACAGACTAGATTTGCTTAGGTTATAATAATAATAATGTTGGTATTTAAGCGCTTACTATATGCAGAGCACTGTTCTAAGCGCTGGGGTCGATACAGGTTAATCACATTGTCCCACGTGAGGCTCTCAGTCTTAATCCCCATTTTACAGATGAGGTAACTGAGGCACAAAGAAGTGAAGTGACTTGCCCACAGTCACACAGCTGACAAGGGGCAGAGCTGGGATTCAAATCCATGACCTCTGGTTCCCAAGCCCGGGCTCTTTCCACTGAGCCATGCAGCATCTCTATGCAGAAGTGCTGAAATAGCCTTTGGTGGAGACATTAGAAACCTATCAGGAAAGTATCCTGGCTTATTATGGCCAAGGAACGAATCTGCTAATCCTGTTGTACTCTCCCAAGCTCTTAGTACAGTTCTCGGCACACAGTGAGTGCTCAATGAATACAGTTGATTGATTGATGAGATTTCAGAAGGGCTTTGAAAATGGGAAGAGCAGTGGTCTGTTGGATATGACCAGAGGAGTTCCAAGCAGAGAGGAAAGTGTGAGTAAGAGGTCAGTGGTGGAACAGATATTAATAATGTGGTATTTGTTAAGCGCTTACTATGTGCAGAGCACTGTTCTAAGCTCTGGGGTAGATACAGGGTAATCAGGTTGTCCCATGTGAGGCTCTCAGTTAATCCCTATTTTCCAGATGAGGGAACTGAGGCACAGAGAAGTGAAGTGACTTGCCCACAGTCACACAGCTGCCAAGTGGCAGAGCCAGGATTCGAACCCATGACCTCTGACTCCCCAGCCCGGGCTCTTGCCACTGAACCACACTGCTTCTCTACACTGTGGCACAATGAGGAGATTAGCTTGAGAGAAGTGAATAGTGCAAACTGGGGTATAGTGGAAGAGAGAGTGGACAGCTAGAGGGGAGAGAGCCGAAATGTGTCTTAAATCCAGTGCTCTGGAGTTTCTTCTTGATACAGAGAGGGATGGGCTAACAATCAGTCAGTGGAATGTATTAAGCACATGCTGTATGCAGAGCACTGTACTAAATGCTTGGTGAGTACAAAACATCCATGTGCACAAGAAGTTTACAGTCCAGAGGGGGCTGCAGACATTGAAATGAACTACATATAGGACAAATGCTGCAGGGGTGGGTTGAATATCATATGTTTAAGGGGTAAAGATACAAGTGTGTAGCCAAGTGAAGAGGGAGGGTGACTTCATCTCCTCTCTCAGCCCCGCAGCACTAATGTACATATCTGTAATTTATTTATATCAATGTCTTTCCCCTCCTCTAGACTGTAAGCTCATTGTGGCCAGGGAATGTGTCTGTTATATTGTACTTTCCCAAGTGCTTTATACAGTTGCTGTGCACACAGTAAGCCCTCACTTAGAAACAATTGACTGACAATGAATGAATGAAATGAGGGCTTAGTTAAGGAAGACCTCTTGGAGGAGATATGACTTTAGTAGGGCTTTAAAGGTGGAGGAGAGTGATTGTCAGATATGAAGGGCAAAATGAGCTCCTTGCCAGAGGGAGGACATGAGGAAAGAGTTGGAATAAGATAGACAAGGGTGAGATAGAATGAGTAGGTTTGCATTTGACGAGCAAAATGTGCAGGGGATCAGGGAAGTAAAGTAGGGAGAGCTATAAATGCCGGCAGTCAGAAGATCACTAAGGGAGCTAATTCAGCAGTCAGGTGGAGTCGATGATAAGCCCTCAGGGCCCCCAGTTGAGCAGGGCTCTCCCTCTGGGCCCTAGGCCATCAGACTCCTTCCTGATTTGGGGAGCAAGTCTCTGTGGACCTTGTGTTTTAGTGCTAGGAAAAGAGCTTCATCTGTGCTAAGGGCCGCATCCCAGCTGAAAACTTGAAGTCAGTTGCCACAGTCACGCTGCAATCAAGAAAGAATGGCCTCTTCAAACAAAAACTTCATAAGGATCATGAAAGAAAAAGACAAAAGCGAATGCGGCACCAAATGTTAGAACTAAGAAATTACAGTACAACAACGGATAACCTTCGTTGGTGGTTTTATAATGGTTCAGATTGTGGGTCCTGCATTGGCCTTTTCATCCACACACTCATCCATCAGTTCCATCTTTTTCAAGTAAGTTAGGGGAAGCAGCATGGCCTAATGGATAGACCATGGGCCTGGGAGGCCAAAGGACCTGGGTTCTAATCCCAACTCTGCCTCTTTTCTGCTGTGGGACTTTGGGCAAGTAACTTCACTTCTCTGTGCTTCAGTTACCATCTGTAGAATAAGGATTAAGACTGTGAGCTTCAGATGGGATATGGACTGTATCCAAACTGTATCTACCTCAGTTCTTAGAACAGTGCTTGACACCTAGTAAGTACACATGTGTACACACACATATTATGAACATACATATCTTGACTCCTGGAATTGTAAACCCTTGGAAAACAGGGTCCAGGTTTTCTGTAAGCTCCATAAATCCCATTTCAACCTGTACACACCGAATGCTCAACTAGAAGATTGATTCCTTATGTGGCAACACTGGATGAGTCTCTTAGGCTCTCGAGCTGGAGCCGTCAAGTAGGAAAATGGGAGTAGTAGCTCTTTCACTGCAAACAGGGAAGACTTCAAATAAAGCATAATAATGGTTTGGGCCTTGGATCAAAGCCCTGCCCATTCTGAATGCAAAGTAAAAAGGCATTTACTGTATCTTCTTTTGAGGGCTCTTCCATCTCTTCTCCTCCTCCTCCTCTTTGTCCCCTTCTTCTGGTGTAATATTCTTCCTTGACTCAGCAGCATTCTCTCCTTCTTTAAGTAGTTGCTGCTTGCTAAGCTCCCTTGGAAATAAATGAAGGTTCATTAAATTCCAGAGATTCCACAGACTGTAAGCTTCTTGTGGGGGAGGGATCACATCTACCATTGCTGTTGTGTTGCACTTTTCCATGCTGTTAGTACAGCTTGAGTGCATGCAGTAAGCGCTAAATAAATACCTAAATAGATACTTGCTTGATCCTGCATTACTTCCATCATGTTGCCAAACATACAGGAAGAAGTGAGTAAAGTCCAAGCCAGAGGCATTTCTTTCGCATTCTTTTCCTCCCCTTTAATGCATAAAGTACTTTGCCAACTTAGTGATTTAGGCAGAGAGCAGAGTTGACAGTGTTTAGATTTTTGAGTCCTCACTTCGCACCCTCCCCAGGAGATAGTGCTGCCAGTATTGGCTTTCGCACCCGACGGATTCATCAAGAAAGGCATTGGTTCCTCGCCATCTTCTCCCAGGATGGATTCGTAGTTTGTATGCAGGTTTATGTACTGTCTCTTTCTGGGCACTCATTCCCGGAAACAAATCCAAAGCTGCTGGCTGTTTGGAGTGGCACAGGTAAAGGAGCAGTTTGTTTTAAAATGAGGAGCCAGCGGCTGGCCCCACAATTCCCCCTCCTTGTCAGTCCCGCAAAGTACTACTTAAGCTCCTGACATGCGATGTGCTTACTCTGCAAAGGGGCCTCCCAGCATCATCCAGTTACGCCTGGTTCTGCCGTGTGGCGGGCTGTATCTAAGCAACCCATACATAATCTAAAAACACAAAATATGCTGCATTGGGGTTTTTTCCCGTTATATCTTAAATATGAATTTAAGCTGGTCAAAGGAATCAGATGAACGGGCCAGGAAACTGAAGTTCTCAGGCTGTCCGCAAAATAGACACAACTGTAAGATTAGCGAAGGAGCACCTCTAACTGCCCCCTTCCTATTCTCCAGCCTAGGAGCATCTCCTCTGTCTTTACAGAGAAAGAAAGAGACAGGGGAAGGTGAGGTCCAGCACTGCGTAATAATAATGCAAGTCTGGACCCACCCGGATGTCCACATAAAATTGCAATGGCAGCCGTCCACTGAAGCCACCTGAAGAGCATGAAATAATTTATCCTGGGGAATTGTTATCACCAAAGGAAAAGAACTCTTGGCATTTACTGTCCATCTTGCATCAGTGACAGTTCAGATATAGATGTAGTGCTACTCCAAAGCATTTCTAGAGCCCCATTATAGAGGAGGAAAGGGTTAACGTTGAGCTACCTCGAATGGGGGATGGTTTCTAGGGGAACCAGCTCCCCAAGGTTGGGATGGGATTATGGGTGAAGATCCTAGAGTGCTCTAAAACGATACTGAAATAGATTTGCTGGTGATTGACCAGACATCTTGCTAGGATGGCCGCGGAGCTGACCACATATTGGCCCACCTGTGCCCTTTCCATAGCAGTCAAACTTGCACAGTGGCAAAGATGACCATTTTCATGTGGCAAGAGACTCAATTGAATGGTCATGCCAAGGGTATGTAACACACCAGTGCATGCCAACCTGGCGCAGCAAAGGGTGTGGGCAGAGCAGGAAATGAGAACGATCACTCCATCCTCTGGGCTGCACACCTATGATAAAGCGGGTGATAAAACGGCAGCCCAGATGCAGGACAGAGAAGGGGCATTGCAGAGTGGATAGAGCACAGGCCTGGGAGTTTGAAGGTTGTGGGTTCTAATCCTGACATCACCACTTGGCTGCTGTGTGACCTTGGGTGAGTAACTTCACTTCTCTGGTCCTCAGTTCCCTCATCTGTAAAATGGAGTTTGAGCCTGAGCATTAAGCACCACTGAACTGCTGTTTAATCTTCATTAAATCAGTCAGAGAATAACAAAAAAAAATTAGCTAAATGAGGAGTTGTATAATGTTTATAAATCTTTTCAGGAAGCTGCAGGAGTGAAAGTTCTGCTGATTGTGATATTGAGTTTTCAACTTTAATGAAGGATTTGTCCAATTTAGATCAAACAGTCTACTTCTTGTATTTAGCAAATTCCCTGTGGTAGGCCAGCACTTTCTGAACATCTCTTCACACCTTGTTGAAGCAGCGTGGCTCAGTGGAAAGAGTACTGGCTTGGGAGTCAGAGGTCATGGGTTCTAATCCCAGCTCCTCCACTTGTCAGCTGTGTGACTTTGGGCGAGTCACTTAACTTCTCTGTGCCTCAGTTACCTCATCTGTAAAATGGGGATTAAGACTGTGAGCCCCATGTGGGACAACCTGCTTACCTTGTATCTCCCCCAGCCATTAGAACAGTGCTTGGCACATAGTAAGCGCTTAACAAATGCCATCATCATTATTATTATCTTTAAACTCCCTTCTCCATCAGGGTTGCCTTCAGGCATGTTTATAAATGTATCCTCTCTTTTAAAAGTTGGTGCAAGATTTCTTAATCCTAAAACTTTAGCTCTTGGTGGAGAAACTTTATCTTCTTCCTCTATTTTGCCATGGTGCACATTGGATTGTCAAGGGGTCACACAGTAACGGCTGCTCTCCTGGGTTGTGTGATTCATGGATTAGCTGTTCTCTGGCATAAGAGGTCAAACCACAATGACTTTAGAAGTATGTATAGTAGGGTAGTGGTAATCTGGGGTAGTAAAAGTAGAAGTAATCATAATAATA
The DNA here is from genome assembly GCF_004115215.2 of Ornithorhynchus anatinus. Taxonomy (NCBI): domain Eukaryota; kingdom Metazoa; phylum Chordata; class Mammalia; order Monotremata; family Ornithorhynchidae; genus Ornithorhynchus; species Ornithorhynchus anatinus. The sequence continues at coordinate 38,934,014 of NC_041749.1, read as the reverse complement.
ATGATGGTATTTAAGTGCTTACTATGTGCAAAGTACTGTTCTAAGCGCTGGAGGAATACAAGGTGATCATGTTGTCCCACATGGGGCTCACATTCCTAATCTCCAATTTACGGATGAGGTAACAGAGGCACAGAAAAGTGAAATGATTTGCCCAAGGTCATGCAGCTGACAGTCGGCGGAGCCAGGATTAGAACCCATGACCCCTGACTCGTAAGCCCTTGTTCTTTCCACTGAGCCACGCTGCTTCTGCTCTGTACTAAGTGATGGGACAGAATACGCAGTTGGAAATTAGACAGAGGCCCCATCCCTCGAAGGAGCTCACCATCTAGAAATGTCTGTACTCCACTCTCATACTCAAAGTCCTCCTTCTGTATCCTTGACAAATTGCAGATCACAGGACATAGGGTCTCTTCCAAAAAAAATTCATTCAGTCATGTTTATTGAGTGCTTACTGTATTCAGAGTACTGTATTTAGCACTTGGAAGAGTACAACAATAAACAGACACATTCCCTGCCCAAAACGATCTTACCGTCTAGAGAAGCAGGGAGACCTAGTGGTATTTGTTAAGTGCTTGGGGTTAGAAGGTGATCAGATTGTCCCACATGGGGCTCACAGTTTTAATCCCCATTTTCCAGATGAGGTAACTGAGGCCCAGAGAAGTGAAGTGACTTGCCCACAGTCACTCAGCTGACAAGTGGCTGAGCTGGAATTCGAACCCATGACCTCTGACTCCAAAGCCCGGGCTCTTTCCACTGAGCCACGCTGTAGTGGATAGAGCATGGGCCTGGGAGTCAATAGGACCTGGATTCTCGTATCTCCTCTGCCACTTGTCTGTTGTGTGACCTTGGGCAAGTTATTTAACTTCTTCGGGCCTCAGTTACTTCATCTGTTAAATGGAGATTAAGATCGTGAGCCCCATATGGGACATGGACTGTGTCCAACCTGATTAGCTTGTGTTTATCCCAGAGCTTAGTACAATGCCTGAAACACAGTAAATGCTTGACAAATAGCATAAAAAATATCAAGAGCATCTATATAGAAAAACAGAACCACCGTGATTTTAAGAACACAGAAGGGCTCAACAGTCAGCCCGTAAAAGACAGTTCAACACTCAAAGTCTGGATATCTGTAAAGGGGAAGTCCCCCAGTAGTTAGCAGTAGGAGTTGTAGTCATAGCAATAGCATTTATTGAGCCCTTACTGTGTGAAGAGCACTGAACTAAGCACTGAGAAAGGATACTCGGGTGGGAATTAGACATGGTCCCTGACCCTTGAGGAGCTCACAGTTTTAAAGCACCACTTGAAACCTTCAAAGTAGTTGATGGGATGATTTTCCAGGACAGCTGGTGAAGAAGGGTGTCATCCGGAAAACTAAAGGGAAAAAGTACATGTGGAAAAATTGGAATGTGAAAGACAAGAATCACAAGCACCCTGGTTGGAAAGTGCCATGCACAAGAAGCTTCTGTGCACGGGACATGAGTCAAGACTCAACATGACATGTTGAGTTGTAGGAGGAAGCCTGGAGCTGCTCAGTTACCGACACAGAATGCAAGCTCTCTGCATTTTAAAGACCTCGTTGATAAGCAGCATCCTACAGCCGACTTGGACGCAGCTTAGATCGGCTGTGCCGTGTCTGACTCTCTCACGCATCTGCGGATTCTGTCAAGTCATTACAAATAACCAACACTCTACAACATCAAGATTTTGACTCGTGATGGATTGTGTGTGCTTCTCGAACCATCAATAATTCAGTCTAGGATCATTAACATACCTATAAAATGTTGCCCAGCAGTAAGCAAGTGACACAGAAATTAATTGCATCGTTGTACCGAGTGATCATGGTATTTTTAATCAAGGGAGCAAGTTTTCTTTTTGGGGTTCTGTAACACTTAGAGCAATATGTTTTTTCAAAAAAAAAATCAAGGTTTAGTCAAATACAAAGGATCATTAAGTGAAATTAATTATGTTGGGTAACTTCATTTGTTTTCAAAGTTGCTGAACTCTTGTTACTATATCTTTAAAACAAATGTCTTTGGTCAGCTGTGTAAGAAAATCAGAGTATCGTTCATTGAAACTAACCATTGCTAAAGGGGAAGCTACCATCTTGATACCATCATCAATACAAATACTTGATTGTATTGTGCTCTCCCAAGTGCTTAATATAGTGCTCCGCATGCAGTAAGCGCTCAGTAGATACCAAAAATGGATAGAAATCCATTCCTCAACAATCGATAGACAAAGAAGCCTCTCAGTACCATCTGGGAGAAAGATACTGTATCACTTTTGGCATCTGGGAAAAATCGCAGGATTGAGTAATTTGAGGTGATGAGAAGCAGAGGGAAGAAAGGTGGAGATTGATGGCCCTGTCCATCACTATAAAGTTTCACATGCACAAATGAGATAAAATGGGAAAAGTAAGGAGGAGAAAATGGAAAGAAATGGTTCGTTGAACGATGGCTAATAGTAGTAGGGTAAGGATAAGGTAAGAGGAGCAGTGAGGTCCAATGGATAGAGCACAGTCCTGGGAGTCAGAGGACCTGGGTTCTAATCCCTGATCCCCTAAACCCAAAACCCTAAACCCAGGTCCTCTGACTCCCAGGCCCATGCTCTATCCACTCTACCATGCTGGCAACAGTATCCTTATTCTCTGCCACTTCCCCGATCTGTAATGAATTTTAGCATCCATCTCCCTTATTAGCTTCTAAGTTGCTTGAGGCCAGGGTCCATTTTTACCAATTTTATTGGATTGTACTCTTCATAGCACTTGGAACAGTCCTCTAAACTGAAAGCTCATTGGAGCAAGGAACTGTCTACCAACTCTGTGGTAATGTACTCTCCCAAACACTTAGTACAATGCTCTCACATAGTAAGCATTCAATAAATACCACTGATGGATTAGCTCCATGAACTGCTGCTATTGCATTCACTTCTAGGAGGACTCTTCTCTGGTCCTTGATTTATTGGGGTTTCTGACAATCAAGTAAGTGTGGTTTTATCATTTTTTTTTTTTTAGAAATGTCAAGGATTTGGCTCTGAGGTTGAAAATACCCATGACTCTACCTGTTTCAGAGGGCTTCTGGTTTTTGAACAAATTGGCATATTTTGATAACAGAAGCAAAATTTTGGCATTTTGGCATAGACTATGGTGAAGATCGAAACCCGCATAGCTAAAATCACTAATATCCAAAACCTAGAGGCTCCACTATATTTTTTTTGTATGAGAGAACCTTCACCGACTTGTGCTGACGTAGTACCATCCGTATGATTTTGCACACGTAACAAGCAGATTTTAGAATGCGCCTCTGATTTACTGAGGTCCTTATTTAAAATCCACAAAAATCATAGACCCATACATTACATAGATACAAATATTTTGAATTTTTGATCATCTATATGCTAGTCAGCCTTTCTCAAGGACGTTTTGTATGCTAAATAATGTTCTAAGCATAGAGGGTAATTACAGAGGACAAGGCAGAAATCTATACCTGTAGAAGATGAGATTTTTTGGAAGGAAGAAAAGACGAAGAAACAAAATAGGTTAGAGCCCAAATGATATGTCTAGCAGTGTATCCCCAACTTCAGTGACTATACACTCAAGTGCTAAGCAAGTAAGAGCAACTAGACATAAATCAAAATCTAGAACTTGACTGGGTGTATTCTAACTTCCTGAGGTCCTTTGGTATTTTCTCAACACCCCATCCCAACTAAGAAAAGCAAGGCAAGCACACCTGCCGCCTGTGCCTTTATGAGACTTTAAGAAACACCTTACTAAATCAGGCCAATGGATCATCCAAGCTGGTAGACCCACCTATAACGGGCCAAAAGAAAGTTGAGGAGCAATGGGCTAAGTTGCCCTCTATGACCTCCAACCCACAGTTAGGGAGGTACCTCTGATAGCCCAAACTTTTCCCTCTAATAACCAATATGAACCTAAACGCCAAGCTTTTATGGACACTCTTTTCCAATCTGTTAATGTTTTTTTCCAGTATGACTTCTGGTAGTTTGGGTAACAACAATTCTGTGTTTGCCCTTCAACATATCCTCTGTCAGCCTTGGTCTTTCCAGACTGAGGAGCCCTAATCTTTTCAATCTCTCTTCATACGGAAGCTACTCCACTTCCTGGAAAAGTGTAAATAGTGGGGTGCCCCAGGGATTGATGCTAGGTCTGGTTTCATTTAACGTTTTCATAAATGATCTGGAAAAGGGAGTGCACAATGAGCTCTTCAGATTTGCAGATGGCACTAAGCTTTACCGGGTGGCGAAATGCTTCGCTAAAGGGGATTTATAACCCTGGGACAAATGCCTGGTAAAGATAATTCTGGGTGCCAAGCAAGTGGGCAGAGTGCCTGCTGTTCTTCTCAGATTTCCCCGATTTAAGATTGTAAAGTACTGTCGTAATGAAAGGCCTCCTTCTTCCATCTCTGCAGGGCCTTTGGGGCAATCTTTGGTATTTTCCCAACTCGATACCAAATGACTTGAGCTCAGAACCTTCCTTTGTTGGCCGAATAGGGTGTTTATACATTTAACAGGCAATGCCAGCACATGAACAATTGAGAGTTTTATAGACCCTTCGCCGGATGCACAGTTTGGGATCCAGATGAATGTTTATGTAGCTGTTTTGGGTGACAGAAACAAGGGCCATCTATCCAGAAAATGTGTATCCCTCAGAGTACGATCCTGCTGACTCTGAATGTGAATGTGTCAAACTTCGAAGATATGTGGTGATATTAATGCCACCACACCATATGTATTTACAGTAGTTCACTTTTATTACTGTTTATGCAGTTACATGTATAGCTTAATTTAAACCATGTGTGCAGTGTGGTGGAGCTTATGTGCTGTGGGAACCTAAAATTATGTATTTCCTGACTCTTGTTTCTAAACCTTCAACTTTCCCATAATAATCACCCACTGTAGCATTTTTTAATTTATTCTCAGTATACTTGAATATGTATTTTGTGTGTTTCCCCCCAAAATTCCATCAGCTGCATTTGCATTTTGCAGTGGCCAAAATGCTGTCGATCTTAGGTGAAGGGAGTCATGTATATGAAATCCAGGAACGTAAACTCCAGAAAAAACAATCTCCAGGAGTAGTCACATGTTCTTGCGGAGAAGGAAGGAAAACTGTCCAAAAGTCCAGAGTTATATTTTGGGGACAAATTTAAAGTCTTAATGATTGAAATCAGATGGAACAATGGAGATCCCACCCTTTAATCTCACGGAGGCCAAAATCATATTCCGCATACAAAGGCTAGGCACTGGGTTGCCGTTCAAGTGTCCTAATGCAAACCCGGCTTTCATCCTCATGCCAATCAAGATTGGGGAAGGCAGAGAGGGGGAGTTTCCCTCCCGGATGTTATTGTTTTCATCGGTATTTTTCTTTTTCTTTCCTCCCAGCGTTGCTAATAACCATAAGCAGAATTTAATGACCGTGGCCAACTTGGGTGTGGTGTTTGGCCCCACACTGCTACGACCACAAGAAGAAACGGTGGCAGCCATCATGGATATCAAGTTCCAGAATATTGTGATTGAGATCCTGATCGAAAACCACGACAAGGTAACCGGAACGTCCGTGTGACTTCATTTCCGTTAGAAAATTAATTTCGGGTGGAATTGGCTTAGGTTTCAATCTCTCACAGGTCTGTTGGTGATTCATCTTCTCCTGAAAGTCAGAAATTAGCTTCTCCTCCACTAAAAAGAAAAATGCCCGGGATCTGAGAATGAAAATCGATGTGTTTCCTTTAGTGCCCAGCCTAAAGTGCTGGTTCGTTCCACATGATGTCAAGACGAGACCAGGCACAAGCACCTGCACCAATAATGCCTAACGGTAGCTTACCTCAAATTTGAGTGGTCCAGAAGGCAATGAGCTTACTCTGTAGGGTTGCTGTGGCAACATAGCTACCTCATGGAGTGCCAGCAGAACCAAGCCTAGTAATTTATTTTGGAAGCTCTCTTTTCCCTTCAGATAAAGGGGTTAAAAAGTAGTTTGTCTCCCGAAGCTCACTTTGACCAAGATGAAGTTGCCAGTGGAGTTAATAGTAATTATAATAATAATTATTATGGTATTTGTTAAGCACTTACTATGTGCAAAACACTGTACTAAGCGCTGGCGTGGATCCAAGCAAATGAGTTCCCAAGAGCCTCCCACAGAAGGGCATAATTCTCTTCCCCAGAGGTGGAAAAAAGTGCAGTCATGTGCAATACCGAAGAACAGGCATGCTGTCCATCAGTTTCTCTTAGATTAAGAAACTACCAATTAAACATTGGGTGATTTATGCTTTTGTAACTGGGCCAGATTCCACTAGGAATAAGAAGTCATCTTGCTCATGCCTTGGAAGTGGATTAGCTCCTGAGTAACGTAGATGCCAAATTAGCCATGGCAGGGAGGGGTTGGTGACAGTTAAGTGGGCTGGTAAACTTTGGGGAAATGTCTCAATGTGGAAATCTGAGCCGGGATGAGGTGGTGGAACTTCCAGAGGTGAGCAGCTCCACTACCTTTGCACTGGGAGGATCAAAAGCCCCCATTCATCGATTTTGCTTCCCCAGCCTGCCCCCCCTCAAGGAACCTAGATGGGTCGTCAGTTGAGAGGAAGGTATTTTTACCTCCCCGCTCCTGACCTTTCTCTCTGGCCACTGGTGCTTTTGCTTTATCCATTTAGCTGGAGGCAAAATTCAGTAGCAACTGAATGTAATCATAGCTCCTCCTCTCCTCTCGAAACCCTCCAAGGCTTTCTCATTTCACTCCTAATCAAGCAGTAACTCAGGATCAACTTCAATGCTACTCTCCGGCTCACTCTGTTTGTATCTCCCAAGCTCACCTCCTACCTGTACCTCACTCTCAACCCTCCCACCTCAGTACTCTTGCTCCGGCTGGTCTCCTGTCCTGGAACTCCCTCCCAAATCAACAGATCATCCTTCTCCCCAAAGTCAAAGCCCTATTAGAATCCCACCTCGATCTTATTCGGCCACCGGCTGCACTTACATATTGATGTATTCTCTCTACCAGCACTACATATCAATTAATATAAAATATTAATATAAAATAAATCAATGAATTTATGTATGTATTTGGTCCTTCAGGCTGAGCTTGACCCATAGAAGGAAACTTAGTCTCAAGAATGCCCAACCTGTTAATGTCTGCAAAAATGAGCAGAGAAACTGGTAGTTTGTGATTTAGTTCACTTTTTTGCGAGATTTCACTTTCTTCTCATGGTCTCGAACTGAGAATGCATATATCAGTAGGGGCCCAATGCTGCAAGCTGATGAGTTTGAAATTCAGGCCCATACCTTGTATCTGTCTCTAGAGGATCAACCCACAATAGTCTATAATTAGAAATGCAGCTTTACCTCACCGATTGACATTTTGCTACAGAAGCATACTAGTTAGCCAGAAATGTCACTGTTCTTTATACCCATCCAGCATCTTTCTACAGTGTTGTTTTTTTTTTCAAAAGCCTTATGTTCTAACTAGCCAAAGTACACAATTCCACAGGCTCTCTTACTGAGTCCTGTTTATCAAGGATTAACGCAAGACATCCAGCCTGTAGACTTTTAAATGAAGACGATCCACTTTATTTGCAGCCTCTGGAACATCCACACACAGCTCCAGACAGACAGTGCCTGAGGATCAGTACAAATCCCTTGCTGAGCCTCTCCTTTTCCAGCGAACCCACACGCATTTCCTTTCATTGAAGGCTCAGCAAATTCTACACGCACAGACCCGCACTTGGCCAGGCTAGCCGAGCACACCAACCTCATGCGACACGTGGCATGGCAGCAGGGAAGCGCTGTCATTCATCTCCCCAGACAGGGCCTGGGAAGTAGGAGCGAGAGGATTGGCACAAGCCTGTGGAATAAAGATCTCAGGAGGAGATGGGGAAGATGGGAGAAGGCCATGGAAACTGAACTCTGAGACTTAGCAACAGATTTCCTCTCACGTGGCCAGCCAACACCTCTGCGTATATCCAACCCAATTGAGCCTGACCTCGTACCTTTTGGACCAAAGGGATAAGATAGGCTAATTGGAAATCTGAGGAGAGGTCAAGATATGGGTCAGGTTTGCAGATACCGCCAAAGTTGGTAGGGAAGAAGCCTGAAGCGGTCTGGCCTAGTGGAAAGAGCATGGGACTGGGTGTCGGGGAACCTGAGTTCTAATCCTGTCTCTGCTGTATGCCTGCTGTGTGACCCTGGGCACGTCGCTTAACCGTTCTGTACCTCAGTTTCCTCATCTATAAAATGGGCATTCGGTACCTGTTCTCCCTCTTACCTAGACTGTGAATCCCGCGATGGGATCCACAGTCTAAGAGGGAGAACAGATACTGAATCCCATTGCGGGACCTGGTTGTCTCGTGTCTTCTCTGGAACTCTGTGCAGTGCTTGACATAATGAGCACTTAATAAATACTACAGTTATTAGTCTAGGTATCTAAGTGCTTACTCAAAGCCAAGCACTGTAATAAGCGCCTGGGTAGCTATGAGATCATCAGGTCCCATAAGGGGCTCAAGGTCTAGGTAGGAACGAGTTTTAAATCCCCATTTTGCAAATGAAGTAACTGAGGCACCGAGAAGTGAAGGGACTTGCCCAGCGTCACACAGCAGACAAGTGGCAGAATCAGGATTAGAACCCATGACCTTCTGGCTGCCAGGGCTCTGCTGTCTCCACTATGCCATGCTGCTTTGCTTAGGACACAGTAAAGGATTCAGTAAATACTGATGATAATGGGGAAACTGCTCCAGGTGCAGGATGTGTGATCAAGAATAGGTCAAAGCCATAGAATTTAGCCGTATACACTTTGCCATACTGTACTACTCTGCCGCGTACTGTACTAATCTGCCATACCGCACTATCCTCTGGACTGTGAGCTCGTTGTGGGCAGGGAATGTGTCTGTTGTGATATTGTACTCTCCCAAGCGCTTAGTAAAGTGCCTTGCATATAGTAGGCGCTCAATAAATACAATTGAATGAATGAATATTGTCATACTGTACTACTGTCAAACTGTACTACTTTAGTCATACTGTACTACTTTGTCGTAGAGAAGCAGCGTGGCTCAGTGGAAAGAGCCCGGGCTTTGGAGCCAGAGGTCATGGGTTCGAATCCCAGCTCTGCCACTTGTCAGCTGTGCGACTGTGGGCAAGTCACTTCACTTCTCTGTGCCTCAGTTACCTCATCTGTAAAATGGGGATTAAGACTGTGAGCCCCACGTGGGACAACCTGATTCCCCTGTGTCTACCCCAGCGCTTAGAACAGTGCTCTGCACATACTAAGTGCTTAACAAATACCGACATTATTATTACTTTTCACTCCTGTCATGCTGCACTACTTTGTACTGTACTACTCAGAGAAGCAGCGTGGCTCAGTGGAAAGAGCACGGGCTTTGGAGTCAGAGGTCATGAGTTCGAATCCCAGCTCTGCCACTTGTCAGCTGTGTGACTGTGGGCAAGTCACTTAACTTCTGTGTGCCTCAGTTACCTCATCTGTAAAATGGGGATTAAGACTGTGAGCCCCACGTGGGACATCCTGATTCCCCTGTGTCTACCCCAGCGCTTAGAACAGTGCTCGGCACATAGTAAGTGCTTAACAAATACCAACATTGCTCAAGTCACACGGTACTATTCTGTTATAGAGTACTACTCTGCCACAGTTTACTCTCCCAAATGCATAGTAGTTTCAGTGCTCTCTGAAAGTTGAACTCCACAGTCATTTCATAGCCCACCAGATAAGTATGAAGCCTGAGGTCCAGGCATTACCTGGCTCTGTTTAACAGCCTACCTAAAGCCATACTGCCCTTTTGATTCTGTTTTCTACCTCTTCGTCTACTTGGGCATTATTAGACAGGGAATTTTCCAAGTAGTAGACTTTAGGGACGGCTTAGGTTCCATGTTACTGATTAAAACTTTTGATTGTATAGTTTTCTGAGTGCGGGTTGGTAGGGATATACACCCCTTTCCCCAACCCACGCCTTCATCCTGCGTATTCAAAGGTGATGCCACAGACAGTAAAGTTGATATATGGGTGCAAAAGTTGTTGAAAAGGCCAGTGGATAATACCAACCACACCTTGACATGTTTGCTCTTTGCATTTCCTGGCACTGCTTTGGTTTTTTCCACTGTGCCTTATGGTCTTCTTGAAACTTCTGTTCCATTCTTGACTTCTCTACTTTAATCTGTTTTATCTGTCATTGTTATCTCTCACATTTTAGCTGTGATGCCACAGTTGTCCAAGATTGTCACGTACTACTATTTTAATATATTCCCTTTCTACTCCTTGCATTTTGAAGCGCCATTTCAGCTCCCCGTACAACAGTTGTTTGGGTATCTCGTTGTCATCTATCTCCTCACATATTCCAACAGTGACGTTTTATTGATGTGGAAAGAGTTTTGATGTTAGTAGATGGATTTAGATGTTTGTGGTCACATCTTCCCACTTGAGTTACGTAGAACCTCTTGGTGAGGCTGATGGAAGCATTCTAAAGAGCCGGATCTGGAGTTTGTGGTGAGTCCCATTCTCGTAATTTCTTAGGTTGGACAACACTAAACTCTAGAATTTGAGTTTGGTCTGAAACCCAATGCCCTCATATCTGACAGAACAATATGCTGTCCTTCTTCAGTTTTTTACTTCCTTGTTTATCATTATGATATTGAACAGTAACTTCCACTGGTGGCTGTCAGTTCTGTGTTGCCGATTAAAGCTTAGCGTTAAGTGTGAGACTTCCCTGCTGCAGGTTGATGCACCACCTTGGTTTTATTTAGACTCGTCATTAGTCCAAAACACTTTCCAGAGTCTCTAAAACAGTTCACAGTTCCCTGCATTCTTCTTGAGGCACAGTTATCCCCATGTAACCATTCCTGAATGACTGTCTTCATATCTAACTTGCTGCTCAGCACATGGAAGCTGTACTATGTTGTGGTCTGAAACCATGTTGCTCTTCTCAGAGGAAATGGTTAACAATATTATTCAGTATTTGGCCCAGAAGGATTCTGACTAGGATTTTGTCAGTAGTGGAGAACAGGGAGGTACTCTTACAATTCTCACAGTCTGATCTTTCGACTTAGTGGATAGACAGGCTTGGGAGTCAGAAGGACCTGGGTTCTAACTCCGGTTCTGCCACTTGTCTGCTGTGTGACCTCGGGCAAGTCACTTAATCTCTCTGAGCCTCAGCTACCGCATCTATAAAATGGGGATTAAGAGTGTGAGCCCCCTGTGGGTTGGGGACTGTGTCCAACCTGATTGACTTGTATTTATCCCAGCACTAAGAACAGTGCTTGGCATATAGTAAGTGCTTAACAAGTGCCAGAATAATAATAAGTTATTATTATTATTAAAATTGTAAATAATGACCATCTTTGAGAGCCTCTGACATTTCCTTCAGGTTCTGTTTTTTTGAAGAGGATGTAGAGAAACAGAGTGCCCAGAGAATGTTCAAGGGTTAGGCCCAGTGAGGAAAGGTTAAAGGAATTTGTTGTGGGCAAGGAATGAGTCTACCAACACTGTTGTATTGTACTCTTCCAAGTGTTTAGTACAATGCTCTGCACACAGTAAGCACTCGATAAATACAATTGATGATGAATTGGGATTGTTTCTCTATGAGAAGAAAAGGCTAAGGAGTGACTCAAAGTGGTCTTCAAGTATTTGAATGGTTTCTTTGGAGAGGATGTTGAATGTTAATTCCTCAGTAAACTGAGTAAGAGTAAGTGCGTTTACATTAAAGCAGGAAATATTTTGGATTGGAATAAGGAAGAGCATCTTGACTCTTAGGGTTTGAAAACACTGGAATAGGCTACTGAGGGTGGATCAAGCACTCAGTACAGTGCTTTGCACACCATAAGTGCTCAATAAATGAATGAATGAATGTCTGGTATTTCCACCAGACATTGGCACTTCAGGGAATCACAAGCCTTGAAGCCGGGGTCCTGACCCATTTGATCGTTTAGGATATCTTCCAAAACTAGGATGCAAGGATTCGGTACATCACCATGCTGCCAACTGAATTAGATACTTCAAGCAAACAGGTTCTGATTTGCAGTTGTAGCAGGGCCACAGGGAGGAGAGAGAAGTCCCCCAGCTTTTTTCACTCTCTTGAAATCTATTTAGGCCAATTTGCAAGACAGGAAAAAGAATTATTGCTAACTACTTTTTTCTGCTTCTTAAAGTAGAACATTTACAACCCTGCCATGATCAGAACCTCTGCCCAATTCAACGATACCCTTGGTTTCCTCTCAGGCAAGGGGATTTTTTTTTAATAGCTTTCCAAGGGTATAGGCAAGTTAGAGATGGGGAAAGAGGAGCCATTTCGAAAAGTCCCTTTTGCTTGCTTTCACAGTGTTGGGAGAATTCAAAATTTCAGTCCAAGCAGTTATTTAATCTCCTTTGCATCGCAAGCTCAAGTGCAGAATAGTGTCGGGAAGGACACAGATGATCTGTCGCAACTATGACTTATTTGTCATAAAATTACTTCCTTGCTTAAATCAGTTGAGGGCTGTATGTGTATACACGGACATGCTTTTGCCAGAATTGATTTAAAAGTGGCTATCGAGCTTTCACAAAAGGACATATGGTTTACTAATCCTGTCTGTCAATAGGAATTCAACATGCAATTGCAAGAGGGCTGCATTCTTGCAGTGCCCTGCATTAAGGAAAACTCACATCGAGGTACTCATTGCATGTAGCTAGACACATGCACATTCAATCAGTGGTATTTATTGAGTGCTTACAATATACAGGGCACTGAATTAAGCACTTGGGAGAACACAATATAACAGAGTTGGTTGACATGATCCTTGCCCGCAAGGAGCTTACAGTATTAGAGGAAAAGATTGAACTTAAAATAAATTGCACAAAGGGAGAATGGGAGAGTTCAGGGACAAATACATAAGTGCTTTGGGGCTGAGGAAATATCCCCTAAATCTATCACCATGTTTTATCCAAAACACATAGTGAAAACACGTGTTCTGGCAGAACTAAGCGTACTCAGCTTAAAGGAGTAGACACTGATAACCTTTGAGCCATTAACGCCGTGAAGATTAAAGTAGTTTTGTGCCACTAAGTTGAGGACCTCTAAACAAATTAGTGACTTGATCCTTATGACCAAACCCCAAACTTTATAGCAAATAATTTTCTGGGGTGAAGATAACAACAATAGAAAAACCGGTTTAACATTCATTGTTCAAGCCAAATCCCAAACCTCCTTAGGATGATATTTCTCTGCACTACATTTGTGTTAATTTGAGCTGATTTGATTTAGCTGAAGTCTTTTGACAGATGTTGGTAAGTTGCCAGGTATATAAAGTTTATTGCACCTATTCTGCTGTTGAAATACACTAGGTTTTTCTCTTTTTTTTGGCCTGCTACTGGATATATATACCCTAATAAAAAGCAGTTGATTTGAACAGTTCCTGGCAAATGACAGATGTTTGGCAATTGTGTTACATTTCCCTTGGAACTTGGAGTGACTCTTCTGGTAATAGGATTGTTGTCAGGCAGAAAGTAAATGATGCTCATGATTATGTTATAGTTAGCCACTAGTGGTGCATTTTTTACTTTGTAGCTTTAAGATTCTTTCCTGGGACCTGAGTCACCAGTTCTGAGTTTGCCTGGCTAAAATTGCCCAGTGCCCACCCCTTGCAGGTAGATGACGCTGTAAAGCACGTTGTGGTCACTGTGACATTAGGTTTATTTTTTTTAAGAGAGCACCCGAGAAGCATTACATCCCATGAGAACGACTTTATAGATTTCTTTTCAATTTGTTCTCCTCCAGGGCCCAATCGTGAGACTCCTTTGATGCTCTCCGACATCAGTAAAAGGTTTTTAAATCTTTTTACATGTGAAACTGTGGGGTTTTTTGTTTGGTTTTTTTTTTTTGGTGGGTGCAGGAACTTGAAGCTTCCCCAAATAGATCCGTACATAAAATCCTGTTTAGATTTCCAGGCCCTTTTATGGACACCCTTCCCAAATACTAATTGGGATCAGAAACTTTTATTCAGGGGATTTTAGCATGCAGTGCTTACCCAGTGATTAGTAGCAGTGTCTATATATGGGTATAGTTACCCTTCAGTTTTGAAGATGGCACCTCAGATGGCTTAGTCCTATGTGCACACACGAACGTGTGTGTGTCTGAAAAGACTGGAGAGTGGCCAGTACTCTATTCTGCATTGCATACCCATGAATGTACCTCTATACTGCTTTGACTAGTGTTCCTTACAATGCCTCTCTCTGTTTATGAGACTTCCAATCAAAAAGACTAGTATTTCTGCCCTGGTGGTCTCTAGCCGTTCACTCTTGGATCATGTTGTTCACAACTGTTTTGTTATATCTTTAGATGTTCACTTTCACATAGGTGTCCCATTTTAATTCACTACTCAGCCTTAGTTTCACATGGCTCGGAGGATGTTGTCATTATACTGATATTAATTATGTATCTCATATAAAAGTCACTCTCCTTCAAAAGCCTTCTCTATCTAAAAGACTCACATTTTTCTCTCTCCTCATGGCTGCCAGGAGCCCAGACAGACTGTGGCCAATTTCTCAACATGTTAACTGAGGGCCTGAAACCTCCAAATCCCTAAGGACCTTAATAATAACTACATTGTAAGCCTCCAGAGAGACAGGAACCATGTGTAATTCCCACCTGCATATTTTTTCCCAATGCTGAGTGCAGTGCTCTGCATACAGTAAGCGCTTGATAAATACTTTTGCTACTATCATTTATTTTAACCTGGTATTTTGGACAAATGGCTCAAGCAACGCTTATTGGTCTGGAAGACATATCACAACCCTCTTGCTCTTATGCAGCAGTGGGGCACCAGATGGAAAATTATAAACTTAGGTGACTTTGGTCCTTGTGTCTGTGTCTCCGACACAATTTTCACCATTCTCTTGATGCATCATCTCTTTTCTTGATACCGCCGATGTGGATTTTAAGCTCATTATGGGCAGGGAGCATGTCATTCATTCATTCATTCAATAGTATTTATTGAGCGCTTACTATGTGCAGAGCACTGTACAAAGCGCTTGGAATGTACAAATCGGCAACAGATACAGACAGTCCCTGCCCATTGATGGGCTTAGAGTCTAATGGGGGGAGACAGACAGACAGACAAAAACAATAGCAATCAATAGAATCAAGGGGATGTACATCTCATTAACAAAATAAATAGGGTAATGAAAATATATACAATTGAGTGAATGAGCACAGTGCTGAGGGCAGGGGAAGGGAGAGGGGGAGGAGCAGAGGAAAAGGGGGAAAAGAAGGCTTAGCTGAGGGGAGGTGAAGGGGGGTGTAGAGGGGGAGCAGAGAGAGCAGAGGGAAAAGGGGAAGCTCAGTCTGGGAAGGCCTCTTGGAGGAGGTGAGCTCTAAGTAGAGTTTTGAAGAGGGGAAGAGAATTAGTTTGTGGAGGTGAAGAGGAACAGTGTCTACCAACTGTTATATTGTACTCACTCAAGTGTTTAGTGCCTTGCTCTGCAGAAAGTGTGCAATAAATAATGATTGATATGAATCCAGAGATGTCAAAACTATTACTGATTTGTGACCTTTTTCACTGGGAGCTATGTGGCCTAGTTATTGATGCCTTCTCTCTAGTTTGGCAGGCAGTTAAAGCTGGTTTTTTACTATGTTCCCTCATGATACACAGTGTCTTTGAACTTGGAAAAAAAGGAAGTGTGGAGCATTTAGGAATAGATTTGTGTTACATACAAAATGTTATCCATACACATGTGCTTGTAAGATATGCATTCACTTTCACAAGAACATAAAGCAGTACCATTTTTGGGTCACACCACCGTTTGTCCTCGAAACTCGGCATATGGTTGCTAAGTTCACAAGTATTCTGATAAACATTTGCCTGGGTACTAGGGTGGAAAATCCCAGCATCTTAAAATACATCGAAAATGAGAGGATGGACTCAATAACATGTCTTCAGCAAATACCCCAGGGCATATTTAATGTGCATTTTACAGCGGTTTAAAGAATAGTTCAATAAGGCAGTCATATTAAAAAGTCCCCTTCCCCCCACCCCGGACCTCAGTGAGAATCAAGTTTACATTAAAACTCCACTCAAAAAGAGTAAGAGAATAATAAAATGCCCTTCCCACATTTATGATTTGGAGAGACAGTAAGGATAGAGAGAGAGAGCTAGCAAAGGAGGGTATGGTGAAGGAGCAGAGTGTGAGTGATTGGTCTTTCCATGGCTCCCAACTGATCTTTCCCTGGGCTTTTTGGAGCTGGATATTGATTTGTTTTTATTGTATTTACACTTACTATGTGTCAAACACTGTTCAAAGTGCTGGGGTAAATACAAGTTTATCAGGTCAATAGTAGCTCCTGTCCCACATGGGGTTCATGGTCTACGTAAGAGGGAGAATGGGTATTGAATCCCATTTTACAGTTGAGGAAACTGAAGCACAAAGAAGTTAAGTTTCTTGTCCAAAGTCACTCAGGAGACGGGTGGCGGAGTGAAGATTAGAATCCAGGTTCTCTGACTCCCAAGCCCATGCCCTTTCCACTAGGCCAAACTGTTTGATTATCCAGAAACTCTTGCAGAAGCTGCTCAGGAGCTTCTGGTAGCCAATCACCATCATCTTTGCTACGCTGAAAAGGCAACCTGTGCCCCGTTTTTTTCACTGTCAAAGCAGTGGGCTCTAGGGCACTCATTGTTTGCAAACTTTTATTCCTGGGATATTTCTCCCCAAACCCACCATGTCTACTGATTCCCATCCCTCTCCCGACCTCTCCACTCTGTCTTCCTCTTGGCAATGTAGCAGATCTTCCTCTTGGCAGCATAGCAATTAGCAGGGTGGGAGAGAGTACAGTGGGAGTTCTGGGAGGTGGAGGAAACTGGCTCACCCAATTCAACTACTGACAACATAACTTGCTGCCGCCGCCACCAGATAGCTGATAAAATTCTGCAGTTCGGGTTTCCCATGACCTCCTACGACCTTCTTCTTGATCTCTAGGCAGTCTAGAACCTCTCAGCTCTGGCCCATCTCAACTTGTGTCCTCCACATGTGCCATGGGCATTTATGCTTGAGAGAGAGAGAGGAAGTATGGACATTCTGTAGAGATTCTATACCAAACACCTTGTCAGCTGCTAGCCTGGGTTTTTTTTTTTTTGCGGGGGAGAGGAATTAATGTGCACTCTGCTCGCAGGCACTAAGCTCTTCTAGGCCTGTTTTCCCAGAAGAGCAAACAGAGAGTTGGGATGAGTCAGGGACCGATCCAAGGTCATGGAGCCAGTCAGTGTCAAAATCCAGGCTAAACCTCATGACCCCGCCATGTTGCCGGGAACTAGCCATGTGTTATTGGAGAGGACTCCTGGGTCTGCAGGGACGAGGATCCTCTCACTAAGGAAGTAGGAGAGAGTGCATGCAAACTGCTCTGTGGTGAAAGAATGAAAGCATTTTTCTCCCAGTTCTTAAGTTGCATTGGAAATTGTTGTCCCTGGCACTGGCCTCCATTTCCTCCTTGGCCCACTGAGAAACTTCTTTTAATGCAATTGAGCCTCTGGTGCTTCTGCTCAACCCATACACTCTGTTGGAACCAGTCAATCAACTGTATTTATTGAGTGCCTACTGTGTGCAGAGCACTGTCCTAAGCTCTTGGGAGAGTATAATACACAATGAACTGACACATTACCTGCCCACAACACGTTTACAGTCTAGAGGGGGAGATAGACATTAATATAAGGAAATAAACTACAGATATGAACATAAGTGCCGTGGGACTAGGAGGTGGGAGCAACTCAGGGCAATGCAGAAGGGAGTGGGAGAAGAGAAAGGAGGGCTTAGGGAAGATCTCTTGGAGTTGTGCCTTCAATAACCAGGAAGGACAGGTGTCACTGAGAACACTGTTGATTAAAGGCAAGCATGTGAAGTTAGTTACTTTCATCTTTAATGTCCCTATATTTGATTTTTCCATCCACATTTGCTTAATGTAAACTTATTACCTGAGGATGCTTATTCCATCAAGTTTCTTTTTTAAAATGAGATAGCCACACTTAGTATATCACAGTAAATTGGTATAACTTGGTATATCACAGTAAATTGTCCCATGAAACCATATGGTGCAATCTTGATTTATGGATATTTGTTATGTATTTAAGTCCCTTCTATGTTCTAAGCTCTGGAGCAGAAACAGTATAACCAGATATATCATTCTGGTCCCATTTGGCACTTGCAAGCTAGGAGTTTTGTAGAGCAGGTATCATCTCACCATTTTACAGATGAGGGAACTGAGGCACAGAGAGGTTAACTGACTTGCTCAAGATCACCCAGCAGCAGAGGTGGGATTAGAAATCAGGTTTCCTGACCCTTAGTCTCATGCTCTTATTGGGTTCTTTTAAGGTATTTATCAAGTGCTCTCTTTATATATTAAGCACTGGGGTAGATGAAAGGGCATCATATGGGACAAAATCCCGGTCCCACCCAGATTCCTCTGACAGTGAAAATGGAAGCTCAGCTTGCTGTTTCTGGGGTTTGCAGATTGCCCAGAAATTCCGACAGTTTTCCTTTGGTTTCTGTATCCTAGGCCAAACCTAGTTCTCGTTTCTAGACTGTAAACTCATTGTGGGCAGGGAATGTATCTGTTCATTGTTATATTGTACTCCCCCAAGTGTTTAGTTCAGTGCTTTGTACAGAGTAAATGCTCAATAAATCCCATTGAATGAATGAATGACAAGGAGGCTGTCGATCAACGCCAGCTATTTATGGTAAGGCAGAGAGACTACATGCTGATCTCACACCAAAATGAATAGGCTGGGAAATCTCTGGAGAGAACTCTGCCAGGAGACAACAGTGTGTGTGAAAGCTTGTTGTGGACTGGGATCATGTCTAGCAACTCTGTTATACTCTCCCCGGCGCTTAGTACAGTGCTCTCCACACAGTAAGCTCTCAATAAATACTATTGGTTTAGGTTGATCAGTCAAATCAATTTTTCACCTCGTGCTTGGGAGCTTCTCCGTCCCAGTCTGTGTCCCCTCATCTGGCAACCTGCCATGGCCAACCGTCTCATCAGGGCTGGTACCAGAGACACAGCCTCAACCCCTTGCCCCCCACAAAACCTTGGAATGGGGCACCACTTCCCTCTGCTACAACTGTCCACCTGGGTTCTGGAGTGCAGGAGGCAGCAGGGAAGACGGACTGAGGGGATGGGAGACACCTCCCAAAAGGACTGAACACCTTCCTGCATCACCCAAATAATGTCAGGTGGGACCACTCCCTCGTCCATGGCTTTGACCTGCTGCTCAGTTGCCTCCCTTTCGTATGAAGGGTCCAAGAGTTAATAATAATAGTAATAATAATGATGATGATAATAATTGTGGTAAGTGTTAAAAGCTCACTATGTACCAGACGCTGTACTAAGCGCTGGGGAGGATACAAGCAAATTGGATCAGACACGGTCCCTGTTCCATATGGGGTTCACAGTCTCAACCCCCATTTTACAGATGAGGTAACTGAGGCACGGAGAAGTGAAGTGACTTACACAAGGTCACCCAGCAGACAAGTGGCAGAGCCAGGTTTAGAACCCCTGACCTTCTAATTAACAGGTCTGTGCTCTATCCACTGTGCCATCCTACTTCTCACCAGGAATTAGATTATGGGGCACATAATGCATATAAACTAGTCAGGAACTAAAAAACTAAGCTAGAGGGAAGCAGTAATTCCATTTAAGCACAGAGATTTTTAAGTCCTTTTTTAGGTAGAAACCATGAAAAGGGGGGTGGGGGTAACTGCTTCAGTTCATCCAGTTGAAAATTCCATTCCCCTTAGGAAAAATATGATAACTCTTTTGCAGACAGCTGTTTGAAAGTTTCAATAAACTTCACAAGCTGGCGGGCATCACTGGAATCTGAGGACCTGCCAACCTTTGGAAAGCAGCTGCTCTGGCTGAAATGATTGGGTTTCTGAACAATTTCATTCTTTAAAAAAAAAATAAAAAACACACCAAAACCTCTTGATTGTACATTTTGATTTCATAGCCACATGCTAATTCCCTGAGAGCACTGAGAGTCTAATTGGAAAAAAAAAGAAAATAATCACATTTGACTGCTTACTGTATGTAGAGCTCTGTACTGAGTGCTTAAGAGAGCACAATATAACAAAGTTGGTAGACATATTCCCTGCCCACAAGGAGCTTACAGACTAGAGGGGGGACAGACATTTATATAAATAAATTGTGGATATGCACTAGAGTGCTGAGGGGGTACAATTCCAAAAGCAAGGGTGATTCACAAGGGAGAGGGAGTAAAGGAAATGAGGAATCATGTCCTCAGCTTCATCCACAGCTCTAGAAAGACTTCTTGATGACAGGAACAAGGTGGCAGGTGAGGCTCTTATTTGAAAGATATCTCCATTTTGAGCTCAGTGTTTTAAGAAAGTCTTGGAGAAATTGGAGGGAGTCCAGAGATGGAAAATAGAACTCACAGAGGAACGGTTCAAGGAATTTGGAATGTTGAGCAAGAAGGCAGGATGGCAGGGTGATATGTGATATGCTTGCTAGATTTCTTTAAGATTTTTTTAAGGGTGATTACAGAAAAGATGATCAGTTATTCTTCACCTTCCCTGAAAATAAAAATCAGATGAACTTGAATTGCAGCAGGAGAAATATAGACAATCTGTGACCAGTTGCTAAGCACCGGAACCAGCTGTCGAGAG
Source organism: Ornithorhynchus anatinus (assembly GCF_004115215.2). Lineage (NCBI taxonomy): Eukaryota > Metazoa > Chordata > Mammalia > Monotremata > Ornithorhynchidae > Ornithorhynchus > Ornithorhynchus anatinus. The sequence continues at coordinate 38,913,370 of NC_041749.1, read as the reverse complement.
AGAATGTGGGATCCCACGCCCTTGAGGCCTGTCTTAAATAATTTGTATGGTCCTGCTTGGAGGTCAGGGAAAGGGTGCTTGAGCTCTTTTCCAGCTCTCTGGATAACTTGGTGACTTCTTAGATGTTCCAAGTGGCTCTGAATTTTCTCCCATGTTTATGGAAGTGTGTGTGACCTGCTTGTTATCTGTTCATTTATAGATATTTAACACCGTGCCCGAGATGCCACAGACAAACGCGCTCCTGCATTTGTCTCGGAAGAGAAGCAGTGACTCAAAGCCACCATCTTGCAGTGAAAGGCCCTTAACGCTTTTTCCCACGGGCCAGTCCACCGAGAAACGTAAGTACACCTCTTGCATGCAGCATGTTGTTAAGGCGTTTCCAGCTCCCAGCCATGTTTCAGAGGGCACAGAAACCTGACATCTTTTGCTGGGGCACTGGGCTTCTGTACTCCCAGTGCGTTTTCACCATGGCATTTTCTAGTTCAGTTCCAAAGTCTGCTTGAAAGTGGAGGAAGTTCAATTATAACTGTATAAAGGCCCGGGAGACAGGACCCCGGTTTCTCTTTCACCAACTGACATTGCTTGTTGGAGGTGGAGGTAGTCATAAGTAATAATGGTATTTATTGTGCAGTAGAGTGCATGTCCTAAACCCATGGAAAAGCCCAAAAGAAGCATGAGACACATTCCCTGTCGACAAGGTATTTCCACCCTAATGGGGAAGTTAGACATTTACATATAATTCTCAGATCTCATTTTTAACATCCAAAAGTAGAAATAACAACAATGAGGCTCCAGTTCTGAAATGTGCTGAAGAGGTCCTTCTTCATTTAGCAGCTCCTTTTTTTCTAGAGATCTGAAAATGCCCTGTACAGATTGTGGCACAGGAAGTGAGCCTTTTACCCTGATTTTATCAGCAAGCGGAGAGGTTAAATAATGAGATCTCACTGGGATCCACTGATTTGACATTTGTGATCATATGGCTGTGGTACTCTTCCCTGTATAGTAGGAATCATTTGGCAATGTTAACAGAACCTCAGGTAACCAATGCTGAGGATATGCAAAGGCAACTGGGATTCAGCAGGGGAGACAAAGTATGTCAATCCAGCCCACAATCCCTCCAAATATTAAAGTGATAGAGAAAGAGACAGAGAGAAATCCAAAAGATAAGGCCCCTCCACCCCCCATCCGGAGTCCCCCACTTCTTTACCAGCTTTACAGCCTAGTTTCCACCCCCGTGCTCTATGGTGACTGTTCTCTCTAAGGTCACTAATGACCTCTTCCTTACCAAATTAATTGGGCTCTGCTCCCTACTAATCTTCCTTCTCCTCTCAGCTGCCTTTAACACGTTGGACTACTCTCTCCTCTGGGAAATGCTACCTAATCTTGGTTTCACCAGTCAAACCACTGGCCTGAGAGTCAAAGCACCCAAATATTAATCCCGACTCTGCCACTTGCCTTCTGTGTGAACTTGGGCAAGTCATTTCACTTCTCTTGGCCTCAGTTTCCTCAATTGTAAAATGGGGGATTCAATATATGTCCTTTCTTCCAATTTGTGAGAATCCATGAGGAAGAGGGACCGTTTCTCTGACCTGATTATCTCGTATCTCCCCAAGTGCTTAGTACAATGCTTGGAACATAATAAACCCTTAAAAATACCATCATAATTCACACCTGGTTTTTCTCCTCCTTCTCTGGCTATTTTTTCTCAGTCTCTTTTTCTGGATCCTCTTCTATCCTTCACCCTCTAACTCTGGCTGTTCCTCGGACCTCTGTTCTATATCTCTCTTTTGTCTTCTACTTCCCAAGTGCTTAGCAGAGTATGTTGTACCCGGTGGTTGCTCAAAATAAATGTATTCATTGCTACTAACGCTTAACTTGAAAACGGAACTCCTCTTCTTCCTTCCCAGATCCTCTCTTCAACCTAATGTCTCCAGTACAGTTGGCAACAATACTGTTTTCATTGCTTCCAGGGCTTGCTAACTTGGCATTACCCTTGGGTCTTTGCTCTCTTTCAACTGATCATCTTTCCTCCTCAACATTTCCTACATCCCTTCCTCCTTCTCCATCCAGATGGCCCCCACTCTGGACTAGGTGCTTGTGGCCTAGTGGAGAGAGCACGCGTCTGGAAGTCAGAGGATGTGGGTTCTAATCTGCCACATATCTGTTGTGTGATTCTGGGCAAGTCACTTAACTTCTCTGAATGTCAGTTCCCTCATCTGTAAAATGGGGATGTAATCTGTGAGCCTCATGTGGGACGGGGACTGTGTCCAACTGATTATCTTGTACTTACCCCAGCACTTAGCATATAGTAAATTCTTACAAATAGCACAATTATTATTATCATTACTATTGTATCCCTGTTTTACTGTTATATCAGCCTCTTCACTGGCCTCCCAGGCGCTAGCCTTCCCACTCTCTTCCTCATTCTGCTTGCTTAGGTGATCATTTTAAAGACGATTTGCATGTATCACATCAGAGAGAAACTCTTTTTTTTTAATGGTGTTCGTTAAGTCCTTATGATGCCAGGCATTGTTCTAAGCACTGGGGAAGAAACAAGGTAATCAGGTTGGACACAATCCATTTCCCCCATGGGACTCTAAGACTTAATCCCCACTTTACAGATGAGGTAATTGAGGCACAGAGAAGTGAAGTCACTTGCCCAAGGTCACACAACAGTCAAGCGGCGGAACTGGGATTAGAACCCAGGTTCTTAAAAATTAATAAGAATTATGGTATTTATTAAGTATATACTATGTACCAGGTACTGTTCTAAGCCCTGGGGTAGATACAAGATAATTAGGTTGGACACAATTCTTGTTCCACTTTGGATTCACAGTCTTAATCCCATTTTACAGAAGAGGAAACTGAGTCCCAGAGAAGTTAAGTGACTTGCCTAAGGCCGTACAGCAGAGAGGATTAGAACCCATGACCTTCTGACTCCCAGACCCATGTGCGCTATCCACTAGACCACGCTGCTTCCCGAGATTGATTTCAAGGCACTTCATTAGCTCTCTCCTTGTTCCCATGATACCCCAGCTCGCCTTCCTTCAAAGCTCACATCTCTTTTCCTCTTTCTCAGCTCTCTCCCCTTGGACTCCTGGCTTATGCTCTTTCCCCTGCCTGGAACTCCCTCCCTTTTCAAATCCGCCAGACCACAACTTTCCCAATCCTCAAAGCTCTTCTGAAATCCCTTCTCCTCTAGAAGCCCATTCCTGGTAAAGTTTTTTATTCGCCCAAGATACATCCTCTCAGCACTTTTACTCCACCTTAGCATTTTTGTGCTCACTGCGTCTTGTCACACTTTTGTACGTAAATGTACATACCCTAATATTTGAGCATGTACTTCTCTTATTTATGAGTTGTTTTATGTATGTTTCCTGTTAGATTGGAGGATCCTTGTCTTTGACCTTTATTGTAGTCTCCCAAGCACTTGTTTCAGTGCTGTTCACCCAGTATATCATCCTTCATATTAGAAGACACCACTGATGGGGAATTTTAGGTGTGATCGCATCTTTAGTTGAAAAGGCCAATGGGAGATCCCCAGTCCCGGCTGCATTGAGCACACAAAAAGACTGTCCTTGTGGTATATTCATGTTTGATGTTCACGGGACCTTGTCTCCTCCCAAACACTGTACTAAGCACTGGAGTAGATAAAAGATAATCAGGTTGTACACAGTCCCCGTTCCATATGGGGCTCCCAGTGTAAAAGGCATTAGGATTTAATTCCCATTTTACAGATGAGGAAGCTAAAGCCTAGAGAAGTTAAGTGACTTGCTCAAGGAAACAAAGCAGAGAAGTGGCTTACCAGGCCCATGCTCTTTCCTCTAGGCCAAACTGCTTCCCAGTGAAGATCTAAAGCTTTTGCTCAAAAAGTGCCATTCCTTTCATGATAGCAATTGCCCCATGCTGGCCCGTCCTCAGCTGTCAATTCCCAGATTTCAACTGGAATTCGGTATTGTCTAAAGGCTTTGGTTTTCTGTGTCATTCATTCATTCATTCAATAGTATTTATTGAGCGCTTACTATGTGCAGAGCACTGTACTAAGCGCTTGGGATGAACAAGTCGGCAACAGATAGAGACAGTCCCTGCCGTTTGACGGGCTTACAGTCTAATCGGGGGAGACGGACAGACAAGAACAATGGCACTAAACAGCGTCAAGGGGAAGAACATCTCGTAAAAACAATGGCAACTAAATAGAATCAAGGCGATGTACAATTCATTAACAAAATAAATAGGGTAACGAAAATATATACAGTTGAGCGGACGAGTACAGTGCTGTGGGGATGGGAAGGAAGAGGTGGAGGAGCAGAGGGAAAAGGGGAAAATGAGGCTTTAGCTGCGGAGAGGTAAAGGGGGGATGGCAGAGGGAGTAGAGGGGGAAGAGGAGCTCAATCTGGGAACGCCTCTTGGAGGAGGTGATTTTTAAGTAAGGTTTTGAAGAGGGAAAGAGAATCAGTTTGGCGGAGGTGAGGAGGGAGGGCGTTCCAGGACCGCGGGAGGACGTGACCCGGGGGTCGACGGCGGGATAGGCGAGACCGAGGGACGGCGAGGAGGTGGGCGGCAGAGGAGCGGAGCGTGCAGGGTGGGCGGTAGAAAGAGAGAAGGGAGGAGAGGTAGGAAGGGGCAAGGTGATGGAGAGCCTTGAAGCCTAGAGTGAGGAGTTTTTGTTTGGAGCGGAGGTCGATAGGCAACCACTGGAGTTGTTTAAGAAGGGGAGTGACATGCCCAGATCGTTTCTGCGGGAAGATGAGCCGGGCAGCGGAGTGAAGAATAGACCGGAGCGGGGCGAGAGAGGAGGAAGGGAGGTCAGAGAGAAGGCTGACACAGTCCTTAAAGTGTTTTCTCTGGCTCCCAGCTTTTGGGTTTTCAAATTGCCACTCTCCAGCCAACAGTTGTCTGAGGATCCTGCTGTTCTTCTTTCTCACATGTCCCACCCAGGGCAGCTTTGTTAAGGTGACACAGCATTACCGCTAAAAGACTGAGAGCATTCCAGAGCTTCAGATAGTCGATCATATTTATTGAGCATTTACTGTATGCAGAGCACTGAACTAAGTGTTAGGGGGAGTAGAATATAACATTAGAACAGATACATTCCCTGCCCATAATGGGCTTACGGTCTAAAGGGGGAGACAGACATGAATATAAATAAATGATAATAAATCATTTGCGGTTTTTGTCTTGCCAATTGATATTGAGCATGGGCGATAAATGTGGTGGAAGGAACGGCCCAAGGAGCCAGATGTGTCAAATGTACTGGATCTAGACTCGGCAGGAAATGTGTCTGTTTATTGTTATAATGTAGTCTCCTGAAGGCTTAGTACAATGCTTTGCACACAGTAAGTGCTCAGTAAATTTGATTGAACGAATGAATCTGTTTCAGAGTCATTGATAAGGCTGGGCTACACTTCGGATCTGTAGACCTTCACTTTGGTTTGGAGCCAGACACTATACTGACAATTTCCCAGAGGATATCATGGCCTTCTTCACCTCTTTGGTCAATTTGCTGCCTAGATTAGACTTCTTTAACAGGGTTTAGCTCTGTGTGGCTTAGTATAAATCTCCGGGTTTGACTTCAGCAGTGTGGACTAATACATCACCTCGGTCTTCTTTAGGCATCCTCAACCGTAACGCCGGCTTGATTCGATTAATCTGTTTACAGTCATCTGAACGTCTTCTAGTTGGTGGTCATTTATATTCAGTAATTCTTGAATGACTGTCTCTAGGTTATCAATTATACTCTAGGTCTGTTGTGTTGGAAGAGATTCTCAGAAGTATGGAAGTATATTCTAATGCCTCTTTCTTTTTTTATGTATTTGTTAAGCACTTACTATGTGCCAGGCACAGTTCTAAGTTCTAGGATAGATACAAGGTAATCAGGTTGGACACAGTCCATGTCCCACAGAGGGCTCATACTCTCAAACCCCATTTTTACAGATGAGGGAACTGAGGCACAGAGAAATTAAGTGACCTGCCCAGGGTCACATCACAGACAAGTGAAGGATCCAGGACTAGAGCCCAGGTCCTTCTGACTCCCAGGCCCTTGCTTTATCCATTAGGCCATGCTATTCCTCTTATTATTATTCCAGACCTCTTATTGCATTTTCCAGAATGGTTTCAGAGAATAAATGGTGTAGGATCTGACCCTCTAGGCAACCATGTTCGACTGCCATCTCGGGAGTCTGGCCCAGACAACCATATAATCAAGAACTTAGACCCTTGATGAAGTTTACAGACCATCTAAATTTGCTTATTAATTTCCAAAGCCTAGATGTACTGATGGTACCTAATAATTTCATGTGGTCTGTGAAAACTGTGGAGGTCTTGGTGCAATCCTTGCCCCTTTTCTTCTATCTGATGCACAGAGAAGATCATGTCACTTGTGCCACATTGTGGTTTGAAGCCACATCGTGGTTCCTGGAGCGCTCGGATCACGTTATTTTTTATTAGCCTATCGAGTAGGACTCTGGCTGTAATCTTGTAGGCAGTGGAGAGAGATGAGATACCAAGATAATGGCCATGATCTGATCTTTCGTCTTTCTACCTGAAGTCGACTGCATCTTTGATATCCTGTGGCATTTCCGCAGTGGCCCATGTGTCGAGGAAGAGTCGGTGCAAAGAGGTGAGGAGAAGCAGCGTGGTCTAATGGATAGAGCACACGCCTGAGAGATAGAAGGACCCAGTTCTGATCCTGGCTCAGCCACTTGTCTGCTGCGTGACCTTGGGCAAGTCACTTCACTTCTCTGTGCCTCAGTTCCCATATCTGTAAAATGGGGACATAGATCGTGAGCCCCTTGTGAGACATGGACTGTGTCCAACCTGATTAGCTTGTATCTACCCCAGCGCTTAGTACCGTGTCTGTTACATAGCAAGTGCTTATCAAATACCGTGATTTTTTTTTTTAAAAAGTAAGGCAGGATAGTCCCTCCATATTTGTTTCCCAGTGGGTGTGCCATTGTGTCGGGTTGCTTTTCCCTTTCTCTCAGCTCTGACCTCTGCGGTAACTTTTATTTTTTTATGGTATTTGTTAATCACTTACTATATGCCAGGTACTGTACTAAGCACTGGGGTAGATAAAGCTAATCAACTTGGACACAGTTCATGCCTCACATGGGGCTCACAGTCTTAATACCCATTTTACAGATGAGATAACTGAGGCACAGTGAAGTGACTTGCCCAAGATCACACAGCAGACAAGTGGCAGTGCCAGGATTAGAACCCAGGTGCTTCAGACACCCAGACCCAGGCTCATTTCACTAGACCATGCTGCTTCAGTTGATGAAAATATTAAGTCTTCAGATACTGCGAGTTTTTCTCTGCTTTTCAGAGCTTGGTTTTGAGTAGGAGCACCCCGAAGGCACTTGTCCGGCCTAGTCAAAGAGCATCAGACTGGGTGTCAGAACACTTGCTCTGCCACCTCCCTGCTGTGTGACCTCGGGAAATTCAATTAAACTCTTTGGCCTCGGTTTCCTCATCTCTGAAGTGGTGATGAGATCGCAAGTGAGCTCTGTGTGGAACAGGGACCCTGACCGACTTCATAACCTTGTAACTACCCTAGTGCTTAACCCATGATAATCACTTAATAAAACGATGATTATTATCATTTTTATTGATTATAAGAAACCCATGTTTTAAAACTATCTCCAGATTTCAGACATTTCCTTCTTTAAATTAGTTTCTCCTCTCCAGCCCCAGCATCTCACATACTCCAACATGCTTGTTATCTTGCATGTTCTCTCTCATATTCAGATGTTTGTTTACTGATTCTGTTTCACTAGAATAATACAGTTTATCAAATTGATTTTTATCAATTATGCTGTCTTCCCAGGATGTCTTAATATTCACTAAGACACGCACTAAGTGTTCAAGGAATACCACTAATTGATAGACAAATCAAAAAGTTCCATAGGAACAGATTACTTCGTCATCATCACCATCATCAGTGATACTTATTGAGCTCTTCCTTTGTGCAGAGCACTGTGTTAAGCACGTGGGAGAGAGTTAGCAGACACGCTCCCTGCCCTTTACTTCTTTTGTACAGCCAGCGATTCATGCAGTGCTGCATAAAGCAGGCTTTCGAAACACACAGCCAGTGATAAGTCTCATCTGGGTTGGCTTCTCCGTGAAGGTGGCCCTGGCTTCAGTCTCAGACAGAGATTGACTACCAGGAAGGGCCCCCAAGCAGATCTTGTTTACTATTTTTTAATAGGACTGAGCGTCTGGTGGGCCCAGGACAGGGCTCAACACATGTACCCTAGAACATTTAGAACAACATTGCCTCACCATCTGCTAGAAGAACACATCACATTACATCGATGTTGTACTTCTCAGATTTCTAACGTATTCACGGGCACCTAATGTTTTGTTCAAAGCGAAGCCAATCGGGACAGGTTGGACTTACAAATTCCTCTGAAGTTTAATGAAGTGCACGTTCTTGTCTGGAGGGACGGAGGACCCCTTGAATAATTAATATTTTTCTGTGCCTTGAAATGTTAGACCCTTTGATATCGCCGAGAATGGAAATGTTGGGAGCATATCAAGAGAAACTGAAAATTTAAGAGGCTCGATAACATCTTTGTTTAGAATTAGTCTTTATCGTAGGGAGACGAAAGATGCAGGTGATGGTATGTGAAATGAGAACTGTTTAAGCACACAGGGCAGTTTCATGTGTCACCATTTACGGATGTGATTCAGGGCGGAGTGACTTGCAGCAGTCTGATAATGGGGGTGACAGGAAATGGAACTCAGATGCCCAGGATATTTCCCTCTTTCCCAGGTAGAGAATATTTTAAGTGTAGAAAAAAAAAACCCACACAAAGTAGATTTAATACTTACGGTACTTGTTAAACACTATGTGCCAATCACTGTTCTAAGCGCTCGGGTAGATACAAGTTAATCAAGTTGGACACAATCCCTGTCCCTCATGGGGTTCACATTCTTATCCCCATTTTACAGATGAGGTAACAGGCATAAAGAAGATGAGTGACACAGCATACATGTTGGCAGAGCCGGGTTTAGAACCCAGGTCCTTTTGACTCCCAGGCTCATGCTCTATCCCCTAAGCCAAGCTGTTTCTGCTCTGGGAAAACTAGAATAGAATCCACGCTGCCACCAAAATGCAGGAGAGATGGGTTGAGAAAGTCTGTGCTTCTTAGACTGTGAGCACCCCCCGCAACAGGACAGGGACCCTGCCTATTTACCACTTGTGTTTTCTCTGCCAGCACATAGTACAGTGCTCTGCACACAGTTAGCACTTAACAAAGACTCTTCTATTGTGTGGAACTGTATGTTGTTATAATCCTCAAGCCAGGTGGTCTGTGCTGTGACTAAGCCTTTTCACGCTCAGTCTTGCACCGTAAAGTTAGCAGGTGGCTCTCCCTTTTGAAGGCATAAGACTATTTACCAGGTGTCTCTTGTGCTGATGGTAAAAGTGCCCAGGCATTTACCATATCAAAACCATTAGGGCTTCAACCCTGCCATCTGGGGACTGAAATTCTGAAGATTACTGGGGGTTTGTGTGCATAGGGCATGGGGCGGTGGGGAGCGTCCAGACTAGTATTTCATACTAGGCTTTCATACAGAGAGTATTGTTTAATTCGTAACGCATCTCTGCCCAGTATGAAATAGGATTTCTCCTGATGTTTGGGGGGCTTATGTCTCCTTGTGCCAGTTTCCAAATACACAACCCCGTGATATAGGGTTCTTTTGGTTATAAGACAGGATGTCCAACTGTGTACATCGCATTGCATTTTATATCTCTAAATCATCCTTCATACTTGAAGATGGTGCCATTGAGAGTGAACTGTACTTAGGGTTCACAGTCCAGAGGGGAAGACAGACATTAACATGAATAAATAATTTATAATATATAATTTGAAGATATGTACGTGAGTTCTGTGGAGTTGGGGGTGGGGTGAATAACAAATGTCCAAAGGTAACAGATCCAAATGCTTAGATGATGCAGAAGGGAAAGCGAGCTGAGGAAAAGAGGATTTAATCAGAGAGAGCCTCTTGGAGAAGATGTGACCCTAATAATGCTTTGAAGGTGGAGAGACTGGTGGTCTGATAAATAAGGAAGGGGAGGGAGTTCCAGACTAGGGGAATAACATGGGAAAGGGGCTGATGGTGAAATAGACAAGATGGGGGCACGGTGATTAAGCTGGCACTAGGGGAATGGAGTGTGTGGGCTGGGTTGTAGTAGGAGATTAGTGAGGTGAGGTAGGAAGTGGCAAACTGAGTGCTTTAAAGCTGATGGTAAGGAGTTTTGGTTTGATGAGGAGGTGGATGGGCAGCCTTTAAGGGTCTTGAGGAGTGGGGAGGAATGGACTGAATGTTTTTGATGATAAATGATTCGGGCCTCAGAGCGAAGTATGGGTTGGAATGGGGAGAGACAGGAGACCGGGAGGTCAGTGAAGAGGCGGATGCAGTGGTGAAGGCAGGATAGGATAAGTGCTTGGGTCAGCGGGCACAGAGAGAGTAAGGTTTCGACATGGATGAAAGAAGCTCATTGTGGGCAGGGAGTGTGTCTGTTTATTATTGTATTGTACTATCCTAAGCGCTTAGTACAGTGCTCTGCACACAGTAAGCACTCACTAAATATGATTGAACGAGTGACAAGTTTTGGAGAACAGAATGGCTCGGAGTTTGAGGAAGATTGGTTCAAAAGTGGGAATCTTAAGTGAGGAAGAAGGGGAGTTGTTTGATCATTTTAATTATTTCATGTTTGCTTAAGAAGAACAGTTAATCCAAGGAACATTTTCTCAAACTGGATGTATTTGATATTACTTCCCCACATTTTGAGAACTATCCCAAGCAGCTATCTTTTCTCAGCCAGTCTTTATAGGCAGGTATGTTTTACCATTCTGAACCAAGCCTATCAAGTGATAATTTCCAGAATCAAGCTGAGTTGATGGAGTCCACCTCAGAAATGATGGGTGATTCCCGATCAAGTCACAAAGACTTAGAGATTGAGAATCTGTATGAAGGAATTGATTTTAGTGCTGGTACTTCGCACAGCTCTACTCACGTTCATCCCTGCCGGTCACATTCACACTGGGGCAGTGGGTGCAACAAGTGAGTAGGTAGACAAGGGTGCAGCATACTGTGAAGGACATGCAGGCATTTTAGATATAGAACTTGTTTACGGCCAAAGTGACCACAGCGTAGGGCCGGTGCCATTCATTAGATCAACACCATTAGATCAGCGGGAAGTTGCCAAGTTTACTACCTTGGTAGCCACTGCAGTCTTTGCTGCCCAAATTAGGCAGCTGTTTTCAGGATTCATGCTGAGCCCCTGGTTCATAGCAAAACCTCAGCTCCTAAATGGCATAGTTTCTGCAGATATTCCCCTAGTTCTAGTTGTCTTCCCCCACTGCATCATGGCAAAATTGGGGGAGGATGCTAAGAGTAGGTATTAGTTGGAATGTTACTTCTCACTTAGTAAGTCATTTAGGCAGAGCATCAGGTCTTCCATGCTACACCCAAGCATATCTCTGCTCCAGGGGGTACATGATACAAGTGTGCATTGGGTAACCTATGTTTGTTTGGATTATGGGTCACCGTGGATGCCTATATCTGATCATACTCCTCCCCGTCGAAGGGGTTGATTTGTGGCACGCTTGTGAGCCACCACCTTTGATTCCTGCAGACAAGATGGGGTTGATTGGAGGATCTGCCAGTCTTCAGATGCAGTGAAATCATAGTGGGACTCAGAGACTGAGGAGAGACAGAGAAAATGTTTCTGTAAAGACAAGTGTCCTTTCCCATCTCCATCCCATTGCCCTGCCAACCTCATCCTGGCTGGGCACAGAGGGGAGGGGCAGAGGGAGGTGGTTCCGGTGGGTCATGTCACCACTACAACTCCTCGTTGGGGGATAAGTGCAGAAAGGAGGCAGAGTGGGGTTCTGGGAGGGTTTTGTTGGTGGAGGATATCAGAGATTCTACTGTAAGAGGGGTGGGAGCCAAATGGACCACCTTCTTCTTCCCCATTTCCCCAGTTCTTGCCTTTAGGCTGGCAACCACTGTATTGTAAACCACTTAGATGAGAATGCAGCAAGACCACTTCTCCGCTCATCCTGGAGGACTTTGCAAACAAGAGAGTCGCTGAGCTTTGTACCACTGTTATCCATCTAGCCTGGGATGTGACAGGTTTTGGTAGAGGACAGCTTTGCAACTTCCCTGCCCATTTGCATTTCATGTTCTGGGTTTCATCTCCTGCTTGTGGGCCACTTGGTGTCTTCACTCAAGCAAATGGAAGGGAGAGGATTTAAGGCAAGCAAATATCTATCTTGACTGGCTTTTTTCTTTCTGGGGTTAAGTGGATTTCTGATTTTTCCAGCCTCAGGCATTAAGGATGTGCACTTCAGGGATAGTCCAAAATGAGTGAGATGCATTGAATCTGCTCAGCCATTTGACTAGTTCTTAGGATGAGGGTTTCAGGGCCTCTTGTCTGGTTTGATGGGTCTGTGACTAGGATGCTTTTTGCTGGTGTGACTTTCCATTATCTCTCTGTTGAGATCCCCAAATACAAAATGCCATTTTCATGATTTCCAGATCTGAACCAAACATCATACTTTAGGATCCTCTCTTGAGGGTGCTGCAGGGGTAGTGGGTTATACGTGGGCTGAATTTAATGAGTGACTACTCTATCAATCAATTCTACACATGTAACTTTGGCAGGGACCACATTACAGCTTTGATTTCAAACTCCTTTCACCTGGAGCTAAAGCCAGGGTGTGAAATGTAGGCTCATAAATAGCTTTAAATTGGGGACTGCAAGGTAATCACTTCCACTTATAAGCTCCTGAGAACAGATGGAACAAGGTTTTCAACTGAAGCCTCCACATGTTGGGGAAAGAGAGGAGATGATTATTTCTCCTCTGAAATGGCCCTATCGGAGACAGGCAGGTGAGAGAGAGCAAAACAAACACATGCTGTTATTGGCACCCGCAACAGCTTGGAGTAGGAAAATTGACATGGTCTTTGTGCTATTGGGTTTCTTCCAGCCAATCCGGAAGGTGAAGTTTTCAGGTTGTTTTTGTCAGACACCTATGGAGCAGGATGCCGTAGCGCTGGGGAATCCATTGGTTTAGGAGCTGTGCTGAAAGCAAGCCTCTTATCTGGTTGGACGGATCTGAGGAGCAGAGCAAGACTCCCTGACGTGGGCAGGACCAGGCTGGAACTGCACTGCCTGGCCCTCTCCCCACCCCTGCCCTCGGACTTTCTGTCATCAGCAACCACAACCCCACCTCTCCCAGGGCCCCAGGCTGCATTCCCAGTGTCGTCTTCAGTGGCTGGTTGATGTTTGGAGCATTCCTTCATTCAGTCATATTTATTGAGTGCTTGCTATGTGCAGAGCACTGTACTAAGTGCTTGGGAGAGTACAATACAACAATAAATAGGAGCAGAGTGGCTTAGTGGAGCAGCATGGCTTAGTTGATACTCTGGTTGAGCAGCGTGGTGGAGAGCACGGGCCTGGGAGTCAGAAAGACCTGGGTTCTATTTCCAGCTCTGCCACTTGTCTGCTGTGTGAGCTGGGGCAAGGCACTTCACTTCTCTCTGCTTCAGTTTTCTCATTTGTAAAATGGGGGTTAAGACTGTAAGCCCCATGTGGGACAGAGACTGTGCCAACCCAATTACCTTGTATGCACACCAGCACTTAGTTCAGTGCCTAGCACATAAGCGCTTAACAAATACTACAGTTATTATAATTATCATTACCCTCCACATGCTCCCAACACCTACCCACTGCCAGGGTGAAGGGGGACCGCTGGCATTCCAGTTAGAAATGTCATTCATTCAATCATATTTATTCAATGTTTACTGTGTGCAGAGCACTGTACTGAGCCCTCAGGAGAGTACAGTAAACAGGCACATTCCCTGCCCACAATGAGCTTACAGTCTAGAGGACGAGTTTACAGTTCTTTTATTTTCAGCACTGTTTCCTGGGAGCTGCAGTTTGGGAGCTTTTGTCTCAATCCAACTGGCCTGAAGGGAGAATTCAGGGACTTTGTGGTCCCATTAGATAATATCTGTGCTGTACACAGTTTACCAAGAAAGCACCCTGGTTGGCCTTGCAGCTTGTAGATTCCACAGTCTAAGGGAAAGGCTGAAAAATCAGAAAGATCTTGAGAGGTCAAGACACTACAGAGTGCTTTATTGTGCAAGCAGACTGAATGAGGTTAATGGCGTTATTGGGGGATGAGGTGTTTGGCTCTGTTTGACCTGGATCGTGTTAAAGGCTGCAAGAAATATGACTCTTATTTTATTTTTTCTTTCGGTTCATTTAATATATTTGGACCGTCTCCCAGATAGGCCAACTGTAATGATTATAATTCAATTAGTATATTTCTCCTCTTCTGTGACTTTTATTCATTGGAAACTGAGTTCCAACTGTTCAAACAAGGTTCAGGGGATGTATATTCTTGAGGTTCTCTCTTGAGGAGGCAGATAGGACCAGTGTTTGATCTTGCATTCAGGTTACTTGTAACTGGGGCCCAGATGTCTGGCCATAAGTTTATAACTGGTTCTTCTCTCAAGACAAATCGCGGGATTTGTAGGACACTTGTTTTCATTTATTAACTCTCCAAACTCCCATAAAGTTTTATTTTCCCGTAATTTCCTCCTAAGATGCAAAGGTAAAATGTGATGAAAATAAGGACCACCCCCCGCCATATTAGGTAGGCCAGTCATCCTCCTCAGTGGTATTTATTGAGCATCCACTGAATGCGAAGTTCATTCTAAGTTCTTGGGAAGACAACAGAAGCAGGCCTTCCCAGACTGAGCCCTCCCTTCCCCTCTGCCCCTCCTCCTCTCCCCATTCCCCCTACTCCCTCCCTCTGCTCTATCCCCTTCCCACAGCACTTGTGTATATTGTATATATTATTTATTACTGTATTTTATTAGTGATGGGTATATACCTCTGATTCTATTTATCTTGATGGTATTGATGCCTGACTACTTGTTTTGTGGAATGTCTAACCTGGTACGTTGTGATCTGAGAAGGAATTAAAACTAGAATTGGACTCTCCTTAAGGAAATTCAGCAGGTTATGTTGCCATTCCAACATAAATCAGAGATATCTCTCTCTCAGTAAGGTCTGGGATTAATGTTCATCTGAGGCCTTGTTTCCTTCCTGGGATCCACATCTCATTCCTTTGCACCAACTTGGAGACATTTGAGTGGTTTTCTGCCTCTTTCATGGAGAGTTTTCCTTTGCAAAGGAAAGGGGATATGATGATCATGAAGAAGGTGGGAAGAATATTCACAGCACCTTTCATCGGGATTATTTTTAGATTTGGTGGGGGTTTCAGATTACGACAGAATTACGGGAGAGAGATTTCATCAAACAGGCCCAGCCGCCTCAGAGAGTGGCAGGTGGTTTGGGTGGGGCGTTTAGTTTTTTTTCTACTGGGGGTGGCCCCAAAACCTTTGACTCCAAACTTCCCATGTTCTTGGGTGTTTCCCAGAGTTGGGAAATTTAAGAGGATTGTTGTCTTCTCATCATTTTTTATTGCAACATTCATTGGGTTGCCATCCTGACCCTTTATCGTCCCATCTCGTTAGGGTGAGACATTGCAGTCTGCATTGTGAAACTCTCTAGCAAGGAGGAGCAAGTGTTCATCTCCTCACCACTGCCCTGGAGAGCCTCTGGGCTTTGTGCTGTACTCTCCTACTGTGTCGTGCAGAAAGCTTGGAGCAATCTATCAATCAGTCAGTGATATTTATTGAGCACTTACTATGTGCAGGGCACTGTACTAAGCCCTGAGAGAGTACAATACAACAGAATTAACAGACACGCTTCCCTGTCTCTAGTGATTTGAACGTCTAGGCAGGGAGACAGACATTAATATGAGTAACTAAGGTATTTTTAATAAGTAATAAAGGAGCACATTACTTTGAAAGAGACCCACTGTGCTCTCAGCCTCACCTCACAGCTTCGTATCTGAGAAGAAAGGAAGGGTTTCCAGTGTCTCTTCTCTTGCTTCTCTAGGTGAAGCTGGTCCTTAATGAAGGTGCGTTTGTTTTTGGCACCTCACCTCATCCTGGTAGGAGGCTGATGTAGGAGTGTGACCAAATCCCAAAGGTCGTACTGGCAAGACAACCCCCCAAAAGCAAGTTTGCTGTTCATGTTTCATATTCACCTTTCTTCACGCTGTCGGCATTTGTTCGGACGTGCACGGGCCTGTTGGAGCATTAGGATTTGGCTTATCTGTGTGACTGAGGGGTGGTCAACCAGGGGTATTTATTGAGATCTCTCTGAGGGTGGAGCATTAGACAGAGAATGGGAGCAAGAGGAGGAGAACAGGAATGAACTATATATTATTTCCCAGCTGGAGCATCAGTTCTACAAGTAATATTAATAATAATGATAATAGTATTTGTTAAGTGCTTACTAGGTGTCGAGCACTGTTTAAGTGCTGGGGTAGCTACAAGTTTATCAGGTTGGACATAGTCCCTGTCCTACAGGGGGCTCACAGTCTTAATCCCCATTTAACAGATGAGGGATCTGAGGCACAGAGAAGTGAAATAACTTGCCCAAGGTCACTCAGCAGACAAGTGGCGGAGCCAGGATTAGATCCCAGGTCCTTCTGACTCTATCCCCAGGCCACACAGCTTCCCCAAAGTCACTCTGCACGTCATACAGCCTCACCGTGACTAACCCCAGTTGAGAACTTTTTCCGGGCTTGTGGGAGCCTAGATTGTTCTGTGGTCAATAATGACCGCACTCTTTCTAGTTCTATGAATCTATGAGCGAGAGTGACATTCATTTCTGCAGCAGCTAATGAACTGTTTCAGACCTATCCCTTATCTGTTTTAAGGTCTGTCTCCTCCTGTGGGCTGTAAGCTCTTTGTGGACCGGGATTGCATCTACCATTTCTGTTGAATTGTACGTTCCCCAGGTGCTTCCTTCAGTGTTTTGGACACAATAAATGCTCAATAAATTGTAACCATAATAGTATTTAAGTGCATGTGTCAAGCACTGTTATTAATAATAATAATAATAATGATAATACCTAAGTACTTTGCGCCAGACTCTGAACCAAGCTCTGGGGTGGACACATGCAAATTAGGTTGAAAACAGTCCCTGTCCCACGTGGGGCTCCCGTGGTACAGATGAAGTAACTGGGGCCCAAAGAAGTGAAGTGCCTGGCCCAAGTACACACAGTAGACATGTGGTGGAGCCAGGGTTAGAGCCCAGGTCCTTCTGACTCGCAGGCCCATGCTCTGTCCACTAAGCCATGCTGCACTGTTCTAAGAGTTAACAGTGCTTGGCACATAGTAAGCGCTTAAAGATACCATCGTTATTATCATTAATCAGACCGCACACAGTTCCTTTCCCACTTGGGGCTCACAGTCTAAATAGGAGGGAGAACCTAGAACAATAAATGTCACTGATTGATTGAACACTGTCCCATCCCATTTCAGTCCAAACTGGAGACATCTTCCAGGTTGCAGTCTGAGGGTCTGCTGTTTGAGTGAACATGAGGGAGTTGATCCTTAAATATGGGAAGGGAGGGAGCATAGCTCCTGCATTTCCATGACAACCTCCGGAACAAGTGCAGTATCAACCACATTATTCCGTGGTTTTCTTTTTTTAGTTGCTGTGATCCTGTCATGTGTTCATGTTTTTCCGCTCCTATTTGTGCAAGGGGAAAAAAAAATCTCTGCCCCTTAATGCAGTTACCAGGACTGTGGTTACAAGGCAGAGCCATTAGTGGACTCCGAAAATCTCAGGGAGACTTGGGCCAAGTCTGAAACTAGCAAGTGTTTGAGAGGATTTTTCCAGTGGAAATGTCCAGCTTTGACCAGACTCTGTCTAGGGTAAAACAAGCCTCCTGGGCCAGACAGAAATTGTGGCGATCGTCCCCAGGAAGTTAAAATGAATGTTTTTGGCACCTTCTGCCACTACTCCCTTCTCAGTGTATGGCAGTAAACCAGTTGTAAGACTTCACAAACTAATGACTAACTTTCGGGCCCTGGGTCAGTTAGCAGCAAGGCCCACGGGTGCAGTCTCATGGAAAAAGATCCCCACATGCACAGCCTCAAGCAACTTTCAACTGATCCAGATAAATGAGGACAGAAAGAAATCCCCCTTTCTGCAGTTTGCACCGTGGGGGAGGGGAGAAAGGGTGGGTGTGTGTGTGTTTAAGTGTTTAAAAAACAAAGCAGTAAAACCAATAGATTACGGACTAATGTCTTCTCTAGCTTGTGTCTCTTAGATGGAGAATATGAGTTATAGTTATCAGGGATCTTATTTATTGTATCAAGAATGTTAGGTGACTGATCTTGCAGATGATGTTGTTCAATGTTCTCTAAAGCATACAAGATTCTGTCTTGAATAGTCACATAAATTTACATTCTAAAGTGGCATCCTAAGGCCAGCTACAAAGATACTCTCCAAACGTGTGGAATTTTTATTGTGGTCTATTTGGCCTTCGTTTTAGTCTCTCTTCATTTTCATCTCTACAGTTGAGTATTTGTTGCATAGCTCATGAGGAGAAAAGATTAAAACAGAACTTTGGGAAAGGCTGACATACTCATCTAAACTGGAAAGACAACAGTCTCCATGGTGGGAAGCCTCCTTGAGTTCTCTCTGAACTCCTTCCAGGCACACTGCATCACATTTCACAGCCTTGCCTATTGGTTGCTGTCAGCGTTAGGTCTTCCAGCATGTGAAAATGAAACTGTGAATTATTTCTTCCAAAAAATCACAGCGCCCCAACACAACCGCATAAAGAAAGAACCAAATCCATCTTGACACTTGAAGCGCACACCCTCAGTTGGTATAGCTAGCAGTTCTTCAGAAGGGACTTTCTACTGACTCTTTTCAAGTCTAGAGTAGGCGCCTGGAGGAATTCCCAATTCTCCATTTCTCATTTCACTCTGTGTTTTTCTTTCAAACACATACTCTGGACCTCACCAGCCACTTAATCTGCCCTTTTCTCTGAAATCATCTAACTTGTAAGGGCCTATTTGATTTTTCCTTTTTGCCAGTTGACATCTGTCTTCCTTGAAATTCAGGAGTCATACAGCATTACTGAGCAGAGAGCAAGTGGTTATGGGGAGTTAGGATGCCAAGAGCAAGATCCCTGTCCTCATGAAGTGTACAATACAAAAACAAGCTTGGACGAAGAAAAGCAGACTATTAGAGTAAAATCAAGGGACAGAAAAATACTCTTGAACATGCATTAAAGAGAAATAAACTCTTTTGGGTGACACATCGAGAGAAGGATGGAAAGGCTGAGGGATGGGAGAGGGAATGAGACAATCCCAAGAGACAGAAGGTAGAGAGGTGGGAGGAGGGAATTTCCTCAGTTACTCAAAGCCCTCAGTTCTTCAGATTTTTTCCCCTTGCCAACCCCCTTCCACTATTGTATGGTACCCCAGTGACTCATTCCTCTTTCTCCGGCAGACCCCATTATAAGAAGGAAAACTTAATTCATGCTGAGCAGTAACTTTCCTTTCCGTAAAGGCCCTGTAATACATCTCCTGATGGCCTCTACAGTTCCTTCTGCTGCTTTGCCTAATGGTGTTGGCTTTTGTCCTTAAACTGCTTAACTTCTCCTAACACTTTTCAAACTTGTCAGTGAATACCTCAGTCCTGAAACTTTATCAATGCATTTTTCTAGGCTAGAGTACAGTAAGGGCTTTCAAAATATTTCAGCAGAGACCGTATATTTTTTTACCAACTTAGGGGCTAAATTGGCTTCTGGGGTCTTTATAAATTGACTTTGGGAGGGGAGCATGTTCAGAAAGAGGAGTACTACAGTTGATTTCACTTGAATTGTTGTCTCAGTTTGTTTTCCTGGTCCGTACTTGGCTGATGATTATGGCTCCTTCTCCAGAGGGTTGGGTTCAAATGAGGAACTGAGTCACCGTTGGCCTCCCTGCCACCTCTCCAAACCACTGTGCTGTTGGGCATAACCAGTAGCCTTAGGCATAACCAGTAGCCTTAGGGATCGATGAGGCGCTGGCACAGTGACCCAGGTGTCCCGGAAGGGAAGACTGGGAAAGATTTGCCAGGCCGGACCTATGACATTACTCTCCTGAGCCCTTAATTGACTCCCAGAAACTTGAATCCAAATTCACTGAGTAATAACTGTGTGGTTAGCATTCTGTCACCTCATGGCAAGGGGGAAATTCAGGAGCGCTTCGTGGAAAAACTCAGGAGATAAATTTGACTGCAGTTAAGGTCAAGTTGAAAAACTTACGCAAAACAACCTCAAATCCAGCTACTCTCATCACAGAGCATTCTGTGATTAAAACCTTCAGCCTGGAACTGGGAAATTTGCCTCAAGTGCTATATTGGGTCCGTATGATTTGAGGACAGGCGATATTAACTCCTCTCTGCAGAAAATGACTGTCCTCTTTTCTGAGGAACTCACTGGAAATTCAACAGAAAGGTGTTTTAGGGGGAAGTTAGGCAGGAGGGGTGACTCAAGGAAAGCAGTGCCCTGGGGTGAGGGAGACAGCCTGACTGGAAGTGCTAGTGTGGTCTAAACCAGTAATGCTAGCAGAGAGGCTCTAGGAGCAGGAGGGAAGGGAGATTGGTAAGGGAAGGGATGGAGAGGAGGAATAGCTTAGTCAGTTGGGGCAAAGGACAGCATTCCCAGGTGAAGACCCTTTGTGTCCCAGCCCAGAGAAGAAGCATGGCCTAGTGGAAAGAGCACAGGCCTGGAAGTAAGAGGATCTGGGTTCTAATCCCGGCTCAGCCACTTATCTGCCGTATAACCTTGAACAAATCCCTTAACTTCTCTGGGCCTGTTTCCTCATCCGTGAAATGAGGATTAAATCCTCCTCCCTCTAATTTAGATAGTGAACCCCATGTGGGAAAAGGACTGTGCCCAACCTGATTATCTTGTATCTACTCCAGCCCTTAGAACAGTGCTTGATGCATAGTAAGAGTTTAGCTACCATTAAAGGAAAACCATCCGGAGCCATTTCCAAAGAAATGTTTTGAAGGACTCAGGGGAGGGGACCCTTCTGATCCAAAGAGGGGAGTTCCAAGACAATATGAATATGGTGTGTATTGAGAAGAGTTATTCAAGCACCAAGAGTAGGGTTGGGGAAGAAAATACTCCTGTTTGGAGGAAAGGAACAAGCTGAAAGTTTTTCTCCCATTAGTCCCTCCTACCCTCAGTATTCAGTCTTGCATTTGCTCAAGCACCATGAAACTGCCGACAGGATAGCAATTCTTCACTTTTACCCGGTAACGTGAATCATTTTGAATATTTTTTTTTCCAGAGGAGCAAAGGAACAGCATCATTGACTCTAGCCTGGAATCTGTCATTTCATCGAATGCCAACAGCATACTGAACTCCAACAGTGCCCTCCAGCCCAACCTAACCTCAAGTGACCCCGACCTGCCAGCAGTCAAACCCAACAGACCTAACTCACTGTAAGTAGAATGCTAAATGCCCTCCCCTAATGCCCAGCCCCACTGCCATCCTGCCTAGGGAGCTGCTGTTCTCACCCTTTCTCTGTGCCCAAGGAGCACAGCTTGCTACATCCCGAACGGGTGGTCTATCGAGCCTGTTGGCTTTTTTGACTCCTCATTTGATTTTCGTGGGCAGTTGGTTTGTATTCTGAATGTTCGGCTGCTTGGTCAAAGTCATTCTGTATTGAATTAACTCTGAACTTGCCCTCATCCTGCTGCGCTGCTTCCGGTGAGCCTTGCAGCTGGCTTGGGGCTGCTGGGAAATGAGCATGATTTTTTTTTTTCCAGAGTCAAGGAAAATCGGGGGAAGGTCATCCTGTGGCAGCACAGTCTCTATCTCCGTAACTGCTAACCCCAGTTTATGTGATTTCTCTCTCCCTCCCCTAGGCTGGGGGGATGGGGTGGGGTGGGCCGGGGGGGCAGGTGTGGTGGGGAGGCAGTGTTTTTTGGTGTTTTTGTTTGGTATTTGTTAAGCACTTGCCAGATACCAGGCACTGAACTAAGCACTGGGGTAAATACAAGGTTAGACACAGTCCATGTCCCACTTCAGGTTCACAGTCTTAATCCCCATTTTACAGATGGGGAAAGTGAGGCACAGAGAAGTGAGGTAACTTGTCCCAGGTCACCCAACAGACAAGTGGCAGAGCTGGGATTAGAGCCCAGGTGCTTCTGACTCCCAGGCCCTTGCTCCATCCATTAGGCAGCACTGCTTCTCATTAGTGTGGTGCTACTAATGGGTTTCAGTCCCAGAAGCGAGACCAGGGCTGGACATTATTTCCCTCTTCTTCTCCCCAAGCCACAAGATGGCTGGGTTCTCACACTAGTGCCCGGGGGGATGGGAGGAGGAAATTTTCCTTGGTTGTTTCCCAGGCTCCAGCATGGGGTTCCCACAGCCCAGAAAGACAGTGCCCGGTCTGATCAGCTGCCCTGCAGAAATGGGGCGACTCCAGCCAGACGGGTCCAGAGGGCTTCATCCCCTGCTCCCCTGTGAGCTTCCGCAAGCCACCCTTTCATGGGGTCAGCGGAGTCCTCAAACCGAGCCCGCAGGAGTAGAACAAGGCTGACTCCGTGACCTGCCTGGCTGGGCTCGCAGATGGCAGTTTTCCCAAGCCCAAAGGAAAGACGCACCCGCTTTGCCTCCCTTTCTCCCAGCTAGAGCTATATTAAACCCGGTCCCAGAGCCCTTGGCGAGAGCTTGCGTGCTGCGCCCTGGTTTAGAGTTGTGGGGCGACTCCCCACTTCCCAGCACCGCCCACATCACCCCGGAGGGGGCTCTGGACCGACTCCTCGTCACTACTCAGGTGACGATCTGACAGATGGGCCAAGTGACATCTGCCGCCCAGGAGACACCGGGGAGCACGTGGCTCACGTGGCAGATGTCGCCAAAATCCCTTTCCCGGGGGAACGAGAGCCATGTCGCTGGGTTTATTATTAATACAAGATTCTAAGTAAGGATTCTGTTTGGGGGAGTGAATGGTGGCATCAGTTGCTCTTAGCCGTTTCTATCGTGGCACCTTCATCCCCGGCTTCGGAAGGTTTAACTAGTTAGCCATTTGCTTGGCAAATGATGTGTGCGTTTTCCCTCACTGACGATTAGAGAACACACTCTGATTAACCTGGCCTGCCATATGGACAGCAAGCAACCTCCATTTCTCTGTGGCCGGAATGGTGGCCTGTGACTCAAAACCTGCTCAAGCCCAAAGCCTGCATTTCTGAGGCAAGCCTAGACTGTCTAACACCCTTTCAAGTGCATTTTGATTTCTCTTTAGTTTCCCCCCACCCCCTACATGCTTTCTGTTTTCTTTTTTTAGAAGCTGCTGGGTCTGGCCCTGGTTAGCTGTTAATTTCTTGGCAAGGGGTTGAATTTCCAGCCCCTGTTGCCTAATACACACTGATTTGGGGCCAGTCAATGCCAGCTAATAGTCCTTAATCTTGGCTTTCAGCTGCAGGGAGCAGGGTGCCCTTTGAGCATGTACAGTGTGTGAAACAGAAAGGCTGTTCTGATGACCAAGAGGAGAAAAGGAATTGTATTTTTAGAAGAAGGTTTACTTGTGATGGGATGAGGGGAAAATTTGTCATTTCTACCAACTCTGTTTGATTGTACTCTCCCATCGCTTAGTACAATGCTCTGCACACAGTAAGCACACATTAAATATGATTGATTATTTTAAGGATGCCAGCATATTTTGTGATTTTGTGTGTGTGTGCGCACTTGAGATTTGATTTCAGTTCCTCTCTGAATTCAGAGATGGCTCTCAATGATGCTAATAATCATAATTATGGAATTAAGTGCTTACTATGTGACGAGCACTGTTCCAGGTGCTGGAGTAGATGCAAGGTAATCAGGTTGGACTCAGTCCCTGTCCCACATGAAGCTCAGTCTTATTCCCCATTTTACAGATGAAGTAAATGAGGCACAAAGAAATGAAATGACTTGCCCCAAGTCACACAGCAGACAAGTGACGAAGCTGGGATTAGAACCCACGGCCTCTGACTCCCAAACCCGTGCTCTTACCACTAGGCCAAATGGCGTAGCTCCTTCTAAGAGTGTGTCCCCCTTTTGCTGAAGGGCCTGGGGTGTTACAGAACTTGAGATGAATGGTAGACCCCACCAAGAACAGGAAATTTGATTAACAAATCCAGGAGGCATCTGGAGGACCAAAATGGTCATGGAGAAAATAATAATAATAATAATGATAATAATGATGAATTTTTTAGGGCTCACTATGTACCAGGCCCTGCACTGGCACTGGGGTGGATACAAGCGAACTGAGTTGAACACAGTCCCTTGCCCATATGGGGCTCACAGTCTCAATCCCCATTGTACAGATGAGGTAACTGAGGCACAGAGATGTAAAATGACTTGCCCAAAGTTACATAGCAGACAAATGGCAGAGCTGGGATTAGAGCCCATGACCTTCTGACTCCCAGGCCCATGCCCTACCCACTACGTCGGGCTGCTTCTCTAAGGAACATTTCCATTTCCAGTGCGGTTAGTGATGGGGAGGGAGGTGGATGGGCCATGTTTAGTTATGGGGAGGGAGGTGGTCGGGAGTTATGGGGAGGGAGGTGGACATTGCTGCAGCTCCCCTTCCCGCCCTCCCCCCGGAGTGTGAGTTGGAAGGCTAGGGTGGGCTGACTTAGGTGGCATGGTGGCATCACAGAAGACTGCCGGCAGCGGAGAAGTCACCCTGATCACAGTAGCCATGGTTCCTTCCTGTCCCAGTCTCAAGTCCGGGTTGCTAATGAGTGGCCCTCTGAGAGTTTGCCAGGGTATTGAATGAGGCCATTGTCCCACTACATCGCCAGTTAGGAAGCTTAGCTCTGCCCCAGAGGTCACGGGATTTTTTTTCCCCTGCAAACCCCAAAGTGATGCGATCCTCAGAAGCCAAAGATGATGTCAGTTCAAAGCTCTCGCTTCTGATATACAACTCCCCTAGACTTTCCTGGAAGCATCTGGGTAAGCAGTAACCCTGGGTTATGCCCTTCTATAAACACTGCCCTCTCTGAAATAAGAATGCCGTAAAAATGAGTCAATTTAGAAAACTCCTTAATAGTCACCTCTTCCAGAAAGCTTTATGGGATTAACTCTTTCCATTTTCCGGTCCTGTGGAACAGGTTGGGACCCACTGTTTCCTCTCTTATTGTCTTTTTTATAGGTTTTATATTTGTCATTGAATTGTCTTGCCTCCCCTGTGAGATTGTTGGTTAAGATCAAATTTTCTTGTACCAATACCCTCAAGCTCTTAGTACAATACTATGTTCTAGAGGTGCTCAAAATATACTTGCTGACTGATCATGTTTGAGACTCTCAGGATAAAGGTGCAAGTATTACATTCACCCTTTATGGTAGATATGCTGTACTCATATAGGCTGCTTTTCACATATGTGCGTTTGGCATGGATTGGTATTCTTTTGTGTTGGCGAGGACCCTTTTCTGAATCCAGGCTTCTGGCCCCTTAATCCTTTCACTAGCCTCAGGTCACTGATCTCATCCGTCTGGATGTGGCTTGGTTGGGGGGTGGTGGGAGAGGTGGGGTGCTTTAGTAATGTGGATTAGATTTCCAAGATGTTGCTAGCTTTAGAATTGGGGAAAAATAAACCCCTATTAAAATCCTGTTTATTTGACTTTGGAATTTCTCTAGTTGGAGTCAGCTGGGAGAAGTCAAAAAGGCAACAGCAATACCTGCTCTCCCTCCTACTTAAGCTGAGAGCCCCTCATGGGAAAGGCCTGTGTCCAATTTGATTAATTTGTATCTGCCCAGTGCTTAGAACAATGCTGAACCCATAGTAAGCGCTCAACAAATACCATCATTATTATTGATTATTGGAAGGAATGGTTATATCCTCTCTCCTTGCCCTCTGACCTTCCACTCCATATTTTTTTAATGGTATTTGTTAAGGGCTTATTATGTGCCAGGCACTATGCTAAGTTCTGGGGTAGATCCAAGCTAATCAAGTTGGACACAGTTGCTGTCCCACATGGTGCTCACAATCTAAATCTCCATTTTACAGCTGAGGTAACTGAGGCACAGGGAAGTGAAGCGACTTGCCTAAGGTCACACAGCAGACAGGTGGCAGAGGCGGCATTAGAACCCAGGTCCTTCTGACTCCCAGGCCCTTGGTCCATCCAGTAGGCCACACTGCTTCACAATAGTAATAATAATGGTATTTGTTAAACACTTACCATGTGCCAAGCACTGTTCTAAGTGCTGCACAATCCTTCTCTACGCTATCTTCAGAGAAAGAGCCTGCTTCCCAAGGGAGGTTAGCAAGTAATCAGTCTGTATGTGAGTGAGCCAGTTGTCCCTCAGATGTGGGTGTTCTGGGCCCGATGCTAAGACCCAAGTTCTTTGGGGATCCACTTGATTTGGGTCTCCCACAGTGGAAACTGTTATGACTTGGTTCAGGGTTTCTCAGCCCGAGCCTCTTCTTCTCTCCCTTCCCTCTAAGGGGAGCCCACAAATACCCTAGTCTCCTCAGAGTTTTCTTGAGTCTGGGTGGTCCAAGTCAACCTGGATTCTGCAGTCCTCGGTCTCTGAATGTTGATCACACCCCCTGAGTTTCCTCAGTCTGTTCAGTGCCAAGGAGAGCATCTCCTAGGCAAGATCTAGCCTCTGTGCTCTATTTTTAAAACTCAAAACTCATTCTCTAAGAACCAAATCCAGTGCTATTGGTTGTGAGGAAAAGAAGATGATGGCTTAGGAAAGACAGTGAGGATGCAGTCCTTCATTCGTATCTGGGTGCCAACACTGACATAGACTGTGGCTCTCTTGTCCCTCCAGCTCCCACAGAAAAATAGGGCTGTTGAGGCCATGATCTGGAAATGCTGTGAAGATGAGAAGAATTATGGCTTTCAGCTGTGATTTGCAGAGTTGCCATTGAGTCACTGGTACCTCCCTTGGACATAATGATTTTTGTGGAAGGAGGTAAACAAAGGGAAAGTCTTTTGTTAGCTTAGGTGCCACTAGAGGAAATGGGATTAAGCAGGATCGATAGAGTATTTGCCAAATGTAAAAACCACAAGATAAAGAATTACATTCTTCAACTCCTAAAGGGGTTGTGCAGAAAAGAAACAACTTCAGGGAGGTCAAGCGGGAACTATTGTTTAGTGAAGAAGAAACTTTGGAGCTTTACACTATGTACCATCTATGCCAAAGTTTCTAGGCCTAGACTTTCTGTAACAAATCGCGGCCCGTGAAACCTAGCCATCTCTTCCCCACTGATCCCAACCTCAACTGGCAGGTAGTCCCGTCTGTAAAACACATCTCCTCCCCTCACACTGGTGCATATGAACACACACACACACACACACACACACACACACACACACACACACACACACACAATCTCTCTCGCTCACTCGCACGCTCTCTCTCATGATTTTTCAAGTCATCTCTGTTGATCAAACTAATGTATCTGCCAAATACTCCCAGGACCTGCCAAAACCAAACAGCCCCCTCACATCTCAGTGGCCAGAGAGCTGCCACAGAGAGCAACAGGAATTTGGTAGGTAAACAAGAGCTGATTCAAATGAACTTGCTTCTTTTTTGGGAGCTGCTCTGGCTCCTTCTGAGGCTTAATTCATCAACTTCTCCCTGATAAAATCTCCAGGGAGATCACCTAGAGAAGCTTCCAAAGAGTTTGCCTTCTCCCTGCCTCAGTGAGGTCCTGTTGCCTTTGTTGCTTAGGTTGGGACAATCCATGACATTTTGTTGTGGTTGGATTCAATGCCCCATCTTTGGAAAACTGGATTCCTGTCACCTGTTGGTTTGGTGTGGGTCTTGCTTTCATTCCAGAACCATTTACATCCTTTATGGAGCCCAGAGGTATTTTGTCTGTTTCTCACATTTCAACCCCTCTAGTCTCAATCCCATGGGTGCTTTTTTTGGCTCAAAGAGCCCAGATAGGCTTTGAGAGGTGCATTAAAGCTGTTATGGCCTCAGACAGATACATTTCCACCAGGCAGATCTCCCAGAGACACTTCTCAGGAGGTAATTTGTGGTACTACCTCCTGCTTTTTCATGATCCACAGTGACATGCAGTCTACTTGCTTGTCCATATTTTGAGGGGCTGCTTGAGGAAAAACAAACAGAAGTTGCCTGAGCAGTGGACAACTCTAACAGTGTTGTGAAAGGAATTAATGCACCCTATAGACATTACAAGGGACACTGTGGGAGGAGGCTTCTCAGTCAGCAGTGTAGAGTAGGGAGGGACATGGTAATGCTCTCCAGCCCTCTATAGCCATTGCCATTTTCTCTGTGGGCTTGTTTACTGGAGTTTTGGGGTTTTTTTTTAGTGGTTTTAAGTGCTTACTATGTGCCAGTTACTTACTGAGCGTTGGGGAAAATACAAGGTAATAGGGTTGGACACAGTCCCTGTCCCACATAGGGCTTACACTCTTAATTGCCATTAAGTTTGGAAATCAAAGTAAAGCTGCCTTGAAGGCAGGAAGAGATGCAAGACTGGAGAGAGGGAGAGAGATCAGGGCTGGACATGGAGATTTGGGTACCATCTGCATAGAGGTAGTAGTTGAAGCCAGGGGAGTAAGTTCTCCAAGGGAGTGGGTATAGATGGAGAATAGAAGGGGACCCAGAACTGAACCTTGAGGGACCCCCACAGTTAGAGGGTGGGAGGCAGAGGAGGAGACTGAGAATGAACAGCCAGAGAGATAATAGAAGAACCAAGAGAGGACGAGACTCAGTGAAGACAAGGTTGGATAATGTTTCCAGGAGAAGGGGGTGGTCCCTAGTGTTGAAGGCAGCTGAGAGGTTGAAGAGGATTAAGATGGAGTAGAGGCCATTGGATTGGCCCTCCCAAGAAGGAGTGGGAGGTTTCTGAGAAGTGAAGGGAACGGAAGCCAGATTGGAGGGAATCAAGGAGAGAATTGGAGGAGAGGAATTTGAGACATCGGGTGTAGACAGTGTGCTCGAGGAGTTGGGAGAGGAATGGGGGGATGGAGATGGAACAGTAACTGGAGGGAGCCATGGGGCCAAGGGAAGGTTTTCTTCAGCATAGGGGAGACGAGGGCATGTTTGAAAGCAGCGGAGAAGAAACTACTGGAGAACAAATGGATGGCTCTTAGGGAGTGAAGAAGGGAAGGGGTGAAAGTTTTGATAAGGTGCAAAAGAGTGGGGTTGGATGCCCAGGTGGATGGTGTGCTTTTGAGAGGAGGGAGGAGACCTCCTCCAGGGATACTGCTGGGATGGATGGGAGAGTTGAAGAGGAGATGGAAGGGGGAGGGACTGAGGAGGGGCAGGGGAAAATTTAGGGAGTTCACACCTGATGGTGTTCATTTTCTTAATAAAGGAGATGGCCAGATCATTTGGAGCAAGGGATGAAGTAACTTGCCCAGAGAAATGATGTAACTTGCCCAAGGTCAAGCATCAGGAAAGTGGTGGAGCCAGGACTAGAACCCAGGCCTGTGCTCTTTCCATTAGGCCATGCTGTTTTTAATAACTTCTCCTAGCAGGAAGTTTCTTCTCATTCAGTCATTCCAGGACATGCTTTAAGTTTCCCCAGTTACTAAGCATTACCCTCTCACAAAAACCAGCCCCAGATACTGTGAAGTTGGTTTAGAGCCTTGAACCCCTCTGGTACCCAGGCTGGGTTGAGCCAGACATTCCGCCCCCTCCTCAACCCCCATCCTCCACAAATGGCCCAGCCTCAGGTCAAATTCACACTGGGGGAGGGTGTGATCCTCTCGCCCCTTTCCCTGCTTCTGCCTGCCTCTGCCTCCCTCTGTGTGGCCACAACATGTTGTCATCTTGTCTGCCCTCCTCAGCCTCACCTAACCTTTGCATGTTTCTCCCCTGACCTTTCAGTGCTCATGCAGATAGCATTCCCACCCCTGCGATCCAGCCTCCCTCCTTGATTGACCTGGGAGCCACCTCAATCCTAACCCAACCAAATTCCTCTGAACCCAGGCAATTGGTGCCTTTTGGGCTTGTTTTGTTGTGGCTGATGTTTTTTACCCGGACTGGCTTGTTGTCAGATTTTCCCTTTCTCAGGCCAGTCACATTCACCAATCAGGAAGCCAGCTGCGCTTTACTTGGCTCCAGGATACAGATTCCTACCAGATGACCAATCAGATTTTTTATTGAAAGTATGTGTTGGGTTATTAGCAGTTCTTTTTTTATGGAAAAACCACTGGAGGAGCCCCTCTTACTTCATGAGTCAGCAGGAATTTTTTTCCCATGCCAGAAGAGCTTGCAAGGGTGGGGTGGGGGGCGGCAGAGAAACACGGGAGCTTCAACGCAATGAAAGTTCCAAGCATCCAAAGATGCTTCCCCTTCACGTGCCATTATTTTCACCCTTATTATGTAAAGAAACCATTCTTTAGGAACAGTGAGCTCACTGTCTGAAAAATCCTCCCTCCTCCCCGAAACCGCATACTGTGAGGATAGGAAACACATTGTCAGATCAGATCGTTTGTTTATTCCAGTGACCGAAAATTGTTCCCGAGGTCTGGGAGCTATGTCCCCAAATATGTCCCCTTAAACATGCTGGTCAGCGCTTGGCTGTGCCGGATCTCAAACTTACTGTGCCAGGGATGTCGTGCTTATTTGAAGCACAGATTGGATTAGATTGATTGGGAAGTTGGCTGGGCATATAACACCATGTGCCATCCAGCTTTGCGAGGAGACCCTCTGGGGACTCCCCACCTCCATGTCACCCTGCAAGTTGTTGCATTGCTTGTCCTATTGTCGGGGTCTTTCCAGGGGGTGCAGATTGAAGCCCTGAATCAGAATATTTTGATTCAGGCTGCTTATAGGAAATAAAGGTCTGCTGTACTGTACTCTCCCAAGCACTCAATACAGTGCTCTCTGCACAGTAAACATTCAATAAATACCACTGATTGATTGCTTGAGCAGTTGTGTTAAAACGTGTCTGCATTCCCTGATTTTTTTCTAAGTATTCCCCCTTCCCCCGTTTTTAGCTAGAAACCAACAAAGATGCAAATTGCAACAAGACTTGGGTTTAAATCCAATCATTGCATTAGGAGTCGGAAAGGACAGAAAATATACACTCTGTGCCTCGATGTGGAATGAGTCTGAAGGGTGGAGCAGTCATGAGGTATGGTGCTTGTGGAACAGCAGTCATGTAACAAGAGCAAAAATCAGGATTTTTCCCCTAGTTCTCAAAGCCCCGGGGCAGAGATTATGTCTCAATCTGTGTCTTGTACCAGTGCCCAATGCATTGTCGGCACTCCAATTTCTTCATGATGATTCTGGGAGGGAGATTTTGTTTTGCAGGGCCTACTGTCCATGTTCGCTGATCTGCCTTACTCTTCCCATCAGCAGGGTGACGCTCGGTCTCTGCAGGAGCAGTTTCGGGGCGGTTCACCGGACAGTGAGGGCCCAGGGAGGCCTATCATCAGGGTCCATATCAGTCAATCAGTCGTATTTATTGAGCACTTACTCTGTGCAGAGCGCTGTACTAAGCACTTTGGGGAGAACAACATGCCAGACACGTTCCTTGCCCACAGCTTGCCCTTGCAGCAGACTAACTGAATTTAGTCCATTTAGAATGTTCACAAAAATGCTCACATCGCTTTAGCCATGCAGTAGTTTTGAATGCAGTTGACTGTGGTAGCGTTGATCTGTGGTGGAAGCCAAGAGAGGCCCTGGAATCCTCTGGATTTTTGATCATTTTTAAGAATTCAGCTGTGCAGTGCTGTGATAAGGAACACATCTATTTTCACTCTATATTTTCTCAAAGGTTTGGGTAGATCTGGCCTCGAAGCCTCCAAATCCTCCTCCTCCTTTGAATCCACTTGCAGGAGAGAAAGGACGAAATTCTCCAAAGCCAAAGCAGCGGGGTCTTACAGGACGGGATGCCACTCCTCAGAGCAGAAACTCCCAGTGTATTAGGTCTCTGTCTTGGAGCATTAGGCTCTTGCCCTTTCGTTTCATTCCCCTGCCAAATGCTCAACATCTACTGCCCAGGAGGTTAAGGTGGGGCACCGTCACGCCGACCCTCTGTAAAACTACTTCATAGTATCCGCTGCCCAGCACTGAGCTGTCTGGGGAAGTAGCTCCCGATATTGATGTTTTTGGGAAAGCTTAAGACGGGTGATCTGTTTATTCGCTAGACATCCAAAATTGTACCTTGGGTGTTCCAGTCACCACAGGATGCAAGTACAAAGAGTAACAATAAATTGAAACCCAGAAAAAAAGAAGCCGTAAGGATGTGTAACATAATCATTAAAACACCCCCTTGAAAAAGTTGTTTCTTGGACACGGCCCCAAAGGTCAGCAGACTAGGGGGGCGTTCGCTGCTAGGCCTCCTGCCAGCTCCCAGTCTGCTGCTTCCGCTTTGGGAGGGGCCGCTTTGGACCGTGCTCTGCTGCCAGAGATTGCGGTGTGCTCGATGCTAATGGAGCTCAGACCTCCCCGTGGTCCCAAGCCCTTGGAAGCTCTCACTTAGAGTTAGTCTCTTGACCCTCTACAAAAATGCATAAAAGCCTAGAATTTTCAAGTCCTGCTTCCCAGTCAGTGCACCACAGCCTCCCAGCCTGAAACCTCATCAGGAGTTGTTTTCCTGGACTCCGTGTCCCTCCCATGCCCCCTCACCACCAACCCTCAGCCCACCCCTGCTGCCAGGAGCATATACGTCAGAGTCTCCAGAGCTTTGGAGAACTGTGGCTTCTCAGGCCTGGAAGCTGAAGCCTCTCAGAACTGGGACTTCACCAGGAGCTTCCCCACTCCACGCTCTGTACACCCCATCCCCTTCCTCTCTCACCATCTTCCCACACCACCCGCTCCCAACATCGTAACATCGTGCCCCATTAATTCAGTCCCATCCAGCCCGTCCCCACCCTTCGCATCATCCCTTGGCCCTTCCCCCCTGCACCTCCCTGAGCCCAGCCTCATCTAGTTGTCCCCTGTGGAATTTCCATTCCATCCTGGGAAACCTCAATTGTTTCTTTGGATAACCTTGCTAACTGCCATGTTGACAAAATCAAAACTCTCAGGCTTGGTTTCCCCAACTCTTCCCAGCTCCTCCTATCTGCCTCATTGCTCTCTTCCTCCTCAGCCATTTCTCAATAGGAGATCTTCCATCAGCTTTCAGAATCACTTTTCAAAGCCCTTTCCCTACTTGCCTTACAAAAAACACTTGCTCCCATTCTTCTCCCTCTCTGACAACCATTTTCAACCATTCACACTCTAATGGCTCCTTCTACTGTACCTCAAACGTGTCTGCTAATTCTGTTGTATTGTACTCTCCTAAGTGCTAAGTACAGTGTTCTGCACAGAGTAAGCCCTCAATAAATATGATCTATTGATTCAAACATGTCTACATCTCCCCTCTCCAAACCCCATTGCACCTTCTAGCAATCACCTCATCTGTTCTCCAATTTCTTTCCAATTTTTTGAACAGGTTTGGATTCAATTGCTGCTCCACTTTGCCTCCTCCAGCTCCTTCCGGGACCACCTACAATCCAATTTTGGCTCCTTTCACTCCAGAGATTGCTCTCTCTCTCTCTAAGGTTACCAGAGATATCTCTATTGCCCAAATGAAAATATTTTAATCTGTCATAAGTCTCCTTAACCGGACTGTGGTCTCTCACAGTGTAGACCCCTCTCCTCCTTGAAACACTAGCCTTTTATGACACAGTCCTCTCCTGGATCTCCTACCTTCCTTCTCAGCCTCTTGTATAGGCTGTACCTCTCCCATTCTTTTCTCCATCTTCGCTTCACCAACCTTCAGAAGTTCATCTACTCCTGTGACTTTAACTTCCACATCTACGCAACTGATTCCCCAGTCTACGTTACTAGCCCCAACCTTTCTTCCTCCACAATCTCATACCAACTGCTGATTCCAGGACATCTCTACATGGGTGTTCTTCCAGCACCTCAAGTCACTGTGTCTAAAACTGAACTCATCTTGTCTCCAAAATCATCTCTTCCTAACTTGCCCATCCCAGTTGGCAACTACCATTTTGAGACTTTTGCCAAATCCTGCTGGGCCTTCCTCCAGAACGTGTCCAGAATCCATCACTTCCTTTTCATCCAAGTGCCACTGCTCTGGGCAGGGATTGTACATTCTAAGTGTTTAGTACACTGCTCTGCATACAGTAAGCACTCAACAAATATGAATGAATGAATGAATCCTTGCTTAATTACAGCCTCCTCACTGTCAGGCTTGCTTTCTTTTGCTCCTCAATATGCTGCCTGGATCATTTTTGTAAAATGTCAATCTTCCCGTGTGAACCCTCTCCTCTAAAACCTCCAGTGGTTGCCCATCCCCTCTGTCTTCATGAAGCAATAATGTTCAGTTGGGAGTTCTAGAGTCTGATCTCATTTTTGCCAGTAACCCATCTGTGATCTTCATTAAGATCTATCACATATCTTTTCGGGCTTAATTTTCTTTTGGGTAATTACTTAGACATTTGCCATACACATCTAAATCGCTGTAGGTGCCAAGTGACATTTTTATGGGTCCCAATTTGTCATATGATGGCCAGGAAAATGCTTGATTTACTGAAGCCCCTTTCATCCCTGAGATCTAAGGTGACTCAAGAATGAAGCGTTCATAGAATCATCATTCTGGGCTCTTGTTTGCAGTGAAGCACAAGAGTGATTGATAAATGTGTGTGCATATATATGTAATATATATGATATATATATAGAGAGAGAGAGCATTGAATATATATTTTATTATCAATATCTTCTCCCCTAATCATTTTGCTTCATCCATCTTTCATAAATGGAGCTTTATGTTCCAACCCTATGAAGGAGTATTCATTATGCAGTTCGTGGTAATCAGACTGAATTGATTTTGTTCAGGGAAAAACAGAGTGGGGGGAAAAATTGTTTTTGTGAATTTAGGTGAAATGAGAGCATTTGAATTATTCCTGCTGAGGCAGAAGTGGAGAATGTTTCTCTCTTTGATGTAGTCTGCCCCAATAATGCAACCTTACCACACACACACTGCAAGTCTGTTTCATGATAACTCTGAGTATCAGAGAAAATCTGCTTTATAATTGTTAAGCAACTTTCAATAATGTCTCTTGCAAATATACTGCTGGAATGAACAAAAAATAGAATTCACTATTTGGATGCATCTTCTGCTTGAAGCTTAAACTTAAGTTAAAGTTGGAAAATCCTGCCCTGAGGAACAGTGTTTGAAAAGTACCATATTGGACATAGGGGCCATTATTCACAGACCACAAGCCCCTCATCCAACTATTCATAATTTATCTCAGTTTGTTGGACACAGAGCAACCTACTTGAGCCACGTTTCTCTCCGTCACCCACCTCACCCATTAGACTTCATCTGCTTTTCTTATGTGGTTCTCTGTTGCTCAGCTCCTCAATCTTCAGTCCCTTTGAAGCAGAATTCAGACCAGCCTAAAGGCAACCTTAATTCTGGTCCTTAGTGGGTATATATGACATTGCTAGAGTTATTCCATAATAATTAGTAGTTGTCCTGGAAACCTCAGCCTCCACATTCAAAACACCTGCACTCACTCATATTACCATCCTCAATCTTCTAAATAAACCCAAACAATCACAGGGCACACCACCTGCCCACCATTAATAGGAAAAGGGATGTTTCAGTAATTTCATAAACTACGCTTGATGGTCGAGGCGAGGTTCAGGAAATTTTGTGATTGGATAGATTAAAAATGAGATTAACAGCAGTTAGTTTTAAAATGACTCAGTGGATGAAATCCACAGCTGGAACCCGGTATTGTGGAAACCATTCAGGGTTTGAAGTGGCTGGAAAGAGTTCTCTCTGTTCCTTCTATTAACTATCCATGCAGAAAACATTTAAATCAGTCAAACACATATATCCTCTCATCCCCTCCCCACAACCAGTCTGATTATGTAGGTTCCCCGAGACTTTTGAAATGCTCCTGAAAATGTCGTCGGTATGGGAGTAGATTGGAGGAAGGGATGATATCTCTTTTTGTGGGAATGTTTCACCATTTAGAAGTTGGTCAGCTCTAACTGCTATACTCTGTGGGCCCCGGTTGGCTTTAGGGTGGACCCCAGCCTACATCACTGTGGCAACCTTCAGGGCCCCTCTTTACCCTTCCCATTCCCCCGAATCCGAGTTTGCAAAGGTCCTGACTACTGGCCCTCAGAAGACGACGAGGCTTGTGTTCCCATACCCAGGAGATTAAGTTGTTTTCACTGAGGGAGAGATGGGACACTCCCCCAACTCATATCCTCTTGACCCTTCGTGTGAAAGAGGAATTCTAGGAAATGTGTCCTTAGTCATCGCATGGCAATACTGACGAGGTCCAATTGTCATGGGGCACATAAAGGGAAACTGGCAGGGCATCAAGGGCTAAGAAATAGTCATGGGAAAGACCGGATACTCTAATCCAATAAAGAGAGCATCCAAGTATGCTGGCCACTGATATGACCGATTGACTCTGCCAGTGGAATGGACAGAAGATCACAAATCATATTCTCAAATATTTCTTCCTCACAGAGAAGCTTTGGTCAAATTGTTATCTCTAGGGATGGTAATAACATTCAATCATATTTACTGAGCGCTTACTGTATGTGGAACGCTGCATTCAGCACTTGGGAGAGTATAATACAACAATCAATAGACACATTCCCTGCCCAAAATGAGTTTACAGTCTAGAAGATAATAACAGAGATTATCAGCAGGGTAAAGCAGCACAGTAGGTCGAATTGCCCCTGATGTACCCTCAGCCCTCTTTTTCTTGACTGAGTGCTGTTGTCCTCTATTGTGAAGGACATGTTTCAGCTTTGTGGGATTGAATAAAGCCAAACATCCACAGATCATCACTGTATTCTAGCTTCACCACTTTGCACCACACAAGGCAGTGTACCTGGCTTTTGTAGCTTAAAAATATTGAGAGAATTGTGTTCTCTGTGTTCTGGGTGGGGGTTTCCTAAACGTCAGCATTATTCTCCTCTCTGGAATAAAAAGAAACTTGTTGGCCAGGACTTGTTCCCTGACTCCAAAGATGGAAGAAATCTTTGAGAGGAAATGCACCTTTAAAACAGTCATTGGCCTTAGGCATCCAGAAGCTGATCAGTGACCCTTTATCTTGAACTGTCGGGTCTCCCCTGATTTTTCAGTCCAGGCTCTTGGATCTTGTATCCTGTATTTTCAGGAATATGGAGATCCCAGGAAAATCAGGAGCCCACAGCTCAATAATGGCTTTTGGTGACCAGTTTGTAGAGTGCAGGAGAATCTCTTTGAGCTGCCTCAGCTCTTGCCCTGAACAATGAGTATTGACAATGGATGTCAATGGAATCAGTCAATGGTGCAGAGCACTGTACTAAGCACATGACTTCAGGAATGTAGTTGGGAGATATGTTCTCTGTTCACAAGGAGCTTATAGTCCAAATGGGGAGAGAGACATTAAAATATATTTTAGGTGAGGAAAATAGGAGAGTATAAAGATGTGTACAAAGGTGCTGAGTGGGCTGCGGTGGGTTGAATGTCAGGTCTTTGAGGGTTGCAGATCCAAGTGCATAAGCAACACAGAAGGGTGAGTGAAAGAGTGGTGGTCTGTCAAATGTGGGAGATAGAGTTCCAGACCAGAGGGAGAATGAGGGGAAGGATGGGTGATGAGACAGATGAGGTCAAGGTACAGAAAGTAGGTTGACGTTAGAGGAGCGGAGTTCTGTGGGATGGGCTGTAGTAGATGAACAGCAGGGTAAAGTAGGAGAGGAAGAGCTGATTGAGTGCTTTAAATATGATGGTAAGGAATTTCTTTTTGATGCAAAGTAGATGGACAGCCACTGGAGTTTTTTGAGGAGTGAGGAGATGTGGACTGAAGATTATTTTAGAAGAATGATCTGTGAAGCAGAATGAAGTAAGGACTGGAGATGGGAGGAGATAGGAGGCAGAAAGGTCAGGGAAGAGAATGATGCAGTAGTGAAGGTAGGGTAGGATAAGTGCTTGGATCATGATGGAGCCAATGCTCTGATCCAGATCTTCCCTCTTGGATTTCGGAACATGGTTTGGCAAAAATAACCCAAGTTAGAAAGAACCCAAAAGAAGCAAAAAATAAGTTGTTTGGGTTCTTAATAGGAAGAATTTTCTATAGAACAATTTTGCACTTTTGTAAAGCAGCAGCATTTTACAAATTATGCTACTGTAAAAGTTCCTTAACAATCTCTTACTGGAAGCCTTATTCCAAGTATTCTGTTAGACTGAAGTTTCCCTCGTTCCCCTAAGTATTAAACTCAAGTCTTAAATGGAAAAGAAGAGGCCTTGGGGGATTGGTAGTTCTCTCTGCCTCGGAACAGAATAGCCAGAATCTTTGTCAGGAAAGTGAAATGAGAGACAGTTGGGTGGAGAAAGTGCCTGTAACTGACAGCTGATTCCCTTCAGGGCTGTGTAGTTGCCTGTGCTTTTTTCGTTATTAATGGGGGAAATTCTGGAGTAAATTTTGTCCACAATCCATGTCTAGTTCTGACCAAAATTATTGTTCAAATCCAAAATTGGACCTTAAACAGGAAACTTTATTAAAAGTGTGTGCACGCGCTGCCCGCCCCACCCCCCCACAACACTTACCCACACCCCCTCCCCCCTTTGATTTTCAAGAACGCTCCACTTGGGGTGAAATTCTATCCATGTGAGGCTTCAAAGACTGATGAGAGTAACACTATTTCAATTTTGTGCATGCAAAGATTGCTGTTTACTGTGCTGATAGATTTATATAGAAATCATTTTCTGTTTTTCGTACTTCCTCCGGTGTCCTAATCTTTGCAAAGTCTCCACTCAAGGAGTGCAAGCCATCTACTAATTGCTGCTTGCCAGGTTAATGTCTCTGCTGCAGTATTTTCCAACTGCTACGTGGTGGCTTTTGGAGACTGAGCATTGCTAGGTCTTTTTTATTTTTCTGTCCATGCTACTTAAGTGCGCCCTCTTTCAACTCACATGCAGCTGCAGCTTGGATGGATCAATAAACTGTATTTATTGAGCAGCTATTATGTGCAGAGAATCGTACTAAGCACTTGGAACTGCACAGTAACGTTAGTAGACAGGGTCCTGCCCTCAAGAAGTTTACATTCCAGCTGGGGAGACAGATACTAAAATAGTTTACAAATAGGAAGAAGGAAAAGGGGACATGTGTGAGCTAGTGCTTAAGTAGTGAGATATGTAAATTATGTGAACATAAGTGCTAAAGTGATACAGAAGTGCTAAAGTGGTAGATAGGGGAATAAACTAATTGGGGAAAGTCTCCTGCAGGAGATATGATTTCAGAAGGGTTTCGAAGAACTGTGGCTTGTTGGATATGAAGGGGAAAGAGAGCCAGGCCGGGGGCAGGGTGTGAATGAGAGGTTGGTGCTGGGAGAACCAAGAGTGAAGCAGTCTGTAGATTAACTTGAGAGGCACGAAGAGTGCAAGCTGGGGACTAGAAGAGAAGAGAGTAGATAAACTGGAAGGAAAGAGTCATTTGAGTGCTGTAAAGCTATGGTTAATAGTTCCTGTTTGAGAGGAATAAGTAACTGCCAGAGGTTTTTGAGGTATGGGATGATGTGTGAAGAATGATCTTATGTCCTCTGTTCCCCTTATATGGCCTATCAAGCGAAACTTTGTTTCTGTGAGCCTTGCCTCAGTGATGGTTAGCTGCCTGTATTCCAGGAACTTGGTGCTGGTAATCTTGTCCTGTTATGATATTGGTAATGCTGGTTAAACTGTTCAAAATGTTGAGGTAAAATGCCCAATAAATTGGTTGGTTCTTCCATCACAGGTCCATGTTTCACAGCCGTATATAAAGTAGGACACCTCTGCAGCTCTATAGGCCAATTTGTCATGAAGCTTGAGATGAGTCACAGACTATCTTAGACTATCACAAGTAGTGAGTACCATGTGGGACAGGGTTGGTGTCCAATGTGATTTTCACTCAGTCGGTCCATGGAATGTATTGAGTGCTTACTGTGTACTGAGCACTATACTAAGCATTTGGGAGAGCACAATACAACAGAGTTGGTAGACTCATGCCCTGCACACAACAAGCTTACAGTCTAGAGGGTTATTTCTCTCTTGAATCTGGAGTAGAGCTGTCCTTTATGGCAAACTAGTTTTTTAGTTTGTTTTGTCTCCTTGACCAATGTAATTTTTAAAAAAATTTAAGAATTGCAACTGGGAACAACTTATCAGATCATTTCATCTGTCTCATATTTCCAAGTCTGTCAATTCCTAGTTGCATATCCGCCTGCTTTATATTGTCCATTTATATAGCTTCTTAGGGAGTTTTCACCACTTGCCTTGCAATTCTGTCCTCCAGTGGGATAAACCTCACCCCCTGGAACACAGCTTGTTTTTCAGGGTAAATTTTGTTTTCTAAGTAAAGAAGTGTGTTTTTCATTGTCAAGTGTATTACAGCTTCCTTTAAAGGTTCTGCTTATCGCTCAATGCTCATTATCTTTTCTGTAAAAAGCAGCGAGAATAGGTGTAAAAACAAGTGATATTCCTTTCACCCGGGACACACCCAAGACCATCAAATGCATTATGACACCTTAGGCCTTTAAGAGGGATATTTACTTTGGAGTCTGAATGTATTCTAATAGCACTTTAGCAGCAGCTAAGGAACTGCCTAAGAGATCAGAGGGGCCAGAACAGTTTAGAGACAGCTGAGATAAGCCAGATCCACATTGGGCTTATTAAGGAAACTGGATAAATAGGAGATCAAAGAGTGATACAGAAATCCCTGCTGTATTTTTACTCTGTACACATGGTTTCAGTTGCTCACATTCAGTTCCTGTGCTTTGGCTAACCGGTTAAATACTTTGAGTTGGTTGCCCTACCTATTAAAGTATATCACTACCCCCATCATTGCGAAGCCTTCTCCATTCTTAAAGTTGTTCTCGTCAGTGTCCCTCCTTCAAATTGCTTGCTTTTCTTCCATTATCAAATCAATCAGTCGTATTTATTGAGTGCTTACTATGAGCAGCGCACTGTACTGAACACTTGGGAGAGAACAGTATGACAGAGTTGGTAGACACTTTCCCCGTAGATTCCCCTGCAACCCATTTTAGTAGCTTCAGACATTCTCCCCAGAAAGGTGTTTTTCAGAGTTGGCATTTTCCTACCTATGCTGTTAGGTCCAGCTACTACCAAGAGTGAATCCTCAGATTTTGTTTGCCAGGAATAAAGGAAAGAATGTAAAAAGATTTAAAGGATTCCCATTTTCCACCTTGGGAATCACAAACCTTGAGAAATGTAGTCTTTGTTTCTACAGCACTGGAGGCTCTTTGGAAAAATCTCCACTAAGTAATCTATCAGGCTGGATATAGCAACAACAGAAGAATGATCTCCCTCCCCAAATTGTAGT
Source organism: Ornithorhynchus anatinus (assembly GCF_004115215.2). NCBI lineage: Eukaryota > Metazoa > Chordata > Mammalia > Monotremata > Ornithorhynchidae > Ornithorhynchus > Ornithorhynchus anatinus. The sequence goes on along the minus strand of NC_041749.1, from coordinate 38,872,148 downwards.
CTTCCACATTGATTTGCCCAAACTCTGTGGGACTGTGAGAGATATCTTCTGTATCTTTATTGTCCCCGTCATCGTAGTCATCATCACCGGCAGCAATGATTGAGCATCTGCTGGATACAGAGCTCTGAACTAGGCATTTGGGAGCAACAATGGAAGTAAAGTAGAAGTAGTAATACTTATTAAGCACTTCAGAGTGCACAAAGCATTGTACTGTGCATTGGGGAAATAGTATACAGGTAAGATTTAGACTTGATCCCTGGTCCTCCAGGGACTCACAATCTAACAATAAGGTGGAAAATGGTTTGTTGACAGACCCCGAAGGAAAAATGAAATAGTGTAAATAAAAAAAGCAGCATAGAAGTACAGAGGCCAACAGGTTTAATGGTAAAGGGGACCTGTAGGGGCCCTGGGGTATTATCACCCAAGTTATCGAGCGGCCGGTCGCTTCCAAAGACTCCCAAGGTTCCAAGATTTATAAAGGCTGCACGCTGCTGCTATTTAAATCTCCACAGCCCCGCAAGCCTAGGGTCTACTGGGAGCAGGGGCCTTGGCTGTCACAATGGGAAAGTGGCAGATGTTCCAGGTAGATTTGCCTGGCTGTTCAGTGGAAAATAAGCACAAAGTCCTTGCTCTGGAGGAACTTAAAAACTATGGGGGGAGACCAGCTGGCACAAATGACAAAAGTACAATAGATAAATGGGGGATCCGATGACAACAAAAGTAATCAGTGAAATAGTTAAGAAAACAGTTATTCAAATAAGCGCTGAGTGGTGATAGGATAACATGCCAGGAAGGTAAGAGAGTAGTAAGGAAAATACTTCTTGGAGGATGTAGTCAGCCTTGCCCCCTAAACTCTGATCAAAGAACAGCTAGGAATGAGACTGATATCTGGGGGTTGAAGCAGTAATTATAGGAGGTGGTTAATGATGTTGATGTAAGAGGATGGTTGATGGCAAACTTCAAAATTATTAGCTTGAGGAAGTGAGTTATTTGTGGAATAGTTGCAAAGGCTAGTCTTCATTCCCACAGATGGTCTTGCTAAAAGGTACCCCAGAAGCAGAAGATGAATTGTGGAATCAAGTCACATCTCTCTCTCTGCCTCTCTATCTTACGATTTATGTATTTTTCGCACATATCCTTTATTGATATGAATGTCTGTCTCCCCATCTAGACTGTAAGCTTACTGTGGTCAGGGAACATGTCTACCAACTTTATTATAAGAAGCAGCATGACCTAGGGGATAGAGCACGGGCCTGGGAATTAGAAGGACCTGGGTTCTAATCCTAGATCTGACTTGTCTGCTGTTTCACCTTGGGCGAGTCACTTAACTTCTCTGTTCCTCAGGTACTTCATCTGGAAAATGGGGATTAAGTCTGTGAGTCACCGGTGGGACAGGGACTGTGTCCAACCCAATCTGCTTGTGTCCACCCCAGCCTTTAGTACAGTGCCTGGCATGTAGTAAGTGCTTAACAAATACCATAATTAGTATTATTTTAACTCTCCTAAGTGCTTGCTACAGTGCTTTGCACACAGTAAGCACTCAATAAATGCAAATGATTGATTACTCTCTTCCACAACTCTCTAATTCTCTCTTCCTTCCTGTCCTCTTCAACCCCTTGACACTCCAGCAGCACATGTGATTGGCAGCATATATGGCCAGATACTGGTAAGAAATGTGGAGATGGAAGAAGAGGGAGTCAGAGTTAGGAAAGCAAGTTAGGAAAGGGGTGGGAGACATATTGAGGAGAAGGGAGGCCTAAGGAGGCCAAAGAAGGGAGGTAGCAACAATCAGGATGCTGAAAAGTATTGAACCCTCTAGATGTAAGCTTGTTGTGGGCAGGGAATGTGATTACCAAATCTGTTATACTGTACTCTCCCAAGTGCTTAGTACAGTGCTGTGAACACAGCACTGAGTAAATATGATTGATTGAAGGAGAATTGAGAGGAATGTGGAGTGTAGCTTGAGTTCCTCCATAATGATCCCAAATCCTAAATTACAGCTGTATTCCTAAATCTCCCAATTTCCTTTGCTAAGAGTTGGGGCCATAAGATCAATTCCCAGGGTCAGTAGTCCAATATCCCAATGTCTGTATTCAACTGAGAAACCATAGCCAAAAGCTGACATTAGTATTGGGGTGAGGCAGTTACAGTCAAAACAATATTTAAACAGCAGACTACAGTAGTAGTAATATATTTCTTTTGTACCTAGTACTGTGTGAAAAGCACTGAAACTAGTGCTGAGGAAAAGTACCCAGGTGAGAATTAAATCATCCCTGGCCCTCAAGGGGCTTGTGATCTAAGAATAAGACCTTAGTAGCAACACTTGCCCTCAGTAGCAACAGAAACTAAGGAAAGATGGACAAAAAACCACAACATAAAAAGACAGTCAGGAACACAGAACAACTTCATGCTCCTCCCCATCTATTAAGACCAGCCATAACTACCCACGCCTCAACCTTCCAAAACTGTGGAAGGTCCCATGCTGTTGCTTCATCCTTCCTGTGCCACCCCTAGCTGAACTCCAAGAGAGTTGGGTTGTTTGCAGCAAACTACTAGAACAGTCTTGGTTGGGGAGTACAGTAGCATAGACTCCCAAGAGGACTTGAACTCCAACTGTCAATTCCAATAGATACTACAGTGACCAAAATTCCCAGGATGTTTCACTACCACCAGAGCACCTGGTCTTTCTTCTTCCAATTGCTTGTACCATTCTACAGAAAGTTGGCCCTCTCTCTCCTTAGCTGTGAGCTGGCTGGTTTGCCGCCCCCCTCCCCCCCAGGATGTAACTTTCCAGAAGAGCTTTAAAGCATTCCACTTACAAGCAAGCAATTTCCCCTTTCACCCCCATGCCATCTCCTGATGCTGTTTCTCTCCTTCTCTTGGTTTTTTTTTTTTCAACTTTCACATCATAGGTGTTAATTTCAGGTGGGAACTGTGCTTTCTGCCCAAGTGAAGACGATGGCAGATGCTTGAAAGCACAGGTTTAATCCCTGACATGAGACTGGGCCCAAGACCCGAGGATTGTATTTCTAATTTCCCGATAAATTTGGGATTTGGGAATAAGGCTTCCAATTTAGTGTCTCTCCCCCTTTTTAATTGCTATTGAGCCAGGAGTAGATGTTCCCCGGGGGTCCATACTGATTTATGATAGGATTGTTGAAAGAGGACTTTGCATGCAAATCCTTTTGGGGGCTTGTATATTGGGCTAGCACTAACATACTCATTTCCTGTTGCCATCAAGAACTAAAATCAGGTTAGCATTTTCAGGACTCACTGAAATGCCTAGGAAAGATTATTTTTTCTTCCCTCTTTCATTTCCTTTTGATGTGTCTGTTTCTTGGACATTTTCGATAAGCCCGATCGGTGGCTGATTAGAGGCAAGCCTGGACAGGACATAACAGATAAACTGATATGCCACACTTGTTGAACATCTAGCCTCTGGAAATTGGTTGGGTCAAACTCAGACGTTCATTCCGAGCCTTCATTTCTCTGGCTAGTACCTGCCCAAACTGTTTCAAAATCAGTCAAGGGACTGTTTTCCATGAGGGGCGAATGCCACGTTTGGGGATATCACTCAGTCAATCAGTGGTATTTATTGAGAGCTTATTGTGTGCCGTGCACTGTACTGAGCGCTTGGGAGAATACAGTACAACAGTGTGGGCAGACATGTTCCCTGCCCACAATGAACTTACCATCATCTATGGGGTAGATAGATAATAATATAAATAAATAAGTTATAATTATAATCGGTCATGTGGATTTTTCTAAGGTGTAGTTTGCAACCAGGTTGCCCTGTGGCAAAGCGGAATTACATGGGATTATGGCAAGGGTTAGCCTTAACTCAGCGTCTTCTGCCCAGGTAAATCTATATTTCTTTTGGGGCAAAGCCCAAATTGGAATGTATATCCACCTGCTGAGCGCTGTTCTTATAGGTGAGTGATAAATACCTAGCGATGAGTGATAAGTACCTAGCGACTGCTCCCTCCATGTGTGCGTAAACTTGTCGGCATAGATAGGCAGACTTAAATACTTTCCTCTCTGATTTAGAGCATTTCATATTGAGCCTGGAGAGGCTGTAAATGGTGAGCCGACATGCTCAGAATAGGTAGTCTTTTGCTCTTTACCTTGTAAATGCTAAAAGAAAAAAGATAGAAGGATTTTTTCCTTCTTGAGGGAAAATTTGCCAGAAAATTCCATCTCTTCTCAGGCTTGTTGGAATGAAGTATGACTTCTGGTGTTTCCCAAATGACTTTGTGGTTTTTGTTACAGTTATTAGCAGTAATATTTCCTCAAGTTGTAATCCAACCATCCAAGGTTTTGTTTGCATGTAACAGACTCCCCAAAATTTCTATCATAGGGATTTGACAAAGGTCTTTAAAACCAGCTCAAGGGAAGTAGAAGCAGTCTTCTCAACAGAGCCTGCAGATAAATTGCTTTGAGGCTCAGTGGTGACAGCAGATAAAAATGTGTCTGACATAGTCCTGTCTTGGAGAATCTGTGATTCTCTTAGAGCTTAGTTCAAGTTCTCCTGTAGCCCTTTAGCAGACTTTTATGCAAGCATGGAGGGGAATTTTGGAAATATGAAAAGAAGAAAATGTATCAAACTATTAGCGTTTGCTTCTCTAAAGCCTCCACTGGTTGCCCACCATCTCCACATCAGTCAGAAACTCCTCACAATTGGTTTTAAGGCATTCAGTTAGTTCTCCCCTCCTACCTAACCTCACTTCTCTCTCGCTACAACCCAGCCCACAAACTTCCCTCCTAAAAATAGTAATAATTGTGTTATTTGTTAAATCTTTTCTATATGCCCAGCAGTGCAATAAGTGCTGCAGTAGATACAAGTTAATTAGGTCAGACAATTCCTGTTCCACATGGAGCTCACAATCTAAAAAAGGAGAACAAGTGTTTTATCCCCATTATAAGATGAGGTAACTTAGGCACAGAGAAATTAAGTGACTTGCCTGAGGTCACCTCGCAGGTAAGTGGTAGAGCTGAGATTTCAATCCAGGCCCTCTGACTCCCAGGCCTAGCTGTTTCCCCTAGGCCACGCTGCTCCCCTGTCACCAACCTACTCACTGGGCCTCACTCTTGTCTCTCTCACCCTCAACCCCATGCCCAAAGTCTCTCTCCTATTTGGATCTCACTCCCATTTTATATCTGACAGACCACCATTCTCCCCATCCTCAAAGCACTGATATCTCCTCCAGGAAGCCTCCATTGACTAACCCCTCATATCCCCACCTTATTATCCCTGTCTGTTGCATCATTTTTATTCCTGGGTCCGTACCCCATAGCTCTTTGATACCCTACCCTCAAGGAACTTTTACATATGTATCTTTAGACTCTATTGCTTCCCCTATCTGCAATTTATTTTAACGTGTCTCCCTCTCTTGATCGTAAGCTTATTGTTGTACTCTCCCAAGCACACAGTGCTCTACACAGAGTAAGCACACAAAAAATACCATTACTTGGTTGCCAGAGAGAGCTGAAGGAAATGATCTGCTTCCCATTAAAGAAGGGGTATTTTGGGCCTTTGAATCAGTGGGAGATATTTATAACTTGGATGGGCGTTGTGAGTCTGCCGTAGGGAGTGGTCAGTTTCCTTCAGTGCCCAGAGTCAATCTGGCTTGGAGGGGCACTTTCATAGGTGAGCCTGAGGTTTCTTCCTGATTCTTGGTCTGTTTCAGTCTCTTGGACAGAGGTATGAGGAGTTCCCCATCTTAAGTCTACTTTCCTCCCTTTCATCCACTGTTGAAGTTCTATTCATTTGTTCTCGTGGTTGATCATGGAAACTAGAATTTTAACAGGCCTGATTTCACCTTCCATTAGTCAGGGATGGGTCCCACCTTTGTCCTTCGAGAAATACAAGAAGCCCTGAAGTCTGGAAGTCATCTATAGCTCTAGAGACATTGGAAAGGGTTCGCCAACTGGATTAAGTTTGTGATTTATGAACAGAAGTTTAAGCGGAGCTATCGCACTGCTATACCTTGAAAGCCTCACTCGGGAAGTTACAGTCTATACTTGACAGGCAGGTTATTGAATTCCAGCTACACACTGTATGCCAGTTTCCAAGATTCTTCATGGTTTCTCCTCTGGCTAAGTATACCAACAAGCAACACATGCCCACTTTGATAATCCCACATGCCCACTTTGATAATCCTCCAGACTGTGAGCTCGTTGTGGGCAGGGAACATGTCTGTTGTTGCATTGTAAAAATAATAATCACGATTGTGGTATTTGTTAATCGCTTACTATGTGCCAGGCATTGAACTAAACACCGGGGTGGATACAAGCAAATTAGGGGTGGATACAAGCAAATTAGGTTGGACACAGTCCCTGTCTCACATGGGGCTCACAGTTTCGCTCTCCATTTTACAGTTGAGGTAACTGAAGCACAGTGAAGTGAAGTGACATGCCCAAGATCACACAGCAGACGGGTGACAGAGCCAGAATTAGAACCCAGGCCTGTGCTCTATCCACTACACAATGCTACTTCTCCCCAGCACTTATACTCTCCCAAGCGCTTAGTACAGTGCTTTGCACACAGTAAGTGCTCAAGAGATATGATTGAATCAACAAATGATAGTCATCCCCCCAAAAAGACTTTTACGAACAAATTTTCATACTCTGTGGCTTTCCGTATCTGTATTTATTTTAATGTCTGCCCCAACCAGATTTTAATCTCCTTGTGGGCAGGGATCATGTCTACCAACTCTGTTATGTTGTACTCTGCTAAGCACGTAGTACAGCACTTACTGTATGCAGAGGACTCAATAAATACCTTTGCTTGATTGCTGGAGAGAGCTGAAGGAAATGATCCTCTTCCCATTGAAGAGGGATATTTTGGGCCTTTTTTATCACAGGGTTTCTAATGCAAGTTTTCAAGGCTATGCATAATCAATCAGTCAGTTGATTGATTTGTTCAGACTTCTGCTTCAAGGTGGCTTGATGAATCCTCAAGGATGGCTGCATAGAAAATTTAGAGTCCTGGACCTGCCATGTGGCCTGGTTTTACTTCCAAAAGAAGCAGGAAATGATCTGCTTAAACTTTGACTTAACTAAACAATCTATCAGAGGAGCAGCATAAAAGTCTTGGAGATCTTCTTTGAGGATTAGTGATTACCAGAGCCTGACACCTTTCTGGAACAGCTTTCAGATCACCTAAAACCCACTCAGCTGGGAACTGTGATTGTGAAGCCGCATGGCCTAGTGGATAGAGCATGGGCCTGGGAATCAGAAGGACCCGAGTTCTAATCCTGGTTCTGCCACTTATCAGCTGGATGACCTTGGGCCAGTCACTTTATTTCTCTGGGCCTCAGTTCCCCCATCTGTAAAATGGAGATTAAGACTGTGAGCTCTATGTGGGACAGGTACTGTGTCCAACCTAATTAGCTCATATTTACTCCAGCGCTTAGTTCAGTGTCTGGCATATATTCAGTGCTTAACAAGTACTATTAAAAAATAAAAATTCCAAGTTTCAGACGGGTCTCGGTTAGGAAGAGAAGAGCTTATTTTGTCGAGTCATTTCCGACCCATAGCAACACCATGGACACATCTCTCCCAGAGCACCCCGCTCTCCATCTGCATTCATTCTGGTAGTGTATCCATAGAGTTTTTTTGGTAAAAATGCGGAAGTGGTTTACCATTGCCGCCTTCCATGCAATGAACTTGAGTCTCCACCCTCGACTCTTTCCCATGCCACTGCTGGCCAGCATAGGTGAGTTTTGACTTCTAGCAGATTGCCTTCTACTCTGCTAGTCTCCTGTAGCCACTGCCCAAGTTACAGCTGGAATGGGTAGGCCTCTGCTTGACTCTCCCTCCCATAGTTGAGACTGGTAGAGTACTGGAAACTCTCCAGGTGTGACCCTGAGAGGGGAGAGAAGAGCTAGTTTACCTTTAACTCAGCTTACCTTTGAATTTTTCCTAGACCACCTCTGAGAGCACTTCCCGGGGATATTGGCTTGGGGTTGTGGAGTAGAATTGTCACCATCGTTGCAAGCACAGTCATCTTAAATCTCTCGAGCAAGTCCCATGCCCACTGAGACCACATGACTTTCAGTGTCTTTGGCTGATCCTTGTAACCGGGATGGTGTCTACCAATTCTGTTGCATTGTCCCTCTCCCAAGCATCCAGTTCAGTGCTGTGCACACAATAAGCACTCAGTAAATACCATTGACTGATTGGATATACTGTCCTGAGCGCTGCCCATGGAGAGATAGAACTGTGTTTTATGTCTTTCACTGACGGCTCTCTGTTCCCAGAGCTGGACTTGCTGGAAATGTGCTGTAGCTTTTAATTCTGAGCCAGTAGATGTTTGTTCCAAGAGATGTCTGGAAATTGAAATCATAGGATTACTTTGTATTTAACAAATGACTTGACTTGGAAAGTCTTTCTTCCATGAGGTTTCTCCTAAGCTGCTCAAGGGTGGGGCCTGGAATTTACCCTACTTGTGTAGATTCCCCTGGTGCAAAGTGCAGCGCTCTGTAACAGTGAAGATTGTTGATGATGACGATAAAGCAGGTAGGGTTGTATCTGAATCAACTTTACCTCTTTTGGTTAAAGGGAAGTTTGTGCCATTTCTCTCCCATCTGCAGTGCCCCAGATTGCTCCTCAAAATGTCTGTAGACAAGATTAGGAAATGTTGTAGAAACATGTTTTGGAAACCACTTTTCTGAAGACTTCCATGTCCTAGTTGTGAAGTCAGGAAGGCTTCTCCCTCTAGACCATAAGGTCCATGTGTACCAACTCTGTTGTATCTTCCAAGCGCCTGGTACAGCGCTCTGCACAAAGTCAGTGCTCAATAAATACCATTAATTGATTGACTCATACCTCCCTGCAAAAGACTCATCTCCTGTGGGGAAGAATAGAGTTAATTTTTATATTTTGAATTTACATTCCTCATAAGCCCCTCTCTCCTTCCCCCCGACCACTTCTCCCAGTCTCCTGTGTTGTTCTGTTCAATATCTCAGGCAGGTTTTCAGGATTACATTCCACTCCCCGTCGAGAACCACTTTCCTCCAAAGACTCCATCCTGAAGCTGACACGTCCCCCTTTGGCTTGCTCTAAGTTTTGGGCACCAGGTACAACTTGAAGATATTTCCAGAGTAGCAAATGCTGCAAATCAGGGGTTTTAGAAGGCAAATGCAGTGGGAACTGATTTCATTTAGAAAGGCCAAGAGGTTAAAAATCCATTCCCTAGTCCAGTCAGTTACCCTGAGATACATTAGTGCATTTCAGCTGGTTTAATTGTCCTGGGAAGTGAAGCACCTGGCCTTTGGCTGTTATCCACTGCTAAATGTTTAATGTGTAGGTCCAGGCATTTAAGTTGCTTAAGGTGACATTGTATAGGGCACCAGGCTGTATCTCCCTCTCAGCAAGTCACTCTTGGGAGCCAGATTTTACAAGATAATCTTGTTGTCTTTTGATCGTGTTTCGTGTTGGTGCTCATAATCAGGTCATGGTATCCTGGTACCTAATTGTACCCACAGAACCTCTTGGTGGGAGGAAAAAAAATGCATAACAGCAAGGAAACCAATAACCAAGGATTTCTTTCCTGAGATAGTAGAATTTGATTGTCTGCCCTTTCCTTTTTTCTCTGGTCAATACCGTAGGCAAAAATAAATTGTTTTGATGTCTTAATAATTTCCAGGGACTGATGGGGAGTTTTTTATTGACTGAAACTTTTCATCCTAGCCTGAGAGATTAGTTTAAGAATGCCAAGAAGTCATCTGCATTTTCTTTATCCAGCCTCACATTTTTCCTCCACTTTTCTTAAAGTTTGAAACCTATTCAGTCATCTCCATTTCTTTAGAGAGCAGCCGAAGGGAAACTTTTTAGGACAGGGTAAAAGGCAGGGCTCTCCATATGAGGTTCATAAATCTAGAGCTCTGTTGATTGAGCAAATCCACGGGAGCCAAGAAAGCGTAGGCCCTGCGTCCAGCACCCCCAAATATTCATTGCCAATACTCTGTTCTGGAGAAAAACATAGGTTGAGTCATCATATTAAGCTACTGATAGGGAAAGGGAGAAAGAAATCCCAGATTGTAAGCTCCAGTTAATGGGGAGCTCCCCAAGAACACCAGATGTCTTTTATTTTTATTTTAGTCTCAAAAGAGCCTAGTACAGCAATGTATATAAACAATAGGCCTTCTCTCTCTCTCTCGAATGGTATTTTTTTTCTTCAGCACTTACTATGTGCCAGGCACTATATTAAGCTCTGGGTTGGATAGATACAAGCTATTCAAGTTGCACACAGTCCCTGTCCCACATGGAGCTCACAGTCTTAATCCCCCTTTTGCAGATGATGGAACTGAGGTCCAGAGAAGTAAAGTGACTTGTCCAGGATGACACAGCAGACAAGTGGCAGAGCTGGGTTTAGAAACCAGGTCCTCTGACTCCCAGGCCTGTGCCCTTTCCACCAGGCAACACTGCTTTTCTCACTTCATATATGCACCCACACAAACACACATAAGTTTTCTTCATTTTTACAAGTGATGCTGTTGGCAGTTAGATCCTCTCCTTGTATGCAGATATGACTGAGAAAGATTGATGTGTGACCAACAGTCTCCCCTTAGTGTTTGCAGAGAAGGACAGACCCTCCCTACATCAATGGGTTTATCTGGGGCTGTTTTCAAACGCGCCTCCTGATATCTCTCTCTAGGCTGTAAGCTTGTTGTGGACAGGGAATATTTCTGTTATAACGTACTCTCCCAAGCCCTTGTTACAGCATGCACTAATCACTCAGTAAATATGATTGATTTGCTTGTATCTACCCTAGGACTTAGTACAGTGTCTGGCACATAGTAAGTGCTTCTCAAATGCCATTTAAAAAAATGAAATTGGTCACCACAGCAAATCTTCTGGACTTTCAACTTAGTTTGGAATTTGCCTCCCCAGTCTTACATTCTGTACTGCAGTCTGCCAAAAGTCATTCTAATCTTTTGTCTGATTTTTTTCCCTTTCTCTGCAAATCATTGGTCAGTGGACTGCCTGGGAAGCAGAATTTGGTGATCGGTTTCATTTATATGTCACCCATGCAAATCTTTGTTTGTGGGTAAGGTTTCCATGGATTCAAATTGTAAGTTTTATTGCAGCTAAATCTTGAGTATGAGTATCCTCTTCCAACGACATATTCTTGGCAGCTACCGATTGCTGCTCACAGCCCTGCATCACCTCCTCGAGTTGTGGGCCATAGTCAGCAGCAAATAGGGAGAGCCCTAGATTTCAGGGGAGACAGATTTTGCCTTCAGAATTCTAAGGGCGCAGAGGGCAGAGAGCTTTGGGCAGTGGTGCTGTCTTCCAGGGAGTCTTGAATGGCAAGAGAGAAGGCAGAGTTGGGGTATCAGGGAAATAGGGAGAGAGGAAGAGGCAATTTGGAGGATCTCATTTTCCCAGGACCAAATTCTTTTTTTGCTTCAGATGTGTAATGGCTGCAATTTGGAACAGTTGTGATTTTCAAAGACTGTTTTGGCTTTCTCTTCCTCTTCTTGTGTCAGGTACTGAGTTTGATGTTCCTTCAGGAGGATTTGGGGGTTTCTGCCTCTGGCACAGGGAAATAGCAATTTAAAATTGGACGTTTGATGACCGGGAAGGGAGTTAGAGGGTTTTTTGGGGGGTTTTTTGGTGTGTGTGCGCGCGTGTACACATATTCCTGCTGTAGTTAGGAGTATTACATTATCTGTCTCAACAAGTATCCCTTGGACCAGAGCAAATTGTTAATTACAGAGGCTTCATTGATCTTTTAGTAAAAGTTTGTGAACTTTTAAATGCCAGTTGTCCATTTTTGCCTTCCAGAGAAAGAAAGCCCCTCCATTTCAGTCCTTACAATATCCACTCACCTCACACATTGGGTATCTAATATCCCAGCTTAATTTGTTGTACTTTTTTCCATATTTAGTCCAATAAAATTTAATAATGTTTCCTTTGATTTCACTTGGGTTATAAAAGAGCGTTCTATCTGCCAATATTTTGACAGCTTCTACGACGGTAGATTTAGCCCAGTCCTATACATACATGTGTTCATACTCAGCATTGATGAACACACTATACACAAGTTAATTCATTCAGTGGTTTACAGACATCACAGATGGCCCCCAACCATCAGCCCAAGGGCTAAAAATTTTTAGCTCAGTGGTGGAGACATTTGCAGATCGAACTATGGCCATCTCCTGAAAAGGCCCCCTCTTAGAGTCATTCTCAGCATCCATGCCACACCGATGCTCTATGTGAGAGTTTCCTACCACTCAATTTTCTTGTTTCTTGGAAACTGCCTTCAAGGTGCCCCCCATAATTCTCCAGTCAATAATAGGGCACCTTTAGTTTTCCCAATTCTGTTCTGAGGCCTCAGAATTGAGAGCTCTGTTCTTTCCTACCTTACCGCACTGCTCTCCTACTACAACTCAGCCCACACACTTTGCTCCTCTAATGCCAACTTTCTCGCTGTACCTCGATCTCGTCTGTCTCACCGCCAACTTCTCGCCCACCTCCTACCTCTGTCCTGGAATGCCCTCCCTTTTCATATGCAACAGAAAATCACTCTTTCCGCCTTCAAAGCCTGATAGAAGGCAGAGCTCCTCCAAGAGACCTTCCCTGACTAAGCCCTCATTTCCTCTATCTCTCACTCCCTTGTGCTTCAATCTTGCACTTGGATTTCCTCCCTTTATCCACCCCTCCCTCAGTCCCACAGCACATTTGAACATATCCGTAAATTATTTATATTAGTGACTTTCTCCCCGCCTGGACTGTAAGCTCGTTATGGGCAGGAAACATGTCTACTAATTCTTTTCATTCATTATTCATTCAATAGTATTTATCGAGCGCTTACTATGTGCAGAGCACTGTACTAAGCACTTGGAATGTACAATTCTGCAGCAGAGACATTCCCTGCTCAATTACGGGCTCACAGTCTAAATGGGGGAATAACAACAGTGGCATTTGTTAAGAGCTTACTATGTGCAAAGCACTGTTCTAAGCGCTGGGGAGGATACAAGGTGACCAGGTTGTACCACGTGGGGCTCACAGTCTTAATCCCCATTTTTACAGATGAGGTAGCTGAGGCACAGAGAAGTTAAGTGAGTTGCCCAAAGTCACACAGCTGACAGGCAGCTGAGCTGCGATTAGAACCCATGACCTCTGACTCCCAAGCCTGTGCTCTTTCCACTGAGCCATGCTGCTTCTCAATTGTTTTATACTGTACTGTCCCAAGCTCTCAGTACAATGCTCTGCACATAGTAAGCACTCAATAAATACAATTGATCCCTAGGTGAAGAGTGTTTTAATGATTATCCAGTGTTTTCCAAAAGATTTGGCAGACTTCAGAAGAGCCAGGCCAGGAGGCTATGCTATGCTTGTGGGCAAAGGTTTATCTTTGCCCCCTCACCCTATTATAGAGGGATGTTGTAAAAATGAATTAGGTATCCCAGCCAAAGTTTTAAACTACTCCTCAAGTGTAATGATCATGTCTGTAAATGACTTGGAGTTTCTCTTTATAAGTAAAAGGTGGCATTCTGTAATCCCGACAAATCCCTCTGTGGCTAATTATTGTTTTGAATAAGTGGCAGACATTTCTAGCCTGCCGGCAGGAACTGGATTAAAGTTTAGATCCAGTCAGGCTGAATGGAGACTACTGGCCTACTGTCCTTTCCCAGAGATACTCTAAACATCTCCTTTTCCTTTCTGCATGTTCCATACCATCCTGTTGGTTATGTCCTCTTCCCCCACTGCATTCCGTAATGGTTCCTCAGTGAAAGGCTAATGGCCTTTTCTTACAAGGTGCAAAGCAAAATTGGCCCCATAATCAGAGCCTTGCAATCTGTCTCTGCTGAAAGAAAACCCTGACACTTAATTAAATTCATAAATTAGCTAGCACTGTAACCCCACCATTTTACCCTAGAATGTGGTGCCTGGGCAGTCATTTGACCCTTCCAGTCTGGTTGCCCTTGCAGTGGATCCTGAGTATCGGTTAATTTGCCTTTGTAAATTTTCAATTGAGTGGCCTGCTGGACTGGAAAAGGCTAGTGTGGAGACACAGTTGACGGGGCAGTGCTAAGAGGGGAAATTATGCAGAGAATAAGAGCTCCTGGCACTTGGAGAATTTGGTTTTTTTCCTCTCTCCTTTGAATTTTATGATATGTCTTGTGTGTCTTAATTGGGCTCTCTTTTTTGTTTGGCCAGCCCACTAATCTACATTCCCTCTCATTTTCTGAGCTCCTGGTGCTTTCCTCCCTACTTTATCCCAGTTGTTCTTATTGTAAATGGGGGAGCAGCTGGAAGTTACATCCAGAGTTCCTTGGGATTTTCGGTTCTTCTGGTCACCTGGCCTCAATAATTCTTAATAGAATTGATTGTTTCAGAGTCTTCCAGCCAAAAACAATTTTCATTTGGGAAAATTGTATATGAAAATGACTTATTCTAGATAATACTTCAAACCTACTATAAGGAGTGCCCAGTCCCCAACCTTGGAAGTCATCATCATTAGTATTGAGCACTTACTCTATACAGAGCACTGTATGAAGCTGTTGGGAGAGTACAAGGCAACTGAGTTGGTAGACACGTTTCCTGCCCACAAGGACTTTGCAGTCTAGAGTTGAGTTGAACTCCCTCAGTTTACAGGGAGCCAGAAAGAGCAGGGGCCAGGGTCAGCTCGTTGGCCAGGGCAGAAATTGTTCCCTATTCCCCTCGCACAATCTGGGGTCCTTGATACCCACCAAGTTGTCATGGACCATACTCACAGAAGGAAAGTTTAAGCAACCATCTGTCAAAACAGAGGAATTTCTAGTTAGTCATATTTATTGAGCACTTGTTGTGTGCAGAGAACTGTACTAAGTGCTTAGGAGAATACAGTACATCAATGAACAAACATATTCTCTGCCCACAACGAGCTTACAGTCTAGAGGGTCAAAGCAGAGCTATTCATTCATTTCATTCATTCAGTCTTATTTATTGAATGCTTACGGCTGTGTGACTGTGGGCAAGTCACTTAACTTCTCTGTGCCTCAGTTCCCTCATCTGTAAAATGGGGATTAAGACTGTGAGCCCCACGTGGGACAACCTGATTCCCCTATGTCTACCCCAGCGCTTAGAACAGTGCTCGGCACATAGTAAGCGCTTAACAAATACCAACATTATTATTACTATGTGCAGAGCATTGTCCTAAGCACTTGGGAGAATACAATACAACAATAAACAGACACATTCCCTGCCCATAACAAGCTTTCAGTCTAGACTGGGGGAGACAGACATTAATATATATATATATATATATAAGTGCAGACATTTATAGTCCCATCTGCCTGCTGACTCAGGCTAAACTACAGCCCAGAAGCTTGAAAGCTTTCAAGGCCACAGCATTCCAAGCCACTCCAATTGTCTTTGCTTTTGATTTATCCTAGACATGAAGTGCATTAGGAAAGTGGGACAATTCCCTGACAAATGATCCCCAGCAGACAAGCGGTGAGAGTCTTATCACGGGAGGTGTCCCCATGGCTTAAGGATTCTAACAGGTTGCCGGATGTTAAAGAGGGGCTAGGAGTGGTGATGTGGGTGGATTGTGGGGAGGAGGGAAGTCCCTCCAGGGGCAGCTTCCTCCTGATCTGCTCCCTTCCTTGCAAACCCCAAGAAGATGGGATCCTTGCCCCACTTTTCCCCCTTCTACAAATGATGGAGTTTTTTTTAATGCTATTTGTTAAGTGCTTACTACCTACCAGGCAAAGAAATTACATGACCAGTTACAATTCAGTCCACAAAATAACCCCATGTCTGACATTCTTCTCTGAAATTTGGAACACAGCTTGAAGTGAATCCGTTTTTCAAGTTTCGAAAAAGTTGTAAAGCTGTCTGCCTCTACAAGGCACTTGACCTGCTAACATTTTTCAGCTCTTCATTTCTAATGAGACCAAAGAAAGCCACCATACAGCTCACGCTTGGCCCATAGGTGTCAGGATGTTTTTTGAACATTTTAAATGTGACACAAGTGTCTTTGAGTCTTTGGGCCTGCTTTGCATAACATTTCTCCCACAGACCTCATCTGACTCCCAGAGGTAGGAGGAAGGAGTTCTGTCTCCAACATGCAAAGAGGAGAAGCTTTTCTAAATAGAAGGGGAACAGTAGAGAGCTAGGTATCCAGACTAACTAGACTAAGGCTATTTGATATAGAAGTTAAGAAGACCGAGCAAAATAGGATGTAGTTCTAACAGTTAAGCAGCCCAGTTTTCCTTAGTTACTCAAACTTGCTCAGTTCAAAGCAACTGAGGCTTTAATATTATTTTTCTATGGTGTATTATGTATTTTATATAGGTATCTCTCTGATCACAAGGTAGTTGCAATCCCATAAAGCTCCTTGTGAGCCCAAAATCATGTTGGGTCAGCAGTGGCTTCAGTGAGAAATAGAGGATCGGGGGAAGATGTTTCTCAAACAGTTCAAATAATAATACTAGTAATAGATTTATTAAGCACTTAGTGTGTTCAGTAGTGTTTAGTAGTTCACTCTAGACTGTAAGCTCATTGTGGATAGGGAATGTGTCTGTTTATTGTTGTATTGTACTCTCCCAAGCACTTAGTACAATTCTCTGCACACAGCAAGCGCTCAATAAATACAATTGACTGACTGACAAGAGACTGTGCAGATGGGATTTAGAAATGGTTCTTGTCCCTGGGGGGCTCACAATCCAAGAATAGCACATGGCTTCTGTCACATCAGGGGAAATTCAAGAAGGTGGTGAAAGACAAAAAAGCCTTATAAAGCCTCAAGCTTCAAGTGAATTATTGTATTTCACCTGTTCCCCTGACATTTCTCTGGCACATATCAGTGGCCTTTAGCATCTCAATTTGTACAGCTTAAAATCATTTTTGAGTAAACAATGAATTTTAAATCCTTGCAATTGGTGGAGCCCTTTGCTCCCATCTGGGACCAATCGATCAATTGTATTGGGGGCTTACTGTGTGCAGAGCACTGTTCTAAGTGCTTGGTAGAGTGCAATATAACTCTATAAAAGAGTTAATAGATGGATTCCCTGCCCACAATGAACTTACAGCCTAGAGGAGGAGACGGACATTAATGTAAATAACTTACAGATATGTACATAAGTGCTGTGGGGCATGGGGGTGGTGAATAAAGGGGTGGCAAATCAGGGTGATGCAGAAGTGTGAGTGGAAGAGGAAATGAGACCTTAGTCAGGGAAGGCCTGTTGGAGGAGGTGTGCCTTCAGTAAGGCTTTGAAAGGGGGAGAGTAATTGTCGGATATGAAGAAAGAGGGCATTCCAGGTTAGAGGCAGGATGTGGGCGAGAGGTCCGTAACAAGGTAGATGAGATTGAGGTACAGTGAGTATGTTGGCATTAGAGGAGTGAAGTGTGTGTGCTGGGTTGTAGTAGGAGAGCAGCGAGGTGAGGTAGGAGGGGGCAAGGTGATTGAGTGCTTTAAAGTGGATTGTAAGGAGTTTCTGTTCGATGTGGAGGTGGGTGGGCAACCATTGGAGGTTCTTGAGGAGTGGGGACACATGGACTGAATGTTTTTGTAGAAAAATGATCCAGGCAGCAGAATGAAGAATGGACTGGAGTAGGGAAAGATAGGGAAAGAAAGTAATCAAGGCAGCATAAGCTTGCATTAACATGGTAGCAGTTTGGATAGAAAGGAAAAGTCAGATTTAAGTGATGTAGTAAAGTTTGAACCAACAGGATTTAGTGATAGATTGAATATTTGGGTTGAATGAGAGAGGTGATTCAAGGATAATGCCAAAGTTACAGATTTGTTCATTCAATAGTATTTATTGAGCGCTTACTATGTGCAGAGCACTGTACTAAGCACTTGGAATGTACCAATCAGCAACAGATAGAGACAGTCCCTTCCCTTTGACGGGCTTACAGTCTAATTTGTGAGACAGGAAGGATGGTGGCGCTGTTTACGGTGATGGGAACATCACAGGGAGGACAGAGTTTGGGTGGGAATATAAGGAGTTCTGTTTTGGACATGTTAAATTAGAAGTGTTGGTGGAACATGCATGTGGAGATGTCTTAAAGTCAGGAGGAAATGCAAGACTGCAGAGAGGGAGCAAGAGATCAGGGTTGGAGATGTAGATTTGGAAATCATCCACATAGAGTTCTCCAAAGGAGTAGATGGAGAATAGAAGGGGACCCAGAACTGAACCTTGAGGTGCCCCCACAGTTAAGGGGTGGGATGAAGGGGAGGAGCCCATGAAAGAGACTTAGAATGGGCATCCAGAGAGATAGGAGGAGAACCAGGAGAGGACAGTTTCAGTGAAGTCAAGGTGGTTAATATTTCCAGGAGAAGGGAGTGTTCAACAGTGTTGAAGGCAGATGAGTGGTCAAGGAGGATTAGAATGGAGTAGAGGCCTTTGGATTTGGCAAGAAGGACATCACTTGTGACCTTCGAGAGGGCAATTTCTGTGGAGTGAAGGGGATGGAAGCCAGATTGGAATGGAAGAACTTGAGACAGTGGGGGTACACAACTAGCTCAAGGAGTTTGGAGAGGAATGATAGGAGGGAGATGGGGTGATAACTGGAGGGAGTCTTGGGGTCAAGGGAGGGGGTTTTTAGGATAGTGGAGACATGAGGACATTTAAAAGCAGTAGGGTAGAAGACAATGCAGAGCAAACAATTGAAGATAGTGGTCAGGAGGAGGGAAGA
Organism: Ornithorhynchus anatinus; assembly: GCF_004115215.2. Taxonomy (NCBI): domain Eukaryota; kingdom Metazoa; phylum Chordata; class Mammalia; order Monotremata; family Ornithorhynchidae; genus Ornithorhynchus; species Ornithorhynchus anatinus. The sequence continues at coordinate 38,853,508 of NC_041749.1, read as the reverse complement.
GGAAAGTGCTTTGTTAAGGTGTGAAGGGTTAGGATTTGATATGCAGGTGGAAGGAGTGGATGTTGAGAGAAGCCAGAAGATGTCCTCTAGAGATACTGCTGGAAGAATTGGGAGAGTTGAAGAAGGGGTGGGAGGAGGGAGTGACTGGAGATCTACAAGAAATGAGGATCCCAGGTCATTTCAGAGGAGAAAAGGGAGGGCCCTGGTTTGTAGCCTCCAGGGACAGTAGGTTGCCCACCAGGTGGAGGTAAACTGACTCTCTGAGGTGGCAGAATTGTTCAGCCAGTTGCCCAGGAGACCTCCAAGATGACTGCATGTTGTTAACAGGATGTAGGAAGAGGGGCTTCCCTTCAGAAGAACAGAAGAATGGCTGATAAATGGTCATCATAAGCAGGACCACAGCTTCATACCTGCCCCTAGCTAGGAATTAGGTAAGAATCACTGGAAGGCCTTGGCTCTTCAGGAAGATGATCCTCTCCATACTTCTGGAGAAGGAAGGTTGGATTTTGAAGATCAGGAAAGTGAAGTCAATAGCTATAGGATGAAGGGGATGGGACTTGGGCCTGAAGGGAACAAGAAGCCATTCCGCTACCCGAGGAAATAAGCACCTAATGGGATCCCAGACCCCAGATTTTCACAGGGCAGTTAATAATAATTTTGGTATTTGTTAAAGCACTTAATATGTGCCAGACACTGTACTGCACGCTGGAATGGATACAAGCAAGTTAGGTTGGACACAGTCCCTGTCCCACGTGGGGCTCACAGACTCAATCCCTATTTTCCAAATGAAGTAATTGAGGCCCAGAAGTAAAGTGAATTGCCCAAGGTCACACAGAAGTCAAGTGGCAGAGCTGGGATAACCCACAAACTTTTGACTCCCAACCCCATGCTCTGTCCACTATGCCATGCCGTTGGACAGACTTATCTGACTCATTGTCCATCCCCTGCAATTTACCTATGTGGGAGGAAGGAATGATTCAACACAGATTCAGTTGTTGTATTCAGGGGTGACCAGAAAGTGAGGAGAATGGAGGAAAAAGGGGCAGAAATGGCAAGTGTATCTTTTACTAAGCTGGATGTATTTAAAGGAGCAAGGATACTGAAGGATTCATTGGATATCACTAGGGAACCTCTGGTCAGATTGTTTTCAAGAATTACTGGAGGCCAGCAGAAGTTCCTGCTGATGGCATAAGGATAAATATACCATCTAGGGGGGACAATAACATGGCTTTGAGAAGAGATAATAGTGCTAGGCAAATTTAATTTCTTTTTATGAAAGTGTCTGACACCCTGGAAGAGAGTAGCCACTGATATAATTCTACATTTCAAAATTGATCAATTGTATTTATTTGTGTGCAGAGTACTAAGCTTTTGGGAGAGTACAATATGCCAATACAACAGGCACATTCCCTGCCTAAAACGAGTTTACAGGCTAAAAGACATTTAAGTCTGTTCCTTGTGATATCCTTCTTGACAAACTAGGAACCCTGGTATTTTTGCCTAGTAGGAAGAGCACGGACCTGGGAATCAGAGGACCTGGGTTCTAATTTTGACTCCACCACTTGTCTGCAGTGTGACCATGGGCAAGTCACCTAACTTCTCTGTGCTTCAGTCACCTCATCTGTAAAATGGGGATTAAAGCTGTGAGCCCCATATGGGACATGGACTACATATACTGTAACCAACCCAGTTAGCTTGTATCTACTCCAGCACTTAGTACAGTGCCTGGCAAATAGTAGGCACTTACCAAATATCAAAAAAACAACAACAACAAAATAGATAATTAAGAAGGTGCCCAGCTTGCTTGAGTCTTGCCTCTAACCTGACAGCACCCATTGCTTGTTGTTACCTGGTGGGATTAATTGAGTGGTGTCCTGCAGGATTTAATCTTAGGCCTGGCTTTATTTGATATATGTAATGACCTTGTCAGCTTAGAAATATGTTCATCAAATTGGCACTACTCAAGGAAATGGGGATGGGACCTTTCGGAAGGGGGAATAAAATTCAGAGTGACTTTGACAAATTGGAAGATATTAAGGTCAAAAAACAGCCAATAGCTATGGGAAAACGCTGGCCAGCAACGTGAACAATCAATCCATCAATCAGTGGTATTTCTTGAGCAGCTGGCGAAAACCTGAGGTCATAGTTGATCACGAACTGAAGGTGAATTGGTAATCCAGGGCCATTATTTAAGCTGTCAACATGGTCCTATAATGTTTTAGAAGCAGCCCGACATGTTAAGGGCTCAGAAGTAAATCTTCCACTAACTTCTGCACTGTCCAGACCCTTATAATAATGATATTTGTTAAACACTTATGTGACAAACTCTGTTTTGAGTGCTGGGGTAGATATAACTTAACCAGGTTGGACACAGTTCCGATCTCACAAGGGACTCACAATATGGGAGAGCGAGAACAGGTACAGGATACCCATTTTTTATAGGGTACTAAGGCCCAGAGAAGTGAAGCGACTTGGTGAAGATCACACAGCAAACGCAAGGCAGAGCAGAGATTTGAATCAAGGTCCTTTGAGGTCCAGACCTGTGCTCTTTCCACTAGGCCATGCTGCTTCTCTGAAGATAGCCATATTAGGGTATTCTTTTAAAAGGGATATAGAAAAATCAGGAAAGAGCATCAAAAATGATTAAAGGATTAGAAACTAAATCTTTGGAAGAGGTATTAAAGGAATTGGGACTGTTTAGTCTAGAGAAGAGATGTCTCAGGGGTGACTTGATAAATTTGATCAGTTACATGAAGAGGTATTTTTAATGGGAAGGATATTGACTGTGGACTCCATTTTGGTAAACGTTCTAGAGTTTCTGATTCCAAAGTGTGCAGATTTCAGATTTTCATGAAATGAAATTGGTAAAATAGTCTAAATCATCCCTTTTGAAAATCCAGCAAATAAAGTGAATAGTATGAATCTTATCTCAGGGAAAACTTTGGCTCATATTAACATTTTAGAATGGGCCTTCAGCCTAAGAAAAAAAAGTGTGTGCATCCATTTTTGGTTTACAATGTACAGAACTTGGCTCCTTCAAAAAGGAAGAAGCAACCAGATTCCTTATAAACAGAAGCTTCAACAGTGACCCGGGCAGGTGCGTTGTTGGTAATCATGGTTCCAGAGGGAGCTGGTGATTTCAGGTTGGGATGGCATCCTCCCCCTCTAGACTGTAAGCTCTTTGTGGGAAGGGAATGTGCCTATTTATTATTATATTGTACTCTCCCAAGAGCTTAGTATAGTGCTCTATACACGGCACTCAATAATTAGCGATTGAATAAATGAATGAATTCCTACTATGGTGTGTGCTGATTGAGGGCTTTACTGTGACCTTGCTGCTCCAGTGTCAGAGAGGTAATTATGGCCTCTGGCAAGAGTACAGTGCTGCAGGTGACAGAGGTTTTGGGTTTCCCACAACAGATGGCATGATGGGCAATATTTTCAGGATAATCTGATGAGGGGAGGGGTATTTTTCCATTTCTTTTCTTGCAAAAGATGACAGTGCAGTCATCCCTCTGAGCATACACACAGTAGTGGATGGTTGAAGGTATATATTGTTGTCAATGGGTCCTAAGGAGACCAAAGTTTTTTTTTCCTCCATTTTCCTAATACCAAACACAATATATCAGTGAGTCTCGCTCTGGGAAAGGCATACAAGAGAGCTGCAGTGTGTATTACAGAAGCTGAACCTGTACGAGTGCACTAATAAGATGCTGGTCTCTGGTTTACTTAAGCTTTCCCACTGTACTACTGGATGGCTTCCTCCTGGCACACTGAACTGTAGGTGACCCTCTGTATTGGGTTTAAAACCAATTGATTGGTAAAAAGTCTATATTTTAGTCTTGAGACTAAAGTGTCGTCTTAATTTGTTTGGGTGTTGGGGGGTAGGAAAACGGTCCTTTAAAAGCTATCGGAGGAGCCCAGCATGGGAACACTGGTAGCTTCTGGTGTTGCTGGTGAGTGCTGTTTGGCAAGAAACTGGTTACTTCTTGCTACTTAGATTCTGAGCCCCCTGTATGAAAGGGACTGGATCTAACTTGATTAACTTGTATCTACCCCAGGGCTTAGAGAATAGAGCACAGATCTGGGAGTCAGGAGGTCATGGGTTCTAATCCTGGCTCCACTTCTTGCCTGCTCTGTGACCTTGAAAAGTCATTTCACTTCTCTGTGCCTCAGTTATCTCATCTGTAAAATGGGGGATTGACACTGTGAGCGTCATGTGGGACAGAGACTGTGCCCAACTCAATTTGTTTGAGCTTTATTAAGCTCACCCCAGAGCTTAATAAAGTACCTGGCACATAGTAAGCACTTAACAATGCCACTATTATTATTACTACAGAGTTTAGAACAGTGCTTGACACAGCATGTGCTAACCAAATACCGTAATAGTACTAGTTGGAGTTAGTAGGTGTTTTTTTATGGTATTTGTAAAGTGCTTGCTATGTGCCAAGCATTGTACTAAGTGCTGTGGAAGATACAAGCTAATCAGGTAGGACACAGTCCATATCCCACATGGGGCTCACAGTCTTAATCCCTAGTTTATAGATGAGGTCACTGAGGCATAGAGAAATTAAGTGACTTGTCTAAGCGTACACAGCAGAAAAGTGACAGAGGTGGGAGTAGAACCCAGGTCCTTTTGACTCCCTGGCCCATGCTCTATCCACTGGACCACACTGTCTATGACTGAAGAGAGCCTCCTTGGTACTCCAGTGAAATTAAACTTCAGTAAGGAACCAGGTACAAATGTATGCATTATTACATTCCACCAAGAGCAAAATCCCTTGTCCCAAAGCTTTTCTTGGGCCTGCAGATGCCAGGAGAGAGCTCTTCTTTCTGCTGAGGCAGTAACTCCTGTGCCAATTGACTGGGGCAACCTCAGAGAGCAAATTCCTGAATCTGGGGTGCCAGTCAGTCAGTGGTTGAGGACTTACTCTGTGCTGAGCATTGTACTAAGCACTTGGATAAGTCTAAAACAGCAGAGTTGGTAGATGTGTTCCCAGACCACCACAGGGTATTTGTGTGGTGCTTTATTTGCATGTTGTTGATCTCCCAGCCTCCTGTCTCTCCCCACTCCAGTCCATACTTCAGTCTGCTGCCCAGATCATTTTTCCACAAAAACATTCAGGACACATTTCCCCACTCCTCAAGAAACTCCAGTATTTGCCCATCCACGTCCGCATCAAACAAAAACTCCTCACTATTGGCTTCAAAGCACTCAATCACCTTGCCTCCTCCTCCTCCATCAAGCCCACCCACTTCGCTCCTCATGCTTGTATTCTCATTGTACCTCAGTTTCGCCTGTCTCGCTGCCGACCTCTCGACCATGTCCTGTTTCTGACCTGGAACGCCATCCCTCCTCAAATCTGACAATTACCCTCCCCTGCTTCAAAGCCTTATTGAAGGCACATCTCCTCCAAGAGGCCTTCCCAGATAAGCCCCAATTTTCCTCATCTCCCACTACTTTCTGTGTCACCCTGACTTGCTCCCTTTGTTCATCCCCCCTCCCAGCCCCCCAACACTTAGTTACATATCTGTTATTTATTTACTTGTATTAATGTTTATCTCCCCCTCTAGTCTGTAAGCTTGTTTTAGGTAGGGAATCTGTTTATTATATTGCACTCCTAAGTGCTTAGTACAGTGCTCTGCACACAGTAAACTCTCAATAAATACGATTGGATTGCTTTCAGTGGTCCTAAGTGATTCCAGGGCATGAGGCAGTATGGCCTAATGGATAGAGCACAGGGCGGGGACTCAGAAAGATCTGGGTTCTAATCCCAGCTCCACCACTTGGCTGCTCGATGACCTAGGGCAAATCCCTTAACTTCTCTGGGCCTCAGTGACCTTATCTGTAAAATAGGGATTAAAGTTGTGGACAGGGAATGTGTCTGTCTATTTTTGTATTGTCCCGTCCCAAACGCTTAGTACAGTGCTCTACACACAGCAAGCACTCAATAAATACAATTGAATGAACGAATGGATGATGGTGAGGCCCATGGAGAACGAGGGCCGTGTCCAATCCATTAGCCTGTAGCTACCGCAGCGCTTAGGACAGTGCCTGCTCACAGTAAGTGCTTAATAGATACCTTAAGAATTTGGGAAGCAGCGTGGCTCAGTGGAAAGACCCTGGGCTTCAGAGCCAGAGGTCATGGGTTAGACTCCCAGCTCTGCCACTTGTCAGCTGTGTGCCTGTGGGCAAGTCACTTAACTACTCTATGCCTCAGTTACCTCGTCTGTAAAATGGGAATTAACTGTGAGCCTCACGTGGGACAACCTGATTACTCTGTATCTACCCCAGTGCTTAGAACAGAGCACTGTTCTGCACACAGTAAGCGCTTAACAAATACCAACATTATTACTATTATTACTATTATTATTAAGAAAAGGGGACAACCTCTTGTTGGTTAAGGGTTTGATGGTGCCACTGATGTTGGCTGGTGACTGACCGAGGCTCAGCCTGCTGCTGGGAACCAGAGCCAGCACGGTAGCTTGACAAAATGCCAATGACAGCATTGCATCACACGAAGAGATGGTTCTAGCTCTCTGGAAGAGCAGAAAACTGAAAGCAAATAAGTTGCTTGAACTTTTGGTGAAGAGGAGTAATAGCTGTAATGGTATTTATTAAGCAGTAATACTATGAGCAAGGCACTGTGTTAAGCTCTGGAGTAAAAAAAAAAAAGTAGTACATAAAAATTTAAACAATGCTATTATTGGGTCAGACCCGTGGTCGGTTAATCTCTGCAGTCTCACATTTCCTCCTGCCTCCAGGGCATCGCTACTTGGTTGTAGAAGCAGCATGGCCAAGTGGAAAGAGCCTGGGCTTGAGAGCCGAGGACCTGAGTTCGAAACCCAGCTCTGCCATTTACCGGATGTGTGACCTTGGGCAAGTCACTTCACTTCTCTGTCTCAGTTCTGTCATTTCAAAATGGGGATTCAATACCTGTTTTCCCTCCTACATGAGACTGTGAGCCCATGTGGGACCTGATTATTTTGTATCTACCCCAGTGCTTAGTAGAGTCAGTAGGTCATGGATTCTAATTCCCACTCTGACATTTGTCTGATGTGTGACCTTGGGAAAGTCAATTCACTTCTCTATGCCTCAGGTACCTCCTCTGTAAAATGGGGATTGAGGTTATGAGTCCCTCATGGGACAGGGACTGTGTCCAACTCGATTTGCTTATTTCTACCCCAGTGCTTAGAACAGTGTGTGGCACATAGCGCTTAATATATACCATAATTATTAATAATTAAGTGCTTACCAAATACTATCATGATGATGATGATGATTTCCCACCAATACCTCAAAATTAATATGTCCAAAACAGAACCCTTCCTCTTCTCATAAATTCTCTCCTCTCCCCAGCTCTCCCATCACTGTAAACAACAGCACTGTCCTCCCTGTCACACAATCCCATAACTTGGGCATTATCCTGAACTCATCTCTCTCATTCAACCCACTTATTCAGTCTGTGACCTAATTCTGTAGGTTCTTCCTTCACAAAAATCACTAGAATCCGTCCTTTCCTCTCCATCCAAACTGCTACCACCTTTATCCAAGCACTTATCCTCCCGCTTTGAATACTGTATTAGCAACTGCTTCTCGCCGACTTCCCTGTCTTCTGTCTCTCCGTCTTCCAGTCCATACTTCACTCTGCTACATGGATCATCTTTCTGAAAAAAATCATTCTGCACACATCTTCCCACTCCTCAAAACCTTCCAGTGGTTGCCCACCCTCTCCACTATCAAACAGGAGCCCCTTATCAGCTTTAAGGCAATCATTCAGCTCTCCCTCTCCTGCCTAACCTCACTGATCTACTACTAAAAACGAACCCTCAAATTTCAATCTTCTAATGCCAGCCTACTCAAAGTACCTTGATCTTATCTTTCTTGCCACTGACCTCTTGCTCACATTTTCTCATTGGCCTGGAACTCCCTCCCCTCTCACATCTGACACACCAGTACTCTCCCCATCTTCAGAGCCCTAAAAAAGTCATGTCTCCTCCAAAAAGGCTTCCCCGACTAAGCACTGTTGCCCCCACCCTATTCATTCTCCCTCTGCATCACCTATGCACTTGGGTCAGAACCTCTCAAGCACTGTAATACTCATCCCACCCAAGCTCTACAGAATTTATTTCCATATTTTTATACTCTTCCGCTTCCCCATCTGCAATTTAATTTAATGTCTGCCTCCCCTACAAGATCGTAAACTCCTAAAGGACAGGGATTTATATTGTAATCTCCAAAGTGCTTAGTCCACTGCTCTGCACCAAGTAATCACTCAATAAATACCATTGATTGATCAATCAATATTTATTGAGCATCCAGAGTGTGCAGAGCCCTTTATTCTGTGCTCAGGAAAGTATAATGGAGATAATGGTCCCTCCAACCCAGTATTGAGAAGCAGGGTGGTTTAGTGGATAGAGCACACGTCTGGAAGTCAGAAGGACCTGGATTCTAATCCTGGATCCTCCACTTGTCTGCTATGTGACTTTGAGCAAGTCACTTCACTTCTCTGTGCCTCAGTTACTTCACCTGTAAAATAAGGATTAAGGACATGAGCCCCACGCGGGACATGGACTGTGTCCATCCTGACTAATTTATATCTACCCCAGCACTCAGTACAGTGCCTGGCCCATAGTAAATACTTATCAAATAAAAAGCTGGAACACAGCATATGGGGAAAACTACATGGTCTAGTAAGCTCCCTGTAGGCAGGGGAAGTGTCTACAATCTCTGTTGTATTGTACTCTCCCAACACTTAGTACTGTGCTCTGCAAACGGTAAGCACTCAATAAATATATTGATTAATTTAAATACTGCTGGGAAGGAAAGTCAACTAATAGAATACAGAGGTCTTGGTATTGACCTCTGATCTTTTTAGTTAAAAACTAGAGTCTCTGGCAGTGTGTATGGCCCTTTATCTTTACCTTGATGCGTACCAATCATGGTATTTCCAAAGAGAGCCTTTCTGCCTCTTTCTGCTGGGTGCCAAATTGGATTGATCTGCCCCTGTTGCTTTTTTGTTTGTTTGCTTTTAATGGTATTTGTTAAGCACTTACTGTTTGCCAATCACTGTACCGGGTGCTGGGATAGATACAAGATAGTCAGATTGGACACAGCCCATGTCTGACATGCGGAACTCCTCACTCTAGGCTTCAAGGCTCTCCATCACCTTGCCCCTTCCTACCTCTCCTCCCTTCTCTCTTTCTACCGCCCACCCCGCACGCTGCGCTCCTCTGCGCCCACCTCCTCGCCGTCCCTCGGTCTCGCCTATCCCGCCGTCGACCCCTGGGTCACGTCCTCCCGCGGTCCTGGAACGCCCTCCCTCCTCACCTCCGCCAAACTGATTCTCTTTCCCTCTTCAAAACCTTACTTAAAAATCACCTCCTCCAAGAGGCCTTCCCAGACTGAGCTCCTCTTCCCCCTCTACTCCCTCTGCCATCCCCCCTTTTACCTCTCCGCAGCTAAAGCCTCATTTTCCCCTTTTCCCTCTGCTCCTCCACCTCTCCCTTCCCATCCCCACAGCACTGTACCCGTCCGCTCAACTGTATATATTTTCGTTACCCTATTTATTTTGTTAATGAATTGTACATCGCCTCAATTCTATTTAGTTGCCATTGTTTTTACGAGATGTTCTTCCCCTTGACACTGTTCAGTGCCATTGTTCTTGTCTGTCCGTCTCCCCCGATTAGACTGTAAGCCCGTCAAACGGCAGGGACTGTCTCTATCTGTTGCCGACTTGTTCATCCCAAGCGCTTAGTACAGTGCTCTGCACATAGTAAGCGCTCAATAAATACTATTGAATGAATGAATGAATGAATGAATAATCTTAATCCCCTTTTTACAGATGAGGTAACCAAAGCACAGAGAAGTGAATTGACTTGTGAAAGTTCACACAGCAGACAAATTGCTTTCCAGCTTTCTAGGCAGACACCTGGTTTCTGTCCAAGCTTGTGCTTGACCCCACTTTAGCAACTGGCAGGTTATCCCGCCTTTGAAGTTTTTAGAAAGAGGGCAGCTAGACGTTCCCAAAAAAATTAACTTACAGTATGTCTCATTAATCAACTAACCAGTGTGTTAACCAATTAACCAGTGCATCCTTCCAGAAGGCCCAAATCTTCTTGAATTTCTGCAGGTGAAAACCTAAAGCCTGAGTTTAGTAGAAGTAGGTGACATTGTTTTCCTTTGTAGTACAGAAATGACCATAGTGCTTAGGGAGGAGAGATGAAGTTTTACATAAGGATTTTTTCATCACTAGGTTTCTCTTGCAGATGTTAAAATTGCTTTCCAGTGGCAATGATGGCAATTCCTGGAAAATCACTTAAAAATATTTTCCAGAAAAGTTGATATACTCCACAGAACCAAGTGAACAAGGGGTAAATGTTACCTTGAAGCCAAGTTTGAAGACTTTCTTGAGTGACAAGACCAAGCTAAGTCAAGTCTAAGTTAAGAAGTAATATAAAGATGAGAACCTGTAAGGACTGAAGATAACAGTGTGAGTCCCACGTGGGACAACCTGATTCCGCTGTGTCTATCCCAGCGCTTAGAACAGTGCTCTGCACATAGTAAGCGCTTAACAAATACCAACATTATAACAGAAGACATTTTTAAAGCTGGGTCAGAAGTAAAATCACAGAGAAAATTTTCCCACATGATTAAGCCTTAGAGTAATTAAGGATTTGAGAGAAATAAACTTCCCCATTTACTCACATAATTGCCCTAATTTTAGGCCTGATTTTTGCAAGCTGAAACAGGAGGGCAGCATGGCTTAATGGCTAGAGCACAGGCCTGGGAGTCAGAAGGTCATGGGCTCTAATCCCAACTCTGCTGCTTGTCTGCTGTGTGACCTTGAACAAGTCACTTCACTTTGATGTGCCTCCATTGCCTTATCTGTAAAATGAGGATGGATTGAGACTGTGAGCCCCATATGGGACAGGGACTGTGTCCAACCCGATTTGCTTGTATCCACCCCAGAATTTAGTACAGTGCCTGGCACATAGTGCTTAACAAATACCACTATCATAATCATTATTATTATTTAGAGTGGCTTGTCCTCTAGAGAGGCAAATGGCAGACGTGGGATTAGAACCCAGCAGTGTCAGAGGCACTTAGACTGTGAGCCCCTTATGGGACAGGGACTCTGTCCAACCTGATTAACTTGATTCTACCCTAGAACTACTTAGAACAGTGCTTGGCAGGTACTAATTAACAAATACCATAATAATTAAGTAAGGTTAGAAAAGAGTAGAGTCTTTTTGACTTGACCAAGAGGAGGTTTTGGAAACTTGGCTGAGTGCAGTCTCAGTAGAGTAAAGGGGGCAAAAACTCGATTAGGGAGGTGCATATGGTGCAGTCAAGGTACTTGGACAGGAATTAGAGGGGGGAGATGGACCGCTAGCTAGAGTATGGTGGAGTGAGAAGTCTGTCTTTATAGTAGGTTTGATAGCAGGGGGGAAAGAGCCAGAGGAGAGCAGATGCTGAAGGTATAAGTAAGGAGCCCACCCTCAATATGGCGTAGTGGATAGAGCACAGGCTTTGGAGTCGGAAAGGTCATGGGTTCTAATTCCGACTCTCCCATTTGCCTGCTGCATGACCTTGGGCAGGTCGCTTCACTTCTCTGGGCCTCAGTTACCTCATCTGTAAAATGGGCATTGAGACTGTGAGTCCCATGTGGGACAGGGACTGTGTCCAAAGCAATTTGCTTGTATCCACCCCAGTGCTTCGTACAGTGCCTGGCATGTAGTAAGCGCTCAACAAATACTAAAAGTATTATTATTAATAAAGATGGTGAAAATAAGTGTTATTTCAGAGGCCAGAGGGGATGGGCCCCATGATACAGGAAGAGAGGAACAAAATAATTGACAGAATTATAGTGGGTTCGAGAATGGAGGTGGGGGCACCGGGAGCTTCAGAAGAGATTGAACTGTTAAAATAGTCCGTGGAGGAGTCAATGAGGGAGGTGTAGTTTCATTGGCAAGCAGATGAAATGGAGACTTATAGCTAGAGAGGGGAAAATTGAAAGTTGTGCATTGGCCCAGCTTCTGGATTCCTGCCAGAAAACTAACCCAGACCTGCATTATTTTTAGGTGCCTGACTTTGGCTTTATTAATACATCTGGGCACTGTCCTAAGTAGTACACATGCAATTGGTGGCAAATTCTTAGAACAGTGAAATATTCCGGGCTTCTTATTCAACTGCTTCCTTGCCTCATGGTTGCTCTTAGGCGGAAGGCTAACATCCTGGTCCATTGCTTCTAATTTTAGCCACTCTTTTGTTTTCTGCAGTGGATGGTTTGGATTCCTAGTAAATTCTATCATTTCTCCTTCCCTGGTCCAAACAGGAAGTACTCCCTGAAAGTAGACAGGAGAAGACACCAGATGGCTAATTACTTTCAGCATATGGAGTAAAGTATGGTCCAGTTCATTGTCCAAATTAAAGAAGCCCCTTCCCTTTCTTCTGGCTCCCCCATCACTTTACAGGAATAATTTTTTAAAAAATTTCAAAAGGGTCCCAGAAGAGCCTGTGTATTTATTCAGTCACCCTCTCAGTGTGGCCAAAAGGCAGAAAGGACCAGCTGAGCAGCAAGTAGATGTAAAGTCAGGGTGTAATGGAGAATATGTATCCAAGAAGGAGGAGTTGGGAGGCTCCCAATCATTCAAAGCCAGAACAGACCAAGAGAACAGCAACTACAACCTTTTTGCAGATCCTGAACACTCACCCACAGCTCTTCAGAAAGACTTCCAGCAAGTGATAGTTTTTAAATCGAAGTTTTTAAAATCAAAGGGTTTTTTGTTGGGTTTTTTTTAAATGGTATTTGTTAAGCACTTACTATGTGCCAGACACCGTATGAAGTGCTGAGGTAGCTATTTCTAAAGTTGATTCCCTTTCAATGTTTCCATCTCTCTCCCCTGCCCGGTTGGGGAATAATATATGAGAATAAGGGTGGGTTCTCTTTCTTCCCATTTTTTTCCCTCTAGATCAAACAAATTATATGTTTTTCCAGGTATTTAGTTCAATGTGGTGTTTAAAGAGGGTGGCAACAGCAAATGAGACTTTCACTGCGGCCATTTCAAATGATTTTTTTTGTTTTATTTCGGTGTTTTTATGGTATTTGTTAGGCACTTACTGTGTGCCAGTCATTGTACTAAGAGCTGGGATAGATACTAGCTAATCAGGTTGCACACAATCCGTGTCCCACATGGGGCTCCCAACATTAATCTCCATTTTGCAGATGAGGTGACTGAGGCACAGAGAAGTGTAATGACTTACCCAAGTTCACACAGCAAACAGTGGAGCCAGGGTTGGAACCCAGGTCTTCTGACTCCCAGACCCATGCCCTTTTCACTAGGCTATGTTGCTTGTATGGTTTACAATAGGAGCATTGGACTGTTGTAGCCTGAATCTATTCTTTCTGAAAGTGCTAATATCACAAGAGCAATGCCCTTTCCTTTCAGAAAGTGGGAACCACAAAAGCATCAGAAGAAAATTTGAAGCCATTTTATAATTTTTGCTTACTTCTGCATGCTACTCTGTACAGATACTCTAGTAGCGGATTTCTGAGTCTTAAAGAGAAGGAATGTGTCATTTAAGCAGAAGATCTGTTTCTCTAGGGATGTGATCAAGAGACTTTAAGAAAAGCAATTCAAATGCTATTATGAGCATTTAATATTGACCAAAAATTTCCTTGGAAACCCTCACACTGGACTGCTGGACTGCTTAGATGTCTGAAAGGGAATTGGGTGGGATTGCTCACTCCTAAGACTTCCCAGAAATAGAAGGTTTTCACCTGATCCATTGGACCCTTTTCCATCCCTAGACTCTGCCCATTTACTATGGAAGCCAAAGCTGACCTTCACAGGAAACCGATGTGCCTTGGAATTCCATTTATAAGAACCCAAGAAATGCCTTTTCTGGCTCAGACCAAAGGGCCCTCCAATCCAGTGTCTATCTCCAAAAATGGTAACAGGATGCTTTGAGGAACCGTACTTTGAGCAGTGTGTCCTAGTGGAAGGAACACGAGCCTGGGAGTCAGAGGAGCTGGCTTCTAATCCTGTCTCTGCCACTAGCCTGCTGTGTGACTTTGGGTAAGTCAGTTTCCCCATCTGTGAAGTGGGGATTCAATACCTGTTCTCTCCCTGCTACTTAGACTCTTAACCCCATGTGGGACAGGTACCGTGTCCTACCCGATTCACCGTATCTACTTCAGCGCTTAGAACAGTGCTTGACACATAGTAAACACTTAACAAATAACATAATAGCTAACCATGTGATGGTTGTCCTCCTGGGAAACTGTTCTCGTGAGTAGGGGTGAGCTCTCTAACATCCTTAACCTTTCCCCATTAACACCCCTAGCTTTTCCACTCCTCAGGAACCACTCATCCAAGAACCACTACCCAAATCCCTCTTGAGCGTGCTGATATTTTCTGTCTGCACAACTTCCTGTGGCATAAATTTCCTTTCCTTTTGGGATCTGGGACATCTAGCGAGTAGTGATAGAGTGTAGATTCTATGCTGCTCAGCTCCATCACATCATGTAGCCCTCAGGGACCACAGGAAGACGTCGTCTTCCATCTGTCCAGCCACTTCTCCCTTGCCAAGTATTGTCTTGCAATCCCTTGCCCTCTACCCTGCTTCAGACAACTTCCAGGACTCCGGGGGAGTAATCACCGTAATCATCGCTTCCAAATGGACACGGAGAACACTGTGGGGAGGGTTAGGATTATGTGTGGCTTTTTTTTAACCACTGCAAGAACCATTCAAGTGAAGGTAAGGGAAGCACATCAGAGTGCTGTGGGGAACCCAAGAACTGTAAACTTGGATGGTTCCATCCTCTTCCTTGTAAAGAAAGAAGTTTCTCAGAAGCTGGCCCTGCTGTGTTAGTAATCAGAAAGGAGGCAGCCACGTGAGCTGTTCTGCTGCCAGCCCAGCAGATCCAGGCCCTCTCACCCAAATATCCCCAGCGATCAAATCCCTCGTCTCGGTAGCGCAGCAAGCACAGCTGGAGAAGCCTGTCAGCGAACTGCCTGCGCCCTCTCAGCTGAAGGCTCGGATCGTCTCTAAGCCTCAGAAGCTTTTTTTCTCCTTTTATCTCTCTTTTCTTCTTAAACCACTGCAGATGTTAGTGTGTCGGGGTGCAAGGGATGGGATGTTTTCCCTATGACATCAAGATGGCCAACCATGAAAGCCCGCTTGGGGCTTCAAACCAGAGCCAAAGGTTCATGCTTCACGTTTGCAAATCTTTAATGGTTTCGCCTGGGTTTTCCGGAGCTTGTGGATCACTTAGGAGAAAACAATCAGGATATCTTGGGGAGCTGTAGATTGGAGGCTGGTTATGAGCAGGGAACATGTCTCCTAATTCTGTTGTATTCTTCCAAGTGCTTTGTACAGTGTTCTGTTCATTGTAAGTGCTCAGTGAACAATAATAATAATAATTGTGGTATTTGTTAAACACTTACTATGTGCTAAGCACTGGGGCAAGCAAATCAGGTTGAACGCAGTCCCTGCCCCACATGGGGCTCACAGTCTTAATCTCTGCTTTATGGATGAGGTAGCCGAGGCACAGAGAAGTGAAGTGACTTGCTCAAGGCCATACAGCAGGCAAATGGGAGAGCTGGGAGTAGAACCCATGACCTTCTGACTCCCAGGCCCTGGCTCTATCCATGTGCTGTGCATCGGTTGATTGATTGTACTTTTTTTGGGATACCCTGAATTGGGAAATATTTTTAGAACACCCATTTCCTGTGAGGCTTTGCCCTCCTCACCCCAGATTTTGGGTTTTCATTCTGTTTTTAAAGATATTCAAAGAAGGAGATCCCATGGTCTCTCTTAGCAACCTTTTTTGGTACGTAGCCAACCTTACAATAGGAAGGGAAAGAGAGGGCACCTGATGGGGACGGTGGGGTGGGAGTTGAATGAGTCTCATTTTGGTATAAGCCCCTGCCACAACCAACTCAGGCCCACTTATTGCTGGGTGACCTTGGTCAAGTCATTTTATTTCTCTGTGCCTCAGTTGCCTCATCTATAAACTGGGGATTAAGAATGTGAGCCCCATGTGGGACACTGGTGGGGTCCAACCTGATTAGCATGCAGCTAATTAGAAGTGTGACTGGGACATAGTAAGCACTTAACAAATACCATAAAAAAAGGCATTCAAATAACAGACGAAGTAACTGAATGGACATTTCAGATTTGTTTCATCTATATAAGACCCAATTTCACGCATTAAGTCTTGTGTGTTTTTGTGTATGATTGTGTAATGGGGATTTTTGTTCCTGCTTTTCTTGCACATTTTTTAAGGCCTAGAGAGATGTTGGATTCTGGCTCGGGGACATAAGTAATAGCCTTTAGATTTCAGAACTCTCTGGATGAGTAAAGAGTCTGATCTGGCACCCAAAGGGACTGAAGAACTCTTGCTGGGCTTTGATCAGTAGTGGATAGAATTGGCATGTTGAGATCGTGGTCTTTTACTTTGCCAGAAAGCTCAGTGTGCTGTGTTAAGTTGGTTTGTTCAGAGGGGTTTTTGATACCCCGTGATCATTTGCCTGTATTGGGGATATAAACCAGTCGTCGTAGCTATGTGCTGAGAATAAGAGGCCTGTGTTTGCTCAATCAGAAATCCCACAAAGAAGTGCTTTTCTCACTATCCCTACACTCCTCTCAGAAAGACAGTTCCCATCGAACGTGCTTTCCTCCATGTTCAGCTCTGTAGGATACTGGGACTTAACTCACCAACCATAAACTCTGGCAAAAGAGTGGGTACTTCCTCATTAATGCCCAAAGTGCCAGTGGATTTCCCAAGAACCTGGAGTGTGCTGTTGTGCTTATGACTACTTGTGTATGGGAGCAGTGTGGCCTAGAGGAAAGAGCACGGGCCTGGGAGTCAGTTCTTTTATTCATTCATTCAATAGTATATATTGAGCGCTTACTTTGTGCAGAGCACTGTACTAAGCACTTGGAATGTACAAATCGGTAACAGAGAGAGACAGTCCCTGCCCTTTGACGGGCTTACAGTCTAATCAGGGGAGACAGAAAGACAAGAACAATGGCAATAAATAGAATCGAGGGGAAGAGCATCTCATTAAAACAATAGCAAATAGAATCAGGGTGATGTACATCTCATGGACTTGGGTTCTAATCCCGGCTTCATACTTGCCTGCAGTGCAACACTGTGCAATTCACTTCTCAGTTTCTCAGTTCTTTCATCTGCAAAATGGGGATTTAATGCCAGTTCTCCTTCCTACTGAGCCTGTGAGCCCCATGTGAGACCTAATTATCCTGAATCTACCCCAGCACTTAGTTCATGCTTGACACATGAGTAAGCACTTAACAAATATTATTATTATTGTTTTTATCATTATGACTACTACTATTAGTATTGTCTTTCAGTTTTTTTTGGGGGGGTGCAGTTAATTTCAAATTATCAGGGGTGATAGGGAAAAGAGAGAAGGTCATGGGTTCTAATCCCAGCTCTGCCACTTGTCTGCTGTGTGACCTTGGGCAAGTCACTTCTCTTGCTTCAGTTACCTCATCTGTAAAAGGAAAATTGAGACTGTGAGTCCCATATGGGACAGGGACTTTGTTCAACCCGATTTGCTTGTATGATCTCCAATGCTTAGTACAGTGAGTGCCTGGCTCACAGTAATCACTTAAAAAATGCCATTATTTCATTACTATTATGTTGTGCTTACATCACCAGAGCTAATATAGCTAAATATAACTAAATATAAATAGAATAGTCTTAAGTAAGCCACTAATGGCAACCAGTTTGCCCACCAAACCAGTAACCAGATTGACTGGTTCCCATTTCATCCCTGTTTGCCTTGCCCTTGATGGAGGTGATGATAAGGAGAGAAATGGCCGAAACGTTCGGGCAGCCAAAAGGAACAAGGAGGGAAAATGGACGTGGATAAATCCACAAACTTAATAATGGGGATTTGACTTAGTAGACGGGAGTAATTATAATTATTGTGGTTTTCGTTAAGTGCTTACTGTGTGTCAAGCAGTGTACAAACTTTGGCATAGATCCAAGAGAATCAGGTCAGACACCATCCCTGTCCCACATGTCCCCCAGTCCAGGAAGAAGGGAGAACAGGTATTGAATTCTCATTTTAAAGAGAAAGAAACAGCCCCAGAGAAGCTGAGTGACTTGTCTAAGGCGACACAGAAAAGTGGCGGAGGTGGTATTAGAACCCACGTCCTCTGTCTCCCAGGCCTGTGTTCTTTCCGGTCGGTCTCGCTGCTCCTCCTTATCTAGTATTAAGAGATCTACCAGCTTCCAGGCATGCAAAATGTGAGGTGCCGTCTAGGTGTGTTTTCTCTGTCTCTCCCAAAAGCACGTTTGCTCTGGAAAGTCTTCCCTGCCATTTTCCCAACACAGGATTACTCTGGGCTTAAATGTGCAAAGCCCATTTAGTTAGAAATGTAAACAGGAAATTGTTTTCCAGGACTGTGGATGAGGGCCCAGAGAAAAGCAGTTTGTGTCCAGACACAACCAAAGAGAACAGAAAAGACCGAGCAGTACATTACGAGCTGTTACTATCCCGAAATATGATCAACGGCATCTGGTGACGTGACAGAGGTGAAGGGAACCAACAAAGCAGGACTTCATGTAATCGGTCCTATACGTACTTGTCCTATAGGGCCAAAATGCAGATTTGTCAATGAAGGAATCACGGAGCAGGTTTTAACCAGAAGACCTGATGGCTCAGCTTGGGAAAATGTCAATTTGGAAACAAAATTGCCTCCCTGCATCTGTGTTCTCCCCTTGAATCTTCCTCAGTTTTCCTCCACCGTTTGTTTTGAAGTGAATGTCTCTTACCTTTGTGTTTTCCCTATGTTTTTGATGTGTTTTCTGGTTCTGTCTTGCAGCCCTCAGAATCCAAGCCCAACTTCACCCCTCTCACCATCCTGGCCCATGTTCTCCGCGCCATCCAGCCCTATGCCCACTTCATCTACGTCCAGCGACTCATCCCCCATCAGGTCTGTTGTAGGGTTTGTTTGGTCTTCTGTTGCCACGGCTCTATTTTAATTTGCTTGTCCTCTTTTCTATTCACTTCTTAATTTGGCTCCAGTTGACATGTGTTCCCAGAAATCCTAACTTGGGCTTGTTTATGACTTGACCTTGCTGAGCTCTTTTGGGATACGCATTTTATCTCTGGGCCTCAACTCCTCCATGGATAAAATGGGGAACATACTTTTCCAAATTTCTTCTTTCCTCTTCTCTTGCTGTCTGAGTCTCTTGCTCTCTCTCGCTCTCTCTTGCTCTCCATTTCTCCCTCCCGTCTCCCTCTTCGCCTTTGTAAGCTCATTGTGGACAGGAAATATAATTGTTTTACTGTTATATGGTATTCTCTCAAGACTTAGAACAGTACTCTGCACACAGTAAGCACTAAATAAATATGATTGATATTGAAAGGATACACCGTTACGGAGTGTCCCATGAGCAAAGATAGTTTTGAAGGTTGTATTCACAGATTAACTACAAACCTTCTCCTTAGGGAGTATACAGCCTATTGTGAGACTCAAGAGGAATGAAAAAATACTGAGTCTAAAGTGTTTTGGACTCCTTGGATAGGAGCTACACACAATGATCTTCAATCCGATAGCTCTCTGCCCTCTTGCCGGCCAACAGCCAGGATTCTCCAGTTTCATGCCAAATTTAGATTCACTCAGTGTCACGCCAACTTGCAGGAAATACTGATGAAAATGGCCCCTCATTTTCCAACTGAGATTTGAGAGATTTTCCCTTTCAGATTAGCCCAATAATACTTGGCCCTTGACTATAATATGTTAATCTGAGATCTTTGGTGAATCTTTGAGGGAAAGGAATGATGTAAGTCTAGCAAATAAGTGCAGTGCAAATAAGTGCAGATTATCCATGCTAATTGAGAGGAAGATGAACAAGGATAATCTATAAAAATAGATCATCCAAAATCTGAAGTGATTGAAAGTCTACCTCAAAAGCTGAATGAACACATGGATTCCTGTATCTTTCACCCTTAATTGTTTCTCTCTTGCTCAGCATTCAATTGCTTCCCCTTGAAGTATCACTCAGAGTTAGGAGGAGTAAATAATAATAATAATAATTATAGTGGTATTTGTTAAGCGCTGTTCTAAGCGCTGGGGGAGCTACAAGGTTATCAGGTTGTACCAGCTGGGGCTCACGGTCTTAATTCCCATTTTCCAGATGAGGTAAATGAGGCACAGATAATTTAAGTGACTTCCCCAAAGTCACACGGCTGATAAGTGGCAGAGTCGGGATTAGAACCCACGAGCTCTGACTCAAGTCTGGGCTCCTTCCACTAAGCCAAGTTAACCAAAGTACAGGACAATTGAGAATCCACAGTTCTTGGTGCAGCATGCTTCTAAGAGAAGGTGAGCAGCTCCAGAACACTTCGAAAATCCGTGCCATGGATAACTGGGAGTGTTTTGTAAATAATAACAAACGGCCACAGCTACAAATGGCCCCAGGAGCACTGGGACAATCCATACCATGGATAACCAGAAGAGTCATAAATCTAAACTCATAGCATAGCTACAAGACTTTGAGCAACACTAAGTGCCTCTCAGGCCCTCTGTGCTGTGTCTTCGGCTTCTGGGGATGTTTGGTGGGTGTGGCATTTCATTTTAAAGGATTTAAATTACTAGGATCCTCTTTGTTCGCCTTTAACAGTTGCGACCAGCCGAAGCCCTCCGCAAGGGGCGTGGCAGATGAAAGAAGCAGAGCCTAAGCCATTTTTAAAGCTTCCTTGAGCCTCTTCTGATCCTGAGGCACCCAGCATTTTTCTATTTTTCAGGTCAGGTACAAGCCTCATCCCTTGAATCAGGGTCCATATCCAACATTCTCCCCTTTAAGAAACGCTATGGGGGATTTTGATTCAATCTGCCCCTTCAGTAGTGTTTTCTGCCAGATGAACTCACTGGGAATGAGCTCGAAGCCTTTGGAAGGGGTTTTCAGTACAGTCGTGGTCTAAAAGAATGAAGTAAGTGATCCCCTAAGCGCCTTTCAAAATCATTACACTGAAGGGGTGGGGGTCAGGGTGTGGGAGACCTCGGCTGAACAGCTGAAAGCCAGGCAGGCAGACACCTTGGAAGACAGCCCTGGCTAGATTATGAAGCAGTGTTATCACTCAACTAAAGTAAGGAGAATTCACAGTTTAATCTCTGCTTCCTATGGGGAAGGGACGTGTTCAACAGCAGAGAACTAACATGTTTACTGTGTTCCAGGCCCTGTACTCAGCGCTGGGGTAGGTAGAAGCTAAATCAGGCTGGACACAGTCCATGTACCACATGGGGCTCACCGTCTTAATCCCCATCCTACCAGTGAGGCACACAGAAGTGAAGTGACATACCCAAGATCAAACAGCAGACAAGTGGCGGGCTTGGGATTGGAACCCAGGTCCTTCTGACTTTTAGGCCTGCGTTTTGTCCACTAGGCCATGCTACTTTTCTAGTCTGTCTTCCCTGACTAAGCCTTCATTTCTTCTGTCTGCCCTGTCCTCTGTGTTAACTATGCCCTTGACTGTGTACCCCTTAAGCACCTTGATACTCCCCCCAGCCCTACAGCCATTTATGCACATTTCCTTATACTCTACTACTTCCCCTATCTGTAATTTATTTTAATGTCTGTCTCCCCACCGTAGACTTTAAGCTTCCTGTGGACAGGGAATCATGCCTACCAACTCTGTTGTAGTGTGTTCTCTCCCAAGCACTTTATACACCTCTCTGCACCCAGAAAGAGATCAATAACTACCATTGATTAATTGAGTGGAGCAGTTAGGACTCTAGACTGTAATCTCATTGTGACCAGGGAACGTGTCTACTAACACTGTTATATCTAACTCTCCCAAGTGTTTGTACAGTGCTCTGCACACAGCAAGTGCTCAATAAATACGATTGATTGATTGACTCAGAGAGAGGCAGCAGAGTTTAAGGGGACAAATGGGGCTGAAGGTACTTGTCCTGGCTCTGCCCCGATCCTTTGGGTGACCTGGAGCTGTTCCTTTCCCTACTTACAACTCAGTTTTGTGTGACCTTGGGCAAGTCACTTCACTTCTCTGGACCTTAGTTACCTCATCTGTAAAATGGGAATTGAGACTGGGAGCCCCATGTGGAACAGGGACCGTGTACAACCCAATTTGCTTGTACCCACCCCAACACTTAGTACAGTGCCTGGTACATAGTAAGCGCTTAACAAATACCATAATTATTATTAATTCGTTTCCTCATCTGCATAATAAGGGAGAAAAAAAGGAACATTGTGAAGACATCTGGGATAGTATGAGGAACAGTGGTGTCAGAGAATCTAGAACTGGCCAGGAAAAGACTAGCATCGGTAGAAATAGTGTGGCATAGTGGAGAGAACACAGGCCTGGAAATCAGGAGGACCTGAATTTAAATCCCAGCTCCTCCACTTGTCTGCTGTGGGACCTTGGGCAAGTCTCTTAATTTCTCTGCTCCTCAGTTTCTTCATCTGACAAATGGGGACCAAGACTGTGAGTCCCCAGTGGAAAATGGACTATGTCCAACCTGATTAACTTCTATCCACCCGTGTCTCTAGTACACGTTCAGGTACATAGTTAACGCTTAAAAAAATTCGTAAATAAAAGGTTGGCCACTGGATCTATGAGCCTGGCAATCTCTGTATGGTAGATGCCACCTTGGATTAGCTGTTGCTTCCAAAAGGCAGTTTGATGGGGTTGGCCCTCCTGAGTGACTCCTCAAGCAGATGGTCCCTCATCGGATCAAAAATCAAGATGCTACAGAGCTGCCATGGCAGCAGGTGACCAAAAAGTGGTGACCTATGGCTATCAGTGAATTCCCCCAGGGCTTACCTGAAAACCTTTGGCCTCCTGGTAGATAGGACTGGCCCTTGAGGAGGCAAATCCTATTTAAATGACCTTCCTTTCTTTAGGATGCCTGGAATATGAATAATCCTCCCCTCATCCCTCCCTCCCTCCCCTGCCACTCCCTGCCCTCTACCATCTTAGCCTATATGGCTCGCTAAACTTCAAGAAACATCAGGAAATATCTGATGCTCAGGAGAGATTTGGTGAACCTGGGAGGAGTTTAATCAATCAGTTATTGAGTGATATTTATTGAGCACTTACTGCGTACAGAGCACTGAACTAAGAACTTGGGGAAAAAAAACAATCCAACAGAGTGGGTAGACACATTCCCTGCCCACAGCAGGAAGCAGTGTGGCCCAGTGGATAGAGCCCAGGCCTGAGTCAGAAGGATCTGGGTTCTAATCCCGGCTCCATTGCTTGTCTACTGTGTAACCTAGGACAACTCACTTCAGTTCTCTGGGCCTCAATTACCTCATCTGTAAAATGGAGATTAAGACTATGGGCTCCATGTGGGAGAGGGACTGTGTCCAACCTGATGAGCTTGTATCAACCCCAGTGCTTGGTACAGTGCCTGGCACATAGGACCAAAAACAATGCCATTAAAAGAACCAAAAATGAGCTTACACTCTAGAGGGGGAGATTTTACTGTATGATCTAATGAAAGCTCAAACTCACCAAGTTCTTCCCTTGCCCTAAAAGGCTCCATTTACCATATATAGCTCCTGCATTGTGACTAAAAGTTACCCAAAGTTTAGAGGTAAAGTTTTCAAGTCAGCATATCATGCAAATTTAGCCAGAACCCCTTGGATGTGTGGTTTACAGAGGGAAAATGTATTATTCTGCAAACCCTGAGAGGGCACATGAGGGGAATCTCCACTCAGTGCTTTCTTGGCCTCTTGCCATGCTCAGAGGCAAAAATTGAAAAAGAGGGACCAAAGAGTATCTGGGCCAGTTAATGTCCTTGGACCTGCAGCTGGGCTTTGAAGGACACTACCATTCTGGCACCAACTAAACTTTTTCATAATAATATAAAAATGTTGGTATTTGTTAAGCGCTTACTATGTGCAGAGCACTTTTCTAAGCGCTGGGGTAGATACAGGATAATCAGGTTGTCCCACGTGAGGCTCACAGTTAATCCCCATTTTACAGATGAAGTAACTGAGGCACAGAGAAGTTAAGTGACTTGCCCACAGTCACACAGCTGACAAGTGGCAGAGCCGGGAGTCGAACCCATGACCTCTGACTCCAAAGCCCAGGCTCTTTCCACTGAGCCACGCTGCTTCCAGGGTGAGTGGAAGGGGAGCTGAGCAAGACAGCCAATGGAGTGGGGACAAAGAGGATAGTGAGGAAAGGAGGGCTAAGAGAAAAGCCCCCTATCCCTCAATCCCCTCTCAAGGGCTCATAAAATCATAGCCTAAATCCTCAGACATCCACTGTTTGGGAGAAGGACAGACTTAGTGAAGATTTGCTCATGGCAGCTGGACTAGAGAATCTGGTGGACAATTGACCAGGCTCTGTTCAGTTCATTATGGGTAGGGAACATGTCTACTAACTCTATTACCATATTAATGTTTTACATATATATATACATATATATATATATATATATATATATATATATAGGTATTAAGTGCTTACTATTTTGCCAAGCACTGTTCTAAGCACTGGAGTAGATCCAAGGTAATCAGGTTGGACACAGTCCCTTTCCCACATGGGGCTCACAGTCTTAATCCCTATTTTAGAGATGAAGTATCTGAGAGAGAGGGAAGCGAAGTGACTTGCCCAAGGTCACACAGCAGACAAGCGATGGTTGGGATTACAGCCCACGTCCTCTGACTCCCAAGCCTGTGCTCTTACAACTAGGCACTCTCCCAAGCACTTAGTACAGTGCTCTGCAATACTAATCACTCAAAAAATACATTTGATTGATTAATTGATAGATTGTCCATCCGGAGACATCCTGGGGTTTCATTCTTTCCAGATGCCCCATCCCTGAGGGGGAAGGAGGAGGGGGGGCATGAAAGATAGGCCCACCAAGGGATCTGCTCCTTCTGAGCAACTGAGAAAGAAGTAGAGCTTTGGGCTGGCTTTGATGTATGTGGCTGCGGGGGAGTCGGGGGAGGGGGAGGGGGGCAGGGGTACTTTCTGGCCCAAAGGGCAGAATCAAGGCATGGGAGAGAAGAAGGAGGCAGTATATGTCCCATTCTCTGGGGAATACAGACAACTCAGCACCGTAGAGACCCAGTCTGCTCATTTTTTTTGACTCAAATGCCCCAAAACAACTTTCTCCTTGTCCCTTCCTATCCCCCTGTTCTTTTTTATTCTTGTTTTAATCAGTTTAATATGTAACTTTTCTGAGAGTACAATTCAGGACAGTCCTGGTTTTGTTTCACTGTTCACCCTCCTTCCCCCGGGCCAGGAGCCAGCCCAGAAACCTGGTATTTAAAGCATTAGCCAAGCAGGGAGGAACCCCCTTACATCCACTTGTCTACACATGGGGCTTTGTGGTCGAGTGACATATTTTTTTCACCTTCCCGGGAGTTTCCATTCTTTGCTGCTTCAGCATTTTTCACAACCGGATTACCCTGTCTGTGTCAGACTACTTGCTTGCCTTCTCTTTTTCTTTTTCCTAAATTTAAAAAAAGGGTCTGTTTTCTTACTCAGAGGAATTTCCCCGTTTGTATTTACCTCTCTGCTGCTTGACCCATCCCTGGTAAAGATCATGGGGCGTGATTAACTCCTTGTCCCATAAATCTTCTGTCCTGACCAAAGGATCCTGATAAAGGAAGAATTATTTTCAGATTGGTACTTGAGCTTTCTAGGCTTTGCCCTTCCCTCCTTCCTTCATCTCACTTATACAACAGCTGCATTCATTCAGTCAGTCAGTCATATTTATTGAGCACTTACTGGGTGCAGAACACTGTACTAAGTGCTTGGAGAGTACAATACAGCAATAAACAGTCACATTCCCTGCCCATAATGGGCTTAAAACCTAGAGTATATAACAAGAATAAGAAAGAACAGGAGGTGATGGAGAGAAAGTTGGCTCAGGGCATTTAAGGGGAAAAAACATGGAGACTGGGTCTCCGGCGGCTGAGTTGTGTGTATTCTCCAGAGAAGGGGGACATGAACTACCTCCTTCCATCCCATTCCCAATTATCTGGCTCAGCTGCCCCAGGAGCCTGAGCCTTGGAGAAGGGAGTAGGAAACTGGTCACTCCCTGCAGATATAGATCACCGTCTGCTTCAGAGGAGCAGTTTTCTCCCTTGCCGGATATCCAGATGTTCCAGATGGCTGGCACTGAACAAGCTCTTCTCCATCCAGGGAACCCAGAGCTCAGGCTTTTCCTCTGCTCCTGGGATCCAATTCCAGCACTACTTTGGCTTCCCTTAAGAGCACAGGCTTGGGAGTCAGAGGTCATGGGTTCTAATTCCAGCTCTGCCACTTGTCAACTGTGTGACTTTGGGCAAGTCACTTAACTTCTCTGTGCCTCATTTACCTCATCTGTAAAATGGGGATTGACTGTGAGCCCGACGTGGGGCAACCTGATTACCGTGTATCTACCCAATGCTTAAAACAGGAACCCCATGAAGCCCGTGCTTTTTCCATTAGGCCACTTGGAGAGCAGAGGAAAGAAGAAAGGAACCAGGAAATAGACAATAGAGGCAGTTTCCTGATCCTGTTACCACGTTAGTTATCCCAGTACCTATGTGCCTATCTGGTTTTTATTTCTCTGTTGAAATGCCTATTTAGCTTTATGTATTCTTTTACTACTTTATTGCATATTTGGCTCACATGCCAGCTTGCATGCCAGCTTACCTCTTCAATTAGACTGCACATAGTAAGCGCTTACCAAATACCATCATCATTATTATTATTATTTATTGAGCTCTTGCTCTGTGCAGAGCCTAGTGGCAAGAGTACGGGCTTGGGAATCAGAGGATATGGGTTCTAATCTCAGCTCCGCCAATTGTCTGCAGTGCGACCTTGGGCAAATCATTTTACTTTTCTGTGCCTCAGTTACCTCATTTGTAAAATGGGGATTAAGAATGTGGGACAGGGACTGTGTCCAACTTGATTACCTTGTATCTACCCCAGCACTTAGTCTCTCCTCCCTGCCTCAGCCAAATGTGGATCTGGAATCAATCAGTCATATTTATTAAGCACTTACTGTGTTCAGAGCACTATACTAAGTGCTTAGGAGCATACAGCATAACAAGAGTTGGAAGACTCTGGAAGTTGGAAGACCACAAGGAGCTTAAGGTCTAGCTCTTGAGGAGACAGATATTAATGTAAATTGATGATATATACATAAATCCTATGGGGCTGAGTTTGGGTGAATAAAGGGTACAAATCCAAGTGCAAGGGTGACACAGAAGAGAGGGGGAGTCAGGGAAATGAGACCTCAATCAGGGAAGACCTTTTGGAGGAGATGTGATTTTTTAATAAGGCTTTGAAGGTGGGGAGAGTGATGGTCTGTCGAAATGAAGGGGGACGTTCCAGTCCAGAGGCAGGTCGTGGGTGAGGGTTCAGCAGGCGATAGGCGAGATTCAAGGTACAGCGAGTAGCTTAGGGTAAGAGGAGCCAAGTGAAAATGCTGGGTTGTAGTAGGACAGCAGAGTGGAAAGGTAGGAAGGGGCAAGGTGATTGAGTGCTCTAAAGCTAATGGTGAGGAGTTTGTTTGATATGGAGGTGGATGGGCAACCTCTGGAGGTTCTGCTTAGCTGCCTAGGTCCTGTTCACTAAACTTACTGCTCCACCAGGGAGAAGGCCTACCCCAAGCTCACATGTCCTAACTTACAGTATGTTCCCAAATGTCGCAACTGGGCTGGGTCAGCCCCCTTCTCCAGCATAGTTTGACCTCTATACTAAGCTTGTTGTGGAAAGGGAGTGTGTCTGTTGTGTTGTACTCTCCCAAACGCTTAGTACAGTGCCCTGCACACAGTAAGAGCTCCTCCAGAAACACAATTGATTGAAGTCATTTATGAGCTCTCAACTGGATTACCCTGTTGGGCACTGTGGGTTTCTCTAGGAGGAACACAGATCCAGGGGATGGAGCATCTCTTTGAGAGCACATCACTTTATCAGAAATACCTCTGAATTTTCTCATGGGATCCACACATCCATTTTGCCTTAGGTCTTGCCTCTGGACTTGTAAACGCGTTGTGGGCAGGGAGCATGTCTGTTAATTCTGTTGTATTGTACTTTTTCAGGCGCTCTGCACATAGTAAGCGCTCAATAAAAAACCACTGATTGATCATTTTCTTTAAGTCTTCATAGAAGAGAGAGGCGTGAGGTGTCTCGCAAGGAGGGGCAAAAGCAGAGAATAAGCATCTTGGTGGGTAAAGGTGTTTCACTCTGCTAAATAAACTCCTGTTTTCACACAGCTCACCACCCCGGAAAGCAAAAGCCTTGTATGCATGCAAGGCAGAACACGACTCGGAGCTGTCCTTCACAGCAGGCACCGTCTTTGACAATGGTGAGTGTCCAAGGGGAACATGGAGAAGCACTCTGTGTCTCGAAAGGCCCCACACAAAGAAGAGGTGGAGAGGCTTCAGGGGAGCTTGTATCTTTTTTGTTCATGATGAAGAGCTGAAAAAATGACTCTGAGGGAGGGAACTGTGGATGTGGAGGGATCCAGAATGGAAAACTAGTGGTATTTGTTGAACGCTTATGGTGTGCCAAGCACCGTACTAAGCACTGGGGCGGAATCAGTACAATCAGATCACACACAGTCCTTGCCCCACGTGGGGCTCTCAGTTGAAGCAGGAGGGAGAACAGGTTATTTAATTCCCATTTTACAGAGGAGGAAACAGGTACGTAGAAGTTGAGTTGTACAGTATCACAGAGCTGGGATCAAAACCCAGATCCTCTGCCCCATGAAGCCCGTGCTTTTTCCATTAGGCCACTTGGAGAGCAGAGGAAAGAAGAAAGGAACCAGGAAATAGACAATAGAGGCAGTTTCCTGATCCTGTTACCACGTTAGTTATCCCAGTACCTATGTGCCTATCTGGTTTTTATTTCTCTGTTGAAATGCCTATTTAGCTTTATGTATTCTTTTACTACTTTATTGCATATTTGGCTCACATGCCAGCTTGCATGCCAGCTTACCTCTTCAATTAGATTGCAGACTCATCGAGGGCAGGGTCTGTGTCTTTTTTTCCTATAATCTAGGTGTCCAAGCATTTGCTAGAGGTCACTCAGGAGAAGATCACCGCATTCTGTTTGAAAAGCCAATGGAAATACCATGGCAATTAGAAGAATGGGGAGTGTTCTCAGGGAGGAGCAAAGCAGGGTGGAGACAAGGGCAGGGGGCAGGGGGGAAAGCAGGCTCTCTGTCGGGGTCAGTGGAGCAGTCTTGCCCCCCCGTTGCAGTTAGGCAGATGCAGGGACAGACTCATAGTTCCACTTGGGTGAAAACCCAACAAACAGGTGGAAACCTAGACAGTGTCTGGGGCATGTTCTAGCTTCTGATTTT
The DNA here is from genome assembly GCF_004115215.2 of Ornithorhynchus anatinus. NCBI lineage: Eukaryota > Metazoa > Chordata > Mammalia > Monotremata > Ornithorhynchidae > Ornithorhynchus > Ornithorhynchus anatinus. Next base: position 38,824,185 of record NC_041749.1, on the reverse strand, counting down.
GTCTCATTTCCAGCTGTCAGCGGGACCCACCCTCCTGTGGTCCCAGGATAATTACCCTAATTAATAATAAGAATAATAATTGTGGTATTCAAGTGTTTGTTGTGTGCCAGGCGATGTACTAAACACTGGGGTGGATACAAGCGAATCGGGTTGGGCACAGTCTCTGTCCCTCAAGGGGTACCCAGTCTCAATCCCCATTTTCCAGATGAGGTAGCTGAGGCACAGAGAAGTGAAGTGACTTGCCCAAGGTCACACAGAGACAGTGGCGGAGCCGAGATTAAAACTCACGACCTTTTGACTCCCAGGCCTGTGCCCTATCCACTATGCCATACTTGCATGCTACCCACCCAGACCAGGGAGGGAGATAGGCCAAGCAGTGTATCTGACCAAACACATGTTGCTCCTAGGGCTAAATGTTACTGACTAGCAGGACCCCTGGGCACACCACCAAAGAGCCCACTCTCTTAAGCACCAGAGAAGCAGCAGGGCTAGTCAAAGATAGAGCTGATGGGTTTGAAGAAGGGGTTCAGAGGATGTGAAAGAGATTTTTAGCTGGCTTTTGCACCTTCCAAAGGATGGTGGTCAAAGCCTCAGAACCCCGCGGCCACTGCTGGGCACCTCAAGATAGATTAGACCTATATCTAGGGGCATGGCATGAGAGGATTTCCTAGGTGTGGAAAGAACTCCTGATGTACTACACTTTTTGGGCCGGATGAAGGACTCGGCCCAGTGCCCGGTGGGATGACCACCTTGGCAAATGGGTTGGCAGGTTTCCCTTTGACTATCCTCTTTGGGGCACTGAAATCCCACAGTAGTGCAGAGCCCGAGCTCCTAGAACTTTGCTTTGGGCTTTCGATGGCAGTGGTTATCTTCCATTCTGGAAGTTCCAAAGCCCCAAATCAATTATCCAGTCACCCTTTAAAATCCCTGAGGCAACTGGCAGTCTCCTCCCAGCCCCAACCTCCAGGTGAGATCAGCCTGCCCAAGGGGTCCTGGGAGTCAATCAATTGTATTTATTGAGTGCTTACTGCTGTGCAGAACACTGTACTAAGCGCTTGGGAGAGCACAGTAGAACAGAGTTGGGAGATACATTCTCTTCCCACAGTGAGCTTACAGTCAAGAGGGAAGCCTGGCAACTGAACAGTGTCTGGCTGCCACTTCTGGGGCAGCTCCTGTGTTAATAGGAAGTAAAAATATGTATACTTCCCATTAACAATATATATATTGTGTGTGTCTGTATGTGTAACTGTGCATGCAACCCAAAGGCCCGATCCGAGAAAAGGAGGGAGCTGCCATCTAGATTAGCTCGAGGATTTAAAAGGTTGAGGTATTTACAAGAGTATTCGTAGTGTAAAGGTCCAAATGCTGAGCGTACCAAATCCCCGCTCACATGGCTTAGTGTCTGGGTCGGGTCCTGTGCGAGCATGCTGTCAAAGTGCCCTGCTTACCTGAGAACCCCTTCCACTGGGTGGATTGAAGTGGCAACCTGCCCTGGGATAGGGATCATGGCACACCCTCTAGGCTGTGTGTGTGTGTGTGTGTGTGTGTGTGTGTGTGTGTGAGAGAGAGAGAGAGAGAGAGAGAGAGAGAGAGAGACCTTGATTTAGAGACCTAAAAACAAGCCTCATTTGGAGAGACCTCAGCAATAAAAGTCACACACAGAGTCCAACTGGAAAAGCTAGAAAGGCAGCCAGCCATTGGACTCCCCTTCCCTGGCCTCCTTTGCCTTCCTCTGCCCTCCCCCACCAGTTCCAGGCAGGCCCCTTGGTCCCCGCAGCCTTTCTGTCACACACAATTCATCAACCCACGGCTTATCCTGGAAAACGTTAAAAGAGGGGGAAATAGGGGACCATGTTGACTTAATTTCTGAGCTCAGAAGACTGTCTTACTATCAATTTCGCAAGCTTAGGCTGGGGTGGGACTTGATTACCAAAGTTGTTGTTAACCAACTAGTTGATGGAATTTTTCTCTGATTTCCCAAAGAGAAAGGAGAGGGTAGAAATTGGACCCCAAGGAAAGATTTCATATTTGCTGGATTTTCATTCACTTTTGAAACTGAGACAATACCGCCACTCTATCTGATGCAGGAGCAGATGGGGCCCACAGCAGCTTTTCTCTCTTCCCCCTCTCTTCCTCCCTCCCCACCCTCCAGGAAAAAGCAGGTGAAAAGGGGAAGAACATTAACTGTTATAGGCCGAGTCTCTTTCCTGGACACGACACGAACACATGCCTCGTTAGTTTACCATTGGGGGTATTAAGCAAGGACTCTTTTGATTGGCATTCTTGGACTGATAAACAAAATCAGGAGGCCCCTCAGAAGAAAATGTCCTAATTCTGTTTTTTGGGCTTTTTGGAGTGGGTGTGTGGGTGTGTGGGTGGTGCGGGGGAGGAGGGGGGCTTATTTTTGTTTTTCCAAGGAGGAAAGAAACATAACTAAGGTTGTGGGGATGAGGCAAGTCTCATTTCCCAATGACAAATCTGAAAATCACTGGCTTTCCTGAAGATGTAAGTCCCTTCCCTTATCCAGCAGCTTTGGAGCTGCAGCCCTCAGTTTGTTCTTGAAGAGCAGAAGTGGATAGGCAATACTCAGAAACTAAAGCACAAGCTTTTCCAAACCTACTGGGAAACTGATGGATGGCTCTCCCAAGTGTACCTTTGACAGCCGGAAGGAGGAACAGTCCTCTTCCTAAGGAACACCAGTCATCTTTAAGCAAAGCAGTTAGAAGCAGTTAGAGAAGCAGCGTGGCTCATTGGAAAGAACACGGGCTTTGGAGTCAGGGCTCATGAGTTCGAATCCCAGCTCTGCCACTTGTCAGCTGTGTGACTGTGGGCAAGTCACTTAACTTCTCTGTGCCTCAGTTCCCTCATCTGTAAAATGGGGATTAAGACTGTGAGCCCCACGTGGGACAACCTGATTCCTCTGTGTCTACCCCAGCGCTTAGAACAGTGCTCGGCACATAGTAAGCGCTTAACAAATACCAACATTATTATTATTATTAAGTACCCAGAAACATCATCTGACGTTCAGGAGAAGAATTGCCTTGGGAAGCTTTATCAAGTCCTGAAATCAGCAGGATGAGAAGGCTCCTGCTGTAGGAAATAAGCAAGAGAAAACAGCTGCGCCCAGATTTTCCGGGGCCGGAAGCCTCCAAGCCTACCCTAACGCTGTTCCAGAAGAGGGCAAAGATTCCTGAGCATTTCCCGGGTTGGGATCCCAGGAACCTGCCTTTACCCCAGGAACCGCAATAGAGCAGTGTGGATCAGCCTCCCTCCATCCTGACCTCCAATCCTGCAGTACTGGATCTCTGCTCTTCTGGAAGATTTTTTGGGCATGAGGAAGGGGTAACATTTTGGGAAGACCAGCTCCCATTTCGTATGTGTCTGTGTTCATGACTCCCTTGTTGGTTTCCTAAATTCCCTGTTTAAATCTGGATTGTAGTTGAGTTGAGCCACCTCCTCCTCCTTAATCACATAGTCAATCTGTAGTCTTTAAGGAGCACTTACTGTATGCAGAGCACCAGACTAAGTGCTCTCCTGGAGAGACAGTGTTGTCTGGGGAGAGCTAGTGTATGGTAATGGTGAGGAGCAGCAGAGACTGTGCCTGGGATGAAGAGAAGCTCTCCCTCCTAGCTTCCCTCGCTGATTTCCTACTACAGTCCAGTCTGCACACTATGCTCCTCGAATGCCAGCCTGCTCACTGTGCCTCAGTCTTGTCTATCTCGCTGCCAATCCCTTGCCCATGCCCTCCCTCTGGCGTGGAACTCCTTCCCCTTACAGCTTGCCACTCTTCCCCACCCTCAAAAACCTTCTAAAACCACATCTCCTCCAAGAACCCTTCTCCGACTAAACCCTCATTTTCCTACTCCTTCTCCCTTCTGTGTCACCTATGCACTTGGATCTAAACCCTTTAAGCACTTGATATTCCGCCATCGTCAGCCCCGCAGCACTTATGTACACAGCCATAATTTAATGCCTGCCTCCCTGCAGCTTGTGTGGTATTTATTTAATGCTTACTATGTGTCAAGAACTGCTCTAAGCACTAGGTAGATGCAAGTTAATCCCTGACTATACTCCTCATGGTCAGGAAACGCATGTCTCAACTGTTGTACTGTACTCTGCATGCAGGAAATGCTCGCTAAATCCTACTGGTTGTGTGGGAGAACTGATTGAATGCTTTGAAGCTGAGCGGCCTATTTCCAGGACTTTGAAGCCAAGGAGAGGCCCTCAGTTTCCCCCTTGTCAAAGAGAAAAGCCATCATGTCAGTACCACCTGATGGCAGTGTGGCTAGCGCCTTGGATTCCTTAAGTACTTTTCCTCCAAAGAAACCCAAACCCTTTCACCTCGAATCTCACTGTGTCCTTGCCCACCTCTGGAGGGCCAGGAAGAACAGTGCTGATTATTCAGATGGGGACTCAGGGTCCCAGAGACAGAAAGTCACTTTCCCAAGCCCACCCAGTTAGCAATTTTCAGCTACATCGTTGTGGGGGCCTTTGGCTGGCCCAGGATCGGACTTCTTTTCAGGTTGTAAGGATTTCTGCAGCTGTCTTGTTAAGTTGGGTGGCTCCCTCATCCCTACTTTGCGCAACACATTTTCTAGCCAAGTTATAAAGGCCAGAGGCTTCAGCAAAGGGCCACTTCACCTCTCTTCCAATCGGAAGGCTCTTCCTCTTGCTGACCCTATGCCAGAGTACTCCATTTGGTCAGGTTTCCATCCCTGAGAGATGGAGGTATGAAAACCTGGCCAAAAGCAGGAAAAGCCAATTTTGATATCAAACGAAGAAGAATGAAGTGTTTCTGTGGGTTTGAAGTGTTCTGAAGCGGAATTTGGGTATAGGGCCGAGGTAGGGCCTGGATCTGGGAAAGAAGGATGTGTGGAGGGCCAGGCTCAGGGCTGAGCTAGCCCAGGGGTTAGGTGAGGTGAGCCTGCTTGAAGCCTGAGAACAGTTTGGCAGCTGGGAGAGTGTGCGGGTGTTCCTTGTGCCTTGGAAGACTGGGCGGGCTTTGACTGCTGAAGGGTTCGACCGGTTTTCTAAATGGGGGAGATTTTCGATTGTTGGGTTAAGTTGCAAGGGTTACGTTTTAGGGGGCAAGTGGAAGAAGGGTTGAAGCAGCCCTTTTGTCTGACTGATAAAGTGGCCTGGGTTTGTGCCACGGCTGAAGCAGGAGACACAATATTTCCCAGCCCCAGGGAGAACCGGGGATTCTGTTTTGGCTTTTATACTTATTTCCTTGTGTAGGCACACATTGGCACCCAAATCACGCCACTTCCTGCTGAGACTTTCATAGAACCAACTCTGATTGGGGGGTCCAGGTGGGCTCTGGCACCCCCAGAATCCCAAGAAAGGGGAAATGAGGGAAGACGTTGAGTTGCAGAAAGGGTTGGGGTTTTGGGACTATTACATTTGATTTTCTGCCCTGAGTTGGCCCGGCCTTTTCTACCTGCCCACTGGCTCCTTATCTTTTTGTTTCTCCACGTTTGCATTTAATTCCCTCCTAGACCAAAGCAGAACTTGTACAGTAGCTTAGTGGCGGAAGTGTTTTTCTAAAACAAGCACAGGAAGTCGCTTAATGCGGTGGGGAGGGGAATGAGGGAAACTTTATTCTCTCAAAACAATCTCAGAAAACTGGAGTTTTCCCAATGTAAAAGGATCAAATACCCTCTTTCCCTCCGCTGAGCGGCTGTTATACAATTAGGGCATCGATCCCAGAGCCCCTCCGGAGGTCTCTGCCAAGGTCTCCCTTCCCCCCGCCCCTGACTTCCCGGCGTGTCCAACTATGGTTATATAATCGCCCTCTCAGCCCCACAGGGATTTCCAGACCAAGTGGCTGTGATGTCACAAATAGAATGGCGTTTTCATCTCATAAAACTCAAAACCAACCAAACCAGCAAAGGGCAGCTGAATATAATGGTGCAAATGGGGAGGAATTTGAAGTCTCCCCATAGAATGAGGGAGAGGGTAACATTTAGACCTCTGAGTATCTAGGAGAAAGAAGGAAAAAAGGTATAGGAGCAGAAGAGGAGGAGGACCCAAGAAGAAGCCTCTAGATGTCAAGAACCAGAAAGCAGGTTGGATGTGTGGAGGTTGGAGTGGGAGGCAAGGCCAGATCAGGAGAAAGGCGGACATCCTCCTCACTCAATTGAATTGTATTTATTGAGCACCTACGGGGTGCAGAGCACTGTACTAAGCATTTGGGAGATTACAGTCCAACAGAGTTGGTAGACATGTTCCCTGCCCATGATGAGCTTACAGTCTAGAGGGGGAAACTGAAAGCTGGCTAGTGGCGCTATGACCGTTGAGACTTTCTCCCAGTGGAGAGGGAAGTGTATCCATCCCCAGAGCCTCCTTTCTCAACCTCAGCCACGGGGGCCGGGGAGCCGAGTCTCGGGAGCCCATGTTGGAAGCCCTCTGCAGGAAACATCCATCGGGCGTAGGGTGGGGACGTCACCTGCCTTCTCTCTTTTCTCTGCAGTTCATCCGTCTCAGGAACCAGGCTGGTTGGAAGGAACCCTGAACGGAAAGACAGGACTGATCCCTCAAAACTACGTGGAGTTCCTTTAACTCTGGGCCCCGGGAAGATCCCACCCGAGCTTTACATGGTATCCATGACAACTGCTGATCAGTGTTGTAGATTATTGCTTTTCGCCACTGGGAAATGCAAGGCGAAGTACTGTCCAACTACCTGTTGAAATGAATGTTTCTGTGATTTCTGGTGTTACCTGTCTCCATTAAGTCATCTCTGGTGGTGGATGACGAGGTTGCAGGAGTGAGTGGGGAGCAGATTTGTAACTGGCCGGGGAGGCGTTGGTAGCGCCTGCGTTTCGGCAATGCTGGGGAAAAACGGGCAGTCTTTTTCTCATCACCACATTGGGCAGAGCAGCCTGGATCTCAGCTCGGAGCCATTAGAGGGCCCTTCGGGGCGAGGGTGGGGCCAGGGTTGAGAGGGCGCCCTGAAGAGCTAGCTCCCCAAAGGACCTAGGGCCGAGTCCGGTTTTCCAGCAGGGACCTCTCTCTAGCGGCAGCCCTGTCTTTTGCTTTGTTTACAGCATACCTTTCCCACTCTGTACAACTCCAGCCTGCTTCCCAGACAAGGATTTTGCCTGATTGCCTCTCAGGGGTGACAAAGGGTTAAGGCATTGTTTACATAATATCAAACCACTGACCATCTCTGCGGCACCTTTTTGCCCATCCTCAGCAGATTTCCGACCACTCCTCCCGCACGCGGGCACTCACAGCAGAGACCTCTCTGCTGCCGCTGTGGCCGAGGGCCTCCATCACCTGGTAACCACAGCAACCTGGCCTGCTACAAAAGAAAACAACAGAAAAAAACGCACTCTCTCTCCATGTACCTGGTTTCCCCCTCCCCCCCCCCCCATTCTGGTTCGAGTCTGTTTCCTAATCGCCAAAACAGCCAAGGAGCAGGCGATGGGGAGCCAGAGGAAGAGGAGGGGCCTGAAATCTGAAGGGCCTCCACAGGTCGTGAGAGCAGCAGAGAGGCTCTCTACCCTCTGCTCTTGGGCATTGCCAATAGGAAAATATATCTGGAGCAAGCCTTTTTACCGTTTGAGAATGTATTGCTGCCAGAAAAAACGTCTGCGCTTCTGGTGGCGTTTTTTTTTTTCTCCCCTGCTGGGAAGATGTCACTTTTGTTAGATAACAAGCACACCTGGCTGCTTCTCATTGCATCCTGTCTTCCTGCCTCCTCCTCCTCCTTCCCTGCAGACCCCTCTCAACTTGCCCTCCACTGTCCCCACTGTAGAAGAAGAGCCCTCCACAGCCTGGTGTCCAAACCTGCAACAGTGTCCTCAGCCGTTGCAGGTCAGGGTTGGCACTGCCCTGCGGGCCCCTTCAGAGGGTCACGCGGTGCCTGGGCCAAGCCACTCAGACCAAGGAAGTTCCCACAGTGAGGCCAGTTGGAATTCTGAAATCACCAAGGGCGGAGGCCTGGAGGCTACCCCGCAAACCTTTGGATTCAGGACTCTGGACCCCTGGGGGAGGAAGGGCTTCCTTTTTACCCCCTTCTTGCCCTAGAAGGACTTGAGGATGTGGAATCCCAGCTCCCCCCCCATTGCAGGGACATCTGGGGATCTTCCCTTCTGCCATCCCAGGTGCCCAGGGATCTTTTTGAGGGAATTAACATTTTATAGATACGCATATATATATATGAAAGAGTTGTTGAATTTCCATACACTTCTTTAATGAAGAATTAACATGTAAATAATAGGCAAATCTGAAATGCTATGCGGTAAAGTTTTATATTTGATACTTTTTAGCTAGGCTGGAGTGAGCTAGCTGCTCAACTCCTATACAGCTTGCTCGGTGAGAGAGAGTGCGGGTGCAAGATGGGTGAGAGAGCGAGTGAGAGGCAGAAGGTAAGCACTGAATGGCTTAGAGGTCCCATCTCACTCTTCTCCCACCTCTCCTCCACGTCCTTACCTGGTGGAAGGGGGTTCTCCCTTTTATTGTTAAAGCACTTCTAGGGCCCCGGTGGTGGAAGAGGGAGGAGGCACTCGGGCCGATGGGATGTTAAAAGAATGAACACAATTGGTCAGTTTGTAAGTCTGGGGACTGAGAATGGGATAGCACCAGGGTGGGTGTTGGCCTGGAGTCTTTAGTTATTTTCATTCTTGCAGTGTTTCTCCCCACTGCATCCTGGGATCGGGCCTGGCCCCGTTCCCTCCTCTTCCCTCTGCAGTCCTGAAACTTCCATTCCACCCAAAGAGAATTCCCCCTCAGAACCTGGGACCTGATTGCCTAGGATTTTATAGGATTAGGAACTATGGATCCCAGTCATCTTTTACCTCTGGAAACTGTGAAGGCCGTAACTTGGGATCTTGGAATCTTACCTGTCCCTCTTTCTCTCCACACCCCACCTCTCACTCTGTCCGGTCTCCTTCCCACGTCCCCCACCTCCTGCACCCAGCCTGTTGAGCCCCGAGTACCCAGAAGTAGGGGTGGTTCGCCACAGACCCCCTTTTCCTGAGAGCCATTAGTCCTGTGGGCGATTTAACTGCAGGGCAGGGTGCGAAGGGAAAGAATGGTTCTCGTAGTGCCCGATTTTCCATGCTATTTTGCTAATTCTTCAGTCCCACAGTCGTGGTCTCTCAGAGCCTTAGGAAGTCACTGCTGCAGCAGAGGGCAAGACTTCTGAGTAAGAGAAGGACCAAGAGCTGCAGGAGAGGGGTAAGCAGTCACCGAGGATGACAAGGTGGGTGTCCCCGGGCTCTCGGAGAAGGACCGAGGAATTCCAGAGCCTGCCCACCCAGGGAAGTGGCAAGGTGTGCCATCTAGGAATGCCCACCCAGGGGTAGATTCTGGGACTTAAATGAATCGGAAAAAGACTTGTACGCTCAAAGTTTGCCATCGCAGGGTTGAACCAGTAGCCCTGGGAACAGCTCTGCTGTATTCAGCCTCCTAATGACCCTGTCCTACCTCCCACTAAAGTCAGCACACTAGAGTTGACCAAATTTCCCTCTCTTTTTTAGTGTTTGAGTGAGATTGGCATCTACCCAGGCCTTTCAGGGTGGGAGGGGGCTGAGCTACCTGGAGAGCTTAGCTTCCTGGAGACTGTCATCAGTCCCTCAGGGAGGTTGGGCTTAGACTTTTTTCAGTTTGGGCTCATCTAAAGAACTTCCAAAAGGGTGATGATGGGGCAGTTTGAAAGCTAAGCACCTTTCAGGCTTGTTGAGGATTGAGCCGTGATGAGGGGAGACCCCTAAGCCCTGCCTCTGCCACCACGTCCAAGGGTCTTCCTCGTGGATTGGGACGATGCGTCTTTTTCCCCAAGGAAAGAACGTTGCTCAGTGTCTTTACCACATGCCAGGGAATGGGAGAAGCCCAGTAACTTCTTAAATCAGGGTGTCTGTTAGTGGAGAGATCATTCATTCACAAAGATGATTCAGCTATTATTTCAGGGCCCAGGAGAACAGGGTTTGGAACATTCACCCTCCTAGTTTATGTTGAGGAAGGTGGCACTCTGCTCTGCTGTACTTTCTGGGAATTTATCCCTTGGGTTGCCACGCTTCATCATTCATCCCTGGGAGTTTTAACTGTCCGTGACCACCGTTGGCACTGAACTTTTTCAGCCCCACAGGGAAGACCCAAAGCCATTATTCCTCAGGCAGTCAAATGCTGGGGATCCTAGGCACACACACCGAGAGCATCTCCACAGCCTGTGGGACCAACAGATCAGGCAGATGTAGACATGTGGCCTATGTACATGTGTGAGTGTGGGTGGTGTGTGTGTGTGTGTGTTTGTACATTAAGTATAGGTGCTCACATGAACACGGACATTCTTGAGTCTGCCGTTGTCTAGCCATTATAGAGTTTGAGATTTGTGGGGGAAGAATTTAAGGAAGGAGAGGGGCAGTTGAGTAGCTATAAAAATGATTGACGGTGTAAATTAAGTGCCATTTTAAACGCTTTGTTCTTATTTATCGATATTTGCTCTCTGCAGCCGAGTTCTCTGTCACCTTATTAAAAGCCGTGTTCCGAAACACCCACTAGCCGTGCTTAGCGTCTAAGGCTAAGTGACCAGATTCAAAGAGCTGTCGATATTTTCTCGGCAAAATACATGCATGTTTAATTCCTAATTTAGGCTACTTCTGAATGTGTTTTAAAGTGCTGTGCGGTATAATAAATATTAATAAAGTACTTACAAATGGCACCTTAATGTTCAAAATTTCACGATATATTGCACTATTTTAAATTTCAACCCAGTATTTGGTCTTGACTGGTGTGTAGATTCTGATTCAGTAATTCAAGTATAATCTGTGGATAGGGTGTAATTGTTGTTTTTCCAGGTTCAAGCAAAAACAGTTTTGCCAAGTTTGGGCCTTTTTTAAGTGTGCTATTGCTTTATCCAGCAGCATTTACAAAAACTTTGCGATTTTTGTCCAAGCGGCCTTGAAACCTTTGCTTCTGTTCTTTGGTTTGGTTTGTGTGACAATCCAGTGAAATGAGTGGAAGTATGATTTTTGAATTAAATGAATTTTCCATTTGGTGGTAAGCCTGTTTCTTGGAGTGGGATCCTTCAAAAGTTTCTGCCTATGCAACGTTTTACCTCTGGGCACCTCCAAGAAGCTCTGCTCTGCCTTGGTCCTGTGGGGTTCCGGGTCCTCCAGGCACAGTTGTTATTTCTGGCTCTCCTTCCTGGTCTTCAGTGGTCCCCTGTCAAATTCAGGGGAGGATGGGGCTCATAAACCTGGGCGGCACTGGCAGGATGGATTCTTGTGGCATTTTTTGTTCGAATGCAGTTGTCCTTTTTCACTGAACATTGAGCATAGTTTGGAGAACTGGAGAATGAATGAATGCTGAATACATCCGCACCTCACCTCCTCCCACTCGTGGCAAGAGAGAAAACTTGCACCGGTTCCCAGGGTGATTTTTAGGGGTCGATGTCAGCAGTTTGGGAGCCCCAGGGGAGCCTGCACTTCATGGGGGGTGAGAAGCAGTTAGGGCTGCTGAAAGTGTGGAAATACCTGGCACTTTGGGAATTCCCCTCTTTGCCTAGTCCCTGCCCCAGAGTGAGGCAGGAGACTCTGCATATTGGGAGAGGGGAGGGAGAGGTGTTTCAGCCTTGCCCAGGCTCTGTCTGGGGAGGGTGCCATCTCAGGAGCGAAAATCCCCAAGTGGTAGATCATGCCATTTTTTATAATTAATAATAATAATAGTGATGATGATGGTGGTATTTAAGGGCTTACTATGTGCCAAGCACTGTTCTAAGCACTGGGGTTGATACAAGGTAATCAGGTTGTCCCACGTGGGGTTCACAGTCTTAATCCCCATTTTACAGATGAGGGAATTGAGGCACAGAGAAGTCACACAGCTGACAAGTGGCGGAGCTGGGATTAGAACCCACAACCTCTGACTCCCAAACCCATGCTCTTTTTACTAAGCCAAACTATTTCTCAGTCATCCTCCCCGTCCTGCCCGGCATCACAAAATGCCAACTTGATCAGGCCCCGGAGGCTTTTGGGCCCATAAGTGTGTGTCCTCTCACACCACCCTAGTACAGTGCCTGGCACGTAGTAAGCCCTTAACAAATCCCATAATTATGATTATTATTGTAAATCACAGCCCTGATGGAGAATCCCGACCTTTGTGACCGAGGGTTCTCCTTGTTCCCCAAATGGACTCTGGCATTTCCCTGGCCAGTGTCGAGTTCTTGGCTTTCTGTTATTTGACTTTGGAAATCATTTTGCACAGAGAAAACAGGTTTGCATTTTAATTTCCCCTTGAAGGGGCAGCCCAGAGATAAGCCAGGACTAAGCCTAATTCTGTGATCCTGTAGGGTGCCCTGCATTCTGTTGGTACACTCTGTGAAGAATAAGAGCACTGAGGTTTCGGGTGCATTGCAGGACCCTGGGACTTTGGTGAAATAGGCAGGAGGGATCGGGAGATGTTTTTGCTCCACTTCTGAGCACGATTGCCCTATTGGGAACAAAATAATAGCTTGTAAATATTTGATTTATTTTTAGATACATAACTCTCTAATCCCATTCTCCCTATATCTTCTCTACCTAAATGCCTAAATCTCACTGTTGTGTCCTGTCTATACCAATTCTAAACTAGTGTGAAGCAGGGAATGATGCTGCCCCTGAGGAAAAGGTGTAGAGTGGAATCATTCAGTGGTATGTATTGAGTGCTTACTATGTACAGAGCACTGTACTAAGCACTTGGGTGAGTACAAGAAAATTAGACACATTCCCTTCCCATAATGATCTTTCAGCATAGGATTTTTGCCAGTATCTCCCATTTGGCCATTTGACCGAGGGAGCCAGAGACTGGTCAGTCAGCCAGTTGTTTTTATTGAGCACTTACTGTGTGCAGAGCACTGTACTGAGCGCTTGGGAAAGCACAATATAACAGAGACATTCCCTGCCCAGAATGAGCTTACAGTCTAAAGGGGGAGACAGACATTAGTATAAATAAATAAATTATAGATATGTGCATAAGTTCTCCTCTCAGGATTGTACCTGGAGAGTTTCCAGTACTCTACCAGTCTTGACTACAGGAGGGAGAGTCAAGCAGAGGCCTATCCATTCCATTCCATTCCTAGCTTGGGCAGTGGCTAGTGAGTGGAAGGCCATCTGCTACAAGTCAAAACTCACCTGTGCTGGGCGGCAGCGGCATGGAAGAGAGTCAAGGGCGGAGACTCAAATTTACTGTGTGGAAGAAGGCAATGGTAAACCACTTCTGTTATTTTTACTAAGAAAACTCATGGATACACTTCCAGACGATTGCATATGGAGGTAGAGTGTTCTGGGAGAGATGCATTCATTAAGTCTCTATGGGTCAGAGATGACTTGACAGCATTAGACAAGATGTACGTAAGTGCTGTGGGCCTGGGAGGGCAAGTTTTGGTTCATGTAGATATTCCCTGTCCACAACGAGTTCACAGTCTAGAGTAGGGGAGACAGATATCGATGCAAATAAAGCTACAGACTTATACGTAAGTGCTGTGGGGCTGGGGGTGGGGGGAAGAGTAAAGGGAGCAAGTCAGGGCAACGCAGAAGGGAGTGGGAGAGGAGGAAAAGTGGGGCTTAGCCTGGGAAGGCCTCTTGGAGGAGATGTGCCTTAATTAAGGCTTTGCGGGGCAGGGAGTGGGGAGAGTAAATGTCTGTGGATGTGAGGAGAGAGGCTGTTCCAGGCTAGATCAGGACGTGGGCAGGACATGCTCTGTTTCTAAATTGAGAAATCCTATTTCCATCCATGACTGTGTTGAATTCAACCACAAGCTCCTAGTACAGTGCTTTGCACAGAGTAAGCACTCAATAAATACAATTGAATGACCCACAAAACCAGCCCGCAAGCGCCCCTTCAGGGTGACTTAGAGACCAGTACGAAGATTTTCAGATTTTTGTGCTCTCTAAATGGCTTACTATTGGAAAAAAAAGTGTAATTTTTAAAAATATATATATAATTTTGGGGAAATCACCCTGTCTTTCCCCATTGACTCAGAATTGCCCCATCAGTTTGCCTTCCGCACTTTTACTGCCTGACTTTTTTCTTCCAGCTCTGCCTAGTAAGAGAAAGTGCTTCCCTCCTTCCAAGACCAAGACCTGGTCTTTGGAAGAACGAACCCAACTGGTGTCTCCACTGGACCACTGTAGGTTGCCCTCTTATCTGGGGCCTCCTGTCAAGTCACAGACTTTCACCAGAAACTAAACACCCCACCGCCTTGGCCCCGCCCTGCCCTTCCCAAGCCCCTATCCCCATCCCCCAAGCTTTCATTTAACCCTTCTCCTGGTACCTCCATTGCTCCCTGCTGTCCAACACACCCCTCTAATCCTCTGGCCCCCTCCCTGCACATCCCACCCCCATATCCCTACCTGCGAGGGAGCAAGCGTATGGACAGACCATCTTGTCTGTCGGCCTAGGTAAGAAATCACCCAGGCTGGGTGTGGACAACAGGCCATACCCTCCCCAGATTGATCAAGCAAGGGCTAGGACTGCATGGATGGTGGCTGGAAGATAGGAAGCTTTCTGGACCCTCCGCGATCGACTCTTTCACATCCTCCCTGATGTCCCAGGTAAGATCACGGCACGCAACCTAAGCTTGATCGAAAAGGAGCTGCCCCTCCCCGTGATTGACTGAGGAAATAGCAACAGCAGCTCTAAATGCAGGAAATTTTTCCTCAAACCTTAAAATGCAAATTGACCATCTCCGGGTCACATCTGTGGCCTGTCCAGGCCAGGGTTCACTTCTGATGCTGGCACCTGAGGGCCCCTTTTTTTTTAATGGTATTTGTTAAGCACATATTATAATCCAGGCATTGTACTAAATGCTAGGGTAAATTGCAAGTTAATCAGTTTGGGCACAGTCCCTATCCCACATGAGGTAGTCTTACTCCCCATTTTACAGATGAGTGAACTGAGGCCTAGAGAAGTTAAGTGACTTCACACAAATCACCCACGGTCACAAGCAGACAAATGGCAGAGTCGGGATTAGAACCCATGTCCTTCTGACTCCCAGGTCCGTGCACTGTCCACTAGGCCACACTCTTCCAGACCTTTGGAGGACTAGCATGTTGGCTGCCCTAGTGTTTATGGGTAGGGAGATTAGGGACATACCTTCTCCACTTTACCCTCTCTGGTAGCTCTCATGGGCCTTTCATTCCTAGACCTACCCATGTCCTTCTGGCCCACGTTCCTGTTTCCCGCTTGCAGTAATGTGGGGAATTAGCCTACCTGCCATCCATGTCTCTCCCCTTTGTCTCTTGGAAATGTTTAGGTCATCTTCCGTACGGTGATCGCTAGATCGGGGCACATCCTGTCTGGAGAACAGCCTGGGAGATCTTAGCATTGGCCTGCAGCATCGTGGGCTGAAGCTGAAGGGGAGGGTCATTTGGAGCAACCCTGTCAAGGGGTACATAGGGAGGCTGCCCGCAGAATATGGGCTTCCCAGAAAGAATCGCGGGGTGCGGTTGTGGGGATATTCACGACCGGCCTCAGTGGGTCCACTGGCCACTCTGTCTACCGGGCCCGTCAGTCTCTCCCAGGCGTGGGGTAACACCATGAGGAGTTTGGATAAATTTTCTCTTCTTTTTTATGGTATTTGTTAAGCACTTACCGTGTCCCAGGTACTGTTTTAAGCACTGGGGTAGATACAAGGTTGTCACATTGGATATAGTCCCTGGTCCACATGGGGCTCCCAGTTTTAATCCCTATTTTATGGAAGAAGTAAGTGAGGCACAGAGAAGTAAAGTGACTTGCCCAAGGTTACAGAGCAGACAAGTGGCAGTGCCTGGGATTAGAACCCAGGTCCTTCTGACTCCCAGGCCTGTGCTCTAACCACTAAGCACTGCTGCTTCTCTCCTGCACTTTCTCCCTCTTTCCTCCCATTTTCTCTCATCGGTAGCTTCCCCTCCCACCCCTCGGTCCCGGTCCGCTGCCCACCACCATCACCACCTGGTTCGATGGCCGTTGGTCTGTTTTCATACCGGACAGGCTGGTTTTCTGCTGCTTCATCCGTCTCTCAGCCTTTCCAATAGGGTACCGGACTCCTTCATGTGTGAGATTGTATTCTGCGGCTCGGAAGGGGCCCGCATGTTCAGAGGGACTCCGGAGAGGGACGTGGTGGCTCAGAAAGTACTACTGAAGCTAGGGCCCTCCTCTGGGGAAGCGCTCCGGCCCTGAGAGAACTTCCACGGAACATTGGGTCTGCCCTCTTTTGGGTCTGTCGCACGCATTTGGGTGTCTGCTATCTGTGAGGACCTTCATCACCCACCCTTCTGCCCTTGGAGGGGAACTAGTTCAAAGCCTAGGGAAGGGCTTTGAACTAGAGAAGTGGCATGGCCTAGTGTGGCTAAGCGTGAAGCTGCCTGGCTCAGTGGAAAGAGCCCAGGCTTGGGAGTCAGTGATCGTGGGTTCAAATCCCATCTCTGCCACTTGTCAACTGTGTGACTGTGGGCAAGTCATTTCACTTCTCTGGGCCTCAGTTCCCTCATCTGTAAATGGGGATGAAGACTGTGAGCCTCACGTGGGACAACCTGATTACCCTGTATCTCCCCCAACGCTTAGAACAGTGCTCTGCACCTAGTAAGTGCTTAACAAATACCAACATTATTATTATTAGTGGACAGAGCATGGGCCTGGGAGTCAGAAGGATCTGGGCTCCAGTCCCAGCTCCGTCACTTGTCTGCTGAGTGATCACTTCACTTCTCTGTGCCTCTGTTACCTCATCTGTAAAATGGGGATTAAGACTGTAAACCCCATGTGGGACAGGGGCTGTTTCCAACCTGATTAGCTTGTATCTACCCTAGTGCTTAGAACAGTACCTGGTCCACAATAAGTGTTTAACAAATACCATAAAAAAGGACCTATCCGGGCCTGAGATGTCTTGGATCAGACCAAGGACCTGCAGCTGAGGACAGTGGAGCCCAAATCCTAACGCCCCTGCTCCGCACCTCAATCTGCGATGAGGCCTCCTGTTCTTCTGGACAGCGATAGAGTAAATCTATTTAACAAGAAACGACTCAGTCAGGGCAGGAACCTAGCCAAACTTCAGATTCTGAACCACTCCCCATGAAGAGCAGCTGCGGCAGAGAGCGGGGCAGGGCAGGAAGCTGTATGGGGGTGGTGGGAGGGAGGGACGCAGGGCGTCTTGGAGAATAAATGGACAAAATCACAGCCAGCGTGTTCCCACTTGGTTTGGTTGCTGCTGCTGCTCTCGCTCAGCTCCTGACAGGTCCTCTCCAAGACCGAGTGGGGGAAAGGGTGGAGACACGTGATGAGGAGGGGCACGAGGCCGCTCCAGAGGCATCTGTGAAATCAGAGCACCTGTGGAGGTCGATGCCTGGGGGACTAGCATCCCCATTCCAATTGACCCACTCCACCAGCCTCCATCCACTCGCCGGGCCCAGCCCCAAACCTCGGCCCCAGCCTGTACTCTCCTGGAAACCGATTCCAAGCTCACAGTGCTTCCTTAACGGGAGTCTAAGAGCTGAGCAGTTTCAGCTGAAGAGGGAAAAAGAGGCAGAGAAGGATCGTCTTTCAGCAGCTCAGTGAAGATGATTTCATTCCAAGACAAAACAACTGCAGAAACCCCAGGCTCAGGCAGCGGTCCGACCAGAGTTCCAGCCCAGAGGCCAGCCCAGATTGGTTTGGATGGAGGCAAGAGAAGGCGTGCCTCAGCCTGGCTGATGCCTTTCACGGCCCCGTTCGGCACTGCCGAGGACCCCGCAGGGTCACCGGGACCGGCAGGACCCTCGGGATGATTGTGTCGGATTGGTCAGCGGAGGCGGGTGTAGCCACGGGGAATGTGGGGCTTCTGGCTGGCCTGCAGAGATTGCATGGGACTGGAAACACAGCATCCCTGCTGATGCCGCCCTCCGGCCCACCCCTCTGGCCATTGGTTTGTTATGACCACAGCCAGGAGCTGGTAAATTGGTAAATTGCCAAGAAGCAGCGTGACAGTGGAAAGAGCACGGGCTTGGGAGTCAGATGTCGTGGGTTCAAATCCCGGCTCCGCCACCTGTCAGCTGTGTGACTTCGGTCAAGTCATCTGTAAAACGGGGATTAAGACTGTGAACCCCACATGGGACAACCTGATGACCTTGTATCTACCTCCATGCTTAGAACAGTGCTTGGCACATGGTAAGCGCTTAACAAATACCATCATTACTATCATTATTATTATTATTAGCCTCTGGCCACCTGGCAAAAGGTGGGGCTGGAGTTTGGCCCCAGGAGGGCCCATCCAGGCCAGACTGCAGCTGAGTTTGGGTGTGTTCGGGTCTTTAACACCCTTTACTTTGTTCCTGGATTTCTTGCGAAACTGAAGCTCTTCAGGGTGCTTCATCTCTCCAAAAGATGCAGCTGGAATGTCAGTCGATTGGTGCCAAAATAAGAGGACTTGTTAGCTTCTCCACAAAAGAAAACACTAAAAAGCTGAAGGGTGGGAGTGTCACTGTTTCTGGTAATTGACAGGAGGTTCTGAGGACTGACCTTGGAAGTCGCTTGGCCTAATGGAAAGAATACGGGCTGGGTGTCAGAGACCTGGGATCTAATACTGACTCCACCACTTGTCTGCTTTGTGACCTTGAGCAAGTCACTTAACTTCCTAGTGCCTCAGTTACCTCATCGGTGAAATGGAAATTGAGACGCTGAGTCCTATTTGGGACTGGGACTATGTCCAACCCGATTAGCTTGTATCTACTCCAGCGCATAGTACAGTGCCTGGCCACATAGTAAGCACTAAACGAATACCATAAGTATTATTATGCTCTTGGGGTTGAGTGATCCAGCTGTTCCAGGCAGCCATTGTCTTGAGAGGTCTGAAAGATCATTCAGGCTGAAGTTTGCATTTCGAGACCTCCACTATCTGGATATGTGCAGGTCAAGATTCATTTTGCCTCCCGGGGTTAGGCAGGCAATATGGACAGGCTTGCTTGCTGGTGACATCGGAGAGGCTCTTCCTTCTTTAATTACTAGAATTGTTTACGTATTTAAGTGCTTGCTATGAACCAAGCACAAAGCTAAGCCCTGGGGTCAGCTTGAGATAATCAGATCTGATCACAGATCTGACAGTCGCTAACGGAACTTGCAATCTGTAGCAGAGAGAAGTAGAGCTTATTCCAATTTTACAGATGAGGAAACTGAGGCCCAGAGAGCTTAAATGACTTGCCTATAGTTACATGGCAGGTCAGAGGCGAAGCTGGAATTAGAACCCAGTTCTTCTGACTCTACAATCCTGTGCTTTTTCCACCGGCTACATTGCCTCCTAGGACCGAGCGACTTAACGGAAATTTGAGATTTACTCCAATCGTATTTATTGAGCACTTACTGTTTTCAGAGTACTGTACTAAGTGCTTGAGAGAGTGCATTACAACAGAGTTGGTAGACGTGTCCCATGTCCACAATGAGCTTACAGTCAAGAGGGGGAGATAGACATTAAAAAAAAGTATGGATAGGAACAAAAGTGCTGTGGGGCTGAGGGAGGGGCAAATAATAAGAATAGTAATAATAATTATGGCATTTGTTAAGCGCTTATTAGGTGCCATACAAAAAGGTGGAAATCCACGTGCAGATTGAGATTGCCCCCCATCTGCAGATTCCCCACCCCGTCCCCCACTTTCTACCTCAAGGCTCCTCTCTAGCCTAAATGAGGAAGCTATGAAGCCCACTCTGACCCTGGTTAGGGCCTGCCAAACAGGAGTTTGCTTAGTGCCCTGTCCACTGACCTCCAAGACAGAGTAAACCGTAGACCAGAAGGGATGTTATACAGAGGCTCAGAGACTTCTGAGAGAGGCCTGGAAGGGAAGACCAGGGAGGGCCTGAGTCGAGATGGGCACATGTTGGCAACTTTCGGGGCAATGAATGCGCCGCCCTTCCCCAGCTTCCTATCTCCCTCTTGTATCACTATTTCTCACACAACGAAATCTTTCCCATCAGGCAAGTGGGTGGGCAGAACCCTGGGTCCAGGAGAGAAAGGGGCCCAGAAATGTGGTATTGTCAGAAAACACTACTCTGTGAAAGTGGGAAACCAATCGTCAGGTGGTTTTGGAAACTTGACTCGGAATTTTCAGCTGGAAGGGATAATCAGGAGGCATTTGACCGCCTTGCTGGCCCCAGAGAGAATTTCCCTTAAATCCTCCATGGCATTTGGGGGCCCAGGACATTCTGAAAAAGTCTCTGGATGGGAGGAAACTCAAAACCATGAGAACAGAATCCGAGTGGACAGGTCCAATCTTGCATCTACTATCTTGTATCTACTGCATTGTTTTGCATGGTGCAAAGGAAGTGCTTAATAAATGCCACTGTTATCATTACAGTCCAGTCAACAAGAAAATAAATCAATAGGTGGTATTTATTGAGTGCTGTGTGCAGAGCATTGTACTAAGCACTTGGGAGAGTGCAATATAACAGAATTGGTACATTTTCCCTGTCCGCACCAGTTGAAGTTGAAAATTTCTAAATTTTCAACAGCTAAAGATGTGACAGTTAAACAAGGGGCAGTCTGCAGACTCCTCACCACTTCCGCCACCACTGCCCTCATGGAAAAACTCTTACACTGCCACATAGTGGCTTCTGCTCACCCTTCCCTCTGTTAGAGTGGGGGTCCCCCCAATTAATGGCTGATGAAAGGGTGGGGTGAGGGGAGCCCAACCCTCAGGCTGCCTCCCTTCTCTTCTTCTGACCCCACGTGGCCCCCAGAGCTCAATGCTAGGTTAGCTTCTCGCTCCTGCCAAGGCAGCACATGGCCCAGTGGAAAGGAAAGAGCTAGAAAATGGAATCCAGGGCATCACTCTTTTGGGATAATTACGGGCACCCGCCTTGGAAGGCTAGAAAGCTGTATTAATGTCTTCTTTGATGATTTTGAGCCCTGAATTAGCTCGGAAAGCACATCCGGTTTCTCAAGCGTGGCATCGAGGTCCCCTTCGGCCCTGCTCAACACCGCAGGATCCCCAGCGGTGACGTCCCGGAAGGCAGTCGATGTACTGGTGTTGAAGCACAACACATCACAACAAGGGCATGTGAAGACCAAGGACCACGGTGGGGGTCTTGGGAGGCTGACTTGTGTTCACCATATACCTGGAAGTCAGCCAGAAACCTCAGCATGGCCTAGTGGGTAGAGCACAGGCCTGGGAGTCAGAAGGCCATGGGTTCTAATCCTTGCTCCACCACTTGTTTTTTGTGTGGCCTTGGGCAAGCACTTCACTTCTCTGTGCCTCAGTTACCTCATCTGTTAAATGGGGATTGAGACTGTGGGACAGGGACTGTGTCCCACCCGATTTGCTTATACCCACCCCAGTGTTTAGTACAGTGCCTGGCAGATACTAAGCACTTAACAAATACCACAGTTATTATCTGTGTTCTACCTTCTCTCCCTACAGAGATCCTTCCTATATTCCCACAACTGCCTGCTTTGGAGGGTATCCAAGGGCTTCCACCCTAACCCAGTGGGCCTGGCGGGTACAGACCCTCCTCTGACTCCCTGGCATGCCCGGGTCAGCAGGGGTCTGGAGGCTTTCCAAAGCAACGCTTGGGCCCTGCATTTTCCGAGGAGGAGGGGACATTTTCCGGCAGGAGTCTGGGTCTTCAGTGGCCTGTCTTGAGGAGAGCAGAACAAGCCCGGTTTTCATTTTCCTCTGCCTCTCAGGCCGTCTGGGGCCAGGCCTGTATCGTTTGGGGATGGTCTTTGGACAGGATTTTCTTTGTGGGAAAGATCCATTTTCAACCTACGAGAAGCAGGCAGCGTGGCCTAGTGGATAGAAAATGAGACTGAGAGTCACAAGGAGCTAGGTTCTGATCCCAGCTCCACCGCCTGTCTGCTGTGTGACCTTGGGCAAGTCACTACACTTCTCTGGGCCTCTTATCTGTAAAATAAGGATTTATTCTGAGAGTCCCAGGCAGGACATGGATAGTGTTCAACATGATTAGCTTGTATTGATTCCAGCACTTAATACAGTGCCTGGCACATAATAAGTACTTAACAAATACCATTACCAAAAAACAATTGCCCCAGGGTAAGAATAACCCTCCGCACTAACTCCAACTTTCTGAGGACTGATCTATGCAGCTAAGGATAAGGGGCTTGGAGTTTCACAGCCCTAGTCATTGTCCACCCAGGAACTGTCCACCTAATTGGTCAACAGGGTGTATCTTCAGCTTTTCCATCCATCCCTATCCCTGTCCTCCTCTTACATCACCATTGCCCAACCCAAGCTTTGCCTCCTCTCTCCTTTGCCCACCCGCAACCCCATGTTGACTCTGCCAGCTCAAATTACAAATCCTCAGGAGATGAGGATACAGAAGACCCATTTGCCCATTTTTCGGTTTTAGAGGTACAGCTTGTCTAAGAAGCTTCACACCTCAGCCTGGCACCCTTCAGCTTGTCGTCACCTCAAACGGGCTGTTAATCACACGGAAGCCTAGGTCTTTCTGGAGCCCAAGAGAAGAGACTTCTGGATGGATTCCTTGTCCGGGGTGAACAAAGCTACAGTTTGTGAACTTTTCTTTCACCAAATTGAGCACGTGGTGGAAAATATCCGTGCCTTTGAGAATCTTTCTGAGCAAATGTTCGTTTTGCCCCTCTTATATCTATCTGATCCCTCTTGCCATTGTTCTTCTCCTTAGACTCCTGAGTTGCAGTAGGGAGGAGAGAGCTTCTGGAAATGGGCTGATTCAGCTGGCTAAACTAGGCTTCCTTGAACCTTTTAGTTCAATTAATCAATCAACATGTGCCAAACTCTAGGGAGAGTACAGTAAGGCAGAGTTGGTAGACATGTTACCTTCCCACAGGGAGCCTGTATTCACTGTGGGTTTTCCCGTGGTGACCCAGCAGTGTTTGCTCAAGAACTGCTTTTGATAAGGAAGTCTAGCTTCAAATCATCCACACTCTCACTCTCCTGACCCCAGTGGCCTCAAGAGATGGCCACCAAAGGTTGTCTGTCAGCTGTTCCTGGCAGATTTGGCTCTATGGACCTTTGGTCCCAATGCCAGGGCCCTGCCCAATCTCACCCCCGACCACAACAACCCCCAGCCTGAAATTTCAACCCCCTACTTCCCCCAGGGGATTATTGTGCAAGGGGCTGCAGCCTGGCAATGCCACTAGGGAAGGGGAAGAACCTAAGAAATGAGCAGCCTAGGTGGAAGGAATCACTCAGAGAAGGGTTTTCCTCTGAAGTTCTCAAACCCTTGCTTCAGTTCTCCACTAGCTTTGGCTGTGGACCCAAAAGTCCGGTTTCTGGAGCCACCAGGGCTCTCTAATTGCAGTTCTGCCACTTGTTTGTTGTGTGTGTCCTTGGGCAGGTCACTTCTCTGTGCCTCGGTTACCTCATCTGTAAAATGGGAATTAAGATCGAGAGCCCCTCGTGGGACGGAAATTGTCTCCAACCTGAAGACGGCATAAGTACCACAGCACTTAGTACAGTGCCTGGCACACAGTAAGGACTTGACAAATACCATAAAAAAAATCCCAGGCTGAAGTAGATAGTCCTGTGTCAGCAGGGGAGTGGGAAGGCAGAGTGGATGAACAGGATCCTCAGATGGGTCTTACTGGGGCTGCAGGAATAGCTACTACATTCATTAAGAGCTTAACTTGCATGCCAAGCACTGTGCTAAGCGTTTGGATAGATATCAAGATAGATATCACGCTGCTTGAGAAGCAGCGTGGCTCAGCGGAAAGAGCACGGGCTTGGGAGTCAGAGGTCATGGGTTTGAATTCCGGCTCTGCCACTTGTCAGCTGGGTGACTGCGGGCAAGTCACTTAACTTCTCTGTGCCTCAGTTCCCTCATCTGTAAAATGGGGATTAAGACTGTGAGCCCCACGTGGGACAACCTGATTCCCCTGTGTCTACCCCAGTGCTTAGAACAGTGCTCTGCACATAGTAAGCGCTTAACAAATACCAACATTATTACTTGACTTCTCTGTGCCTCAGTTCCCTCATCTGTAAAATGGGGATTAAGACTGTGAGCTTCATGTGGGACAACCTGATTACCCTGTATCTACCCCAGTGCTTAGAACAGTGCTCTGCACATAGTAAGCGCTTAACAAATACCAACAAATACCAACATTAATATCACTCTCCTCCCCGAGACCAAGGGGCTCCTGGTGGGAGGGCGGGCTGGATGGGGAGGGCTGAGCCAACAAGGTGCCTTTTGGGTCATTTCCTTCATTAGGGATGGTGCCTTTTCTTTCTGGCTTTCCACAGCTTCCGGAGCACGTGGGTGTGAGGAGGGCTTCGAGTGGGAGGCTTGGCTCTCTGGGAACTAAAGGGCTCATCTACCACTTGGATGGTCCAACTCAAGTCTTCAACTGTCACCCAGCAATGCCCACTCCGAATAATAATATTAATGCTCATGCTGGATAGATACCCAATGATAAGATCAGGCACAGGCTCTGCCCCATACGAGGCTGGGAGAGCAAGTACCTTAACCTATTTTACAATTGAAGAAACCGAGGCTCACTAAGTTCACCTAATAGGTCTGTGGTGTTGCTGGGTTGGGCAACGGGATCTAAAGTAACCTTGCCTCTTTTCTGAATTGAAATGTTGGATTTCTGTGTTGCAGGAGCTTACAGTGGGCCTGGGAGAGATAGAATGTGAAATCACAGCCTTCTGGGACACCTGCTCTGCTTTGCCATTCCTTTTTGGAGAAAGGGGTCTCTTGGGCAAGGAATCCTCCTCCCTCCTCATTCCATGCCCCTTCTCTCTTAGCAGCAGCCCCCCGTCAAAAGGTCATGAGAAGCAGTCAGAAGGACCTGTATTCTCATTTTAGCCCAGCCACTTGTCTGCTGTATGACTTTGGGCAAACCACTTAATAATAATTAATAATTATGGACTTTATTAAGAGTTTACTATATGCCAAACATTGTTTTATGAGCTGGGGTAGTTACAAGTTTATCAGATTGGACAGTTCCTGTCCCACATGAGGCTCACACTCTTAATCCCCATTTTAGAGATGCAGTTACTGAGGCCCAGAGATGTTAACTTCTCTTAATGTCTCTGGGCCTCAGTTGCCTCATCTGTAAAATGGGGATTAAGACTGTGAATCCCCAGGTGAGAGAGGGACTGTGTCCAACCTGATTATCTTGTATCTATCTTAGTGCTTAGTACTGTGCCTGGCACATAGTAATCACTCAGCAGATACCATTTAAAAAATAAAAAAGGCTGGGCAAAGCGACAGGCAGCATCAATCCCCCAGCCAAAGAGCTTGGGGACCATACAGCCATTCATTGCGAGGCTGGGCTGGGACCACTGCAGCTTCTGGTTAGCAATAATAATAATAATTATGGCATTTGTAAGCGCTTACTACGTGTCAGGCACTATACAAAGGGCTGGGGTGAGGATACAAACAAATCGGGTTAGACAGTACCTGTCCCACATGGAGCTCACAGTCTCAATCCCCATTTTATGGATGAGGGAACTGAGGCCCAGAGAAGTGAAGTGATTTGCCAAGGTCACACAGCAGACAAGTGGCGGAGCAGGTATTAGAACCATGACCTTCTGACTTGTAGGCCCGTGCTCTACCCACCATGCCAGGCTGCTTCGTTGAAACTTTCCCGCGATTGTTCTGACCGTGGAGCAGCCCGTCATATTCTTGGATGACCCTGTTGATGACTAGGTCCTGTCCACGCCAGCCAGTGTGCCCAAACAGACCCATGTGGCACCAACACATGCCTTCCTATGTGGACTCCAGGTAAGCAGAGGTCGTTGAGCTCTTTGTGTACAGGAGTGTGTCTGTTTGTTCTCCCAAGTGCTTAGTACAGTGCTTTGCACACAGTAAGTGCTCAATAAATACGGTTGAATGAACCGTATGAGTGGGTTTGTCCCACCTCAGGACTGCCATATTATGTCCCGGTCTTCACAAAGTCTGCACTCTAGGAGAGCAGTCTCTGTCCTGGGTTCTGCCCTCCAGGCTGGTCTATCTGTCTGCAGGGTTCTCCAGACGGGGCACTGCTGGACCCTGAGCTTAAAGTAGTTATTATATGCACAACTCTGCACTAAGCTTCTAGAAACTTAAGGAATTAGCCCAAGGGGCTCATAGTTTAAGGGAGGAAGGACACAGAGCAAAAGAACAGTATGTAAGAAGCCAAATGCAAAGCAGGTTACAGTTCACTGATAAAAATGTCAAGCTCAAAGAACCTATCAGATAGCTGTAGGGTCACTGTCCTGAGACACAAGCTGCCACAGCCTTCCCAGATTCTTGGGGTCAGAGATGCAGATTTGTGTACAGTCGCCGCTCCAGCTGGTGTGGGGGGGTGCCAGGGAGGAGTGAGAAGGAGGCAGGGGAAGGTTGGCTCGGGAGCAGAGGTTGGTGGCATAGGGCGTTTTCTCTGCATAGTTCCAGGCTTCAAAATAATCTCTTAC
This sequence comes from Ornithorhynchus anatinus, assembly GCF_004115215.2. Taxonomy (NCBI): domain Eukaryota; kingdom Metazoa; phylum Chordata; class Mammalia; order Monotremata; family Ornithorhynchidae; genus Ornithorhynchus; species Ornithorhynchus anatinus. Next base: position 38,797,870 of record NC_041749.1, on the reverse strand, counting down.
TTGAATTTCACAAGTTTCTTTGGTCAGTGAGTGGGACCTTGGGGACTTTGTCCTTACCTACCTGGGAGTGCAGGCCTGACAGCTCTTCATCTCCACACACCAGCTGCTGCTCCTGCTCCTCCCCACCTCCTCCCCTTCCTCCTGTTTCTCCTCCTCTTCCTCTTGCTCTTCCTCTGTCCCCCCCAGGGAGAGGTCACGAGCTCACAGACATTTATGAGGAAGCTCTCTGGATGGGTGACAGGGGGACCAAGCACTTACTGTGTGTACTAAGCACTGTACTAAGCGCTTGGGAGAGTACAACACAACAAAAAATGGACAGATTCCCTGCCCACTATAAGCTTACAGTCTAGAGGGGGAGATGGACATTAATATAAATAAATGACAGATACATACATAAGTGCTATTGGACTGGGGGTTGGGGGATGAATAAAGGGATCAAGTCAGGGTGATGTAGAAGGCAGTAGGAGAACAGGAAAGGGGGACTTAGGGCAGGCCTCTTGGAGGAGTTGTGCCTTCAGTGCACCTTTGAAGGGCGAGAGAGCATTTATCTGTAGGATATGAGGAGGGATGGCGTTCCAGGTCAGATATAGGAAGTAGTATCTGTGAGTTCCAGCTATTCCCCAGCTTTTTTTAACAGAGCCACACTGGACAGCTGGGATTCAGGGGCTGAGGGGAGACCCCCAGAGTTTAGGGCTTCCACTGGAGTTCAAGTAGAGCAGGTAAGGATAATCCCAAGGAAACAGGCCCCCAGTCATGGTGGCAAGCACAGGAATTTGGTGGATGGAATTACCCACAGCTTCCAAAGATTTGGGATGAATCCACGGGCGAGTGGTCATTTCTGGGCCATGGACGCAAAGTTAGGGATTTAAAGTGTTAAATGATCTGCCCCTGATCTTGCAAATGGATGCTCAGAAAGACAACCACCAAGCAACCTGGGCCACTCGGTGTCAGAATCCCGGACCGGGCAGTCTGGGTTTTGACTCAGGAGTTGCTACTTGTCAGACTTTTCTCCGTGAGCTGCCACTCTGGATGTTCAGGTCTGTGGGTCTCTGTCCATCCCCACTTGGATTTATGGTGTTTATAATTATGATAATTGTGGTATTTAAGTACTCACTGGGTGGCAAGTACTGAGCTAAGTGCTGGGTTAGATACAATCAGATCAGAAAAGGTCCCTGCCCCCTAGGGGACTCATAGCCTAAGGGGGAGGGAGAAAAGGTAATGAATCTCCATTTTACTGTGTCACAGAGAAGGCAAGTGACTTGCCCAAGGTCACCCAGCAGGCAGGTGGCAGAGATGGGATAAGAATTTAAGTTTCCTGACTCCCAGACCTGGGCTCTTTACAGTAGGCTAAAGTGCTGCTTCTAGGCACCACCTCCAACCTATCCGAAAATTTTCCTGGGTGGACCAGCTTGCAGCGTGTGCATTTCCATTTGAGTGACATCTCAAACAACCCTCAGATTTCGTTTCTATAGGAACCAAATAAAGGTGGTGGCATCATGAACCCTTGAGGTGCTGGATGGGAAATCAGCCTGATTTCATGTAGCTGATGACAGGTGAGGACCAGGGTGGACAGGCCCAGGAAATAAATAATGATAATAATGATGGTATTTTTTAAGCGCTTACTATGTGCTCGGCACTGCTCTAAACTGCTGGGGTATACAGGGTAATCAGATTGTCCCACATGAGGCTCACCGTCTTAATCCCCATTTTACAGATGAGGTAACTGAGGCACAGAGAAGTGACTTGCCCACAGTCACACAGCAGACAATTGATGGAGGCAGGATTAGAACCCACATCCTTTGACTCCCAAACTCGTGCTCTTTCCACTGAGTCATGCTGCTTGATTAGCCAAGTGAATAGTGCATGAATGGGAGTCAGAAGGACTCTACAGCTCCACCAGTTGTCTGCTTTGAGACCTTGGGCAAATCACTTCACTTCTCTGTGTTTCAGTTACCTCATCTGTAAAATGGGTATTAAGACGGGCAAGCCCCACGGGCAACAGACTCTCGTGACCCGGGGGATTACTGCAAAGGGAATATCAATTTATCAGTGGCATTTATTGAGCATTTACTGGGTGCAGAGCACTGCGGTAAATACTTATTTTGAATAAAAAATCCGAATGCCAAGCACCATATGTGGGGCACCAAGCAGCTCTCCTGCCTGAAAGGATCTCAAACCTGCGACTTCAGCAGGCTGCACTTTGCAGCGTAACTTGGGACCAGCAACTCACTTTCTCCAACTGTAGACTGTAAGCTCATTGTTGGCAGGACTGCGCCTGTTCATTGTTATAGTGTACTCTCCTAAACACTTAGTACAGTGCTGTACACACAGTAAGCGTTCAATAGATGCGACTGACTGACTCCAACTGTGTTTATTCCACCAACTCTATTGTGATGATCTTTCCCAAGTCCTTAGTACAGGGCTGCGCAAACACTATCCGCTCAGGAAATACAAGGGATGAACTGACTGATCATTCCGTGGAGCCAGAGAGCCAAGATGGATGTACAGTGGGTTCATGTTGGAGTGCGCTTAGTACAGTGCTCTGCACACAGTAAGTGCTCAATAAATACGTTTGAAGGAATGAAATGCCCGGGTTCGGCTGAGAGATTTTTCCCCCTGCCCAAGCTCTCCAAGCCAAGCTTTTGGGGAAACAGAAGGTGTGACTTGTATTGGCACTCCGACAGTGACTAGCAGTTACACCACCAGCTGAGATCCCCGCTGGGCCGCAGGCTCCTTGACGGCAGGAATGATGCCTACTAACTCCATTGTATTGTACTCTTCCTAACAGTGCAGGGTGCAGCACACAGTAAGTGCTCAATGAATGCCGGTGATGGATTCACATGTCAAACCCTGAATGTGCTGGGGGCTTTAAAACCCATGACTTTGTTTCTTCTTTCAGATCACTCCAGTTGTAACCAACTTCAGTCCGCCTACCACATCCTGGGTTGCACATCCTCCTGGGCCAGCGTAGGCAGGAAAAGACGCCGGGGCCCTCCTCCCTTGCCTCCCTTTGAAAGGAAAAGCCTGAGCCCTTTCCCAGCAGAAATCGCTTGTTCCTCCTTCGCATCGGGTGATGTGGGGATGTCCGAGAGACTTTCCTCAGGCTGCCAGAGGTAAGTGCGGGCCCGGGGACATATCGCCAAGATTGACGGCGTGACATCCCCTCACCACCGACCCACTTTGTGGAGGCGGCACAGCGAGGCAGAATCTGAAACTAAACAAGGTGTGAAGCCTTCTACCTTCCAATCACCCCTCAAACCCCCGGTTAGCCCCGGGATGGGGTGCGGACAGACATCAAGCCTTTAGTCCAGCCAAAGGCACCAAGCAGAACTGTCCTTTCTGAAATGGCAGTGGCGGCCTCTGCCCCATGGCCGTGCTGAACCTCTGGAGGCTGGAAGGTGTAGCCGCTCAATCGTATTTCCTGAGCGCTTACTGGGTGCAGAGCACTGTACTAAGAGCATGGCAGAGTACAATACAACAATAAACACATTCTGTGCCCACAAGAACTTACAGTCTAGACGGGGGAGACAGACATTAATTGGCTCTGCCACTTGACAGCTGTGTGACTGTGGGCAAGTCACTTAACTTCTCTGTGCCTCAGTTACCTCATCTGTAAAATGGGGGTTAACTGTGAGCCTCACGTGGGACAACCTGATTACCCTGTATCTACCCCAGCGCTTAGAACAGTGCTCGGCACATAGTAAGCGCTTAACAAATACCAACATTATTATTATTATAAATAAATTACAGATATGGGTATAAGTGCTGTGGGGCTGGGAGGGAGATGAATAAAGGGAGAAAAGTCAGGGAGACGCATAAGGGAATGGGAAGAGGAAAGGAGGGCATAGGGAAGGCCTCTTGGAGGAGAGGCTGGGAGGTGGGCATAGAGGCATTCGGGTTGTCACTGACCTGTCAAGACCCAAGCTCGATTTCTAATTGCCCCGTCTCTATCAAGGGAGGGAGAGTCTGTGAGTAGGCAAAGGTCCGGTACTATGGTTGCCCCAGGGTTTGGGACATTTGCGTTCATTGACAGGCAGAATTAGATTGGGAGAAATGTCAAGTGTTTGCAATTGGTCGATTTGACTTTTAGACCTTGGATGTGAGGCATTTTGTTGCTCATCTCTTTTTCTTAAGGTCTCCTGGATGGGAGTTGGCATTTCTGCTTGGACTTTCACCCCCAGAAAAGGAGAAAATTCCCCTCAAACAGTCCCTTGGAGGGCTCTAATTTCACTGGGAAACCTCAGGAAAAAACCAATCAGTCCACAATTTCCTGCTGTCCCTTTCCACAGGCCACACAGACCGTATGGAAGGTGACCAAGTAAGTTTCAACAGTCATTCTGGTCTTGCTTATTCATTTTGTCCGCAATATCATTCTGGAGTTTTTCTGGAGCGTTTGGAAGTGCTTTGTGCACCTTCTGTGAGTTGCTTAGCCAGCCAAATGTGCAGGCATTTTGTATAAACCAAAGGCACAGCTGCAAGGTGGATAACATAATAATAATAATGTTGGTATTTGTTAAGCGCTTACTATGTGCCGAGCACTGTTCTAAGCGCTGGGGTAGACATAGAGGAATCAGGTTGTCCCACGTGGGGCTCACAGTCTTAATCCCCATTTTACAGATGAGGGAACTGAGGCACAGAGAAGTTAAGTGACGCCCACAGTCACACAGCCGACAAGTGGCAGAGCTGGGATTCGAACTCATGAGCCCTGACTCCAAAGCCCGTGCTCTTTCATAGTGGCTTGGCTATGCCCAGAGGTGGCTCTTGGCTCCTCAGGACCAGGATGGGCTAGAGCTGACTGGAGAAATCGTATCATCACCTGGGGCAGGCTTAGCAGTTACTAAAGGTCAGCAGCACCAGGAGTAGAGCAAATTTCCAGACTTCTCGGGATGGAAAGCTATGACTGGGCCCAGAGGCAGTCAATTGTATTTACTGAACACTTATTATTTGCAGGACACTGTACTAAGCACATTTGAGATATTATATAACCATTTAATAATAATTTTTATGGTATTTGTTAAGTGCTTACTAAGTGCCAAGCACCGTTCTAAGCACCAGGGAAGATACAGGGTAATCAGGTTGGACACAGTCCCTGTCCCACATGGGGCTTACGTGCTTAATCCCCATTTTACAGATGAGGTAACTGAGGCACAAAGAAGTCAAGTGACTTTTCCAAGGTCACACAACAGACAAGTGGCCGAACTGGGATTAGAACCCATGACCTCTGACTCCCAAGTCCATGCTCTTGCCACTAGGCCTTGCTGCTTCCCTTATAACAGGCACATGTCTGCCCACAACGAGCTTGAAATCTATACCAAAGACCATCCTTGCTTACAGACCGGGGGGCATAAGTCAAATGTGGCAAGCAATGACTGAGTTTTGGTTGGTGCAGGCGCTAGTGGCCAGGAATCCCTCGCTGACCCATCCTGGCTGGAATTTTGGTTCGAGAGAGGCACAGGCCAGGAACTGGGACAGGGAATCAAGGCCCGTCAAGGGGGTAGGGAGGGCTCTCTGGTGTGGCCCAGTGATGCTGATAAGGCGATTTAGATGGATCGCCTTGTAGCAGGGAGGGCATAGCTTAAAGGTTAAACTCTATTTAAACAGAGAACTTTCTAGCTGGTGGGACCGGGTAGCCGGGACCAAGATCACCTCTGAAGTTGCTCTGGGAAGTTATCCGAGAAAAGAGGCCAAAGCCCTGGCTCGCTGTAGACTCAGTGAAAAGAGCATTGCTCTGGGCATCCGGTTATCATGGGTTCTAGTCCCAAATCTTCCCGCTGCATCAATGGGAGAAGTTTTCTGACGAAAGAACCTCCCTCTCGGTATAATCAATTCCTTCACACAGGTTCTCAGTGTGTGACGTTTCAAGACCGAACCTCAGGAGACTCCCTCACCTTTGGACTGTAGATGAATGGGCACATCTGGAGGATTTTCTGCCTGTGGATCTTTGTCCCTGCTGGAAAATGTGAGTTTTTAATAGAATAATGAATGTTTTTTGGCCAGATTTGAAGTGGATAAGAAGCATTTTTATTTAGTGTCTTGTTTATCTAAGATCATTCTTACTGACCTGCAGCATCATAGGCTCCTTTGGGAGCTTTGGTTTTAAAGTTAAGATTAGGATCTAAGTAGCATTAGTTTGGTAGCTCCTAGTAAAGATTTATATTCTACTTCATGACAGTGACTGGTGGTTTCTGGAATTCAGTAATTTAAAAGTGGGTTTGATATGGGAACTGCTGCCAGACCGACCGTGCATAGGGAAGGAGCATGGGGGAAACAGTGGAGCCCTGGGGAAGTAAGAGTTAATGAAAAGCAAAAAGTCTGTTTTGCCCTCTTTGCTTTTAGTGTTTCATCTCTCTGGCTGCCTCCTCCAAGAGAAATGTTTCCACTAGCAAAGCAGACATTTACTCTTCTCAGATTAAATGTCTTCTCCCCTGCACCTGGCCAGGGAAAGAGCCCTATCCCAAAAAGAAAGGCATAAATGGGGTAAGGCCTCCAGTGTGCCTGGTAAATTCTGTTTGAAAGGCAGAGTGATGGGACTTGAATTATGGATTTTTTTTTCCCCTATGGGAATCCCCTGGGGGGGGGGGGGGTCCCATACTGAAGACTTGCCCCTACACTCCTTCTCCACTAAAACACCACTGACCCTGGAAAGTCATTTTTAGATCTGAGGTGGACGCACCCGTTTCAGCTTCGGGATGGGAGCATTGCAAAGCATTATGACTCGCTTAAATAAAAAAGCAGGTTTTTATTATATGATTTCTGTCCAATAATTCGGCATTGCTGTAAATGACTAACATTTACTGCATATTCTGTACAAATGTGTGGTTTGGTATTACCAGAACAACAAATTTAAATGAAAAATAAAAGTTAAACAGTTCCACACAAGATTTTACAGTCCAACATTTCACTGAGTAGGTGAAAAGACATTTTTACTACAGAGTTATTATTCGGCATGAATAAAAAACTACAACTTTTCTTTTTTAAACAGGAGTCACTGGTTTTAATTTTTTACACGGTTTTAAAATTACTGTGATAAAAAATAATGAAAAAGCTTTTTAATAATGCCATACACAGTATAATATAGATTTGTCCCCATTATATAGCTTTTGTTTAATATACAAAATAGAATATTGACACACTGGAATCTATACGTACTTAGCAGGTTATGCCAGGGGTGTGGGGGGAGGGGTAATTTCAGACACACACAGCCTTGAATTAGGAAACAAAAGCCTTATTCCAAGCACTCGTCAAGAGGCTCTTTTCCTTTCCGGAAAACTTGGTTCTCATTATCATCACAACAGTGTTTGCCAACCTGGGGCCAGACCCTGGGTGAAGTGATGGCATTTGGAACCATTTAGCTACCGTGCGATCCACTTTGAAAAACTGTTTCAAAAGGACTCAGACTCCCTGCCTCGTTCCCTGTTCTGAAGCCTCTTCCCCCTTGCCCAGCCTTGGAATCAGGCCTGGCTAGACATGCCAACCCCACCACTCCCGACCCTGCGGGCAGAGCCCTTCCGGGCGACTAAGCGCGATGGGAACCTACTTTGGGTTTCCGCGCATTTTTTTACTCCTGACCTGTGATGGATCGGTTCAGCGTGTGAACGATCCCACGTCTGGAGGAGAGGGGGCAAACGATTGGAGTTGGAGACCCGGGGCGGCCTGGGGCTGATTCCGTTACTGGAAAGAGCCATTGATCTTGGCACAATGTGGCAAATGCGTGAGGGGCCACGATAGATTCACATTCCCACGCTTCCCTGGCTTGGCCTAAAGAAAGGGGAAGAAAGGAGGGCAGGTTCCCAGGTGCCGATCAGATTGCTTTCACACTGGGGACGCTCTCCCTTGGCTCCACGGGAAGGGACGGCAGGGAGAGTTGTCCGATTTCCCAAATTTCTGACCTTCGAGACTCGGAGTCAGTTAGCCCTCGCCTTTGGGTCAGCTTCCTAGCCTCCGGCCCACCTTAAGCACCGTCCGGTGCTCTAAGCGGTTTCGTGCAGCTCATTTCCCATGTTCGGCATGTGTTACACCTCCCCTACTGGCTTGCCCCTCCCACGTAAGGCCTTGGTGGTGGTGGGGGTGGGTGGTCTAAATCTCCCAGCTTTATCTGGGAGTATTTCTTTACCTCGAGGGCTACCTCCCCCTAATCCAAAAGGGGACGGGGGCTAAATGACTGGGTTGGCAAAAACGAATCTCCCAGAGGTGGGGGCGAAGGTTGGCCTCAAATATCTACATTCTTGCGCAGTCCCTCACTGTGAGCCATGAGCATCTGCAAAGAGCAACCAACCTCATACTTTCTACCCCGGCCATGACTGCAACAGGGCCTCACCGTAGCAAACGGCCTCAAGGGACGTGTGGATTTTGAGACAGGTCTGTGGGCTTGCCGTAGGCTTAGATGGACTCTTAGATGGACCCTGACTCTGCTCCCATCTTACCGACCAATGCCTGAAAGGTTTGGCAAGCTGAGATTGCTGGGATGAAAAGAAGTGACACATCCCATTTCCAATTGTGTAACATTACCTAAAAGAGAAATAATTTACATTTCTAGAGCCTCTTGGGAGAAACGGAGTCCCTTCAGCCTTTGAACAGTACCTCCTACTCAAGCCTGGAACAATCATCTCCCCTTCAGGTGAGTTACCAGCAGCTACTTAAAAAATACTCTGACACCCATCTTAGGCACTCTGCAGTGAATTTAACCTTCAGAGATCATTCAAAATGCGAACAGAATGATTACTTTTTTTTTTTATTAAACATGATCGTTTCTCCAAACTCCTGAAGATAACGTTTTATGAGAATAGCATTCAAATAGATTCCAAGTTAACACAGCCTCCACGCCCCTTTTCTTGGAAATGAGCTCTCTGCGGTATGCCAGAAAGGAATTAGTGTATTGTGACGACCTATGGGGGAAAAAAAAAAAGGATGTGCCATATTTACATATTGCTGGTACCTGTATGCTTTATTTATTGCCAAACTTCTCAAGCTGTTTGTTTTTGCTCTGCTGTATGTTGAGAGGGACTCCAGGGTCCGGACGGTGCCCGCAACCTTGTGCTGGGCTCTCCGCTCTCCAGGTAGGGGCTCGGATGCAGACCCTCCCACTGCTCTGAGGAGGGGGGACCAAAACCCTGCAACCGCAGCCAGGCCCAGCCTATCTCGCCACCCCTTTTTTCACACTCTCTCCAGAATGGTCACTTTGTTTCCAAGATCAACGCTCACACAAACCAAAAAATCTTAGCCTCTCGCTGTCCTTCCACATTTCTTTGACCCCCTACAAAAAATATATAACATGTGTCATGATAAAACAATCTCATCTAAAAATCATTCTTATTATACACTATACAAGCTATTTTACAATCATTGTAATAAATTGCATTTAAAGCTGCAGTAGCCCTTCCCTTTTCTTCCTAGATTAGTGAATATACCAATATGATATATATCTGAAACTAGAACTAAATATAAAAATATATTAGAAGTTTCATATTTTAATATTATTTAGATGATTTGTTTTTCAGTTTCTATTACACAGATAATTTGGCCACTGAGTAGAAATCAAATTTAGAGTGGCTTTAGTAAATATGTACGTTTTGACTTGACAGAAAGGTCGTAAGGTGCACACAGAAAGGGCTACTACAGCTTCTAAATTGTTTAAAATAGAATTATCAACGGTGACAAGGAGAAATTCACAAGACTTATGGTAATTATATGGCACACTTAGAGTAATCGATGAGAAGATGGAGCCTCACAAAGACAAGAAGTCAGACACAATTCCAAACCACAAACTCAGTAGCTGAACTTCCCTGGACTCCAGGAAAGATGAACTGATCAGTGACAGATGGGAATGTGAAAATGGGCGCCTAACCACGGGTACACCTTTCCAGCCGGTGACCTGGAGGACGGAGCCGGGACCTGCTTTATCGCTTGGGCCAACCGCGGGGGAGGGAGGATTAGCGAGAGGAAACGGCCTTTAGAGTCACACCCACAAGTGCCAGGGGCGAGCGGGACCTTTCCAACTGGATCTCTGCCTGGGAGCCTTTAAGGATGGAATAAGACTGAAGTTCTCTGCTTGGAAGCATAACTCCGTTGAAGTCATGCTGGACGTTCTCAACCGGAACGCTCTTCCTAGTCACCCGGCTCAAGGCTGGCCTTGGTACAGCTGGGGCTTTAAGTGCTTGCTCGTCCTTTGAAGAGATTCACCACCAACAAGTCTACTTACGGAGCGCCTGCCCGGGGCTTGGCCACGGCTCTGGGCTCCAGCAGCCAGGTGGGATAGTTCCATTGCACAGACCTGTATATTCAGTGTGTTGATGCCGATATATACAAAATGGGACTTTTCGGTCGAGTTAATAGGCAGAGACTGGCAAAGTCTCCCGACAGGTTAGATGGCTGTGGTTTTGCCTGCCGGCCCAAAGCCATCACGGTAGAAGCACCGACCCATTTTCACACACGGGATACGTCGAGATTCATGTTTAGAGTTCCTTCCGGAAAGCTGGGAGCTAGCTGCCCACCTTGAAAATAAACAGCTGTACAACAGGCAACTTGAATACAAAAAATGATGTAAGAAAAAAAAATGACCAAGCCAGTTCACGGTATAGAAAGGTAAAAGAAATTGCTAAAACCAGACAGTAATAGCTATAAAAGGCACAACTTCCCTTTTCTGATATAGACTTGTAAACTTTTTTTTTCTTTTTCAGATTACATGCATAAATCAAAATGCTATCTCAACTATACAGGAGAAGGAAAAAAAAAACCACGACCAAAAAAAAAAAAATTTTTCTAGAAAATGTTCTCCAGCCGCCCGTGACGCCATCGAGCAGAGGGTTCCACACTCAGAGCCTGGAGCTGGGGTTCCGTGGGCAGGCCTGGGGGCCAGGCCAATTCCCAGGACTTTCCTCCCCTCCCGCCTCCTCCCCACTCCCTGCCAATCACTGAGAAGTGACTAATCGACGGCTGTTAGAGCCCGAATCTTGGCCCTCTATAAACCACGTGTAGTGCATAATTACAAAAGAAACACCGTTGCGAGGACAGAAATGAGCGAATCCGTTTGTACAATAAAAGCTATAAATTCAACTTTCTTTAAGGCAACCTTTTCATATTAAGGCGGTCACTTCTGATGAAATAAGAGTTTTTTTATGTTTCCGTTAGAATATTTTGGTATCTGATTGCTGATGATTTCGGCTAACATCTCCGGGAATTCAATACTCATGGATTTATCCAAAAAACTTTGGAAGCAATAGCTTAGGAGATTTTCAACTACCTGCAAAGAGAGGTAAACAGAATGGTTAATCTTAACACTGCTTGTCCAAGAGACCAATCGTGATGTGTTTTATCCTACCCTAAAAAATTAGCACCTCACAACCTCTCCTGGCTGGTGGCAGAGGCCCCACTAACCAAGGAAAGCTCCTAGACAGAATCTCTCAATGCTTAAATGAAGCGGCATTTCCACTTGTTTGGAGAGGTAGACTTGGAGAAGGCCTGCGAGTCAGAGGGTCCTGGGTTCTAATCCCAGCTCCACCGCTTGTCTGTTGGGTGACTTTGGGTAAGTCACTTAACTCCTCCGGGCCTCAGTTACCTCATCTATAGAATGGGGATAGAAACTTTGAGCCCCATGCATGGGTAATGGTCTGTGTCCATGTAATTAGCCCGTATCTACTTCAGCGCTTCCCCCCTCAGGGTCAAACCTGGAGAATTTCCAGTCTCTACCAGTCTCGACTGCAGGAGGAAGAGTCATGCAGAGATATACCCATCCCACTTCTAGCTCGGGCAGTGGCTAGCGAGTGGAAGGCAATCTGCTACAAGTCAAAACTCCCCTGTGCTGGGCAGTAGCTGCACGGGAGAGAGTCGAGGGCGGAGACTCAAGTTGACTGCGCTGAAGGAGGCAATAGTAAACCACTTCTGTATTCTGACCAAGAAAAGTCTACGGATCCACTACCAGACCGACTGCAGATGGAGGCGGGGCATTCAGGGAGAGATGTGTCCATGGCATCTCTATGGGTCAGCGACGATTCGACAGAATAAGACCTCAGGGCTTAGTACGGTGCCTGGTACACAGTAAGTACTTAACGAATACCATTCCAAAAAATAAAATAATAATATTGAAATAAAAACGAGGGACCATTCAACATCCACAAGGAATGGTAGTAGGAAGAATGTACTAATGTGACAGGTCTACTTGGAAAATTAACAAAAGGAAGGAAAGAGCTCACAACCCTGCACTGTTCTTAGAGTTTGTAGTCAAATATCCTGCCTCTAATCTTCCCTGTTAGACCGCTGACTCTCTGCAGGCAGAGATTGCGCTTCCTCCAAGGCTTAGTATAGTATAAGTATATATTTAGTATATAGTAAGCACAGTATAGTATCAAGGGCTTAGTATAGTGTTTTACAAATAGTAAGCGCTCAATAAATACCTTGACACTGATACATGTCCTCAGTTTAGTTTATAACACAATTTGTTTTGCACTTTTTGAGGGTTTTGGGTCAATGCCTCATGGCCTAGTGGAAAGAGCATGGGCCTGGGAGTCAGAGGAGGGATTCTAATCCCAGCCCCACCACATGTCTGCTGGGTGACCTGGGGAAGTCAGTTTTCTCGACCTCAGTTACCTCATCTGTAAAATGGGGATTAAGACTGTGAGCTCCAGTGCTTAGTACAGTGCCAGGCACATAGTAAGCACTTCGGAAATACAATAATAATAGTTATTATTATTATGTGGGACAGGGACTGTGTCCGACCTGATAACCTTGTATGTACCCCAGTGCTTAGAACAGTGCATGGCACATAGTAAGTGCTTAACAAATACCACTATGATTATCATTAATACTGCTTGATTGTACGAGAGTAATATGTTAAATGAAAGGCCATTCTATCCGTTACGAATTGCACTTTGATGATTCCTAACGTAATCATATCCTACCACACATACTGAAAACACATATGCACAAATACATACCCATCAAAATAAATGTGGAAATATGGCAAAATAGAGCAGAAACCCCAGTTCCCAAGATACAATGTAATCAGGGCTAAACTGTGAATGCCCTTGGAGAAGGAAGAGGTTCTCCCCATCTCTCTGTCTACATTAGCTGGCGTTACAGGTGGCCTGTTCTCCAGTCCCCCAGCCACTTCCACGGGCTTAGAATTGACTCCAACTTACATCGTGCATGGAGTCCAAAAGTTTTGTCAGGTGATAGAATCGCTGCCAGTTCTGACTGGAGTTCCCTTCTCTCTTGACTATGGCCTTTCCCAGCTCTTTGATGTAAGTCATGCGGATTTCGTCAAATAGGGCCTGGCTCTTCAAGCCTTCCTTGGGAACTGAAAGAATGAATGGAATTTAAGTTAATTTTGCACGCTGAAATCAGACGCACAGGCACGCTCTACCTGATGGAAACAATCGACTGCGAGACTTTGGTTTACTCGTGCGGGTGGGTGTTGGGCTCGCTAGCTGCTCTGGGAAACTGGGGCTCCTCAGCTCCCGGGGTGGCTTCTATTGCTGCTGGAGAATGACCTCAGTGGGGGAGTACCGGGTTTCATGGAATGCCCCCTGCTGTCCCCCTTCTCCCTCCTCCCCACCACCTGCCAAGAGCAGAGGTGGGGAGAAGCCTGCCTCGCCAACTGTCAGAACTGTGGGCTGGATGTGCCGACGGGCCTCGGAACGTCTTTTCTGCAGTGGTGGACCTGAACGTTTATGTCAGTTGCTGGTGTTCTTTATTCACAGAGCCTGCTGCTGCTATTTCTTGCCCATGCCTTTCTTCAGTGCTTAGTACAGTAAACCAAGTGCCTAAAGTAATAGAGGGACATTTATGGAAATACAATTCCAACAACGCTACTGTGTGAAATCAAAGGCACTGCTAATGCCACAATCAATATGCCCCGCAAAAGAGCACAAGTCACACCGGTCCAGACCAAACGGTCCATCCGGTTCAGCATTGCGTCTCTGATGGTGGTCACAATCAGAGGCCCAGGGCCTGCAAAGGGGAATGGGGAGAAGACTTGAGAGATGAAACAATCTGATTCAATTTCTCTCAAGAGAGATGTTTCTGCAGGTCGAGCTCACTGCCACTGTGATAGGCTGGCCCCGAAACTCTAAAATCACCAGCCAAGTGACCACAGTCAACAAGGGAACAGAGGTCTTTATAAGCAGAAGACTGGCCTGCCTCCCTGGCTGCCGCCACCTCCTCTATCGGTAGCTCAAATGCCTGACTTGGAGGCCTTGGGGGTAGGGCGGTGCATGTATATCCGGGAAAGGATTTGAGCCGTAGATTCGGGGGCGCCTACAGGAGTTGGGGCGCAAACCCCATCCAGTCCTGGCTCTTCCGCCCTTTCCACAGTGGCTGCCACTCATAGAAAATGCCAAGATTTGAAGCGGCTAAGTTAGAGACCCTATGTTTTCTGATCAAAAGACTGTTTGTCCTAATTTCAGCGCTGGGAAGAGAAAGGCCATATTGGGACCTCTGCCAGGACACTGAGGTGAACAACTCATAGCAGAGTTATGTAAGTCAGAATACTGTTGGGCAACTAGAGTTGGACCATGCTTCTACTGTATTTAGTGCTTCAGCTAAGTAAATAGATGAGCTCACTAGGATAGTCAACAGTTTCTAGACTGTCTCGTTTTAAAAGTCCATGACCATTAGCCTTCTATTTACTGACATAATGGAAGGGACATATTTTTGCTAAATTTCTACCAGTACCGCTGCCCACAGATGCAACAGGGTACAATACACTCACACCCATAGCATATATATATATATATATATATATATACACACACACACACACACACACACACACAGGTATTTACAGATATATCTGTATATATCTGTAATTTATCTGTTTATTTATATTAATGTCTGTTAGCCCCTCTAGACTATGATCTCGCTGTGGGCAGGGAATGTGTCTGTTATATTGTATTCTCCCAAGCGCTGAGAACAGTGCTTTGCATAAAGTAAGTGCTCAATAAGTACAATTAAATGAATGAATACATGGATACGAATTAGAGCCCGAAGATGCAAACTACTTGAGAGCCCCACAGCATCATAATCCATGGTATTGACTGACACACATAAGCTACTTATTAATCAAGGAGTGTTCAGTGTTAGGGGGAAATGAGAAGGCGGGCATATACATTTGAAAAGAAAACAACATCATCAGGAATATGATAAACATGTACATTTTCACTTAAGGGTACAAGAGGTAAGAGAGCAGAGGTGAATGTTGTGATTCTGTGGGAGAGAAGGTTCTTGAAGGAGGGGTGTGGTTGGGGAAGCAGAGTGGGGAGGACAGGAAGGGGTGATCACTTAACCAGTGGTTTGGCTTTGGGGAGTTGAAGGGAGGGTTTACTGCAGTAGTAGGGTGTTATGGGTTTGTGTGGTCAAATATCACAAAAAAATAACTGGTAGGACATGGAAGCAGAGAAGATATGGGGAAGAGCACCCGAGAGAGCAGGAGTAAATGGGAGATGAAGGTCAAAAATGGCACCAACGTTGTAAAGCATGGGGAAGGTCAGAGAGGATAGCAGTAACTGTCACCCATGATGGGAAAATTGGAAAAGAGAGGGGGCCCCAGGCAGAAAATTGGTGGTGACCTGGGGTAAGAGATTGAATCTTGAGAGGAGATTGAAACTTGAGAGGTCTGGGTATGAGATGGAGTTCTGAAGATGCGATGGATGGATCTGATTTAACCAAGAAACATATTCTGAAACCGCACCACACCAACAGGATTAGCATGCTATGTTGTGAGGAGGTTCAAAAGTAGAACTGCCAGCTCTCAGAAGAACCTGGGCTCTCATTTTACAGATGACCCCATTGTGTGTGGGCTGGAGATAGAAGACAGATATTCCTAACCAACAAATGGTAAATGGGATTTGATGCTTATGACCGGTCCTCCATTCAGTCACATTTACTGAGCACTTACCGTGTGCAAAGCACTGTACTAAGCACCTGGGAGAGTATAATATATTAAACAGACACAATCCCTACCAACAAAGAGCTCTAGATAAACTCATTGTGGGCAGGGAATGTGATACTATCAACTCTGTTATATTGTACTCTCCCAAGCACTTAGTACAATGCTCTGCACATAATAAGCCCTCAAAAAATACAATTGATTATGTCTCATTCTTCCCTTTTTCTCTTCCTCAGGGCTCTCCCGGTAAAGCTCCCTTGGAAATTCTACCATCTGTGCTGACTGAGCAGACTCTTGCTGAAAAAATGTGCTTGAAGATTTTTCTTGGCATCCCTCCACCTCCAAATTAAACTCCTATCAACATTTCCCCAATCTTTGAATGGGTCATTGGTACTCAGAGTTGGCTGGGGTATAGCACTTGACAAGTCGGAGATACCTTCTCTGGAAAAAAGGCAGTCTTCACATCGGGTGGGATGTGAAGGGCCACCTTTCGTAACGGCCCAATATCTCAGACACATTCCACTTTGTAACTAGAAAAAAAAGCTTTACCCAGAATTCATTTACAACTATAAAAATGGATGGTAAAAGGGTACTTCTATTAACTGTGGATATTATTATTAGGGCAATTTATCTAAATTATCATTTTTTTCTCTTACCATTACTACAGAGTGAAACAGATGTACTATTTTTTTTACACTCTAGAATTTTTCAGGAGATTTCAGGAGCTAACTGATGCTTAGCTTTAGAAATGCATTTCCTTCAGCTAAACAATTAAAATGTTGCCTACCTGTAGAGAGAAGCAGCAAGGTTTTCATGCAGAGATACTCTTCGTATGAAACCTGGAGCCGTTGCAGTTCATTGGACACCAGAAGCATGTGCCTACATTGGTCATACATGCAGGGTAAGTTCATTCTCTGCCTGTGAAATGCAGACAATGACACTCTGGGTCACAGGGAATGGAACAAGGACAAATCCAACCAAAATGGTCTTACTCAAGAAATCCAGGAGGAAGAACCAAGAAACATATCATCAACAATCTACTTGATTTTGGAAATGGAAGTTAAAATTCTCTGAAGAATGTGAGTCCCACGTTAAAATTTTAAAAACAAAAATCAAGTTGAAAGCAGACCTGTACAGAAATCCCAGAAATCCGAGAAGAAAGCTTAACCCAACTAATATGTAAGCGAACAGGTCCTGGAGAGACAAAATTTAATCATTTTAAAAATTATTCTGGAACTTCCTGTTGAAATAGTTCTTGTAATAAGGCAGTTTCAGGCCACATGAACATACTTTTGTCCCAACTCTAAACTTGATGGACTTGCTTCATTATGTGTTCCTTGCATGAAAAGGTACTAGGTTGATGTCAGGTCCCACCTTCTCTGATGCCCTCCATTCGGCCTCATCATTTATATTTCATTGGTAACTGACTGGTGGACCATGGCAACAAGATTCACCCTCATATGGAGTCTCTTACTCTGGGTGTACAGTGATGACAGAAGTGACCACCCCTGCCCTTTCTCCCACATTAAAGAAATTCAATTCTGCCCAAACGGGAGCTCAGCTTGCAAAGATCATTAATAAAATGGTTCTGATTTGAAGGAGATGAGTGCATTTTGCTTCATTAAAGATATTATTTTGTACTTCCTAAATAACCACCTCCTGCCTGAGGAAAGGGCAGTAAATTCTCAATGGTATTTCTTGAGACCATCAAAACATATTAGGGTTTTAAAAATCTCTTAATTTAAAACACTATCCATTTCTTTCCATTGTAGCTTTTTCTCAGCCATTTAAATTCCTCCAAACCCTAAAGGACACAGGAATAAAACCTGAATATGCATTTCATCACACTCCAAAAGTCATCCCATTTCTCTGTTTCACACAATCCCAAAATGCCCATTTAAGAGAAACACGAGAACTCAAAAAAACTCCCAATAAACAAAAATCTCATATTTCTCTTTCAGGAAGATGACAAACAATTCAGGAAGAGCGAGAATTTAAATATGTATTTCCAAGAAACAGCTGCAGCCAAAGTTTGAATCTCTACTTATTAAAAACCAGTCTGGATCAAAGTGGACCAACTCTTTCGTTATTTCATAATGAACATATCTTAGTGGAGGCAATCATTTTGCAGGATAATTTCTTTTAAAGCTTATTAGGGAGTTTATTTCCTGTTCAGTATTTTCTGTATAACCTGGAAACCAGGATAATCCTGAAGATTATATAACAAGCATGAGCATAAAGAACGTATTATTTTAAATACTACTACTAGACTTCTTAAGCAAAAAGAAAAAGAATCAACAAGACTATGTCATTTTCTTTTGCGTACAGAAGGCCCAGGGATGCTCTAGGGAGAAACACATGGCCTAATGGATACAACACGGGACTGGGAGTCAGAAGGTCATGGGTTCTGTTCCCCATTCTGCCACTGTTTGCTGTGGTACCTTGGGCAAGTCACTTCACTCCTCTATGCCTCGGTTACCCAATCTGTAAAATGGTGATTGAGGCTGTGAGCCTCACGTGGGACAAGGACTGTGTCTAAGTTGATTTACCTGTATCCACCCCAGTGCTTAGTACGGTGCCTGGGACATAGTAAGCGCTTAAATACTACTACTATTATTATTAAGAGACTGGGGGGAAGGATGAGGAAAGGGATGGGGAAGTGAGAAAGAATGATGGTTTATGTTCTAGAGTTTGCAAAGAAGGAATTCTGGGTATCTCCCAGGATGTTGCTCGAGGCATGGTGAAACGTGCGTCCTTAGCTAGAGTGATCATTTCGAGGGATGCTCCATCCTGAAGAGAGGTGAGGGGGTTCTAGGTGGAGCTGAATTCGGAATGGGATCTCATCACAGCTTAGTCTTTTGCACTTGAAGATGACACTGCAGATGGTGAGAGCCTGTCACTGAGCAAGGAAGTTCTGCAAAAACCATTCCAGTCCACACTGTGTGTACTTAAAAAGTGTCCTTTGCTGTGCACAAGCATCTGCCACTGGCAGCACCTGTTCCCATCCTCTGCTCCGTCTCGGGTTTCCCTAATGCTGTGAAACCTCTACTCCTGAAGCATTACTTTTCTCCAGGATGCGTCGTCTACTGCTCGTGAGTTTCTGAGCCGACCGATGCCCTATACCACTCTGTCTGAGGCAGTGAGGAACTGCCTTTAAAGCAGCTGCTTCTCTTTACCTTTCACATCTTGCCCAGTGAGGTTGTGTTGCAATGAGCATGAGTTCATTGCTGGTGAACTAGCTGCATTCCATGGCTTCATTGTTGGCGATCCTCTCCTGCTGAAAATAGTCCATAGATGAAACTGAGAAACCAGATGTGCTTTCTGTGGTAGGTCCAGGTCTCACAACCACGTAGAAGATTTACTACTTTGTAAACCTTCAATGTGGTACAGTTGCTCGGCCAGTAAATCTCCCAGAAGATGTACTAGCCTTCTTCACCGATGCGGAGAGACAAAAGTAGAAACTGCGAGGAAGCAGAATTCAGAGACGACATTAAAGTCCCTGTTGCTGATGGGTACTACTGAGTGCGTAGGCGATAGGCTGAGAATAGACTGGCAGATAATTTTGGCCTTCTTCACAGGCATCGGTCAAAAGTGCTGTGCTGACTCTCTCCGTGAGGTGAATAACCATTGGTAGTCTTTTTGTCGTGACTCTCCAAGATTTTTGAAGCTGTGCTGACTCTCGGCAAGGAGCATAACCAGGGGCAGTCTTTTTGTCGTGACTCTCTCCATGATTCTTGATGATATCTATGAGTCTGCTGAGTTGAGAGTGTTCCCCGATGTTTTGCTTTCTGAGACACCATATCTGATGCCTCCGAATAGAGTAAACCATGTGGCTTCCCTGCTCTAGGCTGACTGCCCGATCTCCAATGGAGAGGGTTAACACAGGTCCCCCTGGGGTGGGGGAGACCCGCCACCCGTCCATATCCAAAACAAGGCACTTCGACAGTCTCTCTGTGAGATTCTCTTCCATGAAAGCAGGGTCCCATTGCTCTGGAGAGACCCAAACAAAAAAGAACTGCACTCCCAAAAAGGATTCAAGAGCAGTTTTTCTTAGGGACTTGAGAATGGGGAAAAAAGAAAACAAGATAAACGAGTTCCTGGCTGAGGTAGAGGCTGGAGATCATCTTGAAGAGAAAACTCGGATAAGCAACTGGTCATCAATGTCTGGAGATCATTAATGCAGAGGTTACGGCCACCAAAAACGGACTCTTTCTGGTGAGAACTTGAGTTCACAACTATCTAGGGAACAGAGGCTTCTGAGAATAATGCTAATGTTCCCAGGAGTGTACACAGTTGAATTCAGAACGGCTGATATGGACTTGACTTCCATTTCTTTGGAAGATCTTTCAAGAGTACCTCCGAGGGGCTGCTCAGAGGGGAAAGTCCCAGAGTAGATCGAGCAGAAGGATTGTTGCCAAATTGTACATTCCAAGCGCTTAGTACAGTGCTCTGCACATAGTAAGTGCTCAATAAATACTATTGAATGAATACTCTGGGAAAGGATCTGACTGCTATCCCTTCCCCCTACCAGCTCTCAAAAAAATCTCACAGTTTAAGGTTTTCCACCTAGCGTGAATGACACTGGTACATGGCAGCCTCAGCTAGGCATATCACCAAAGAATCTCAAAACGGCGGCAGCTACATCATGGACAGTTCTAAGACGATGAGCTCCCAGGCCTCAGTAGAGTCCTAGTTGGAATTAAGTCCAGCTTGATCAGCCTTCCCTGGTGGGATGTGCTCATGGCCTAGGTTGATGTCCACTAATTTTTGTGGGTGTTATCATGAAGGCCAAATGGTTGGGAATTCTGGCTTCAGAATTTGGAAAATGGAACACTCTTCCAAGCTCTGCCCCCATGTGCTTAGCACTGGAGTCAAGGGGGTGGCTGGCTCCTGCCCGAGATAGTTGGCTCTAACTAGGATGGGAAAACATGCCTCAACTCTAATAACAATAATGTTGGTATTTGTTAAGCGCTTACTATGTGCAGAGCACTGTTGTAAGCGCTGGGGTAGATACAGGGTAATCAGGTTGTCCCATGTGAGGCTCACAGTTAATCCCCATTTTACATATGAAGTCACTGAGGCACAGAGAAGTTAAGTGACTTGCCCACAGGCACACAGCTGTCAAGTGGCAGATCGGGGATTCAAAATACTGGTGAGCTATATATACTGGATTCAATACACTGATGAATGGTAATGTAACTGACTTCAACTTTATCAACATTTTAAGAACATGAAAACTATTCATGCACTATTGGATCTTTGTTTCAACACCACTCTCTTGTCCAAGTGGAGTTGACACTCTTTAGCTAAACTGCTTTATCCATCTGCCTCAAACAAATCCAAAGAAGACGATGATGGACAAACCACCACCCTGCTCCG
The DNA here is from genome assembly GCF_004115215.2 of Ornithorhynchus anatinus. Lineage (NCBI taxonomy): Eukaryota > Metazoa > Chordata > Mammalia > Monotremata > Ornithorhynchidae > Ornithorhynchus > Ornithorhynchus anatinus. The sequence continues at coordinate 38,776,611 of NC_041749.1, read as the reverse complement.
ACATCCCTCTACTAAAAGCCCAGATGGAAATAAACGATCACACGGATGAAAGGAAAGAAGAGAGATCCTGAACCAGGACCAGTGTGAGGGTAGGTCTATCAGGGCAATGATCTCAGTGGTTAGGCCTCAGGGGGACAACCCTGACCATCAAAAGGCGGAACTGGCTGGTGTGGCATCACTTGGGTCCTGCAACCAATAGGCACAATCACTCATCTATCCCATTTCTACATCAGCCTCCTTGCTGACCTCCCAACCTCCTGTCTCTTCCAACTCCAGTCCATACTTCACTCCACTGCCCCGATCAACTTTCTATAAAAACGTTCAGGACATGTCACCCCCTTCCTCAGAGATCTCCATCCCCCACCATATCAAACAAAAACTCCTAATCATTGGCTTTAAAGCAGTGCGTCACCTAGCACCCTCCTACCTCACCGCTTTCTCTCCTTCTACAACCCAGTCCACATACTTAGCTCCTCTAGTGCTTTCTCACTGTGTCCCAATCTCACCTGTCTCACTGCCGGCCCCTGGCACAAATCCTAGCTCTGGCCTGGAACGCCCTCCCTCCTCAAATCTGACAGATGATTACTCTCCCCCCGCCCTGCCCCCACTCAAAGCCTTACTGACGCCGCATTTCTTCCAAGAGGCCTTCCCAGACTAAGTCGCACTTTTCCTCATCTTCCACTCCCTTCTGTATCGCCCTGACTTGCTCCCTTTGCTCTCCTTGCATCAAACCAGCTCCACAGCCCTTAGGTATATATCTGTAATTTTATTTTTTTGTATTGATGTTTGACCCGCCCACACCTACCCCGACTGTGAGTTTATTGTGGGCAGGGAATGTCACTGTTTATTGTTGTACTTTCCCAAGCGCTTAGTACAGTGCTCTGCACACAGTAAGCACTTAAAAAATATGATCGAATGAATACGTGAATGGGGTTCGACAAGTCAGGGAGTAGTACAAAGGCAGAGCCACTACCTGGGCATGTACCCTACCCCTTGATTCTCTCACCACCAAAGGGCCCAGGGACTTGTGCTTCCTCTGAGCAAGGCTTGACCTCTCCTTGCCTTGCCTCACCTCACCTTTCGAACACTCTCCCGGCAGACGGAGCCTCCAGATATGGGGATTCCCCGATCTTCTCTTGTTTAGCCATGGAAAGGCACGAAATTCTTCTTCCCACCTAAACTGAATGCCACCTGCTGTCATTTGGGTCCATTTCCTCTTGTCTGGCAAGAGGTCTGGAAGGTGGTCACCCTCTTCTTGTTGGAACAGTAACCCTTAACATATTTCAAAGCCCCTTTCTCAACATTCTCTTCCCCACATGAATAATCTTTTGCTTTCCCTCATTTACATTTTCTGACTCTTTACACTGCTTTTTGCTTCTCTCTCTGATACCATTCCAGATTCTTAGCATTCCTTTTACTGTGGTAGAGTCCAGATCCTGGGCACAGAAAGGGTCTGATGGTACTTAATTTACAGATCCTCCATTTCTCGTTCCTACTGAGTCCCTTGAAGATTGCCCATACTTTCATAACTCTGATTCAGCTGTCTGCTCTGCACCCTGCATCTTCCTCTCTCATGCTCACAAATAACCAGTGACAAGAGGCAAAAATCATTCCTCAGCTGGCATTTTCTCAGGTCGCTTTTCATCCCTGTAATTTGTTGCTATTGGAGTTATTGTGTCTCATCACATCATTTGAATAAAGTCATTTGGAATTTGAATCCTTTCCAGCCTGTTACCTACAGATTCAATGAGCAGCTTCCATTTCGTTGATAAAAATGTCAGACCACGCTAGTGCAGGCACCTGAGGAACATAAGGCCACAAAGCCATGGGACCAGGAGCCTGGGTCACATCAACAGACCATCCAGTACAGTATTCTCTATGTAATAGAGGCAACAGGATAACTACAGGTTACCTTCTCTGCCATCAACTACAAACCACTGAGAAGCTCTCGAGTCACACCTTAAAAACCCCATCAAGCATCACTGTACAGGGTGCCTTTATAAGGTTTACAGCTGATTTGCAGCTGACTGACCAAGGCATCCACATCACCTGCCAGAGAAATATAAACTGAGCATTGCTGAATTTTCTGGGCTGCTGGGATTCACTTGCTAGCCAACACAATAGTACTCCATCAATAAGACGGAACGCACCTAAAAATAGCCATTGGATACACGGAAAATGACTCACATACTACTTACTCGTTAATAATCAGATCTGGAGCAAAACACAGCAGGTTTGCACTTGATTGTTTGTATGATCTCCATCCTAGGGCAAAAGCCATCAGGAACATCCAGGAGTACTGAAGCAGGGTCATTTGGTCATCCAGGTGTAAATTTCTGAAACCTGAAACAAAGCCCCACCAAGTGGAAAAAAAAAATCAGAAGGGGACTGTTAGGTGGTGAGCAACGGGGTTCAATTTCAGAGGTTCTGGGCATTTCTCTTAGCAGCCAAAGCCAAGCCATGTATCACCCACGGCAAGCACAAGTGGATGGGAATGATCTTCATTCCACACTTTTAAAATGGTTAATGTTTACGATAATGGTCAGTTGCATTCAAGTCAAAACAAAGATGTTTTCATTTATTTTTCAATAATATTATTTTGGTAGAGGGTTGACATAAGCCATCCTGCAATAATGAAATGGAATAGGCCAAAATGAAGAGTAAACCTAGCCTACACAGGAAACATTAGAGTTTTAGAGCTGAGACAGGATAGATTCTCAGCTAACAAATGCATTTCCAGGGTTTTATTTTCATTTTGATTTTCATTTGTGCAGGCACCAGCCAACACTTGTAAAACACAAATTGACTCCTTTTTGTCAATTACGTTGCAAATAAAATGTTTACTGAGTGCTAGGAGGCAGGTGGAATAACCCACCCCAAAATCAGCCTGCCTGTCAGGAAAGTGAGATCAGTCAGCACCCAAGAGCAATGTACACTTTTGATAATGATAATAATAATAATGATGGTATTTGTTAAGCGCTTTCTTTGTGCAAGTCTGTACTGGGATGGATACAAACAAACTGAGCTGGACACAGCCCCCATCTCACATGGGGCTCACAGTCTTAATTCCCATTTACCGATGAGGTAACAGGCACAGAGAAGTGAAGTTACTTGCCCAAGATCATTCAACAGACAAGTGGCGGAGCCAGATTTAGAACCCAGGTCCTTCTGACTTCCAGGCCTGTGCTCGCCCACTAGGCCATGCTGCTTTTCTTGTTCCCTGTCCCATGCCCTTATTCCCTGCTCCAGAACAGACTCTATTCTTGGTTGATTTCCACTCTTCCTCTCCTGTCCTCATTTTTTAAATGCGCTTAACTACGGAAAAGAAGAGTCTCCCAACTTTGAAGCTGCAATGTCAAAGTGGGAAAGTCTAAGAGGAATGAGAAGCCAAATTGAGTAGAGGAAATACCCACACTGCCTTCTTTTCTCCTTCCCTGGTCTCTAGGGTATAGATTAGTGATTCTCCATTTTTCATCCAATCACCTTGCCCACCACTGCCTCCCAAGTGCCCCCATGGTAAACATGTCCCACAGTGGCTCCTAATGCCTAGACACTCTGCCACGTTGCCACAAGGCAGGAGGAGCTCCCTCAAAGTTGCACCAACTTTAACCTGGGCCTATTTGGGTTGCCGATTCGTGTGCTAGACATCTAGCCTCTGTTCTCTTGGGTCAAACCCCCTACCTTCCTGCTTCTGTACATTCCCAGGCACCTTTACCACCTTTCTTAAGGGGTTAACCGATTCCCAAGTCTAACCTCTCCAGCCCTGACCTTTCTCATTCTCTGATATCTCGCATTTCCTCCTACCTTCCAGATGTCTCTACTTGGATGTGCCACCGACACCTCACCCTTAAAGTCTTACAAATCTGTTGCACTGCACTCTCCCAAGTACTTAGTAGAGTGCTCTGCACCTAATAAGTGCTCAATAAATACAAATGACTTTTTGATGGATAGTAGAGCCAGTTGTCTAAGTCTTCGTTTCTGCCATAAACCTTCTGTGAGTCAGCTTCCTGTCCTTTTCCTTCTCGTCCCAATTAGTCTTACCCTTGCTTGGGGGCAAAGGGAGTACTGTGCGTAAGCTCCCAAACCCCCTTTCAGTTTTGGCTTTTGGAACAAGTGTGTCACGGAATGGAAAAGATGGGGAAGAACTACTCTTGGTGACCAGGGGGAGGATGGAGAGAAATAAATGGATAATTTCTAACATGCTCCTCGAGGAAGGTCAAAAGCCATGGATGGAATCAGTGCAAAGGGAGTGAAACTTCCAAAGATGCTGATTTTATTTGAAAAAAAGAATTAATGAAGATGTATATGTACTCTTAAGACCTCCATTTTCCACTTACTTCCTTTAGCTTACCTGGTATTGCCTTTGCCCATTTTACGGCGGCAATCACCTGGCGGCCTCCTAGCATGTTGAGCGTTGACATAATCCTCCAAGTCGAATCGGGCATGGAACTGTCGTAACCTGAATACAACACTTCTGGCTCAATGACCTCCAGCAATGAAACCAGAGTAGGGGTGAGCTGGGGCAAGGATGCAGGAACCAAGTTTTTGTTGACAGGACTTTCCGAAGCCTCTCTCCCTGCAGTTGCACCAGCCTGCTGGATTCCTTTGATCTTTTTCTTGGTTTTTCGAGCTACACATGGTAAGGAAAATTCACAATGAATTCATTTTAAACACCATAGATTGGACATTCCATACTCTGTCTTTGCACACAGAGACACACACACACGCACACAATGTGCTAAGGATTAGTAAAACTCAGCAATTGTTTGGAAATTCCTAATAACTGAGGCTAAAGGCAGGTGATATGTTTAACCTGAGTGATAATTATTTGGGAGAGGAGACAAAAAAGACCATCTCTTTAGGAGATGGTCATGAATACACAGTCAGAAACTCTAAAAAATATGCCTGTCATAGAGAGAGGTGTTTTCCAGTCTTCCCACTGCTAGCAATCAATTAAGTGCTCACATAAAGATTATCATCTCTAAATCTGGAAAGACCCTAGAGAAGGGGAGAGCTTCTATAACCTTCCTTTGGTAACGAGTTCCTGCATGCAGTCATACTAATTTATTATTTTTACTATATATCAAGCACCGTGCTAAGTGCCGGGGTAGAGACAAGATAATTAGGTCGGACACAGTCCCTGTCTATGTGGGCTTCTGGTTTGCGTCTTCTAGTCACTGAGCTGACCAATTATGAGACCTCACAGTTATGCCAAGAGTTCTATGCTTGGGCTCTAACATGAGCTAATTTGGGCACACCTGCAGCCCCCTTACCAGAAAAAGGCATGCAAATTTTGGGGTACTATTACTCCAAGAATGCCAGAGGTAATGCAAGAAGCAGCGTGGCTCAGTGGAAAGAGCACGGGTTTTGGAGTCAGAGGTCATGGGTTCGAATCCCGGCTCGGCCACTTGTCAGCTGTGTGACTGTGGGTAAGTCACTTAACTTCTCGGTGCCTCAGTTATCTCATCTGTAAAATGGGGATTAAGACTGTGAGCCCCACGTGGGACAACCTGATTCCCCTGTGTCTACCCCAGTGCTTAGAACAGTGCTTGGCACATAGTAAGCGCTTAACAAATACCAACATTATTAAGGCCAGTGGCATTTCAGGAAAAAAAGAAAGGAAAATCCTTCTACTGCCTGGTTAATATTCTCCTGTTTGTCAACAGGAGACTGGACAGATGTCTTTTAAGGTTCCATCCACATTTGCACTCAAAAGTGAGATATATGAATCCGTTCAAAAACAGGCACTTTAATACATTTTAAAATCTCATCAAAATAACTTAAAGTAATACTTAAAATGGCGCCAAAGTAGAGGAAAGCAATAATAATAAAAAGGATATATTTCTGACTATATTAATTGTGGTATTTGTTATTCACTGTACTTAGCAGTGGGGTAGATACAAGGTAATTGAGTCAGTCTCTGTCCCATATGGAGTTTACACTGCAAGGGGAAGGGAAAACATGGACTGAGTCCCTATTTTACAGATGAGGGAACTGAGGCCCAGAGAGGTTAAGAGGCTGGCCTAAGGTAACACAGCAGAGAAGTGGAAGAGCCAGGATTAGAACTCAGGTCTCCTTAGTCTCAGGCCTGTGCTCTTTCCACTAAATCACTCTGCTTCTGGTATTCATTCATTTAATCAATCATTCATTTGAATTTATTGTGCATTTATTGTGTGCAGTGCACTGTACTAAGCTTTTGGGAGAGCACAATATAAGAATTAACAGACACAGTCCACACCCACAGCGACCTTACAGTCTAGTGCTACATACAGGTAGAGCTCTATTAGGAACTTAAATATTAAGGACAGCTACAACATTAAAAGAAATGTTAATGCAGACGGCAGCAGCTAGAAAAGAGTTTCCTGTAATTTCCTTTGAGAAATTCCTATGGAACTTGCATTGAACTGAGTTGTTAATATCTACAGTATTAGATTACTCCCCTTGGGAGAAACTTAAGGAACATTTTTGGAATCGGTTGCCCATACAAAGGTCAGGTTCGATCCAAAGGAACACCCTGGGAAAGCTCCCTCAAGTTCTGCAATAAAATTTAGAGAAAGAGTAAATGAAATTCAATGTTAATGCTACACCAATAAAGCAAAGACGGCCGGAACCAGTGGCATCAACCATTAGGTCAACTGCTGTCCACACTGTCAAGAGTTGGAGCTGAGACAGAGCATATTCAGCTCTTGTTTGTGTGACTCTGCCCAAGCTGGGAGAAAAAGGAGTCATCTATGGCCAATTTCTCAGGTGCCTACCTGCCTGTGAGAGGGCAAAAAGACAACCTTGTCTGGGTTTTCTTTCGTAAAATAAACCTACTTATTGATAGATGATTTCTGTCTTACTTGCTTATTTACAGTCAAACAGGAATCTTCAATATTCTCCATAATTAATTCTTGATCCCCCAAGGCGACTGCCAGTACTGACAACCTGTGTGCGCTAAAAACAGGGCTTTATTTAACACTAAACAGCCTCTGAACTGCAGGGCACCAGGGAGTATATTTAAATCCTAAAAGACATGGATAAAATACTACATGCCAAATCTGCAATTCTTTTATTTTCATTAAGAATAGAATGATTGAATACAGAGCAAAGTTTATTCTGTAGAAAAAAATCTTATCCATGCACGTTATAGGAATCAGAAGATAGTATTGACAACTAAGATACGTGGTAGTAAAAGCTCATTATTCTTCAAAAGCAACCTTATTTCTTGTTAAGGAAGAAGGGAATGATGTGATCGAGGCGTCCTGGAAAAACGACAGATTTCTCTGAAGCTTTGGAAACCTCACTGAACTTCTCTAGTAGAGGTTAAGCAGAGCTTAAAGAGTAGGTCAATTGCTATTTTATTCTAACTGTCAAATTCGAAGATAAAAATGGGCAAATACTAATTTTATCAATAGTTTTTATTACTGAATCAAATAACGTGTCAAGATTTTTCTAAGAGGGTTATATTAAGCAATTTCATGACCCTATCCGTTGTCTTTTTAAAAAATAAAACATTCCATTCCATGGAAAATAACTGGTAGCCTCACGTACGTTCTTTCAGAGAAAAATCTGAAATTGTTTCTTTGTGTATGATTTGCCATTACTGGGAAATAAATTTAAATACTACTGCCCCAAAAGAAGACAAAATAACAGTTTAACACAAATGTTAGAAAATACATATACTCTAAGATTACTCAATAAATCTTTGAAACTAGTAAATATTTTCACTTACTTGAAGCACTACACCTAATAGATTACAGCTCTTGTTTTAAAAATAAAATCTGACAGTAAACTCAAGACCAGACTGAAAAACTATGCTCATGGCAGAAGTTTGAAAGTAGCAAAGAATTGAAGACAAAATACATCTTGACTGCCTGTTGATGTGTTACTCCATGTCTTTAACACAATTCCTTTGAAACTTTCATTACATAAAGCTGCTCAGATCAAAGGAAAACCAATGAGTGAGAAAATATGCCTTGGGATTAGGGACAAGAATAGATGTAAAACATATGGCTTATTGACACTTCATTTAAATATCACAGTGTGCCAAATATGCCTAGCATGAAAACTGGAATTACTAATAGGGACACATTTATACTCACTCAAATCATCCACATTGGATGTGTTCACTATGCATTTTGGACATAATGCTAAAAAGGAATTAGGGAATGTTGTTTGCATTGGGAGAGCCTATTTGGATACACTGTGACGGGGATCTGGAAGAAACAGTTGCTTGCATGTGCCTGGCAGTTACAAATAAATACCAAACATATATTTTCTTTACAGCAATGTTTTACAAAAGCGCAATCCTCTCATTATAGGAGAAATGGATATATTAAAGACAGGATTCAGATCAAAATGCGGCTTTTACACTTAAGTCTGCAAAAACTCTTCAATTTTGAGAATAAACTTTTTTTGACAGATTTCCTTTGTGGGCAAAAGAGGAAAAAAATACATTCAAGGTATAAAAAAAATTGGACAAAGCATCTTCTCCATGTTAAGTGCCTCAAAAAGTGTCTTTCACATAGGGTATTGGATAAAGTAAGGTTCTGGATGTCAGAAGGACTTGGGTTCTAGTCCCGGCCCCCGCCACCTGTCTGCTGTGTGACACTGGGCAAGTCACTTAACTTCTCTATGCCTCAGTTACCTCATCTATAAAATGGGGATTAAGACAGTGAGCCTCATCTGGTATATGGTCTGTGCCCAATCTAATGTACTTGTATCTACCCCAGAGTTTAGTACAGTGTCTGGGAAATAATAAGCGATTAACAAATACCATTAAAAAAAGCTGCATTAAAGATTTTCTTTCAGTTCTTATAGGTGGACTGAAGTAAAATAGAAAGTGAAACATTTGGTAAAGATTGCATGTTACATTAAACTGTGATCTTATGCAGTCTGGTGGAAATTTTACATGATGTGACTGATGTAGGGAAACAAGAACAATTAAAAATCCTTTTTTTCTCAATAAAAATATGGACATCAGAGTTTAAAATCACATATTTTGACCCTGGCAAGCTATTATCCTGCTTAGAACCTAAAACAAAAATGAGTCTCTTTTATGATTCAGAGGAAAAAATCTCTTCAAGTATTATACATTACCTTCTAGATTCATTCCGGCTTGAAGACATTTTCGATAGCGGCAAGCAGGACAGTTTTTTCTCCGAATTTTATCTATAATACAATCATTTCTTCCAGCACAAAGGTAGTTATGTTGTCCTACAGAAAAAAATGAGAGTACAATCAAAACATTGCAACTCTTCCCTGATATTTCAAGATAAACTTTATGGGCATTTCTCTGGGGCAAAGGTAAAATGGGCAGAGAATGCTGAGGTCTGAATACAGCAATGAATATCTTGAAAGCAAGCATTTTTGTAAAATGACACATCCTAACTTCTTCTTAGTCATGAGAGGAACAATACTGAAAAGTTTTTAAAATAAAATTCCCTTTCAAATAACCAATGACCACAAAATATATCTTTCAGTTAATACTGAGAAAGGGAAAAACAGAAATAGCCATGGTTTCAAAGTATTAAAGTCAGAGGAGGGAAACTGGAAATTCATATTCACCATTAAAACACTCTGTAAATGAATCCAACACTGATTTTTAAAATAAAGTGACAGAAAAGCCATATTTAATCTAATCTCCTGGAGAGCAATAAAATTGGCTGCCTGATCGGCAATCAACAGTATTCACGGAGTGCTTAGTCTGTGCAGAGCACGGTACTGTTTGTGGCCTTGATCACTGCCCACAAGGAGCTCAGCGTTTACAGGAGGAAACTGACATCAGAATGGGTTAGGGTTAATGGGAACAGTAGAGTAGGGTAATATTTACAGAAGTATTTTGGGGCGGGGGTGAGTATCAAGGGCCTTACAGGGTAATAATAATAATAATGTTGGTATTTGTTAAGCGCTTACTATGTGCAGAGCACTGTTCTAAGCGCTGGGGTAAACACAGGGGAATCAGGTTGTCCCACGTGGGGCTCACAGTCTTAATCCCCATTTTACAGATGAGGGAACTGAGGCACAGAGAAGTTAAGTGACTTGCCCACAGTCACACAGCTGACAAGTGGCAGAGCTGGGATTCGAACTCACGAGCCCTGACTCCAAAGCCCATGCTCTTTCCACTGCGCCACGAGGGTACTCAGCCAAGTGCATAGTTAGCACAGAGGGAGGGAGGATAAGAACAACAACAACAACAACAACAACAAATGGTATTTGTAAAGCTCTAAATTATGTACCAGACACCATACTGAGTGCTGGGGTGGATACAAACAGATCAGGTTGGACCAAGTCCCTGTCCCACGTGGGGCTCACCGTCTCAATCCCCATTTTACAGATGAGGTAACTGAGGCCCAGAGAAGTGAAATGACCTGCCCAAAGTGCACACAGTAGACAAGTGGCAGAGCCGGGATTAGAACCCATGACCAGGCCCATGCTATCCACTATGCCATGCTGCTTCTCTATAAAAGAATTAAAGGGCACACTCTGAGAAGGCCTCTTGGAGGAGAGGTGATTTTAAGAGGGTTTTTAAAATGGGGAAGAGTAGTGGATTGCTGGACACAAAAGGGAAGGGAGTTCCAGGCCTGAGGGAGAATGTAGGCAACAGGTTGAAGGCAGGATAGGCGAGACAGAGAGTACATAGGAATTTGAGAAGCGGAGGGTGGGACTGGTTTGTCGGAGATCAGCAAGTTTAGGAAGGAAGGAAAGGGCTGATCGAGTGCCTTAAGATGGTGGTGAGGAATTAAGACTTAGTACAGTGTTCTGCATACAGTAAGTGCTCAATGCCAATGATTGATTAGGCATCATTATAACTCTTCACTGTTTATTTATAAATATCTAACAAATGAAGTACACTCTTCAAGAAATGAACCGAATGGCTGATTTTCATGGTGTGGATAAGATGCTTCAGATGCCCAATCTGGTGAGGAGAAAACACAGGAGGAGAAAAGGGAGAGTTGAGCACCTACTGCTTATTCGTTTCTCACCTTGTAGTTCTGTGGCCGGTGTGCCTCTACCTGACTTATGCTTGGGTATCAGGATGCCCAGAGGAGCCTCATCAGGGGAACCCAGGGGACTGGACCAGCCCTAAAGACCCAGGACTTTAGCTGCTAGAGCTGGGAGAGATGGGAGTGGTAATTAATATCTGTAATGTACTTATTTATACTAATACCTGTCTCCCCACTTTAGACTGCAAGCTCACTGTGGAATGAATGTGTCTGTTTACTGTATTGTACTCTCCTAAGGGCTTATTACAGTGCTCTAAACACAGTAATTGCTCAATGCATACAAGTGATTGAATGTCTGACTGAATGAATGAGTCGTTCAAGGTTGACCAGGCCCCTCCAGGCATCCGATTAGCCAAGACCTTACAGAGGGAGTGCTGGACTGCCCTGGTTTCAACCCCAAAACAACAGGTTCTGATAAAAATGGACCATTCTAGGTGTCCTGGGGAAGGATAGGAGACAGCTTAATGCACCTTATAAATGAGAAAAAGATTTATGGAGTTTCTATTCCAATTTCAAATAATTTCAGAGCTGGAGACCATATTCTTTCAAGTGAATAGATATGATTTCAAATTCAGTCTTGGAAATATTCTACAGGGAATTCAAAGGATATTTTATCTTGGAGCCAAAAGAAAAAGTTGGGTGCTTTTTACAAACTTTTCAGTAAGGCACTAGCTTACAGCTACAAGAAAACACCCGGAAGATCTTCAATTTCAGAGAAGACTTAAAAGGACTCTGAAACTAGACATAATGAACTCGTGAGCTAACTAGACAAATGAAAAACAGATCCTGGATATGAATAGGGATAGTCTAGCAGGATATTTTTAAAGAAGAAAAGTCACAACCAAGAAAGAGAAAAAAGATCTCTCTTCACTCCCTTACTTAGGTGCAACTGGTCCTGACTGATGGGGAAAAGCTATTTAATCAGTTCATCAATTAATAGCATTTACTGGGCAACTGTGCACAGAGCACTGTATTAGTACCTGGGAAAATACAGAAGGATTAGGAGACCCAATTCCTGCCTTCAAGTCATTTACAATCTATCTGGGAAACCAGGCAAAGATTACAGGTTGGAGGAAGTAATAGTTCATTCATTAAATTATATTTTTTGAGCACTTACTATGTGCAGACCACTATTCTAAATGCTTGGGAGAGAATGATACAACAATAAGCAGACACTTTCCCTGCCCACAATGAGCTTACAGTCTAGAGGCAGGGAGAGAGACATTAATATAAATTACATAAATTAGATATAAGTACATAAGGGCTGTGAAGGGGGAAAAACAAAGGGAGAGTGCGGGCAAGACAGAAGTGAGTTGGGGGAGAGGGGGGCTTAATCAGGGAAGAGCTCCAGGAGGAGATGTTTCTTTAGTAAGATTTTGAAGGGAGATTCAGGCCCAAGAGCATAGGCAATGTAGAAGGGAAGGAGAATAAAGTGGAGAGAAATTAGCCAGGAAAGGCCACTTGAAGGATGTATGATTTTAGTAGGGCTTTGAAGATGGGGAGAATAAGGGTCTGTGGATATGAAAGGTGAGGGAGTCCAAGGCTGGAGGGAGGACATGAGCAAGGGAGCATGAGAAGAGACTGAGGCTGAGACTGAGAAGAGACTAAGTAGGTTGGTGTTAGATGAACAAAGTGTGTGGGCTGGGTTGTAGTGGGAGAACAAAATAGGTATGAGGGAGTGAAAGCTGTGAGTACCTTATGGCTGATGGAGAGGAGTTTCTGTTTCAATTAATCATAGTTACTGAGCACTTACTATGTAAAGAGTGATATACTAAGCACTTGAGAAACTACAATACAACAAAGTCGATAGGCACGTTCCCTCTCCAAAACAAGTTTACATTCTAGAGCTTACTGTAGCTTACTTATAGTCTACAGTCTATTTGATGTGGAAATGGATGAGCAATCATTGGAGGTTTCTGAGGAGTATGAGACATGACAGAATGACTTTTGAGAAAAATGATCTGGGTAATAGAATGAAATATGGACGTCAGCAGGGGAGAGGCTGGAAGCAGGGAGATCAGTAGGAGGCTGACACATTAATGGACAACTGTTTGGACCAGGGTAGTATAAGTTTGGATGCAGAGAAAGGGGCAGACTCTAGAGGCAATGTGAAGGCTGAACTGAAAGGATTTGGTGACAGACTGAAAATGCAGATTGAATGAAAGGGATGAGGCCAGGGTAATGCCAAGATGAAGAGTTCTGTTTTGGATATGTTAAGCTTGAAGTGTCAGCAGGACATCGAAGTAGAGATGTCCTGAATGTGGCAGGAAGAAATGCGAGATTGGCCAGAAGGATGGCAGTCGGGGCTGGAGACGTAGATTTAGGAGTCATCCCTGAAGATGGGGTCGAAGCTAATGAAGTCAATGAGTTTTCCCAAATTGTTGGCTAAAAGGGAGATGACTGCTCTTGTAGAAGGGGAGGAGGTCTGATTTTATAGCTAAAAATAATAATAATTGTGGTATTGTCAATAATTGCGGTTGAGTGTCAAGCACTATACTGAGCGCTGGGGTAGATACAAGATAATTAGGTCCCACATGGGGCTCACAGTCTAAGAAGAAGAGAGAACAGATAGTGTATCTCTATTTTGCAGATGAGGGAAGTTAGGTCCAGAGAAGTAAAGTGACTTGCCCTAGATCACCCGGTAGGTAATTGGAGGAGCTTAGTCCTCTGACTTCCAGGCCCTTGGGCTTCCCACTAGGCCACACTCTTTTCTATTAACTAAATCTTCTCAGAGAGGTAACTTTTTAATTTTTTTTCTTTTACAAAGCAGAATATATCACCCAGAATTTTTTAAAGACAAAGTTTCTCTTTCTGCAAGATCTTGTGGCTCTTTCGCTTTATGGGTATTCCTGGGCTTGGTTATGCAAGTGTGCACGGCTAAAACCAGGGCTGGATTGAGCCATGGGAGAGCAGAAGAATCCCCAGGAGCCAGGGCTCACATGGGCCACATCAGACTCCATGTGACTCCTGGAATTTCCCTTTCTTCCTTCCGTTTCTTCGAGCCAGTGCCAGCTGAAGGTGGAGAAATTCGCCTCTTCCAACTTCTCCCCCTGCCAAGCCACCCCTGCAACATTCATCTTCGAACATCCTGGTGAGAATTTTGGGGTCAGTCTGGCCTGGGCTTCAAATCCTTGAGTTAGAGACAACTTTCAGGGTAGCTTCAAGCTTCCAACATTGTAAATTTAAAAAATGCCTTCTTCTTTGCTGGAATGGCTGAACTCCTAAAATGGTGAATGTTTTGATATGGTTGGAAAAATGTAATCAGCTATACTAAACTGAGGTAAAATCAGCCTATGAGGCAAAATGAAGCTTTAAAAAATAACTGCTTATCCAGTAAACTGGAAAATTTTTATCTCAAATTTGGGGATTCCACTTTTGGACACAAATAGCAATAATATTTAAATTGATCTAGCCTGAAAATTATGCATGAGATATTTGATTAAAGTATCCTTAAGACCTGCCCACCAATCAAAAGGCGCCATTGCCACCACCCTCCCCATCACCTTCAACGTAGATGAAAAAGCTGCATATTTCATTCTCTTCTAGATACTTTTACTGGAAAATCCTGGCCCCACTTCTCCTTCCTCCATGGATGTGATATGGGGGGGATACCTCCGTCTTCCTCCCTTCTGCCAGATGGGGACAGAGTCTTGTAAATCAGGGTGGTCCTGGGTGTAGCAGGCTTGAGCAGGCCATTTCTGGCCTTCCAGATAGGAGCAGAGCAAGGTAGGACTCTGCTGTTCCCATAAAGCCAACCTTTGTTGGGGTTTCCCTACTCTGCTGAAGGGAGCTGGGTCATGTAGCTGCAGACCCTCCTGTTGCCCCCACAGCAATTCTCTGTTAGGAAGGGGAGGGGAGGGGTTGGCACGCTGGCAAGGTGATCGGCAGGTTCCTCTGGGCTGAAGAATCAGCAAATGCAAAGGTTTCTCTTGGAACGGCTTCTCTCTGAGCATTGACTCAATCAAATCAGATCCTACTGTTTCCAAATAGCAATATGTCAGAAACATGTCCTGCAAATCTTACCAAGGCATTGACATGATGATTATTATACCGCTGAAAGGCCTACCATGTTTCACAAAGATGGGGATGGAAGGGAAGTGAGGAACCAAAAAGGAGAAGTTCTTTAGGAAAATAAGTAGCCTAGATTTCCTCCCACTGCATCTGTGATGGGAGGACTGATGGCTGAGAAGCATAAATTCTTCTTTGAAGGCTCACCTTCCTTCACTTCTGCTATAAGGCCGGAGGGCTGCTAACAATAATAATAACTGTGGTATTTGTTAAGTGCTTACTACGTGCTAAGCACCAGGGTAGATACATGATAATCAGGTTGGACACAGTCCCTGTCCCACATGGGGTTCACAGTATTAATCCCTATTTCACAGATGAGGAAACTGAGGCACAGAGAAGCTAAGTGATTTGCCCAAGGTCACACAGCAGACAAGTGGTGGAGCAGGAATTAGAACCCAACTCCTCTGACTCCCAGTGCCTGCTAGTGGATCAGTCTATAGTCCACTTAGTAAATTGCACAATCACGCCAACTAAGTGTTGCTAAATGTTGATTCAATCTTGGCATCTGGAACCTGAACATTACCTTGACAGTTTCCTAATTTATACTTTAAATACATAAAAAATGAATCCAAGGAAAAGGAGATAAGGAACATAAAATGATGCAAGAAACTCAAGCAGACCTGTAGTCAAAACAGTAATCCTTCTCAGAGTATTTATATGGAAAACAACTGCTTTAGGGAATCTGTACCGACTGTGCCATTTGCAAACTCTTTGCATAACCATAAAATATAAAATGACCTTGTATTGACAACGCTCTTATCGATGCTGTAAGAAATCTAAAAATTCTCTATTGAATAGCTCTCACTTCCTGCCCCTTAGATTTATAACTAAATTTCCCTTCTCTCCTCCATGTTTCATTTCCCTTCCTGGTAGGCCAAGTCTAGATGTTGACCCTGCAGTCCTTTCTAATTCCTCCCATCTTACCTTCCCATCCTTGGTCACTTTTGCTCTTCCTGGTCTATGACTCCTACATCAATTGTAAATCGCCCAGAGGTTCCTAATACTCCACGTGGATTGTCAGAAACATAATGAAACTCTTCAAAACACATACTACCTTCCACGGCTCTTTTGAAGAACACTTTGCAACTCCCGCAGGTCAGGACTCCGTAATGACACCCCGAGGCCTCGTCAGAGCAAACCAGGCAGAGTTTGGGAGGTGGTCCCGTCGACGTTGAGGAACTGGATGGTGGAGAGCTTACATCTGGTCTCATTCCGGGGCTAAAAAGCAAATTAAGAAGGGGGAGAAAGCATTGTTAATTATGTCAGAAATACAATTTAAAATAAACCAGTTTGGGGGTTCTTTTGGCTTTGTTAGATGTTTAATTTGTGTTGAAACATACTGTCACCTGATACCTGATATTGTTTTGCAATGATGGATAAGGGTTTATTATAGACAGCTTCTTTAAACACCAAGGTGTTCATATATTCATTTATTCAACCTAAAAGTATAGAAAAGTAGAACTCTAGCATTCTCTCTCAACTCCTAAATTAAATAAAGAATTTCAAGTTGAAAGTTAATTCTCAAGTTAAAAGTGGGGAAATGAACAATGACACTCAGATAAATCACTGACTTCCATTAAGCTTGAATGACTGAGTCTGCAAGGGACAAGTAAATCAATAAATCAATTGACCCACAGTATTTATTGAACTCATACCTTGTGCAGAACACTGGACTAAATGTTTGGAAGACCACAGAATTAGAAGGCAAGATCTCTACCCTCAGGAAGCTATCAGTTAGCAGGGAAGACAGACACAAAATAATTTACAGACAAGAGGAGAGAGGAAAAATGGATAATGTAGAGGAATAGATACTTAAATAGGTGATAAAAATTGAATGGCTTTTGTTAAAAAAATTCCCTCAAATAAAAATAGCTAATTTAGACCCATATCTGAAGAAACAAAAATATTGTTCTATATTACTCTGAGTCCTCCTCCCCAAGCAGATAAACCACCATGACAGCTCAGCCTGCCCCAGGAATCCAGGAAAGAATTCAGCCAGGAAAGTAAGTGTGCTAACATTTCTGGCTTTTTCACTGACCCTCTCATTGTCCTCTTTTCCTGCTGCTACCACAATTAAAGACATAAAATACCTATGGCAATACTGTATCCTTTTCAAGGTCCTCCACTGATTCCTCAGTTGTCCTGCATCACAAACTCCTCTTCTTCCATATTCTCCACACTCTTGCCAACCATAATCCTATTTCCCCTTTAATGTCCCCTGATTAAAGCCCAACCAGCTCTTGTAATCACGTTACCTTTAGTAATCTTTTACAAATATTTATGTACGGTTTAGAATTATATCTTCCCCATTGTACATGGTATAATTCAGTGCAGGAGGCAGGTGTTCAATAAATACTGGTTTGTGATGGTAATCGGAGGCAGAAAATACATCTACAAAGTGGGTAACCAAGCAAATTCTTTATAAGCCATCCATGTCTAATGTGGCGATCATTTTGTCAAGGATCATTAGAGGAGAGCTCCGTATTTTCCTTTAACCTTCTGCCCTCAATAGGAGGAGTTGGTGATGCTCCTGGATTATATGGGTACCCTCGGGGGAAGTATCGCTCTGATTGGAGCTAGAGAAACTGTATGGCCTAGTGGAAATAGCACAGAACTGGGAGTCAGGGGACCTGGATTCCAATCCCAGCTTCATTACTTGCCTGATGTGTGACCTTGGGCAAGTCACTTAACTTCTCTCTGCCCCCGTTTCCTTATCTGTCAAATGTGGATTAAACAACTGTTCTTTTTCCCCCTTCGACTGGGAGCCCCATGTGGGATAGGCATCGGGTCTGAGCTGATCATCTTAATTACCCAGTGTTTACTGCAGTGGTCAGCACATAAAAAGCACTCGCATACCACAATTATTACTATTAGATCTAACCAAATAGAAGCAGTATCCGGGAGCAGATCTAGAAAGAGAGCTAAGACTACAGAATGAGGCAAACAAGAGATGAACAGTGATAGAATTATGAGGGAGTCACTCCAGAGAAAAAGAAACAGGAATTACAGATTTCAAGAGAGAGGGAATGGGGGCAGTATCCCTTTAAAGAACGCTTATCCATTTTAAAATGTCATTAAGTTCAGCTACTTTAGGTTTCATGGTTTCTCTTTCATTTTGAACTTCCCCCAGATTTCAATTTTACTGAGCTCATACACAAATGAAAGAAATAACTACACTGGCTGGGCGAGAGGGCAGGAGAGTCACAGAACCGAATAAGAAAATGACTGATTAGATGAAATTGTAACTAGAACACCACCACCGACACTGGTCCTCCTAAGGGACAGGAAGACCTGGCACTTCCACAGTTGCTTATTGATTTTATTTATCCCATTCCAAACCAGGAAATATGCAGAATTGATGAGGACCTAATTTCAGGGGATAAGAACTATAGTTAACCCTGGCAACTCCATTCAGTACTGATAAGGCTTCATTTTACTTTGCAGCATCCCTGCCTCCCGGAGACACTGCACCCAGCTCCTCCCAAGCCCTAACACCTAGAAAAATTAAGGAAGGATTAGGAGCTGCAAGAGGGTCTACAGCTGGGGTGGACAGCACAGTCCAGGTATGCATTTTATACCTCCATGGATGGTTTTCTGGTGAAAGGGAAAGCTAATCTCCCTGCATGGTGTACTCTGCTGGACAGGAGGTGTTCCTGTAGCATGAGAAGCATCATGGCCTCGTGGCAAGAGCACTGCCTTGGGAGTCAGAGGATGTGGGTTCTTATCCTGGCTCTGTCACTTGTCTGCTGCGTGACCTTGGGCAAGTCACTTAACTTCTCTGTGCCTCCGTGATCTCATCTGTAGAATGGGGATTAAGACTGTGAGCCCCACGTGGAACAACCTGATTACTCATATCTACCCCAGCACTTAGAACAGTGCTTGATATGTAGCAAGTGCTTAACAAATACCATAATTACTATTATTATTACTATTTCCTAACTCAAAATGGGCCTAGCACAGGATGGGGCAAGTTTCAAACAGCCCTCTGATGCCCCAGCCCAAAGCTGATTGATGACTGTGTTTTTTTCAAATCTTTAGTAATGATAAGCCATTTGAAGATGAAGCTATGAATCTTGATCCTTTTCTATTAAGAACTCTACAAACACCAAAAGCACTTTAAAAAATGTGGCTGGTGCTACCCTGCTAATTTTAAGTTTTCACTCTAAAGTATATACATATAACTTTTGGTGAATAATAATGTTGGTATTTGTTAAGCGCTTACTATGTGCTGAGCACTGTTCTAAGAGCTGGGGTAAATACAGGGTAATCAGCTTGTCCCACGTGAGACTCACAGTTAGTCCCCATTTTACAGATGAGGTAACTGAGGCACAGAGAAGTTAAGTGACTTGCCCACAGTCACACAGCTGACAAGTGGCAGAGCCAGGAATCGAACCTATGACCTCTGACTCCAAAGCCCAAGCTCTTTCCACTGAGCCACGCTGAACAATTTACAAAGAACACATAAAGTAGATGCATATACTAAAGATTCCTCTTGGTAAAATTTTATTTTCCTCTACCGCTCTTCTCAAAAACATTCCATTCACTCGCAAAGAAGTTTTCTGATTTCTGGGCAAATGGATTTGGGAATGTGTGTCTGTTACTGGCAAGCATACATTTCCAGAATTTTCAATAAGAATTTAAAAATAACTACTCTGGTGATCTATTTGCAAAATGAGCCGACTAACTTAGGCAATGGTCACTGCTTTGGCTTATTTGACAGAAATAAAAATTTCTTCCCTGGGACTTAACTATCAAGATGAAAGGTTAGAGAGCCAAATTTTCTTCCAAGAGCTACAGCCGAGTGGTCCAAAAGGGAGGAAAGAAGGGCAGCTCTGCCATGCCCCTTCCCCAATTCAGAACCTGAGGGAATCAATCATATTTATTGAGTGCTTACTATGTGCAGCGCACTGTACTATAAGCTCTTATGAAAGTACAATACGATATAACAGACACATTCCTTGCAATGCCTTCCTTCATCACTCAAGCATAGTGGTGTGGTTTAATTGGGTGGCATAGCCCTAAGATGGTGCGGTAGGCCCCCTATGCAGTACAGTGCCCTTAAAGGGCATGGAGGCTCTGTGCCCCAATTTTAGGGGCAGCCTTGGGGTTCCTCCCGGGGCCTGAGGGGAATCTGACCTAGGCACCAGGTGTTCTCATTTTAGGAAGCCTGTAGGAAGCAGGGATGATCCTGGAATCAACCCAGACTAAACGATTGGAAAGAAAGGGACGCTCGAACCACTGTAGACTCCTGAAAACAAGGGCCCGGTCCGGATCTCCCTAGGACCACCTGCCTCTGAAGGCAGTCCCTCTCAGGCACAATTCAAGCTTTCAAATTAATGCTACTATACTGCTCTCTCATATTCAGTTTGTGGGCCTCTATCATCTCATTTTATCTTCTGCTGCATTTAGGCCTAGCCAGTCTTGCCTCATCTTACATGTCTTAACTTCTAGTCTCTAAGTGTACACCTTTTCACTTGTCCCCACTGAGTTTCATTCTGCTGTCACAGGAGCATTTTCTAAATTACCGAGGTCATTTCAAAGGTGTTAGGGTGTCTAACCAATTTAGTTTCACCTGAGCTAGTCTCTCAATTATTTTGTCTAGGCCGGGCAAAACATGAGTTATTTACAGACATCTGAACTCTCCAATGAGGTATGCCTTCACCAAATGAGGTAGTGTTTTTCCCAAGATCAGTCAATGGCACTGAGTGCTTACCATGTGCACAGCGCTGTGCTAAGCATGTGGAGAATACAACAGAGTTGGTAGACACGTTCCCTGCCCACAACAAGCTTACAGTCTAGAGAGGAAGACAGAAGTGAATACCAATATGTGTTTTGAGGGAATCTGGATGCAGACATAGTTCTACTAGAGAGCGTGGTTACACTTAGCTGGTTAGAGCAAAATTTGAGGAAAGAATTAGAGAACGCTTTCCTGACCAGGTACGCCTGCCTGGATAGGAAGTTGAAAGGAAAGGTTGTGTACATGGGTGAAGCGTGGATCAAGACCCAAGTACTGCAGTGTGGTTTTCCTTTATGTGGGGCTGTTCTTCAGGAGTGCACAGGAAAAGGAACTCTGACACCATCACTACCTATTACACCTAATTTGACTTTAGAGGAACATGTCCAGTCCCAGGGAGACATCTTCAGATCTGCTCCTAGACACCTCACACCTTGATGCCAAGTCACTGGTTCGTCTCCTTCCAAGCTTGCCGAAGGCCACTTGGGAATTCCGGCTTTGAGTTGGAGATACTCTTCCTTCCCCCTTCCCCTGGCACCTTTTAATGACTTTCAGCTGCTGATCTGCAGCCTGCATCCTATACCTAAGTCCTCATGGAGTCTGGGGAAACTTATTTGCAAAGATAGGATATGAAAATAATAACAACTGTGGTATTTGTTAAGCGCTCATTATGAGCCAGGCACTAAACTGAGCATTGGGATGAATACAAGCAAATCGGGTTGGACACTGTCCCTGTTCCGCATGGGGCTCACAGTCTAAATCCCCATTTTACAGATGAGGTAACTGAGGCCCAGAGAAGTGAAATGACTTGTCCAAAGCCACACAGAAGAGAAGTGGCGAAGCTGAGACTAGAACCCATGACCTTCCAACTCCCAGGGCCATGCTCTTCACTATGCCACACTACTTCTCCTAAAGTAAGAGAGCGCTGCTACAAGTGGGAAGAAGCAGTAGGCTGATCGTTTCATTTCTTTCACTTAAGTGTTTTTATCCTAAACCTTCACTTTTCCCCTAGACCCTGTTCTTCAGCAGAAGTTATTTTCATCACCCTTGCTGAACTCACTGTGAAATTCTATATACGGTCTCCTGAAGACAGAGTCAGAAATGAACCGAGTCTCTCTGCATGGATCCATAGGAATAATAGAATTGCAAATTTCAATGCCACGGTAACCAAATTAACCTTCAACCATGGCTGGTGCAATCTAGGGCAGAGCTATGTATGATTGTGTGACCTTAAGAGTGGACTACAATTCCTAATGTACCTTTTTGGGTGTGCTGGCAAAAAGAGGGGCCACTCTTCAAACGTTACGGTAAAAAGAAATATATTCAAAGCAAGATGTTCAGATTCTTTTTTCAGGAGTAGCAATTTCACTCCTTTAACCAAAGACAAAACCATGTCCATTTATGATTCCCTACTGGGAAAAAAAAATTCTTGTTGAGAAAGAAATTAAATTTAAGGTGACAGAAAAAAATTTCAAAATTATGAAGTGAATGGTTATGTAGAGCAAATGAACAGTACAAAAAAAAAGGGACGGATATACTGAGGCAAAAATAAATGAACAAATGGACAGTTAAAACAGTAGTCAAGGGTCTGGAAGCTAACCTAGACTTCTGGCATCCCTTCAGGCAATCATTCTAAGCTATATCAGATAAGGACATTATTTACTGACTTCATGGAAAACTGCCAGATGAAACTACAGACATTGGAAAAAATTGTATTTTGTCATCCATATATGGAGAATATAATGGCCTATGAGAGACTGTGAAAGAAATGGAAAGATGTAAGATTGCGTCTTTAAACTAGAAATGATTGCAAATGGGTGAATTGATGAGTCGGTGATATTAAAATGCTGAAGAGGAAATGATATAGGTTTAAGTAGAGAGAAAGACACACTAAGGGGAGACAGCAGTGGTCTAGAGGGAGGAGCATGGCATTGGGAGTCAGAGGACCCACGTTTTATCTTAGTTACTTGTTGTGTGAACCCTGGGCAAATCACTTAACCTCTCCGATCCTCAGTTCCCTCACCTGAAAAATGGGGATAAAGACACCTGCTGTCTACATATCTTAGAGTGAAGACCCCATTTGGGACTGGGACTGTGTCCAATCTGATTATTTTGAATCTACTTCAGTCCTTAACCTTAAAGCACAGGGCTTTAACACATAGGATGGATTTAATAAATACCATAATTAATTAAGCAATCCAAAATTAACTGACCTGGGAAAAAAAGCATCAAAGAAAATCCTCATTCAACAATGAGCCGATTCTATCCAAGCACAGGTCTCTATTCAATCGGAATCCCCATTTCTAGTTATTGATTGTTCAAATTGTATTAGGGCCTGGATAAAATAGGCACAAGTTCCTAGCCCTACCTCATCAACCTTAAATTCTCAGCTGGGCCAGGATTCTAGATAAAACAGTTAGGGGTCCAAGTGACACATGCCAAATAGATATTTTAAAGAGAATTTCTCAGCTGTAATTCTGGAGGCGCATGCATGGGCTCTGGGAGTCACTTAGTGATGTCACAGTCACTTCCCTATTAATTTAACTACTACTGAAAAATAAGCCCTTTGTCATGAGGAAGTAGCAAGAACTGTGCTTTCCTAACCTTAAATGCACGCGGCTGAAACTTGAGAATGTAGAGCTATTGATTTAATCCATTGTACTGGATTTAATCCAGAAGCCTGGCATCCCTGCAGGAGAGCAAGGAACTTTCCCTGGGTTCCGAGATCTCCATGGCCGTTTTGCCAATGGAAAGTTTTAGCAGAATTACTGCAGCCTGGCTCTGGCCACCACATATCTATCTCCCCACCAAATCCAGGAGCCCTACCTTTTGATCATGAATTGCCAAGATGTGAGCATGTGTTTGGATTTGGGATCCAGATAAAAGTCTACCAGTGAAATTAATGATGGTACTTGTTAAGTGCTTACTACATGATGAACGCTGTTCTCTGCAAATCAGGCTAATAGGGTTGGACACAGTCCCTGTCCCACATGGGGCTCACAATCTTAATCCCCATTTTACAGATGAGGAAACTGAGGCACAGAGAAGTGAAGTGACTTGGCCAAGGTCACACAACAGACAAGTGGCAGAACCAGAATTAGAACCCACGTCCTTCTGACTCCCAAGCCCATGCTCTATCCACTAGGCCACGCTGCTTTTCATGTTCTGAAGACGGTCCTTCACCAGGCTAGGAAATTGATATAAACTAACCAGGTCTATTTTAATGTTCTAAGACTATGTCTTCAGAAACATTATGACACTTTACCTGAAACTCCACAATGGAGAAATCATAAAGAGAAAAAAAACCTACCCCAAACCACCGCCATATATCGAAGAAAATAATTAAGGTATATTCTAGTGACCAAAATATAGGTATTATCAAACTTTACCAAATATCTCAATTTAAAGCCCCATCATTCTAGAACTCATGAATGTGTTTTTCTGTCTTACTGGTATGCCATTCTTCTATAATGCATGGTTGCACTCTGTTTTCGACAGAAAGATCTTCTGGAATTGGGGAACATTCCTCTGACAACAGACCTCTTTCAGAACAGAATGTAATGAGAGGTTAGAAGAAACAGTTATATGCACAGGTGTGGTGTTGGTTAAAGTGCATTATAATGTACTATAATGTGAATTTTCCTTAATGTCTGGTTTATCAATGGTATTTCATCAAGAGCCTAACACCTCCTCATTATAGGAGTAGTTGTATTCTCCCAAGAGCTTAGTACAGTGCTCTGCACACAGTAAGTGCTCAATAAATGCAATCGACTGACTAGTAGCGATAATAATAGTCATTAGCAGCAATAGTATTTATTAGACACTTTGTGTGCAGAACACTGTGCTAAGTGCTGGGTAGGAGTATACACGGCCTGTCCCTCCAGGCGCTTTCAGTCGATGAAACTACATAAAGGGATTCTTTTCTGAATTCTGAGGAAGTTAGTATTTCCAGGTGTTGGAAGGTCCTTCCCTATTTAAGGCAGACCACATGGGTAATCTGAAGGCTTGATTCTCTCCCCATCTCACCTTCCACTATTGGGAGAAACACAAGGGCTCTGAGGCTCAGCTGAACCTTCCCCTCCGCCCCCCCCCCCCCCCCCCAATTTTATGAGCATGTGCTTGTGCCCACACACACATTCTCTGTTGGGAAATGGGAGGGGATAGTAATAAAAATGGTAACAATGATAATGATAATAATTGTGGTACTTGTTAAGTGCTAACTACTGCCAAGCACTGTTCTAAGCTTTGGGAGAGATACAGGGAAATCAGGTAATCAGACAGTCCCTATCCCACATGGAGTTTACAGTAAAAAACTCCACTAAGCAGAATGCCTTAGTGGAAAGAGCAAGGGCTTGGTAGTCAGAGGTTGTGGGTTCTAATCCCAGCTCCGCCAAGGTCTGCTGTGTGACCTCGGGCAAGCCACTTAACTTCTCTGGGCCTCAGCTTCCTCATCTGTAAAATGGGGATTAAGCTTGTGAGCCCCACATGGGACAACCCGCTTACCTTGTATCTGCTCCTATGTTTAGAACAGTGCTTGGCACATAGTAGGTGATTAACAAATATCATAATTATTATTATTACTACAAATTGGGGTGAGATCAGGCATTTAACCTCCATTTTACAGAGGAGGAAACTGAAGCATAGGGAAATTAAGGAGGTGTCATAGCCAGCAGGAGGCAGAGCCAGGCTTAGGACCCAGAACACTGACTCCCAGGCCTGCTCATGATACTTAGAGGTATACAGTCACACTCAGTGTTTTTTGGTTGTTGTTTTTTTCTCACGCTCTCTCCTTCTCATGTATATATATATATATATGCAGCCCCAAAGGAGCATAGAAGAAAACTAAGCAGCGTGGCTCAGTGGAAAGAGCATGGGCTTAGGAGTCAGAGGTCGTGGGTTCTAATCCCCACTCCGCCGCCTGTCAGATGTGTGACTTTGGGCAGGTCACTTCACTTCTTGATGCCTCAGTTACCTCATCTGTAAAATAGGGATTAAGACTGTGAGCCTCATGTGGGACAAACTGATTACCCTGTATCTATCCCAGCGATTGGAACAGTGCTCGGCACATAGTTAAGCATTTAACAAATGCCAACATTATTATTATTATTAAAACCTAAAACTGAAGAGACATGGGGAAAATGGAAAAGAAAAAAGCAGCATACCTGTCTTGGGGGAAAAACAGAATTGGGTGAAGAGCTGTAAATGCAGTGACCTGAGTGTTCAAAACTGTTTTAAAGCGAGGCATGATTCCTTACCACCAAACTCTGATACAATGCAGCATTTTTCCAGGCTTAAAAGAATATTCATAAGTAGGCTTCCCCAGGATTCCCAGAATCTGAGTGGGAGGAAGGGTGGGCTATTTTTAGCCTGCTCCTACTCAGAGTCTGAAACTTCAAGGGAGGTCACGAGGGAACACTTGGGTTACATTTCTGGCACTATGGTAACATCCAGGGTGATGTGATTTTTGGGGGGTGGAAGAAATGGTATAACTGGAAACTGCTAAATTTGTACAAAAGGCATTATGGCCAAAACCCTGTTTTTCTAACACAACTGTGTCCAACCTGATTAGATTTTATCTATCCCACTGCTTCCCCTCTCAGGATCGCACCTGGAGACTTTCCAGTACTCTACCAGTCTCGAATATGGGAGGGAGTGTCAAGCAGAGGCATTTCCATTCCTAGCTTGGGCAGTGGCTAGTGAGTGGAAGGCAATCTGCTACAAATCCAAACTCACCTGTGCTGGGCAGCAGCGATATGGGAGAGAGTCGAGAGTGGAAACTCCATTTTACTGAGTGGAAGAAGGCAATGGTAAACCACTTTCATATTTTTACCAGGAAAATTCTATGGATATACTACCAGAATGGCTGCAAATGGAGAGTGGACATTCTGGGAGAGATATATCCACGGAGTCACATGGGTCGGAGACAACTCGACAGCATAAGACAAGACCTTAGGGCTTAGGACAGTGCTTTAACACACAATAAGTGCTTAAATACCATCATTTTTACCAGTATTCTGAATTCAGTTTAAGCAGGGATACTAGCCTTACAGGATTCTAATTTCATCTTTAATTAGCCTCTCCAAGACTTCAGTTTCTCATGGTCATCAACAGTGTAGTAATAGGAGAAATAGTAGAAGTAGTGTTAATAGAATATCTCCTTGGTCCAGGGTACTATACTCGGCATTGGGAAGTACAGAATTAAAAAGTGATGTGCTCCCTGCCCATAAGCAGCTTATATTTGAACAGGGAAGACAGAAAAATATCTACAAGAGCGGTCAAAATAAAATACTTGAATAAATGTACACGAGTCCTACGGAGGGGTTCAAAAATGCTAGTAGATCAGTAGTTTACTGATAAAGTCAGCAAAAGTAGATATTAAAGTTTAAGAACCCTATATTGTAAAGTCCCGGATCTCCCCAGTGATTTTTCTCTGAGAGATTTACAGCATTCCTGCTTTAGAGGTGCATAAAATGAAAGGAAGACTCTCTTACTAATCGGAAGCATCAGAGCCATTACACTTCGAGGAACTTGCAACAACTCTAGTTAGCTCAGGAGCCCAATTTAATACTCTATTAATTTGATGAAGGAAGTTACAGTCCTCCCGTCCTCCCTACCCCCCATGAAAGAAGGGGCAATTTACATTAATAACCTGGAAATAAAAGTGCTGCAAATTCCAGGCTGAAGGCAACAGTTCCAACTGGATGAAAAAGATCATCTTCACTCTGATTTAAGTAGAAGAAAGCATTATTCCCTGTACCTTGATCATGTCCTTCTAGCTCCCAACCCCTTGGCCACATCCTCCTTCTGGCCTGGTACCTCCTCCTCTTTCGTATTTGACAGACCACTACTCTCCCCTTCTTCAAAGTCCTATTAAAACCATATCTCCTCCAAGAGGCTCTCACCTCCCCTATTCTACAACACCTAGACACTTGGATCTGTACCCCTTAACACTTACTGTGACTACCTGCAATTTATTTAAATGTCTGTCTTCCCTGCTAGTCTGTACGTTCCTTATGGGCAGGCAACATGTCTGCCTACTCTATTTTCTTGTAATCAGTCAATGGCATTTTTTGAGCGCTTTCTGTATGCAGAGCACTGTACTAAGCACTTGGAAGAATACATTACAGAGTTGGTAGATATGGTCCCTGCCCACAGCAAGCCGTGCTCTGCTTACAGTAAGCACTCAATAAATAACACTGAATGCTTGTCTTGGGGCAGAAGAACTGAAACGAGAAAGCTTAATTTCTCTGTGCCTCAGTTACGTCATCTGTAGAATGGGTTTTACGCCTGCGAGCTCTGTGGGACATGGAATGCATACAATATGATTATCTTGTACCTATTTCAGTGCTTAATACAGTGCCTGGCACATAATAAATGCTTAACAAATATCATTTAAAAAAATCTAACTATGTAAGTGATCCACTTTAATTTTCCAACCACTATTAACTTGAAATTATACTTCTGTCCATCACACTCACCTGGTCTTTTCTTATCTTTGATTAATAAGAACAATGAAAACTCTGAACTGCACACACCAGCAGAATACATTTTCTAGATTGGCTACTTATCCCCACATTACCTAAGGATTACTGATTGTCTGATATCTGACTAGAGAATAATTTTCACATTAAGTTAAAAAAAAACCACCACCGCTTTGGAAAAGGTTATCACAATGTTTCCATTAACTCTATCTATATTCCAGCCCTCATCTTTGGTGATCAGAAACTAGACTACTTATCTCCTACTTCAGCAAGGTTTACTAGGACGTATTAATTGAGCGCCTGGTGATTCTAATCTATAATAACTGCCCAAACCTGTACATATTTTACACTCACTTAACTTGGAAGACCTGTAGAAGATAAGATAAAATATGATTTCAGATGGCCCTTAACACTGGCAGCTTAGTCCATGAACTTCCAAAAAGAAAAGTTTGATATCTTTTAACCAATCATATAGGGCCTATTAACACTTTTGCCACAGGTGTTAGAAGACAGTGTTAGTTGCTGATATTTTCAATGAGCGCTTACTGTGTGAAGAGCACTGTACTAAGCGCTTACCACAGCACTTAATGTACATATCTCTCAATTATATATTAAAAACTCCATATTTATTCATATTAGTGTCTGTCTCCCCATCTAAACTGTAAAGCTTATTATGGGCAGGGAACATATTTGCTAATGATGTTGTACTATACTCTTCCAAGCGCTTAGTACAGTGCTCTGCATGTAGTAAGTGCTTAATAAACAAAATTGATTGATTGAAGTCCTATTGGTAATCTAGAAGAGCCCATTAAAAGTTTCTGTGATGCTTCCTTTCAGTTCAGAAAATTATGATTTTTGTGCCTCAAGAATGTCCTGGTTAACAATATACGATCAGATTGTCAGGCGAAACCAAGGGCCACATTAAAGATGTGCAGTATAATTAGGTGGATCGCAAATGACACATACTCTCTTCCACTGAGAGTGATTATTTATGGAAGAAAGAAATTTAAGAAATGCCAACAGTGGATCAGATCAAGGATTCATTTAGCTCAGAAATTTGTCTCCGACAGTAGCGACAGGATTCTTAGCGGAAATAAGTGATATTACCCACCCACCCTTTGATATCAATCTAGCTTAGGAATTTACAGTAAAATATCCCAAGTTTTCCCCTCTATATCCTTAGCTTTCTCTCTAGAAACCTAATATGTACTGCTCATTTACGGGTTTACCCAAACCCTTCTTGAACTAACTAGTATTTCTGCCTGCACAACTTCCTGATGTAATGAATTCCATATGCTTACTACCTGCTGTGATACTGTTTGCTTTCATGTCTTTTGAACTTACCACCCTCAGGTTTCAGTTGGGATAATAATGTTGGTATTTGTTAAGCGCTTACTATGTGCCGAGCACTGTTCTAAGCGCTGGGGTAGACATAGGGGAATCAGGTTGTCCCACGTGGGGCTCACAGTCTTCATCCCCATTTTACAGATGAGGGAACTGAGGCACAGAGAAGTTAAGTGACTTGCCCACAGTCACACAGCCGACAAGTGGCAGAGCTGGGATTCGAACTCATGAGCCCTGACTCCAAAGCCCGTGCTCTTTCCACTGAGCCACGCTGCTTCCTAGTGAGGATTCCCCTCACTAGGGGGGGCTTGGTGAACAATCTCACTTTCTCCCTAGCCACAGCTGTCATGATTTTGTACACCTTGGATCATTCATTCAGTCGTATTTATTGAGCACTTACTGTGTGCAGAGCACAGTACTAAGTGCTTGATAATCCTCCCCTTGATGCTCTGCCCTGCCTCTCTTCTCTCCCTCTATGCCCCTCAAGTCCAGTCTGTCTGATTCTATTTCAATTTACCAGGCTTTCAATTTATTTGTCCCTGTGCATGCCTCTCAATCAATCATTCAATAAATCACAGATATGAATTAAGCACTAAATAAAGTTGAGTTGGTAGCTACAATTCCTGTCCACAGGAGTTTAGAGGTTGGGGGGGAGGCAGGCATTAAAATAAATTATAAATAGGATTAATGGGAGAGCATAAGGTTGTCCACATAAACGCAGTGAGGATGGGGTGGGGTACAGTTCAAAGAGCACGGACATGACGTAGAAGAGAGGAAGAACAGGGGAAATGAAGGCTTAGTCAGAGAAGTCCTCTTCGAGGAGATGTGATTTTAATACTGCTTTGAATGTGTGATTTCCAGACTAGAGGGAGGACGTGGGCAAGGGGTCGGTGGCGAGATAGATGAAACAGAGGTACAGTGAGTAGGTTGGTATTAGAGGAGCCAAATGTGTGGGCTGGGTTGTAGTAGAAAATTAGTGAGGTAAGGTGGGAAGGGGATAGCTGATTGAGTGCCTTAAAACCCATGGTATTCCCTCACTATTCTCTTCCTCAGCTTCTCAATTTTCTTTGTATTTTGCCCTCCCTGTAATCCTTTGGTCTTCTCTGCGTCCCTGTGCGCTGTTCTTTCAGCTGCCTTCCAGCCACTTTCCACTTTCCCACTTTTTATCCCTTTCCCCCGGCTGCCATTATCCCTCCACATCTCTCTGAAGGGAGAGGGAAGAGGGCCACTCTTCCTCCAAGAGAGAAGAATGCCTCCAGATTCCACTCTCCTTCTCCCCATCTCCCCTGCTCCTTTGGTGTTTCTCAGGCTGTCCTTCCCAATTTCCAAAGGGTCTCCCTTACCCAACAGCTTGGCGAGTTGGTTCATCCACCCCACCTCAACTGAAACCAACCAGGGAATGCCACGGGGGAGAGGCTGCCTTGGCTAGGTGCTGCTGCTCTGGTTTGGGGGAAGGAATATCTAAGGAGGCAGCAACTCGCTGACTGAAACACAAGCAGCTATAGCTCTCCAATTCCTCCCAGAGAATGAGTTTGTATGTTTGTTTGTGGGTGGGGGTGGGAAGAGGGCACATTTTGGTTGGGAGCTGATTCATAGCTTCATAGCTACCTGTTATGCCAATCATTTTGCTGCCACGGTAATGAAGGCCCCAACAGCCATCTCAACGGATGGTTTTATTTATATATGTACACATATACATATACATGAGACATATTATGGAAGGGTTGGAAAGGATTATAAATGGAATTCAGGGCATGACATCCGGTATTTCTTTGCTGATCACAGGGAATGACAGGAAATAGAAATGATTCTCATCTAGTGAAGCAGAGGTAGCCTTACGTAGACAGACTTTTAATTACAATGAAAAAGCACTACAATAATAACAAACATCATACTGATATGCTGCATTTCAATATATGCTAATTACATTAAAAGCGCTTTTTTGGCCCCTTTTATTTTAGATGGGTGCTAGTTCAATTTACAGTAGTAGAATATTCTTTTCCAGTGCCTGCCCAGGATTCTGATGGATCCATAGTTACTTTTAGAACTGCGTCTGTGCTATTTATTCAAATATGCCGCTACAAATATATGCATCAAGACTTTACAATATTAAAGTGAACACAGAAAAGGCATGATATTGTTCCAAATCCAAAATCCCCTAGGCTAGAAATGAAACTGCATTCTCTGTTGAGCACAGATGGTTTTGAAATATGGATTCGACTTAATGGTATCAAAAATTTTTTACTTTCAATATAAATACTTAAATTGTATCTGCTCAGATCATCATTCCAATCCAGAGCCAATACTGACCACACAGAGGAACCATGTAATTGCTCATCAATACATTCGATCTGCCTTATTGCTCTTTTCTGTTCAATAGGAAGTATTTCCTTGATATTATTTACCCTCTAAGGACAACCAGCCTAAGCTATCAAACAGTTCATCTTATTCTTGGGTTTGCAATGTTCCGCAGCAGAAATGGCTTACTGGAGGGGCTTTTTTTGTTTTTTAAGTTAAAAGCTATAGTCTTGTAGTTCGCTTCAGAGCTTATATCAGGAAAATGAGTTTACATTTCTTTAAAATGGCGTCTGCTACCATTTTAGAAATCACACAGGAGTGGAAAAGACAAACATCTAAAGCGAGTGAGTGATGTGATTTTTTTTTTGGATACTCTCCAGAATGTAAAGGTTTCAAGGGCACAGGCAGAGCTTTCTTGGAATGGATAAAGGGTAATCGCTGTTGCAGCTGCAACTGTAGTTAGAGCTCTGGGGATTTGAATCATACTTCAGCCTTACAATATTTATTATCAGATTAGAATAATTCTATTTTACTTTTAATCTTTCATTTTTCTAAGCGAAAATTACAGCAGATGTTAAAAACTCAAAGTGTATACTAAACTCTTTCCAAAGAGTTTCCAAAAAAACCCAGTTCCTTCAATTTAAGTAATTTTCCCATGACAAGAAAAGAAATTGAAGCTTTTTCAACACTGGAAATTAAACTTCTGCCTTCAAAGTCTCTATGTCCAAATGTTAGCATCAGTCATCATGAGGCCTTGCAAAAAAACATTGTGCACTGTCCAGTGAGAAGGGAAACACCAAGATAGCTGAGCAAGTAATCTTATGGACAACTAGCAAATACAGCAGCAGAAATACTGAGATGATGTCACACTGAAAAAAACATACAAATAGATAGGACAAACATAGCACACAAGCAGGGGAAAACAACATTTGAGAGTGGTGGTTTTGTTTGGCCAGCGAACCATGACAACAACTGTGGACACAAAACCGTAAGGGCCCCTCTAGCCTGTAAACTCTCCGTGGGCAAGAAACATAACTACCACCTCTGTAGTATTGTACTCTCCAAGCACACAGAACAGTGCTCTGCACAGTAAGCCATCAATAAATACCACTGATGATTAAAAATACTACTGATGATTAAAAATACCACTGATGATTAAAAATACCACTGATGATAATTGATTCCTGGCCTTCACAGAGACTTCATGACAGAGACGGAATGAGGTTAACAAAGTCCGAGACAGATACACACACTTGACCTCTTACAACCTGCCCCTTACATTTTGCAGACAGGCCGTACAACTTTTAGTTAAAGACTTTAATTTTAAATACTAAGTTCTTTTGGGAGTTGTCACTATCCCATTTCAGCCCTTGATTACCTATCAGTAAATGGTCTTCTCAAAATTTCTCTTGGGGTTCAGTTAGTAAAAAAAAAAAAAAGGTGTGTTTTGATAATCGAGTAGAACGTTACAATATGTTAATAAAGTGTAGTTCGAAACGGAACACAAAATATCTACCACCTGCCAAAACATGAATCATAAAACTGTTATTTTAAGATCACGTCATCAAATTTTGTTCCCTAAGTATCACAAAACACTAAATCCACTATTTCATTGCAGAGAAATGATTTTCCACTACTATGTTTAACTTTCTGAAAGCAGACAAGTGGTCCCAAATCATCACAAAAACCTTGGACACTGGGCAGGTTACTTCTCCAGCTATTCAACAAAAAAGTAATTAAAAAACAGAAACTTTAATGTACTACGCTTAATTATTTTAGGAGCCCTATAAAAACTTTATGCTTATATTTTTCACATTTTTATATAATTTCCTGTTAATCAAAATCAGACGTGACCTCAGATCATATCACTACAGAGACTAAAAATTAGCAAGATTATACTGTGTAATGGAAGAGAGAGTCACGTTATTAAGTTGTCTCCCTGTATCAGCCATAGGGATATTTGGACAACTTTTACCAGATGAGGTTATAGAGAGGAAAAGTGGATAGGATTTTTGGGAGCAATTAAAGAGGAAGCCCTAGGCCCCAAATGAGAAAAAAAAAATTGCTGCTTTATAACTATATACAAGTACAGGTGACAGTAGGATAGTCTTTGACTAGGTGATCCTGTTTGGATGTCAGATGTTAATTTAAGTGTGGAAAAGGGTGTGGTTTATTTTTCCTGGGCACCAATCAATGGTATTTATTGAGAGCTTACTATGCACAGAGCACGGTTCTGAGTGCTTGGGTGAGTACAATACAAGAGAATTATCAGGCACATGGCAGGGAACATGTCTATCAACTCTGTTTTATTGTACTTTCCCAAGCACTAAGTACAGTGCTCTGAGATATATATATATATATATATATATATATATATATGTGTCCAAACCAATTTTCTTGCATCCACCCCAGCGTTTAGTACAGTGCCTGGCACATAGTAAGCACTTAACAAACACCATAATTATTATACACACACACACACACACACACAAAAGCAGATATATATGTATATATTTACACATATATGCATTTGTATATGAGAGAAAAATAAAACATATGTCAACACATTTACTTGTGTATGTATTACTATAAATCTGTTTTTATCACGTTTTAGATAGAATACTGTTGAGGAATCAGTGTTCTTCCCTCAATGAACATCTGTCTGGCTACATTGTGATGTGACAACGAAACGGCATGCACGTATGCATGGTGCTGGTCAAGGGAAGAGTGATATCTATTCTTTCAATCGTATTTATTGAGTGCTTACTGTATATAGAGCAATCTATTAGGCGCTTGGGAGAGTATAAAATAACAATAAACAATAAAAATAACAATTAACAGACACATTCCCTGCCCAAAAGGAGCTTACAGTCTAGAAGGATATAAAGTATTTACAGACAGGAATACAATCTCCACATGACAGAAGAACTGAGTGTGTGTGTGTGTGTGTGTGTGTGTGCGTGCGCGTGGGTGGGCTTGCGCATGCATACCTGTGAGAATGAGAACACAAATACATCCTTTACGATCAGTGATGAGCTATTTGCTAAGATTTTTATCAGTGTGCGCAAGGGTAGCTGTACAAATGCGTGACTAATTGTACATATGTGCATGTCCTTTGCTGCGCTGTTGCATTTGTTGTCAAAAGTGCCCGAAGCTGATTTAATTTCCCTTTTGCGTTGTGATCTTCTCTAAAGCTTTACCCTGAGAGTCATCCGTTTCTAATTGCGACATGCCAGGATGATCAGCCTTCTGCTGCTGTGTCCTAACTGTTCACGGCTATTAGTATTATCATCACTAACATTTATTGAGTGTTTACAATGTGCAAAGCGCTGTACTAATCCCTACAGTTATAAAAATAAAATTAATTTGGACCCGGGACCCTGAAACACAAGGCACTTGCATTTTAAGAGGAGGGAGGTCAGGCAGATGTTAACTAAGTTAACATTAATCAAAAATGTCCCTCGTAAAGGTATCCAAGTCACACAGTACTTGGAAGGGGCAGTCTCTGCTCCTTAAAAAGTCCTTGGCTACAAAGCGTGGCAACAGTCTGGTCACTGCTTAGTGGATACCGCACAGGCCTGGAAGTCAGAAGGACCTGGACTCTAATCCTGTCTCCGCCACTTGTATACTGTGTGACCCTGAGCAAGTCACTTCACTCCTCCGGGCTTCAGTTGCCTCATCTGCAAGGTGGGGATTAAGACTGTGAGCCTCATGGGGGACTGGGTCCAACCTGATTACCTTGTATCCACCCCAACACTTGCTGCAGTGCCTGGCACACTGTGGGTGCTTAAATACCATAATTATTATTATCATCATTAGCACTGGAGGAGACAGGGTTCCCTCTTTCAGTGGAGGGCACTCAGTCAATCCATCAATCAATCGCATTTACTGTTAACTCTGTTGCATCGTGTTTTCCCAAGTGCTTAGTAAGTGCTCAATAAATATCATTTACTGAGTGAATGCTTACTCACTGCAGAAACTGTACTGAGCTCTTGAGAAAGTACAACACACAAAGTTGGTAGATGAGATCCCTGCCCACAAGGAGCTTACTGCCTACAGGGGGAGCCAGACATTAAAACAAATTATGATTAGTGGAAATAAAAAAGTAAAAGGACATGTTACATACGTGCTGTGGGGGCTGATAGAAGTACAGTGACAAACTGCTTCGTAGTTACCTCTTTTTCTATGTCTACTCCCCCAAGTACTGGTTATAAATAAATATGAATGCCCATATGTGGGCAGAAGAAATAGGAAGCTGCACTAATAATGATAATCATAATAATTATGGTATTTATTAAGTGCGCTTATTATCTGCCAGGCACTATACTAAGTTGTGGGGTGGATACCAGCAAATTGGGTTGGACATAGTTCCGGTCTTGCATGGGGGTCACAGTTTTAATCCCCACTTTACAGATGAGCATAATTGAGGCACACAGAAGTGAAGTGGACTTGCCCAAGGTCACACAGCAGACAAGTGACGGAGCCAGGATTAGAACCCATGACCTTCTGACTCCTAGGCCCATGCTCTATCCACTACAGCATGCTGCATGAGGAATCAGGGGGTTCATTCATTCATACAATCGCATTTAGTGAACGCTTACTCTGTGCAGAGCACTGTACTAAGCCCTTGGGAGAGTACAATACAACAATATAACAGACACATTCCCTGCCCACAACAAGATTACAGCTGGGGAGGTGGGAGAGGGGGCACACACAGACATTAATATAAATAAATTACAGTTATCTACATAAATTACAAATATTCCCTAAGGACCCTGAGTCCGACAGCAGTGGAGTTTCCGGGCTTCGTAGGTCCCAGCTAGGCTATATCATTGTGGGCTTTGCTTTACTGTGAAATTCAAATGTTTCTGTTCTCCTGGTTCAAATTTGGTCCTTTCCCCTTCGCCATAATGCTGCTTTAGGGGTATCGTGCTATCATCCACAATCTCTGCCCAGTGAAAGTGAGATGCAATGAGTTTTGCTTCGATGCTGGTGAACTGCCTGCCTTCCCAAGCCTTCACGGAATTATCAGGAATTTGGATATAGAGGCTGTGATATATCCACAACTCACAGGCAAACAGAATATTAAATGCAACTGGTTTATAGACTTTCACTCTGGCTTGAATCCCGAATCCCATATGGGCCCTACAAATTGGCTCGGAAAGAAGCAGTCCTTTTTGAGTCAGTTTCCTTTCATCACTGCCTAGGTAGCATGTTGCAGAAGTCAATGAGAGCGTTCAACTCCATCACGGAGTGAAAACCTTGGCTGAGTATAGGGGCTTGCTAGGAGGCAGACTGCCATATAACTAGGGAGGGTACTTAACATGGAGATATTTGTGATCTTACATGTGCGTATATTGGTCGTGCACTGCAACATCATGTATTCATTCATTCAATTGTATTTTTTGAGTGCTTACTGTGTGCAGAGCACTGTACTAAGAGCTTGGAATGTACAATTCGGCAACAGAATTATGCCAATTTATGAAGAGATTACCTGATCCTAGAGTGCGTCTCTTGGGGAGATACCAAAATTTCTTCCCACCTCTACTTGTTCCCAAACCTTTCCATTTTCTTCTAAGGTTGAGGCTGAGAGGCTGTGTGGCCTAGTGGAAATAGTACAGGAATTGGAATAGGCAGACCTGGATTTTAATTCTGGCTTTGCCTCTTGCCTCTTGGGTGACCTTGGGTGAGTTACTTGACTTCTCTATGCCTCTGTTTCCTTCTCTAAAAGGGGAACAAAATAACTGTTCTCCCCTTTTAGAATGAGTCTTGTGTGGGATAAGGATGGTTTCCAGCCTGATGACTTTGACTCAACTACAGCACATCAATCAGTCAATCAATGGTACATGGAGAGCCTGGGAGGGTACAA
Organism: Ornithorhynchus anatinus; assembly: GCF_004115215.2. Lineage (NCBI taxonomy): Eukaryota > Metazoa > Chordata > Mammalia > Monotremata > Ornithorhynchidae > Ornithorhynchus > Ornithorhynchus anatinus. The sequence goes on along the minus strand of NC_041749.1, from coordinate 38,738,829 downwards.
TACAACAGAATTAGCTGACATGTTCCCTGTTTGCTTACAGTCTAGAGGGGGAGACCGACATAAATAGAAATAAGTAATTTATAATATGTAATTTAAAGATATGTATATAACTGCTGTGGGGTTGAATATCAAATGTCCAAAGGTTACAGATCTAAGTGCATAGATGATGGAAGGCACATGTTACAGGGTGTTTAATAAATACCATTTTCAACAGGTCTGTTGAAATACAGGGGCCACTCCTGAGCTACAAAACTCAGCTACAAGAGCCTAAGTGGAGGGAGGCTGGATGCTGAGAATAAAAATATTAAACATAAAGGTGTTTGGAACCATAAACATACTGGACAGGGGACAGATTACCTGAGAACTGGAATACCTAGTATAATCCCAGACAAATGGCAAATAAATGTCAAAGTTTCTCTCTCTCTCTCTCTCTCTCACACACACACACACACACACACCCCTACCCTCCCCCTCCCCCCCCCACCACACACCCTCACCCCTTTGGCCTTCTTCAGGCTTACTTTCCAAATATAAGACTTGGGTGATTCTGAAAACACCTCATTGACTATTCGCATTACTGCTTCATTTGGGTGGAAAGACTGGAATTTTCAGATACTTACATCAAACCAAACATTTTGAGGAGTTATCCTGTAGCAGTCAAGGAGAGTCTAAATGACTTTACTTCTGGTAAAACTGTCCCACATTTGCATCCAAAGCCCTTTATTAGGCATACTAATAAGGTCTATGAGAACAGATTTTCTCCACCCTAAAAGAGCAAACCCACCGAAGTCCTGAAGGATACACATTCTCCTGAATTGCTCCGTTTCAAGATGGACCATTTATGGTCGAAGAGCACCTAATTACAAATTCTAATTATGTCCCCTGAAATGCACCAGATATAAATATCTGCACTGAGCTCTCAAAATGAAAGACACTTTTGTGCCCCTTTGGACCAAGCAGCATTAGACTGTAAGCTCCAAGTTTCTGCTCTGGTAAAGTGCCACGGGAAGCAGTGTGGCTCAGGGGAAAGAGCCTGGGCTTCGGAGTCAGAGGTCATGGGTTCGAATCCCGGCTCTGCCACTTGTCAGCTGTGTGACTGTGGGCAAGGCACTTAACCTCTCTGTGCCTGAGTTACCTCATCTGTAAAATGGGGATTAACGTTACCCTGTATCTACCCCAGTGCTTAGAACAATGCTCGGCACATAGTAAGCGCTTAACAAATACCAACATTATTAAAGTAAACAAGCCTCTCTCTTCAGCATTCAAGGGCTTAGTCTAGGAGTGCTGACCCAAACCGGCCTGACCTCCCTTTTTAAGGGGAGGAAGTGGAGGCACAGCCACATAGCCACAAAAGGGACCGCAGAGTGCTCTGCCGGGGTTCTCCCCCTCATTCAATCATTCATTCAAGCATATATATTGACCGCTTACTATGTGCACAGCACTGTACTAAGCCCTCGGAAGAGTACAATATAACAGATACATTCTCTGCCCACAGTGAGCTTTGGGTCTAGAGGGGAAGGAAGCTCATTATGGTCAAAGGATTGTGTCTACGATTCTGTTATAGTGTATAGTGGTTCAGTGCTCTGCAAAGCGCTCAACAAATACCACTGATTGACTGACCTGGGCAGCTGAGTTTCAGCGTGAAAGACAATTGGTATTCTGGCTGGCAATCACTACACCTTCCTGGTCTGCTCTATTCCAAACAAGGAATGGGGAAGTAGAGACTGGCCCTATCCTTTTCCACTCAGCAGCACTGAGGGTCTTCATTCTTCAAATTTCCAACTGGCTGGACTACTTCCAAGGGTTTTCGTCTCCCAAGTTCGGATCAGACTTCTATACTAGGCTCCACTTGATATTTGCTGAAATTGTTTTCAAAGGCGATAGGGTAGAAAACTACCCTAGGGAAGAAAACTTTAAATGAAAGCTCCCCTCATTCCGCAGGAATGTAGGAATTCATTTTTATTTCAAATTCCCAACTAATAAATTTGAGAGTACCGCCACACCGCAGAAATCAATGGAGAGGCATTTCGACAGTGTTATTATAGATCTGTATCCAACTTTGTACCCTTACAAAACACCACTGATAATGAAATTTACTTTTGGTGCTTGTACAGATTAAGAAGGCCAATGGGGATCTAACACTCCGACCTGCACTGGGAGCACACACAAAGGCCTTTCCTTCCTCTGGGGCTGTGATCTGTTTACGTCTCACGAATGTACGGCTCCCTAATCACGGGCTACTGTTGGGCCCATTTTAGTGTTGGTGACACATTATCTTCTCTTCTTCCGCGTTCAAGAATAAGCAGAATACTATTAAAGAGGTCCATGCAGACCTCCAGGGTGCTGCTGAATGCCACCGCTCTTTGGCAAACTAGTGACCACTAGAGAAGTGGTATGGTGTAGTGGATAGAGGACAGGCCTGGGAGTCAGAAGGTCATGGGTTCTAATCCTAGCCCTGCCACTTGTCTGCTGTGTGACCTTGGGCAAGTCACTTCACTTCTCTGGGCTTCAGTTACCTCCTCTGGAAAATGGGGATTGAGACTGTGAGCCCCACATGGGACAAGGGCTGTGTCCAACCCAATTTGCTTGTATCCCCCTAGTGCTTAGTACAGTGCCTGGCACTTAGTAAGTACTTAACAAATACCATAATAATAGTAATAATAATTATAATCCTGAACCACCTGCTCCCATAGGTCCTTTTAAGTGAGGGCAGGTATAAAGGCATCCCACCACCGGCAGGCCACAAGCTTGAGTTGCTTTACACTAGTGGTTCTGGTTTGCACTGGGCCATCCACACTCTTGTTCCATCTCCCTGTGACCAACAGCAAGCACTCAGGGCACACGTAGAGCCTGCCCAGTGGAACGATGGATTGCGGTGCACCCTTTCCGCAGCAGATTTTGCTGAGTCCTGGAACAACGTCTGCATCTCCGTTGCGCGAGACACAAAAGGCGTTTTTAATAAATGACAGACTCTTTCTAAGCTCTTTACCTAGCCATATAGCATAAAGGTAACACCCTTTTCCCATTGATGTTTTCATGATCTAAGAGGTGAACCCAGGCTGGTTTAGAATATAATTATGAAGGCAATATATCTTCAGAGAAGAAAAATATAACTTGGGAATACAGTGATAGCATTACAAAGCGCATTTTTAGGTTATAGCCATTTAATTACAAAACCAAAAAAACCCCAAAGCTGTTGTAAACATTATTTTCAAAATAAAATCTTTTTAAAGAAACATGATCTTTTTTTGTATTTACAAAACTAACTGCTTCATTTAATTTTATTCCTTGGAATTTTCAAAACTTACTGTTATACTGGGGTAGAAAAGTTAGGAGAATCATTTTTGGAGGACAAAGAACATTTCTGAAACTATTTCAGATCTGAATGAAATACAGATGGGGCAAGAAAACTGTAAGACCAGGTCTAAACTATAAAACTCCCGCATATAATAAACAGTAAAGGGAGTTTAGATGCCTAAATATACATTATAAAAATTTGATGCCTGATCTAGACAAGTCTTCGATCCAGAAAAATTACCAGTTGGGACTCAAGACACTTTCTAAAGATAATTAGAAGGACTGTGCAGGAAAGGGCAGAAAACTTTGCTATTATGGTTATTCCTGCCTTAAGACTATGTCACTAAAGCAAATACAGAATGTGAGAAAGACTTGTTCCAGGCACAAAATCAGTACTTTTCAAGGCAATCCATCAATAAAATTTGTTGAAAGCTGATTGTGACCTGAGCACAGAACTAAGCATTTAGGAGAGTAAAAAAAGTTAAGCAGACTTGATCTTTGCCCTCAAGAAGCTTGCAATCTAACAAGAAATGAGAGGGGAAGGAAAAAAAGCAGTTTAAAATGCAATCATTTTCATAGTTCTTAGACTTTAGTTGGAGATTGTTCATACACGGGAATATACAAGCCTCCTTTCATTTCTGCCGAGAAAGAACTCAAAGCTATATCTGTCTCTCCGTCTCCCTTCTATATGATTCCAAAAGTCACAGAACATGGACAGGAGACTTTAAATAGACTTCTTGTTTGTATCCAACTTGGTCAAAGGGCCCTGGATGAAAGGGATTTTCCAATTCCCAAATTTCCCCACTTTCCAAAATCACTTCTGAAGAATTCATTTGATTGGGATATCAAAAAGCAAACCCGAAAACTGAGACATAATGCAGAGTCAAACACATTGGCACAGGAAGGAGCTATCTTTATGTTCACACAATGTGGAGAGGTTTTTTGCTACTCACAAACATGGAACTTGCCATCAATCAATAGTATCATCTTCAAAAACAAAAGACACGTACATAAATACCAGTCTACCTCCCAGGATACTGAGAGGAGTGACTGATACCATACTATTATTTGTAAAATATATGTTCTTACATATACTTGGTATGCTGGAAATGTGGGATAAATTCTTGAGACCTAATTAACTGTTGTACAATGCACCTAACCATGTGAGCATTCCAGAATTGATTTCACAAAAAGACCTCTTCCACCAGATGTTTTTAGTAGGCTGTTGTAGTTTAGATCTGAAGAATATTTTCAAAATTTGAAAGACAGTAACTCAAAGTCCGGATAATCAGCCAGCCAGGAAGCAACAAAATGAAGGGATGTTTCAAGGAAAAAAGGGATACATTTGTCAGAGATATTATATTTGCTATAACATATTATATGTTTGGTTAATTTGAACCTGTCACTAGAGAAGCACATGTCTAAAACCAAGAAAAAGAAAGCTAATTTTTCTAAGTCTCAACATAAAAAGGTAACTGGGCTGTTAGCACAACTACTTTTTAAAAAGAAAATAAGCCAAAGAAAAATCATTAAAGGCAACACTTTTGATTAATGAATAAATGCAATCTAAGTTTTCATCACTTAAAAAAACCTACTTTTAAAAACTGTGATCACACGAAAATTAAATTGTAGTTCATTACACAAATTACTAAGAGAAATGCATGAGTTTTTCTTAAAACAAATTATAACACACAATAAACATAATAAAATTTACAGACCTATAGTATAATTATAAGAATAATATAACAAGGATGCTTAAAAACAATTGCAAAGGTAAGGCTCAGGACTCTAATTATTAAATATTTCAGAGGACATTTTTTGGAAAGGAATTCGAATTTAAAGGCAACATTATGCCTCAGATCTGAATTTTTAAGCCTACTACAGACATTTTAACTTTTCAATTAAGCACCCCCAACCAAACTACTATGGAATCAAATGTAAATTTCTTGCCTCGAAATCAGTGCAACTACATAGCAAATGGACTAGAGGGAGGAAGGAAGAAATATGCCTCATAACCGTAGATTCTTGGCCCAAATCCATTTGATATTGGTCCAGGATGACATGACTGCTAATTGAGTCACAGGGGATTCAGCTGACACCATGTTAAAAGTGATATATTAGTCTCCCATCTTGAATACTAAAATGAAAGGTGTTTTCACGTGATATACATTTCTTCCTCAATTTTACTCCTTTTTTCCCATTGGTATAGTTTTCAAACTCTCACACCCATTTTGAAGCTATAATTGTAGAGCATCATTTGATCCTTGTTACTAACATGGCTTTTAGTATAAATCTCTTTTACTTACCGATAACGTTGTGTAAGACCAAAGAATCAAAATGACCGTAGTAAAAGATGTAGAGCATTTTTCCATACCAAAGAAAATATCGGTCCTCTGTGATACAGAAAGGGAGAGCCTATAGCAGTTGAAACTAAAAGACTTTTAATGCTTCTTTTTTAACCTTCTTTCTGAAAAAAATAATTTAGGTGAGTTCCCCCGCCGAGGGACAGGGCTCATGTCTGATTCCCATGTGTGTATTCTCTCTCTGCATCTTGTACAGTGCTCTGGGCATCGTAAGAAGTGAACACCATCACTGCTACTCCATTCAGAAAACCAAAGTGTGTGCCATTCAAACTAAGTTTATATAGCAAAATGGCTGATCAGTACTTAAGAAAGCTGGATATGTTAAAATCAGTAGGGCCTACTCATATGCAACTTGGAGCATTTAATGAATTGGCAGATGGGGAGTGAGCTTTAAGGCAAATCACAGAAGTACCTGAAGACTGAAAAGATTAAATAATGCCATTAAAAAAGGAGATAACCAGAAAATAACAGGATAGTCATAGTCACTGACAGTGGGCAGGGATCGGGCCTACCAATTCTACTGTAGTGTTCTCTCCCAAATGCATAGTACAGTGCTCTGCACATGGTAAATGATCAGTAAATACCACTGACCGATGGACTGATTGTCTACTTCCAGAATCTGTTCCCATGGCTTCCACGGGCCCCTAAAACTGACATCAGGGAGCCAGTCTGTCTCTTTCCCTCTGGCCACTGCTTGCAGACAGCCTGAGGCCTTCTCTCTGAGGTTTCTTTTCAAACAGGTTGTGAGCCAAAAACGGCTCCTCTTGATATCACACGTGGTTCTTGAGAATAGGTGCTCCCTCCATGGCTGGATTCGTCATTCTGAGGGTGAGAAGAGTCCCTTCGCCCTCAACTCCCTAGGCAGGAAGCAGCTTGTTCTCTGTGGCCCTTTCTGCTGTATAAGGGCCAAGGGAGAATCAAGATGGAGGCCCCAATCTTTGCTCTCTGCTGGCTCGGGGACTGGTGGTGCTCACTGGTGGCTACTCCTCCTGAGCCTCCGTAAGGATGATGACGATGGTATTTATTAAGCCCTTAATATGTTCTGGGCACTGTACTAAGCACTGGGGAGAATACAAGCAAATCATGTTGGACAAAGTCCCTGTCCCATGTGGGGCTCATGGTCTCAATCCCCATTTTACAGATGAGGTAACTGAGGCACAGAGAAATGAAATGACTTGCCCAGGGCCACACAGCAGACAAGTGGCAGAGTCAGGATTAGAAAGCATGACTTTCTGATTCCCAGGACTGTGCTCTATCCATGATGCCATGCTGTAGTGACACCGAGGTGGGCCAACCAAGTCAGGCAGGGGAAAGGAATGCTCCCCTCCACCGTACGGGGCCCCAGATTTTCCATGCACAGCAGTGAGCTGCACACTGAGTAAGGAAGCTGAGAGCTCTACTAATCACCAACTTTTCCATCACATGGCCCACATCCCCTGTCTGGACCTAACAACCCAGGGTTCCCTCAGGTCATAATCATCATAGGTATTACAGAGCATATATGATGAGAGGAGCACTGAAATAGGCATTTGGGGAATACCTAGAAGTCTTAGAGATCTGCCCTCAGAAGCTTACAGTCTTACAGGGAATACAAAAACCGTACAGTCTTACAGGCAATACAGCTGACACGAAATACAAAAAATCATACAAGGCTGCTAAGAGGAAGGGGGATTTAATTAATTCATGTTCGTATCTGTTAAGCGCTTACTATGTGCAGAGCACTGTTCTAAGCGCTGGGGTAGTAACAGCGTCATCAGGCTGCCCCACGTGAGGCTCACAATCTTAATCCCCATTTTACAGATGAGGTAACTGAGGCACAGAGAAGTTAAGTGACTTGCCCAGAGTCACACAGCTGACAAGTGGCAGAGCCAGGATTCAAACCCATGACCTCTGACTCCCAAGCCTGTGCTCTTTCCACTGAGCCACGCTGCTTCTCTGAGCCACGCTGCTTCTCTAAGATTTAAGGAGCCCTGCTGTTGATCCAGCAGAAATCTGGCCTGGGAATCAGAACACCCGAGTTCTGGACCCATTTCCAACTTTTGGAGCTGTGCCATTAGTCCTGAAGGTTTCTGACTGAAACACCACCGAGAGGGTTCTAGGTAGGTGGACACAGCCAGCAAGAAACTTATAATATAGCTAGCTATTTGGGACTGCAAGGATTTGAGCAGCTATGAACACAACCACATTCATGGGGCTTCAGCACTGCATCAGAAAGATGGAACAATGCTGGGGTCATTTTGGCTGACAATGGGTCCTTCATTATAAAGCCCTTTGTGTTTGCCTTAGAATGCACCACTGACAGCTTCCTTGCACACTGCACTCCATGCTCCACAGGGAACATGACTGGCAGAAAAGAGAAAGTGTGAGTGACACCTTGCAGGGGCCTAGCACTGTTAATACATTTTTTCGGCAGGTTCTCGCTCCCTAAGACTCAGAAGCGAGGCTCATCCATTCTTGACAGGAGATGATCATCATCAGAAATAAAAGACAGCTGAATGAGTAATAGTAATAATAATAATTATGGTATTTCACAGTCTCATCCCTGTTTAACAGGTGAGGTAACTGAGGCCCAGAGAAGTGAAGTGACTTGCCCAAGGTCACACAGCAGACAAGCAGCGGAGCTGGGATTAGAACCCATGACCTTCAGACTCCCACTAGTGCTTTATCCACTAGGCCATGCTGCTTCTACTGAGTCCCCCAAAGGATAGGGACCATGTCTAATTCCCATCTGTATTTCATCTCTCCCAGTGTTTTGTTCAGTGCTCAGCACACAGTAAGGGCTTAACACTATTACTACTTACTTGCTTAATTAGTAGTAATATAATTTAAGAATGTTAAGTGTTTGGGGTTTTTTAAAGTGCATAAGAGCTAAGGTGGCTAGGATGTATGTTAAATCTGGTATGGTGGAGGGATTAATTTGGGAATTCCTCAGGGAGAAGGTGACTTTTTAAGGGAACTGTGAAAGGGAGAAGGAGCACGGTTGAGTGAAGCAGAGGGGGGTGGATGATTCAGGAAGGGGAAGTGAAGCAAACTGTTGGTCAGAAGCAAAACAGTTGAGTAAAAAGATTTTCATGAGGCTTGTTTAGAAGGTGCAAAGCGAGAGCTGGAGTGTAGCCGGGAAGGTGGAAACACAAGCCACCGACCTCTACCTCCCTGCACCATCAATACCCTGTGTTCCTCTACTACCATGCACTTTCTTTGTCAAACCATTCTACATGCCCTATGGAAAGCCTGCTTCATTTTGGGCAAAATCCCCTGGACTTGTTTTTCCACTTCATTCCACCTCCTCAAACTTCACCCCTCAACTCCTCAATTCGTTCCAGAGATTTCCCCTCCCTGAACCACTCAGCTCACAGAAGAAAAAATGGGAATTGGAGGGGGGAGGGAGGAGCAACCTACAATCTGTCCCCCAATGTTTCTTCTGCACCCTTTTCATGCATTCATCCTGTGAAATGCCATTGTCTAAAGCTGATGTTATATACCTCAAACCCAATGTCCCCATTGCTGCCCCACCAGCTTCCTAGATCCATTCACCTCTGCAACTCTGATTCCTCTACTGTATTCACCCCTACCTGTTCTTTCCCATCTGAACCTCAGAGATTTAAGACAACACCCTCAGCCTCCTTATACCTCTCAGTCTATTTCCTGATTCTTCACTTCCTCTGGGTTCTGCAACTCTCCATCTCCAGCTGACACACCAGCTACTCAACAACACTGACACATCTTGGCCCTCTTTATTAGGAGATTCTGCTCCGCCTCTGAAATTGTGAATTCTGCCTCCCCACCTTGGACTCTCAACTCACCATGTGAACTGCCTTCACTTGTCATGACACCCCTCTCCTCTTGTGCCTACTCTACCCTCCCAGGAATAACTCTACTCTCTCGACTCTCTCTCTAATTCCTCTCTTTATCCACTAGCGGTTCTCCCTCCCTGAAGGCTTGAGGGCTTGACTCTGAAGCCTGCCCTCCGGTTCTCTCGACTCTCTTGCTCTCCGACACACCTGACCAGCCCCAGCCCAGCTCTGGATCACCCCTTAATCTGCTGCCTCACATCCTGGCAGAAATCCAAGGGCTGTGCCAACAACACAGCCATTCTTAATTTGCCTGCTTAATCTACAATTCTGCCCAAAGGCCTCGCCCGAAGTGCACACCACCTCTTTGAAGCCTCCAGCTTTCTGTTCTAACTTTTGATACTCCCTCTTTTGACCTCTTTAATCCCAATGACCTGGCAAATTATTTTTATCCTTGAGATCGAAATCATTAGCTGTGGGCTTCCTTAAGGATCTCCCTCTCACTCTTTAACGGTGGGTGGCCTACAAGATCTGAATCTGGGTCTCTTGATTTAATCACTGTGAACTCCCTCTCTAATTGAGTTTAACACTTCATAAAGTTCCTACTATCACCTCTGAGCAGAAGACTACTTCGGTCCTGACTGCCTCAACCTGCTCCCCAGTCAGTGATTGCTCCCTTTTCCAGGACATCTAATTACATCATTCGATAACAGCTAACGCTGAATATGGCAAAATCTGAACTTCTCACTTTGCCTTTTAAATCTGTTCCCCTTTTCCTCCATTTCTCATCTGGTGGCAATGACACTACTATCAAAAGATTCGTTCTCAAAATGTTCAGGCTTTCTTTGGAGATGGAACTAAGGGACTGAGAAGCAGGGAAAAGAATGTAAAAAAAAACCCCAAAAAACCCAACTCTTAGGGAACTATACTTCCCAGAAGCCAAGAGAAGAAGCATGGCCTAATGGATAGAGCACAGGCCTGGGAATCAGAAGGATTGTCTGCTATGTGACCTTAGGCAACCCACTTCTCTTTGCTGTGCCCTAGTTACCACATTTGTAAAAAGGGGATTAAGACTGTGAGTCCCACATTGGACATGGAGTGTGCCCCACTTTATACCTACCTACACTAGCACTTAGTACAGTGCCTGGCACATAATAAACACTTAAGAAATTCTATAAGGAAAAAAAAGGCAGCTGGCCTATGCCTGCTAAACGCTCTGGAGTAGGAACTTTTCAAAATTAAATGTGAGACCACTTGCTCTCCCCTTTCTTACTGCCTCTAGACCCCTAAACTGGTTACCTCCCCAAAGGATGCAGCCTTGGCTAAGATCTTTCCATGTTCTGTGAGTATATCCTCTTCTAGAACCCTTTTTTGAGCTAAAACCCTTGTTTTGTTTTTATCAAAGAAACTTGTTTATAATTTGATAGGGATCTGAGTTTGGATCACTGTAGGTATAATTTGAATTTTGTTTTCCTTCCCTTTTTCCCTTCCCTTCTGGACCTTCTCCAGAAAAATGGGGGAGGTGAAGCTGAGAGCCAGCCAGAGGGGCTGAAAGAAAACCATGGGAGAAGAGTCTGGGTGAGTAGGGATGGTGTCTACCAAGTTTGTTGTACTGAACACTCCCAAGCACTTAGTACAGTGCTCTGCACACAGTAAGCACTCAATAAATACCACTGTTTGATGGACTGATTGACCAGTAGTGTGACAGGACTACTGAACACCTGGCAGACAAATCACTGGTGGGGAAATACTATCTCAACAGGAGGGAAAATTTGGCTTCTGGTCTCCATCTGGATTTTTTCTACTTCAACCATGTTACAATGGGAGATTGGCCCATCTTAATGACAATAGGATGGGGAAGCAATATATTCTAGAATGAGTCACAACTTCCAGCACAAAGCTTCATCACGTTTCTGTCCCTTGCTCAATGGGTACAGACAAGCAGTTTGTCTACTAATTCCTCTTGCTATATATAATACGGGAAACTGCCATGCATAAAGTTAGCCATCAACCTTTGTTCCCAATTGAGGTTATGCCAGAAAAAAAAAATTTCTTCTCAACACAGATTGATACACTCATGTTAAATTGTCAAGCATCTCTTCATCACCTTTTCAAATGAATAATAATTTGTAAAGCAACATGTTGCTTCATTATCTGAAAAAGCCCTAAATTTTACAATAGCACATATGTAGCACATTCTGCATATATGCTATGAGTTGGTTGCGGGGAGAAGGAGTGGTGGGAGGAGAAATGGCAGATGGCAAACTCAGTAATTGGGGATTGGCTGGCAGGGGATTAAGGCTGAATGAAGAGGGCAATGTAAAGATATACCACTGAAGAGAAGGGCAAGCAGCCTGCAGCTAACACTTAGCAGCTTGGGCTTTCTGGTTCCCCACCCACCCAAAAGCTCCAGTCCTTGAACTCCTGCTCATTTGACCTTCTTTTTAATTCAGAAATTTTCAAATACTTAAATATTAATCCTTCATTAATTTAGACATGAGGCATAATTCATTCATTCAAATGTATTTATCGCACACTTAATGCATGCAGAGCACTGTACTAGCTCTGGGAAGAGTACACAATAACAATAAACAGACACACTCCCTATAATGGCAAAAGAATAAATAAAGCAACATGCCTGAGGTCATACGGTAAATACAACTACAGTGGAAAACTGGAGTCAAAAGCCTTAGTTCCCACATATTTAAAGGACTTCATAATTACATCAAACTCCAGACAATCCTTGACTTTTGGACACAGTTGGTCTCTAAAAACTGCATCTTAAATTGAAATACTGCAAGTCAGAACCAATTTTCTCATGGCACAATGTTATAATTGGGGGACTGAACATGATATTCACCCCACCCTCAACCCCACAACACTTATGTGAATATCCTTTAATTCTGTATCTAATTCATTGTAATGTACCCTTTAAGCATTAGCTATTCACTCCACCCTCAGTCCCACAGCACTTATCCTTACAATCTGTTTCTGTAATTGATTTTAATATCTGTCTCCCCCGCTAGGCTGTAAGCTTCTTGTGGGCAGGTATAGGGACTACCGACTCTCTGTACTTTCCCAAGTGCTTTGTACAGTGCTCAGCACACAGTACATGGTCAGTGAATACCAATGATTGATTAACTGAACTAAGGTCAGAAATGCTTTTCCCCCCCAAACTAGGCAGAATTGTATACATTAATGACTTTAAATGATCTGAGAGCTTCCATGGTACTGTAGTCTACTTTTATATCATCAGAAGTAAAATGCTGACTGGTTGGTGGTAATAATAATTATGGTATTTGTTAAGGACTTACCAGGTGCCAGGTACTGTATTAAGTGCTGGGGTAGATACAAGCAAATCAGGTTGGACATAGTCCCTGCGTAATGTGTAACAGTCATGTGTAACCCTAATTTTGCAGATGAGATAAATGAGGTCCAGAGAAGTGAAGTGACTTATCCAAGGTCACACAGCAGACAAATGGCAGAGCTGCTATTTGAACCTATGTCCTGCCAGGCCCGTGCTCTATCAATGCTCTGCACATAGTAAGTGCTCAATAAATACAATCAAATGAACTAGGCCAAGCTCCTTCTCTGCCAGGTGATCAGGCAACCCCCATTTCCACTTTATCTTTCTCTCTTTAAACTTTCCCCTTCTTTTCCCCCCTACATCGTAACTTTTGCAATTGTGTTCTCATTTCCTGTGGCTCTTGTGTGCTGCCCTCCATCACCACACCCCTGGGACCAGTACCCATAATATGAATAATTGTGGAATTTGTTAAGCACACACTAGGTGCCAAGGACTGTACTAAGCGCTCCATAAAGGGGAAGCTAGTGTGGTACAGTCAAAACCAATGTATTAGAAAGCTGAAATACAGTATAAACTTAGAAATATGTCATTTGTTCTACTTTGAAAGGTCTTGAGTTGCGGTCTTTCCGTTTTTTCAATTAGCGGTCCTAACTAATCAATGGCATTTGTTGAATAGTTACTGAGTGCAGAGCACTGTAATATGTGCTTTTGAGTACCAAAAAGAGTTGGTAGACACGTTCTCTGTTCACAACCTGCATTCTCTAACCTGATCCCCTCGAGACCAGTGGGAGCCGCTGCAAGACAGCTGATGGGAGTTCAATCAACCAATCGATGGTATTTATTGAGCACCTATGCTGTGCGGGGCACTGTAATAAGTGCTTGAGAAACTACAATACAACAGAGTTGGTAGATGTGATCCCTGCCCACAAGGAGTTTATATTCTACAGGATGAGACGGACATTAAAAGAGATATTGGCTAGGGGGAATAATAGACTACAAGAATACTCATGGGGCAGAGTTTAACCATGTGCTCTTTGAAACAGCAGAGCCTACTGTTCCCTCATCTGCTTTTTGTGCCTCTGTTGAATGTGGACCTTGAAAAGCAGCATGGCATAGTGGAAAGAGCACGGGCTTTGGAGTCAGAGGTCATAGGTTCTAATCCTGCCCCTGCCACTTGTCAGCTGTGTGATTTGGGGCATGTCACTTCATTTCTTTGTGCCTCAGTTCCCTCATCTGTAAAATGGGGATTAAGACTGTGAGCCCCATGTGGGACAACCTAATTACCTGGTATCTACCCCAGTGCTTAGTACAGTGCTTGGCACATAGTAAGCGCTTAATAAATACCGCCATTATTATTATCTGAGGGGAAAGCTTTTATGTGGTCCTTTTTAACTACTCACCAAAGATATGTGAGAAGCAGCGTGGCATAGTAGAGCACGGGCCTGGGAGTCAGAAGGTCATGTGTTCTAATCCTAGCTCTGCCACCTGTCTGCTGTGTGACCTTGGGCAAGTCACTTTGTTTCTCTGTGCCTCAATTATCTCATGTGTAAAATGGGGATCAAGACTGTGAACCCCACGTGGGACAGGGACTGTGTCCAACACGACTTGCTTGTATCCACCCCAGTGCTCGGTACAGTGCCTGGCACATAGTAAGTGCTTAACACATACCACCATTATTATTAGATGTGGCTACTCTGAATAGGCTAGTAGGTGGGCTTATGCTTCCCAGAATTTTCCAGAATAAAACTGCCCTTTGCAATTTCTGAAGGAAAAAAGGGGCTAGGGAAGAGGGAAAGGGCAACAAAAGTAGATCTAAACATCTGAAAATCCCAGGTCCACAAGCATGAGGAATCCTTTAAAATCCTCAATTCACCTCTTCCTTTGACTCTCATGCTCCTTTAATCAAGAAAGGCTTGTTAGAGGTGACAGCCACCAAGCTGGGTCTTAAGAGGATGGAAAGGCTGAGAGTGCATCCTTGGCAGTCAAGGGCAGTGGGCGGGAGGAAGGGCTGAGGAGATAGAGGAGGAGGGAGGGGGATGCTCACAGTACGGAGGTCACAAAAATGTACGATGACTGAGACAGGAATGCTCGGGAGTAGAATTTGCAATTTAGAGTCACCGTTGCCACTAATAACTCTAACAGAGGGTCAGGTGACTGGCCTGAACTAAATAGATGACCAAGTTTTCTTCCAGTGCCAGGATAAGACTCTCCTCCTATGCTTCCTGAGTGCCGATGACTTAGAAGCTAGGCGTGGTAAACAATCAAACTTCAAGTCCTGTCTAGGCATATGAAAGGTCACTAACCACAAGAGGGTTAATAGCAGCATCTAATAATGAGCAATAATACGCACACATGCACATACACATGCAAAGGTGCTCGAAAGAACTTTACAAACAGCATCACCTTAATTGCATGAAAATTCCTCTAAGGTGAAATATTTTGGAGTGATTCACTCCTCTCTAGTTACGCTTTATAGGCTGACTTTTAATATGTTTATATTGTGACCCATTCTACAGCTTTTCTTCTCTTCCGAGTCCCGAAATAATTGGGAGTCAGAGGTCATGGGAAAGTGTTAAGGAAAGTGTCCCTGGCCGAAGCATGGCTAACTGTCAGCATACAGAAATGACAAGGTGGATGCCTGAAGCTAGAGATGTACAAGTGTAGTTCTTTCCTCTAGTCCTTGCAGAGTCTGGACTGGTTGCACTGGAACAGTGATACATTTCTTCCTAGAACAGTACGTAGAATCCTATAGGTGATCAGAAAATAGGTGCTGACTGACTGATGTGGGAGGAGCTCTTTCTAGTCCAAGTAGATGGGGAACAAGGAAGCAGTTTCTTCCTTTGGATACTCTCCAGCTCTCGGTTTTGAAATGTTCAGGCTGGAGGAGAGGTCTCAATTGGATCCAGATGCCATCACAACAGCCTGGGTGTAAATGTTGCGTGTCACTGGACAGGACATAGGGTCGTTGCTCTAGCATGGTTTGAGGACTGGAATGGTGGTAGGGGAGGTGCAATTATGAAAGTGGTTACTTGCCTGAATTTTCTTTCATCCAAGAAAACTGTATGGGTATCTTGAAGATACCAGCAATTGAATAATGCCAGGGTGAGTTTATAATATGCCCACTTCCAGTCACAAGTGGTCCTGAGTTTTGGTACTCCATTCTAATCTTGATCAGTGGTATCTGCTGAGTGCTTAGTGTGTGCAGAGCACTGTACCAAGCACTGGGGAGAGTACAATACAACCAAATTGGTCGACATATACCTTACAGTTTAGAGTAAGATTACAGTTTACAGTTTACAGACAGAGCTTACAGTCTACATAGTTCTAATATCTCCATACTAAAATATGTCCTTGCAGAAAACTCATATATAGTATTCAGTTCAGAATGACAAGCAGATAATTCACCCAACACAAATAGTTTTGGAATTTGTAAAGTGCTAATATGTGCTGTGCTAGATACAAAATAAGCATATCTGATATGGTCCCTGTCCCATTTGAAGAATGACGATCAATTCCAGGCTCCCTAATACCTATCAGTTTCTCAATTAGCAATATTTGATTAAATGCCTACTATGCTCAGAACACTGTTCTAAGTGCTGGGGAACATCCAAAAAAGGAAAATGACAGGACTTCTGACCTCACAGAATTTACAATCTGATCAGTTAGACCTTTTCTTTGTATGCCATTTGTTAAGCACTTAACTATGCGGTGAGGAACTGTACTAAGGGCTGAGGTAGATACAAGCTAATCAGGTTGGAAGCTGTCCATTTCCCACCTGGGGCTCATAGTCTTAATCTCCATTTTCCAGTTGAGATAACTGAGGCCTAGAGAAGTGAAGCGACTTGCCCAAGGACACAGAGCAGATTAGTGACGGGGGCCAGGATTGGAATCCAGGTCCTTCAGACTTCCAGGACCATGCTCTAATAAGCAACAATGCTTCTCCAGATACTAATGAAGGCAAATATAATTATTAGAAGCGACTTGGCCTAGTGGAAAGAGCATGGGCCTAGGAGACAGAGGACCTGAGTTCAAATCCCAGTTCGATCACTTGTCTGCTGTGTGACCTTGGGCAAGTCACTTATTTTCTCTCTGCCTCACTTTCCTCATCTGGAAAATGGGGATTAAATCCTTCTACTTTGACTGCGAGCCCCATATGGGACAGAGACTGTGTCAGGCATGATTATCCTGTATTTATCCCAGTGTTTACTACAGTGCTTGGCACACAGTGAGGGCTTAACAAATACTGAAATTGTTACTATTATTATGAGAACAGATATGACAGAAAAAAGTACACAGGTAGAAATATAATCAGAAGGGTGAAGGGATCATCAAGCATGGAGTAATTGATAGAGCACGAGCCTGGGAATTAGAAGATCATGAATTCTAATCCCAGCTCTGCCACTTGCCTGCTGTGTGACCTTGGGCATATCACTTCACTTCTCTCTGCCTCAGTTACCTCATCTGTAAAATGGGGATTGAGACTATGAGCCTCACGTGGGACAGGGGCTGTGTCCAACCTAACTTGTTTGCATACACCCCAGGCTTAGTACAGTGCCTGGCATATAGTAAGCGCTCAACAAATACCATTATTATCAAAAAATTAATCTTCCTCTTGAAGTATGTTATCCTACTTCCCCTGCTATTGACAGGGAAGCAGGGCCCAGGAGAGGAGGGCTTAAAAATAGGACCAATGTGGACTGCAGAGGTAATCCCACAGAATTTAAAACTGGGGGAAAGAGACTGAATCAAAAAGCTGCTGTTACCCTGGAGCACCCTACATCCTTCTTCACAAGCTACCTGCACTGGGAATGACATAACAACAAAAAAAGTACTGGCTACGGCTGAAATAGACAGTAGGTACAAAACCAAGAAGTGATTTTCCATAACCTAAACAAATTTAATATGTCAGAAGTTCCGCTCACTCGATCTGACAAGATGCCCTTTAAGAATTACTGGGAAAAAAAAAATCAAAGGAATTATAGGATCGATAAGCACTTATTAAATATCCTTTTACATGGATTTGTATTTGGAACTAAAACATTTACCCAGTTTGGGTTTTACATTCTGCATTATTAATATACCATCAATATCTTTCTTCTATAAAAGTTCAGACATCTCTGAAGTGCAATAAGAATATATGAAGAAGGAAAAGCTCACTGTATTTTCCCCCTTCCAGCCCTGAATTTCCCAGGTAGGCATGTGATCATCAAGATCATCATTTTATTATTAAATTTTCTTGTTCCAATCCCCAGGGATGTCTCCTACCAAGCATGAGTTCACAAAAAACAACTACTAGTGGCTCTGCAATGACATTCACTGATTCTAGACTGTACACTCATTGTGGGAAGGGAACACATCTGCGAACTCTGTAGTACTGTACTCTCTCAAGCGCTTAATACATATCATTGATTGATTCTCCGAATAGCCTACAATCCAGGTCATCAGGAACTGGTGATTTAAATGCACCCAGATTTTCCCTAAGATATTCCACAACTGATTCTTTTCTTCCCTTCCATTAAAAATAATACTTCCTTTGATCAATTGCTGATCTTTCTTTGGAAAACAATAGTTTTAAGAAAAAAAAAGGCTCAGTCTTTTTATAGTCATCTGTTACTCTTGGCTTTCCCCCCTATCAGGGGACAACATTTTCTCTGGCCCTCCCTTACCTAATATAACTAGTGATTTTTTTTATTTTTTATGCCTCGTGTATTTTCTCTGTTCCCCTCTTATCTAATATAACCAAATAATTTTTTTTTAACTTTTCATGTCTCATGTTTAGTAGCCTCTCCCTTCCCACCTGAGCTCTTCTAATGGTGACCCTATTTCACTGTTCTATTGCTTAATTCTCCTCTTAATGATAAGGTCAAATTCTACTTTTTGCAGCTTTCCCATTTGCCTTTCACGTCTCTGCAGAGTTCTGGGTTCAGCTGCTAATGGGTCCTCTTGTTACCCCTCTTGCCATTCCACTGCCTCCATTCGGTTCAACAATTTAGGTGACTGTGTGTTCAGAAAACCGGCTTTTCCCATCTCATGTGTTAAGTAGAAGCCTGAGAGATGAGTCGAACTAAGCTTATTAAAAGGGAGGAGTTCATTGCAATTACATAGACTGTGCTTCTTTCATTATTCAAATTTCCATTTTCTTCTACCGTTCTACAGAAACAAGCAACAACAAAAAAGACAGCCCAACTGAAGTACCACTTAAAGGTCAAACACTCGGAAACACATTAATGGTGGCCAGTGTTAAGTAACAGGCCCTGGCACAGACTAACACCCTACCTATTCACTTGGATCTGCTGTTAATCAGTCAGTTGTATTTATTGAGCACTTACTGTATGCAGAGCACTATTAAACAATTGGAATAGTACAATATAACAATAAACAGATATATTCCCTGCCCACAAGGAGATTTCGATCTAGAGGACCCTTCTAACACTTGATATGCATTTCACCCTCAGTCTTATAGCATCCAACTCTCAGGCCTACATATACCTAATTTATTTTAATGTGTGTCTCACTCTAGTCTGTAAACTGTGAGCAAGGAACGTGTCTAACCAACTTTGTTGTATGTATACTCTCCCAAGCACTTAGAACAGTGTTCTGTCCAACATAAAGCCTCAAAATTACTATTGATTCATTGATCACCAAACTCAATCCTTACCAACCAGAAATTCAAATTCATATGAATCCCACTGTCCAAGGCACACTAGAAATTAGGAGTATTCCACTTCCCTACCCCCACATAAAAGGCAAGATCTATATTTCATAAGTACTGATTTTCTAAATAAAATGCCCTAGAATCAAGTATATTTTAACAGGCTTAAGGCAAAAAGGGGCTTATTTTAAATCAAATATCAAAGGTTGGGTGCATATTCATTATTTCTTGAATTTCTAAGACTATAAAGCAAATAACAGTATTTGACAGATGAGTCAGCCAATGGAGTGTTGAGGCATGAGATACATAGCTTAATGCCTCAATGGAAAAAAAGCCCCACCCTGTTTTAATATTCAATATATTTAGCAAATATAAATCAGGCAAAACATTTTCTCTGCATTATGAGCTGAATCATTCCACTATACTAGCCACCACACTCTTGTTATGAGCAGTTACAAGAGAATGAGAAAGAAGGCATTACTATATTGTACTTTCCCAAGCACTCAGTACAGTGCTCTGCACATACTAAGCAGAGCACTCTCCTCCAAACAGACTGTAAGCCCGTCAATGGGCAGGGACTGTATCTTTTGCCGATTTGTACATTCCGAGCACTTAGTAGAGTGCTCTGCACATAGTAAGCGCTCAATAAATACTACTGAATGAATGAAGGCGGAGGGAGTAAAGGGGACCCGATTTGAAGATCTGATCCAATTTTGTCCCTACCTCATCTCAGCTAAATTTTACTCTGGCTCCCATTTGCTTAAGGGGGAAAAGTGTTTGTATATAGTTTCTAGAAAAGGTGAGTGAAGTGACTTTACAACGCTAATGTATTTACTAAGGAACAATTTCAAAGGCTTAAACACCTCTTTAGTCAGATGTTAATGCTAGTCTAAACTATTGAAAAAAGGCACCTAACATAAACTAGGTAATAGCTTGGTTATGACTAATCCTATATCTTAAAGTTTGTTTTTATTGCTACAATTCAGGATTTTGCAATTACATTACAGTACATAAAATGTTATTTATTCAGCACCCAACAGATAAAACATGCTAAACAAAGACCTTGCCCTTGAGAAACTTAGGCCTGCTAACATGAATGGCATGACATAACGTATTACCAGTGCATGGTGATTACTGGTAAATTATTACTTAGGTGTCGCTTTGGAAGACTTTCCTGCACTTTATAACTGAAATTTATCATCAAATAATATTTACTTGGTGACTTTTAACCCATTAAGCTTTAATATTTCTGTAAAGTTAGTGTACTGAGGTGCTATAGATGGGTAATCCACTTTAAACTTCCTTCTAAACAAAGCAAAATTATAGATCTTTGTTTAAGAAATTATTTGAGGGAAGGTGTTTAACAGTTAATTTTTTTCTCTTTGAACAGTATATTATCACTACTCTATTTTAGCTGCTATACTTATTTTCCTTAGTAAATGCAGAATACGCTAATAACCAGCCCTAACAATGAAAGCAACACAAACGGTACAAGTGGTAAAAATCCTTTAAAAGAAAAGTTCTACATTGTAATTACACAATTACACATCTGGTGGTATCTTTTAAAAAGGAATTAGCTTTTACTAACAGTAAAAGCAGCAAAGCCTAACGGACAGAGCACGGGCTTGGTAGTCAGAAGAACCTGGGTTCTAATCCTGGCTCTGCCACTTGTCTGCTGGGTGACCTAGGACAAGTCACTTAACTTCTCTGGGCCTCAGTTCCCTCATCTGTAAAATGAGGTTTCAGATGTTAGCACCATGTGGGACAAGGACTGTGTCCAACCTGGTTGGCTTGTATCTATTGGCTTGTATCTACCACAGCGCTAAGGACAGTGCCTGGAACACGGTAAGCACTTAATGAATATCCCCAAAATAAAAAATAAAATAAGATAAAATACTAACAGTTACTTATTTGTTTCCACAGTCTCTACTTAGCCTCCAGCAAACTATAAGTAATACCACTGCTCTCTGATTTGGAAGAAAAATTTTATTGCAGCTATCTCCCTGAGTCTTCACTTATGTGCTCTGTAGCAAGGAGAACTTCCCGGCAAGGGAATGGGCCTTAAAGAATGGGGCAGAAAAGCTAATACACAATAACCTGTCTCATGCTAAGAGCTAAAGAATTTCTATTCAGCATATTTACTAGGAGCATTTGGACCTGGAGACACCGACTTCTCTTATGACGCACATTACGATATGATTAAATATTTGTATACACTGTTTACAAAGACCAGTTTGTTCAATCTAATATCTTCTTGGATATTGATTGTATCCCCATCACTGATGCAAAAAAACCAAAACAAGTTAACAGTACAAGAAACACACTGGTGGCTTTTTTTTGAGGTAAAGAAATGATAATCCAATTTAAAATGGACTGAGACCCACTAGCTTTCTAAACTGCAGGTCAGATATTTGGTTTTGTCCTCACCTTTCCCCTCATCATCCCATCAGCTCTTTAATACTAATATGCTTAATCTGTTATTTATGCAATTACCTATTTTTATTTTTAGCATTTGTATTATGGCCTTATTCTTTTACTTATTAAATGTTTCCTATTTTGTCTGTTAGTCTGCCAGAACAGTAAAGTACTCAAAGACAGGACCCTCCCTGTCGCTGACTTGTTTTTTAGGCTCCTAAGCACAATGCTCTACAAACAACAGTGGCTCATAGATACTGCTGCAGAACAAATGTAATTTTCTCTACTGATACCATATGTTATTTTTAAGTGGATAGAGCACAGGACTGTCGGCAAGTCACTTCGCTTCTCTGAGCCTCTGTTACTTCATCTGCAAAATGGGGATTAAGACTGTGAGCCCCATGTGGGCCATGGCCTGTGTCCAACCTGATTAGCTTGTATCTACCCCAGCGCTTAAGTACAGTGTCTGGCACAGAGTAAGCACTAAACAAACACAGTTGGAAAAAAATCATAGCAGTAGATCACCTTGCATCTATACAGTGTTTTTAATTTTCCCCAGACCTTACATAAGCAATCAATTAATAGTATTTATTGACACTGTGTGTAATACACGTACTAAGCACTTGGGAGAATATAACTGAATTAGAAGACATGATCCTTGCCCTTAAACAGGTTACTGTTTAACAGGGAAGATAAGTCGCTAACCTAAATTATAACTAGCCCCGCTCTTATAACACATAGTAAGCACTTAACAAATATCATAATAATTATTATTACTATAGGAGGAAGTAAAAGAATGTAAAGATATGGGTTTAAGTGCTACGGGAATAAGAATGATCTTATTTATGATCCCCAGATCACTTTTTAAGGAAGAAAGCACTAAGCCCTTTATTTTCCTTATCCGTTTTCCCCTCTGCATTGATGTGAACTTGGCTGTGTACAGCTTAAGCAGTTTGATACTCACACCAGCCCCAAAATATTTATGTAAATGTTGTCATATCATTGGTTGATTGTGCTTTACTATTTCTCCTATCCCTAATTAATGTTAATGCCCACCTCCTCCTAAAGGCTGTAAGCTCTTTGTGGGCAGGAATCCTATTAACTAACTCTGCTGTACTTTCCCAAGTGCTTAGTAAAGTGCTCTGCATGCAGTAAGTGATCAATACCATTGATTGATTAACCCCCATTTTACAAAAAAGGAAACTGAGGTCCAAATAGTTCAATTACCTAATAAGTCAATGGCAGACTAATGACTAAAACCTAGGTCTCCTAATTCCCAGCATAATATTTACTCAGTTACATCACGTGTCCCACCTAAACTTCCCAAATATTGCAATCATGAACATACACAAAAACAAGTTTATTAAAACCTGCCTTCAAAATTGGCCTTTTACGTATATCAGTGAGTTTTAATCAAAAATATTTAGGAAACTTTAAGGAGTGCTAAAGACTAATTAGTGTCAGGAAAAGTATGCAATGATTTAAACTAAGAATGACAGCCAGATTTTTCTTTTTAGTTTTTGAAAGAAAAGGAAATGAACAAGTTAAATGGCATTTTTCTAACTCTTGAGTGCAAGTCACAAGCTTGTTGCTGTTTGATGCCAGCTGGCAAAGGGCCCATTTACAGTAAGTTGTTTACTCCCCGTCCACCAATGATATCTACTGAGAAAGAATGCATGAACCCAGATAAGAGTCAAAGTATCTTCTAGAAAAAAAAAAAAAAAAGAGGAAAAAGTCCCTCTGTATGATCGAAAAAAATAGGCTGCAACTTAGTTTACTGCACACTTTTCTCAATTTTTTAAATCAAAATTTTGTGCTGTAATTTCCCAAGGTCTACAATTTCAACTTAAAATGTATTAATATTTTATAAAAAATATAGTTAATGCCTCCATTAGGTATTTTGTTAGGTTTATGTACTTACGAACATTTCCTTATATTCTGCCATTTCCCTCATCTTTATTTTATTTGAAAGTCTGTCTCCCACTTTAGGCAGTAAGCTCCTTATCACAGAGTACACGTCTGTCAACTCTATTATACTATACTCTCCCAACCATTTGGTAAAGTACTCTGCCCTGCAAGTCCTCAACAAATACCACTGATTGGTTTACCGGGCAGAACTCAGAGAGAAGAGTTCAAAGTAACTTTAGAATTTAAATATTATAACCAAATGGCGTAAGCTTAGAATTGCGAAGATGAAAAGAAGTAACTGAATTGGAAAGGGGAATGGTGGGAAGAATGCAAAGAAGAAATGATCCATTTTGTGTTCAAAACATCCTTGTGAGGCAGGATCCCGCTTCACAGATGCAGAGGAGATTGTTTAAGGCTCCCCAGTTGGTTAGTGGCCATTAGAACCCAATTTTTCTTATTCCCAGGCCCCTGCCACTTCCACACAGCATCACAGTAAAAACAAATGTGTGCATACGTCACCAATACAACATCGCAATTGGAAGTGACAGGGTAAGGGCTATGTTGTGCAAGCCATGGTAACCGTTCTGAGCCCCATGTGGGACAGGGACGGTGTGCAATCTGGTTGTTTTATAACTACCGCAGCACACAGTATATAGTAAACGTTTAACAAATACCATTTTTACATGGCATCCAATTAGAGCAATGTTGGGGGTCTCAGCCTCCTCACTGACCTCCCTGCTTCCAGCCTCTTCGTTCCCCAGTCGTATGCTAGGTTCGTCATTCAAAACCATTCAGCACATATTTTTCCAATTGTATTTTTGTTCTCTCTACTTCTAATTGCACTTCTGAACACACTGTTCATTTATATACATACCCTACCACTTTTAAATTCTTTTAAGTTGGTCTCCTTGACTAGACTGAAAGCTTTTAGTGCTTAGGGATCATGCCTGCTCTCCTAAGTACTGCTCTGCACACATGGACACTCAATAATAACTATTGATTCATTCATTCAATCGTATTTAGTGAGTGCTTACTGTGTGCAGAGCACTGTACTAAGTGCTTGGGAAAGTACAATACAACAATCAACAGTGACATTCCCTTCAATGAACTCACAGTCTAAGGTGGAGGCGACAGACATCAATACAAATAAATAAAATGAGATATTTCTACTTAAGTGCTTTGGGGCTGGGATGGGGGGGAAGAGGAAAGGGAGCAAGTCACGGCAATGCAGAAGGGAGCAGGAGATGACGAAAAGTGTGGCTTATCCTGGGAAGGTCTTTTGGAGGAGATGTGCCACCAATAAGGCTCTGCAGCAGGGGGAGAGTGGTTGTCTATCAGATTATTAAAACACAGAAGTGCTTTTTAAGGCAATACCTAAATGGTACTCTTAAATAAAGAAAATATCTACCTACTCTCTTGTAGTGTACTCTCCCAAGTGTACTCTCCCAGAGTACAGTGCTCTGCCTACAGTAAGTGGTCAATACCACTGATTAATTGAGAGTGAGAGCTGTAAGAGTTTCGTTCTTGCTGGTTTTCCCTTCTTGTAGGGAAAGGAATACATGAAAATTACAAGGCCTGCAGCTGAGCTGTAACAATGTCCAAGTCTCAGTTGAGGTTCTGTAACTCGTCTTAGCTTTGTTAACCTGGGATTTCCGTTACAAATCGCCTTTCCCTTCCCTCCACTCCACAATGCCACTGGATCGTTAAGCCCATCAAACACTGTGACAGCAACTCGAGTTGTATACTTTATGCTTTGCAAATTTGTTCGGTAAAAAACAACAGCTGCAAACTTATGAAAAAAACCCTTAGAAAATGAGAGAGACTAGCAATATTTCTGAATCTTGTTTCTAGGGGGCTCCTAGGGCCAAGGGGAAAAAAAGCAGACTTTATTCTGTAATGGAAAAGATTGTGTCAGTGCAAGTTCCCAAACGGAGTAATGTTGGGGGGTGTCCACATGTGTCCTGAAGTTTCATCATACTGTCATCTTTGATTTCACCACCCATGCATGGGGAAACCAAAGGTGGGGGCACCTAGAAAAGTGGCCAGTGTCCCGGTTTTCCAAGCCATCTGTGTAGGTGATGGGAAACCAAAGGCTTTGGCAGGCAGGATCAGTGTTGCTCCAATCTAAAAAAGGCTTGTAAACACTGAGGTAGAGAATGGAATGCGAGAGTTCTTTAATACATGTTTTTGCAAGGTGGGAGGTTAGAAATGAGAAGCTGCATTGGCTGAGAGAGAAAAAATGATGAGTATGCCTCAAGAATGTGGCTGATGAATCTTTCCCCACCCCAGAATTGGATCAAAAATTATGGGGTAGGTGAGAGAAAGTCTCTTTACTTACACTGTGAACTACATGTGGGACAGGGGCTATGTCTGACCTGACTGTCTTGTATCTACTCCAGTGCTTTGTATAGTACTTAGTAAGCACTAAACAAATACAGCAAATTATGATTACTATAAAATTTGATAGTGCATATCATTGCTAAGAGCACCACAGAAGGCTCCAACAAATGGCAGCCTACGTCCCCCTAACCCCTGCCTTCCATCCTAAATGTGGTACAGGCAAACCCCAGGTTTGCCAACAAAACCCAACAAAAAAATTACCCTGAGTTATAAAACTACCGGGACAGTTGGATACCTTGCCTAGGTTACGAGTACCCCACAATATAACCACATTAGGAATATAACCTAGTTATAAAGAAGCAGCATGGCCTAAGGCAAAGAGCAGGGGCCTGGGAATCAGAAGGACCTGGGTACTAATTCCAGTCCACCACTTGTCGCTTGTGTGAACTTGTGGGCAAGTCAATTAAATTCTCTGTGCCTCAGTTACCCCATCTCTAAAATGACCAGTAAATCCTACTCCCTCCTACTTAGACTGTGAGTCCCATGTGGGACAAGGACTGTGACCTACCTGATTAACATGTATCTACCTCAGAACTTACAAGAGTGTTTGGCACATAGTAAGCACTTTAACATAATAATAACCTGTATGGACTGTTTCCCTTGCAAATCCAACAGACCCCATTGTTCCAGACAAGCTCCCCTGCCTTTCTGCACTGAGATAAATCCATCAACAACTACTGGATCTTGGAAGAAGTCCTGACTACAATTTGTCTGATTTTCAAGATACTATCACCAGCTAAAATTCTGGGATTGATAAGTCTTGCCTCATTTTCAAGAAAGTGGGAGAATCAAGCAATCAATGGCATTTATTGACCACTTACTGTGTGGAGAGCACTGTACTAAGCGCTTGGGAGAGTACAATACAACAGAGTATGTAGTCACATCCCCTGCCTTCAATGGGTTTACAGTCTAGGGTTAACTTATAAATATCATTGCAGAAGACCCGAAAAGAGAAAGGAGCTCAAACTGGGTTCAACTGGGTTCAGCCTGCCATAAGTTCCTTAAGACAAAGGTTGCCTTTCCCCTAAATGGCACAAATTTGTCACTAAAGTTGAAAAATCACTACCAGTCAGCATAACTTTAGATTTAAGACCACATAATCTAACTGGGTTGACAGGTACTAAAACTACAAAGAGGAGGAATAGAATATAAAGATATGTGCACAAGGGCTAACGGGAATTGTGAGTAATAACATGCTTGGGTGGTGCAGAAGTAGCTGCTGGAGAACATGAAGGTGAAGAGACCTTATTATTATTAAAAATCAATCATGGAAGACTTCTTGGAGGAGATATAATTTCAGAGAGATTTTGCAGATGCTTTGAGATGTGGCTTGGCAAATGTTAAGGGGGGGGTGAGGGGTTGTTTCCAGGTAGGAGGAAGGCTGTGAACAATATGCTGGTGACAGGCAAAATGAAAACAAGACACAGAGGACAGATAAGTTTGAGGGGAATGTAGTATGTGTAGTGGGAGAATACAGTGGATAAATTGGAAGGGAGAGAAGAGCTGTGACCACCTTATAGCAAATGGTCAAGACTTTCAGTTTGATTCAGACACAAACTTGTTCTCCCTCCTACTTGGACTGTCAGCCTCATTTGGAACAGAAACTGTTTCCCATCTGACTGGCTTGTATCTACCTCAGTACTTACAACAGTGCTTGACACATAGCAAATGCCTAATACACACACACACACACACACACACACACACAATACAAAAACATTGGGGCTTTCAGAGGAGTGGAGATATGTGGGGAGAAGAAGAATTTAGACAGGCAGCAAAGAATGGATGGGAGATGGGGAAAACTGGAGGCCGGGAAATCATAGAGGAGCTCGGAGGCAGTCATCAGGCCAGAATATAACAAGTGCCCAGACTAGTGGTCACCAGAGGAAGGGGCAGAGTCTAGAAATATTTTGGAAGAAGAAACGACAAGATTTAGTGACAAACTGAATATGAGGGTTGAAAGAGAGGGAAGAGTCAAGGATATTGCTAAAGTTATAGGTTTGAGAACCGCTAAAGCCATGCATATAAAATTCAGTTAAAGATCCTTCAACTATACCAGTAAATTATGACAGATTTCCTCCTTTAGCATGCCTCCAATCCTACGAAGTAGAGAAGGGGAAGATTAACATCTCTTGAAAATGAGGATCAAAGTAAATGAAAACATCAAAGCTGTGATGTAGACACAAAGAAAATGAATATTCCATGGAAATATATCTTGTCAGATATAGTTCAAATGTACAATATGAAACAACACTTACATGCCTTGGTTCAGTGAGGCTTCCTTTCCTGTTTATAGTCCTATTCAGCCAACGCTCATGAGTTTCCTCCGATCTACTTCCTATTATGATATTAGTGTCCTTCAGGAAAGAGCCACTCCAGGTTAGCCATTTTCTGGCATATTCCATACAAGTCTACTAGCAAATTCACTATTAAGGGTGGGGATCATGCCCATTAACTCTATTGTACTTGCTTATGCACTTAATACAGAGTAGAGTCTTAATAATTACTACTGATTGGCTAAAATAGTATTTTCATAATACTTTATGACCCACCAGGGAGTGCATATATTTTCCACTTAAAATTTTCACCCATATTTTGATTGATGCTGCCAAATATCTGGCCTGCCTTGGAGAGTACATTGGTTCACCTTTTATATTCAACGTCAAGACTGAACTGCATGGGCAGGTGTCTCCAACCTCAGAGGGAGCCTTTTAAGGGAGTTCAACTGAGGAAATCATCTACTTCTGGGCTCTATTAAATCTCTTGCAATCTGGTTTTAACTAGAATGTGTTGGTTGCTGACCCAAAAATTGAATCTGTATCAGGCATGACTGATGCAGGAACTGATGGCGGACTGCAAGGGATTAAAGGGCTTTCCCAGAGACCCCTCCATTTTTAACAGACCAGCACTCTCCCCATCTCCTCCAGGAAACCTTCCCTTGACTAAACTCTCATGGCACCATTCTATTTTCCCTCCCAAACACAGTCCCACCCAGAAAGCGCTCGGATGTTCACCTCACCCCACCCCCACGGCACTCATGGACATAACCTAATGCTTCCACTATCTGTAATTTATCTTAATATCTACCTTCCCAGATAGACTGCAAATCCCTGGAGGGCAGGGATCATGTCCATCAAGTCTACTGTATAATTCTATGCACTTAGTACAGAGCAGGCTCTTAATTATTACTATTGATTGACTTTAGACTACTGATTGACTCTAGACTGTAAGCTCGTTTGGGGCAGGGAACACATCTACCAACTCTCTTGTATTATACATTGTACAAAGTGCTTGGGAGAGCTTGCACAAAGTAAGCACTCAATTCTTGCCCTCAAATATTGAGGGTAGGGCTTGTATCTAGCAACTGAATTGTACTCTGCATATTCAGTTCATTTATTCAATCATATTTATTGAGCACTTACTGTGTGCAAGCACTATACTAGGCTCTTGAGAGAGTACATGCTTAGTATAGTGCTTGCTTAGTATAGTGCTCTGCACAAAGTAAGCACTCATAATATCATTGATTGACTGATTGTATGGGCAGTTTCCATTACAGACTCAACATTAGAATACAGCTTGTGAAAGGGGAGTTCATCTTGGGGATCCCCATCCTTCATGCACCCTGATTTTCTAGAGGTGGCCACTTAAAGAATTTCAATTCAGATAATTTATTGGTTTTAATTTACAAAAATTGTAATGTTTCCCAGAAATTTATCATATTTATTAAGTCTAAAATTGAAATGTATTCAAATATAATTATTCATTGCCAATCAACAGTACTTGCTGAGCACCTAACATTGTACAGAACACTGAACTAAGCATTTAGGAGAGTACAACTGTGGCAAAAAAAAATAATCCAGGACGTCAGAGTTTACAATCTGTCATGAGAGAAAGACACAAAATCATTTACAGATAGGAAGAAAATGAGAATAGAAATGAGAATAAGTGAACAAATTAACCTTAAAAGAATGTGTAACATTGACAGGTACCAAAGTACTACAGATAGGTGTGAGAGCTTTAGTGCTGAAGTGATAGTTGGAATGATAGGACCTGGAGAAAAGAAAATTTAATTGGGAAAAATCCTGTGGAGAAGCTAGGATATCAAAAGGGTTATGAAGAAGGGGAGATCTGTGGTCTGGTGGAATTTGAAGGAGGAGGGAATTCCAGGCAGGGGGAAAGGTGGGAGCAGGGGACAAGAGGAGGGAGAGAGAATAAGGCACAATGAGAGGGTTAGCTTGGGGGGGGGGTGAAGACTGTGAGTTGGGGTGTAGTGCTGGAAAAGAACTGACAGCACAGAGAGGGCTGATGAAGGGCCTGAAAACCAAAGGTCAAGGTCTCTGCTTGAAGGGGATAATAAAGGACAACAACTGAAGATTTTCAAGGTGTAGAGAATCATGTTCACAATGATAATTTAATGAAATTACCCAGACAACAGAATGAAGTGTGGATTGGAAAGGACAGAGATTGGAGTCAGGAAGTCAATAAAGAATCCAAATATTTTTCTATTGGTAATTCTCTCCTTGATCCACTCCTATCTGGCTTCTGCCCCATTCACTCCACAGGAACTGCCCTCTCAAAGGTCACCAACGATCTCCTTATTGCCAAATCCAACGGCCTGTACTCCAACCCAATCCTCCTTTACCTCTCAGCTGCCTTTGTCACTGGAGACTACCACGTTCTCCTGGAAATGTTTTCCAACCTTGGCTTCACTGACACCATCCTCTCCTGGGTTCTTCTATCTCTCAGGCTACTCCTTCTCAGTCTCCCTTGCGGGCTCCTCCTCTCCCTTTCATCCCCTAACTGTAGGGGCCCCATTGGGGCTCAGTTCCGAGTCCCCTTCTAGTCTCTATCTACCCCTAGGCCCTTCAAGAACTCATTCATTCCCTTGGCTTCAACTCCCATATCTATGGATGATTCCCAAATTTAATTACTTCTCCAACCCTGATCTCCCTTCTCAACTGCAGTTTTGTATTGCTTCTTGCCTTTAAGACACTTGTACTTGGCTGTCCCAACAACACCTCAAACAACATCCAAAGAGAACTGCTCATATTCCCACTTAAACTCTGTCCTCCCCATGACTTTCCCATCACTGTAGAGAGCACCACCATTCTCTCTGTCTCACAAGCCAGTAACCTTGACTTATTGTCGACTGATCTCTCCCATGCAAAACCACAGACTCAATCTGTCACCAAATCCTGTTGGTTCAACCTTCAAAACATCGCTAAAATCCACACTTTCTTCTCCAATCAAGCACCTATCTTATCATGGCTGGAATGCTGCATCGGCCTCTTCGTTGACTTCTCTACCTCCAGTCTCTCCCCACTTTGGTCCTCTGCTGCCTGGATCATTTTTCTACAAAGCCGTTCAGTCATGTTTCCAGTGGCTGTCCATCCACCACTACATCAAACTCCTTACCACAGCCTTCCAAGTATTCAATCACCTTGCACCCTCCATCCTTACCTCCCTGATTTTCTACAACCCAGCCTGCATACTTCTCTCCTCTAATGCCAACCTACTTATTGTACCTCTGTATCATCTATCTCGCCACCTACCTCTCACCCACATCCTGTCTCTGGCCTGCAGCACCCTCCCTTTTCATATCCGACAGATGATCACTCTCCCCACCTTCAAAGCCTTATTAAAATCACAACTCCTCCAAGATGCTTTCCCTGACTAAGCCATCATTTCCTCTTCTCCCACTCCCTGCTGCATCATCCTTGCACTTGGAGTTCCACTCTTAATTCACCCCTCCCTTGACCCCACAGCCCTTATGTACATATCTGTAATTTATGTATATATTAATCTCTGCCTCCCCCTCTAGTCTGTAAGCTCTTTGTGGGCAGAAAACATGTCTTCCAACTCTCTTATATTGTACTCTCTCAAGTGCTTAGTACAGTGCTCTGCCCACAGTAAGTGCTTAATAAATACGATTGACTGAAAGAATGAATAAATTTGGTTGATTGATTATAGGGAAGCAGAAATGCCCAATGAAAAGAACACTGGCCTGCGAGTCAGAAGACGTAGACTCTAGTCGCAACTCTTCCAGTTCTACCACTGGCCTGAATGTAGCCTTGGACATATCACTTAACCTCTCAGTGCCACAGTTTCCTTATATACACCAACTCTGCTTACCTCATAGATGTTTTTAGTGATACTTGTTAAGCACTTACAATGTGTCAAGAACTGTTTCAAGCACAGGGTAGATACAAGTTAATGAGGTTGGATGCAGTCTCTGTCCCACAGTCTAAGTAGGAGGGAGAACAGGTATTAATCAATTCTGTTATTCAACCCTGGGCACTCTCCAGTACGTCAAAATCTTAATTCCAAAGTGGAGACCAAAACTGGATCCTCTAATAATGCTTTTGCTGTTCCGATACTAGATGGTATCTTTTACTCTCTCCCACCATCTCACTTTACACACCTGAAAAATGGGAGATCTGGATTATTCCCACTGGTTCACTACTGTATTTGGCCTTAATTCTGAGATTATTCACAGCTTCCTCCTTTTGGCTAGGCAAAGTATCCTGTTGCCAAATTCATACACCTAGATGTCAACTGGACACATGTTTCAGGGAGCTTTTCTATTCATGCTGAGGGGGAATTTCACAGAAAACTTTCAAATTATCTTTCTCCCCCCAGCTCTCTACTGCTACAGAACCTTCAGATCAGTTTGGGCAATGGGGCATCAGGGAGGAAGGACTCGACTAAACTGTTAGGAACCCTTGGTTCTATTCTCTATTTTTCTTCTGATTTGCTGAACAGCCTAAGGCTACTTATTCATCACTCTTGATCTCCATTTCCCAATATACAAAACTGGGGTGATGATGGGGAGAAGCAGCGTGGCTCAGTGGAAAGAGCACGGGCTTTGGAGTCAGAGGTCATGAGTTTGAATCCCAGCTCTGCCACCAGTCAGCTGTGTGACTGTGGGCAAGTCACTTAACTTCTCTGGGCCTCAGTTACCTCATCTGTAAAATGGGGAT
This sequence comes from Ornithorhynchus anatinus, assembly GCF_004115215.2. Lineage (NCBI taxonomy): Eukaryota > Metazoa > Chordata > Mammalia > Monotremata > Ornithorhynchidae > Ornithorhynchus > Ornithorhynchus anatinus. Next base: position 38,705,716 of record NC_041749.1, on the reverse strand, counting down.
TAAGACTGTGAGCCCCACGTGGGACATCCTGAATCCCGTGTCTACCCCAGCGCTTAGAACAGTGCTTGGCACATAGTAAGCGCTTAACAAATACCAACATTATTATTATTATTATATTTGTTCTATCCAACCAGGATGATATCAGGCCTAATAAGAACTGTGTTAAAAGGTGTTATGAACAGCTTGGAATTCAGGATAAATATCTTGATCATCCTCATGATGTACTTCTGAAATAGACTGTTTTGTCCAACTCCATTCTGGTCAATGAACTCTGGTTTTTTTCCGAGATACATGAACAAAACAGAAAGCTATAAGGTAGCATGAGAGGTTTTTTTTTTTTAATATGAACTTTTCCTGTATATCTTTGCATCTCCCCTCAGTGCACTGGTTTTTCTAAACCTTAATAAATATTTAGATGAACTACAGGAAGCAGCACGGCCTAGTGGATAAAGCACAGGCTGGGAGTCAGGAGGTCATGAATTCTAATTCCGGCTCTGCCACTTGTCTGCTGTGTGACCTTGGGCAAGTCACTTAACTTTTCTATCCCTCAGCCCCCTCATCTGGAAAATAAGGATTAAGAGTGTGAGCCCTATATGGGACAGAGACTATGTCCAACCCGATTCTCTTATATCCATCCCAGTACTTAGAACAGTGCTTGGCACATAGTAAGAGCTTAACAAATGCCATAATTATTATTACAGGAAAGAGCACTTCCAGCTTGCTAAATTCTTCTGCAATCTGGTTCTAACCCAGAGGCACCCTATCCCTGGCTGCCTCCCTCTAATTAAGACCATTTCTTGCTCATTCCATACATGTGACTGGTTTGTTAATCCAAATTTCCTGATTTGTTTCAGCTCTGAAAGACCTCCAGTGGTCCGAGTGGGTAAAGCAACAGTTCTGGGGAGCTGGATATTGTACCTTAATAATTGCTAAGTGCTTTATAACAATTGGTTTTTTAAGTGTTCACTGCTTTTTCAGGTTGGGATAGCTACAATTGATCAAATAAAATAATCTGAATCAGAGAAATCATTGTAGCCATAGACTTCCTTAGAGTTTGTCAAATTGTAGTCATGGTGGAAGAATGCTTTTTTACTGAAATAAGAAAAATGATCATCATGGCATGCACAAACCATGTTGGCCTGACATAGCAGGAGGGCCTTTTGGGTCACTCACAGCAAATGATTTTTTGCAGATCATGAGCTGTTTTGCAAGGTGCTAATTTTGAACCTTTTGGTACAATACTACCTTCCTCTCCCTACCTCACAGGGTTGGTTTGGAGGATAAGAATGAGGTAATTGGTATGAAAGTGTTTTGGAAAACTAACTATACATATACATGATATTATTAAATCATATAAAGGAAACATGAGAAGGGACATTTTCTCCCTTTCTTGAAGTTACTACATCATTCTGCATGATCTCACAGATTTTATATTCTCAATATAAAGTGGATAAAAGTTCTATTTTAGAGACAAAACTTCATTGCCAATTTTAACCCGTGTTTGTAGAATCTTTTGTGACACAGTAATCAAAGCATTTTATGAAGAAGACAGGGATAGGGAGCCAATTAATATTGTTGATGCTTTTTTCCATGCTTCTACATACTAAAATTTGAAGAGATAAAGAAGCAGGTTAGAGATTTCTCAAAGGATTGATGGTTGACTTGAACTGTTATTTTTAACTGGGAATCAGCATGGCCTAGTGGATAGAGCACAGGCCTAGGAGTCAGAAGAACCTGGGTTCTAAAACCAGCTCTGCCACTTTTCTGCTGGGTGTCCTTGGGCAAGTCACTTCACTTCTCTATGTCTCAGTTACCTCATCTTTAAAGTGGAGATGAAGACTGTGAGCCCCACGTGGGACAGCCTGATTACCTTGCATCTACCCCAGCGCTTAGAAAAGTGACTGGCACATAGTAAGTGCTTAACAAATACCATCATTATTAATACAAATTATATTCCCAGGGAACATTACATATGACATCACCTATTAAAACACAGTATTGTGGATCTATTTCTCCTTGAATATCTATGTACTAAGTTTCATTTTAGCTTCCTAAAGCATATCTTGAGTAGTATTTTCTTGTCTCTTTAAATCTGGGTAGGGCAACAAGAGATTCAGGGAACTCTTCCCCATGGCATTTTCTGGACTCCCAGTTGCTTCCATATATCAGCTATATTTACAGCTTAACTGAAGCTCTGTTAACCTTAAGGATTGATCACACACTCCCCCCTTTAAATAAGGCATATCTTTCCCGCACCAAAAAGGGTGACGGGGAAAGCTAATGAGCTGAACGTTCCCAGATTCTAGAACAGTGATAAGTTCCACATATGTCTATTTGGTAAAATTTTAATATCAAGGGCAGAGTGCAATAATCTTTTCTTTCTTTCTTTTACAGCATTTGTTAAATGCTTACTTTGTTCCAGGCACTGCACTAAGCGCTGGGATAGATGCAAGCTAATCAGATTGGATGCAGTCCCTGTCTCACGTAGGGCTCACAGTCTCAACACCCATTTTACAGTTGAGGTAACTGAGGCACAGAGAAGTGAGGTGTCTTGCCCAAGGTCACACAGTAGACAAGTGGTGGAGCTGGGACTACAATCCAGGTCTCTCTGACTTCCAGGCCCATCCTCTACCCAACTAGACCAGCCCCTTACCCAAAAGCTGTGGGCTGAGAGTTCTGCCCACCTCCAACCTACTTAACCAGGAGTAATGCGGGTGGGAACTTGTTTTTTTATAATATTACAATTGCTAAACAGTCCCTGCCTGACCATCAGCTGTGGATTTTGTCACTTCAATATTCTATAAAATTACTTCAGTTTCATAGTTTACCCATATAAATCACGACTCACTGATTTTAAAGCCTATAGGATTTAGAGATTTTTACAGGTGTTTGGTTTTTTACAGTTGTTTGGTTTCCTCCTATTGAAATCTAGTTTGCAACCTTCCTTTAGCTTACAAAGGGAACTAATTATTTAGAATGAAAAACTTGATACCTACACTACTTGCCTACCAAAGTGATACCTGGCTTTTTCTAATCTGGGGTGGAGTGTAGAAGCAACATGGTATAGTGGATAAAGCAGGTGAAAATGCTTTGTAGGTCTACGACAAGGCAGAAGAAAACAAAATTTTTCTTTAATACTAAGTTCATAAAATATGTTGAATATTAAAAAAAATTCAAAGCAATAGAATGAATCTGACAAACAGTTTACAGTGCCTCAGAAAAACAGACTTCCACTCAACTTAAAGCCTGTCAAATGTCTCTCAAATCCTATATCTAAAGAAATTCACATGTGGATATGCTTTAGTTGGAGAAAATAAAATGAGACAACTGATACATCTGAATAAATATATTATACAGGAATTCCTTGATTTAAGGCATTTCAAGTCTAAGGCAAAGAGGATTTACACCTTTTCTACACTGGCACTCTCTTTCAGCTTTACAATACATTTGTTCTCATTTGATAACACTATCCTCCTTCACATACCTCACTCTGGAGATGAGTGGGTAGAAGGAGCCATGGTGAAATGAGTAAACAATTCTAAAAGCCATGGTGTGGGAGGGAAAGAGGGAGAAAGTTTAAAGATGGGCGAAGATCAGGAGAGGCCAGGGATGGGGAATGATTGGGAAGTTACTCACTGCCAATCTCCATTTTACTCCCAGTGGCTAGTTACCCTATTGTGGAACTTCTCTGACTCACTACAGATCCATTAATGTGACTATATGGCAAATCTACAGCTGACAGAGCACAACTCTAGGTCATTTGGTAAGAACAGGATACCCGACCTTGCTTCAGGAATCGATTCCCCATTTATTTCATTGCTCATATGAGAAAACCCGTTAAGACAGAATATTTCAAGCTAAAGCTCAGGTTTTAGGAATCAACTGGATCCTGAGTCTGAGGAGTTCCTGCATGTAATATATCAAAACTCATACCAAACTGAATGTCTACCAAGTTAGGGTGGAATCCAATCTTCCGATGATGGGTTCTCCTGTCAGAAATGATGGATGAGCTTCGGTCTGAGAATTCAGGTCCAAGAACTTGCCTGTCGTAATTCTGATGGGACCAGGAGTGCAACAAGCCAAGTAGGCCGGCAGGGGCTGAGCAAAATGCCAAATGAAAGTAAAGATTACAGGCAAGACCCTTTTACAGCCAAAGACACGACAACCTCCGCCTCACAGAACCTGCTTAGAAAAGTTGTGATTCTACAAGCATTGTTATCTTGTTAGTGAGTCTGGGACCCTGCTGTGAGCCTCCTTAGCCATTTTATGTCTAACGAGGCACACAAGATGGGTTGGACAGAGCAGCATAAATAGAGTCAGGTGGGGCTAATCTAGCTTCATACAGCATGTCAACTCCATTTTTGATAGTTCTCAAAGGAGGAGGAGGCATTATTTGGTGAAGAGAACCTTCCAGAGAAAAGGTATGGTACAGGGAATTGCTTTGGGGGGTGGGGGGAGAGAGTCATATGAAGAACAAGCTGGATAGCTTGGCTGAAGTAGAGAGCATAAGTATGATTGAAGAGGGAGCTCAAGGCAAGCAGATAAGGAAAAGCCAATTTCTGAAGCACCTTGAAACTTAAAGTCAGATGTTTTTATTTGATGGGAGCCACAACTGAGGGACACTCCAGGTTTCAGAACAGGGGCCTGACGTGCTCATATCAATGACTAAGAAAGCTAAATGTATTCAGCTCTATTTAGGATAGATTAGAGGATGGATGCGGCTGTAAGCAGGGAGACCAACCAAGAATCTATTGTAGTATTCCAAGTGTAAAGGTATTCTGGGCTGGATTAGGGCAGTAGTGGAGGAAATGGAGAGGAAGGGGGTGAATCCATGGAAATTACTAAAGATTTGGTGACTTACTGGATGGGGAGCGTGGAAGAGAAAAGGGCCCATGAGGGAGAGGCATAAAGGATGATTCCAAAGCACAAGGAGGATAATGGTGCTATTAACAGGGGCAGGTAAATTCAGAGGAAATAAGTATTTAGAACAGGAAGATGGTTTAGGATGTTCCTCTCTGGGTCTAGATATCAAACTAAAGTTCCTTTTTAGACTCCTGAGTGTTATAAAAATGAAATGAAATTCCTTTCCCATTAGATTGTGAATTCCTCTGGGGCTCCTTCCTCATCTTCCTTCTATTGAATGTTTCCACAGTGTCTAGGTTCACTGCCTGCTTGATGTCATTCAAATGTGAAACTTGTAGGAAATATCCAAAAATTAACCTACAAAGCTTTGTTTCAACAATCTCAAAAACTAGGATTGAATCTAAACCTAGGCACACTCCAGCAGGCAAATCCCAATTATTAAATGAAAGTAGAAAGTAATAGTAAAAGTTGATAGATGCTTCATTAGGTAGAAGTCAATCCCAAGTTTTTACAATTATTCATTTACCTCCAAAAACATAAAGCCCATTACTTCCAAAAGATTTTTAGGTAGAAGGTTGGAGAGAGAGTCAGGCTAGAGAAAATAAAAACAATAATGCCTTTTCTCTCAAGGGTTTTCTCTCAAAGATATTAGAATACTTGAAAACATAAACCACTATCTTAAATTCAGGCAGCTCTCAAGTTTGACAGCTGAAAGCTGTGTCTTATTAAAACATTGTAAATTGGAACCAATTTTCTAGCAGGAACAGTGTTAAAAATGTAAGATTGGTTCCTGAACCAGGGTTAAAAATGCTATTTTTACCAGAATTATCCAGAATTTTGTACTCAATTATATGAGTAATAAGGTCACACTAAGCACTTAAATACTCGTAGCCTCCTATAGTACTTCGGTACATCTCTTACATGCCTACTGAACACTAACACATCTACATAACCGTCTTCCTCCCTTCAGTAATTTATTTTGGTATCTGATTCACCCACCAGAATGTAAGCCTCTTGAGAGCAAGATCCTGCCTTCTAAATCTACTTCACTCTCCAAGGCTTTTTAGTTTGGTGCTCTTCACACAGTAAGTGCTCAGTCAGTACCACTGGCTGATTTATAACAAGACAGAGAGGTTCCACAACAGGGTAGTTGATTTTTACTTTATCAGAAGTAAAAATGGGAACTTTGACCTTCCCAGGTGGCCCCACCTGGTGATCAGGTAACCCCTTCTGCAGTGCTTGGCATATAGTAAACGCCTAATACCAGCTCCCCCTCCCTTCTGCATCACCTCAACTCACTCCCTTTGCTACCCCCCCCGCCCCGCCCCACAGCACTTCTGTATATATCTATAATTCTATCTATTTATATTGATGCATGTTTACTTATTTTGATGTCTGTCTCTCCCCTCCCTCCCAGACTGTAAGCCCATCTGTCTTGCTGTACTGTACTTTCCAAGTGCTTAGTAGAGTGCTCTGCACACAGTAAGCACTCAATAAATACTACAGAATGAATGATTATTGTTATTATTCTGCACCCTAGTCTCACCTTCTCTGCCTCCTACTCCTGCCCTCTATAAAATATCCTTCCCCTTACACCTTGTACCATCACAGCTTCAAAAAATATCTCCCCAATCTCCCTGCAGTGCTTGAGCTTCCCCTCCCTCCCCCACTCTGTGCATCTGAAACAAGATATTAATTATGAAATGGCTTAAGTCCGGTTGCTTAAGAGTCCAGCTGGGTACAAAGAAGAGCTACAAAACTGTCCAAGGATCTGCTTTGGAGAGCAGGGTCCTGGACTCTGACCCACTGTCTTCAGAGTCCCTCTCAATAATTGCGTCACTGCTGGTTTTTAAATCACTAACTCCAAACACTAAGAATACAAAAAAATTATGTGATTGTTCTGTTCTTTTTCTTTACTGTATATTTTCTGACTGTATGCTCTGGGAGGGCAAGATCTTAGTTTTCAATATCACTTATAACATGTCACATTCTACAGTATTTATCACACAACCCTATCCTCATATTTAACTGACCTTTAAAACACACCACCACCTTTTGCTTGACATTTAGCAAGTATCTGACAAAATATCATCCAGATTAATTTTGGGCCAGGTCAAGAAGTAACAGGAAATAGAAATGGATGGAGAAGGCAAAATTTAGGAGAACACCATTAAAGTGAAATCTTTTTCACATCCATTTACTTGCAAATCCACAGTTCTCCCATAACAAGTATTTTAACTATGCATTTTGAAGAGAATCCCATTAGGGGAGCAGGGAAAATTATTGCGAAAACACACATCTAGCTGGATAAATGTAGCGTTCGAAGAAGTAGTTGTGCACCTGCATGGGGCATCAGTCAAAACTTATAGTGTTAGTTTCCCTTCAACTGGCCTTCAGCAAGAACACCAGAATTGAGTATATTTCATCAGCAAAGCACATATTACCTTATACTTGATACAAGAAAACACAGTATTTTTCACTAATTTAATTCACTATTCATACTGCCATCTATTAAATATCCAGCTCCATACGTAACCCACATCATCATTCCAACGCTTCAGGAGTTTGCAATACAATGGTGTAGACAAGTGAAAACGCACTACCAAATATATAATAGGCAAAATAATGAGAAGAGAGATGTTCTGATGCATTCAGTTGGTACGGGAAAACCACAGAACAGAGTCATCTAATATAATGAAAGCTACTATTCCTAATTTAGTTTTTTAAATAAAACTTTAAAACAGACAGTTTAACTGTCAGTGGATTTATCGGTTGTTAACCGCAAAATCCTGCTTTTCACCATTATTATAGTCCTTCTTCCCATTAATTACTTAAGCTAGAGTTGTCAACTGAACTACCACTATAAAAGTCTAAAACAAGTAAATCAAATGGCATTTTGGAAAGGAGCCACCAAATAAAAATCAGTGGCACTTTCTGTACTTGTTCATAACAGGGATCCTTTCTCTATGTTACAAATGTCCTATAATGAGACAGTTCCCCATATTAAAAGAGAAGATGAAAATTCCCTTTCTTTGAATCCACCTTAGGGGCACTCCATGACTCTGCAAAGGCTCAGCCCTAATCGTTGGGATGCGGCTCGGGGAAAGCAGATTGAGTGGACTTGGCACAGAGCTGGGGCCATTACTCTACTTTTGGTTCAGCTCAGGCAAGACCTGCAGCTTAAGGCTCTACTGTATGGTACTCTCCCAAAAGCCGAATACAGCACTCGGGACATGAGCTTCACTCATTAAATTTGAAGCTTCCTGAGGGCAGGGTCCAGATCTTTTGCTTCTGCTGTTGTCTTCTATATACTTGGTGCGGTGCCCTGTCCACGGTGATGATTGAGTCTGAGGCCATTTTTAGTCATGCAATTGGCCTTTCAAAATCAGAAATATTTTTTGGTGTCTCCCAGCATTTATTTGCTCTACTCAGTGCATCTTAATTATCTTAATTAGGATTGAGAGGATATAGAAGAATCATCAAGGAGAAATGTAGTGAAGAAACAGGGTATACAGATGTAGATTACATCTATGGAATGACTGACAGGCCTCGGTCTTGAGATTTCCTTCCCCGGAGGTGCACAATAAGTTCTACTGATTGATCTGGCTCTTCCGCAGTCTCCTTCCCACCTGCCTTACTTGAAACACGATGCATCGTATTTAGCAAATATATAGTTTTATTTAAAAAGATAGGAAGGGTCGAGACAGCAGAAATTTGATCACCAACTAAAAAAACAGGAAATTCTATGATATGCACAGTTCTTTCTACACAAAAATAAGGTTTATGATCCCTAAGAGTAATCTACATCTATATATCCTGTTTCTTCACTGCATTTCTACTTAATGGTAAATTCTTCTATATCCTTTCAAGCCTAATTAAGATCACTAAGCTGCACTGAGTAGAGCAAATAAATGCTGGGAGACACCAAAAAATATTTCTGATTTTGAAAGGCCAATTTCGTGACTAAAATGGCCTCAGGAATTTGTAATGGGATTTTATAATGTAAAGTCAGTGGGAGAAAATTGATTATAAAAAGTAGGCTTTAAATTGAAGCCCTTTAAATAATGGAATCATAGGGTGAAATAAATCTTAAGAGATCATTGGGTCCATCCAGGCTTGACTAAATCTTTAAAAAGAGGATTAAAGGAATAAGATGATTTAAAGAGAAAGAGATTCCACAACTTCACTCAGTAAAAGAACCCATGAGAGGCCATCATTTCTAAGAAGAAAAAAATTGCATATAAATTAGAAAACACAAAAGTAATCTAAGGCCCATTAAGTGAAAACGGAGGGAACTAAATAAACAAATGCAATATTACAGAAAAGAAGAAAAACATGTTGCAGTTAGGAAGATTTTTAAATGGATGTGAGAATATTCATGGTATGTCACTTTTTGACCCCTTGATGTGAACCATACACAAAGCCATACAAATTTGGTTAGCTTTTCTGTTTTATGGGGCTGGAAGTTGAATAAAAATAAATAATATACTACGCAGTGAAAGGGGATACTATCTGTCCGATAATCATCTATGACATTTTAGAAGGCGATGCATGTACTCTGCGATCAGTGGAACATAACCAATTATAAATTTGTAGTGGAAATAAAGGAACTTCCTCTTTTAGTAGTTTTCTCCTAGAGCTAAGTAATCTTGAACTGAGAAAGGAAGAAAAGAAGGAAAGAAAAAAATAGCTTCAGATTGAAAGGCCCTGTGGGGGTAAAGGCCTGCATGGGCCAAAATTAATTTGTCAGTCCTGGCCTACCCAAGGGCTAGTCAGGTCAGAACTGCACCTTAGGACAATAGGCCTCACTCGCATCCAGGCGGGTGATGCCACACACGACCCAGGATTTGTACTACCTACAGGCCACTGGGACAAATGCACTGGTGTACAATGGCTGGGCGCAAGCCTTAGTCAACGTCACAACGCTTTTGACCTAGACGGTAAGAGCACTGGGCGTGGAGTAGAGCTGTGGAAAAAGTGTGAGTCCAACTTGAATCCAGTCAGATCTGCATCTGGCCTGGCTCATGGGCTCACTTGTGTGGTTGTCTTTAAAAACAAACCAAAGGGAGGAAAAAAAAAAGATGATTCATTCATTTAGTTCATATGGATTCTGCATCTACTATTACACTGTGAAGCTAACTGGGTTATCAAACAATATGACGCTTTTCTGAGAAAAGGATTAGTAGTACCCTATAAAAAGCAGAGGGTATGACCTGTAATTACCAGAATGAAAAGCCAAATGAGTATTTTTCAACAAGCAGAGTTTTTTAGGAGCTTTTTAAAAGGTTTCTTTTATTTTCAATTTCTGTCTGATGTAGAATATAGAATTATCAATTCACACACTGTGCTATATAGAGCCTAGAAATTCCATAAAATCCATTCCGAAAACAGAAATGGGAGCACTGACCAACACCTGGGTTTCATCAGAATTTCCCAGGGTACTGGTTTACTGATCAACATTCTCCTCCATCTTCTTGCTCTTCAAGGAGAAGAAGGGCCTCCGGATGAGTTTCCTTTGGGAAGGATCTCTTACATACTCAGTAGTATGGCATTCTGGGAGGAAGAGGATATGGGTGCTAATCCTGGCTCTGCCACTTGTCTGCTAGGTGACCTTGGGCAAATCACTTAATTTCTCTTTGCTTCGGTTTCCTCACCTGTAAAATGGGGGTTTAATACCTGTTCACACTCTCACTTAGATTGTAGACTGTGAGCTGGTTGTGGGCAGGAAACTTTACTAACATCTCTGTTGTATTGTACTTCCCCAAGAGCTTAGAACAGTGCTCTGGAACAGTAAGCGCTCAATAAATACCATTGATTACAATGAGAGCTCCACCAGGGGCAGGGGCTGTGTCTGACCTGATTATCCCATATCTACCCAAATCCTTAGTACAGTGCTTGGCACAGAGTGTCTAAAAATACCGCTGTCACCATCACCAGATCCTAGCAAGTGATCCAATGAGAACAATCTGGACTTGTGGTATATCCAAAACAGCATCATAGAGAGCAGCAGTTTTAAAGGGTTTAACTACAGTTCACAAATTATTATCAATAACAACAAACCCATGCCTCTAACACACTTCAACCCTAAGCCCATCAAACAGCAGGGACTGTCTCTATCTGTTGCCGACTTGTTCATTCCAAGCGCTTAGTACAGTGCTCTGCACATAGTAAGTGCTCAAATACTATTGAATGAATGAATAAATTACATAAAGTTTCATATCACTCTCATTTTCCCTTCTCCTGGGAAAGAAGTGTCCCTCTCATTGTTATCATGATCGACTCACTACCCTTTCATCATGTGCCTAGCTCTTGCTACACTTCCTTCAGCAACCAGCTTTAAAATTCAGATCGTTCCATAATGGACCAATATACTGGAATTGTTCTTGTTTCTCTACTGTCAATGTTCTTACTCTAAAATGGAAGCTCTTAACTACAAGACAAAGCAGAGATTCAAAGATGCAATGGCTACTACATATAACTTGGCAAGATACATAAAATACTGTTCTACATCAACTGGTTCCCAACATATATGAAGCACATGTTTGCTAGTTTAGAGTGAATTATGTTGAGTTCATCCCCAGCTTCTAAACAAATGCAATCATTGGGAATTTTAGGGAACTCCTCTTTTAGCCCCTAAGGGTTACAGCTAGTAATGAATTTACTGAAATTTAAAAGCCACCCCAATAACTTTTAAATAGTGTTCCTATCCTTCTACTTTTATGGTTTGGGGAAAAGGATGGTCTGAATGCTAGATAATTAAGGACTATTATATTTGTATTTGCACCATTATAACAGATTAAAAAACGTGTTTATGTAATTAATAAACTGACCCTACATTATAAAGAACTCTACAAGTAAAAACTAAACAGTGAGTAGTGTTTTATTGCTTTGTTCAAAGTATGACAAATAAAATTAGTTCATGTACTTGTGCAAATTTTCTACACTGCCTGCATCACTCATTGTTTTTCACTAAATGACTTCCATAAGAAAAATGAAAAAAGCCTCATAAAAAGCAACTCTGACATTGTTCTGATATTTTCCACTGTAAAAAAGAATTTTGATTAATTTTTCTTTTAACATCCCATTTTGATGCCCACTACATTCCAAATATCAAGATGTTTGCAGAAGAGCTTATTTAGACTGTTTTGGTTACCATGTACTCCTTTTCAGTTTCTTTCAGAAGACGAAAATACAATCTATAAAACTTTCAACAATCCTAATATTTCACAGAATGTTAGAGATATTGTTCACTCAAATACTTCACAATAAACTTAAAAATTTGGAGAAGTAAATTTCCCAGGACTGGCAAAAGTTGATGAAAGTTTTATTCAAACATTCATACTACTGAATAAGCGTTGGCAATACTAGCCATCCATCTTTGTGCATTTGCAACAGATTTTGTTGTTGACATTTCCAAGGCAGTGGAAGTGAAAAAAAGAAGAAACCATTTCCATAGAGCATTACAGATTGCTTCAGTAACAATAGGATTTATTAACATTTTTCTTCTTAGAGATCAAAGCATTTTCAAGGCTATTATCTTGTTTAACCTCATAATATCCCTAAGAGGCTAAAGGATATCCCTGAGGCTCAGTGGGATCAAGTAGCTTGCCCAAAGTCACAAAATAAATCAGCAATGGAGCCCTGGGTAAGCCAACCCCCTTGCCTGGGGACTCTCAACTAAGAAATTGATGATTAAATCCTCCAAACTATAAGCTTGTTATGGGCAGGAACCTTATCTGCTAATTCTGTTCCACTGTATTTTGCCAAGCACTTAATACAGTGCTCTGCACTTAGTAAGCACACAGCATCATGGCATAATGGATAGAGCATGGGCCTGGGAGTCAGAAAGTCATGGGTTCTCCATCACTTGTCTGCTATGTGACCTTGGGCAAGTCAGTTCACTTGTCTGGGCCTGTTATCTCCTCTGTAAAATGGGGATTAAGGCTGTGAGCCCCACATGGGACAGGGGCTGTTCCCAACCTAATTTGTTTGTATTCACCCCTACCTACGTGCCTGACACATAGTAAGCCCTTAACAAATACCATTATTATTATTGTTACTAGTAGTAATATTAATACCACAGATTGATTGATATGCAGCTGTGAACTGAAGGAACAGAGGAGATGTATGACCTAGAGCCCTCAATTGCAGCAACTTGCTTCATGAGGGTGGGAGGGGAAACCACAACTATTTGGACAAGGTGGGCAGCCAAAGCTAGCTCGCCTTCACCTCGAGGCCTGGAAGTAGAGCCTAAGTGTTGGCTCCATTATTTTCCCCTGGCCCATCGAGGGTCTACTAGTGGGGTTTCTCCCACCCATTTGCCCCAGAACCCACTGGGAGTGACCTGGAGGCCTGCCATGGACTCAGCCTGCTCAGGAAGTCTAATGGTTGATCTGGGAAAGAAGTGGGTGTCTATCCACCATATATCCATCCATATTTTGATGCTATTAATGCCTGTCTACTTGTTTTGTTGTCTGTCTCCCCCTTCTAGACTGTGAGCCCGTTGTTGGGTAGGGATTGTCTCTATCTGTTGCCGGATTGTACTTTCCAAGAGCTTAGTACAGTGCTCTGCACATGGTAAGTGCCTAATAAATATGACACCGAATGAATGAATGAATCCCACTTAGGAGCAGTTGCAGGAGTTCTGTAACGCTCAAGGGGCCAGATTACAAAGCAATCACAACACTTCCAAGGCTGGGGATGTGGTCCCCTTCCATCTCTGCCCAAGTGGCGATGGTCCTGCTCTGCTGGGTTTGTCTTGTTTTTCTTTTACATATTCATTCATTCATTCAATAGTATTTATTGAGCGCTTACTATGTGCAGAGCACTGTACTAAGTGCTTGGGATGAACAAGTCGGCAACAGATAGACGGTCCCTGCCGTTTGACGGGCTTACGGTCTGATCGGGGGAGACGGACAGACGAGAACAATGGCGATAAATAGAGTCGAGGGGAAGAACATCTCGTAAAAACAATGGCAACTAAATAGGATCGAGGCGATGTACAATTCATTAACAAAATAAATAGGGTAACGAAAATATATACAGTTGAGCGGACGAGTACAGTGCTGTGGGGATGGGAAGGGAGGGGGGAGGAGCAGAGGGAAAAGGGGAAAAAGAGGGTTTAGCTGCGGAGAGGTAAAGGGGGGATGTCAGAGGGAGTAGAGGGAGAAGAGGAGCTCAGTCTGGGAACGCCTCTTGGTGGAGGTGAGTTTTAAGTAGGGTTTTGAAGAGGGAAAGAGAATCAGTTTGGCGGAGGTGAGGAGGAAGGGCGTTCCGGGACCGCGGGAGGACGTGACCCGGGGGTCGACGGCGGGATGGGCGAGACCGAGGGACGGTGAGGAGGTGGGCGGCAGAGGAGCGGAGCGTGCGGGGTGGGCGGTAGAAAGAGAGAAGGGAGGAGAGGTAGGAAGGGGCAAGGTTATGGAGAGCCTCGAAGCCTAGAGTGAGGAGTTTTTGTTTGGAGCGGAGGTCGATAGGCAACCCCTGGAGTTGTTTAAGAAGGGGAGTGACACGCCCAGATCGTCTCTGCGGGAAGATGAGCCAGGCAGTGGAGTGAAGAACAGACCGGAGCGGGGCGAGAGAGGAGGAAGGGAGGTCAGAGAGAAGGCTGACACGGTAGTCTAGCCGGGATATAACGAGAGCCCGTAACGGTAAGGTAGCCGTTTGGGTGGAGAGGAAAGGGTGGATCTTGGCGATATTGTAGAGGTGAAACCGGCAGGTCTCGGTAACGGATAGGATGCGTGGGGTGAACGAGAGAGATGAGTCAAGGATGACACCGAGATCGCGGGCCCGAGAGACGGGAAGGACGGTCGTGCCATCGACGGTGATAGAGAAGTCTGGGAGAGGACCGGGTTTGGGAGGGAAGATGAGGAGCTCAGTCTCGCTCATGTTGAGTTTTAGGTGGCGGGCCGACATCCAGGTGGAGACGTCCCAGAGGCGGGAGGAGATGCGAGCCTGAAGGGAGGGGGAGAGGACAGGGGCGGAGATGTAGATCTGCGTGTCATCTGCGTAGAGACGGTAGTCAAAGCCGTGAGAGCGGATGAGTTCACCGAGGGAGTGAGTGTAAATGGAGAACAGAAGAGGGCCAAGAACTTACCCTTGAGGAACTCCAACAGTTAAAGGATGGGAGGGGGAGGAGGCTCCAGCAAAGGAGACCGAGAATGACGGGCCAGAGAGGTAAGAGGAGAACCAGGAGAGGACAGAGTTCGTGAAGCCAAGGTGAGATAAGGTATGGAGGAGGAGGGGATGGTCGACAGTGTCAAAGGCAGCAGAGAGGTCAAGGAGGATCAGAATGGAGTAGGAGCCATTGGATTTGGCAAGAAGGAGGTCATGGGTGACCTTAGAGAGAGCAGTCTCGGTAGAGTGGAGGGGACGGAAGCCAGACTGGAGGGGGTCTAGGAGAGAATGGGAGTTAAGGAATTCTAAGCATAATAGCCAGTGCTCAACTCAGAAGAGGTAGTCAGTAAAGAAAGGAATGTGCATGGGGGTGTGGTGTGTGTGTACCTGCATTTTATGTTCATTGCTGACAGTGAAATTCCTTTTGAGGTTCAGTGGGAGGTGATTAGCTAATAGTCTGAAGGCAATGATGAGAAATTTATATTTCTGCTGAACCAAGCTTCTTGAAACTCTGAATTAGCACAAAAGCCTCAATTTTCTCCACTTTGCAGAACAAAAAGAAATAAAGGACTGTGTAATAATGATATAATTGCACTCATATCATCTTTTGCACACTACAAAGAGAGAGGTGGCTGTAGTATTCAATGGAGATATCGCTTTGTGCCGTTTTCATTGTTGCACAGAATGCTCTTGATATCTAGGGCATTGTCAACAGTGTTTTGAATTTCACAAACCTAGTTCACACTCAATTCCCTCCCAGCTCAATATGCCATTTCCCGCTCTTCAATTTCTCATGGATCTCCTTCTTCATCCATTGAACAATTTATCAGTTTCTTTAAAATAAACTTCTTTAGTTACCATAGAGCTTTTGTAGATTTCAAATCAAGACTAAATTGTCTCAAACTAGGCACATTTTACAAATGAATAAAGGAAATGGGAGGATTAACTATCTTACTTAAAGTGGATAATCAATGGCAAGGTTGCATTTAAAATTCTAAGGAGTCCAGCTCCCAGGTCTGTGGAATACCCAGACTAGTTGTGGTGAAACCTGGAAGCTCTAACACTAATCTCCTTCAGAGACCTCACCCTCACAATTTTTATGGTGATGGAATGGGAGATGGAGGAGGAAAACAATAAGTAAAAATATTTGCAATGTGATATCAAAATAGGTAAAAGCCAGTAGCAAGAATACATGGCTCTCCCTAAAGCACCTAAGAAATAACCTGTCAGAAGAGCTCAACAGCTATATTTGACTATAGTCTCTCCATAGGCCTTCAGGGTTGACAGGCGCTTTTCAGCTAAGAGCAGTGTCAGCCCACCTGTTCCTGAACTCCATTTCAGGCACTTTATTTGGCACCATTTACTGTGGCATCCAGGTCTAGAAAAACTCAACCCAGCTCTACTTCATGACTTCTCCAATTTTATTTAAAGAATTTAAAAGGCATGCTGTACAAAGTACGCATTTTTATGTACTGCTACACCATCTTCTTTGGGCAAAGGTATAAATGGTCCGTTTCACCTTACCAGCAAAGTGTTTTCCCTGATTAATAATGCAGTAACTATCTAATCTCTGAGAATATAGCCATGCAGGCATTAGTATAAATTACTCATTAAGACAAAACTACAAATGCTACCTAAAAAGCCTAGGTGAACGCTTTATTAGAAAAAAGACATCATCAAAGCAACATATATTTTCTTTACATATATTTGAGAAAGCACTGCTGAGTTTTACAGTATTTATAACTGATATTTTGCTGAAAACTATTTTAAATAATCAACTCTTACTTTATTAAAGCTTTCTGGGTGTTTCTGGCTAATGTGGTGTAACCAAAGGCTCACAGGCAACACACAGGCAACACAGCAGGTCACTCATAATTTCACATCTCCTCCTCTCTGCTTCTGGAAGTTCCTAGTTCCCAGCAGGCTGAATCCATTCTAAAAATTGGCACCAGCATCCAAATCCCTCTCCGTTCTCAGGCAGGAATTTGGAAATGGCATGGAAAAATAAGTAGGCCATGCATATGCTTCCTGATGTCAATTTTAGGACTTGTCTGCCCAGAATAGAGAGGCAGGGCTGACCAGAAAATAGTTGGGGATAGATGGGTGGGGAATAGGGGGGAAAAGGGTTGAGGAAAGAGGTTGAGTGCTACTCTCTATCCACCCCAAGCCTCCTACCAGTGTGGCCCCTGAGATGGGTTGAGACCCTAAAGCACACATACCAACATGCTGGAAGAGAGTCAGGACTAGAAACCCACTCCTGCCTCCCTCCAGGATAATGCTTTGATACTGTGGGAAAAGAGAAGCACGGGAAAAAATACACTTGCTCGGAATTAGCGGGAAACTGAAAAATGTGTTCACTTGACAAGAACACTTTAAAAAGATGCAGAGTGGTCACTACTTGGACATTCTTTGCTCATTTTTTCTCTTCAGCAATGTACTTGGCTTGGGAGGACTCCACTAGGAGTTCCAATCAATCGGTCAATGGTAGATACTGAGAGTTTAATATGTACAGAACACTGTAGTAAGCACTTGGGAGATTACAACAGAGTAAATAGAAATGCTCTTGCCCTCAAGGAGTTTACAAATTGTGGGTTGATATTTTTAACAAAGTAGAGGAACTGATTTTTTAATGAGTAGATTTTTTAAAAAGTTGAAGGTCTAATCTTTTATTGAATATCTCTTACATTATTCATATGCTTTTTTAAACAGGTAGTTTTTCTATACTTCAAATTATCTCCTTTCTTCCTATGTTTTGTGTATTTCCTTTACTACCTTAACTTCCTTAGCTTGAATGTGACATTAGGGCAAAGTGATATTAGAGAACATGTTACATTAATATTACCACTATTTAAGAACTCTCAGAATTCTTAAATTTCCTGAAAAATGGAAAAAAGTAAATAAGGAAAATTATAGTACTAAACTATCTACCAACAACAGGCAGTGAATTCATAAGAAGAAAGCAAAACAATGAAAAATATTAGAATATGGATGCTAGTGAATCTTCAACCAATTTACCTGTATATACATGAATGATGAATCATTTAAAGGAGTTTGTAAATTGCTCATCAATCTATTTCTTTGGAATCACAAGCTCTA
Source organism: Ornithorhynchus anatinus (assembly GCF_004115215.2). NCBI lineage: Eukaryota > Metazoa > Chordata > Mammalia > Monotremata > Ornithorhynchidae > Ornithorhynchus > Ornithorhynchus anatinus. The sequence goes on along the minus strand of NC_041749.1, from coordinate 38,687,641 downwards.
ATACACAGAGCTAACAGTTTAGTACAGTTTTAAACCAATTATTAATCTGAATGACTAGTGTGCTGGTCTCAAGACTCAACCTCTATCCAGCAGTTGTAACAGGTAGGACGGAAGAAGTAAAATTTATTATCATTCTGGGAAGTCCCTTCATCATAGCGATCCTCAAAGTGTCAAAAACAGAGTTAAGACTTACAAATTAAGAAATAAATAGGGATCATTTCCTGGTACAGCACATATCAGGCAAGGAACTGAAAATTTGTTTCCCTACGGAGACAAGAAGTTCGCTGTTAAATAGAGGTTTTAGGAGCTAAAAATGTTCATTATAAAGCCAAAGGGTGATTCTCAATTAAGAAACTTGTTTGGAAGAATGCAATGAAATCATGACAAATGCATTTTTCAGTTCCTTCTCGGGTTGGGAAACTCTTTTGTCCTGTGAACGAAGAGGGTGAAACAACCCAGCCACCTGTCCAATGCTGACCAGAACAACCCCAGGCTGGTTACTGTGGGGCTTCTGTCAGGCCCCTGGGTCATTTTCCACCCTGAAAAATGGTTTTGGTTAGATGGGGCATATTAAAGTCATCCTTGCTGATGGACGGTTTATGAAGCTGGGATTTTAAAATGCTGAAAATGATTTAAAAATTTACAAAACTGTTAGCAATCCAATTCATGATAGTTAAAGTGAACAAAAGGAAATTAAATTAGTGAACAGAACTATATTCAAATTGCTCCTCCAAGAATGACTGTGCACTGACCTTCAAGAATTGAAAAAGAGTGATTAATCTGTTAATCGGGGACTGTGTCTGAACTGATTATTTTATATCTATTTCGGTTACCTAATACAGTGCCTGACCCCTAGCAAATGCTTAAATACTACTACTATCATTATTATTACTTACTGAGTCAGAGGTTATGGGTTCTAATCATGCCTCTGCCACAGTTAAGTGACTTTGGGCAAGTCACTTAACTTCTCTGGGCTTCAGTTACCTCATCTGTAAAATGTGGATGAAGACTGTGAGCCCTACCTGGGACACCCTGATAACCTTATATCTCCCCCAGGACTTAGAACAGTGCTTGACACATCGTAAGCGCTTAACAAATACCATCATTATTATCCTTTCTGTGGTCATATTTAAGACCACTTTCTATCCCTAGCCTTGCTTCCAGAGGCAGGACCCAGGCATTTTCTGGTCCAGGACATGTTTTCCTCTCACCCATACTTTCACAGGTTCCAGACTAATAATGCCACAACACAGCCAGATCCCAGAATGTTTTCTGCTTCAACCCCATCACAATAGAAAGTAACAGATTTAGCTGATGCTATATCCCGACCACTTCCCACAATTTTGCAGTATCATTCACCTGTTCCCAGCAATTCAAGGGTAAGTCAAAAGACTACATGAAGACACTGACTACCCAGGTATGGAGTAAAGTAAGTTTTGACTATCCCTGAATCCCGGTGTTTAATTCATATAATCCTCTCAATGGCTAGCTGCCCGCACTTAACTAATTGGTCATCCACTTATTTAAAAAATCTTATTTTTTTTTAACTGGCTTCGACAGTCCTGACAGGCTAAAGGACTTCTAATCCATTTTCTCTCAACTACCACATTTTACAACGTTGGTTGTTCTTTATTTTTTATGGCTTTTGAAATTGTTCTCTTCTGGTTCTCCAACTATTCTTTCAGTAGCTTGTAAAGTGGCTATTCCCTTTGGAAGACATCCAGAGCTCTGTCCTTGGTCCTCTCCTCCCTTCTGTCTACGGCACAACAATTTATTCAATACTGGCCCCATTTGGTTTTCCCACTTTAGCCACCATGTCCTTCCATCAAACTCCCTCTTTTTGATTTGTATCTGTCATACTAAGCTTTGCCCATCCCAACCTGAGTTAATCTTTTCTACCAAATCATCGTTATGCTCTGCTTCCTGCATTACTGCTACTGTACCCTGTTGGAATTGATGAGCCTCTGAAATTTGGTTAGAATAATAGCACATTAAAAGGCAGATTTACGCTAACTCTCCCACAGAATGGAGAGACTATATTAGATCAGTGAAAGTTACTCCTTTAACCTTCATGTAAAAATACTTCAATCTTCCAGCCATTCATTATTTGGGGCCTTTTGCTCTTTCCACATCGGCAAGGGCTAGTTTCACGCAGAACATCCAAGTCAAATGACAAAATTTAAATATCAACTGTACAATTGAACAAATACAATATAACTGCTTTTATGCCTAGAAGAGGCAATAAAATGAACTAAAAGTACGTCTAGGGACATACTATCTTATATACTCTGTATTTACTCTCTCAACAGGACTGGAAAAAGAATGAGGAAAATAGCTTATCATTATTGCAACACAGGTATAAATAAATGATTAACTCCCAAAATTCATTCATTCAATCATATTTATTGAGCATTTACTGTGTGCAGACTGTACTAAGCGCTTACTGACTTTTCTGCGCACGTTATAGTAATAACTTGGAGAGGAGGAAAAGGAAGAGGAGCTCCTAGCTAGAGCACACGATCAACATTTGAAATGGAATATTAATTCCAGCTAGAAGAAAATAAGTCTGTCAAGTCAGACACGTGCATATTTGTGAGGCACTGCATTAGAGCTCTTATCTACAGAAATTTTTAGCAGACATACCAGTTGTCTGTCCATTTAAGGGAGGTGATGAAGTAGTTGTGTAGCAATAATTCCTTCTTCCTTTCTATCCTCCCTTTACCTTTGTTACTCAGTGTCCCATTTTCCCCCTACCTCCACAGAGAGGAGAGTCAGAGGGGGTGGTAATAGTGGGTGGGTTCTGCCGCCTCTCTTTCAACATGCACTATGGCTAGATGGTCAGAAGGCCTGGACTGCTAGTAGAAGTAGTATGGACATTTATTAAACCATTGCCAGGCAAAAGGAACTGTGTGCTCAGCATTTCTTAGGGCAAATGAGGTACTTATCCCACATGGAGCTCCAATCTAAGTGGAGAAAGTCACCCATATTGTGGCTCCATTTCTTTCCTGATCTCTGAAGGCCCTGGCTACCTGCTAAACACCACTGTGCTGCCTGCTCCCTAGTCCATAAGCAGATGAATCTCCAAAGATGCCTGGGAGCAGGGTTGGGACCAAGGGTGGAGGGTGAGAGGAGGAGTGGGGGGAGGTTGTGTTTCCGTAGTCCCCCATCTGCCAAGACAACATTTTTAGATGCCTGGGCGGGTAGACTCTTGGGATTTTTATATTCCTTCATTAGAGAGTGGCTTTTTTTCTAACGTCTCCAAAATACTGCTCTAGCAAATAAATATGACTATGCATAAAAATCTCTTTCTGCCAATACAAGTCTTTTCTTTCCTGTAGCATCCTACAAGGGAAAATAAGTTTACTCTAGGAAATGCAAATTATCCTAATGGAAACTCTCATACTTTCTACTAATTACTTAAGTACCATGGGTAGGGATGGAAACTTTAAAAAGAAAATTGTTCCATGAAGTGCATCCACTTTTAAAAATAAAAAAAAGAAAGGTATCTAATTATGCATGTCTGACCAAGTATTTCATTAAAAAAATAAGCATATAGCACAGCTCTGACAAACTTCTGAAAAACTGATCATTCCACGTTAAAACAAATTAGGTCAAAACCTAAATACGTTTTTGCATGCACAGGCAAGTGAAGAACCCAGAATAATGTACTTCTTACCAGAGATCCAAGTCTCTTACTGTAAAATACTCTCCCCTTAAACTTTTAAAATTATACGCTCTCCTGTGCTTAGTACAGTGCTCTGTACCTAGTACTTCAATAACAGATTATGATCTACCAATGGATCTCTTTTCCTCTCACCATCTTAAAACTACAAGAGCATAAGAAATTCAATACTGAATGAGAACAGCCATGCAGTTTTGTAGTCTCCATCACTGCCACTGAAGTACACCTGGAGTAACATTATCAACTTTTAGGACTGGGGAAGTACCTTCTAACATGCCTGACTTTTCCCTCTCACAAGCCATCAAGGATTTAACCATTAATCAAAGGTATTTATTGAGCACTTTGGGCAGACCACTGTACTAAGGGTTTGAGGCAATATAATCCAGAAGAGTTAGTAAGCATGATCCCTGTTCTCAAGGTGGTTATAGCTAGAGGGAGAGACAGACATTCAATGAATTACAGATGGGGGAATGACAGAGTGTAAGGTTGTGTACTTAAGTGCTGTGGGACTGAAGGTGGGTATATACCAAGAGGTTTTTTTTTTTTAATAGTATTTGTTAAGCACTTACTATGTGCCAGACACTATATTAAGCACTAGGGTAGATACAAGCTATTAGGTTGGACATAGTCCATGTCCCTCATGAGGCTCACAGTTTCAATCCCCATTTTAAAGATGAGGTAACTGAGGCACAGAGAAGTGAAGTGACTTGCCCAAGGACAGGAGGCGGAGGCAGGATTAGAACCTATGACCTTCTGACTCCTGGGCTTGTTTTCTATCCACTACGCAATACTGCTTTCCTGTGCTTAAGGGGTAGAGCTCTAAATGCAGAGGCAATGCAGAGGGGAGGGGGGGTAGAGGAAATGAGGGCTTAATCAGGGAAGACCTCTTGGAGGAGATGTGATTTTTAGAGGACTTTGAAGGTGAGGAGAACAGTGGACTGTCAGTTATGAAGAGGGAGGGAGTTCCAGGCCAGAGGGAGAACACGGGTAAGGGGTTGGCTACGAGCTACAAAACTACGTAACCGATCTCAAATTTTCTAGTAGTCACCACTCAGGTCTGCGACCCGACTTTGGGAAGAGCAGTCAGACTAGAGACAGCATGCAACACTAGTAAGGATTCTCTCCAAAAGCAGCAGAGGAAAGATCCTGGTATGGGCCTGGTCCACTTAGTAGATCTCATGGTACCCAAGCCCATAGGCTAGTGTGGGTCAGCAGGAAGTCAAACTCAAAGAAGGTCCAGTTCAGAAGCTTCTTTGGAATATTCCAAGCACCTAGGAGGAGCTCAAAAAATGCCAATGATAATAATGGCGATTATGACTGAGGTGGCGGCTACAAGATAGAACATCAGCGGCAGGTGTGGATGGGGCAGCAGTGGTAGGAAACAGCCAAGGAAAGGGAGACAACAGGGAGGAATGGCTGGAGAAGGGTTGGGGAATGGGTGAAGCCAAGAAAGGGAGTGGCCCATGAGTATTATGAAAAGTGGGTTTAGCCACGTGACCAAGTATGTCGCTTCGAAAAGACAATCGTAACAGATATGGATCTGTTCAAAGTCCTTTGGGATTCATGCTGGGACCAAGCAGGCAATGATGCAAAAAGTGAGTTAATGTTCTATGCAAAGTCATACAGCCTGTTTATTTTAAGTTTAAATCTTGCTCACTTGAGTTTCTGGGTTAAAGAAAAATGGTTGGAGGACAATGCCAACTTTTTAAGTTAAAATTATGTGGAAGATTTAAAGTCTCTAAAAGCAAAGTAGAAAATATAAAGTAACGATCCTGGTAAAGACCATTCGACAAACTAAAACGCTCAAGCAGGTACCTTGTTAGAGGTTTCAAAAATGCTACTGCAGTAACTTATGTAATTAAAGGCCTATCAAAGGCAGCAGAGTCAAAGGGAAAGCTTTTTATAACTGAATTTTTGTCACCTACTTCCAGTTACTAAAGGTGGATCAGGTTCCATCTTTACCATAAACTATTTTTTTTGTTGAGAATGAAGCAGTACTTGAGAAAACAAGTTGTTTTAATTACAGTAATAATAGGAAATTCTAGGTTATGAAACAGGCCACCCAACTGAGGGTGTAAATTTGCACAAATAAGTAGTTCTGCACTGTAACTCAAATCCTTCCATTAGGTAATTAAACAATGGAAGATGAAAGGATACAGCTATCACATTTGCTAAAGGATAAGATACACATTAGCTAAAAATATAGCTTTAAAGGATCCTGCATATTACTCAAAGGGAAAAAATGCATTGTTGAACTATTCAGCTAGATTTTCCTCTCAGGCACAAGAGTACCTTACATACTGGCAAAGACACGTCCTATGCAGCGACCGTGAATAAGTAATACATGGTTCTACGAACTGAATGGTACACTACCTATTTCCCCCACCCAAAAGTGAAACGTTTTATTTGCTCCTGTGGGAACATGTTAGATACTACCGTATTTTTGTAAATACAAGTTAGATAGATATTTTACAATCCATTTCTGTGATCAACCTAACCCAAGGAGTGGATTTCAATAGAAAGACGGCATGAAGAAGGAAACCCTCATATAACCAGCCCAGCTGGAGATCTGCACAAGCCTCTGGTCAATCTGGGGAACCGAGGTTTCACTAGCTCAGGTACTGGGGTCAAGAAAAAAGGAGAAAAGTATAGTAAGTGGTTCATGCATCAGGCTAAAATCCTCCCGGCCTTTGACAAAAAAAAGGTTGGGCTTGCTTAAAGCCGTATTTGGTTTACTCCTTAGCGAGGGAATAAAATGGTAGTATCTTGCAAGAAACTTCGAGCATGCAGTCATGGCCTAGTGGAAAGGTTAGGGGCTTGGGAATCAGAGAACCTGCGTTCTAATCCAGTTTTCTCATCTGTAAAAGGGGGACTGGATTAAGAAAGACTGTGAGCCCCATGTGGGACAGCGGCTGTCCAATCCGATTATCTTGTAATTAAGTATGCGCTTTAATACCACAGTTATTAGTCTAGAGTTCATTCATTCAATTGTATTTATTGAGCACTTACTGTGTGCAAAGCACTGTACTAAGCGCTTGGAAGGTACAATTCGGCAACAAATAGAGATAATCCCTAATCACAGTCTAGAAGGGGGGGAGACAGAGAACAAAACAAAACAAGGAGACAGGCATCAATAGCATCAGTATAATAAAATTATAGATATACACACATCATTAATAAAATAAACAGAATATGTACATCTACACACAAGTGCTGTGGGGCAAGAAGAGGGGTAACGTGCATATCCCAGAATGCATTCGTGCATTCATTCATATTTATAGAGCACTTACTGTGTGCAAAACATTGTACCAAGCACTCGGGATATTACGATATAACGGCATGCAGCTATTTTAGCCTTTCTAGCTTATCTTTAAAGAAACCCTTCAGCTCCATCTCAAGGCAGGTTCACTATTGATGGAAACAAGTCATTTGGAGGTGTAACCTAGACTATATAGCCAGCCCTCTCTGGATACTCTTCTTAAACTCCTTGGGCCAACTTTACATGGAATTTTGGGTGGGGAGAATGGAAGGACTTGTAAATGTCAGGCCCGATTCTCACTGGGCCTGGACCTCACATAAAATGGAAGTCAGTTCAGGACTCTTCTCCAGAAACCTAGAGCATCTAGAGAAGCAGTGTGGCCTAGTGGAAAGAACACGGGCCTGGGAATCAGAGGATGTGGGTTGTAATTCCAGCTCCGCCACTTGTCTGCTGTGTGACCTTGGGCAAGTCACAACTTCTCTGTGTCTCAGGTTCCTCATCTGTAAAATGGGGATTAAGACTATGAGTCCCATATAGGGCATGGACTGTGTCTTGTATCTACCCCAGCACTTAGTATAGTGCCTGGCACGTAGTAAGTGCTTAACAAATACCATAAAAAGGCAAACTTTCAGATGACTCAACACACAGCTTTCCTTTCCTCTTTTCCCTATGCTGGGGAGTGCAGTAACCTTCACCTTTCAATCAATCTTTCAGTGGTATTTATTGAGCACTTACTGTGTAAAGGGTGCTGGGAAGAATGTAATAGAACCGAGTTGGTAGACATGATCCCTGTCTACAAGAGCTTACAGTCTAGCCGGGGAGACGGACATGAAACTAAATTATGGATATGTACACAGGTGCCATGGGGCCAAGAGTGGGGTGAAGATCAAAAGCCTAATGGGAACAATGCAAGTACATAGGTGCATTGAAGGGAGCAGGAATAGTAAGGGATGACAGCCTAGGAAAGGATCCTTTAAGATTTGATTTTAGAAAAACATTGCAAGTGTGGAGAGTGAGTGCCCCCACATTCATTTCTATTCAACTGTATTTACTGAGCACTTACGGTGTGCAAAGCACTGTACTAGCACTTGGGTGGGTACAATACAACAACAAAGAGACACACTCCCAGCCTACGATGAGCTCGCATCTTCTACTACAGTTGTCAACCGACGCAGCATCCCAGCTACAAAATGGGTCTGAGAAGGAGGAGAGGAAAAAGTTCTGATGGTGGCAGAAACCTGCTGTCAGCAGGGGCAGGAAAATTGGGTCTACACCCCTCTCATCGTGGGTACTGGTGGCAAATGCTATACCAGCTACACCCTTTGCTCTCCTCTGTTTCCTCCCATCTCTTCTAAGAAAAATAACAGGAAGGGTTTCGTTCATGGATGAATAACGGAACTGTCAAAAATATTAAAAAAACACAAAACCTCAAATTAAGGAATGACTGACCAGAATAATAAAAAAATTAAAAAGGCAAGTCCGTAACGAGATCTGCTACCGCCGTAATGCCCATCACATGATGTTCATAAGGTCCCAAGTCACTTTTGCGTTCCAATCCGCAAGAAATAAATCACTTTCTAAATGGGATATCACGTCACAACAGCTTTCAAAATTTTGCCACTATACGAGCTTTCAAAATAGACATTACAAATTACAAAACAGAGTGGAATAAAGGCTAATTTTCTTATAAAAACACAAGGCCTGCAAGAGAATTACTCTCAATTCTTGATTTTCTACGGGTCTCGCTTTCTTTCCCTCCTCTCCTCTTCCCATAGTTCTGATGCCCAGTTGTTCTCAAAGTTGTTCCCTTCTGCCCCACCTTCCTTTGCCCCACCTTCCTTTGCCCACCATGTCGCAGGTTGCCTTTCTTGCAGCCACTCGTTTGGGGCAGGGACTGGGTCAGGAACAGGACTGACCAGGAAGCGGAGAGAGAAGAGAGAGGGGCACAAGCGAGCCTGAGTGTCATCTGCTACCCATGCCGCTTGTTCTTACATAAATGAGTGTGTTTTACTTACTAATATTTTAAGACAAAAATGGAAGCCCACTAATCTGTAATTCAATTTCCTGTTGTCACTTCGCATGCTGCTTTTCTGTCAAATGAAAACGGAGTGATTCTATAGGTCTACTTGACCATTAAACAATAGATGCTGCACCCATTTCATTTCTGTGGTTTGCATTTTTAAAAAGTGGAATTAAAATACATTCAACATATGTCCGGTGAATAGCAGGAACACTTTCTGAAAGTGATTTCTATTGACACCTTTATGAAGAAAAGAGGTTAATGATAATTAAACTGACCTACCGATAAAATTAGAGGCAACCCATTTTTTAATTGACAACACTAGAGCATCAAAAGCGTATTACAGTGTTTTCAGCAGTTCCACTTCTCTGAAGATCTTACGCATACATAATTAAAAAAGAAATGTATTTGGTCCTTAACTAATATTGATTGAGCATCCAGTGGAAGCTCTGCACTGTACTGGAAAAATACACAGTATAAATTCAGAAGCTGCATAAGCATCTTGGAACTTTTAACAACTTGGTGAAAAGGACACAGTAGTTTTAGGCTTCTACTTAATTACAAGTATGTGTATGGCACGTAGCCACTTTCGTCCTTCATCTTCCCCTTTATACATTAATAATTTTTGCTGAAACTTTCTCCCAACCTTACCCCATTTTAGGCACAGATAGATTAAACTGCTGATTTAGAGAATGTTTTTGACATTTTTTAATTTAACCCAGTTTTGGTAACTGTCACAACCGTATCCCAGCATCCCTCACTACCATCCCTCTTCTCTCTTCCCCAGTTAGTCCTTCCTTAGTCTGTTCGTATCTATTCCCACGATATATTAGTAACTCTATGGATACAGTACCAGAATGACTGCAGATGGAGGTGGGGAGAGATGTGTTCATGGTGTCGCTGTACGTTGGAGACAACTCGATAACATAAGACAAGATAAGAGTCATTTTTTGGTCACATTTTGAAAAGGCTTGGGTTTATCTTTTAAATGGGTACGCTTTGTGGAACTGTAATTCCTGTCAATGACCATGAACTTAAATGTTATGAATTACATCTGTTAAAAGGTACTTGAGAGAAGAAAACTGATACATAAGAAGTTGAATTCACAGACTGAATAGTTTTTTGTAAGTAAAGCCATTCCCCAAGCCACTAAGTTTTAGTTTCTTGGTGTTTTAAAATACATTTTCTGATGAAAAATTACTCTTCTGATCCGTACCTGCACAGAGCAGACCAAACATGAAGCACCAGATTACCAAATGAGCAGACAAGATGTCATATAGCCCCCAACCACTAGTCTATCCCATCTTAAAATCCTTCAGAACCCCTAAACCCAATCAATCAGTTTGATATGCGGAACAGGAATTCCAGCTCTTTTACCACCAGTCTGGTACTCTCATTTCAATCTATCGATCACGTTTACTGATGGATTTTAATCATTTTACTATGCAAAGCACACAGTAAGCGCTCAATAAATACGATGAAATGTTGGTATTTATTAAGCGCTTACTATGTGCCAAGCACTGTTCTAAGCGCTGGGGTAGACACAGGGGAATCGGGTTGTCCCACGTGGGGCTCACAGTCTTAATCCCCATTTTACAGATGAGGGAACTGAGGCACAGAGAAGTTAAGTGACTTGCCCACAGTCACACAGCCGACAAGTGGCAGAGCTGGGATTCGAACTCATGAGCCCTGACTCCAAAGCCCGTGCTCTTTCCACTGAGCCACGCTGATGAATGAATTAACTGTACTAAGCACTTGCGAGAGTACAATATAATAGAGTTGACAGACACGTTCTCTGCCCACAACGAACTTACATTCTAGTGGGAGACATTAATTTAAATAAATTATGGATACGGACTTGAGTGCTGTGGGGCTGAGGGAGGGGTGAATAAAGGGAACAATCCCAAGTGCAAATCTAGTTATCTTAGTGAACCTCAGGAAGTCAGCCCCCAGAATCCAAGCACGCTGGCCACTGGACCCTTCCAAGTAAGAGCTTTCAACTAGGCAGACTTGTAAGCCAATTAAAAAGGCTTGCACTGGGATGCAATATCCTACAAAACAAACTTCGCATAACCTTTTATTTCACAGTACTTTTGTATTTCCAAAATGCTTTCACATTGTGTCATTTTATCCTCTCAGTATCTCTGGAAAGAAAGGAGAGGTACGGATGAGGAAACTGAGGCCCAGATTGATTAAAAGCTTTGCTCACGGTCCCATAGTAGGCCACTGACAAAACTGGAACTAGAATCCAGGTCAGGCCTCCTCTCTCCAAGACTCATGCTTTTTGCACGAAACCATGATGCCTGCATTTCAACTGAACAACCTCAAACTACCACTCTCAAATGGTATTTATTAAATAATGGTGGTACTTGTTAAGTGCTTACTGTGTGCCAAGCACTGTACTAAGCGCTGATGTTTACTATGTGCAAGTCAATGTACTAAAGGCTGGAGCAGATGTAATATTAGTCCACTAAGTCCCCCTGTTCCTAGTTACAACCTGAATTACTAGGGAGTTAGTTAGCTCTTACTAACTGGCTAATGAAGAAGTATCGGTACACATTAAGATGAATAAAAAGTCCATAAAAAAGGGTTTAACCTCCACGTTAGACGGTGCCCCATGCAGACATCACTAATACTAAATCTGATTTTTAAAACTTGCCTCTAAAGGTCAATAGCTAAGTGATATTTTCAAATGCATTTAAACATTTTTCTGGACAAATCTTCCATTCTGTCAACTCTCATTTTACCACCACAATAAAAAACCTTATTTTCAAGAACATTTTAAAGAGCAAATTTCTGGTATGTATACCTAAACTAAATTTCAGTAAAACTGTCAGTTTCAATAACGAATTTTCAGCCTAACTGATGCAATTCTAGAATTCCCTGAGACGTGTTAAAATAAGAGTTTACTGAAATGTTCCACAAATATGTATTATTCTACCCCGGTGACCATATACTCTGATTTGGCCGGCCCACTCTCAAACTTGTGGTTTTCAGGGAAGTAATTCCTATCCCGATTTACTCCTGTTCAAAAGCCCAGGGATGTGGGGAATTCCAAAAGGCAGCCAGAGAGATTAGGGAGCCTGTAAATCCAGGGTTATACACATGCTGAGGACCAAGATGGTAACCCAGCATTTTCTTTAAAAGAGGAGTACTGAGGGGATAGGGTTTTGAAGGGAGTGTGGGACTAAATGGGGGGGGGGGGGCACAGAGGCAGATAAAAAAGGGTGAGAAAAGGCAAGAGAAAAGAAGAGTGGGGAGAGAAATGGAAGAGAAGAAATAGGGGGGATGAAGGAAAGGATGGGAAAAGGGCATTGAGGCTGTGTCCCTTCTAGATTTAAACTCGTTATGGGCAGGGAACGTGTGCTCTTCCAAGGGTATGCACGGTACTCTGCACCTAGTAAGTCCTCAATGAAGACCACTGATGGTTTTCCTAACATCTACTGTGCCTAGCGGATAGAGCATGGGCCTGGGAGTCAGAAGGTCATAGGTTCTAATCCCAGTTTCTCCACTTGTCTGTGTGACCCTGGGCAAGTCACTTCACTTCTCTGGGCCTCAGTTAGCTCATCTGTAAAATAGGGAATGAGACTGTGAGCCCCATGTGGGATAGGAACTGTGTCCAACCTGATTTGCTTGTATCTACCCCCTTACTTAGTAGAGTGCTTGGCACACAGCACTTAGCAAACACCATATATTATTATTATTATGACTCTGGACTGCCAGTATCCCCATGTATCACCACCACCAGGAAGGGCCTAAGAAGAGCTCATCAGAATCCCAGCCTTGGGCCAGAGACTGCATCTCCCTCACAAATAGGGCTCTATCTGTCAAGTCAGTCAATCATATTTACTGAGCACTGACTGTATGCAGAGGCCTGTACTAAGTTCTTGGAGTAAGTGGAGGTTGACTCCATGGCACAGTCCAAACAGGTCCTCAGCCTCATGGACCACCCCGTCTCAGAAGGCAACAGGACATAAGCACTGATGAGTTTCAGAGACGCTGAAACCAACACAACACATGGAGAGTAGCCTCATTTACCCCTGGACAAGACTGGGGAAGGCCAGCCCAGAGTCTGGGGAGCCATAAGGAGCAGGATCCAAGAGGACCTGGCAGTCTTCAGGAAGGTGAGGACTCAGTTATCTCCAGAAGATGCTCCAGGAAGGTCAAGGGTTCCTTGTCACGACCCGACCCACTGGAGATCAGCCCAGGGCCATCTGCGCTTAGGGGAGACAGTAGGAAGGCAAAGGCGCTTGTGTTCTTTGGGATTCTGCAGGGAACAAAGGAACCTGGAAGGGATACCGCATGTGGCCAAGAACTGACTGGGGGTAAAAGCTGGAATGAGGGACACAGAGGATGAGTTTGCTGTCATTTTGGGTGTTTCCTGAAACACGGGTTCCCAATGGATAGCAAACTCATCTTACTGAACCTCCTCTAGGACAACTACTTGTTGAAACTGAGTACTGGGGAATCGCCCCTGGTTAGAGGGTCTGTCTGTCTCTCCCCCCACCGGCAACAAACAGCTCAGGTTTTCACTGCAGGGATCTGATGAGTGAGGGAAGGGAACTTTCAAAACAGCAGCAATACGGGCAGTTTTCTGAGGAGCACAGAAAGTGGGGAGAAAAACGACTACATCATTATGGGCAGCGAACATGTCCACCACCTCTGCTATATTTTACTCTCCCAAACACTCTGTACACTGCTCTACACTCAGTAAGGGCTCCTTAATTAAGATTGATTGATTGCTTGGATGGGAGTAGCTGCAGAGATATCATCCCAATAAACAGGACAATCTGCCACTGAAAACTGCCTAGAATTACACCAGCTGGGAGAGAGGGAAGCTCAGAGTATGTATTTTCTCTCATTATAGTCAAGTTGTAATCAAAACAACTCTCACTGTAACCAGGTTTTTTTTTTTCCCCCACTCCATACATGGTATCAAATTGATTGTCTGTTTTTTCTTATAATAATGAGGGTCTCATAAACCTTTACTTATTATATTAAGGTTTCACCTGTAATTTGGGGAATATTTTCATTAATCTCATTTTAAAACTGGTTTTATAAAACAGGCAAGACAATTAACTGATACTTTTAAAATGATTCCCAAAGTAAAAGAGAAATTCAGTACAATACATCTGGTCCAAATGATGATGGGTAACAATGATGGGTAACGACATAACCTGCCTCCTAAACAAAACTTGGATGACTACCTGCAAGAGTGAGAGAAGTCAGCACAATTTTTAAAACTTTGCATTGGTTTATTCAGCATTTCAAATAGCCTTCCTCAGATTTTCTTCATTCAATTTGATCATCTACAGACAGGTGAATTTAGACCTTCCTAACCACTGTAAATACCCTGACTCTCATGGATTAGAGCAGACCCTACTAGGCTCATCAAAATCCTGACAAAAGTCCCAACAATTTTGGCTATTTCCCTACATACATACTGATGCACATTATCTCTAACATTGGCTGAAGTATGTATTATTTGAAAAATTTTGAGATGCCTTTCAGAGAGATTTTTAAATAAATGAACAAGAGTTGAACTGGTGTACGTGCAGAATGTAAAGGCATAATCTTTGTTCTGCTCTTAAGAGTTAGCTTGCCAGTAATATAAAAGCTGAATCATCATTATCACCGGCAATATTTGAGTGCTTACTTGGCACTAGGGGAACCTACAGAGTTCTCTCTCATTCCCAATCTCTCTCTCTCTCTCTCTCATTCTCTTTTTTTAAAAAAAGTATTTGTTAAGGGTTTGCTAGGTGCCAGGCACTGTTCTAACTGCTGGGGAAGATATGAGCTAATCAGGTTGCACACAGTCCCTGTCCCCAAGGGGCTCGCAGTATTAATCCCCATTTTACAGAAGAAATACCTGAGGCACAGAGAAGTTAAGTGACTTGCCCAAAGTCACAGAGCAGACAAATGCTGGAGCCAGGATTAGAACCCAATTCTTTCTGCCTCACTGGCTCTTGCTCTATCCACTACACCACGCTGCTTCTCTTAAGGCAAACTGAATCTAAAATATCCATTTTCTGTACAAATGGTAAAAAAAGGGGAAGCAATTAAACAAGAAAGCAATGTGTTTTTTATATTCAGTTGAACTTTGTTTTCTAAAGTGTCACTCTTGATGGTAAAATCTTCTCCACGAATGAGTAGCTAAGAAGACTGTTTGCACTCAAAGATGGAGACTTGCTGCGCTAATGGATCTTTGCTGTTGCAACACCAAGTAGTGGACTCCCAGGTGCAGTCTGGGAGGTGGTGGATGGCTTGTACTCTCCCAAGTGCTTAGTACAGTGCTTGGCACATGGTAAGCAATCAAGTAAGCAAGTATAGCTTTGAGCACTTACTGTGGGCAGAACACTGTACTGAGTCCTAAGAAGAGTACAATGTAATAGACATATTCCCTGCCGACAGCAAGTTTACAGTCTAGGGGGGAGGCTGAAATTAATATAAATATATAAATTATGTATATATAAGTGCTGTGGGACTGGGAGGGGGATGAATAAAGGGATCAAGTCAGGTCAACACAGAAAGGAGTGGAAGGAAAGGAAAAGAGGGCTTAGTTGGAGAAGGCTTCTTGGAGATGTGCCTTCCAGAAGGCTTTGAATGAGGGGAGAGTAATTTCCATCAGAAATTAAGAGGGAGGGCACTGCAGGCCAGAGGCAGGCCAAGGGCAAGAAGATGGTGTCGAGATAGACGAGAATGAGGTGGTGAGTAGGTTGGCATTAGAGGAGAAGTGTCTGGGTGGGTTGTAGTAAGAGAGTAGCAAGGTGAGGTAAAAGGGGGCAAGGTGATAGAGGGCTTTAAAGCTGATGGTGAGGAGTTTCTGTTTGATGCAGAGGTGGATGGGAAACCGATGAAGGTGCTTTGAGGAGTGGAGAAACCTGGACTGAATGTTTTTGTAGAAAAATGATCCGGGCAGCAGAATGAAGTATCACCTGGAGTGAGGAGAGACAGGAGGCAGGGAGGTCAGCAAGGAGGCTGATACAGGAATCAAGGTGGGAAAGGCTAAGTGCTTGGATCAGCGTGGCAGCATTTGGATGGAGCCCAGAGGACGGAGTTTAGCAATGCTGTGGAGGTTGAACAAATAGGATTTAGTGAGAGAGTGAATTTGTGGGTTGAATGAGAGAGAGGAGTCAAGGATAATGCCAAGGTTACAGGCTTGTGAGGCAGGAAAGATAGTGGTGCTGTCTACAGTGATGGGAAAGTCAGGGGGAGGACAGGATTTGGGTGGGAAGACAAGGACCTCTGTTTTAGACATTTTAAGTTTGAGGTGACAGGAGTACACCCAAGTAGAGATGTTTTGAAGGTGTGAGGAAATATGAAACTGCAGAGAGGTGGAGAGATCAGGGCTGGAGATGTAGATTTGGGATTTATTCACATAGAGGTGGTAGTTGAAGTCATGGGAGCGAGTGAGTTCTCCAAGGGAGTGGGTGTAGATGAAGAATAGAAGGGGACCCAGAACTGAACCTTGAGGGACACCCACAGGGAAGGGAATGGGAGGCAGAGGAGTCCACGAAAGAGACTGAGACTGAGCAGCCAGAAAGATCAGAAGAGAACCAGGAGAGGACAGTGTCGGTGAAGCCGAGGCTGGGTAATGTTTCCAGGAGAAGGGGATGGTCTACAGTGTCAAAGACAGCTCAGAGGTCGAGGAGGATGAGGAGGGAGTAGAAGACACTGGACTGGCAAGAAGGAGATCATTCATGACCTCTGAGAGGGTGTTTTTTATGGAGTGAAGGGGACGGAAGCCAGATTGGAGGGGGTCAAGAAGAGAATTGGAGAGGAACTTGAGATGGCAGGTCTAGACAACTCACTCAGGGAGTTTGGAGAGGAATGACAGGAGGAAGATGAGGAGATAACTGGAGGGAGCTGTGGGGTCTCGGGAGTTTTTTTTTTTAAGATAGAGGAGACATGGGCACATCTGAAAGCCCAATAAATAAGTGCTCAATACTACAGATTGATAGATTAATTGTGCGTATCATCAACATTCATGCATTCAATAGTATTTACTGAACATTTACTATATGCAGAGCACTGCACTAAGCGCTTGGAATGTATAATTCGGCAACAGACAGAGACAATCCCTGCCCAATGATGGGCTCACAGACTAAACGGGGGAGACAGACAGCAAAGCAAAACAGAACAAAACAAGACATCATTAAGATAAATAAAATCGAGGAGCTATACACCTCATTAACAAAATAAATAGGGTAATAAATAATATATACAAAGGAGCACAGTGCTGAGGGGAGGGGAAGAAGAAAGAGCGGTGGGGGGGGGAAAGGGGGAGAGGAGGGGAGGAGGAGCAACATTGTAAGAGTACATCCTGATGGTGGGAAACCTTACTCACCGATACAAACATAACCCTACACCATACATCCAGGATAAGACCTTAGGAGGCTGTTGGGATGGTACTATCAGGACAGTGGGGATTAATCAAGCAGTGCCTTTTACAGTGTCTTTTAGGAGGATTTTAAAGCTCGTTGTGGGCAGGGAACTTGTTACCAACTCTGTCGTACTATACTCTCCCAAGCACTTAGTGGGAGAGTCTGAAGTAAGGTGCAGTTATATTTGTTTGGAAAGAGCCCCAGGGGGAGATGCAGAGAAAGAAATTATGGCACTCTTTCAGCTCCCTCATCCCTACATTTCCTTGCTCTTCTCCCACTACAATCCAACCTACTCTTTGTTCTTCTACCCAAGCTGCTCAGTGTGGCTGGCTCTTATCTCTCTTGCCATCAACCTCACATCCAGCAGACTCCCGGCTATCAAAGCCCTACTGAAATCAAATCCCCCTTTCCCTCACCCCGCCAAGGAAGCCTACTCTGACTAATTTCTCACTTCCTTTTCCCCCTACTGCATCATCTAAGCACTTGAAACCTCACCCTTTAAGTACTCTTCCCCCAGGCTTCCTCATACACAAATACACGTCACTTATGTACTCTGAACTCTCTACAGATTCTGTACTCTGTTGCTCCTTCTTACCTGCAATTTATTTCTGTCTCTGTCTCCCTAGCTACAGTGTAATGTGCCTGTGGGCTAAGATTGTGACTACTAACTCTACTTGCCCAAGTGCTTAAGCTAGTGCACTGCACAGAATAAGAGGGATCGACTGAGTAGGTAAGGAACCAATGGAAACCTTGAAGCCAATGGATAGCAGGAGCCACACAAGCAGAAATACCATCTATACACTATCCAATAACCACGTCACAAACTTGTATCCTAAAAGTTTTCTTATAATCATGACATCCCACCAACTGAAATAGGAGAGTAAAGTTGAACTGTGTCAGAAGAGGGACTCTGCTCTGGGGGAAGACAGACAAGCTTTTTGCTTCCTCCGTAACAAATTAATTTACTTTAGATTTCATTTCCTAAGTAGTAAAAAGATGAAGAAGATCTACTTTACATTAAAATATTCCCTCATCATCTTCTTGGGAGTTCTCTTGAGATTTACTGTTGCCATGAAAATAACCAAAAAACAAACCAAACCAACCTCCTTCTTGTGCTCACACACCCCCTTTACCTAGGTAATCAGCAGATTCATGAAACAAATCTCTCATGATAAAGGCATCCAATAGCAAATATTAGGGGGAGTATTAAAAAAAAGTCAAAACAAACTGTGATAGATTTCATGATGAAAGAATTACAATATATTATTGTTCAGACATTTAGAAGTACTGTATTGGCTAATTTTCTCCCTACCCCACCCCCCTTCCTTTTCACCTCATGACTGTCAAAACCTAAAGAGGATTTGCAGAAGCCTTCTATTTGCCTAATGAGATGCAAGCATATTGACAGGAACTACTTCGGTGTGTGTGGTGGGTGAGTGGGTGTGTGTGTGCTTCTTCCACATCTTCCTCTTTTAAGATCAGGCACAGGAACAACCAGTAGAAGTACTACCAAACTAACAAATCACTACACTTTTTTTTTTTAAATGACATTTGTTGAGCACTTACAACGTGCCAGGCACTGTACTAAGGTGCTGGAGTAGATATAAGTTAATCAGGTTGAAAAGAGACCACATTCCACATGGGGCTTATAGTCACAATCCCCATTTTACAGATGAGGTAACCGAGGCAAAGAGCAGTTAGGTGACTTGCCCAAGGTCATCCAGCAGTCATGGGGCAGAGCTGAGATTAAAACTCATGTCCTCTGACTCCCAGACCCATATTCTTTCCACTAGGTCACGCTGTGTCTCAGGTATTCGTATTATTAGTGATTCTCAATCACTCCCTTGCCTCCAAAGGAAAACTCAGAAAAAGCATTATCAGACAGGGCTAGAGAGATGACTTTTCCTTCCCATACTGGCTTTCCTCTTCCTCACAATTAATATTTCCCAGCTAAGGTGCAGTATCACTAGCCTAAAGGGGCTCAAAGTTCAAAACTGTATTTCCTTCTTTTTAAAGTTTTTCTAACCAACTGTGCAAGAGCAAAATAATTTCTAAATCAAACAATTGACTGTGATTCTATTAATGAAGCAAGGACATGCAGGTGGTTTCACATCTTTGAACTGATATTCAATCGGGCCAACTTAGAGGTATTCTTATTGCTCTTCAGAATTTCTCTCTTTAGCAACTCCCCCAATAACAGTAATTTGAGACTCCTATGCCAAAATAAACAGAAGCAATTCAACTGCTCCAAAGCAAAGCGATTAATATTTTGCACTCAAATGAGATGCTTGCTGTACCTTTTCTTAGTCAGAGGACTAATAATCCCCATTAAACACTATTTTGATCACAAAGGATTTGTAGAGAACCAACACGGCGTAGCGGATAGAGCACGGGCCTGGGAGTCGGCGGGTCATGGGTTCTAATCCCAGCTCTGCCACCTGTCTGCTGTGTGTCCTTGGCCAAGTCACTTCACTCCTCTGTGCCTCAGTTACCTCACCTGTAAAATGGGGATTGAGACTGTGAGCCCCATGGGGGTTAGGGACTGCGTCCAACCCAATTTACTTGTATCCACCCCAGTGCTTAGTACAGTGCCCGGTACACGGCGTGTGTCAAATACCATAATTAGTAGTATTATGATTAAAATTTGGATGAATCTCTTAATGTAGCTGTGTGTGTTTTTACTCAGATAAATATTACCCATTTACTGCCCGCCCCTCCCTTTTTTCTTCAGCTATGTACATAACTTGTAGTATTTTAATAAAATCCATCCCGCCTGGGCCTCATAGGCATTATTGACTTTTGATAATGTGACATTAGGTGGGAAAATCAGTCCTCAAATAACCCAGCTGTCACCTCAATAATTATGTAGGACTAGTTGTTTTATAAGGGTCAATGGTCAGGGCTAATATTTGGCTAGAATCCTATTACAGCTACAGCTGGAGAGCTGCTAGAAACCTATACAGCAGGAGAGTTGTAAGCCACAAACTGAAGTCATTTCAATGTTGCTCATTTGAAAACAATAAACTAATTCAATTCAGGAGAAAGAAAACCCCTTGTTTCTATTCCTTGGGGGTAATTTCCTCCAGTTATCTATTGGACTGAATTCCATTAAGCTGGTAGGATGGATACAAAATTACCAAAATCTTCCTACAAAAGGATCAAATGGGTTCTCAAATAGAATTTGCCCTAAAATATCCTAATTTTCATCACGGAATACAATCACAGGTATAGATCACCCCAGCGAGAAACATTCTGCTAAAGAAACACGGATGCTCGATTACTTAAAGTCAGAATTATTACTCAGATCGGAGCTCGTGTGTTCTTTACAATTTAGTTTTTATAGCGTTTTTCTTCCAGTTTTCAATGAAAAAATTTAGTTCAACACAATTTTCCGAACCAAGAAAAGAGAAAACAAAAAGCTGAACATATGCCCCAAAGCTTTAAAAATTCCTAGGTTTTACAGAGTCCGTTATTATTCCAGGGCATTTATTAGAGCTTCCCCCAAACAATCTAATAGTTTCCTAGAAATGCCTTAGCCCACAAATTATTTTCAGCTTCTGAGAACCAAGCATACGTAATTAAAAATAAACGACGAAAATAAGCTAGGTTAAAATGAACAACTTAATCTTATTTCAAAACAAAACTACTTGCTAGATAACACAGACCGCAATTGTATCATCAGAACTAAATGCAGCACTTAGGGTAAACAAA
This sequence comes from Ornithorhynchus anatinus, assembly GCF_004115215.2. Lineage (NCBI taxonomy): Eukaryota > Metazoa > Chordata > Mammalia > Monotremata > Ornithorhynchidae > Ornithorhynchus > Ornithorhynchus anatinus. Next base: position 38,666,585 of record NC_041749.1, on the reverse strand, counting down.
CATCGTAAGATCCTAGAGGCACAGAGAGGTCAACAAAAACAAGGTTTGTTTCCTTTCAAAGAAAAAGAATATTTAATCCCTCTGAAACAGAGGGACAAAGGGGTGCAGAGGCTCCATTTTCTAATAAGGAAAACCTGAACCTTTAAGAAGTCTTGGTTGAATTAAAAGTCTAATTTTTTTTCCACTGAGGCCTCATCTCAAGAAGGCCAATGGTTCGATTCATGCAGAGTGAAACACGTCTTCAAAAGGACAAAGCTTAAATGATTTGAAATAAGTGAATTCTGAGCAAAATGAAAACCAAAAAAAATTAAGAACAGAGTTTGACACCTGCTCTCAAAAATCAACCATTAACATTTAGGTGCTCTGCTCTTTCTTTACCTCTACCGTAGGCACTGCTAATGATTTCTCCTTCCAATTCACAACCACGACTTTTCTTTGGCCTTAAAAAATAAACCCAAGCCTTTTCTAAATTCCTACATTTAGTTATTGAGCAAAAAACCATGTCCCTACCTGAATGTGTGCGGGTCTTAGGAGAACTATTCTTAGTTATTACTTTTCAGCAAACCCCAGATTTCAGGTTCAGGTCAGACCCAATCCATCGATCCAAAATGGATCGATCAATCTAATTCGTTTGACTTAGCCTCTAAACTCCACGGACAGAGTTATGAACCATAACTTGAAAAATCTGCAGTATCTTTTAACATTTCACTCTGCATCAGGCCAACACCGAGTCCTCCCCCTGAACCACCTCCTCGTCTAATATAGATGGTGAGGACTGCGGCGAGCAGGAACTGTGCCTGATCCTGTATTATCTGCCCAGCGCCAGAATGCATCTGAAGTACAAAATATGCCCGACAACTTTAAAAAAATTTTAACCACCATCCAGTCTGTAAGCCATGTGGCTGCAGGGCATCCTGATTTTCTGCCTTTCAGTGACTTCGCTTGGGGTGCCGGTCACCCATTTAAGAAGAAAAATTGGGGCTGGAGAGAGGGGAGGCGACTCAGCCAGGGAGGAGGGGGGAGACAGAAAGGTGCTCTCACTGAAGAACAATTCTATCACCATCTAAAGAACAAAACGGTCTGCTTGATAAGGCAGCATGGCGACAATCGATCGCAATCCGATTTGCCAGAATTAAGATACTGCCCCTTGGGGACACAATGGAGAAGAAGGAGTACATCTCAAAAGAGTGGGCTGGTGGTTTGAGCCTTAGGAAATATAAGCCACTGTTCTTACCTTGAATAGCCGTTGGAAAACACAGGTCGACCAGCAAAGTTTAAAGTTCCCAAGGAAGTCAAACTGTCATCCCCAGATCCCTGGCATCTATTCCAACTTTCTGAACTACCAGGAAGAGTTGGAATGGCATTAAAAATAGGCTTCTGATCCTGCTGCTGAGAAAGGGACGCAGTATTCAAATCATAGTGGTACATCTGTCCTCCAGAGGTACTGACACCATGAACGGAAATGGCAGATACTTTGTTACCGAGAATATTCGCCCCGGGAAAGCCGGCTTGGCAGTAAACTGTGCCCACTTTCTCTTGTTTTATCACCCCTGGGGTACAGAGTTCAATAAAGTCTTCTTTCTCCATTTTCACTTGAGGCATCTGCACGCTGGGACTGGGGAGAAGCAGCTCTCCATGCTCGGTGATTTTAGGCTTAGTGTCCGGTAAAAGAAGAGGCTTGCAGTCTTCGCTGGCGCTTCCTTCTAAGAGAAATGGATCGTCTGCTCCCAAAGGAGAAAGCAAACCACCCTCTTCCAGCAGAGGGTCTAATCTCCAGGGGCTATCGTTGGCCTCCCTGCCGGGCGACCTGGTGGGCAACTCTAAATCTTGCAGAATATCAAAGGTACTTTGGTCTTCGGTATACAGCTTCACGTTGCCACCGGTTGCGCCAGTCTGGCCTTGAACTGAAGTCCGCTGCTCTAAAGCAAGATCACAATCCGTCGTCGTTGGAAACTCCTTGTCGGGCCCAGCGGGCGCCGGACCCTTAGAGCTCTCCGGCACGCCGGACGACTTATTGAGGCTGGCGATGCTCTCTTCGAGGAGTCTGAAGTCCGTTTCTCCAGAAGAAACCCCAATTTGGCCCTGCTGTGGAAATCCCAGGTCATTTCCCATCACTTTTGTTTCTGTTTCGCCCATATAGAGTCCCATGGAGAGAGAAACGGCCTTAGAAAGATCCGGCTGGGGTGGCGCATTACTTACTGAGCCTTTGGAAAAATCACCCAAAACCAGCTGCTGCTTGGTCTCTGACTGAGATGCGGCAGCCAGTGGGGATGAAGATGCAGAAACCTTCACGATAGCTCCACCCCTTAAGGTTGTATAGAAGTTCATGACATTTCCTCCTCCTCCGTCCCGACAATGCACGCTTTTTGTGGTTTCTTCTCCACCAGGGGGGTTTAATGATTCTTTGGAGTCCATTAGCTAACGAAGCTACAAAAACAAAAACAAAGCACCATAACTTCCATAAAGAGTCAACACAATCAACTGCAAAACCCCAAACAACTCAGGTGATCTGATTAGGTCGCCTGGAAGTGAGGCCGATTGTTCTCTAAAGCCAAACATCAATAAACACTTTAGGGAACTACTAATCTGTTTCCTCATAATCAGAAGAGTAGCTTTTCGACAGAAGATAAAGTGTCATTTCCTTTACTTTTGCTAATGAAGCACACAACGGAACGACCCAGCCAAGCGGCCCAGCCTCCCGCATCAAACGCTAACAGTCCACCGCTTGCTATTCGCCTGGCCCCTGACAAAAAATCAAAATAAATCTCACGACGACCCCCGTGTTTCAAGAAGTTGCAAATGATTATTTCGGGGGGGAGGGGGCTGGGGCTTCGCGTAGCCGCCAGTGCAAACATTTTAAAAGAGAAAAAACAGGCAAGCTAATCCCTGGAACGCCACCCCTTTTCAATTCTGCCAGACCATTTTGCTCAACCAGTGATTCTTACATTAAGGGCTTACTGGGCGCAGAGCACTGTGCTAAGCACTCGGGAGAGGACAACGGAACAGAAGCGGTGGACACGTTCCCTGCCCTCAACGAGCTTACAGTCTAGAGGGCTTTTTACTTTTATGGAGAGCCAGGGCACATTAGGAGATTTGGAAAATTCAGGGCCAGAATTCTCGAGGCTAATTCCTCACAAATTCACCACCCACTGGCCGGTCACACATTCAAACATCCGACTACTACCTACTGGTGTAACTCTACAACTCTCTCGCTTGGAAAATAAATCACCCCTTAGGTCTGCCATCCTCTCAACTGACCGATGGGCGAGTTTAAGAGAAAAGATTCTCTCGGTGGAGGCTGAATATAATATCTAGGTAGTCTCACATGGTGCAAAAACACTGAGGAGCGCCCAAAATAATCTAATTCGAAAGGCCTTACCGCACCAAGTTTCAAGGAGACACTTGATTTCAAGAACCTAACTGGTTCCACCGCTATAGTGTCGTATTTGAATTGTCACTCGGTGGGTGTACTTTCTGGGAGGCATAGCCATCAATTTAGCTTCAATCTAGGCTGCACGCGGCTGCATGACGGCGTGTAACAGTATACAACCTCAGGTACGACCCAAGGACTCAAACTTCCTCCTCTTAAACGAGTACCAAAATAACGAGACGATAGGGCAAAGGAAGACGGAAAATAGCCTCAAACGTCAAGCCTCACACAGATTAAGAGGAGTGTCCACTAAGATGGCCACGACCCACTTTAGCAGTCATTGGATTTTAAACCTTCACCCACCCCATTCTTCAGCAGAGAAACCATGTTATGGCCCTCCACAGAGACATCTGCACAGCCCCAAGTCACGATCGCATTTTTTTCTTAAATCAAGCCTTTTGTGAAAGATGCGAGAGTTTGACATTCCTAGTCGAACTATTTTAATTAAATCCCATCACAACAGATGGAGATCTTCCTGATGGAAGAAGTTAAAAATCCTGAACTTTTTTTTAAGGCACCCAAATGGGAGCGAGCGGAGAAAAAGCCGCTATAAATATACATGCATATATAATAATTGAAAAAAACTCCAACCGATAGAGCTTACCTCCCCGTTTCACCGCTGTTTACTTGACAAGGCTCTCCAAATACAGACAAAATATCAAAAGGGGGGAGGGGGGAGGCCTGATGAATTTGCACGCCGCTTTCCTGACAGCTGCCTTCAAACCCGAAACCAAAACAATCCCCGGTGCAAAAACGAAACGGGTCGGAGAGCAACATCCTCCCTTTTCCAAAGTTGCAAACCAATAATGGTCACCATTTTCAAGCCAGTCGGGGAAAAGGGGGGGGGGGCAAAAAAAAAAAATCCGCAGTCACCAAACGACGGGGGGAAGGATTTGAGCTAGAATTGTTGCCGTTTTTCAACCCGCATCGAAATCCCCAACAGCAACAGAATCATCCTGGGCGTCTAAACTACTGCAAGAGCCTTCCCCGCAGGCGTCTCTTTCAGTTTAAAGTAAGCACACACATCAAATGCAAAGTGTACATTGCCCTCTAGAAACCCTCACCATTGCGTTTTTTGGGTGCTTTTTTTTTTTTTAAAAAAAAGGAGAAATGTGCCGAGACCTGTTGAGCTCTCTCTGACACGCCCACTTTTGCAAGATAACACCAGCCCCTTTGAGAAGTCTGCAACTTTCAGGCTGTCACAGCCCCCTTTCGCCCCTGGAAGGCGGAGAAGGGGGGGGGGGGGGGTGAAAAGGGGGAAAAAAAAGGGAAAAGGAAAAAAAATAGGAAAAAGAAAAAAAAAAAACCCAGCCCCGAGAATGCAGACACGTTTTAACCTCGCCGGGAATTTTAATCGATCGGAGACACGAAGCGGGGAACTACTTGGGAAAAACAAGAGTTGGGACACCCTTTTTCTGCTCTGCCTTTTAAAGTAAATAAAGACGGCAAAGAAACCCAAGCCGCCTAAAAAACACCAAATAAAAAATGAAGCCGCCCGAAACGTATGACAAAAAACAAAACAAAAACGAAGCCGCCTAAAAAAGTAGAAAATAAAGGACGGAGCCGCCCAAAGAGATAGAAAATTTAAAAAAACGGAGCCGCCCAGAGAGATAGAAAATAAAAAACGAAGTCGCTTAAAGAAATAAATAAATGAAGCCGCCTTAAAAAAAATTAAATAAAAAAATGAAGCCGTCTAAAGAAAGCAAAAAAAAAAAAAGAAGGGGCCGGAGATAAAAAATAAGTAAATAATGAAAGGGCCTAATCAGATAGGGAAGGGGCCTGAAAATGATCAAATAAAAAATGAGGGGGGGGGGCTAAAAGTGATCAAATACAAAATGAAGGGGGTTAAAAGCGCTCAAATATAAAATGAGGGGGGCTAAAAGGGATCAAATGCAAAAAGAAAGGGGAGCAAAAGTGATCAAATGCAAAATGAAGGGGGTAAAAGTGATCAAGTACAAAATGGGGGGCTAAAAGTGATCAAATGCAAAACGAAGGGAGTAAAAGTGATCAAATGCAAAACGTAGGGGGGCTAAAAACGATCAAACAGAAAATGAAGAGCAGCTAAAAACGATCAAATAGAAAATGCAGGGGGGCTAAAAGTGATCAGATAGAAAATGCAGGGGGGCTAAAAGTGGTCAAATAAAGTGAAGGGGGGCTAAAGGTGATCATACACAAAATGAAGGGGGGCTAAAAGTGATCAAACAGAAAATGCAGGGGGGCTAAATGCGATCAAACAGAAAATACAGGGGGGCTAAAAGTGATCATCTAGAAAGTGAAGGGGGCTAAAAGTGATCGTACAGAAAATGAAGAGGGGCTAAAAGCGATCAAATAGAAAAACAGGGGGGCTAAAAGTGATCATCTAGAAAGTGGAGGGGGGCTAAAAGCGATCATCTAGAAAGTGAAGGGGGGGGGGCTAAAAGTGATCTGACAGAAAAACAGGGGGGCTAAAAGCGATCACCTAGAAAGTGAAGCGGGGCTAAAAGCGATTATCTAGAAGGTGAAGGGGGGCTAAAAGCGATCAAATAGAAAAACAGGAGGGCTAAAAGTGATCATCTAGAAAGTGAAGGAGGGCTAAAAGCGATCATCTAGAAAGTGAAGGGGGGGGGCTAAAAGTGATCTGATAGAAAAACAGGGGGGCTAAAAGTGATCACCTAGAAAGTGAAGGGGGACTAAAAGCGATCAAATAGAAAAACAGGGGGCCTAAAAGTGATCATCTCGAAAGTGAAGGGGGGCTAAAAGTGATCAAATAGAAAACGCGGGGGGGTGGGGGGGCTGAAAGTGATGAAATAGAAAATGCAGGGGGGGGGGGTAGGGTAAGAACGATTAAAGCCCCAAACCTGAAGCAGGCCGGGGCCCGGTGGGTCGGGGAAGGGTGCGGGGAGGCGCGGGCGGAGAGGGCAGAGCGCCGGGGCCGGGGCCGGTCCTGGGGGGGGCGGCCCGGCCCGGCCCGGCCCGAGGCTCCCCACCCCGAGGGTCCCACCCGCCCGGGGCCCCCCACCCCGGCCCTTCGGACCCCCCCGACCTTACCTGGGCCAGGGTGCGGCCGCTCCCGCCCCGGACCGGACCCCCGGACCGGCTACTTGGGGGTGGCCACCGGCCACCGGGGCGGCGGCCACCACGACCGGCAGCGGCGGCGGCGGCGGCGGCAGGAGGGGAAAGGGAAGTAAACAGGCGCCCCCCGACCTCCCTGGCGTGGAAAGGCTGGGGGGGGGGGGCGGGGAGGGAGAAGCCGGCCTCCCTCCCTCCCTCCCTCGGCCCGCCTCCTCCCCGCCGCCCTCCGGGCTTGGCCCGAGCTCCCCGCGCTGCAGCCCGGCCCCGACGGCCGCCCGCTGCCACGCTCGGGACCGACACACGGGCGACACCAAGCAAAATGGAGGAGGAGGAGGAGGAGGAGGAGGACGAGGAGGAGGAGAGGAGGGGTGTGGGGGGAGCGGGAGGCCCCGCCGCCAGGACCGCCCGCCCGCCCGCCCGTCCGCCCGTGCAGCGCCGGCGGCACCGGGGCGGGGACACGACCCCCCCGGGCCCGGGGGCGGGGCTTGCTCCCTCCACACCCCCCTCCCACGCATGCACACACGCTCCTGCACACGCTCCTGCACACGCGCGCCCCTGCAGCCCCACGCGCGCCCCGTCAGGGTCACGCACGTGCACCCAGGCGTGCACACGGGGGCGGGGGGAGGTGTCTCCGGCTCCACGCGTGCCCCGTCGGGGTCGGACACGCACGCGCACGTGCACCCAGGCGTGCACACGATGGGGGGGGAGGTGTCTCCGCCTCCCGCGCGGCTCCACGCGTGCCCCGTCGGGGTCACACACACGCGCTCACGTGCACACACAGGCTTGCACACGGTGTGTGCGGGGGGGTGGAGGTGTCTCCGGCTCCCGCCCCGTCAGGGTGACACACGCACACGTGTACACACAGGCATGTACACGGGGGGGGGGGGTCCTCCGGCTCCCGTGCAGCTCCACGGGCGCCCCGTCAGGGTCTCACACACACGTGCACACACACGCATGTACACGGGGGGGGGGGGGGTCCCCGGATCCCTCGCAGCCACACGCGTGCACCGTCAGGGTCACACCCACCCACGTGCACACACAGGCATGAACACGGTGGGGGGGGGGGGTATCCGGCTCCCGCCCCGTCAGGGTGACACACACGCACGTGTACACACAGGCGTGCACACGGTGGCGGGGGAGGTGTCTCCGGCTCCCGCGCGGCTCCACGCGTGCACCGTCAGGGTCTCAAACCCACCCACGTGCACACAGGCGTGCACACGGTAGGGGGGAGGGGTGTCTCCGCCTCCCGCGCAGCTCCCCGCGTGCACAGTCATTCATTCATTCATTCATTCATTCAATAGTATTTATTGAGCGCTTACTATGTGCAGAGCACTGGACTAAGCGCTTGGAATGGACAAATCGGTAACAGATAGGATTAGACACCCCCCTCCACGTGCACACAGGCATGCACACGGGGGGGGGGGGGGGAGGCGTCCCCAGCTCCCGCGCAGCTCCACGTGTGCACCGTCAGCATCAGCCCTGCCCACCCACGTATAATAATAATAATAATAATAATGTTGGTATTTGTTAAGCGCTCACTATGTGCAGAGCACCGTTCTAAGCGCTGGGGGAGACACAGGGGCATCAGGTTGTCCCACGTGAGGCTCACCGGCTTCATCCCCATTTGACAGACGAGGGAACTGAGGCCCAGAGAAGTGAAGAGACTGGGCCACAGTCACCCAGCCGCCAAGGGGCAGGGCCGGGATTCGAACCCAGGACCTGTGACTCCCCAGCCCGGGCTCTTCCCACTGAGCCACGCTGCTTCCCTACTAATGTCGGTATTTGTGAAGCGCTTACTGTGTGCAGAGCACCGTTCTAAGCGCTGGGGGAGACGCAGGGGCATCCGGTGGTCCCACGGGGGGCTCACCGTCTTCATCCCCATTTTCCAGAGGAGGGAACTGAGGCCCAGAGAAGTGAAGAGGCTGGCCCCAAGTCACCCAGCCTCACGCTGCTCCGCTGAGCCTGCTGTGCTAAACACTGCGCCCTCCAGGAGCGTGAGAGCTGGCTGAGCGCCCAGGCAGCGTGGCTCGGTGGAAAGAGCCCGGGCTTTGGGGTCAGAGGTCATGGGTTCGAATCCCGGCTCAGCCACTTCTCAGCTGGGAGACGGTGGGCGAGTCACTTCACTTCTCGGGGGCCTCAGTGACCTCGTCTGGAAAATGGGGATGAAGACGGGGAGCCCCACGGGGGACAACCCGATTCCCCTGTGTCTCCCCCAGCGCTTAGACCAGTGCTCGGCACCTAGGAAGCGCTTAACAAATACCAACAGTATGGTGCGCCAAGCACTGTGCCCTTAGGCGGCCCCGGGAGGCGGGGGGGAGGGCACAGACAGGACACCTGCGTGTGTGTACCCGTGTACGTGTGCGCACGTGTGTACACAGAGGACCAGCGTGGCTCAGGGCGAAGAGCCCGGGCTGGGGAGTCACAGGTCCCGGGTTCTAATCCTGCCTCTGCCACGCGTCCGCTGGGGGGCCCTGGGCCAGGCTGGGCCTCAGTTCCCTCCTCTGGAAAATGGGGATGGACACCGGGAGCCCCACCCCAGCGCTTAGGACACTGTCTGGCCCCGAGTCAGCACTTGATAATAATAATAATAATGTTGGTATTTGTTAAGCGCTTACTACTACTAATGATGTTGGTATTTGTCAAGCGCTCACTCGGGGCCGAGCACTGGTCTAAGCGCTGGGGGGGGACGCAGGGGAATCGGGTTGTCCCACGTGGGGCTCGCAGTCTTCAATCCCCATTTTCCAGATGAGGGAACTGAGGGCCCAGAGAAGTGAAGCGACTCGCCCACGGTCACCCAGCTGCCAAGGGGCAGAGCCGGGATTCGAACTCATGACCTCTGCCTCCCAAGCCCGGGCTCTTGCCACCGAGCCACGACTTGACACATACCATCATTATTATCGTTACTAGTCTTTGGGTCTCAGTTACTTCATCTGTAAAACGGGGATGGAGACTGTGAGCCCCACGCGAGACGGGGACTGTGTCCGACCCGATCGGTCCGTATCGACCCCAGCGTTCAGTACAGTGCCTGGCACATAGGAAGCGCTTAATAGTCATGTCGGTAGTCGCTGAGCGCTTACTCTGTGCCGAGCACTGCTCTAAGCGCTGGGGGGAGATCCGGGGGGGCTCAGATTGTCCCACGGGAGGCTCCCGGTCTTCATCCCCATCTTCCAGATGAGGTCACTGAGGCCCAGAGAAGTCAAGTGACTCGTCCACAGTCACCCAGCTGCCAAGGGGCAGAGCCGGGATTCGAACCCCTGATAACAAGAATGATAATAATAATAATGTTGGTATCTGTTAAGCGCTTCCTATGGGCCGAGCACCGTTCTAAGCGCTGGGGGAGACGCGGGGTCATCGGGTGGGTGAGGCCCCCCAGTCTTCATCCCCATTTGACAGATGAGGGAACTGAGGCCCAGAGAAGTGAAGTGACTGGCCCACGGTCACCCAGCTGACAAGGGGCAGAGCCGGGATGCTTAACCGCCATCATCGTTATTCTCCGGGCCTCAGTTCCCTCATCTGGAAAATGGGGATGGAGAGTGTGAGCCCCACGGGGGACAGGGACGGGGTGCAACCCGATTTGCTTGGATCCACCTCGGCGCTCAGTTCAGTGTCTGGCACATGGGAAGCGCTCAACGTGATGCCGTTATCGTTACCCGTTGCGGGGCGGGGGATCGTCCCTATCTGCTGCCGAATTATAATGAGGATAATAACAATAACGTTGGTATTTGTTAAGCGCTTACGACGGGCCGAGCACTGTTCTGAGCGCTGGGGGGAGATCCGGGGTCATCGGGTCGTCCCACGTGAGGCTCACCGTCTCCATCCCCATTTTCCAGATGAGGTCACTGAGGCCCAGAGAAGTGAAGCGACTCGCCCAAGGTCACACGGCAGACGAGGGGCGGAGCCGAGATTCGAACCCACGACCTCTGACTCCCCAGCCCGGGCTCTTTCCACTGAGCCACGCTGCTTCTCTTTCCAAGCGCTTAGTACAGCGCTCTGCGCACAGTAAGCGCTCAGTGAATGATTATTAGGATTCCCCGGGCCTCAGTTCCCTCATCTGGAAAATGGGGATGGAGAGTGTGAGCCCCACGGGGGACAGGGACGGGGGGTCCCACCTTATTTGCTTGGATCCACCCCGGCGCTTAGTTCAGCGTCTGGCACGTAGTAAGTGCCCAACGTATACCATAATCATAATTATTATTATCATTATGATTCTTTGGGTCTCAGTTCCCTCATCTGGAAAATGGGGATGGAGAGTGTGAGCCCCACCGGGGACAGGGACTGGGTCCCTCCCGATTTGCTTGGATCCACCCCAGCGTTTAGGACAGTGTCTGGCACAAAGTAAGCACAACGTATGCCACCATAATTCTCCTTTGGGTCTCAGTTCCCTCATCTGTAAAATGGGGATTAAAATCGTGAGCCCCACGTGGGACAAGGACTGGGACCTAGCGATCTGCTTGGATCCACCCCAGCGCTTAGTACAGTGCCTGGCACGTAATAAACGCTTACTCTGCGGTGCGGAGAGTGTTGCGCTCAGGGAGAGCGTTGCGCCTGGTGATAACGTGGTGCGGAAGGTGTTGCGCGCCGTGACAACGTTGCGCGAGGTGGTAATAAAAATGTTGGTATTTGTTAAGCGTTTACTATGTGCAGAGCACCGTTCTGAGCGCTGGGGTAAACACAGGGGAATCAGGTTGTCCCACGTGGGGCTCCCAGTCTTCATCCCCATTTTACAGATGAGGTCACTGAGGCCCAGAGAAGTGAAGTGACTCGCCCACAGTCACACAGCCGACGAGTGGCAGAGAGGGGATTTGAACTCATGAGCCCTGACTCCAAAGCCCGTGCGCTTTCCACTGAGCCACGCTGCTTCTCGAGGGAACTGAGGCACAGAGAAGTGAAGTGACTTGCCCACAGTCACACAGCTGACAAGTGGCAGAGCTGGGATTCGACTAACGTGGTGCGGAGAGTGTTGCGCGCAGGGAGAGCGTTGCGCCTGGCGATAACGTGGTGCGAAAGGTGTTGCGCGCAGTGACAACGTTGCGCGAGGTGGTAACGTGGTGCGGAAAGTGTTGTGCCCAGGGAGAGCGTTGCGCCTGGTGATAACGTGGTACGGAGAGTGTTGCGCGCAGTGACAACGTTGCGCGAGATGGTAACGTTGTGCGGAGAGTGTTGCGTGCAGGGAGAGCGTTGCGCCTGGTGATAACGTGGTGCGGAGAGCGTTGCGCGCAGTGACAACGTTGCGCGAGGTGATAACGCGGTGCGGAGAGTGTTGCGCGCAGGGAGAGCGTTGCGCCTGGTGATAACGTGGTGCGAAAGGTGTTGCGCGCAGTGACAACGTTGCGCGAGGTGGTAACGTGGTGCGGAGAGTGTTGCGCGCAGGGAGAGCGTTGCGCGCGGTGATAACGTGGTGCGGAGAGTGTGGTGCGCCGTGCCAACGTTGCACACAGTGCTAAAGTTGCGCGTGGAGTGAGAGCGTCGCGCTTGGTGCGAGCGTTGCGCTCAGTGCTAACGTTGCGCGCAATGAGAGCGTTGCGCTTAGGGCAGTGGTTGCGCTCAGTACTGACGTTGCGCGGATTGCGCGCGGTGATAGCGTTTTGCAGAGAGTGTTGCGCGCGGGGAGAACGTTGCGCGGAGTGAGAGGGTTGCGCTTAGTGCAATTGGGCTGACGTTGCGCGCGGAGGGAGAGCGTTGCGGTTAGTGCGAGCGTTGCGCGCGGGGAGAACGTTGTGCGGAGAGTGTTGCGCGCGGGGAGAAGGTTGTGCAGAGAGCGTCGCGCTTGGTGATAGCGGTGTGCGGAGAGCGTTGCGTGCGGTGACAACGTTGCGCTTGGTGATAGCGTTGGGCGCAGAGTGTTGCGCGCGGTGACAACGTTGCGCGCGGGGAGAACGTTGTGCACAGAGCGTTGCGCGGGGCGACTTTGCGCGTGGTGAGAACGTCGTGCCGAGGGCGTTGCGCGGGGTGATAGCGTTGTGCAGAGAGTGTTGCGCGCGGGGAGAACGTTGTGCGCAGAGTGTTGTGCGCGGGGAGAAGGTTGTGCCGACAGCGTCGCGCTTGGTGACAGCGGTGTGCGGAGAGTGTTGCGCACGGGGAGAACGTTGTGCGCGGGGAGAACGTTGCGCGGAGAGCGTTGTGCGTGGCGACTTTGCACGTGGTGAGAACGTCGTGCCGAGAGCGTTGCGCGGGGTGATAGCGTTGTGCAGAGAGTGTTGCGCGCGGGGAGAACGTTGTGCGCAGAGTGTTGCGCGCGGGGAGAACGTTGAGCGCGGGGAGAACGTTGGGCGGAGAGTGTTGCGCGCGGCGAGAACGTTACGTGCGGGGAGAACGTTGTGCGGAGAGTGTTGCGCGCGGGGAGAGCGTTGCGCGGAGAGCTTTGCGCGCGGTGACCACGTTGCGCGCGGGGAGAACGTTGCGCGGAGAGCGTTGCGCGGAGAGCGTTGCGCGCGGCGACTTTGCGCGTGGTGAGAACGTCGTGCCGAGAGCGTTGCGCGGGGTGATAACGTTATGCAGAGAGTGTTGCGCACGGGGAGAACGTCGTGCGCAGATTGTTGCGCGTGGGGAGAACGTTGCGCGCGGGGAGAACGTTGCGCGGAGAGCGTTGCGCGCGGTGACCACGATGCGCGCGGGCTGAATGTTGTGCGGAGAGTGTTGCGTGCGGGGAGAAGGTTGTGCACAGAGCGTCGCGCTTGGTGATAGCGTTGTGCGGAGAGTGTTGCGCGCGGCGACCTTGTGCGGGGGGGGGGAGAACGTTGCGCGCGGGGAGAACGTTGTGCGGAGAGTGTGGCGCGTGGCGAGAACGTTGTGCGCAGAGTGTGGCGCGCGGGGAGAACGTTGTGCGCAGTGTCGAGCGCGGGGAGAACGTTGTGCGCAGAGTGTGGCGCGTGGCGAGAACGTTGTGCGCAGAGTGTGGCGCGCGGGGAGAACGTTGTGCGCAGTGTCGAGCGCGGGGAGAACGTTGTGCGCAGAGTGTGGCGCGTGGCGAGAACGTTGTGCGCAGAGTGTGGCGCGCGGGGAGAACGTTGTGCGCAGAGTGTGGCGCGTGGCGAGAACGTTGTGCGCAGTGTTGAGCGCGGGGAGAATGTTGTGTGCAGAGTGTGGCGCGTGGGGATAACGTTGTGCGGAGAGTGTCGAGCGCGGGGAGAACATTGTGCGCAGAGTGTGGTGCGCGGGGAGAACGTTGCGCGGAGTGAGAGGGTTGCGCTTAGTGCAATGGCTGCGCTCAGTGCTGACGTCGCGCGCGGAGTGAGAGCGTCGTGCGGAGAGCGTGGCGCGCGGTGATAATAATAATAATGTTGGTATCTGTTAAGCGCTTACTATGTGCAGAGCACCGTTCTAAGCGCTGGGGTAGACACGGGGGAATCGGGTCGTCCCACGTGGGGCTCACGGTCTTCATCCCCATTTTACAGATGAGGGAACTGAGGCACAGAGAAGTGAAGTGACTTGCCCACAGTCACACAGCTGACAAGTGCTCTGCACACAGTAAGCTCTCAATCGATACGATTGAATGAATGAAAGCATAAATAGGATCGAATGAATGAAAGTGCACGGCCTGGGGCGTCAGAGGTCGCGGGTTCTAATCCCCCACTCGGCCACTTGTCAGCTGTGTGACTTTGGGTAAGTCGCTGCACTTCCTCTATGCCTCAGTTACCTCATCTGAAAAATGGGAGTTAAAACTGTGAGCCCCCCCTAGGACAAACTTGTATCTCCCCCATTCAGTGGCAGAGCTGGGATTCGAACACATGACCTCTGACTCCCAAGCCCAGGCTCTTTCCACGAAGCCACGGTGCTGGGGAAGGTGGGACGGCGTGGCCTAGTGGGTAGAGTCGGGCTTGGGAGTCGGAAGGCCCTGGGTTCTAATCCTGACTCTGCCACCTGTCTGCCGTGTGACTTTGGACAAGTCACTTCACTTCTCCGCGCCGGAAGGAAGGAAGGAAGGAAATGCAAGGCTGGGGCCCATCTTTGGGCAGGGATCGTCCCTCTGTTGCCGAATTGTCCATTCCGAGCGCTTAGTACGGTGCTCTGGGTTCGAATCCCGGTTCTGCCACTTGTGAGCTGTGTGACTGTGGGCAAGTCACTTCACTTCTCGGTGCCTCAGTTCCCTCATCTGGAAAATGGGGATTAACTGTGAGCCTCACGTGGGACGACCTGATGACCCCGTATCTCCCCCAGCGCTTAGAACGGTGCTCGGCACAGAGTAAGCGCTTAACGAATACCAACATCATTATGGTAAGCGCTCAATGAATACTATTGAATGAATGAATGAATGAAATGCAACGCTGGAGCCCGTTGTTGGGCAGGGATGGTCTCTGTTGCCTAATTGGCCATTCCAAGCGCTTAGTACAGTGCCCTGCACATAGTAAGCGTTCAATAAATACCATTGAATGAATGAATGAAATGCAAGGCTGGAGCCCGTCGTGGGGCAGGGATGGTCTCTCTGTTGCCGAATCGTCCATTCCAAGCGCTTAGTACAGTGCTCCGCACACAGACTAAGCGCTCAATCAATATGAATGAATGAATGAATGAAAGAAATGCAAGGCTGGAGCCCGTCGTTGGCCAGGGATGGTCTCTCTCTGTTGCTGAATTGTCCATTCCAAGCGCTTAGCGCAGTGCTCTGCACCTAGTAAGCGCTCAATAAATACTCTTGAAGGAATGAAATGTAACGCGGGAATCCGTCGTTGGGGAGGGAGGGTCTCTATCTGTTGCCTAATTGTCCATTCCAAGCGCTTAGTACAGTGCTCTGCACCTAGTAAGCGCTCAATAAATACTATTGAATGAGTGAATGAAACGCAAGGCTGGAGCCTGTCGTTGGGCAGGGATGGTCTCGATCCGTTGCCGACTTGTCCGTTCCAAGCGCTCAGTCCAGTGCTCTGCACACAGTAGGCGCCCAGTCAATACTATCGAATGAATCGGCTCAGTTGGCAAGAGCCCGGGCTTGGGAGTCAGAGGTCACGGATTCTAATCCCGGCTCCGCCGCTTGCCAGCTGTGTGACTTTGGCCAAGTCCCTTCACTTCTCTGTGCCTCAGTTCCCTCAGCTGGAAGATGGGGATGAAAACTGAGAGCCCCACGTGGGACATCCTGATCAGCTTGTATCCCCCCCCAGCGCTTTGAACAGTGCTCTGCACATAGTAAGCGCTTAACAAGAGAAGCAGCGTGGAAGCAGCCACGGAGAAGCAGCGTGGCTCAGTGGAAAGAGCACGGGCTTTGGAGTCAGGACTCATGAGTTCGAATCCCAGCTCTGCCACTTGTCGGCTGTGTGACTGTGGGCAAGTCACTTAACTTCTCTGTGCCTCAGTTCCCTCATCTGTAAAATGGGGATTAAGACTGTGAGCCCCACGTGGGACAACCTGATTCCCCTATGTCTACCCCAGCGCTTAGAACAGTGCTCGGCACATAGTAAGCGCTTAACAAATACCAACATTATTATTATTATTATTAACAAATACCCCCATTATTATTTAGAGAAGCGGCGTGGCTCAGTGGAAAGAGCCCGGGCTGGGGAGTCAGAGGTCATGGGTTCGAATCCCGGCCCTGCCACTTTGTTAGCTGGGTGACTTTGGGCAAGTCGCTTCACTGGGCCTCAGTGACCTCATCTGGAAAAGGGGGATGAAGACTGGGAGCCTCACGTGGGACAACCTGATGACCCCGGATCTCCCCCGGCGCTTAGAACGGTGCTCTGCACAAAGTAAGCGCTTAACGAATACCCCCATTATTATTTAGAGAAGTAGCGTGGCTCAGTGGAAAGAGCCCGGGCTGGGGAGTCAGAGGTCATGGGTTCGAGTCCCGGCCCTGTCACTTGGCAGCGGGGTGACTGTGGACAAGGCGCTTCACTGGGCCTCGGTGACCTCATCTGGAAAAGGGGGATGAAGCCTGGGAGCCTCACGTGGGACAACCTGATGACCCCGGATCTCCCCCGGCGCTTAGAACGGTGCTCGGCACATAGGAAGTGCTAAGCAGCGTGGAAAGAGCCCGGGCTGGGGAGTCAGAGGTCATGGGTTCGACTCCCGCCTCTGCCGCTTGGCAGCTGGGTGACTGTGGGCAAGTCACTTCACTTCTCTGGGCCTCAGTGACCTCATCTTTAAATGGGGATTAACCGTGACCCTCACGTGAGACCCTGTATAATAATAACACTAGTAACGTTGGTATTTGTTAAGCGCTTACTACGTGCCGAGCACCGTTCTAAGCGTTGGGGTAGACCCAGGGGAATCAGGTGGTCCCACGTGGGGCTCGCAGTCTTCATCCCCATTTGACAGATGAGGTCACTGAGGCCCAGGTATCTCCCCCAGCGCTTAGAATCAGTGCTCTGCACAGAGTAAGCGCTTAACAAATACCAACATTATTATTATGAACAAATACCAGCATTATTAATGAATGAAATGCAACGCTGTCCTACCCCCCTCCCCCCCCCAGCCTCTCCCTTTTTAGCCGGGTCTTTCCCTCGGGGAAATTGCAGGGCAAATGCATCGGCTGGTCCCGTGGCGCTTTGGTCCGGTCCCTCTCCGCCCGCTTTCTCCGGCCCGGAGCCTGAGGTCGGCGGGGCCCCGCCCCCCTGGACGCCGCGCCCCCTGGAGGCCGCGCGGCGACCCGCAGCTCGGCCCCCTCGGCGAGGAAGCCGGAAGTCCCCGGCCGCCATCTTGGTAAAGGCAACCCCAGTGGGGCCTGCCCCTTCGCCCGCCATCTTGGTAAAGGGGACGCCTCCCCTAGGGCGGGAGGGGCGCCACCCCCGGCTTCGTCCGACCTGGGACCCGCCCTCCCTCAGCGAAAAGTCCTGCCCTAAACCGTCCCTTTCAAGGATCAGGGTCACTTCGACCCCTTAGTTTCCCAGTCTGCTTTTGCCATCTTGGTAAAGACAACTCCCCTTGGCCCATAGCTTGGGGTTTTTGTCTCCCCTCTTGGAGAATCCAAATGGATCTGGGAGCAAATGAAACTCTCCTTGGCCCGTAGCTTGGGTTTTTGTTCCCCATCTTGGAGAATCCAAATGGATCTGGAAGCAAATGAAACTCCCCTTGGCCCATAGCTTGGGTTCCCCCCCCCCCCCCCCCTTGGAGAATCCAAGTGGATTTGGGAGCAAATGAAACTCCCCTTGGCCCATAGGTTGGGTTTTTGTCCCCCCCCTTGGAGAATCCAAGTGGATTTGGGAGCAAATGAAACTCCCCTTGGCCCATAGCTTGGGTGTTTTGCCCCCCCCCCCCCGGAGAATCCAAATGGATTTGGGAGCAAATGAAACTCTCCTTGGCCCGTAGCTTGAGCTTTTTTCTGCCCTCTTGGAGAATCCAAATGGATTTGGGAGCAAATGAAACTCCCCTTGGCCCATAGCTTGGGGTTTTTGTCCCCTCTTGGAGAATCCAAATGGATATGGGAGCAAATGAAACTGATTAGAGCACAGGCAGAAATTGTGGGATTGACATTCATCCTAAATCTGTGGTTTATGACATATTTTCCCATCACATATCCAGAAAATAGGCATTACTACAGAGACTTTCCCTATTCACCAGTCAGGATTTCATCATCAATCAATTGATCAATCAGTGATGTTTATTGAGTACTTACTGTGTATGAGAGCACTGCACTGAACGCTTGGGAGAGTACAACAGAGTTGGTAGTCACATTCTCTGCCCATGAGGAGCTTACAGTCTAGAAGGGGAGACAAATATTAAAATAAATGACAGAGTTGTACAAAAGTGTGGTGGGGTGAATATCAAATGCTTAAAGAGTAGTACAGATCAAAAAGGCAAAGTCGAACCAAAAGGGTGAGGGAGAAAGGGAGATGAGGGCTTAGTCGGGGAAGACTTCTTGGAGGAGGTGCGATTTAAATAAGGTGTTAAAGGTGGGGAATGTGGGGAAATCTAACATTTATGAAGGGGGAGGGAGTTCCAGGCCAGAAATGGGTCAGTGGTGAGGTAGGAGAGATTCAGGTACAGTGAGTAAGTTGGCGTTAAAGGAACAAAGCACGTGGGCTAGATTTCAGTACGAAATCAGTGAGGTAAGGTAGGAGGGGGAGAGCTGATTAAGTACTTTAAAGCCTATGGTAAGGAGTGTCTCTTTGATGTGGAGGTGGATGGGCAACCCCTGGATGTTCTTGAGGACTGGGGAAGCATGGACTGAACATTTTTTTTTTTTTTTTTAGAAAAAATGATCCAGGACCAGCGTGAGGTAAGTATCGCAGTGGGGAGCGACAGAAGGCAGGAAGGTCGGAAAGCAGCGTGACTCAGTGGAAAGAGCACGGGCTTTGGAGTCAGGGCTCATGAGTTCGAATCCCAGCTCTGCCACTTGTCAGCTGTGTGACTGTGGGCAAGTCACTTCACTTCTCTGGGCCTCAGTTCCCTCATCTGTAAAATGGGGATGAAGACTGTGAGCCCCACGTGGGACATCCTGATTCCCCTGTGTCTACCCCAGCGCTTAGAACAGTGCTCGGCACATAGTAAGCGCTTAACAAATACCAACATTATTAAAGGAGGATAAAGTGTTAATCAAGGAAAGATGTGTAAGTGCCTGGATCAGCACAGTAGCACTTTGAATGGAGAAGAAAGAGCAGGTTTTAGTGATGCTGCGAAGGTAGAACCAAGAGGATTTGGTGACAGAATGAACATATGCGTTGAATAAGAACAATGAGTCAAGGATAATGCCAAGATTATAGGCTTCTGAGATGGGGAAGATAGTGTTGTTTTCTACAGTGATGGGAAAGGTGTGGGGAGGACAGGGTTGAGATGAGAAGAGGAGGAGTTCTGCTTCGGACTTTGCCTCCTTATCATCAGTAGATAATATCTAATCGGGACCCTTCACTTCTAGTCCTGGGCCAAATGTTGCAGTTAAAACAATAATAATAATAATAATAACGTTGGTATTTGCTAAGCGCTTACTATGTGCAGAGCACTGTTCTAAGCGCTGGGGGAGATACAGGGTAATCAGATTGTCCCACATGAGGCTCACAGTCTTACTGTTCTGGAGAGTGCAGTTCTAACTTTTGGTACTACATTCTAGCTGTTTTCTAATATTTGAGCAATAACACTAAATCAGAGAGCAATTAAAACATGAATTCAAGGCAACTTCACACAGGGGTGAAGTTTACCAAACATGGATCACGGGTGAAACAGATGTAAGTGCCCAAGAGACTTCCAGCAGAACTGGTGACAGGAGGAGGTACTTGTTGATATTTTGGTCCCCAAATCAACTTTGAGGCTAGACCTTCAACTATGTAATAACTTTTGTATTTGTTAAGCGCTTACTATGTGCCAAGCACTGTTCTAAGCACTAGGGTACATACAAGGTAATCAGGTTGTCCCACCTGGGGCTCACAGTCTTGATCCCCATTTTACAGATGAGGTAACTGAGGCCCAGGGAAGTTAGGTGGCTTGCCCAAGGTCACACAGCAATCGTGGCAGAGCCAGGATTAGAACTCAAGGACCCCAAGCCCGTGCTCTTTCCACTAAGCCACGCTACTTCTCTAACCATCCCCTCCCTCCAAGCTGAATTTAACAATGGTTTTTCAGAGGGTTAAATTTTGGGGAAATTTATTTTGTTCAGCGTATTTCATTCAGCGGACATTGGCTTCAGCAGTGACTTTCAGATATTTTGATTGATTCTCAAACAGGATGTCATGGGGCTTAATTGCAAATGAACACAACTAAGACATTTTAGGAAAAAGGTTTTGTATGTGGCATTCCGATCTCTCTTCCTCCTGCTCTAAAATGTTCTTGTAGCAGCTCTGTGGCAGAATGACATGGTGGAAAGAGTCATGGACCAGGGAGTCAGAGGACCTGGGTTCTAATTCTGACTTTGCCACTTGTTGGCTGTGGGACCTTAGGCGAGTCATTTGACTTCTCTGTGCCCCAGTTATCTCATCTGTACAATGGGGATTAAGACTGTGAATTCCTTGCAGGACCTAGACTGTGTGCAACCTGAATCATCTTGTATCTACCCCAGCGCTTAGTACGATGGCTGGTACGTAGTGAGTGCTTAACAAATATCATGTGAAAAAAAACAGCGTTGATATTCCCGTTATTTATCCAGAGAGGCAATATTTCCCCCCCTCCTCTAAGGAAGGGTTATAGAGAATTGACACATTAGAACTGTCTAGTTTAAAGACACCGTAAATCTCTACCCTTCTCTCGTTTTCTGTAAGAAAGGTTATTTTTTATGTCTTTATTGCAAATGAGTGTTTGTTATAACTAAATGGATTTTTGAAATGCTATGATAACAATCTTAAATGGGCCACTTGAACTTTAATTGAAATTCATTTGGAGTGATAAAAAAGCTAGTATTTATTCAGAAGGGATCAAACTGAAAGCATATCAATCAATCAGTGATGTTTACTGAACGCTTACTGTTTGCAGAGCACTGTACTATAAGTTTAAGAGATTACAATATAATCGGTAGACATGAATATTGGCCCTTAAGGTTATACAGTCTAGCCAGGGAATATTGGGTGTAATATAACTGTTGAATTATAACTGTTGAATTATACTGCGTGATGGAGGCAAGATAAGGAATGCCAGAGAAGTAGAAAGTAGATGTTAAGTGCCTCCGGTCAAGAAATTTATTACAAGTTTAAAAGAAATTACAAGTTTAGGACTTCATTTTGTGCCCACCACTAACACTGACCCCCTCCCCGTTAATCCTCTTCCATTTTTTTTTCTTTTCATTGCTCTCTTACTTCTTCCCCCATCTTCAACTTTATGAGGTTAAGAGTGAAAGTGGAGTTTTCAGTAGTGTGCTTTAAATTCTTCAGACTAAAAGTATAATAAAAATCTAATTAAGTAATTTACAAGAGGAAATAGAATTTAAAAGAAGGTTAAAGGGACAGTAAACAGTGCCTGGAACATAGTAAGCGCTTAACAAATACCATTATTAGTAGTATTATTGTTATTAAACGCAACCCTTTTTCATCTTCTGAAAGGGTCATTATTATTACTGTTGTTATTATTATTATTATTTATTATTACTATTACTATTATTATTCAATAGTGACAGTGGAAGGACAGTGAAAGCACATAGCTGCATATCAGGTACCTCTTCCATATCCAGGATATTCTTTGATCTTACCAACAGAGAATTCAGTAATTGTCTGATGTCTCTCGCTCTCTATTTTTTTAAATATGGTATTTGTTAAGTGCTTACGACGTGCCAAACACTGTACTAAACGCTGGGAGTGGATACAAGCAAATCGTGTTGAACACAGTCCCTGTCCTAACTGTGGCTCACACTCTTAATCCCCGTTTTACAGATGAGGTAACTGAGGCCCAGAGAAGTGAAATGACTTGCCCTACATAGCACAGCAGACAAGTGGCAGAGCCAGGATTCATTCATTCATTCATTCAATTGTATTTATTGAGTGCTTACTCTGTGCAGAGCACCATACTAAGCACTTGGGAAAGTACAATACAATAATAAATGGGCACCTTCCCTGCCCACAAGAAGCTTACAGTCTTGAGGAGGGAGACAGACAAATAAAAAATAAATACATTACAGTTATGTAGTGTATTAGAACCCATGGATCATTAGAACCCATGACCTTCTGACTCCCTGACCCGTGCTCCATCCATTACGCCCTGCTGCTTCCCATTACGTTATAACGGGTAATGGTCATATTGTAATACAAGACCTGAGAACATTGTTAATTACAATGATAGACAGGAAAGGATAAATTGAACAATGAGCAAACAATTTGAGAGTTGAAATAAAATGAACCAAATAACTAACAGTTTATAAATGAATGAAAAAAGGCATTTAACTTAAAGGTGAATGTTAGTTGCATAGTTTTTCTAGCCAGGCCTAACTGAATAAATAAAAGCCCCACTTATTGTGTTGAATGGCTGTTGCAAAACGTTCTAATTTATGTATTGATACCATAGCTATTAGGTTTAACAACACTACTTTAATCTCCAAACGAATCAAGATAATGAAGCTGCATTCCAGCAATCAGCAGGCTCAGGCCACTTCCTTGGAGGCTAGGGAAAGATTTTCATGTTATCCGACCAGCAGGGATGCGCCCTACTTCACAAAAAAAATGGGCTCTAAATCTCCGAGGAGCAAAAAGGCCAGGACATACACCGGCATTTTCAGAGTGAATGGCTGTGGATTTTGTAAAGGGTGTCAGGCAATGCCCCTTCCCTATTTTATTCCCTTCATTTTCTTGCTCCTCAATTTATACCTAATTTTCTTCCTGACCCTTCTCTTCCACTCAATCAGTCAATCAAAGGAATTTAGTGAGTGCTTATTGTGTGCAGAACCCTGTACTAAATGCTTGGGAGAATACAATCGAATTGGTAGACACCATCCCTGTCTTCAAGGAGCTTACACTCTCTACTACTGGATTCCTTGCTCGTTGCTCTTTTTTTTTAATGGTATTTGTGAAGTACTTACTATGGGCTAAGAACTGTGCTAAGTGCTGGGATAGTTACAACATAAGCACTTAGTATAGTGCCTGGCACATAGTAAGCACTTAACAAATACCATAAAAAAATCAGATCGGACCTTTTCCTATCCTGCCAGGGGCCCATAGTCTAAGTATGGGGGGGAAATTGTTATTTTGTACTCCCTCAAGTGCTTAGTACAGTGCCTTGCACATGGTAAGCGCTTGATAAGGTTGAATGAATGAATAAACGAAAGAGGCGTTGAATCCCCATTTCACAGATGAGGAAACTGAGGCACGGAAACCTTAAGTGACTTGCCCAAGGTCACACAGCAGGCAAGAGGCAGATCTGGGATTAGAACCCAGGTCTCCTGACTCCCAGGCCCTTGTTCTTTCCACTAGGCCTCACTTCTTCTCTCCTTCTCCTGCCTACCTCTATTACAGATGACAGATAACCTAATAATACGTCGTAAGGAGTAGAAAACGCCATTTTCCATGGTTGATGGATACGGTGCGATAGCGTTGGTCGAAACGATCCTGTCCTCAAGGAGCTAACACTTTCAGCTGTGGGATACCTCATTCTTCCCTTCTCCTGCCCATTCCCGTCACAGGTGTATCTGTCCTTCTCATTCAAAGATGACAGTTCTTCTAGTGAGGTCCTATCCAGGCACGTGAATGTGGCTGAGAAGACGGTTGAGAGATTGGCTCACCCTCCCGTAGTGTTTACCAATGAAGATGAATCCTTGTTGTTCTATTAGACTTGCTCCACACTGGAACTTTTTTTGGTAAATGGTATTTGTTAAGTGCTTACTTCATGCCAGGCACTGTGCTAAACACTGGTGGAGTTACAAGCTAATCAGATTGGACATAGTCCATACCCCACGTGGGACTCACAATCTCAGTCGCCATTTTACAGAGACACAGAGAAGTGAAGTCACTTGCCCCAAATCACACAGCGGACAAGTGACTGAGCTGGGATCAGAATCCAGGTCTTTCTGACTTCCAGGCCCCTGTTCTATCCACCAGGCCATGCTACTTCTCAAAATCTCCCTCTTCTGTACATCCTAATCTTTGTGAAGGCTTTGCTCTAATAGCGCAACCCCTCTCCTGATTTCTGTTCACCAGTCTTGTCTTTTCACTGTGGCATTTTCCAACAATCCATTACTCTCACATTGTTGGAGACTGTGCTTCACTATGGCTTTAAAACATTTTTTTCTGCCCTCCAGGGTTATATATACCTCCGCTTAGCCCCCCCCCCCATACTGCAGCTGCTTGGGAATCCTGCTGTCCACAGTTCTCATCATATCTCCCACTGAGGAGATTCTGTGGAGCTGTGAGCATTTCTTCAACCCCAGTGAACTGAAGGTGTTTTACGACCTCATAGAGATGTTGAGTATGACATTGTCTGAGGTGGCTACTGCCGACCTAATAAGATAAACTTAGATGTTACTCTATAGCAATGTCCTGTGCTTGTGAGTCAACATACTTAGCTGTAAACCCAACCCACGGTGCCGTGATACTTATGCAGTGTTTTATGTGGCATAACGTCTTCAGAGGCACTCCTAAGAGAGATGTAGAGTCTTGACATGTAATAATAATAATGATGATGATGGTAATGATAATTATGGTATTTGTTCAGTGGTTACTCTGTGCCAGGTACTAAGCACTGGGGTGGATACAAGGAAAACTGGGTTGGACACAGTCCCTGTTCCCCCATGGGGCTCACAGTCTTAATCCCCATTTTACAGATGAGGTAACTGAGGCCCAGAGACGTCAAGTGACATGGCCAAGGTCACATGGCCCAGAAGTGGCCGAGTTGGGGTTAGAACCCAAGTCCTTCTGGCTCCCAGGCCTGTGCTCTATCCATTGGGCTAAGCTAATGTGGGGAGAAAGGGGACTGTTTTCCAAAGTCCCTATTTCTCCCATACCTTCTGGAAGCCACAGTCTGGTTTTGAGCAAAGTACATGGAATTAAAAGCCTCTGGATCTGAGGCTACTGCTCCTCCCCATCTGTCTCTGGGCCCCAGATCTCTGAGCGTCCATTCGGCAGAAGGGACGGCAACCATCCTCACCCATGGGCCACCTATGTCTCAATCTGGTTTAGCCTCTCCCTCTCTCTCTCTTTTAACACTATTTATTAAGCATTTAGTATGTGCCAGGCACTTTACTAAATGCTGGGGCAGATACAAGCTAATCTGGTTGGACACGGTCCCTGTCCTACATGGAGCTCACTATCTTAATCCCCATTTTACAGATGGGGTAACTGAGGCACAGAGAAGCTAAGTGATTTGCTCAAGGTCACATAGAAGACGAGTGGGGAAGTCAGAATTAGAACCCAGGTCCTTTTGACTCCTAGTCCCCTGATCAATCCACTACACCATGCTGCTTCTCTTTTCCCTTGCTCACTTCCCTCTCTGGCCCTATTCTGCCAGTTTAACTCTCTTCCTTTTGTTGATTTAGAGGATTAAGCTTTGGGACCCTGGAGGTGACCAGTAGAAGGTGCTTTGATAACCAGTTGAAGGTGCCTTGATAAGCACAGTCCCTCTAGACCATAAGCTCATTGTGGGCAGGGGATGTGTCTATTTCTTATATTTTTTTCTCCCAAGTGTTTAGTACAGTGCTTTGCACTCAGTAAGAGCTCAGTAAAAACTCTTGAATGAATAAATATTTGAAGAGCCAGACTTCTCTAGCAACCCTGCCTCTCCCCCTCTCCTTGTCCTTTCTTTACTCCCCTGCTTCCAGCTGGCAGAAGGAGAAGAGAAAACATTCATTTAGACAACATACTACCTGAAAACAAAGGAAAAGTGTTCCAGCTCCTACCCACCAGTAAGACTCAGAGAAACAATTTTCCTTTCACAAAAAAATAAAAAAGATTGTAACACAGTCCAGATAGAGTGTAACTTCTTTATGACTCTGAATTCCAGGAGGTATTTCAGGGAACATTTACCATCTCAAAGAGGAGGTGGGCAGAAACCTAAGTTATTTCTTTCTTCTCCCTCCACTCCCCAAAGTCCCCAGCCCCCTACACATACACTTGAGCATTTCTTGAAGGATTACTTAACCAAACAGATTAGCTTTTTGATTTACAGCATGTTTTTTTTTTCTCAACCGCTCACGTGTAAATCCTGCACAGTATTTGAGAATCTTTGGTTTCAAAAAGTAAATCTGTCAAGTGCAAAACTGGTGAAATAGAGACTGATTTTTGCATAAGCCACTGTAAGGTACGACTAGCCAATAATAAACATTTCACTGTCCATACTTCAGGATCTTAAACTTAATGATCAATCAATCAATCAATTGCATTTATTGAGTGCTTACTGAGTGCAGACCACTATACTCAGCACTCGGGAGAGTACGATATAATAACAGACGCATTCCCTGCATTTCTGTAATTCTCTTTGGTTAACAGGAATTTGCATTCCCGTGTAAACTGGGAATGTTAAATTGTTGCCCACTGCTATCTTCAATGTTTCTTTCATAATTTAGAGAGCTTATGTGTAAATATGTATATTTATACTTACACATCTTATATGCAAATAAGAATGCCAACTATATACATAGTCATTCATTCAATCGTATTTATTGTGCACTTACTGTGTAAAGAGCACTGTACCAAGTGCTTGGGAAAGTACAGTACAGCAATAGACAGTCACATTCCCTGCTCACAACGGGCTTGCAGTGTAGAGTGGGGGAGGCAGACTTCTGTATTTATATATATACATATATATATAGTTATTCCTCGCTCTTGAAGTCCCTACTGTTGGTGAAATTGCTCTACGTTTGCATTTATGGCTGAGAAGAGCATTATGGGACCCACTGCCTTGACCACACTGTGTACACACCAAGACTATCCCCTTTTGTTGTTATGACTATCATTTATAGCACCAAGAATTGTTTTTGCTTCTGGTTCCTTGCCTTACAGTTTTTAGGTGCTCCTGCTCCAAAAAAGGCATGAATCCTGTTCTTCTTGGACAAAATCAACTTATCTCATGTACTTTCCTCATTTTCTTGATCTCCCTCCTTGTTCAAATCTTCCAGGCCACAGCTCTTTTGATCTCCAAAACCCTCCTGAAATTCTACCATCCCATGAGGTTTTTCCCAATTAATTTTTCTTCTTCTCAGGTTCTAACCTCCCGACTTACCATCTTAGCACTTTTGCACCAGTTCAGCATTGTGCAACCACCTGGCACATTTTTCTACATATTAATTTACATACGCTTACTATTTAAACACCTCTCTATATATCTACTCTTCCAATCTCTTCATCCTTCTCTCGGTAAATTATTTCGTGCCTGTCTCCCCCGTGAACGTACGAACTCTGAGGGCAGGGAGCATGCCTTCTAATTCTCTTTTGCTCCCCCAAGCATTTGTACAGTGGAGTACACGAGTGATGACATGAAAATTTGTGCTCTCTCAAGAAAAACTCCAAAAATGCTTGGCATGGAATGCAATGGTTGATTATTTTTCAAATAATTTTTTGGAGCCATTTTACTTATTTGCTTATGCTTTAGCATACTGTAGTTGAGCTATTTTTTTTAGAAACAATTGAGCATTCAATCAGGTTTAAAATTTAAAATTACATTTGTTCTGAAACTGTTTAATCATCCTACTCTAGTATCTAATGTTTCTATCAAAATCTTCTGGGTTAGACTGATAAATGTTTCAATTATCATCACAAAATAGTAAATTAAATGGTTTTATGAAGACATCCAAGCAGTTTTCTCTAAACATTTCTTCAGACTGTCATCATACTTTTTTTTTTCCCAGAGAAAGAGTTTGTGCCAGTCATTTTAGTATTTTTGTCAAATTTCACTTCTCTGGTGTGAGTCAGTGAGTTATGCAGCACAGAAATGAACACATCCAAATAGTGAAGAATCCTCTTCAGGCACCTGCGTTACATCTGTTTATACTGGATCCAAATACATATATAATCCTATTCCATCCATTTTCCTGGATTATTCTTGCCTTTAACCACAAACCACATCTATTCTACTGACCTTCCATATTGGATGCTCCATCGGTTAAATAACCTAAGCAGGTTTTTATTATTTTATTTTATGGCGTTTGTTAAGCGCTTGCTATTTGACAAGCTCTGTTGTAAGTGCTGGAATAGATACAAGACAATCAGGTTGGACACAATCCCTGTCTCCAATAGGGCTCTCAGTCTAAGTCTGAGGGAGTAGGATTTAATCCCCACTTTGCAGATGAGGTAACTGAGGCACAGAGAAGTTGTGACTTCCCCAGAGTCAAACAGCAGCTACAGGGAAGAACCACGATTAGAACCCCGGTCTTCTGACTCTCAGGCCCATGCTCTGTCCACTAAACCACTCTACTTCTCTTAAAAGTGTTCATAAAACTTTGCTGCAAATTTTTCTTGATCATGACTCTGACATAATCAGATACATTTAACAGATTTCTTATCTAAATCTAAGTACCGTCAAACAAGTATTAGTTATGCTTAGATCTTGAGTCATTTCCATTTGAATTAAAATTCTGCCAGCTCTGTTAACATCATCATCGATAACCTTCTTAAGAAGCTACTGAAAACCACGGATGCTTTTACACTCCACACTGGTTTCCTACCCAAGGCCCAGAGCAAAATCAGTCAGAACTGGGCGCCACTTTCTGAACCCCATTCTAGCCTCACCATAGTTATGCCACTGAATATACTTCCCCCCCAAATTCTCCTCCACTGTGGTGGGCTTCCCAAATTTGGAAAAATGTGAACAAAATCAAGGAAGAGTTTGCTTACGAAATAGGAGATCGAATGGAATCTCCTATTCTATGCTTGTCCCGGTGACAGATCAACCTTGGTCGAATCACGAAAGGTTAGGGACCAAGATCGAGCTTGACAGAGTTGATCAGTCTATCAGTTGAGCACTTACTGAATGCCAGACACTTGGGATGATAATTGTGCTGGTAGTTTTAACAGCACTACTCTCTCATCCCTTGCCAGTTATAATAATAATGTTGGTATTTGTTAAGCACTTACCATGTGCAGAGCACTGTTCTAAGCGCTGGGGGAGATACAGGGTTATCAGGTTGTCCCATGTGAGGCTCACAGTCTTAATCCCCATTTGACAGATGAGGGAACTGAGGCCCAGAGAAGTGAAGTGACTTGCCCACAGTCACACAGCTGCCAAGTGGCAGAGCTGGGATTCGAACCCACGACCTCTGACTCCCAAGCCCGTACTCTTTCCACTGAGCCACGCTGCTTCTCTGTTATGTTCATTCTTTCGTTCAATTCACTCAATCATATTTATTGAGCACTTACTGTGTGCAGAGAACTATGCTAAGCGCTTGGGAGAGTACAACAATAAAGCGACACATCCCCTGCCCATAGTGAGTTTACGGTCTAGAGAGGGAGAAAGGCATTAATTACAGATTAATTCATTAAACGGCATAAATTACAGATATGTGCATAAGTGCTGTGGCGTTGGGGGGGTGATGAATAAAGGGAGCAAGTCAGTGTGACGCAGAAGGGAGTGGGAGAAGAGGAAAGGAGGACTTAGGTGGGGGAGACCTCTTGGAGGAGATAAGGCTTTGAAGGGGAGGAGAGTAATCGTCTGTCGGATGTGAGGAGGGATGGTGTTTCAGGCCAGAGGCAGGACATGGGCGAGATGTCAGCGGTGAGATAGATGAGCTCGAGGTACAGTGAGAAGGTTAGCATTAGAAAAGTAAAGTGTGCAGACTGGATTGTTCTGACTAGGACAGTAGGTACAGCAAATAACTCTGTAGTCAGGGTTGCAGAGCGCAGGAATTTTGTGCACAGTTCCTATTTATGGCCAAAGGGACCACGATGCTGTGCTATGGCCCCAGAGATGGTCTAGAGCAAGTAAAAACCCAGCCCGCACAACTTTGCTCCTCTAACATCAACCCACTCACTGAACCTCGATCTTGTCTATCTCGCCACCTACCCTTTGCTCACATCCCCTGTCTGGCCTGGAACTCCCTCCTCCTTCATATCTGAGAAACCACCACATGCTCCACCTTCAAAGCCTTCCTAAAATCACATATTCCCCTCGAGGCCTTCCCCGACTAAGGCTTCGTTTCTCCCATTGGACCATCCATCTGCACTGCCTATGCACGTGGCTCTGTACCCCTTAACCATTGATATTCACCAACCCTCAGCCCCACAGCATATACGTCCATACTTTCACATTCTGCTATTAATAATAATAATGATGATGATGGTATTTATTAAGATCTTACTATGTGCCAAGCACTGTTCTAAGTGCTGGGGGAGATGCAAGGTAATCAGGTTGTCCCACGTGGGGCTCACAGTCTTCACCCCCATTTTACAGATGAGGTAACTGAGGCACAGAGAAGTTAAGTGCTCAAAGTCACACAGCTGACAAGTGGCAGAGGCGGGATTGGAACCCGAGACCCCTGACTCCCAAGCCCGTGCTCTTCCCACTGAGCCATGCTGCTATTTCCTTTATCCGTAATTCCTTTTAATGACTCTCTCCCCTCCTAGGTTGTAAGCTTCTTGTGGGCAGAGACTGTGTCTACCAACTCTCCCAAATGCTTAGTACAGTGTCCTGCCCTCAGTAAGTGCTCAGTAAATGCCTCTGATTGATTGATTCTTCCTCCACTTCTCTTGTTTGCTCCAACACATCCATGGGCTGTAGCACAGCATCAACGCTATGTTATAGTCCCTTTGGCTATAAATGATATCTGTGCGTAAAATTCTGGCATTTTGCTACCCTGACTGCAGAGTGACTTGCTGTACCCATTGAACTAATCGGAACATTACTGACAGAGGACGAGAGAGGGTGAGTAGCACTGTAAAATTACAACCATTATTTTCATCCCTGAAAACTGAAAGCTCTCTGTGGGCAGGGATCAAGTCCCAAGCACTTAGCACAGTGCTCCGCACACAGTAAGTTCTTAATATCATTGATTGCTTGATCAGTTCCCTCAAGCAGGATCTTGGTCCCCAGGTTTTCATGACTGAACAAGACTGGTTCATTCTAGACTGTAAGCCCGGTGTGGGCAGGGACTGTCTCTCTTTACTGATGAATTGTACTTTCCAAGACCCTAGTACGGTGCTCTGCACACAGTAAGCACTCAGAAGCAGCGTGGATCAGTGGAAAGAGCATAGGCTTTGGAGTCAGAGGTCATGGGTTCGAATCCGGGCTCGTCCACTTGTCAGCTGTGTGACTTTGGGCAAGTCAATTCACTTCTCGGTGCCTCAGTTACCTCATCTGTAAAATGGGAATTGACTGTGAGCCCTAAGTGGGACAACCTGATTCCCCTGCGTCTACAACGGTGCGCGGCACATAGTGAGCGCTAAACAGATACCAACATTATTATTAACATTATTATTATTAAATACGACAATGAATGAATCGCTACCGACATAAAACAAGAGGAGATTCCATTCAATCTGCCATTTCACTGAGTTTGTTCACCTAACCCCCCATAGCACAGTGTTTAATCAACTTACTCTTGACTCATTTACACCTTGGTGATGGAGCCTTTCTTTACCAATACATTTTGTCAATCACTCATTTCCCCAAATGACTACAACTTGATTCTTGACTTGTTCCATCTGCACATCTTTCGGTTGTGAATCATGATTTCTATGAAGTCACCTCCCACGGTTTTTAGGTGGTCCAATTCAGAGGACTGGGCTCAGAGGTGGCATTTTACACGGACCTCTCTCTCGACTAGCTTGCTAAAACTTAAGTGTCCCTCCAGTCCAATAACTGCCCACCCCTGATCTATATGAATGTGTGCCTCCGATCTTTCCAGGCTCCGAAATGCACGATTTTACAATATGCTAGGCATTCAATACAAACACACACACACACACACACACACACATTCTGCTTCCATGGAGAATAATTAAACCAAGGATTTTTTTTTCTGCCCCTAGTATGAAATACAGATTTTTCCATTAGGGATCAGATTACAGCAATTATCGAGATGCCTCATTGCTCTCCTTCGCTGCTAGCACGAGTCCTCCTCTATCGGTTGCTAAAGAATATTGTCAGAGGCTCCCAGAGTCTCAGCGTGGCTTTTGATGACAGCATCGCATGGGGAACGCGATCTTTGCTGTGTGTTAGGTACAGCAGAAATGCATGGAACAGCAAGCACGTTCTCCACAGAGTTTTCATCACAGACCTTACCAAACCATTTAGTACGACGAGCAGATCGGTTCTGTAGAAGCTAGCAAGTACAGTGGCTTCTCTGAAATGTTCACCAAGGTTCTGAGGTTGCTTTGCGATGGTAAAACTGGCTGGGAAAGGGTGCCTTGTCTGAAAATTTCCTCATTATTTTTTTACAAAAACACTCAGTCCATGTTGGGAAGCAGCGTGGCTCAGTGGAAAGAGCCCGGGCTTGGGAGTCAGAGGTCATGGGTTCAAATCCCAGATCTGCCACTTGTCAACTGTGTGACTGTGGGCAAGTCACTTAACTTCTCTGTTCCTCAGTTACCTCATCTGTAAAATGGGGATTAAGACTGTGAGCCTCGTGTGGGACAATCTGATTACCCTGTATCTACCCCAGCGCTTAGAACAGTGCTCTGAACATAGTAAGCGCTTAACAAATACCAACATTATTATTATTATGTTTCTCCACTTCTCAAGAACCTCCAGTGGTTGCCCATCCACCTCTGCATCGAACAGACACTCCTTACCGTCGGTTTTAAAACACTCAATCACCTCGCCCCGTCCTCCCTCACCTCATTACTCTCCTCCTCTCCTCCTCCTTGAAGTAGCGTGGCTTAGTGGAAAGAGCACGGGCTTGGGAGTCAGAGGTCATGGGTTCTAATCCCAGTTCCACCACTTGTCTGCTGTGTGACTTTGGGCAAGCCACTTGACTTCTCTGTGCCTCACTTCCCTTATCTGTAAAATGGAGATTAAGACTGTGAGCCCCACGTTGGACAACCTGATTACCTTGTATCTACCCCAGCGCTTAGAACAATAATAATAATAATGTTGGTATTTGTTAAGCGCTTACTAGTGCCAAGCACTGTTCTAAGCGCTGGGGGAGATACAGGGTAGATCAGGTTGTCCCACGTGGGGCTCACACACTTTTAATCCCCATTTTACAGATGAGGGAACCGAGGCACAGAGAAGTTAAGTGACTTGCCCACAGTCACACAGCTGACAAGCGGCAGAGCCGGGAGTCGAACTCACGACCTCTGACTCCGAAGCCCAGGCTCTTTCCACTGAGCCACGCTGCTTCTTCCCTTCTTACTGAGCCTCACGTGGGACAACCTGATTACCCTATACCTACCCCAGCTGATTACCCTATATCTACCCCAGCTCTGCACATAGTAAGCGCTTCACAAATACCAACATTATTATTATAAGAGAGACATTCCCTGCTCACAGTGAGTTTACAATCTAGAGAGGAAGACAGTAATACAGTAAGGAAGACAGTAAGCACTTAACATATATCATTATTATCATTATTACTACAACCCAGCCCGCACACTTCACTCCTCTAGCGCACACCTACTCACAGTATGTCGATCTCAGCCATCTCACTGCCGACCTCTCTTCCCCGTCCTGTTTCTGACCTGGATTGCCCTCCCTCTTCGAATCCAACAGATAATTACTCTCCCCACCTTCAAAGCCTTAATGAAGACACATCTCCAAGAGGTCTTCTCTGACTAAGCCCTCATTTCCTCTTCTCCCACTCCCTTCTGCATCACCCTGATTTGCTTCCTTTATTCATCCCTCCCTCAGTCCCACAGCACTTATGTATATATTCATAATTCATTTATTTATATTAATGTCTGTCTCCCTGTCTAGTCTGTAAGCTCACTGTAGCACGGAATGTATCTACCAACTCTGTTATAGTGTTATATTGTACTCTCTCAAGTGCTTAGTACAGTCCTCTAGACAATAAGCTCGTTGTGAGCGGGGCATGTGATAGTTTATTGTTGTGTTGTACTCTCCCTCGTGCTTAATACAGTGCTCTGCACACAGTAAGCACTCAATAAATACAATAGGTTGTTTGGTTGAGTAAAACAGAAGGTGCACTGGGTCCAGTCCTGTTCAACCTGTTCTATGCAGCCGTGTTGGAGGATGCGACAGAAGACCTGGAGGCAGGTGTTAGAATACGCTTCCGCCCCTCTGGGAAACTCTTCCATCTCAACGAACTTAAAGCGTCATCCGAAGTTCTGGAAACAGTTATTCAAGAATTCCTATGCCTCAGAGGCCAACACCTAGAAACAACTCTGTTCTATTTTACTCTCCCAAGCACTTTATAGACTGCTCCGCAAACAACAAGGGCTCAATACCTTTGATTGATCGATTGATCGACTGATAGGAAGATATGCAACTGATTCTAAACTGCTTCACGGAATCGGCCAGATGATAGGGGTTGGCAGTAAGTCTAAAGAAAATTTAAGTGATGTATCAACTTGCACCTGGCCAGTCACGCAAGTAACCCCAATTTTTTATTGGCAACACAGAGCTAAAAACTCTTATAAAACTGTTATAGAATTCTGCTTCCTAGGCAACACACTCATCAATAATGGAAAAAAACCCACAATCACAAAGGCCAGCATATCCTTTGGGAGACTGAGAAGCAGCTTGGCTTAGTGGAAAGAGCATAGGCCCGGGAGTCAGAGGACATGGGTTCTAATCTTAGTTCCACCTCTTACCTGCTGTGTGACCTTGGGCAATCCACTTATCTCCTCTGGACCTCAGTTCCCTCATCTATAAAATGGGGATTTAATACCTGTTCACCCTCCTACTTAGACTGCGAGTCCCATGTGGGATGTGATCCTCTTGTATCTATCCCAGCACTTAGTACAGTATCTGGCACATAACAAATACAATTATTATCATCATTATCATTATTCTTAATAGTGATTACAAAAATAATCATAAACAGAGGGTGGTGCAACTGGATATCAGCTTCTAGACCAAATTAAAGGTTCACGGAGCTCTTGCGTTGTCCACCCTCCTCTGTGGCTTTGAGACCTGGGTCTCACACGAGCACTGCATCTCACTTTCTTCCACCAGCACCTCTCACACTCCATACTCAGTATCAATTAGCAAGGCAAGGTCATGAACAATGAAGTTCTGGAATGCAGTCAGTCTTTTAACATCAAAACTATGCTCACCTTAACTCGGCTTCCTTGGGCGGGGCATGCGAGGGGAAAGAGCGGCAATAGGAGAACTGAAATTGGGAGACCGAAAGCAAGGAGGGGAGAAGAAGGGTTTTAAGGACACAATTTTCATCCCAGCTGAAAATTAAGAGTCAGTGACTCAGTCAATTGTATTTATTGAGCACTTACTCTGGGCAGAGCACTGTAGTAAGTGTTTGGGAAAGTATAATATGAAAATATAAGAGATATAGGAGAAGCAGCATGGCTCAGTGGAAAGAGCCCGGGCTTGGGAGTCAGAGGTCATGGGTTTGAATTCCAGCTCTGCCCCTTGTCAGCTGTGTGATTGTGGGCAAGTCACTTAACTTCTCTGTGCCTCAGTTACCTCATCTGTAAAATGGGGATTAACTGTGAGCCTCACGTGGGACAACCTGATTACCCTATATCTACCCCAGCTCTGCACATAGTAAGCGCTTAACAAATACCAACATTATTATTATTGTAAGAGAGACATTCCCTGCTCACAGTGAGTTTGCAATCTAGAGAGGAAGACAGACAGTAATATAAATGCATAAAATTGCAGATATGTCTCACAGAATCAATCAGTGGTATTTATTGCATGCTTAGTGTGTGCAAGAAGGAAGAAACTGTCTTTGAACAAAACCTTCACCAGAAGAAGGAAAAGAGCAAACAGTGCCAGGCTCTACAAAAATTAAGCACAACAACACAGCATGAGACAAGTTTTTGGGTGCCCAGTGAGGCGGGGCCTGTGTATTGTTCTTAGCCACAGATGCCTGTAAAGATGATCTTCACCATCAGTAGTGTCTTTTTCAAATATGAAGCATAACTATATGTTGATTTTCCATTAGAAGGCAAATACTTCATTTCAAAAGGTGAATAA
Source organism: Ornithorhynchus anatinus (assembly GCF_004115215.2). Classification (NCBI taxonomy): domain Eukaryota; kingdom Metazoa; phylum Chordata; class Mammalia; order Monotremata; family Ornithorhynchidae; genus Ornithorhynchus; species Ornithorhynchus anatinus. The sequence goes on along the minus strand of NC_041749.1, from coordinate 38,630,797 downwards.
GCAGTTTATAAAAAAGGATCCCAGTTGATTGTACTAAGTGCAAGACCGATCCAATAATCTTCTCTGAGTCTTTTTATTGTGTTCTGAATAAATATGGATGCATTTTCCATTATTTTTAGCTCTTATTCTGCATTTTGTTCTGATGTACTTAAATACATGTCCATAGGTAGACTGGACTCACTAATGCTCCTCCACGTTACTTAAATGATCTAGTTGTTGGAATTTTGCCAGTTGATAAGTAAATACTTGCTGACACACTTACAGGGATTACTCGTGCAAGCAGCTTGGCTATTTTCCTATTTTGTATTTCTTGTGCCTACTCTTCTTTTTCCTATCTTATAGCCCCATTCTTTCTTGGTTGTGATGTCAGTCGGTCCAAATTTACCGCTCTACTGCAGACCCGTAAAGGGTGGCTTCCCCTCTCAGGGTCGCACCTGGAGAGTTTCCAGTACTCTATTCGTCTCGGCTGTGGAAGAGCAAATCAAGCAGAGGCCTATCCATTCCATTCCTAGCTTGGGCAGTGGCTAGCGAGTGGAAGGCCATCTGCTACGTGTCAAAACTCACCCATGCTGGGCAGCAGGGGCAGGGGAGAGAGTCGAGGGCAGAGACTCGAGTTTACTGCGCGGAAGGCAGCGGTGGTAAACCACTTCTGCATTTTCACCGAGAAAACTCTATGGATACACCACCAGAACGATTGCAGATGGAGAGCGGGGCGTTCTGGGAGAGATGTGTCCATGGTGTCGCTGTGGGTCGGAAAAGGCTCGACGACATAAGACGAGACAGGACAAGGGGTTGTTTAGAGCAAAGGCGCTAGCAACTAAAACTCAGTGAATCTTTGTGTTTTCAATCCCTTTAACCCATGCAATCTTGAAGTCAGTCATTGATAGATACTGAGGATTTGCTGAATGCTGAGCTCCGTACTAAACTCTTCGAAGAATACGGCAGAAGCAAAACGCACAGTCTATTCCTCAAGGAGTTTATAATCTAATGAGGGAGGCAGACAAAAACGATTTACTATATCCTCCAACCTAGGGAAAAATTGAGTTCATTTTCTAACTAATGGCTAATTCCTTGAAATAAAAAAAAGATTCAAATCTCAAATGTGTCACAATTTAAGCTGTAACTGAAACTCCTACCCAGGAAATACTGTTCTCTGATAAAAAACTGCAATTTAGCTTTATAAAAGTTTTTAGTTTCTGCTTCAAAAGGCCTGATTGTCCATGCACCTCTTCTGCATTTGCCTCATCCAATATTATTATATTTCACCACTTGTCTGCTGTGTGGCCTTGGACAAGTCACTTCACTTCTCTGGGCCTCAGTGACCTCACCTGTAAAATGGGAATTAAATACCTGTCTTCCTCCTGCTTAGGCTGGGAGTCTCGTGTGGAGAGGGACTGCATCTAACCTGATTATCTATCCCAGTGCTTAGGAAAGCAGCTTAGAAGCAGCATGGCCTAGTGGAAAGAGCACAAACCTGAGAGTCAGAGGGCCTGGGTTCTAATCCCAGCTCTACCACTTGTCTGCTTTGTGACCCTGGACAAGTCACTTAACTTCTTTGTGCCTCAGTTCTCTCATCTGTAGAATGGGAATTAAGACTGTGAGCCCTATATGGGACAGAGACTGTGTCCAACCCGCTTATAATCTACCCCAGTGCTAACTATAGTGAATAATAATAATAATAATGTTGGCATTTGTTAAGCGCTTACTAGGTGCCGAGCACTGTTCTAAGCGCTGGGGGAGATACAGGGTCATCAGGTTGTCCCACGTGGGGCTCACACACTTTTAATCCCCATTTTACAGATGAGGGAACTGAGGCCCAGAGAAGTGAAGTGACTCGCCCACAGTCACACAGCTGACAAGCGGCAGAGCCGGGAGTCGAACTCATGACCTCTGACTCCGAAGCCTAGGCTCTTTCCACTGAGCCACGCTGCTTCTCACACAGTAAGCACTTAACAAATACCACAATTATTATTGGTAATAGTAAAGTGCTGGGCACGTAGTAAACACCTAGCAAGTATTATTATTATTGCAAAATGCAGAAAGGATTTTTGTTTTTGCACACAGGCTTTTTGTTACTGCGCAGGACCCATTAATGGCCGAAGGGTCAGCAGCACAGCGCCAAGGCTGTGCCGTGGATGGTTGTCTGGGGAGCCACTCTTGTTTCTGCTGCCCACGTTGACTTTGTCTTATGCTGTTGAGTAGTCTCTGACTCATAGTGACTCCGTAGACACATCTCTCCCAGAATGACCCACTCTCCATCTGCGATCATTCCGGTACTGTATCCATAGAGTTTTCTTAGTAAAAATACGGAAGGGGCTTACCGTTGCCTTCTTCTGCACAGTAAACCTGAGTCTCCATCCTCAACTTTCTCCCATGCCACTGCTGCCCAGCCCAAGTAAGTTTTAATTTATAGCAGATTGCCTTCCACCAGCTAGCCTCTGAGCAAGCTAGGAATGGAATGGTTAATCCTCTGCTTGACTCTCCCTTCCCTAGTCGAGACTGAGTAGTGGAAACTCTCCAGGTGCGACCCTGAGAGGGGGCTGCCCTCGTTGACCAGGTGTTTTTCAGAATTCCTGCTGGGCCTGTTCACATTATGTAATTATACCCACTCTCACCTCCCTTAGGCTTCTGCTCTGCCTCACATTCAGTCCTTACTCTCCTACCCTGAGCCTGTGTCCCGTTGAATGGATTACCCCCCTTTTCTTTGAAATTGAGACGCGGCATGGCCTGGTGGATAGAGCACGGGCATGAGAGTCAGAAGGACCTGGGTTCTAATCCCCGCTCCACCACTTGTCTTTTCTGTGATCATGGGCAAGACGCTTCAATTCTCTGTACCTCTGTACCCTCATCTGAAAAATGGGGAAAAAGACTTGCCCAGGGACACACAGCAGACAAGCAGACAAGTGGCAGTGCAGGGATTAGAGCCCCGGTCCTCTGACTCCCAGGCCTATGTTCTTTCTCCTAGGCCATGCTGCTATTCATAGGGAGGGAAGTGCTCTGTCATAGGTAAAGCATTACTTTAGAGGAATTCTGCTTAGAAAGGCTTAAAGTCATTAGAGCTGACACTTTGGAGATAGTCCTACTAGGAAGATAGGCCAACATTTTATAAGGCTGTATTAAAGTGCCCTTCAATGCCTTATTGAAGGCACATCTCCTCCAAGAGGCCTTCCCAGACCAAGCCCCACTTTTCCTCATCTCCCATTCCCTTCTGCATTGGCCTGACTTGCTCCCTTTGCTCTTTCCCCCCTCCCAGCCCCACAGCACTTATGTACATATCTGTAATTTTATTTATTTGTTGATGTCCATCTCCCCGGCTGTAAGCTCATTGCAGGTAGGGAATGTCACCGTTTATTACTGTACTGTACTTTCCCAACCACCTAGTAAAGTGTTCTGTACACAGTAAGTGCTCAATAAATATGATCGAATGAGTGAATGATTGAATGAAACCAACATGAATTGTTTCGTTCTCATCACCTTTAACACCGAAAAGCCAAACTTATCCAAAATGGCAGCCGAAGCCACATTCTCCTCCTTTCCTCCTGTTCTCCGCCTCCCTCCTCTAATGGAACAAAACCTGAGAGAGGAGGAAGAGTCTAGGGTGGAAAGTGAATCAGGAGCAGGGAGGTGAGAAGATGAAGTAAAGAGCAAAGCCAGCTGGGGAAAGGCCTAAGCACTGAACAGATTGATCCTGATAATCATCAGTGATACTGACTTAGAACTTAAAAGCAATAACTGTGGTATTATGTGCTTACTATGTGCCAAGCACTGTAATAAACGCTGAGGTCGAACAATGCAATCAGATCAAACACAGTCTCTGTCACACCAGGGGCTCACATTGTATGAGGGAGGATGTTATTTAAAGCCCATTTTACAGAAGAAGAACCTGAGGCCCAGAGGATCAATGGTAACTATTGAGTGTTTACTATGGGCAGAGCATTGTACTGAGTTCTTGGGAGAATGCAATACATCAGAGTTGTATGACATGTCGCCTGCCCAAAAGGAGCTTACAGTCTAGAGGGGGAGACAGGAATTAAAATAAGTTATGGATATATACATAGGTGCTGTGGGTCTGAGGATGGGCTGCTTATCAAATGCTTCAAGGGTACCAATCCAAGTGCATAAGAAACACAGAAGGGCAAAGGAAAAGGGGAGATGAGGGTAAAGTTGGGGAAGGCCTTTTGGAGGAGGAGTTATTTTAATGAAGTTTTGACGATGGGGGGGGGGTGTCTGTCTTATATGAAGGGAGAGGAAGTTGCAGGCCAGAAGGAGGATGTGGGTGAGGGGTCATGGTAAGATCCATGAAATTGGGGTACAGTGAGTTAGTTGGCTTTAGGGGAGCCAAGTGTGAGGTCTGAGCAGTAGGAGGAGATCAGCAAGATAAGGTAGGAGGGGGTGGGATTAAGTGCTTTAACCGGTGATAAGGCATTTCTGTTTGACGTGAAGGTGGATGGGCAGCTACTGGAAGTGAGTTGTTGTGGGACAAGGACTGAAAGGTTTTTTTTTTAGAAAAATGATCTGGGCAGCGAAGTGAAGCATGGACTGGAGTGAGGAGAGACAGAAGGCAGAGAGGTCAGTGAGGAGGCTGTTGCAGTAGCGAAGGGAAGATATGATAAGTACTTGGATCAGTGTGCAGCAATTTGGCTGTTGAGGAGTGGGCGGATTTTAGTGATGTTGTGAGGGTAGAAACAACAGGATTTGGTGCCAGATTGAATACGTGGGTTGTGTGAGTGAGATGATTTGCGGATAATGCCAAAGATACCAGCTTGTGGGACGAGGAGGATAGTGGTATTGTCTACAGGGATGGGAAAGACTGGGGTAGGAAGATGGGCGCGAAGATGAGGAGTTCAGTTTTGGACATGTTAAGCTGGAGGTGCCGGTGGGACAACCAAGTAGAGATGCTGTGAAGGCAGGAGGAAAAACGAGACTGCAGAGAAGGAGAGACGTCAGGCCTGGAGAGGTAGATTTGGGAATCAACCATGTAGAGCTGGTAGTTGAAGTCATGGGAATGGATGAACTTTTCAAGGGAGTGGATGCAGATGGGCGATAGAAGGAGATCCAGAAGTAGTGTGGCTAGAGAAGCAGCGTGGCTCAGTGGAAAGAACCCGGCCTTGGCAGTCAGAGGTCGTGGGTTCTAATCCTGGCTCCTCTGCTTGCCAGCTGTGTGACCTTTGGCCAGTCACTTAACTTCTCTGTGCCTCAGTTACCTCATCTGTAAAATGGAGATTAAAACTGTGAGCCCCACGTGGGACAACCTGATCCCCTTGTATCCCCCAGCACTTAGAACAGTGCTTTGCACATAGTAAGTGCTTAACAAATACCACCATTTATTTATTTATTTTTTATTTTACTGAACCTTGAGGGACTCTCACAGGTAGAGGCTGAGAGGCAGAGGAAGAGACTGCGAAAGAGACCGAGAATGAGAATGAGAAGCAGCATCGCTTAATGGATTGACCACGGTCCTGGGAGTCAGAAGGACCTGGGTTCCAATCTCAGTTCAGCCACTTCTCTGCTGGGTGACCTTGGTGTCACTGGCTGGAACCAGCCTCAGGGTAACTTGTGAGTTTGTGGATTCGAGGGTTGGAAATGGACTCACAGACTCTAGGCTTATAGGCAGCAGAAAGAAGTAGGTTTATTGAGATTTAAAGTCCTGGTCCACGACTTCTAAAGACTATGCAACTGGAGAGAGGAAACCAGGAGTTTGTGGAGACCCCTCCCCAAATACACCCTGCTAATTCCTGATCCTCTTCCCTTCAGTTGGGTATATTTGGTGGGGGGGGAAAGGATCGTATGACAAGACCCATCGGAACTTACTCATTCCAGTCTAATTGTTCAGCCTTATTGCTCGCCCAACACTCTGGGTCAGTAGATTGTATGCTCACTGTGGGCAGGGAATGTGTCTGTTTATTGTCGTATTGTACTCTTCCAAGTGCTTAGTACAGTGCTCTGCACACAGTAAGTTCTCAATAAATATGATTGAATGAATGAATGGACACCAGGAGGTCTTTCTATCGCTCACTACCAGTCCCTCCGGTATTTGTAAACTAAGCTCATTAGCCTGGCCAAGGTGTGACATTTGGTCAAGTCAATTAACTTATCTGTGCCTCAGTTACCTCATCTGTAAAATGGGGATTAAATCAGGGAGCCTCATGTGGGACATGGACTGTATCCAACCTAATTAACTTGTATCTACCCAAGTGCTTAGAAAAGAGCCTGGCATATAGGAAGTGCTTAACAAATACTATAAAAATAAAGACTAGAGGAGAACCACGAGAGGACACTGTCAGGGAAGCCGAAGTTAGAGAATGTTTCCATGAGAAAGGGGTGGCCCACAGTGTCGAAGGCAACTGAGAGGTCGAGGAGGATTGGGATGGAGTATTGTATTTTGCAGGAAGGTGGTCATTGATGACCTTACAGGGGGCAGTTTCTGTGGTGGGAAGGGGGTGGAAGCCAAGTTGGAAGAGGTCAAGGAGAGAATTGGAGGAGAGGAAGTGGAGTCAGCAGGTGTAGACAACTCGCTCGAAAAATTTGAAGAGGAATAGTCAGAGGGAGACGAGGCGACACTCGAAGGAGCCATAGGGTCACGGGGTGGGTAATTTAGAATAAGGGACACGTGAACATGTTTTTAAACAGTGGGGAAGAGTCCATGAGAAGTGACTGGCCTAAACTCATTCTGCAGGCAAGTGGCAGAGCCAGGATTAAAACCAAGGTGTTTTGACTCTCATTGTAAACTCCCCTCTAGACTGAAAGCTCATTGTGGGCAGGGAATATATCTACCAACTCTGTTTTATTGTACTCTCCCAAGCACTTAATACAGTGGCAGGGCAGTAGGCTCTCAGTAAATACCTTTATGATGATGATGATAGTTTCTGTGCCCCTTCCATTAGGCTACAGTACTGATTGCAGCCATCTGGTACCAAGAACAAGGTCCAAGAGTTCTTTCTAGGGCTTCCGTTTCCTTGAAAAAAGTGCTAGAGAAAGAACAAAGAAAAAGTATTTACTCTTCTTCTTTACTTTCCTCTCTGCAACTGTGTCCATGTTTTTCTCCTCTCCATCACTAACTGACCCTTTCTGTCTTGCCGTATCACTTTTTGTTTCTCTCTGAGTGTGTCTCTCTCTCTCATCTGTGTGGAAGATTCACTTCCTGAATCTTCTGCAAGCTGAGCCTCCACCCACCCCTTGCTCTGATTGCTGTAAACAAGTGAGTCAAAAAGCAAAAGGGATGTAAAATGTGAACTGAAGAGAAATAAAAGAGGAAAAGATAAAGAGGTACGTGGCCAATGGGATAAGAGAAAAGAAAAGAGAAGACCAGTGATGGAATCCAGAGAGAATTGTGAGACAGGGAATGGAGGGATACTTTTTTTTCCTTTTGAATCACCTGATTTTAGGAGGCGCTGTCCTGGGTTGACTTTGTTTCTGGGTAGTCCAACTTTAAGTGTTTTACCAGTCAACATACTGGACCTTGTAGACCTTAAGTTAATGGCTCTCATCTGATTCTCAGATGATTCTCATCTGAGTGGACATTAGCGCAAGAGGGGTGAGGATTACACATACCTGTCTCTCAGTCTTCCTCAGTTAGATTTAAAGGTCCTCGAAGATGGGGTTATGTCAATTATCTTTATGGTACTCTCGCGAGAGCTTAGTAGTACACTGGACACAGCAGGGGCTGATTAATAATAACTGAGGCATTTGTTAAGTGCTCACTATGTGCAGGCACTGTACTAAGCCTGGGGTGGATACAAACAAATCAGGTTAGACACAGTCCCAGTCCCACATGGGGCTCACAGTCTCAATCCCCATTTTAGGGATGAGGTAAATGCGGCACAGAGAAGTGATGAAGTGACTTACCCAAGGTCACACAGCAGACAAGTGGTCGAGCTAGAATTAGAACCCCTGACCTTCTGACTCCCAGGCCCATACTCTATCCACTACACCATAATGCTTTCTGGCCATGGTGACTAATCAGGACTTTGTTGCACTCTATCACAAGGACTTGGCTAGGACACTTAACTCCTCTATTATTCATGTTTTCACTATATATTTTTTGGTTAGAAGTTATTAGGGAATTGGGGACTGTTTGCCTGACAACTTGGACCTCTCTGGGCAGATTGCAGTGCTGTGCAGATGCCCACAGCTATAGACATGGTACTGTAATATAAATTGCCCTTAATGGAGGTTTTTGCCAGAACTCAAGCCCTGTGCTAAAGCTTAAAAGCACAAAGAATATGCCATCCTCAGGGAAGGATTCACCACCCCTGAATAATACTTGTAGCTCTAGTTACTGCAGCTTAGGATGAGCAGAGCAGAGCTATAGAAGGGGCAGGGAAAGGTGACCAAGATGTTTAAGGGAACGGATCAGTTTTCACATGAGGACAGCTGAAAAGATTGGCATATTTTTAAAATACAGTATCTGTCCATCAATCAATCATCTTTATTGAGGGCTTAATCCATCACATTTATTGAACACTCACTATGTGTAGAGCTCTGTACTAAGGGCTTTTAGAGTACATTTCAACAGAATTAGCAGACATGCTCCCTGCCCATAACGAGCATGCAAAGCACTGCTCTAAGCACTTGAGAGAGGAGAAGCGCTACTATATGCCAAGCACTGCACTATGTACTGGGGTAGATATAAGATAATGAGTTTAGGCAGTCACAGTCCCACACAGTGTTCAAGATCAAATGTTTTATACTGGGCTGTACCCACAGTATGCGCTCAATAAATGCCATTGACGGATTGATTGACTCACGGTCTAAGAGGTTGGAAGTGAAGGGATCTTATCCCAATTTTCCAGATAAGGAAATTGAGACAGAGAGGGTAAGCGATTTGCCCAAGGTGACACAGCTGGCTACTGTGGCAGAGCTGAGCCTCAAATCTCGGTCTAGACGACACCAGTCCTGTGCTCTTTCTGCTCAGCTACTTTGCTTTCCATGACTGGAAAGATGAAAGCAGAGGTGTGGCGTCAAAACAAATAAAGATGACCAATAAAGTTTTAGGGTGGGAAGTTCAAGTCAAACAAAAAAGAACATTTCCTGCCCAGTGAGTTGTGAAGAATGATTGAAGCTATGTATAATCAGGAAGAATCAAGAAGCTCAAGAAGGGTTTGGAAAAATTCATGAATGAAGGTTCATGACTATTTTTTATTGATGGTATTGGTTAAGCTCTTTTTATGTGCCAACCACTGTTTAAAACGCTGGGGTGGATACAGGCTAATCAGGTTGGACACAGTCTATCTTCTATATGGGGCTCACAGTCTTAATCCCCATTTTACAGATGAGGCAACTGAGCCCAGAGAAGTGAGGTGACTTACCCAAGATCACACAGCAGACAAGTGGCAGAGCTGGGATTCAAACCCAGGTTTTCTGACTCCCCCCCCCAGTGCTCTTTCCACCAGTCCACACTGCTTCTCAAGTATAAGAAAATAAATCCTCCAAACCTCTCCTGGTTGTTTGCTTATGCCTTTGGAGAATTCCAACCATCCCAATTATAGTGTGTGAATAAGATGTGAAACAAACCAACTCCCTTCTGACCCAAAGCTGAGTGGAGTAAATAGGCCCCCTGCACTGTAAGCTAGTTGTCTGCAGGGAATGTGTCTACCAACTCTGTTATATAGTTATATTCCACTCTCCCAACTGTTTAGTACAGTGCTCTGCACACTGTAAGCACTCAGTAAATACTACTGATTGATTCATCTCTTGCACATCTGACTTGTTTATTCAGTCCTTCAGTGGTCTTAAAGATAATCGGGGGCGGCATAGCCTAGTGGAGAGAGTACAGGGCTGGGACTCAGAAGACCGAAGTTCTCATCCCAGCTCAGTCACAGCTGACTGTGTGAGCTTGGGCAAATCATTTAACCTCTCTGGATCTCAGTTTCCTCATCTGTAAATTGGGAATAAGACACTAGTTCTCCCTATCACTTAGATTTTGAGCCCCTTGCCGGGCAAGGGACCGTGTCTGAGTTGATTATCTTGCATCTACCTCAGCACCTGATACATTGTAAATACTAAATAAATAACTACTCTTTTCTAGTGCCTACGTTGTACTTTAAAAAAAAAAAACACCCACAAAACTGGCTTTCTTTCAACAGTTCTTGAGGCAGAAATACTACATCTAGTTCCAGTTCAGTGCCTCCTGAATCGTTGCCTTGAAGTGCCCTCTGATAGACATTATCTTTTGATCTTTTATTGCTTTGTTTCCAGGGTAAACGCCTTTATATTGCCTACACGGGGTTTTCTATGAGCCTGCATAGAGACTGCACCCGCAACCCCTGCCAGCCATCTCACAGTACTGGCTGTTGGCTGTACGGAGCTCAGGCATGAGAGTGTGGTTGACTCCACCTAGTCCATCACCACTACAGGAAGCACAAATGAAATGCCTGTCCTACGGAGAGTAGGATTCATTCATTCAATCAATCGTATTTACTGAGCCCTTACTCTGTGCAGATCACTGTACTAAGCGCTTGGGAAGCACAATTCAGGAACAAATAGAGACAATCCCTGCCCACAACGGGCTCACAGTCTAGAAGGGGGGAGACAGATATCATTCATTCATTCATTCAATAGTATTTATCGAGCGCTTACTGTGTGCAGAGCACTGTACTAAGCACTTGGAATGTACAAATCGGTAACACGTAGAGACAGTCCCTGCCCTCTGACGGGCTTACAGTCTAATCGGGGGAGACGGACAGACAAGAACAATAGCAATAAATAGACATCGATGCTGTTGAGAAGCAGCGTGGCTCAGTGGAAAGAGCCCGGGCTTGGGAGTCAGAGGTCATGAGTTCGAATTCCGGCTCTGCCACTTGTCAGCTGTGTGACTGTGGGCAAGTCACTTCACTTCTCTGGGTCTCAGTTACCTCATCTGTAAAATGGGGACTAACTGTGAGCCTCACGTGGGACAACCCGATCACCCTGTGTCTACCCCAGCGCTTAGAACAGTGCTCTGCACATAGTAAGCGCTTAACAAATACCAAAATTATTATTATTATTATTTACTTGTTTTGATATCAGTAGCATTGTTGTAAATAAATAGAATTATAGATATATACACATCATTAATAAAAATAAATAGAATTATAAATATAAATACGTACATATATACACAAGTACTGGGGGGTGGGGAGGGGGTAGAGCCAAGGGAGCAAGTTGGGATGATGGGGAGGGGAGCGGGAGTAGAGGAAAAGGGAGGCTTAATCTGGGTTGCCCCTCTGCTCTTCTCTCTCCCAAATCCTAAACTAAAATCAGCCGTGCCTTTGGGCAGAACTTTTAGTATCTTGAGCTGTCCCAAAAATGGATGAAAGGATCATCCCAGAAGGACAAGACCATGTACATATATTTTGTCTCTTTTTCAGCTCAGGGTGCATATATGTCTATACACTGACAAACAAACATGCAGATACTATACACATATGTGTATCTCTCTTCTGGATTGTTGTTTTGTTGTACTGCACATATGCATAGAAGCAGCGTGTCTCAGTGGAAAGAGCCCGGGCTTGAGAGTCAGAGGTCACAGATTCTAATCCTGGCTCCTCCACTTGTCAGCTGTGTGACCTTGAGCAAGTCACTTAAGTTCTCTGTGCCTCAGTGACCTCATCTGTAAAGTGGGGATTAAGACTGTGAGCCCCACGTGGGACAACCTGATCACCTTGTATACCCTCCAGCGCTTAGAACAGTGGGAAAGCATCACTGTGGGAGCCTGTGCACTGATGAAAGTAGGCAAAATGCTCTAGTTTCAGAGACAGACTATAGGGGAGGGAGAAAAAAAATAATTGTGATATTTGTCCTCTAGACTGTAAGTTCACTGTGGGCAGGGAACGTGTCTACCAGCTCTGTTGTCTTGTATTCTCCCAAGCACTCTGCACATAGTGCTCTGCACATAGTAAGTGCTCAATAAATTCCACTGATTGATTAAGAGATTATTATGTGCCAAGTACTGTAATACGGTAGGGAGGTAGATATAAGATAATCAGGTCAAGCACAGGTCTTCTTCCACATGGAGCTCATGGTATAATTTGCATTGAGAAAATGAGTGGACAAAATATTATATTTTTTTCCTTTAAAAGTACATAGTAACAAACTGAAATAAGTGATACATTGTCAGAAACAACAAGCCTAGTACATGGAAGAAACAACACAGCTAGTGGAAAGAGCATGGAGCTGGGAGTCAGGTGACCAAGGTCTACCCCTCACCTACACTGTGTTCTCGGGCGAGTCAGTTAAATTCTCTGTGCCCCCAGTTTCTTCATCTGTCAAATGGACACTAAATATCTGTTCTTCCTCCTTTTAATCTGTGAACACCATGTTAGATAGGGACTGTGTCCAACCTGAAAATTTTCTCTCAAGCCCAGCACTTAGTGCAGCACCTGGCCCATAGTAAGCATTAAACAAATATTATTATTATCATTCGTCTTCTTATTAAAGCCTCTCAAAGGATGAAGAAAAATCACGACTAGCCCAACAAGCCGGGCCTGGAGGAAGTAGGAGTAGCAACCAGTTTGACTTAGAGAAGGTATCGACGTGGGGCCTTCTCCAGTGCCGGGAGCCAACCAATCCCCCCGACGCCTCCCGGCTTGGGCCTGGGGTCCCCTGGTTCATGGCTCAAAGCAGAGAAGGTGGCCAGGGCGTCCAGGGTAAAATGGCACTGCCAAAACTCCTCAAACCCAAGAGGAGTATTGCCTCTTGGCTACAGATCCCCGCCACCCTTTTGACCCCCCCTAGCCTAAGTGCCCCTCCACCATATGCCTCCTCTAATCCTGGAGTGGTACGGCCCAGCCGTGGCAGGCCAAAAGTAGGCTGCTGGGGTGCCCTGCTGGGGTGGCAGCAGCCTGGAGATGGCTGTACCTTTCACCCCGAGGGCATGATGGCATGTCCCCAAGCTGGATACGTTGTCACTTTGAATCCACCGTCACTGCCCTGCTCCTAGTCAGGTGACGTCGTGACATCCAGACAGCGCAGTGACGGCCCTGCTAGGCCCCAGGCCTGGAGCCATTGCCAATTACAGCATATATATTTGATGGATGTTGAAAATGCAGTCCTAAGCGCTGTTATAAATTACTTGGCAGAGTTATGTAACTTACACAAATTCCAACAGTGGTGCAGTGTTGCAAAGGCTGCGATGTTTGGCACCTATGCATTGGGCATCCCAGTGAAGCCTGCTCCTCAGAAGCTTCTTAACTTGGCCTCCCTGTCGGCCAGTGATGTGTTGACTGGGCTGACATTGGTTGGCAGACCCGCAAAGGCCTTCCTCGCCGCCAACTGCTTTTTTTCCTTTATTCCATCCTCCCCTGCTTCCCAACTGGCTCCTCCGGCTTCACGGGACAGTAATCTTAATCATCTTTCCATCCATCTCTCTTGCTAGTGCACTTTCCATAGTGAAGGAGACAGTGTGGCCAAATGGAAAAGGTTCAGGGCTGGGAGTTGGACAACGCAGCTTCCAGTTCCAGTTCTACCACTGGATAGACTGGGTAACACTGGTGGAAAGGGCACGGGCTTGGGAGTCAGAGGATGTGGATTCTAATCCCGACCCCGCCACTTGTCTGCTGTGTGACCTTGGGCGAGCCACTGCACCTCTCTGTGCCTCAGTTCCCTCATCTGTAAAATGGGGATTAAGACTGGGAGCCCCACCTGGGGCAACCTGCCTACGCTGTATCTACCACAGTGCTCAGAACAGTGCTTGGCATGTAGTAAGGGCTTAATAATAATAACAATGTTGGTATTTGTTAAGCGCTTACTATGTGCAGAACACTGTTCTGAGCACTGGGGGAGATACAGGGTCATCAGGTTGTCCATGTGAGGCTCACAGTCTTAATTCCCATTTTACAGATGAGGGAACTGAGGCACAGATAGGTTAAGTGACTTGCCCACAGTCACACAGCTAAGTGGCAGATCTGGGATTCGAACCCATGACCTCTGACTCCCAAGCCAGTGCTCATTCCACTGAACCACGCTGCTTCTCTAACAAATACCCTTATTTAACAAATACCATTATCTGTTATTAACAAATGCCAAACGAATAACAAATACTTAACAAATACCATTATTATTATTATTGTTATTATTGCCTCTCTGGGTGTTAGTTCCCTCATCTGTTAAATGGGGACAAGACACTGCTCTCCCTAAGTTGCAGACTGTCAATTTAGTGGGGGACAAGGACTGTGTCGGATCTGATGATCTTGTTCCTTGTTCCCCGTGTTTGGCACATAGGATGTGCTACATAATAAATATCATAATCTAGGAGGTCAAAGTCCTCTCTCCCAGACAGCATGATTACCTCTGTCTGGCCAACTTCCCGGGAAGCAGGGAGGAGCATACGTCTTACGGGTGAAGAAATAAAGAGGGAAGATGGCTTGTCCTAAGTCAGGTGAAATATTTGAGACTCTCTCATCTGTAGATAGATGCCCAGGCAGTTCTGAAACTATTAGACTTTGAGGCCAAATGCGTTATTCCCTGAGAGACCCAAAGCTGGCACTTTTCTGCTTATCTCTCCCTGAGGTAATTTTTTCATCATGACCACGCATCTCTCAAGGTGACGGATTGTAACGGGTCCAAGTAGGGGCCATGTCTTCCTTGGGCAAAGCCACCATTTAAAATTAACAAGAATCTGCATTTTCCTAATGGCCCAACCCAATGAAACGGGGATTTGCAACTACTGTCACCTCTTTTTCTTCGTCAAGCAACTCAATTGCCACCTTTCCTTCATTTAAAAGGGCATTTTCAATAGGTCTCTTTCTATTGAAATCTACATGGAAAAGCTAAAACCTACTAGACTGACTGTGTGCTGAAGGATTTCTGGCAATGAGAGTGCAAGTTTGGGACTGTGTTTTGTGATTGGCTAGGAATTCACCCAAATGGCAGCTAATAATGATAACTGTGGTATTTGTTAAGTGTTTACTATGTGCCAACCACCGTAGTAAATCCTGGGTAGATGCAAGACACTCGGGGCGGACTCAGACCCTGTCCCATACCGGGGCCATACCAGTCCAGAAGGGCGAGTGATCCCTGATCCTTTTCATCCACTACCAGAGCTCTAGGGATGGCCCTGAATGAACCTGTCAGGGATAACAAGGATTTAGGGCATAGAGTTGGAGGTTAGCAGGGCCCAAGATTCTCTCTGCCAGGACAGGGTCCTGGAGCCTGTGGATCCTTTTAAGCTGAAGCAGCGTGCCCTCAACCAGTCTCCTTCACTCTTGGAACGCCTGCCATGATGATAATGATAACAGCAACAATACTTGTTTTAATAATAATAATAATAATGTTGGTATTTGTTAAGCGCTTACTATGTGCAGAGCACTGTTCTAAGCGCTGGGGTAGACACAGGGGAATCAGGTTGTCCCACGTGGGGCTCACAGTCTTAATCCCCATTTTACAGATGAGGTAACTGAGGCACAGAGAAGTTAAGTGACTTGCCCACAGTCACACAGCTGACTAGTGGCAGAGCGTTTACTATGCACCAAGCACTGTTTTAGGCCCTGGGGTAATGAAGTTGGACCCACTCCTTGTCCGACGTGGGGCTCACAGTCTAAGTGGTTATTACTGTTATATTGTACTATCTCAAAAGCTTAGAACAGTGCCCTGCACATGTAAGTGCTCAATAAATATGATTGAATGAAGTAGGAGGGAGTAGGATTTAGTTCCCATTTTATAGTTGAGGGAACTGAGGCACAGAAAAGTGAAATGCCTTGCCCAAGGTCACAGCAAAGAGTGAAGTTGAGATTAGAACCCAGGTCCTCTGAATCCCAGGCCTGTGCTCTTTCCTTTAGGCCATCTGCTTCCCTGCCTTCTCACCCTGACATTCAGGGCCTCCAATCCAAGCTTTCCCTTATGCCCGCTGGGCCATGGGGGAATTAAGTTGCAGCAGAGTTTCCTTTGACCTTGCCCCTTGGCCTCTTCTCCCAGGACTGTCAAGTGAATTTTAAGCAGTGGTAGCCTGTAGCCTCTGCAAATTTTAGAAGGCCCCTACAGATCCCCTTTACCACCAGGTTTGATGGACTCCTCACTTAGATGTTTTCATTTAAGTTTTGTATTTATATTATTTCATCTTCCTCTGGCATCTGTTGTCACACCCTTTCTCACCTTACTTTTAGCCTGCGAGACATCGGGGGCCAGGGAAAGTGTCTAACTCTCCCTGAGTCTTTTCCCAGCACTTAGTTCAGTCCTCTGCACACTGTAAGTACCTTTAGACTGTAAGCTCATGTGGGCAGGGAATGTGTCTGCTTATTGTTGTATTGTACTCTCCCAAGCACTCAGTACAGTGCTCTGCACAGAATAAGTGCTCAATAAATATGACCGACTGACTGATTGACTGACCTAATAGATATTACTACCCCTGACTATATGACTGCTCTCCACAATACTGGGTTGGAGCTGAGGTGAGGTGAGCCCCAGGTGAATCCTTTAAAAAATTAACCTTGCACTAAGCAGACTTGACTGTTCTGAGAAGCCTAGGACATGATGGGATTGAGCCCACAGGGGAGGGCAGTGATGGTGTGCAAATTTAAACTGGCCCTCAAGGTGTTCCAACTTGTGACTACACCATCAATCAACAGCATTCATTGATTACTTACTGAGTACATAGCACTGTACTATGTAGTTGGGAGAGTCACAAGAGGGACTGAAGACAGTCCCAACTCTCAAGTAGCTTACAATCTAATGGGGGAGAGAATGAGGTAAAATTATTACAAATTAGAAGAAAAGGAGGACACAAAGGTAGATCAGTGGTGGATAAATATGTGTATATGTCACAGAGTACCTAAATCTATAAAAACAAGTGGTTCTTTTGGCAGGTGTGGATTCCTAATTGCTGTTGTGGTATTTGGGAGGATATAGCTTGGGAGAAGACAAATGAATTGAGGGAAAGCCTCATGAAAGAAGTGAGATTTCATGAGGCCTTTGAAGATGGGGAGAGCTGTGGTATGGCAAATCTGAATGGGGAGTGATTTCCAGGTTGGAAGAAGGGAGCAAGCAAGGGTTTGGAGGCAGGAGATTCGCAGTTGTTCCTCTTGCAGTCACCACTGCCTCTCCAAACAGTTCAGCAGAGTTGGGTGGCTTTCTTACTGGGGTTTTCTTAGGCTGTAGAGCTGGGGGCGAAGGAGAAGAATCCAATGTCAAAATCCCTGATGT
Source organism: Ornithorhynchus anatinus (assembly GCF_004115215.2). NCBI lineage: Eukaryota > Metazoa > Chordata > Mammalia > Monotremata > Ornithorhynchidae > Ornithorhynchus > Ornithorhynchus anatinus. The sequence goes on along the minus strand of NC_041749.1, from coordinate 38,613,682 downwards.
TGGGTGGCCAAATGACTTGTCAAGCCCTATTCTAAGCACTGGGTATATAAAAGTTAATCAGGTTGGACACAATATCTGTCCCACATGGGCTCACAGTATTAATCCCCATTTTGCAGTTGAGCAAAATGAGGCACAGAGAAGTCAAGTGACTTGCTCAAGGTCACACAGAAATCAAATGGTGGAACCGGGATCAGAAGCCAGGTTTTATCCACTAGGCAATGCTGCTTCCCTTCTCCCAACTCCTTCATTCCTTGTTCTCCCCCTTCATCTCCAAACTCCAAACTTTCTGGGGAAAGGACTGGACCTCCTTTCCAGTGCTAAAATTCTCCCAGAATTCAGGAAGTAGTCTGTTCAGACCTTATGTACTGAGTTGTTGACACTTTTATAGTCCTGGGAGATGAGGCAGCTGTCTCACTCAAACCTCCCACACACGCGGCTCCCAAGCCTCCTAAATCAGGAGAAGGTAGTATAGGGTTTTTGTTTTATTTTGTTTTGGTTTGTTTTGGTTTGGTTTTAATGGCATTTGTTGAGCACTTACTATCTACCAGGCATTGTCCTAAGTGCTGGGGTAGATAGAAGATTGGACATACTCCATCTCCCACGTAGGGCTCGCAGTCTTAATCCCCATTTTACAGATGAGGTAACTGAGACACAGAGTAGTGAAGTGATTTGCCCAAGGTCACCCACAGCAGGCAAGTGGCGGAGCCAGAATTAGAACCCAGGTCCTTCTGACTCCCAGGCCCTTGCTCTATCCACTAAGCCATGCTGCTTCCCAAGTTGCTGGGAGAGGGTACAGTTTGCCAGTTTTTCAGTTTGCCATTTCCCGGCACATTTCCGAATACAAATTAAGGCTGCCAGTATCTCTCATATAGAGTTAATTTATTCATGAGCCTTTTATTTATGATATTAATCACCCCGGGGTCTGAAACACCAAGAAAAACAGACATGATATGAGTCTCCCTGAGCAGCTCTTAGAAGTTTCATCACTTCCAACATTTCCATTTGAGTGAACCCATTCCTACTTATTTGCAGTCGTCCTTGGGAAACACAATGAAGCAAGCCTGGATTTTTTTCCGAATGATTTGGAAGGTGGATGCACTTGGGGGCTTCAGAGCCCTCGGTACCCCCACCTCCTCCCTCTGTAACTGTCTTTGAATTGGCCAGCTACTGTTGCTTGGCACATAGTGAGCACTTTACAAATACCATCATTATTATTATTATTGTTATTGGCAAAATAGAAGCCCTCTGGCATGAAATGGAGAAGCAGTGTGGCCTAGTGGAAAGAGCACGGACCTGGGAGTCAAAGGACCTGGGTTCTAATCCAGGCTCTGCCACTTGTCTGCTGTGTGACCTTGGGCAAGTCTCTTCACTTCTCTGTGCCTCAGTTACGTCATCTGAATAATGGAGATTAATTTTTCTTCCCATCAACTTAGTCTGTGAGCCCCATGGGGGATAGGAACTGTGTCTAAAATCTGATGATCTTGTATCTACCCCAGGGGCTGGCACAGAGCGAGCACTTAACAACTGCCATAAAAATTCTAAAAACAACATAAAAACCTGTCTCCAAACACCTCCCTCATCTCCTCAATGTGCTCCTACCACCGTTTCCTCCTCCTCCTCCTTCCCTGCTGATGTTCAAGAGAAAGTCTCCCACCCCTCCTAAATGGAAACTGGATTCCTTCTTCTATCTTTTCTTAAAAACACTTGCTCCCATCCTTCTTCCCTCCCTTGCAGCCATATTCAACCTCTTACTCTTTTATGGCTCCTTCCCCTTCATCTTCAAGTTTATTTTAGTTTCTCCTATACTAAAAAAAAAAGTCTTCTTTGGAATCTACCACATTCTCTAGTTACCATCCCAAATCCCTCCTTTTATTCCTGTTCAAACTCCTGGAGTGGAAAATATAATAATTATGGCATTTCACATTTGTTAAACACTTACTATGTGCCAGGCACTGTATTAAGTGCTGGGGTGGATACAAGCAAATTGGGTTGGACACAGTCCAAGTATTCGCCAGCTGACTTTACTTCCTCTCCTCCACTTCTCTTTTCAATCAACTAAAATGTGTTTTTCACCCCTCTTTGTGCCACTGAGACCGTACATAATGATTCTTTAGCCAATTCCCTTGGGCTTCGTAGCTCATGGGTCTGGGAGTCAGGAGACTTGGGTTCTCCCTCTGATTCTGCCTCTGGACTGCTGTGTGACTTTGGGTAAGTCACTGAATCTCTCTGCTTCTCTTTCCTCTTAGATTGGGCTGTGTGGAACAGAGACCGTCTGAAATGATTACCTTTTATTAGCATATATTTTATTTTGTTAGTGAAATGTACATCGCCTTGATTCTATTTAGTTGCCATTGTTTTTACGAAATGTTCTTCCCCTCGACTCTATTTATTGCCATTGTTCTTGTCTGTCCGTCTCCCCCGATTAGACTGTAAGCCCGTCAAACGGCGGGGACTGTCTCTATCTGTTGCCGACTTGTTCATTCCAAGCGCTTAGTCCAGTGCTCTGCACATAGTAAGCGCTCAATAAATACTATTGAATGAATGAATGAATAAAAGAAGTGCTTAATAATGCTATTATTGTTACTCTGTCCTTCACCGGTTTGGACCTTCAGCTGCCTTCAGCACTGCCGACCACTTCCTACTACTTCTATCAATCAATGGTATTTATTGAGCACTTACTGGGAGAGTACAATATGACAGAGTTGGTAGAAACGTTCCCTGACCACAGTGAGCTTACAGTCTAGAGGAGTCCGTTTGCCTTGAAAGGATATCCAACTCTGAGCTCACTGACATTGTACTTACTTGGTTCTTCTCATACTTTTGGGACTGCTCTTTTTCTGTTGTCTCCTTCCCTGATTTATCTTCAGCCTTTTGTTTCTTAAACATGTGTGTCCTGCAAGGGTCTCTCTAGGGATCTCTATTCTTCTCACTGTATACTCATTTGCTCAGCACATTTTCTCACATAGTTCCAGTTCCACCCTCTTTGCGGATGGCTCCCAAACCTGTATCATCACCTCTGATGATCTATCACACATTTCATCTTGCTTCCAGGACATCTCCCCATTGATATTCTGCGCCATCACTTCAAAATCCACAGTACAAACTGAACTCCTTATCTTCCTTCCTAAAACTACTCCTTCCTTGCACTTTCCTGTCACTGTGGATAACATCACCAGCATGGAGTACTGAATAGAGCAAGGGCCTGCGATTCAGAAGGCCATGATTTCTAATCCCAGCTTGGCCGCTTGCCTGCTATGTGACCTTGGACAAGTCACTTCACTTCTCTAGGCCTCAGTTACCTCATCTGTAAAATGGGGATTGAGACTGTGAGCCCCATATGGGACTGTGTCCAACCCAATTTGCTTGTATCCACCCCAGTGCTTAGTACAGTGGCTGGCACATGGTAAGTGGTTAACAAATACCATTATTTTTGTTTTCTTATCCTAGAAGTTTGCAACCTTGGTAACACCTTCGACATCTTGCTGTCTTTTAACCCTCATATTCGTATTGTTTAATCCTGCCAGTTCTTCCTCCAAAATTTTCATAGATTTACCACTTGCTATTCATCCAAATGGTGACTCTGCCCCAGAATCAAGGTCTCGTCATGTCATGGTTAATAATCGTAGTATTTGTTAAGAAGCACTTACTATGTGTTGGAGAGTATACTTAGTGCTGAAGTTGATACATTAGAAGCAGATTGGAGGGAAGAAGAATGGGTTTTTAATCCTCATTTTGCAGATGAGGAAGCTGAGGCTCAGAGCAGTTATGCGATTTGCTCAAGGTCACAACAGGCGAGTGACAGAGACAAGATTTGAATCCAGGTCCTCGGACTTCCAGACCCGTGCTTTTTCTACTAGGCCATGCTGCTTCTCGTGATTAGATTTTTGCCTCAGCTTCATCGCTGATCTCTCTGCTGCAAATCTGTCCCTTCAGTCCTGCTAGAGTGTAAGCTCCTTGGGGCCAGGGTTCATGTCTATCTACTCTATTGTACTCTCCCAAACATATAGTACAGTGCTACAGTGCAGTTAATAAATACCATTGATTGAGGAATGGAGGATTCAGCTGGGACTGCACGCTGCCATCTGGATCATCTTTCTAAAATTTTGGCACTCAACTCTCTGATGATGATGAGAACGATGGTATCTGTTAAGCGCTTATTATATATCAAACACTGATTGATAGCGGCGGGATAGATAAAAGCTAATCAAGTTGGGCACCTTCCCTGTCCCACATGGAACTAACAGTGTGAATCCCCATTTTACAGATGAGGCAACTGAGGCACAGAGAAGTTAAGTGACTTGCCCAAAGTCACACAGCAGACTAGTGAGAGCTAGGAAAAGAACCTAGGTCCTTCTGACTCCCAAGCTGGTGCCCTATCCACTAGACCACACTGCTTCTCTAATCCTAGAGAAAATCCAAAGGCAATTTAGTCAAAATAACAGAAACTGAATTTAGCACTCCTTCATGGATGGGCCTGATGTGGGGGGCAAACTGTTCATAGTTTTGGTTACAAGTGTGACTATAGTGAAGCTTATTGACAAGCTACTTGATTGTGATCATGAAAATATAGACTTGAAAACCTTTCTGATTCTATATCTACTATAAAGCTGCCACTGCTGGAAAAAAAAATCCGGCATTCTGCTTGATTTCCATTTCTCATGTCGTTTAAAAAATCTATAGACTTTCTATTTTCCCTGGAGCAGTGGTAACAGGCGTGGGACAAACTAGCTCCAGCAACAAGGAACATGCAATTTCAGGATTCATATTTTCAAAGTACCCCCCAGCCTGCTCTTAGGGGCTCTTCAAAGGAGACATTAAGGTTTATTAAGTCTATTATCATAGCAGAAAAGACCCCTTCGACTGAGATTTGAGCTCCCAGGTGATAATTTGTCTGTTTATCAAAGCTGTGCTTTAAAAACAAAACTTTTATTAAAAACTTTATGGCCAGTCCCTGCCAGGAGGATATTCTAACTTACCCTGTGAGGGTGCCCCCATTCCCCTCGGGATCTTGTCAGCAGCAGAGAGCCTGGGGCAGGCATCTGGGTGGGGGTGGGGGTCCAGGTGGTGAAGATTAGTGTAGTTTCCTGAGGCCTCATGTGAATCGGGAGAAGATTTTTTTTTTTCCTGGGCAGAATCCACCCAGAAGCTTTGGAAAGGTGATGTCTTACCCTCCCATTCATTTGCAATTAATCTATTGTATTTATTGAGTGCTTACTCTGTGCGGAGCACTGTACTAAGCACTCGGGAGAGTACCATGCAACAGAATTAGCAGACACATTTGCAAGGAGGCAGCGGAATGGCAGTGGGGCTTAGATCTGTATTCCGCTGATCTGGACCTATTTCCTCCAATAGAAGCGACGGTAGAACTGGGACTGGTGGAGAAAGGGTCAGTGGTCCAGACGTTCTCCTGTATGACTACACGGGCACTGTGATCAGCACAAGGATATCAACCTCAGGGCAACAATCCTCAGGCTCAACTAAAGTGTTGCCTCTTCTGGAAGCCCAGAGATGAGCAGATTCCAGGACCCAGCTTTGGGACACTGATCAATGCCTGGGAGAGGTTGGGGTGGGGGTTAGTGGAGAAGAGGGAAAGGAAAGGGAAAGGGAAAGGAGATGGGGGAAGAGAAAAAAAAGGAGGAGAAGAAAGAAAGGTGTGAGGAGGAGGAGGAAGAGGATGAGGAAAAGGAGAGGCGGAGGAGAATAAGGAGGAGGAAGAGGAGAAAGAGGAAATGAAGGAGGAGGAGAAGAAAGAAGAGGAAGAAGAGGGAAAGAGAAAAGGGAGTGTTTGAATCTCTAGACAAATAAACTTGTTGTGGCAGGGAATGTGTTTACCATCTCAGTTGTATTGTTCTCTACCACGAGCTTAGTACAGTGCTCTGTTACGTACATATCCACAATTAATGTCTGTCTTCCCCTTTAGACTGTGAGCTTATTGTGGGCAGGGACCATTCCTACCAACTCTGTTATACTGTACTCTCTAAAGAGCTTAGTACGGTGCTCTGCATACAGTAAGCACTCAATAAATGTCATCGATCGATTGCACACAGGTAAGCATGCAATAAATACCACTGATGAATTGATTGAACCTTCCCATCCAGCTTCTTTCCCAGTCATACTGATCCTAATTTGATCCACCCAGGCAACTTAACCATTTTTGCGCGGAAGTCGTCTCTCAGGTGGGATCTTTTTCTCCTCGATCTTTAATCCCAGTCTAAGTGCTGACTGCTTCTTTGTCTTTTTCTAGGGTGCCCATTTGCCTTGGTCTATATCAGACAGTCCAATCTTTAGATAGTCAGTCCCTAGCCCAGTGCAGATAAAATCCCAGTGCCTTCCGTACTTTTATTTTAGGGGCCCAGTCTTCCTTCGCCTCAAGTTCCACAGGTCAGAAACAGCGCCTGTGTCATAGAGACCTGGGAAGGGAACATTTTGGCTCTGAAGCAAGTGTACGGGAGATCAGAGATCTTCTGGAAAAACACAGTATGTTTGGGTAGACTTATTCATTCATTCAAATGTATTTATTGAGCGCTTACTGTGTGCAGACCACTGTATAGGAAGGATAATTGCTCTCTCCTACTTCAAAGTAATATTGAAGGCACATTTCCTCCAAGAAGCCTTCCCTGACTAAGCCCTTTCCTCCTCTTCTCCCACTCCCTTCTGCATTGCCCCAACTTGCTCCCTTCATTCATCCTCCCTCCCATCCCCGTAACATATATGTATATATCTATAATTCATTTATTTATGTATATTAATGTCTGCCCCTCTAGACTATGTGCTTGTTACGGGCGAGGAATATGTCTGTTTGTTGTTGCATTGTACTCTCCCAAGCGCTTAATACAGTGCTTTGTGTTCAGTAAGCGCTCGATAAATACGATTGAATGAATGAATGGACTTGGAAGAACTTATGCAAAATGATGCCCATTTTCTTTGAATGATATTTCTTAAGCACTTACTATGTGTCCAGCACTGCTCTGAGAATTGGGGTAGCTACAAATTAATCAGTTAATAGTCACTGTCCTGCACGGGGCTCGCCGTTTGAATGTGCACATGGTGTACGTAACATAACACATGTGACGTTATGTGCATCTCAATGACTGACGTGAACAAGGGCCTTCATTGGCCAAACTCCCTTGCCCCCCAGACTCTGCTTCAGGCCTGTGGTGAAAGCTATGTGTATGAACTGGAAAAATCCATTTAGTTCTATTTATGGGCCCAAGTCCCACCACAGTGGCCTATGTTGTTATTTTCCTTGATGGTGTGAAACGTGTCTGCTAATTCTGTTTCATTGTACTCTCACAAGTACCTAGCACAGTGCTCTGTGCTAAGGAGTCAATAAATGCCATTGATTGATTAATTGAAAGGAGAAGTGGACTTTAGCATTCCCTATGGTTGGGAGATACTAAACTCAAAGGCGATTAAGTGTGGGTTCAATAGCACTGCATTATGATCCAAGCTAGCGTGCTTATTAATAGCTGCTCAAATATGTAACAACATGATAAGGAATGGCTCAGAATTCCAGATAATGAATTGACTGGAAGATAAAGTGTTTCTTCAGGACTCTGCTTAACAATACAGGATGAAGAAACATTCTTCCCAGGAGGCCATTAATTCCCATTTTCTTGCTAATATATAAAATTCCCCATTCATTTAGTCAAATTCACTGGGGCCATGGTGGGGCTAGCTGGAGCTGGAGCTAGATATTTCAGGACTTCATTTTTTATGGCAAGTAATGCCAGCGTTGTGTTTTCATGGCGAAAGAAAATCACGATGTAGAAGATTTCTTTGAAGTTGCTTTTATACTGAAGCTTGCGGGGCATTGCCTTGAGTCAGGAGGGAGTAGTTAGTTCATTGGATTGGAGCTCAGGAAACTGTATTCTATTTCTGATTCTGGCAGTGCTTTTGGTCTGTGTCTCCAGGAGTTAAGGATGCATTCAGAGCCGAAACAATGATCTAGTTCATCCAGATTAGAATCCTGTGTGGATCTGAACGCAGGAAAGCAAGTTTTTGCCCAGATTAACAGCTAATTGCCTCATCGTCTGCTTTGCTTTGCTAGTGAAGACATGGCCTTTAAGTGACCTTGGGCAAGTTACTTAACCTCTCTGTGATGCAATTTACCCATCTGTACAACCGGGGTAATAACACCTCCCCACCCTACCTGACAGGCATGTTGTGGGGCTTAATGAGACAGTGTCTGTAAAGTCCTCTGAGCTCCTTGGGGGAAGGTGCACCATAATTGAAAGACCTTATTATATAACTAATAATTAAAATGCCTCTGTAAGTAGAAAGGCCCCACCACGTGTCCCCACAGCTATTTAATAGTCAAATTCCCCTGCCCTCCGAGCGAGGCCGTAGATGCTTTAAAGAGAAGTACCCAGCACCTGTGAAGGGAATCCCATGGAGTCCATCCTCCTGAAGAAGGACAAAAGCTTGAGGTTGAAATGGTCAAGAAAAATGATTTCTCTCAAAAGAGAATTCCTTTCCACTGGTAATTGTTCAGATTGAACATAGCCAGAGACCCGAGAAACGTTTGCATAAAGGAGGGGTGTACGGGCAGTTAATTGGGGGAAAAGTTAGGGTGGTTGGAAGGAAATATTCCGGATGCCGGAAGCTTCAAGAAGGATTTGGACTGTAATCCTTGATAGATCTACTATTGGTTATTCGAGGGACATATAAGCTTGTTAGATAAGGATAATAGTAATAACAATATTTGTTAAGCACTTACTATGTGCCAGGCACTATACTAAGCACTGAGGTAGATACAAGCAAATTGGGTTGGACACAGTCCCTGTCCCACCTGGGGCTCATAGTCTTAATCCCCATTTTACAGTTGAGGGAACTGAGTCACAGAGAAGTGAAGTTATTTGCCCAAGGTCACACAGCAGACAAATAGCAGAACTGGGATTGGAACCCGGTCCTGCTGACTCCCAGGCCCACGCTCTATCCACTAGGCAATCCTACTTCTATGACCGTCCTGCCTAGATGAACGTCTAGAAAGGCAAGCAGCCTGTCGTGACTGTTGGAGACAGAATACGGGGCTAGATGGGCTATTGATTTGGCATTTCTTAGATTTTTAAACAGTTTCCACACTAATCCACATCATTTTCATGTGACACAGAAGAACAGACAGCTGTAAACATAGGACATTTAAGACCAGAAGATGGTTTATGCACTGGAATCATTTCCTGGTAGGGCTGGTTACACTGAGCCTTGAGGAGGGGAGAGATTGTACTGCTCCGTCTCCAGCATCAGATTGTAAGATCACTGTAGGTGGGGAACCTTTACACATTCCTTGCTTAGCCCTAGCACTTAGTACAATGTTTGGCCTGCTGTAAGGTATCAATAAATGCCACCGAATGATCGATTGATTGGTTAGTGGGGAGAGCACACATCTGGTGAAGGTTAGGAAATAAGGGTTTCTGTACGATGCTACTGATTCTCACCATTGCTCTGGTCAGAGAGAAAGTTATTTAGATCAAATCATTCACCTACAGAGTGATTCAGCTAATCTGAAAGAGGCAAAATAAGTATTTGGAGAAAAACCCCCCACCTCCACGAACCACAAATTTTCAACCTTATTTTTAAATGCAAATAAGGACTTGCATGGTGGGTTCTGTTTCAAGTTATTCAGTTCAGCTGCAATTTCTCTGGAGGAGGTTGAATGGTCAGGGTTTTTGCAACTGTAGTTTTGAATCATCTTGGGGCTGTCCTGATTGGTCGGATTGACAGCTGCTGCTCAAGTGTATGGTGATACCCAGAGATCTCTTTTGTTAGGGGTGGAATTTCAGTCAGACACTAGCATCGTCCAGAAACTTCTTACATGGGCTTTAAGGTATGCAGTCAGCTCTCCTTCTGCTACTCTACCTCGCTCATCTCCTACCGCAACCCAGTCTGCACACTTCGCCCCTCTAACACCATCCTACTCAATGTACCTCGGTCTCCTCTTCTCTGACCTCTTGCCCATGTTTTCTCCCGTGGCCTGGAACTCCCTCCCGCTTCATGCCCAACAGACACCGCTCCTCCAAGAGGTCTTCCCTGACTAAGTCTTCATTTCCCTACTCCCTCTCCCTTCTGTGTCATCTATGAATCTGGATCTTTACACCTTAAGCTCTCAATATTCACCCAGTTCTTAATCCCATCACCCTTATGCTTATATCCTTATACTCTGCCATTTCCCTTTTCTGCAAGTTATTTTAATGTCTTTCTCCTCCTTTGGACTGTAAACTCCCTGTAGGCAGGGATCTTGTCTACCAACTCTATTGCCCTCTCCTAAGTGTATAGTATAGTGCTCTGCACACAGTAAGTATGCAATAAACATGATTGATTGATTACTGAGCATCCACTATGTGAAAAGCAACTAAGGGCTTGGGAGAATGTGATAGAATTAGTAGATGTCACCCCCGAGGACATTATGAAAGCGTCCGCGAGAAGCTGGATTCTTTGAAATAGATGTGTACTAATGAGTCTTTTGTTCTCTAGTTTCAAAAGTATTTGTAATTCTAATTATCCTTAGTAACATTTTTTCGAGATCCTATCATGCAAAAAGAGCTTTATCTTGTGTCTATTCCAGTTCTTAGTTCAGTGCTTGGCCTATACTAAAGTGCTTAACAAATATTATTATTATTGTTATTATTGTTGTTATTATGATTGTTATTATTATCCTCAATTCTCTACTTCACTTTGACAATAAAGACCTGGCCTCAGTTGGATGACGTGATTTTAGATGAACTCATACAGAATGAAATTGTCAATCCACATTTTTTTCCCAAGAGTTAACGGCTAGCTGATTCCCCCACTATTCCAGTTCACATGATTGTTTCAAAAATAAACATGAGCTAGACTTATCCAGAAAAAAAAAAGGATCCCGATATCCAGAAGTGGAAGTTTAACTTTAAAGGATTAAAAATGATAAATTATTTTCAAAGAGGTCTCTGGCTATAGTAAAAAATAACACTAGTTTTCTGGTTTTGGCAAGGAATCACTATGAATGTGCTAGGGTTTCCAGTAGCTCAGTGCCCCCAAATTTCTCAGAACAATAAAAAGCATGATCTGACATGTTTTTTTTTTTTTGCCCTAATCCTGCTTTTACTTTCCCGGTAAGAAGGACGGGGAAGCTGCTGGACCTCCCAGGTACCATTTCCGCAGACATTTTCTATGCAACAGTGACATCATTCTGGTCGACAGGTCAAACAAGGTTTCAGGCCTTGGAATAAAATAAAGTGAACTAAAAGGTTCTTCTTTAATTAGAACAGAATACAGTAAGCAGCACTCTTCACACCGGAGCCAAAAAAGCAGAGTGTCTGCTCTGTTTCAGCTCCCTAGACATTTCTTCTGATTAGATGTCTTGCACTGGCCCAGTGTGGGGCTTTCGGTAATGGATGTCTTTATGATCATAGAATGTAGCTTTCATTTGTCCTACTGAGCACAAATGTGTTTACAGCAAACTCATGTCCAACCTGGGTGCTTCCGAACCGAGTCGGATCAGGACAACTAGCCACCCATAATTTCATTTCTCGGCTGGAGGAAAAAACATGAGTAAACTGATGTTTCGCAGCTCTTCAAATTTACAGTAAATGGAGGATTTGTTGTAAATCCTGTTGTGCAAGAGAAAAAGAAAATACCCAGGTGTTAAAAGGGCAAAACCCAAAACATCCTCTTCCTGGCACCTGCCTGGTGCCAGAACGAACTAGCCACTGGGCTGGCCACAATTCCCGGGGCTCGATCTTTGTTTCTCATCTTCTGCTTTCCTTCCACCGCTGGAGAACTGAAAACTTGCTCCAAGATAAGATCCCCTTTCCCTGGGGGAGGTTTTTTTCTGGGGGAAATAACCATTTTAACTGGTGATGGACCAAACATCTGAAGGCAAACATCAGCAAAGACGATAACAACGTTCATACAGATTGTGGAACTACGGGACACATCCAAATCCATTGATCAGTAGTATTTGTTGGATGCCTGCCGAGTGAGAACATTACCTTAAGAGTTTGGGCACGTATGATAGGAACAAGTCACATTCCTTGTCTTTAAGGATCTTACAATCTAGTGATTCATTCATTTATTCAATCATATTGATTAAGCACTTACTGTGTACAAAACATTGTATTAAGTGCTTGGGAGAGTACAATACAAGAATAAGCAGGCACAGTCCTGCCCACAATGAGCTCACGGTCTAGGGGACAATTGCTTGACTGACAGGTTGCATTTCTGCATTTCCACCCACCACCAGCCCTGCTTTCTTACCTTGCTGTTGCCCTTACGATGTGATTCCTGCTGCTGCCAAGTGGCGGAGTCAGGATTAGAACCCAGGCCCTTCTGACTCCCAGGCCCACGCTCTATCCTCTAGGCCTTGCTGCTTCTCCACAGTCAGACTTTCCTGACTGTACCGAGGTGTGCGATCAGCTCTCTTCCAGTCCTGCGTCTTATGATTCCGAAAGCTGAAATTTAAAGGGAATAGTTTCCTTATTGACTTCTATCACAGGTTCTGACCTTACTCCCAGTCAGAGGCCTGCCTGAGAGGATGTGGAGGTGGAAAGTAAGAACCAAATGAAGGTAATTCGATAGGAAAACATTTTTTCCTGGGACAAAAGGCTTTAGTTGAAGATGGATTTCTGGAAGCTGTCCTATTAAAGACAGCAATAAAGCATTCTCAGTCTAGGTTCAGAAGAGGCCGTTCCATCTCCCCATGGCAAATCTTGGAATAATATGCAGGTACTCAAAACCTGACACACGGTTTCAAGCAAAGCTGCTCTAAACCTTTCAGAACCCAAGGAGATCAAAATGGGATGATACTCTTGTCATTCCTTTTGCAGCAAAACTCTTCCCTGATTGAAATACTGTAATGCAGAAACTGAACCCTTAGATTGGAAGACTAACAGTGGCGAATGAAAGCATTCATCAAGCTTCATGTATTATTTTGAGACAATATAGGTCAATATAATACTATTCCAAGGATGATGAGAGGTTACCTTGACAACCTGACTGATGAGGGCTCTGAAAGAAAGTTCCCTTTAAAATCAGTGCCCTTCTCTCAATCCCGATGTTAGCAGCCTTTGCCTCTTTATGAATTATCATTGGCATTTGTTTTTGAGCGAGGGTGATTAGTTGTCCAGTTTTCAGCTGGTCTGCCCTTATGTGGTACAGATATTGCACTCAACATGTTTATGTCCATTATTTTGAAGTGTACAGCCTCCCTCTGCCTTGATTCCTGTCTCAGACTTCCACAGTTTAAAGGCAGTTGTTGTGGGTGTCTTATGCTGTCGAGTCGTGTCCGACCCACAGTGACACCACGGACACAAAAGCGCTCAGTAAATACAATTGAATGAATGATTATATCTATGATTCTATTTATCTATTTTGCTGGTTTTGATGCCTGTCTTCTTGTTTTGTTTTGCTGTCTGTCTCCCCCCTTTTAGACTGTGAGCTCCTTGTTGGGTAGGGATTGTCTCCCTCTGTTGCCGAATTGTCCATTCCAAGCGCTTAGTACAGTGCTCTGCACACAGTAAGCGCTCAATGAATACGATTGAATGAATTCTACCACAACACCCCGCTCTCCATCTGCAATCCTTCTGGTAGTGGATCCATAGAGTTTTCTTGGTAAAAATATGGAAACGGTTTACCATTGCCTCCTTCTGCGCGGTACACTTGAGTCTCCGCCCTCGACTCTCTCCTGTGCTGCTGTTGCCCAGCTCAGGTGAGTTTTGCCATGTAGCAGATTGCCTTCCACGCGCTAGCCATCGTCTAAGCTAGGAATGGAATGGACAGGCCTCTGCTTGACTCTCCCTCCCAAATTCGAGACTGGTAGAGTACTGGAAACTCTCCAGATGTGACTCTGAGAGGTTATAAGCAGTGTCTATGTTCAAAAGGACCTAGGAATGGCACACTCTGGAGCAAGAAGGTAGAGTGGGGACCCTCCTATAGAAATGTTCTCAGTTCAGGCTGTTACCTCAGAAGACTTCCACAAAATGGAACATTTGATATCATCACATTATTTTCCATATCCAGCACCAATGGGATATCAGATGAATCTCAATGTCTGGAATTTTCAAGCGTGCCAGTGGCCTTGCATGTCTTAGTGGATAGAGCACGGGCCTGGGAGTCAGAAGGACCTGGGTTTGAATCCCAGCTCTGCCCTGTGTCTGCTGTGTGACCTTGGGCAAGTCACATCATTTCTCTGCACCTATGTTACCTCATCTGTAATATGGGGATTGAGACTGTGGGCCCCATTTGCTCTGCCTCACTTACCTCATCTGAAAAATGGGGATTAAGACTGTGAGACCCACATTGGACAACCTGATTACCTTGTATCTACTCCAGCATTTAGAACAGTGCTTGGCACATAGCAAATACCATTATTATTATTATTATTATTATCGTGCTGTGTGGGACAGGGACTGGCTCCAGCCCGATTTGCTTGTATTAACTCCAGAGCATAGTACAGTTACTGGCACATAGTAAGTGCTTAACAAATACCATAATTCTTATTACTACTTTTACTATTACTTCAGGCACTGCCCCTTCTGACACCTTTGGGTTTACTCTAATCTGGTTACAGAGAACTCTGGGGTCCAAAATAGCTGTTCTTAGCAGTGTGGTCTAGTGGATAGAGCATAGGCCTGGGAGTCAGAAGGACCTGGGTTCTAATCCCAGCTCTACCACTTATCTTCTGTGTGACCACAGGCAAATCACTTAACTTCTCTGGGCCTCGGTTATCTCATCTGCAAAATGGGGATTAAAACTGTGAGCCCCATGAGGGACAGGGACTGTGTCCAACCTGATTAGCTTGCATTCATTCATTCATTCAATCATATTTATTGAGCCCTTACTGTGTGCAAAGCCCTGTACTAAGTGCTTGGGAGAATAGAACAGTAAACAAATGCATTCTCTGCCCACAGTGAGCTCAGAGTCTAGAGGGGGAGACAGACATTATTATACATTGATTAATTAAAGAAATATACATAAGTGCTGTGGGTCTGGGGGAGGGATGAATGAAGGGAATAAGTCAGGGCGACACAGAAGGGAGTGGGAGAAGAGGAGAGGATGGTTTAATCAGGGAATGCTTCTTGGTGGAGTTGTGCATCTACTCCAATCTCAATGCTTAGTACAGTGCTGGGAGAATAGTAAGCGCGTAAAAAATACCATTAAAAAAAACCTTCCATCCTCTGCATGTCTAAGTTCAAAAGGAGAATTGTAACAAATTCTTTTCAATCAGTGGTATTCTCTGAGCACTTACCGTGTGCAAAAAACTGTACTCTCATTTGTTAAGAGTACAACAGAGTTGGTGGACACATTCCTCGCCCACAAGGAGCTTACAGTGTAGAGGGGAGACAGGCACTAAAATAAATTCTGGGTATAAACATAAGTGCTGTGGAGCTGAGAGTGGGGTGAATATCAAGTGCTTCAAGGGTACAGATCCAAGTGCATTGGCGACATGGGAAGGAAAGGGAGTAGAAGAAATGAGGGGTGAGTTAGTGAAGGCCTCTTGGAGGCCACATGATTTTAATAAGACTTTGAAGATGGAGAAAATGGTGGCCTGTCTATTATGAAGGGGGAGGGAGAACAGGCCAGAGGGAGGACCAAGGGCAAAGGGTCGGCAGTGAGATAGATGAGATCGAGGTACAGCGAGCAGATAGGCGGGAGAGAAGCCAAATGTGCAGGTGTGGATCACAGTCATCTCATTTGCCTATCTCTATCTTATTGGCTGAGGGTGATCAATTCTTGAAAAATGGTGAGGCTCTGACCCTGTTCTCAGGAAACTCTGGCTCCCTTAAAATTCACGATTAGAGCCTTTTGGTATCTATGTTCTTTTATGCACCCACTCTCGAGACTGGTTAGGCCAGGGGTACGTTTGGGGAAAATCGGCATATGATAGAAAAGGTTCACTGATGGTAAGAATGCCTAAACTGAGATGGAGTGGGTGGATGAGGATCTGATAAGGAAGAATGTATGACTGTCAAGTCGACAGTGGGGCAAGAGGGTGATGGAGATTATACAGCCGTTTACAATGTTAAACCAGAGTGGCAGCAAATGTGAGATCACTGGAAAGGATACAGAGTTTCAGAAACAGGAAAATGTGTGCGGGCAGAATTTAAGATATTGCTATGTCGAAGCTTTATCAAAGGGCATGAATCTTTACTGCTAAGAGGGCTTCAGGTTTGTCACAGGGTGTCAATACTCAGTCACAGAGTAATCGGTTCGATCGAGCAAAATGCAGGGAAAATTAGAAACGCTGCCGCAGGGTCAACCGTTGATCTGAAAATAACTGAGTTTTCCTTTGTCAGAACGTAATTTGAATGTTTTTTTAGGTGTACTTAGCAGAAAATACACAATAACCGAATTGTGTTCAATGGTCGCCCAGAGAAGAATCTTAGAATCTTGGGAAGCGGTACAAGCACAAATGGTTGAAATGCTTAGGGGTAGAAAAGGGAGACAATAAGGATTCTTGATAAAGAAACTGGAGAAGAACTAATTGGTTTAATTTAAGGGGCGGTGGCACTTGGAGACAGTCATTAAGGATGAAGTCACATTCACCAGGGCACACAAATAACTTTGTCTTTGCATTTTATGGAAACATCTGGCCACAACATGTGGAGAAAAGGAAACTTTTCTGTGTCGAGCGGCAGAATCTTGCTGTGAAGAGATGAAAACTTCAGTTAATTACAGGATGTCTGCCAGAGAATGGGTTATCTTTAAGCTTCAGAACCCAGCTTTGCTAGAATGCCTAATATAAAAGCACCGGAGTGTTGGAGGAAGTCAGTTTGGAGTGGAATACAGTGTGCTACATGCCCATCTCCTGCAATGCCCTGCCACAACATTCATAAAAATATCATATCATTTGCCAAAAGTAAAAAACCTGCAATTCCCAAATCTCTCAAAATGGAAATACATTAGCGCATTTTCCCAGCTCACATGGAGAGTAGTGTTGTCCTTCTGGCCGAAGTCCCAATCCGTTGCCTAAACCTCCCAAACAATCTGCATTTTGGAAGTCTCTGTGCCTGTTCTTCATCACGATCAAGATCGTGATCATTGTGACCATCCTCATCATCTTAATCATTATCATCTTTGTCCGTCACGGGGTTGTTCATAATGATAGCAATTATGGTACTTGTTAAGTGCTTACTATGTGCCAAGCACTATTCTAAGTGCTGGGGTAGATACAAGTTATTCAGGTTGGACGCAATCCCTGTCCCACATGGAGATCCCAGTCTTCATCCTCATTTTACAGTTGAGGTAACTGAGGCACAGAGAAGGTAAGTGACTTGCCCAAGATCACACAGGAGGCAAGTGGCGGAGCTGGGAGTAGAACTCCAAATCTTCTGACTCCTAGGCCCATGCTCCATCCACTAAGCCATGCTGCTTTATCATCTGATTTTATTCTGGCCTCAGATATGGTGCTGGGTGATGAGTGTTTTAATTTTCAGCCGCCAGTCTCACCAAGCTGCAGTTCCTGAGGCTAAATTCTATGGCTCGAATGTGAATCGAACTTGTTTCTATCTATTTGCTATTGTTCTTGTCTGTCCGTCTCCCCCGATTAGACCGTAAGCCCGTCAGAGGGCAGGGACTGTCTCTATCTGTTACCGATTTGTCCATTCCAAGCGCTTAGTACACTGCTCTGCACATAGTAAGCGCTCAATAAATACTATTGAATGAATGAATGAATGAATGAATGGTGCCTGAGGCCATATGGACATGCGAAAGGGATACAATGATTCTGGAGCAAGTTGAAGCGTCAGAGAAGCACCCAGAAAGATACTCTAGGTCTGGGGGCAGTAAGAGTACTTTGGCAAAATGCCATGTATGTCATCATCGTATTACACTGCATGCCTGCCATAACACATGTGACATGACAGTAAAAAATGTCCTAGTAGTTCAGTGCTTACCAGTTCCAAAACAGTATGCTCAGTGCCGGGTTAGTTGCAATACAATGTCTCACATACAACACGGGGTTCACGGTCTACGGGGGAGGGAGAACAGGTATTGTATCCTCGTTTTGCAGATAAGGAAACCGAGGCCCAGAAATTATGTGACTTGCCGAGGTCACGCAGCAAGCACTTGGCAGAACTGAGATTAGAATCCAGGTCCTCTGACTCCCGGTCCTGTGCTCTTTCCACTAGGACATGCTGCTTCACATCGTGGTCTCCTGGTCCTCATCCAGTGTTTGTGAGGGCTGTCAGGGATTCTCCAATCCATCATTCTTCCAAATCCCTTCGAGTGCAGAGCACTGTTCTAGGTGCAGCAAAGAGTACCTTGGAATCAGTCTACACATTTGGTTTCTGCCCTTTGAGACTTTCAGTTAAAGGAAGGGAAACTACGGGGGTGGGGGGAAATATCGACTTTAGCTGTTCAGGGACAGAATAGCTTACAATAGCTAGAAGTCCCAAGCAGTTTAAACTGGTCTGATCTGAAGCAACAGTCCCTAGACGGGGTTCCTCACAGTTCAGAGCCCCTGAGACCTACATTCTTCCCAGTGGTAGAACTTTGATGATGGAGGGATACTTCAGAGATTGGAGGGTGGGAAGAAACAGGTCGAGAAATCCGCCCTGGCCCCTGCCTTTCTCGTAACAGCCCTCTGTCCTTTCTTTTTATTCCTGGCCCAGGTCCCTTCTTTTCCATTTTCCTGCAGTCCACCCCCCATCTCCTACCCGCAATCCTTCACAGTGGAGGGATGGATGAGGTTGCTATTACCACCGTAGAGCAGGTAGTGGATACAGTAAACCCCTTTCCTCTCCAGCCGGCGAGGCCTGCAAACAATTACCCATTCGGGCAGGATTGGATTCTCATCCTGGCAGGAGTTTCCACTGGTCTCCTCCTTGGAATGGGATGCATGGAGTCACCTTGAGGGAGACTTTTCTTCAGGCTTCCCAAAGACCCGGCTGAATGAAAGGAGCTCTTATGTTCAGATATGACTGAGCTACATATTAGGTTTCGAAATGTAAGGCCCCTTTAAAGGGCATTTATTTTTCACAGCCCTGATTTCAATATATCACACTGAGCTGCTGTGTGGGCTGGGAGTCCAGCTGACGGACGGCTAAGTCACAGCCCGAGTTTCGGCCAAATTTCCCAGGAAGTCTGGCCCAGCTGCGGCCTACCTCCTTCACGGCTCTGGGTGAGGAGCGGAAGCTGTTGGCAGAGAAGTTGGTGGTCTGTCCGTAATTTATTTATTATGTCCGTCATTTATTTATTTATACTAATGCCTGTCTCCCCTTCTAGACTGTAAGCGCGTTATGATCAGGGAACGTGTCTACCAACTCTGTTATGTTGTACTCTACCAAGCGCTTAGAACAGTACTCTGCACACGATAAGTGCTCAACAAATGCGACTGATTGATTGATTTATTGAGACCAGGGAGAGAATTGGAATGGAGGTCTCGATTCTAGCCTTTAGCTCCTAGCCCTTCCTAGGATCTTGTCTCATGCCTGTAGCGGATGTTGGAGTTTCCAAGCCAGCCCTGTTTCCAGGAGACTCTCCAGAACCGGCTTCCATCAGCGGGGTATGGCCCATTTGTGGTCTATTGAAAAGCCATCGGCAATCCAACATGGCAGCCCTTCTATATTTAGACAACCGACGAAGATGTGTAGGAAAGTACAAGGACAGAGAGATGTTTTGATGGGGATGTATTTCGAACAGGATGTTCTTTTTAGAAAATATTTTTCTCTCTTACAAATAGGGGATCACATCTTTAAATGAAAAGAAATCCAGTTTTGAAAATACTATATTGTAGTTCAGCTAATAAACTATCAATAGAGAAATCTTTTATCTGTCCAAGCAACCGAGACCAAAACGGAATGATAGAGCAAAGCTTTAATTCAGACAGTGAAGTAAACATCAAACAGATGGGCACGGAAAATTAAAACAATTTCCTGTAAACAAAAAGAAGTATGACATGAGTTTAATATAAACCTTTTAATTCACTAACTCCTTTTAGAAAGCTTTGAAAAACATTCCACTTAGAGACAATTCAGCTTATAGAGCGCATATTCTGTATTTCATTTTCCCCATTGTTTATTTGTGGGCACATGTGGTCGAGGAATACTTTGCCCTTTTCTTTCTTGCCTCTTGTTCGTCTAGATGCATTCTGGGAACTGAGTCATGGGAGACCTGGTGATTGACTCAAGGTAAGCAGTTTCTGTACTGGAAAAATCAAATGAATTATTTGCAAAGAGCCCTGGTGTTGGTCTATCCAATAAAAGGATAAAGATTATGGGGCCCTGGAGACCTAATAATAATCGTTACTGTGCTCTTCGTTAAGCACTTACTATATTAGACTGTAAGCCCGTCAAAGGGCAGGGACTGTCTCTATCTGTTACCGATTTGTCCATTCTAAGCGCTTAGTACAGTGCTCTGCACATAGTAAGCGCTCAATAAATACTATCGAATGAATGAATGAATGAATATATGGCATGCTCAGTATACTAAGTGCTGAGTGAGATACAAGATAATGAGGTCCTACATGGAAGTCACATTCTAAAATAGAGGGAGGAAGGTATTGAATCCCCATTTTGCAGATGAGTGAACTGAGGCTCAGAGAAGTTAAGTAACTTGCCCGAGGTCATGTAGCTGGTAAATGGCACGGTTGGGATTAGAACCCAGGTCTTCTGACTCCCAGGCCTGTGCTTTTTCCACTGGGTCACCCTGCTTCCCAGAACTAGACTGGAATTCTAGTTCTAGTTTTCCTAATAAAAGAAATAGGAGAATATGGCTGTTGTTGTTATGCCATCCGTGAAGTATTCCGCCGGGTGGACAGGCCCAGATGGAATCCTGAAAAATAGCTGGCTAAGGTGAAAGGCGAAGTGGCTAACGAGGCAAACGTCGGCTGGGTGATGGAGCTATGGCCCAGCACTGTGGCTGTGTCAACCCTAAATGGGTGCTTCCGGCCTAGTGGAAAGAGCGAAGGGCCTAGGAGTCAGAGGACCTGGGTTCAAATCATGGCCCTGCTGCTTTCCTGCTGGATGATCTTGGGCAAGTCATTTCACTTCTCTGGGAAGTTTTTCTTCGTCTCTTGGTGATTCAACACCTGTACTCCCTCCTCTTTGATCATGAACCCCATGTGGGCCAGGGACCTGACTCTCTTGTATCTACTCCACTGCTCAGTACAGTGCTTGCCACATAATCTTCAACAAATACCACAGTTATTATTAATTTTAAAAACACCTTTCTGTGCCCTTTGTAATGTACTGCACCCATGCCTGCTGGGCTCTATAACCTAGTAGGAACAAGAATGGAAGGAAAGAGAGAGTGAGGAGGATGCTGGGCAAAAACACTAATGGAAAAATAATAACAATCGCTTTGATTAAATTCTTACTATGTGCCAAGCTCTGGAGTAGATAGAAGGTTAGGAGATCGGACAGAGTTCCGGTCCTAGACAGGGCACACAATCTATCTTATCCCCATTTGACAGACGAGGAAAATGAGGCCTAGAGAAATTAGGTGACTTGTACAAGGTCTCACAGCAGGACTGTGGCTGAACTGAGACTCGAACTTGGGTCTCCTTACTCTCAGTCCTGGGCTGCTTCCTCTAGGTCATACTGCCTCAGTTCCTTCAGGCAGCTTCTCAGTCCTAAAGTTTTAGTTTGGACCAAGGCTCATCCGCTGTTCTCAAAGTCTTTGCAAAGACTCCAGAGGTGAAGACATTTCCTTACCAGTTCCCACCCTTCTCAGTTTGCCCCTCCTTCAATCGATTATCAATCAATCATATTGACTGACTATTTACTGTGTGCAGAGCACTGTACCAAGCACTCGGAAGAGTGCGATATAATAGAGTTGGTAGACGATCTCTGGTCACGGTGAGCTTGCAATCTAGAAGAGGGGAGAGATATTCATATAAATAAATAAATTATGGTTATGTACATAAGGGCGGTGGGGCTGAGGTAGAGGTGAATAAATCCAAACGCAAGGATGACGCAGAAGGGAGTGGGAGAAGAGAAAATGAAAGCCTAATCGGGGAAGGCCTCTTGGAGGAAGTGTGCCTTCAGTAAGGCTTTAAAGGGAGGGAGAGTGATATCTGTCGGCTATGAAAAGGGAGGGCATTCCAGGGAAGAGGCAAGATGAGGGTGAGAGGTCAGCTGCGAGATCGGTGGGATCGGGGTAACAGAGAGTAGGTTGGTATTAGAGGAGCTAAGCGTGCGGGCTGGGTTGGAGTAGGAGAGCAGTGAGGTGAGATAGGAGAGGACAAGGTGACTGAATGCTTTTAAAGTCCATAGTGAGGAGTTTCTGTTTGATCCTTGTGCCCACACCTTTGGGTAAACACCACATCCCCATTCCCCTCATCCGAGTCTGCTCAATGCTACTTCTAGGCAGGGTTCTGTCTTTCCTGGCAGCAGTGACCATTCTTACAACAGCCCAGAGAGATCCCAGCTGCAGCGCCAATAAGAGGCGGCAAGACAGTCATGAAGATGGGGGAGGAAGCTGCTCTTACACCACTGTGTAGCTGTGCCATTTCAGCTCCAGAAATTTGGTTAGTGCCCTTGATTCTGATGCCCTAGTTACGACTTCATGCATTCCTGCCGGAATGTGACTTATCTGGGGTTCTGCCACTTGTCTGCTGTGTGACCTTGGGTAAGTCACTTCACTTCTCTGTGCCCTTACCCGTAAAATGGGGATTAAGACTGTGAGTCCTAAGTGAGACAAGGACCGTGTCCAACCCGATTACCTTGCATTACTCTCAGTACAGTGCCTGGACCACAGTAAGCACTTAACAGATACCATAATTATTATTATTAGAGTGTGATTAGACTAGAATGCAATGAAGAATAAAAGGGACCTAGTTACCATAATGCAGCTGTGATTTGGTTTTAGCCAATGCTGCTCTGCCAGGCATGCTGTTTCAAACAGATGACAGTATCATATGGCAAACCTGATATCAGTTCGTTATTAAGACGGATGGAACCAATTGCAAATAGTTAAAATTCCTCGTTTGCTGGAAGCTGTCTTTAAGCCATTACAGATTGGCTCCCTGCGTGCTACTGACGGCCACCGATAAGGGTCAGATAAGTGTCAGAGAAAAGTTCAGACAACTTGAAAGATGCTTAATAAGGGTTTTTCATTTTCTACAACCATTTCAACTGTTTGCGTACCTCTTCCCCCAACCCCTTCTTTCCCGTTGAGACAGCCTTTTGATAACCCAGGGGTTCGATGGAACAGAACCAACTCATTGTAGGAGGAATTTCCTGTACTCTCAACCTGACCAATTTATAATCAGAGTAAATATGACAGGACAGAGGCATATTCATAATGAGGGTTGGAGCCTAGACCAACTATGACAGGTAGGACAGAGGAAGCCCCTCTTTTCCTTGCTCCTCCCCACACCCTGAGCTATACTATCTCCTGCCACGCTGGTCAGTTGGAAAGGCTAAATCTCATCTATCTCCTTGTCTGAGATAGTAGTAGTAATAGTATTCATTCATTCATTCCATAGTATTTATTGAGCCTTACTATGTGCAGAGCCCTGTGTTAAGCGCTTGGAATGTACGATTCGTCAACAGATAGACACGATCCCTGCCCAATGACAGGCTCGTAGTCTAAATGACGGGCTCACAGTCTAAACGATAGTATTGGTGGTGGAAGTGTAGTAGAAAAGCAGCACGGTGTTGTGGAAAGCCAGGGGATCTGGTCCCAGTTCTGTCACCTGTCCGCTGTGTGACTTTGGGCAAGTCATTTCATATCTCTGTGCCTCAGTTACCTCATCTGTAAAATGAGGATTGAGACTGTGAGCCCCACTTGAGACAGACTGTGTCCAACCCGATTTATCTGTGTGCACCTCAGCACTTAGTGCAGTGCCTGGCATACACTAAGCACTTAACAAATACCACAGTTCTTCTTATTAATATTCTTAGTTTTTATGAAGCCTATAGTTTACGGAGTATTGTACTAACCACTGGGAAAGAGTACAGAAATGAGGATTAGATACGGATCTCATCCTTAGAGGGGCTCGCAATCTACAGATGTAAGTGAGGGAGAGGAAAAGAGACAGACACATCCAAGCGCTTAGTACAATGCTCTGCACATAGTAAGCACTCAATAAATACAATTGAATAAATGAATCAGGAGTGATGAAACAATAAAACCCTAATGGGGTCTACAGCTGACCCAGGTTCAAATTCAAGCCCCTCAGGGCCCTCCAGTGACCCCTGAGAGTGGCTGGTCTTCCCTCAGAAAGGTCCAAGGGATCAATCTCTAGGCTGTCCCCCAAACAAGGATAGAAAAGTGAATCGGAGTGAGACTAGGCCAGTGACAGCCCCTTGCCGGACAACCGGTTGGATTCAATTTGGTCCGTCTCATAGTCGGAGAAGAAGCAGGGAGACGACGTGGCGGGAGTAAAACTAGGTGGGAACCTCCCCTGTCTTCCCTGCTGCAGATCAGGTCTTGGATTGATACTGACTGGCAACTTGAAAAATCCTCCCCTGTTAATAATAATGTTGGTATTTGTTAAGCGCTTACTATGTGCAGAGCACTGTTCTAAGCGCTGGGGTAGACACAGGGGAATCAGGTTGTCTCACGTGGGACTCACAGTCTTAATTCCCATTTTACAGATGAGGTAACTGAGGCACAGTTCTCTGAGCTGAGGGGATCTTTCCCCAGATCTATTCATTGTGTTTTACCATGCGGCAGATGTAAAACATTTTAAACAATATAGTCCTGTATAGTCCAATCTTAGGAATTCCTTTGACCCAGAGGGCCAGAGCCAGCAGGTAACTTGCCTAAGGCTACCCAGAAAAGCATCCACAAGGTTAGTCCTCTGTTCTTGATTCCCGCCTGTCTCCTGTCTGAACCTTCCGGGCCATGCCTACTTATGAGCATCTATTTGTGCCCAAACAATGAGTGGTTACAGAAATAATTACTATGTCCCAGGGAGGAAAATAAGAAGAAAGAGGAATGGGCTCTCCAGCAACAATGACCTTGTTTTCATACAAAGGCCTCAATTTTTCTAAAAAGGACAAAAGAACATCATCTCCAGAAACCTCTAAAAAGGGGCAAAAGAAAACAAGTTGTGCTTCAAAAGTTCAAGAGTAAACCAAGAGCATCTCTGGCCTCAGTCTGTCCCCAACATGGCGCCAGAAAACAATAAACAGATGAGGGGGTGCATGGAAAGAGCCCTGTGACCTTCCCTTTGATCAGCCTGGGTCAAAATAGAGGCACTATAAATCCGTATCCGTCTCCACTCACCTTACTCCATTGGCCTGGGTGGAAAGTTCAAGATCATAAGATCTGCTGGGAGAGAGCCCGAGTTTGAGAGTTGGGAAGGGGGAGAGCTCGGTAAAATCACAATAGGCACCTGAGTGGCTACAGCTGAGGTTCTTTGCATGTACTGTACTCTCCAAAGTGTTTAATACAGTGCTCTGCACATAGTAAGCATTCGATAAATATGATTCTTTGACTCTAGACTGTAAGCTCGTTGTGAGCAGGGAATGTCTCCTTTTGTTGTTGTATCACACTCTCCCAAGTACTTAATACAGTGCTCTTTACACAGTAAGCACTCAATAAATACTATTGACTGAGTGACTGACTGAGTCTTTGATTGATTGCCTGTGGTTCAGGCTGGCACAGCAGACTTCTAAAGAGTTATTTAATAGTGGCAGATCTGGACTTAAGATGTTTCAAGTTGAGATGAACGTTTCTAAATGTATTCCCTGTTCTAGCAGTACATAATGTCAGCTCCACCTTGCACTGGCACTCTAAAACGTGTGGTATTTGTTAAGTGCCAAACACTGTACTAAGTGCTAGGGTACATACAAGATAATCAGGTCCCATAGGGGGCTCAGAGTCTATGTAGGATGAGGAACAGTACATCACCTTGATTCGATTTATTGCCATTGTTCTTGTCTGTCCGTCTCCCCCGATTAGACCGTAAGCCCGTCAAAGGGCAGGGACTGTCTCTATCTGTTACCGATTTGTCCATTCCAAGCGCTTAGTACAGTGCTCTGCACATAGTAAGCGCTCAATAAATACTATTGAATGAATGAATGAATCCCCATTTCACAGCTGAGGGAACTTAGGGACAGAGACGTGAAGTGACTTGTCCAAGGTCACACAGCGGACAAATGGCAGAGCAGGGATTAGAATCTAGGTTTTCTGACTCCCAGGCCTGCACTCTTTCCACTAGGTTATGCTGCCTCCTTGATGGCACTAGTAGTGGGGTGTATATAGGAGCCTCCAGGAAATAGATTAAACGATCAATCAATCAATCAATGGTATTTATGGAGCACTTATATGCTCAGAGCAGTATACTAAGCACTTAGGAGAGTATGCTTGGGTAGACGTTTCTTGCCCATAGGAGCATACAGTCTAAAGGAACAATTTTGAATCATTTAAATCATTTTAAACCTTTTTAAAAGCACTTAGGAGGTGGGGAAAAGGTTTGAAGAGGGGGAAGAAGGGATAGGAAGAAGCCGGGGTGGAGGGGTGGGGGTTTACCTGATTCCCCTTGGGGGCGGTTACTAGGGAGCTCCAACACTACTGTTCCATTTCTGATGTAAAATTTGCCTCCCCTATTGTGGGACCTCTGTGACTCTTAAAAATACACCTGACTCTTAAAAAAAGTACAAAATAGTTAAGTTATATTACTCATCTAAAATGGACTGAGTACATAATTCTGAGTAATTTTGCTCAGAATAGGGTGTCCAACCTTGATTCAGGAACCGATCTCTATTTATAGCATTGTTCCCTTGAGAAAATTGGTGCCGATTTAGAAGGGTGCGACTTTAAAACCTAGCTCTCAGGAGCCAATTGTATCATAAATCCAAGGCCGGCCTCTGTACTTTCATTGATCGATTGATTGAATTTCCAGGGCATGTTTCCTGTGGGATAGAGGTGGGGCTCTTCCCCATCATAAGGGTCCTTAAGGTTGTCTCGTGTGGCAGAGATGGAGAAATAGCATATAGACAGCCATGATGATAGGTCCCAGAAAGCATTATTCTCATCAATAAAATCAACTGGCA
This sequence comes from Ornithorhynchus anatinus, assembly GCF_004115215.2. Taxonomy (NCBI): domain Eukaryota; kingdom Metazoa; phylum Chordata; class Mammalia; order Monotremata; family Ornithorhynchidae; genus Ornithorhynchus; species Ornithorhynchus anatinus. The sequence goes on along the minus strand of NC_041749.1, from coordinate 38,586,758 downwards.
AACCCATAGTCACCTCGGTTCTCCCCCACCCTCACTTGAGATTTTTTTTTATGGTCTTGGCAAAGCTCTTACTGTGTACAAGGCACTGTACTAAGCTCCGGGGAAGATACAAGTCAATCAGGTTGGACATAGTTCTTGTCCTACATGGTGCTCACAGTCTTAATCCCCGTTTTACAGATGAGGTAACTGAGAAATAGAGAAGCGAAGTGACTTACCCATGGTCACACAGGAGACAAGTGGCAGAGTCCTTCTGACTCCCAGGCCTGTGTACTATCCACCAAGCAACAGTGCTTCTCTGGAGTTGCTTACAAGGAGCTAAACAGCCTGGGTAGCATTTCACTCCCAGGAGGGGTACCAGTGAGTAGTGGAATAGAGGCTCTTGGGGTCTTAACGGTGCATCTCATTCAATAGTATTTATTTATTCAATAGTATTTATTGAGCGCTTACTATGTGCAGAGCACTGTACTAAGCGCTTGGAATGAACAAGTCGGCAACAGATAGAGACGGTCCCTGCCGTTTGACGGGCTTACGGTCTAATCTCTGGGGTGAGTGGGCCACTTCAGTGCTTCTAAATTCTCTAAGACATCTCCGGCTGTGCTTAGAACCTAGAGGGCAGCTGGACCCAGGAAAAATCTTCGTGTATTTCTTCTTGAAATAAAGAGAAGTCCCAGACCCAGAAGTTCTCCAGAAGTGTGGTTTGGCCAGTAGAAGGCTACAGGCTCCCCGCACCTGTGGCCAGCAGACTGCTCCTCACCTCCTCTAGAGGAAGGAGAAAACGGGCCTGGCCCTTCGCCAGGGCTGATTCACCCCTCCCCTTGGCAGACATTCAAACGGCCGAGGCCGGTAAGCACAGACAAACCTGGGTCTCTGGGAGAGTGACCCGGGGAGGATCTAGAAACACAGTTTAGATAAGTCAGCTCAAAGTTTATGAGGCTTTACTGTTTACACTTCTCAATCAGGGCTTATTTGTATACTCAAACTAGAAGCTCATTAATCCACTTCTTGCTGGAGGAAAAGGAAAAAAAAAATCAAGGGATCCGGCCTCTGAGATTCCCCTGCTAATCAAGGAATGATGGGTAATAATAATAGTAATAATAATAATAATGGTATTTGTTAAGTGCTTACGTGCCTAGCACTATGCTACGCTCTTTGGTAGATACAAGATAATCAGGTCCCACAAGGGCTCACAGTCTAAGTAGGAGGGAGAACAAATATTGAATCCTCATTTTTGCCGATGAGGGAACTGAGATGCAGAGAATTTTAATGACTTGCCCGAGGTCACACAGCAGGTAAATGGCAGAGCCTCTTTCCACTAGGTCTCGCCTACCATGGGTGTAAGCCAGGATTTGGGGCTGGGGAAGCTGGTGCACGATTGGCGAGGGGTGGGCATGAAGGTAAGTACCCTCCATTTCTGCCCCCCTACCATTTATATACATAATCTCTCTGCCCATCCTACACCCCAGTTTTCAGCTGCCAATGGGAGCCAAGAGGTTTGACAAGAAGCGGTAGGTGGAGACAAGGATCATCTTGCACTGAGGGACAGGAAACTAGGGCACCTTGGCAGCTGGCTCACATGTCCAAGAAATGCAGGGCATTTTTTGGAGAGTTTTAACTGTGTTCTGTGTGGGAGATCTGCCCCATCGCATCCTCTCCAACCCTCTACCAGCAATATGTCTGCTCAGATAATAATAATAATGATGATGATATTCACTTAGTGCTTACTATGTGCCAAGCACTGTTCTAAGCGCTGGATGATCAAGGGGGTCTATTCATCTCCTGGGATTCACCCTCAGGGATGGAGGGCTTTGGGTGGGAGGTTCCCATTTTACATCCCTAGGAAGGGGAAGCAGCCTGGCCTGGTGGAAAGATCATGGGCCTGGGAGTCAGAGGACCTGGATCCAAATCTCAGCCCCGTCACTTGCCTGCTGTGTGACCTTGGGCAAGTCACTTAGCTTCTCTGTGTCTCAGTTTCCTCAATTGCAAAAATTGGGATTAAATCCTACTTAGACTGTGAGATCCACGTAGGACAGGGACTGTGTCCAACCTGATTATCTTGTATATACTCCAGGGTTTAGAACAATGCTTGACACATAGTGAGTGTTTAACAAGTACTGTAATTACTAAGGGTTGCTGAATTTCAATGCTTCAAAACACCCAGGTTGTAAACATCTCCCTGAAATGACCTGACCAATATCCCTCAGCATTGAAGGCAGTCCAGAGAAATCACACATTCTTAGTTGGGTAAGGCTTTGGAACTCACATCCAAAGATGGATTCCTGGAATGATGGCAGGAGTAGTGAAGAGAACAGTCCCGTGATTGTAAAATCAACATAACTGTTCCGGAGGGTCTAATGTACTAATTTCTTACAAGGTTAAACTGGGTTAAACCAGTTCTGGAAAAATCAGTTAAGGCCCCCATGGAGCCCAGGGAAACCTCAGCTGTCAAGTTTTCATTTTTCAGTAGTGCCGCCTCCTCACTCACAGTAAACTGCACTGTGTCCATTGTATCCATCTTGGAATACAAAAGGATGAGTTCACTGAACTGGAATCTTAACTAGCCACTGTGGGGATTGTAACTATTCCAAGCCAACCTTCCCCATGGTCGAGGACACTAAAGAGGAGAAGACTATTCTGTTATAAGCCCCCCCTTTTCTAACCATGAATCCTGCAACTGTCTATTTATGAGACTTTAAGATACATCTTTCTAAAGCTAGAAAGCAGAATTTCCAGCTCCCCAAATTCCACTAACTGACATTGTGTTTAGAGCAAGGCAGAGGTGCCTGAAACTCTCCTTCTCTAATCATAGTTCTCTACTGCTTCTTTTTTTTTTTGCATTTATCCTTGTTCTTTTTTTTGTCTTATTATTTAATCCTTCTTTATGTGTCTGTTACCTTGACTGTGAGCCCCTTGAAGGCCAGGGACTAAGTCTAATTCTCATCTGGCAACTGTTTCTCAGTACTTTACTAAGTGCTTTGCACACAGTAGGTATTTAATCAATACTCCGACTACTATTACTACCAAAGTGGTTGCTAACTGATAATGGAGAGTACTTTTGGTGTGGACTCATCCAGATGCCAAATAAAATATGTTTCTAAAATGAGTGAGATATTTTGGAGAATTTTGGAGAACAAAACCCCTGCCCTGTTTCCTCTGGGGGAACATAAATGAGTTCTGGGCATTGCTATTTGTTTGGTAACCAAATCCCTTTAGCGTTCTTCCAGCACAGTTACAGTTAATGTGAAGAAAATCTATTTCCCTCAGCAAATTCAACATTTTCAACCAGCCATAACTCAAGCAAAATAATAATCCATTAAGGTTGAAACTTTGCATGCTGAGAAAACAATTTTTTTTCTTTCCCAGTTTTGAGAATCAACACGCTTTTGTAGGGAGTCTCAAATAACCCAGCAATAACCTCATTCCTAGGCGAAAACTTGCTATACCACTCTTGAGCTCTCGTTCACTTTGACTGCCAAGATTGGGCGGGTGGGGGAAGAGAGGTGTTTGTATTCTAAATATGCACAAGCTGTCATTTTCATATCAGCATCAAAATCTATTTCGTAGCAAGAGACCCACTGAAGAGAGCAGTTCCTTTGATAGAAATAAGTTTTTCCATTTTAATTACATACGTGATGGATTGGGCAAGACTTTGGAAGGAAATATGTTTTTCAACATTCACATGAATGCCTCTTGACGTAAAGCATGCCTCTTTGTAAGTCTGTATCCAAAAGTGTAGGGGAAAGAAAGGCAGGGTGAATTTAAAATAGGATTATACCTCTTCTAATGGAAACGGAACATTTTTACCTGAATAGAAGTCAATGCCACTTAACTATCAGGATTGCAAATAAGAACAAAAGATTTCCAGATCGACTTTTTTTTTACTAGCTGATTTTCTCATATGAATTACTTTTGTAACCGTAGTATGATAGTAGTAGTAATAATATTTATTAAGCCCTCACTGTGTGCAAAGCACCGTACTAAGCACTGGGAAAGAGCGTATAGGTAGGAATTAGAACCGATCCGTAGCTTTTGCAATAGAACCTGTGTTCTCTAAATCATTATGAGTTCTAGCTGATGAGACAAAGGGTTCTCTGTAAAGCTGGGTGAACCACCACAAGACTCCTCATTCCCTTCCCACCATTTGTCTTAAATTTTGACTAATGAATTCGCTACTACTTGCTACAGCCCTGTTCTTCCACCTGTTCTCCCATTCAGACAATTTGCTTGTCTTCCTCATTCGATCATAAGCTTCTGGAAGGCAAGGAATGTGTATTTTGCTCCTGTTCTACGCTCCCAAGCACTAGGTACAGTACCTTGGACTCGGTAGGTGCTCAGTAAATTCCATTAATTTATTAATGAAAATTGAATCATCCTGAGGCTTCTCAGTATATAAAAATATGTGAATACTGGTATGGATCATTTATGCTCTGGCTAAGGGAGTACAAGAGTAAAGGTGGAATGAAGGTACCATTTCAGGGGGGATGTTTTATTACAGCTGAATGGAAAGCATACAAGCCTTTTGCATTGCAGTAATGGTAACCACTAATAATAATGATTATTATTATTACAAGACTGTAGATTTAACCACAATATGGCACAAGATTCAGGAAACTTGCGATGTCTTGTCTTTTGTAATGACAAGATTAGTCTACTCTTCAGACCAGCCACAGGTGTGTTGTTAGGATTGTTTTTAGAACAAGGTGAAGCAGAACAGTAGCCACAGAGCGATTCATTCATTCAATAGTTCATTCAATGGTATTTATTGAGTGCTTACTATGTGCAGAGCACTGTACTAAGCGCTTGGAATGTACAGATCGGTAACAGATACAGTCCCTGCTTTTTGACGGGCTTACAGTCTAATCGGGGGAGACGGGTGGTGTGGTGGATAGAACACGGGCCTGGGAGTCAGAAGGTCATGGATTCTACTCCTGGCTCTGCCACTTGCCTGCTGTTTGACCTCGGGCAAGTCACTTCTCCGGACCTCAGTTACCTCATCTGTTAAATGGGGATTGAGACTGTGAGCCCCACATGGGATGGGGACCGGGTCCTACCCGATTTGCTGGACTACACCTCAGCGCTTAGTACTGTGCCCGGCACGTAGTTAGTGTTTAACCAATACTATAAAAACATAACAAACAAACATCATTTTGGTCTAGGAAACAAAGGTTCACGGCAATGATCACTGTGCCCTGCTTGGGAAAGCATGAATCAAGAAATTAAAGCAACATCCAAGAGCAAGGATGGAACGAAGGGGTGAAAAGAGGAATTACTGGTACTTCCGCAGAGGGAACCAAGATGAATTTGTTATTTCAAGCTTCTGGTTATTCTAATTCATTTATCACCGGGAACAAGGATTTGGGGATGACATTTTCCAGTCAACTCATCCCTTTGGCCACATTACCACATGGGAGCAGCTGAATGCCTTGGGCCTCTGGAACTCAGATATAGGATGAAGCTGTCAGAAGCTCAGTCTTCGTCCCTTCTCAAGCACTTAGAACAGTGGTCTGCACATCGTAAGTGCTCAATAAATACTATTGAATGAATGAATGAATTCTTGCCCCGCACAGCAGGCACAATACTAGGAAAGGCCATCTCAGTCCCCAGCAAGCTACCTAGACTGTCCCTAGAGTCCAGGAGACCTAGCATAGGGGCAAGACAGGAGGAGAGATGGAGAACTAGACCACAGTGCTACTTGGACAGCAGTTGACAGCTGCGTGTAGCTTCAGTTTAAACAGTAGGATTACCCAGAGGCAATCCCTCCCATGAACCCTTTGGAGTCAAAGTAAATGGTGCACAATTTGGGATGAGAAAAACCACTTACCAAATCACCCTGTTCTCTCTCTCTCTTACTATTTGGTCCTCCTGTGGGACATAGACTCTGTCCAATCCAATTATCCTGTATGGCTTGAGTACTTAGCACAGTACTTGGCATATAGTAAGCACTCGACAAATACCATTCCTATAATCATTATCATGTTCTTAGAGAAGACTGTGTTCAGGGCAAGAATCTCATTATGAGGCTATCATTCTGGGTGAGTAGGGGGAGGTTTGAAAAATGGGATTACTGACAATTCTAAGATTTGTTAAGTGCCTATTGTGTGCCAAACACTGTGCTGAGTGCTCAGTAAATGCCATTGATTGATTGAGTGATTGACTGGTTAATAGGAATCTCCAAGGGACTTTTTAGAGACAGAGTTTTATTATGGGGGAGAAATTCTACAGAATTTGTGGATCTCAGCCTTGGCCATCTCAGACAGACTTGAACACTGTACTCTATCAGTCAGTGCCTGGCACTTAACAAATACCATTAATAATAAAAAATGTGCACTTTACAACTTGCTACACCCCTGTCTGCCTACTCTTTTGTTATAATAATAATAACAGTGGTGTTATTTGTTAAGCACTTACTGTGTGCCAGGCACTGTACTAAGCGCTGGGGTGGATACAAGCAAATCAGGTTGGACCCAGTCCCTGTCCCACCTGGGGTTCACAGTCTTAATCCCCATTTTACAGATGAGGTACCTGGAGCCCAGAGAAGTAAAGTGGGCCACATCCTCCCGCGGTCCTGGAACACCCTCTCTGCTCACCTCCTCCAAACTAATTCTCTTCCCCTTTTCAAAACCCTGCTTAAAGCTCACCTCCTCCAAGAGGCCTTCCCAGACTGAGCTCCCCATTTCCCTCTGCTCCCTCTACCCCCCCTTCACCTCTCCACAGCTAAACCCTTAATTCCCCCCTTTCCCTCTGCTCCTCCCTCCTCCCGTCCCCTCCCCTCAGCACTGTACTCGTCCGCTCAACTGTATATATTTTCATTACCCTATTTATTTTGTTAATGAGATGTACATCACCTTGATTCTATTTATTTGCTATTGTTTTAATGAGATGTTCATCCCCTTGATTCTATTTATTGCTATTGTTCTTGTCTGTCCATCTCCCCCGATTAGACCGTAAGCCCGTCAAAGGGCAGGGACTGTCTCTATCTGTTACCGATTTGTACATTCCAAGTGCTTAGTACAGTGCTCGGCACATAGTAAGCGCTCAAGGGTCAGTTCTTGGCCCTCTTCTGTTCTCCATTTACACTCACTCCCTCGGTGAACTCATTCGCTCTCACGGCTTTGACTACCATCTCTACGCAGATGACACGCAGATCTACATCTCCGCCCCTGTCCTCTCCCCCTCCCTTCAGGCTCGCATCTCCTCCTGCCTCCGGGACGTCTCCGCCTGGATGTCGGCCCGCCACCTAAAACTCAACATGAGCAAGACTGAGCTCCTCATCTTCCCTCCCAAGCCCGGTCCGCTCCCAGACTTCTCCATCACCGTGGATGGCACGACCATCCTTCCCGTCCCGCAGGCCCGCAATCTCGGTGTCATCCTTGACTCGTCCCTCTCGTTCACCCCACACATCCTATCCGTTACCAAGACCTGCCGGTTTCACCTCTACAATATCGCCAAGATCCGCCCTTTCCTCTCCACCCAAACGGCTACCTTACTATTACGGGCTCTCGTCATATCCCGGCTAGACTACTGTGTCAGCCTTCTCTCTGACCTCCCTTCCTCCTCTCTCGCCCCGCTCCGGTCTATTCTTCACTCCGCTGCCCGGCTCATCTTCCTGCAGAAACGATCTGGGCATGTCACTCCCCTTCTTAAACAACTCCAGTGGTTGCCTATCGACCTCCGCTCCAAACAAAAACTCCTCACTCTAGGCTTCGAGGCTCTCCATCACCTTGCCCCTTCCTACCTCTCCTCCCTTCTCTCTTTCTACCGCCCACCCCGCACGCTCCGCTCCTCTGCCGCCCACCTCCTCGCCGTCCCTCGGTCTCGCCTATCCCGCCGTCGACCCCCGGGTCACGTCCTCCCGCGGTCCCGGAACGCCCTCCCTCCTCACCTCCGCCAAACTGATTCTCTTTCCCTCTTCAAAACCTTACTTAAAAATCACCTCCTCCAAGAGGCCTTCCCAGACTGAGCTCCTCTTCCCCCTCTACTCCCTCTGCCATCCCCCCTTTACCTCTCCGCAGCTAAAGCCTCATTTTCCCCTTTTCCCTCTGCTCCTCCACCTCTCCCTTCCCATCCCCACAGCACTGTACCCGTCCGCTCAACTGTATATATTTTCGTTACCCTATTTATTTTGTTAATGAATTGTACATCGCCTTGATTCTATTTAGTTGCCATTGTTTTTACGAGATGTTCTTCCCCTTGACGCTGTTTAGTGCCATTGTTCTTGTCTGTCCGTCTCCCCCGATTAGACTGTAAGCCCGTCAAACGGCAGGGACTGTCTCTATCTGTTGCCGACTTGTTCATCCCAAGCGCTTAGTACAGTGCTCTGCACATAGTAAGCGCTCAATAAATACTATTGAATGAATGAATGAATGAATGAATAAATACTATTGAATGAATGAATGAATGAATGAAGTGACTTGACCGAGGTCACACAGCAGACAAGTGGCAGAGCCAGGATTAGAACGCCTGACTTCACTTCTCAGTGCCTCAGTTACCTCATCTGTATGAGACTGTGAGCCCATAAGGGTCAAGGACTGTATCCAACTTGATTTGCTTGTATCCATCCCGGTGCTTAATACAGAGCCTGGCACATAGCAAGCACTTCACAAATACCATCATTATACGTGTGCATAATATGTTTAATCTAATCCCAGCTCCACCACTTGTCAGCTGTGTGACCTTGGGCAAGTCATTTAACTTCTCTGTGCCTCTGTTACTTTGTATATAAAATGGCATTAAGATTGTGAGCCCTATATAGGACATAGACTGTGTCCAACCTGATGATCTTGCATCTTCCCCAGCGTTTAGTTCAGTGCCTGGCACATAGTAAGCACTTAACAAATGCCATTAAAAAAAAAAAATAGAGGGCTACAGAATGAGAACAAATATACATTACCCGCTGTTTCGTTGAACCCTGTAGTTTGGGATCTATGATGGCAGAAACTTCCTTTTTTTTCCCTTCAGTTTAACTGTTCCCTTTGCTAATTAGAAATGTTTGTCTGGTAATTATAACAAACAGACACACCACTTTAGGAGAATGAACTAGGGAAAAAGGAGTGTGGTGTGGAAAGGAAAACAGGTCACCTTAAAAGAGTTGTATTTTCTATCATAGTCATTTGAATCCTGAAAGAATTCTCAAGAACAGGAAAAACCAAAAACCAGAGTGAAGAGCAAATGCATCCGGATGGGAACATTATGCACATCACACTCATTTGGGATCAGGTCCAAACTTGATTATCAGAATAATCAGAATAATCATAATTATGATGGCATTTGTTAAGTGCTTACTATGTGCCAAGCACTCTCCTAAGTGCTGGGGTAGATACAAGATAATCAGGTTGTCCCACTTGGGGCTCACAGAGTAGTCCCAAGACATATAGGTCAGATATATATTATCAAGGGGAAGTGGGGAATTTAGGCCCAATTTTCCACCTATTCCTAGTTTTTCCATTATCTGGATATTACCGGTGAAAATAGGATTTTTTTAAACATCCAAACTGCCTGCGTAGTTGCCTCTCTTCACCCCTTTATAAGTAAGTCTGGACTTGGACAAATGTAGCAGGTAATATTTTTCCAGGGAGTACAAATGTTTTCTGGTTCTGAGTAATTTTTAAGGGAAGACAAGACAAGCGGATGATTTAATTACCAGCCCTTGAACCTATCTATTTGCAGCCACAATAACGGAAAGTTGTACAAGCTAGTGACAGGAGTTAAGTGATTATTGTTCAGAGGCTGGAGATTGACAGGGGCAAACACTGGCTTAAAGCCAGACAGCAAGAGGGAATCTGTGAAATCCAAGGTCTCCGTGCCTATTATTTCTCTTCGCTATTATTTCGTCCACAACAGAGAACTGGGGAAAATCAATTTCAGTTCACAAAGAATATTACTTTAATTTTCTCTATGAAATTGCCAGGAAGCTTAAGCTGTTGGAGAGGAAAAGACAGAAGGACGTCATCAAGTAGAAATTAAATGAATTAAACTGAATGAAGCAAAGTTCCGTTGAGACAAAGCACATCTTTTGGGCCAGAGCACAGGGGATCTTTTTGAAAATGATGAGGAAAAGCTGTCCAAAATAATCTCTCTTGTAAATGTTCAAAAAATCAATTTCAGATCAATCATTTGGAGCTAACTTCCTTCTGGGGGAAGATAGATATCATTTCTGGAAAGTTTTGCTTTTATTAGAAGCTTTTTCATTCATTTATCCTCAACTTGAGCCCATCTGCTGGTTCACTTACATCTTTGCCCTAAATAACTTCCACTCCCAACTTGGCAAAATAGTGTATGAAGCCGTTTGGGGGATATAATCCAGCGTGACAAGAACAGAATCCTCTGGATTGATTTCTGAGTACCGGTCCCTATCTCAGGTATTATCCGGCTTAAAATCCTACCCAGAAGGGTGGGGAAAGGCAGAGGGAAAAACTATGGGAGGCTATTTCCATGCATTTCAGTTCTCCTGCTCTGGAATCAGGGTTTCCTGGTCCTTATGCTTGTAGTCAGGCCGAGGAGTCTAACATACTATAGGTATATTTCTTTGTTCTTATGAAAGCCAAGGGTTGAGAGGTTCATAATGGGTGAAACTAAGAAGAAATTAGAAGGGTATAAAGTTAGGTATGTTGGGTGGTCCACCCTCACCATGAAGCTGGCTGACGAGGAGTTCTTCTGAACATCTCCGGGTCCTTACTGGAAAGAAGAGCACGGGATTGGGTGAACCATGGGCCTGATCCAGAAATGGGATTGCTCATGATCTTATGCTCTTAAGGATTCCCTCCCAGGGAGAGGAAGGTTGGATTTAGACAAAACTGGCTGTGTGGGTGGCAGAATTCCAGCCTGCATGTACATGCCAGCTACATGCCACACCTCTTCCATCCCCCAGGCCATTTCCCCCAACCCTTCCCTCTTCTGATATCCAGGACAATTCACCGAGAGGGAATTGCAGGGGGGCGGAGGTAGGGGATAAATGGCACAATCCATCATTTTCTGATGCTGATGATGTCTCAGCATGTCTTTCTGTAGACCTGCTCCTTGCCCCTGGGGTGGGGGGAATAAAAAGGACTGGAGAATTGGGATTCTTGTATCCTCTCGCTATCTCTGGGAGGCATAGAGGGGCTAGAAGTCTCCCCTTTTTACAGGTGAGGAAACTGAGGCCCAGAGAAGTTAAGTGACTTGCTCAAGGTCACACATTCGGTAATAGAGATGGAGCTAAAATCCTGGTCTCCTGGATTCTCTGCTCTGGTCTTTTTCTAGAAGATTGCAGCCTCTTTAATTGTCATGTGGCAAAATAGACAGGAAAGCTTGGAGGAAAGCTGAGGGTGTGGGAGAGAGAAATCTGGCAGGTGGGAGAGGAGAGTGTGTTCCAAAGCATGGGTGTGTCCCCCTGAGTGACTTTCGGGGTGTGTGTATTCTAGGAGGGGTAATCTTGTTTGGGATATGAGGAGGGGGAAGGGACGGAAATCATAACTCACTATCTTCTCCCTCTTTCCTGTTCCAGTTTTCTAGTCTACCCACCTTCCATCACCCAGCTTCCCTTTCTCCTCTGACCAATTCCCCACTCCAGGAACCTCTATTGTCCTCCTCTTTTGCCCACCAGAATGGCTGCTCCAATGCAAGGTAGGCCGACAGGCTCTGGCTCTTTCTTTCAATCATATTTATTGAGCACTTACTTTGTGCAGAGCACTGTACTAAGCATTTGGAAAAGTACAGTAAAACCAAAAACAGACACATTCCCTGGCCACAGTGAGCTCTTCCTGGCCCTGCTTCATCCCTGGCCCGGCCCTTGCTCCTTCGGAACCGTACACGAGCTTAGACCAGGGGGATAAAGGTGATGGGAAGTCCCGGGTGCCCAGGCCAGGGTTGGAACAGTGCCCTCTGCCCCACCTCTTTCTAAATAAATAAATAATAATGATATCTGTTAAGCGTTTACTATGTGCCAGGCATTGAACTAGGTGCTGAGGTGGATACGAACAAATCGAGTTGGACACAGTCCTTGTCGCATTTGGAGCTCACTATCTCCTTCCCCATTTTGTAGATGAGGTAATTGAGGACCAGAGAAGTGAAGTGAATTGCCCAAGGTCACACAGCGGACAAGTGGTGGAGCAGGATTAGAACCCACGCCCTTCTGACTCCCAGGCCCGTGCTCTATCCACTTTGCCATGCTGCCTCCCTATAAAGACAGAACCAGCTTACTCAGGGGCCACTATTAACTTCTGCTTTAGAATCAGAAGTGGCTTACTTTGTTAAGTGACTTAGTGGATAGAACCTGGGAGTCCCAGAAGCTGGGTTCTAATACCACGTCCTCCACATATCTGCTATGTGATCTTGGGCAAGTCACTTGACTTCTCTGGACCTCTCTTCCCTCATCTGTAAAATGGGGATTAAGAGTGTGACCCCCCTCCCACCCATGCTTTATTTTCAGTACCTAAAGCCTTCAAGGCCTGAAAAGATAATATATGGGATAGACAAGAAAAAGAATTTTGCTTCCTGCAAAAACTCTCCTGTTTATGTGGCCACCTAAGATCTTCAAGGCCTCAAAAGAGAATATTTGAGGGACAAAAAAAAGGAGAAACTGGTTTCTTGCAGATACATCTCCTGTTCATTATTTGTTGCTGAATTGCACTTTCCAAGTGCTTAATACAGTGCTCTGCACACAGTAAGCACTCAATAAATACGATTGAATGAGTGCATGTGGGACAGGGACTGCATCCAACCTGATTAACTTGTATCTACCCCAGTGCTTAGAATGGTGCTTGGAAGATAATAAGCACTTAACAAGTACCATTATTATTATTACTATCTGGTAAGAGGCTTGTAGTGCTAAACACACTAAATCTGTGTTTTTGGAAGCTCCCTCCTAGACGTCAGTAACCCAAGGAGGACTGAACTGGCCTGGAGCAGAGAGGAGGTGGAGAACTAAAGTTAGGGAATGCATGCACACAGATTCTCAGAAAAGAGGACCAGCCTACTCTCTGAGGACCTTTCTCTGCATTAGACCAGTCAGATTTTCTCATCTCTGGTTCTCGTGTCCTTCTACATTCCTTCACCCACACCCACACATACAAGTGGATAAATAAAAATAATAGGTGACACATGAGTGTGGAGGCGGTTTTCAACATGACTGGTCCAGGACACTGGAGGCAATTAATCAGGGAATGCCTCCTGGAGGAGGTTGCTTTTTAGAAGGCCTTTGAAGGAAGAGAAGGACACGATTTAGCTAAGTGGAAGAGGGAAGGGCCTTCTAGCTTTGGAAAGGTAAGAGGTAGGGATCAGGAGGGACAAAAGAAAGAAGCAGTAAGGATAAATATCGATTCGTCATTGTGGTGTTCCCTTGAGTATTGGCTACAGCCAGGTCCTAACGGTAAAGAATTCACTTCCAAATTGTGCTCCTGCTGCAGGGCACGCTGGATAGGAGAGGATTTAGTCCCCATTTTACAGCTGAGGAAACTGAGGCACAGAGAAGTTAAGTGAGTTGCCTGAGGTCACGCAACTGACAAGTGGCAGAGCCGGGATTAGAATCCCGGTCCCCTGAATCCCGGGTCTGTGGTCCTAACAGTAGGCCACTGTGCTTGGTTCCCTTCCCTGAGCTCGTCCTCCAGTGTTTAATACAAGAAATGTTTAAGAAACATAACTGAGGAACTACAAAGAACTTGGAGGCAGAGAGTTGGACCTTGTTATGCTCTCTTGGCTTAAAACATGAGCCAACTAGGTCATTGGGGAATGGGAAACTTTAGATGGGAGAAACATACTAAATTCCTTTCATAATTTAAGATTCTCAAGGAGGGTTTTAGCCAGGTATCTGAAACTGGTTGGAGCTAAAACCCTCCTTGGGAATTTTTTCAGCAGTCCTCTGTGAGACCAATGTCACAACCATGCTAAGAACACTGGGGTTTTGCAAAGCGTTTTTCTTTGAAACACTTCAAAGCTGCGATCTCAGTGGTCAGTGGAACTCAAGCGATTCAAACCAACAGCCACCTCTAGCACTGAGGTATTTCTTAGCAATTGTGTGTACATAAACATGTTCAATAGACTACTCAGTTAGCGATTTTGATCATACTATTTGTGATATTTTTTTTCTGTCTATCCCCGTTAGAGTGTAAGCTCCTAGTGGGCAGGGATCATGTCTTCTGCTTCTTTGGTACTTTCCAGAACACTTAGCACAGTACATTGTACCCAGTGGGTGCTCAATAAGTGCTATTACTACTTTTCTTGCTGAATTTCAGCCTAAACTGCTGCTTCTGCATTCCCCTCCATTGTACCTTGTCGGGCTGTTTTGTGATAATAAACAGCTCCCAGTCATATTAGTTCCCAGGATCTACCCAAGAAGAACCCACCGAACCAGCTCTACTAGTGCTGACAGATCTCATCCTTCCAGACACTAAATTCTCCTCTCGGGGAATACTTGGCCTCCCTACATCTACTGTACAATGGAGGGCAGAGGAACCTATCTAGATCCGATCGTCCCACCCATCAGCCTCCAGAGCCACGGGTGGCGACTCAGAGTGTCACCGCGGTCAATCTTTCCTTCTCTACACGGGATAGTTGAATGAAAACCACCACAGCCTTGTTCTTCTTTTCAGGCGTTATGGTGAAAAGTCAGATCGTTTGAATGGAATAAGAGGTCGGGCCCTTCCTGTATTCATGTGAGAAGTTATGTAACTCCAAAGTGCTTTAAGGGAAATGACTGATGTAATGAACTTCAGTGGTAGGAAGGCTCATATTCAGCCCACCCCACCAATGGTTGCCAACAGTTTCTCCGTGAAGGACGTCGAGATGCCTATAGCAAACTTTTTCTTTTTTCACAGGCCTTCAGAGCATGGCTCTGTCTACTTAGGATGGTTTCCTTTTTTGTTAAAGTCAAGGCTCATCTTACCAAAGCTAATAATAATGATAATAATAATTGGTGAATTTGTTAAGTGCTTACTATGTCAGGCACTGTACCTTTAAGTGCTGGGGTGGCTACAAGCAAATCGGGTAGGACACATTCCCTGTCCCACATGAGGCTCCCAGCCTAAATCCCATTTTACGGATGAGGTAACTGAGGCCCAGAGAAATGAAGTGACTGCCCAGGGTCCCACAGCAGACAAGCAGTGTGGCTTAGTGGAAAGAGCACGGGCTTGGGAATCAGAGGACTTGGGTTCTAATCCCATCTCCGCCATTTCTCTGCTGTGGGACTTTGGGCAAACCATTTGACTTCTCTGGGCCTCAGTTACCTCATCTGTAAAATGGGAATTAAGACTGTGAGTCCCACGTGGGACAACCTGATTACCTTGTATCTACCCCAGCACTTAGAACAGTGCTTGGCACGTGGTAAGCACTTGATAAATATCATAATTATAATTATTATTAAGTGGCAGAGTTGGAATTAGAACCGATGATCTTCTGACTTCCAAGCCCGTGATTTATCCACTACACCATTCCGCTTCTCTAAACTGCTTCTCAAAGCTCCTCCTTTCATTCATTCATTCATTCATTCATTCAATTGTATTTATTGAACGCTTACTATGTGCAGAGCATTGTACTAAGCTCTTGGGATGTACAATTGGGCAACAGAGACAATCTCCGCCCAATGACGGGCTCACAGTCTAAACAGGGGAGACAGACAGCAAAACAAAACCGAACAAAACCAAACAAGTAGTCTGGCTCCTCTAGAGTGTAATCTCCTTGTGGGCAGGGATTGTGTCTACCAACTCTATTAAATTGTCCTCACCCAAGCAATTAGTTTAGTGGAGTGCATACAGTAAGCACTCAATGAATACCATTGATCGAATGATTACCATGGGCACATGGACAGAGGGTCAAATTTGAGATGGGAAAGCTCTATTTTAGCCTCAGGAGGTTTCAGGACTCATTTTTCCCGTGAGGGGACCAAGGTGATAGTAGTAGGGTGGCCACTTTTAATGGTCAGTCTGATGTTCAGACTGCCAAGATTAGCTGATTTGTCTAGGCCATACCTCTCTAGGGATGGCCGCAGGGAAGAGCAGACTCACGGCTTAATCTTGGGCAAGGCACTGAACCCTTTTTTATCATACTTGTTAAGTGCTATCCCAGTGCTTGACACATAGTAAGCTCTTAATAGATGACCTTAATTAATTCATTAATTAATTGGGGTAAGCTCAGAATTTGGGGAAGAGGGGCTGAGAGGACAGTGGAGTAAAGGCACAAGGCACAAGTGTGGAAAGCGGGGGTGAGAACAGAAAAAAAGATTAAATTGGTTTCCCTGGTTGTCAGCTGGCAGTGACGGGGAGATTCTCAGTGTTCTGGCTACAACAGCTTACTGTGTTATGCCTCTTCCCGGTATCGTCTTTCTGGTACCATATTGTGACCATTTCAGAATTAGCAGAGCCATTCTGGCTCTTGGAGGCCAAGCTTTGGACAGAATTTCTGAATCCACAGCAATTTCAAGTGGCTTAAAACTGAGCCCAGAAATCCACCTTGGCGACTGGTCACCTCGGCGAGCTGTGGAGCTAGTGCCATGGGAAAGCTTCAGAGTGGGCAGGCAAGGAGAGTGTTTGTCGAGGGTGATAACTCTTTCAGAGATCCAACGTCAACTTGCGGTCTTCTCCGGAAATGAGATTTCCCCTAGCCCTGCCCCTCTCGGAGAGAAACATCCCAGATTCAGACCGTATCCGGAAGAAACAAATATTTCCATCATCCGATTTCCTCTTCCTGAGCTCCTCTCCATCCCCCCAACCCCTGATTCCCAGAGACAGGCATTCAGAGGGCCTTCAGCCTGTCCTGGACACGGGGAATGTGTCAGGAAGTGTTTGTGGATTCCATTGTTTCAATGAATCAATCAATTATATTTATTGAGATCTTGCAGTGTGCAGAGCACTGTATGAAACACTTGGAAGAGTACAATGCAACAGAATTGGAGGCAACCATTTCGAAGAGGAGCTGTGGAGGAGGAAGGGGATGTTGCAGAGCCTTCCTGGCAGGAACCGAGCTTTAAATTAGGTAATGGCCTCACTTCGAATCACCCTGGGTTTTACATTCCTCCCTTCTGCCCTCACAGAAAATTCAAATTAGTGCAGTTCGCCCCTTCTGGCTTTGACAATCTATAGATAGAAGCAATTTTGCAACTGGAATAATCAAAGTACAAAGATCTGAGTAAGAACTTATGTCTTTAAAGCTAAAGGACTGGGGTGCTGGCAACTGACGCTTTTTAACCTCCCGTCCCCCATTCCACCTGGTTTCCCTGTGGTCCTTCGTTTTCCTCATCTCTTCTTTCCTCCCCCATCCCTCTCTCTGTCCTCCTCCTCTCCCTCCCAAAATAGAACCTGGGACTGACAGAATCAAATAGCTGTTCTACTCCCAGCGTACTTGAGCACCGTTCACTTCCAGCCAAGCACCCTCTGCTTTGCAGCCTGACCCATGTAGTCTGGGGCCTCGCAGGATTCAGTGCTCCTTGGTGGCAGCTCTGTGGAATCTGGACTAATCAGGGGTTGGGAGGTCCTGAACTGATTCTAAAGCCAGGAAACAGGGCAGCCTAGAGGATAGAGCACGGGACTGGAAGTCAGAAGGATCTGGGTTCTAATCCTGACTGTGCCACTCGTCTTCTGTGTGATTTTGGGGAAGTCACTTAACTTCTCTGGGCTTCACTTACTTCATCTGTAAAATGGGGATTAAGACTGTGAGCCCCATGTGGGACATGGACTGTGTCCAACCTGATTAGCTTGTATCTACCCCAGCGCTTAATACAGTGCCGGGCACATAATAAACTCTTAATACTATTAAAAAACTTGCCCCTGGAAAGTTTGAGGTGTCTTGGGTTTACCTGTCCATCCTTCCTTGACCCACTTCAGCACTTCAATAAGCGCTTAACAAATACCATCATCATCATCATCACTTCAGGGCTTGTGTTCCTGTCCCCGATCCATTGGTGGTTCCGGGGGATTGTGGACCACTTCGGAAGGCTGGGCCTCTGGCCCACATCCTGTCGGAGACAGTGAGGGGCAGAGCTCACCCAGTTTCCCTACTGTCCCTGAGGCTAGGGATGAACTTGGTCAGGCCAGATTCTGGTGGTCCAAACTGATGAGAAACTTCAGACAAATTTCCCAGGACTGTCTCCCTGAAAAAGAAGAATTTCAGGCTGCAGGCAGATCTCACCCTTCTGACACCACTGAATTATGAAAACCCCATCTTAAGTTGAAATGGAGGTCTGAACCAATTTTCTCATGGGGACAGTGCTGTAGATGGGGGAACCAAGATTGGATATTCTACTTTTATCAAAAATACCTAATATCGTGTACTCAAACAATTATCTGTGAGTAATCCAGCTACATCACTACATCTCTAGACTAACTGGGAGCTTGTTTCTAGACTGTAAGCTCATCTCTAGACTGTAAAACTCATTATAGGCAGGGAACACTTTTGCTCATTTTGTTGGATTGTACTCTCCCAAGAGCTCAGTATGGTGCTCTGCAGATAGTAAGTGCTCAATAAATACTATTGATTGGTTGACTGATTGATTTGTATTGCATCAGAGAGGTTCCGTGGATCGGTTGACTCTCCCTGGATAGTCCGCTTGACAACCAGATAACACACCCCTCCTCGCTAGCTAACATTCTCAAGCCTTTCTCTTTCAGGCCTATCCCTGACCTCTTATATAATTTCCCTCCTCTTTTCCATTCATTCATTCAATTGTACTTATTGAGCGCTTACTGTGTGCAGAGCACTGTACTAAGCACTTGGAAAGTACAATTTGGCAACAGATAGAGACAATCTCTACCCAACAATGGACTTTTCCCCACACCCTCAAAAAATTCTTAAGTTTTTTCCCTATTTCCTTGAATCCCACACAGCCACCTGACCTCTCCTCAGTCCCAAAAGTCAGTATCATTAAAGACAAAGCGGTGTTGGCTAATGGATAGAGTACAGGCCTGGGAGTCAGAAGGACCTGGGTTCTAATCCCGGCTCTGCCACTTGTCTGCTGTGTGACCTTGGGCAAGTCACTTGGCTTCTTTGTGCCTCAGTTATCACATCCGTAAAATGGGGATGGAGACTGGGAGCCCTCTGTGGGACAGGAACTGTGTTCAACTCCATTATCTCGTATCTACTGTAGCGCTTAATACAGTGCCTGGCACACAGTAAGTGCTTAACAAATACCTCAGTCAACATCATTAAAGAGAATTGTGTTGAGAAGTCAAAACCAACGTGTTGTAAAGCTGAAACAGTATGAATTCAATAAGGGTCTCTGGCAAGGACCTTTTGACCTAACTCGAAATGTCTTAAGTCGAAGACTTCCTGTTCAGATTTCCTACAAGGCCACCTCGCTATAAAATGAAGGATAAAAAGAATTTTGTCCAAGAAACTGAGATAATTCCTTCAGCCTTGATAAGAATAAGCTTGAACTTTCAGTCTATGGCCTGTAAATTATTGATCGCAACACAGACTCAACTGTGTTCTCATACTGGTGCCCTGAGATGCCTAATCCTTACATTTTTGATACAAAGGTTGACAAAAGCAATTTTGACAGGAAACAGGCTGGTTGCTACTAAATTTACTACTGTTGTGGAACTGTGTGGGCTCTACTGGGATAGGAGGGTAAATTGACTTGGGTCTAGAAAGGAGGTCAAGCCAGAAAACAATCGGAGCGAGCCCCAAAGTGCAGCTGTGCAGATATCAACTACATTTTAATAATAATTACGGTGGGATTTCTCAAGCGTTTACTATGTTTCAATCACTGTGGTGGGGAAGCTACATTATAAGCAGAATGGACATGGTCCCTGTCCCACACAGGGCTCACAGTCTAAGGAGGGGGGAGAAGATATACTTAAATCCCCATTTTACAGGTGAGGAAACTGAGGCTCAGACTGTAAGCTCGTTGTAGGCAGGGAATGCGTCTACCAGCTATGCTGTATTGTTCTCTCCCAAGCAGTTAGTATAGTAGTCCGCACAGAGTAAGCATTCTATAAATACCATTGATTGACCTGATTAACTTGTATCTACCCCAGCACTTAAAACAGTGCTTAATACATAGTGAGCACTTAACCAACACCATAAAATACCCCCAAAACATGTCTAAAGTCACACAGCAGGAAAGTGGCAGAGCCATGCTTAGAATCCAGCTCTCCTGATGCCCAAGTCTAGGCTCTTTCCACATTATCTGCCAACTTTCGATGATTCAGGGTCCAGTGACCCAGGGTTTCCTCCTCCTCTTCCTTCTTCCTCCTGCTCCCCGCCTTGGGGCAGAGAAGGAAAATCTCCATTCAGCCCATTTTTCTTACCTGTTAGAGACTCCAGGCCTGTATTTCTTGTTAAGGACTGGGGGCAGGCCTTAGCATTCTTTTAAGCAGAACTGTCTCATGCGAAGCAAATTTGTGTACATTCCATAATTTAAAATCCGGCTTAACCCATAATCGTAACGGCAATAACAATCACAATGATAATAACATTTAGTAAGTACTTAATATGTGCCAAGAGCCATTTTAAGCACTGGGTTAGATACAAGATAATCAGTTCAGATATAGTTCCTGTCCTACACGAGGCTCACGGTCTAAGAGAAAAGGAGAGTAGCAGAGTTGCCGACTGTACATTCACGGGTGGGCCGTAAAAAGGAGCTAAAATTGATCCCATCCGCAATCGCCAGTGAAAATATCTGCAAATTTAGGTGGCCCCCTCACTGAAGTAATGCCAGGGGGAAATCTTGGGGGTGTCACCACCTCCTTTTCTCCAGTTTGCAGTCATTCCTTTAGAGTGGTGCATGCTTGGATGTGGAGTCCGTTGTGAGGCTATCTGGCCGCTCTCATGTTAATAGCTGCCATGCCACGCCACCATCCTGCCCAATGCCAGATATCTCCACTTCTTTTGATCTGTCAGTAAAAAGTTGGAAGGTAATAATAGTCGTTATAACTGTAGATAAATAAATACATGAATCTTAAATAAAAAAGTAATGCTATCCAGTGCTTAGTCTAGTGCCCTGCACACAGGAAGTGCTCAATAAATATGATTGATTGATTGAAGAGCATCATGGCCTAGTGGAAGGAGCACGAGCCTGGGAGTCAGAGCATCTGGGTTCTAATTCTGTCTCTGCACTTGCTTGCTGTGTGACCTTGGACAAGTCACTTAACTTCCATGTATCTCAGTTTGCTCATTTGTAAAATGGGAATTAATTACCTGTTCCCTATCCTACATAGTACCAAGCAGGACAGAGACTGTTTACATCCTGATTATCATCTATCTACACAAGTGCTTGGCACATAATAAGCTCTTCACAAATACCCCTATTATTGCCATTTACCCCCATTTTGCAGATCAGGAAACAGTCTGTCTCTCATTCCCGTGCTGTTTTATTGAGGCCATGCTGCCTCCCACATATCCTAAAGAAAGGCCTGTCTACAACACCAGTCTTTCCCCTCTAACATTTATCTATATGTTCCTATGTTTATGTTACAATAATTTTACTAATAATTGTATTTGTTAAGCACTTACTTTGTGACAAGCACTGGGCTGAGTGCCGGTATAAATGCAGTATGGGCAGATCGCACACAGTTCTTGTCCCACATGGAGATTACAGGCTAGATAGAAGAGAGAAAAAGATATTGGTCTATGGTCTAAGCTCTCTATGTTTTGAGGAGTGAATGTGTCCATACCACGATTGAACTATGTGCTCAGTGACATGTTGGTTTTGATATATACGTATTTCGTTCATAGACATCTCCCCTCCTCTATCAGACTGAGGCCCGAGTCGTCCTTCCCCTTGCTACATTTCCTGTGGAACTGAATCAATGCCTTGTACCCAGAAGGCACTTGTAGAATATTTGTTAATGATGCTATTTCTGTTCTTTCTGTCACCCCTATTTCCTCTTTCATTTTCTTTTAAGATGACATCCTCCCAGATATACTTCACACATGCCTCACTGTTTTTCTGAAGACCAAATGCTCAGCTTAATGTGGAAAAAAAAATGACGCCATCAAAAATATGAGAGAAAAAAAAAAAGACATGCCTAACATGTCTTTAAGCCAACATCTCCACCTGCAGAAGTTCCATTTCTATACCGGAGTAATGAAGACCACAGCTCCTGGTGGCGAATTGAAACTTCATATCCCTAAACCTTTCCATATTGATCTGAAAGAGTTGAGGCAGTTTTTCTCAGGCCCTGCAAAATTTCAACCCGGAGGGAACTTCTGGCTCCAACTGTTTTGCTGCTTTCCTTCCGACTCGCCCTAGTGACTAACTGGAATTGGTCTTCCTTGATAAGATCCCGACTACCATCTTAAGGGTCCATCTCGGCCTGAGATCTGAACTCTCTGTGGGAATTCCATCATCGGCTCCAGATGCGGGTCATCCCCTGGCCCCGTTTTTCTAAAGGAAGTCCTTTACCTTCATCTCTCTCCTTTCCTTTGGCCGTGTGCCATTTGTGCAGCAGGAAAAAGGCTTCAGCAGTTGTTAAACTTGCAGCCCAGCCAGCGGCAAAAATTTCTGAGCTCCAGCTGGTTTAACTCAGCTCCGGGCAGCACCACTGGAGGACCCTGGATTCCGCGGCCACTCCGCACACACGGAGGGCCTCGATGACCGGGTGGCGCTTTTCCATCTTGAATTTCCAAGAAAAAGAGCTGGAAATGCGTGACTCACAGAAGTCTGTTAAACTCCTTAGCTCAGAGACCAGAAGAATGCTGGGGACCACTTTGGTGCAGTGGGAATCAAATGGTCCTGATTACGGGAGCTGCGATTGCCCTGAAAAAAATGAACTTTCCACATTCCTAGAGCATCTGTAGGAAGTCGGTGAAAGACTTTCCCCAAACAGGGGGAGTACAGTTAATTGCCAAGCATGACACAGTAACATTTGAATAATGGCTCTGAAACCGGACCATCTGGAGAAGATTTCCTGATGAAGCAGGGTTGCAGTACGCCAGGAGGGGAAGACTGTAGGAAGCCATCAGAAATTCTCATCAGGAAGAGCCAGAAAATTATTCCCGGAGTCTGATCTTTTATGGAATGATCCATGTTACGTGGGGGGAAGGGCGGCTACTTCAGTTTTCTACATTTCCGTTACCTGATTTCATCTAGCTTACCTGGTCTTTTCTGGATAGGTGTAGGGATATTTTCAGGCCCAGAGTAATGGTTATGAAGAGGTAAATGTGTGTGTATGTGTGTGTGTGTGAGAGGAGAAAATGCGGTTGACTGGTTGGCTCCTGCGTTTCCAAAATGTGGGCCCTCGCTTTGTGTGGGTCTTATGGCAGTGACCCTAGCCATCTCCCTCTGAACACTCTGCCCTCTCTAATCTCTGCCTGGTCCAGGTATTTGTCCCATCCTGAGAAAGAATCGCTGCCCCTGTAACCCTGCAGTCATTCAATCAATAAATCAATCATATTTATTGAGTGCTTACTGTGTCCAACCCAAGTATTAAAGTGCATGGGAAAGTACCATATAAGAGAGTTATATGATAGAGTATAGAAGTTAGAAGTTGGATATACATATAAATTATAGAAGCATAGAAGTTAGAGAATTAAGAAGTTGGATATAGATAGAAGTTCTGAAGTATAAAAGCAGCGTGGCTTAGTGGATAGAGTTTGGGTCTGGGATTCAGAAGGACCTGGGTTCTAATCCTGGCTCAGCCACTTGTCTGCTCTGTGACCTTGGGCCAGTCCCTTAGCTTCTCTGTGCCTCACTTACCTAATCTGTAAAATGGGGATGAAAACCGTGAGCACCATATGGGACATGGACCGTATCCAACCTGATTAGTTTGTATCTTGCTCCTTATCTTCCCTCCCAAACCCTGCCCTCTCTCAAACTTTCCCATCACTGTAGACGGCACAACCATCCTTCCCATCTCACAAGCAAGTAACCTTGGTGTCATCCTTGACTCTGTTCTCTCATTCAACCCATATATCCAACCCATCACCAAATCCTGCCGGTCTCACCTTCTCAACATCGCCAAGATCCACCCTTTCCTCTCCATCCAAAACCCGCTACCACCTTAGTATAATCACTCTTCCAATCCCGACTGGAATCCTGCATCAGCCTCCTTTCTGACCTCCCAACCTCCTGCCTCTCCCCGTTTCAGGCCATATTATCTTTCTATAGAAATGTTCAGGTCATGTCACCCTCCTCCTCAAAAATCTCCAGTGATTGCCTATCCACCTCCGTATCAAACAAACACTCCTCACTATTGGCTTTAAAGCTCTCCATCACCTGGCCCCATCTAACCTCACTTCCCTTCTCTCCTTCTACATCCCAGCCTGCAGTTTGCTCCTCCTGTGCTAACCTTCTCACTGTATGTATATATCTATAATTCTATTCATTTATATTGCTGCCTGTTTAGTCGTATTGATGTCTGTCTCCCCCTGTCTAGACTGTGAGCCCGATGTGGGCAGGGAATGTCTCTTTATTGCTACATTGTACTTTCTAAGTGCTTAGCACAGTGTTCTGCACACAGTAAGCACTCAAGAAATACGACTGAATGAATGGATGAATGAATATCTATCCCAGTGCTTAGTACAGTGCCTGGCACCTAATAAGCGCTTAACAAATACCATTAAAAAAGTTACATGGTGCACAATAAAATGTACACAATCTTTCCATCTCCAGGGGAGTCGCCCCATCCTCTGCCATGCCCCTCAGGTGGTACAAAAGTCAGGTTCTGTGCCGGGGCTCCTACTAGGGTCTCAATCAATCCATCGATTCTATTTATTGAACGTTTACTATACGCAGAGCCCTGTACTAAGAGCACCTGGGAGAGCACACTACAACAGAATTAGCAGACAGGTTCCCTGCCCATAACAAACTTATTCAGTCTCAAGGCCAAGCTGTACAACCCTACTGCTGCAGTAGTAATAATAATAATAGTGTTGGTATTTGTTAAGCGCTTACTATGTGCAGAGCACTGTTCTAAGTGCTGGGGTAGATACGGGGTAATCAGATCGTCCCACGTGAGGCTCACAGTTAATCCCCATTTTACAGATGAGGTAACTGAGGCACAGAGAAGTGAAGTGACTCGCCCACAGTCACACAGCTGACAAGTGGCAGAACCGGGAGTCGAACTCATGACCTCTGACTCCGACGCCCAGGCTCTTTCCACTGAGCCATACAGTATAGGAGAGCCAGCATTAGGTCATCCCAGGTAAATGGCTGGAGTCGGCCAATCCTTCACTCTGCAATTTTCCCTTAGCCTGTTTGCCGCCTCTGCCTGAAGTTGGGATGAACTTGGCCCCCCGAGACTACCAGTGCGTATTTTCTCTAAGTGCCTCCCTGGATCCCAACATGAGGAAAAAGCACCATTTGAAAGGCCCCGTTTAATTCTCCTTAAGCAGCCCTGACTTCCTCTGATTTCAGAAGTAGTCTTTTCCATGGTCTGAAAACAGGACAAGTTCTCCAGAAGGGCTGTGGCAAGGTTGCCTAAGGTAAGGCATAATGGTTACATGCTTTCTGCTTCAATATTCCCTAAATCTGGGTCCCCTAAATAGACAGACCTCAGTCTGGGAGCCCATTGTTGGGTGGGGATTGTCTCTCTCTGTTGCTGAATTGTACTTTCTAAGCACCTAGAACAGAGCTCCGTACACGGTAAGTGCTCAATAAATACGATTGAATGAATGAATGAATGAGGTAGGGCACTTTCTCCTTCTTTCCTGTAGTTGGGAAAATGAGGGGGGATGGGGAAGGAGAGAAAGGATTCTGGGGTGAAACTCCCCCAACATTTTCGGGTGTCTGCATTATCAGTGTCAGAAAATAGAGGGGCCTAAAAGGAGCACAGCCTGAACATGCTTCAGCCTAAACACTCACATCTAAGCGTTTAAAGGGAGAAGGAGCCTTCCTCAGAGAAGCAGCATGGCCTAATGGACAGAGCATGGAGCTGGGAGGCCGAAGGACCTGGGTTCTAATTCAGACTCCATCACTTGTCTGCTGTGTGACCTTGGGCAAGTCATTTCACTTCCTCTGTATCTCAGTTACCTCATCTGTAAAATGGATTAAAGCTGTGAGCCCCAAATGGGACAGGGACTGTGTCCATCCCGATTATCTTCTACCTATCCCAGAGCTTAGAACAGTGCTTGACACACTGCAGGCACTTAACAAATACCATTTTTTTTTTAAAGAGCCGACAGTAGTTGGTGCTGGCAGTTTGGCTGACGGGGTTAGCTTGGGCAGTTCCAATTCCTGGAATGCTTTTCTATCATTGCCTGGATCAGCCTACAGCAAACCAGATATACTGTCTGCCTATTTTAAAACATAAATACCTGACATCTGAAGCTCAACAGGAGATGTGTAACCTTTGAATTATTAAGCCTCATTATTATCTCCTGGGAGTCCTCCCACCCACAGTGAGGTAGACGAGTAAATGGCACAGATGGCTTGCTCTAATCGTACCTATGTCCGTCAAAGACATCTTTATGAAGAGATTTCCTGTAAAGAAGTCCATTTTGTGCCCATTTTTGCAAACCCCACGCTGAGTGCCCAATCAACTTGAATGAGGGTGCAGGCTCTTAGGTCCTGTCTTTGATCTGGCACTGGGCTCCCTGGAATCAGCACCTTTTCCTGGTTGCTAGATTTTCTTTTGGGCTTTCTAGACTCCAATCTATGCCCTCTCTGTTGCCCACTTAGGACTAATTTACAGCAGAGAAGCAACGTGGTCTAGTGGAAAGAGCACAGATCCGGAAGTCAGAAAGTCCTGGGTACCAATCTGGCTCCACTAGGATTTCTATTTCCAGATACCATCGGGTATAGAATGGTGCCAGAAATTCTGGGTTTCCATGTTCAGAGAATAAGGCGCAGTGGCAGAGCTGGAGTCCAGGTATGAATGCTCCCAGCTCCTCCAGAACTACAACTCCCAAGAATTCAAGAGCTTCTCCTTTTACCCCCTACTTGGTATAACAGGGCATCAAAGGTAGGATCCAAAGTTCTTTTTGTCACAAATTAGCATGGACACATTGAAAAGCATTAGGTTGAGATCACACCTGTGTGTTTGTGTTCTAACTGGCCCGGCCACTGGCCTGATTGACATTTTCTGACTGAGGGTATTTTGGGGGCCACCTCCTTCCCTTGGATGCCAATTTGGTGAGACTCTGGGCACTAACGATAATAATTATGGTATTTCTTAAGTGCTTAGTATGTGACAGGCACTGTAGCGCTCAGTTGAGTGCCTGGCACATGGTAAGCACTTAAGAAATGACATAATTATTATTACTAAGTGGTGGGGTAGATACAAGATAGTTGGATTGGACACAGTCCCTCACAGTCTTAATCCACATTTTATAGATGAGGAAACTGAGGCACAGAGAAGTAAGTGACTTGCCCAAGGTCACAAAGCAGTTGGGATTAGAACTCAGAACCTCTGATTCCCAGGCTTGTGCTCATTCCACTAGGCCGTGGACTCACTCCCTGTTGCTCCAAAATAGTCCTGCCCCTGCTTCTTCACCCCAATTCCCACATAAATTGAATCAGGGGTCCCAGGTTTCACCAAAGGCAGTGAGTGCTCTCACCATACACAGGTGGCAGAATCAGGCTCAATCCCAGGACAGGTGTAAATTGAACCAGTCAGATCAGCATAAATCAGAGACATTTTTAGGAATGAAAGAAGCTTGAATATCGGCTGATTCAGGAAAACGGTGGTGCAGATGGAGAATATTACAGGCCCATGTAATCAACGCACAATTCTATTAGGGAATCAAAACAATGAGATTATCTCCATTGCTGCGCTAACAATAAGATTTCATCAAGTACGTTCTAGCCTGCAGTTAGAAATTTGTTTGAATTAAATGGATAAAATCAAATTTAAAGGAGGCCCCCTTAAATTTAATAACGGAGGGGAATGGAACCGATAATGATTTCACACGTTCTAAAGCGTCCCACTTGACAAAGGTGGCCGAGGAGTCAGCTGGTTAATGAATATAGTTTACCTGGTGCTTTTTACATGGTCTAATGAAGATCTAACATGATTTTTTTTGTTCTTCTTTTATCTCGGAAGGTTAAAGAAGAATGGCTTCAAATCAGTTTAAACAAAAGTTCACGTAGAAGAAACAACCTTGAACCAACCCTTTCCAAATAGCTACTTCATGGATAATTTAATCGCTAACTGAGTTATGTAACCTGTCTTTGTCAAAGAGTGAAATACCTATAGTGTGAAAGGCTGCCAGAGTCATTCCTTTACATGAAGTTGAAAGCCATACCAAATTCAATCGATACATAGCCAACACTTTTCTTGCATTATAACTTATATTACTGGGTGTGTGTGTGCACGCATGAGTGAGTGGGTGTGGGGAGGAGTGGCGCTTGAAGGGTAGGCAATCTAGACCTCTGAAAGATTGGATTTACAAGCTGTCTCGATGTCAGAGCAGTCTGCCTTTCTGGTTGTCTCACTGCCGTTCCTCTGGGAGAAACAGGAGAAACTAATATTCCAAATTTAGGGAACCGGGAGCAGGGATACCAAGCAGGGTTCGAAGACTTGCCCCAAATTTCTGACCCCTGAGACTCTTATGTCTATTCGGAAGCTGAGAAACAATTAGATAATGTTATGTTGTTATACTCTCTCGAGAGCTTAGTACAGTGCTCTGAACACCAACGTTTTCCTGAATCAGTCGATATTCAAGTTTCTTTCGTTCCTAAAAATGTCTCTGGTTTATGTTGATCTGACTGGTTCAAATGACACCTGTCCTGTCTGTTTATTGTTGTATTGTACTCTCCCCAGCTCTCAGGACAGTGCTCTCCACACAGTAAATGATCAGTAAATACGATTCATTGATTGATTGGCTAGATGGAATTAGCCAATAATCTAATAAAAGGAAGTTCTGAGGAGGATATTGGAGTTCTGTCTTCATTTTTTTGTGGTATTTGTTAAGTGCTTACTATATGCTAGGCACTGCACTAAGCACTGGGGTAGATACAAGCTAATCAGGTGGGACACGGGTCATGTCCCAAATGGGGCTCACAATCCTAATCCCCATGAGGTAACCTAGGCACAGAGAAGTCAACCAATCAGTCAGTCATGTTTATTGAGCGCTTACTGTGTGTAGAGCACTGTACTAAGCGCTGGGGAGAGTACAATACAGCAATAAACAGAGAAGTGAAGTGACTCATCTAAGGTCATCCAGCAGACGAAGGGCCAATCAGGGATTAGGACTCAAGAAGTCTTTGACTCCCGGTCCCATGCTCTCTCCACTGCACCATGCTGCTTCACTTTTAATACTACTATTTAAAATTCTGTTTCAAATTTCTAAAATCCCACCTCCTCCAGATTTTTCCCGATTCATTTTTCTTCTCCCCAAATCATCTTCGCCCCACTGACCACCTTTGCTGCTTCCTCTGAATTTATACACTCACAACCACCAGTAACACTTCAATTTTCAAACTAATAATAATAATGTTGGTATTTGTTAAGCGCTTACTATGTGCAGAGCACTGTTCTAAGCGCTGGGGTAGACACAGGGGAATCAGGTTGTCCCACGTGGGGCTCACAGTCGTAATCCCCATTTGACAGATGAGGTAACTGAGGCACAGAGAAGTGAAGTGACTTGCCCACAGTCCCACAGCTGACAAGTGGCAGAGCCGGGATTCGAACCCATGACCTCTGACTCCGAAGCCCGTGCTCTTTCCACTGAGCCACACTGCGACACCTGTAAATTATTGTGGCCCTGACCCCCCCCCCCCACTAGATTGTAAACTCATCTAGGAGAGAAATCAATCAATTAATCAGTCACTGGTATTCATTAAGCACTTATTACAGGCAGAGCAGTGTACTAAGCACTTGGGAGAGCATTCATTCATTCAGTAGTATTTATTGAGCGCTTACTATGTGCAGAGCACTGTACTAAGCGCTTGGAATGGACAATACAACAAAATTAGCAGGCATGTTCCCTGCTCATAACGAGTTTATAATCTGGAGGGGGAGACAGACATTAATATCTATAAATAAGTAATTGTATTCATTACCTCTCTTGTCCTCTCCCAAGTTCTGAGTATGGTGCTCTGCACGTAGCAGGCTCTCAGCATACAGTGTTGACTGACTGATGGACATTTACTTCGTGCAAATGATACACAGTAAACATTTAACAAATACTGTAAAATAAAAATGAAATAAAATTCAAAAGCAGCGTGGCGCAGTGGAAAGAGCACGGGCTTTGGAGTCAGGGCTCATGAGTTCGAATCCCAGCTCTGCCACTTGTCAGCTGTGTGACTGTGGGCAAGTCACTTAACCTCTCTGTGCCTCAGTTCCCTCATCTGTAAAATGGGGATTAAGACTGTGAGCCCCACGTGGGACAACCTGATTCCCCTGTGTCTACCCCAGCGCTTAGAACAGTGCTCTGCACATAGTAAGCGCTTAACAAATACCAACATTAATTAATTAATTAATCTTTCAGTCCAGGACCAAGTTCACAACAGATAGTTGGAGCAGGAGCCAATGAACAAGGAAATAGCAGAAAGCAGTGTGAATAAACTGAACATCACATAAATTAAATACATTCCCATATATTTTTAAGAGTCTACAAAACTCTGCAAAAAAGCTTCACACCTGACTCAGACCGGAGATCAGCGATTTTAGAATTAGGTCCTAATCCTTCTAAGAATAAAAATCTTTCCTTCAGGCAACTGCAGTGATTGAGTCTACCAAATAATCTATCCAATTACCTCTCGATTACTCTCTCCCACTCGTTTATCTACTCTCTTGTCTCACTGCATCCCAGCTCACCTTCTGAGGTTTTTCCAAACTTGCCTTCTCTCTGTGCCTCATTCTTAACTTTCTGGGCTCCAAACCCTTCGCTCACACCTTTAATTCTGCCTGGACATCCCTACCCCTTGAAATTTACCAGGCCATAGTTCTCCTCGTCTTCGAAACTCTCCTAAAATCCTTTACTAGAAGGTGATCTCTGATTAATTTTTCTGCTCCCAGAATCATATCATATAAGGGAAGCAGCATGGCTTAGTGGAAAGAGCCTGAGCTTGGGAGTCAGAGGTCGTGGGTTCTAATCCCAGCTCTGCCACTTGTCAGCTGTGTGACTTTGGGCAAGTCACTTCACTTCTCTGTGCCTCAGTTCCCTCATCTGTAAAATGGGGATTAACTGTGAGCCTCACGTGGGACAACCTGATTACGCTGTATCTACCCCAGCGCTTAGAACAGGGCTCTGCACATAGTAAGGGCTTAACAAATACCAACATTATTATTATTATATCTTCCTCCTCTCTGAAAATCATTCTGTGTCTCTCTCTCCTGTTAGACTGTAGTCTCGAGGGCAGGAACTCTATCTTCGCTCTCTTTGGCACTTTCCCCAAAGCTTAGCACAGTGCTCTGCATATGCTCAATAAATACGATTAATTGAATGGGATTGAATGAGGCTGGTAAAACTTTAGGTTCACTTGGGCCCTCCTCTCACAGAATGGTAGCAGAGAACTAAGCAGTAATACACTCCAGAACGTCCGGAAGATAGGGTCAGGGGTATTGTCGGAGGTGAGGCCCTGGCTCTGCCTCAGAATACAATGGGCCACCCACTCCCGTTTCTAGATACTGGAATCTGAAATTGAGTCATTTGGCTTCTCGATCATGTGGGCGTCTTGTGTGCCTTGGCGGCGGGACTCCTGATTAGTGAGAAAGGAGAGCTTGCTCCATCTTCTCCGGGCCTCATGTAATTACTCCCTTGCAATTTCTTCTGGTTGTTTTAATGCTCATTAAGAGCCCCTCTCTTTCTCTGTCTACTAAACACTGTTGTACTAGATACTATGCCGTCCGTTGGCTTCCTAGCCCGCATTTGTTCCATAAGGCAGATTTACGGATTCCCTTCATTCTGTTCCCGGCAAATCAAATATATGTTATCTGGGGAGGTCACTTAACTACCTCAGGGTTCAGATACCTCATCTGTAAAATGGGGGATTAAATCAAACTCCATCCTTAGAGTGTGTGCCCCGTGTGAGACAGGGACTGTGTCCAACATGATTATCTTGTATCTAACCCAGCACTTAGTACAGTGCTTGACACATAGTAAGTACTTAACAAATGCCGTAATTATTATCATGGTGTCATAAAACATGAAATTTTGCTAAGATGCATTCGTGGTAGCTCCTCTTTTTGGCACTCTGGTGATCTTTGTCATAGCTGATTGGCCAGAGGTCCTGGGTTCTAATCGTGGGTCCGCCACATGCCTGCTGTGTGACCTTGGGCAAGTCATTTAACTTCTCTGGGCCTCAGTTACCTCATCTATAAAATGGGGATTAAGACTGTAAGTCCCCTGTAGGAAAGGGACTGTGTCCAATCTGAATACCTTGTATCTACCCCAGCACTTAGAGCAGTGCTTGGTACATAGTAAGTGCTTAACAAGTACCATGATTAATGAATTAATCCCCCCTCACTCAGGATGGCAGAGTCTGAGCTGTTCATGATCTCTTAGGAATAAGAAGAGATTTTTTTTAAACTAAGAACATAAAAATAATCTTTTGTAGCTATGACAGCTGGGCCAGAACCAACAGAACCATCCCTAGAGCTAAGTTGGGCTCTGGAATGAAGCTGAGTGGCGTTCAATGGTAAAGAAAAGAAATGTTATTATAGAGCAGGCTACGGCAGCTCTGCCTCGTAAATGGAAAACATTACAGTTATTTCAGTCTCCACTTAGCTTAACCAGGGCTCTTCAACAAGCACAAATGGAACAAAATATACAAATACACACATAATGTTCTGTTCAAAATTCAAAAGTGCATTTCTCCTCCTCCTTCGTATTTATTCCCTGAAATTCCACATAAATAAGGTCATTAGAATGACTGCTAGAGGGAAAGTCAGGAGAGAAATCTCAGTTCCCGATCTTTGTGCAGGTAGACTATTTGAACATGGCTCACCCAGTGATGAGGATTCAGAGAATCTCATCTCTGGAAGGAGCCCAGAATGGATAGAGGCGTTCACAGAATGGAAGACAGCTGCAGAAGGATGGCAGAGAACTATATTGTCCCAACACCAGATGAAGGACGGCTTCTTGAAAAGGACTTTCCTCAATTACAGGGTCTCCTTCAAACAAAATGTGAGATAAACGAGACGGGCTAGTGGATAGAGCTAGATAGATGGATCTGGGAATCAGAAGGACCTGGATTCTAATCCCGTCTCTGCCACTTGTCTGCTGTGTGACCTTGGACAAGTCACTGCTGTGTGACCTTGGACAAGTCACTTCACTTCTCTGGGCCTCAGGTACCTCATCTGTAAAATGGGGATTAAGGCTTTTCATCTCTGTCATTGAGTTCCTTCTGAGCGCAGAGAGATGTGGGAGCATTCAAAAGAAGTATGAGAAATGGACCCTGCCCTCAAGGAGTTTACAGTAGAGTGGGGAAGACAATCAATCCATCAATCCATCATATTTATTGAGAGCTTATTGGGTTCAGAGCACTGTACTAAGCGCTCAGGAGAGGACAATATAATAGAGTAGATAGTCACACTCCCTGCTCACAATGAGTTTATAATCCAGAGGGGGAGACAGAAATTAATGAGACAATATGAGAAGTAGCATGGTTTAGTGGAAAGAGCGTGGGCTTGGGAGTCAGAGGTCATGGGTTCCAATCCCTGCTCTGCCTCTTCTCTGCTGTGTGACCTTGGCAAGACACTTCACTTTCCATGCCTCAGTTACCTCAACTGTAAAATGGGGATTAATAATAATAATAATAATAATAATGATAATAATTTTGTATTTGTTAAGTGCTTACTATGTGCCAAGCACTGTTCTAAGCTCTGGGTAGATACAAGGTAATCAGGTTGGCCCACACGGGGCTCACAGTCTTAATCCCCATTTTCCAGCTGAGGGAACTGAGGCACAGAGAAGTGAAGTGACTTGCCCAAAGTCACACAGCTGACAAGTGGCGGAGCCAGGATTAGAACCCACGACCTCTGACTCCCAGGCCCTTGTTCTTTCCACTGAACCACGCTGCTTCTCATAAGACCGATTAAGACTGTGAGCCCCACGTGGGACAACCTGATTACCTGGTGTCTATCCCAGCATTTAGAATAGTGTTTGGCACATGGCAAGCACTTAACAAATGCCATAAAAAAAAATAAATTGGATATTTGGGACGTTGCTCAGAGCAAGAGAAGGTGTGACTGGGGGTGGAGGTAAGGGAGAGGCTGGATGGCTCACATATCATGAGAAGCAGCGTGGCTCAGTGGAAAGAGCACGGGCTTTGGAGTCAGGGCTCATGAGTTCGAATCCCAGCTCTGCCACTTGTCGGCTGTGTGACTGTGGGCGAGTCACTTAACTTCTCTGTGCCTCAGTTCCCTCATCTGTAAAATGGGGATTAAGACTGTGAGCCCCACGTGGGACCACCTGATTCCCCTCTGTCTACCCCAGTGCTTAGAACAGTGCTCGGCACATAGTAAGCGCTGAACAAATACCAACATTATTATCTGGTCGTCTCTGGTTGGGGAATGTCTCTGCCAGCCCCTGTGCCTAGTGCCAGGGCTCTGAGCTTCTTGGAATTGGTTGCCTTACCGATACAAGTCATTATCGCTAATAATGATAGCCTGGTTTACAGCCAGTAGGGCTGTTTCTGCTTTATTTTAAGGGATGTGCATTTTGAATTCTATAAACCAATTTAGCCAATCATTTAGATAAAAATAAACCTTCTTTCTGGTTTTTCAAATAAAGTCATTGTGCTTACAATAACCAATGATGTGTTTGTAGCACAGAAAGAGGCACAGCATAATGTGGATGAGACTGTTTTTATTCATTTCTGAAGAGACCTGGTCTCTTTACTTCTTTACCATTGCTTTTAAAGCACTCAATTACTTTGTCCTCTCCTGCCTTACCTCTCTGCTTCCCCTACTACATCTCAGGCCGCACGCTTCGCTCCTCTAATGCCAATTTACTCTCTCTACCTCAATCTCGTGTTTCTGGCTGCCGACCCCTCATCCACATCCTACCTCTGGGCTGGATCTCCCTCCCACTTCGTATCTGATGGACGATCACTCTCCCCACCTTCAAAGCCTTCTTCAAATCACAGCTCCTCCAAGAGGCCTTCCCCAACTAATCCCTCATTTCCTCTTCTCCCACTCCCTTCTGCATCCC
Source organism: Ornithorhynchus anatinus (assembly GCF_004115215.2). Classification (NCBI taxonomy): domain Eukaryota; kingdom Metazoa; phylum Chordata; class Mammalia; order Monotremata; family Ornithorhynchidae; genus Ornithorhynchus; species Ornithorhynchus anatinus. The sequence goes on along the minus strand of NC_041749.1, from coordinate 38,551,817 downwards.
CTTTTGCATCCTTTATTCACCCCTCTCTCAGCCCCACACCCTTATATTCAGATCTTTAATGTATTTATTTATATTACTACCTGTCCTCCCCTTCTAGACTGAAAGTTCGCTGTGGGCAGGGAACGTGTCTACCAACTCTGCGGTACTGTACTCTCCCAAGCCCTTAGTACAGTAATTGGCACACAATAACAATGTTGGTATTTGTTAAGCGCTTACTATGTGCAGAGCACTGTTCTAAGCGCCGGGGTAGGTACAGGGTAATCAAGTTGTCCAGCGTGAAGCTCACAGTTAATCCGCTTTTTACAGATGAGGTGACTGAGGCACAGAGAAGTGAAGTGACTCGCCCACAGTCACACAGCTGACAAGTGGCAGAGCGGGGAGTCGAACCCATGACCTCTGACTCCCAAGTCCGGGCTCTTTCCACTGAGTCACGCTGCTTCTCTACACAGTAAGCACTCAATAGATACAATTGATTATAGGAATGATTTTGGGCAGGCCTCTCCATCCTGACTATCGTACAAAGCTCATGAGTGAGGTGCTGGGTGGGTGATTAACTCGGGGGACACCGGAGGCTGGACACGCGGGGTGGGTGGGAGGGGGGTGTTCCCAGCACCCGTGTCACACCACTGGGTGGTAAGGAGGAGGGAGAAGGGTATGGATGAAAGGATATACTGGATGGGTAGGGAATTTTGGGAGAGGTATTACCATGAGGCCGGAGAGATGTGCCTGGTAGCGGAGCAAAAGGCCACGGTGGGGACGTGAGCAGCAATGATGATGAGAACGATGATGATAATGGTATTTGTAAACCTCTTTATTATGTGCGAAGCACTGTACTTAGCACTAGGGTAAGATACAACATCATCAGACCAGGTAGAGTCCCTCTCCCACAAGCTGTTCAGTCTAAGGGGGAGGGAGAACAGTTATTGAATCCCCACTTATAGATGAGGAAACTGAAGCACAGAAAAATGAAGCGACTTGCCTAAGGTCACACAGTAGGCCATGGAACCGGGATTAGAATTCAAGTTGCCTGATTCCCAGGCCCTACTCTTTCTCCTAGGCTACACCGCTTCTCAGTGATGAAGGTAAGGGGAAGAATTTGTTGCATGTTATAGGAATGACCGTGCACTGAGTTACTTAATTCATTATATTTATTGAGCACTTGGGAGAGTACAATAAAAAAGAGTTTGTACACAAGTTCCCTGCCCACAAAGAGCTTGCCCATTCTTCTTCAAGGACCCATCTTACGAGGGGGCTCAGAGAGGAATAATAATAATTATTATTATGGTATTTGTTAAATGTTTACTATGTGTCTAAGTGCTGGGGTAGATACAAGGTAATCAGGATGTCCCACGTGGGGCTCACCGTCTTAATCTCCATTTTACATGTGAGGTAACTGAGGCACAGAGAAGCCGAGTGACTTGCCCAAGGTCACACATCAGACAAGTGCAGATCCGGGATTATAAGCCACATCCTCTGACTCCCAAGCCCATGCTCTTGCCAATAGGCTCTGATTGAGGGCTTGCAGTGGGAGCTCCCATCCACATGACATTCAGTGCCAATTTTTGTCAAAAACTGGGAGGTCAGTATGGGTTCGGCCTCAAATTGCTGGCTTCCTGCCCTCCTCGCTGTCGCACCCTCTCACCCCAGCCCCTTTTGCCCTGTCCACTCTGAACTGGGCATCCCTTGTCCATGTCATGTGGTTTCCGACAGGTTAATTTGTTTCCAGGCAGAGTCTCGCCATCTTGCAGGCATTTGGGACAAAGTAACATGCTGTGTGAGTCCAATTCTCCTCTCCCTGTGGCTGAAGTCGAGAGAGGAGGCTGACTGAAAGGAGGCTTTGCCTTCGCAGTGACAGCTCAATAATCCCATTGTCAATTGATTGCCTTCCATTCATTCAGCCCAGAGTGCCTTCAGCAGGTGTACCACAAATTAAGCATTGTTAACTAGAACTATGAACTTCCATGTGCTAAGTGAATGCAGAAAGGGAGGCAAAAAAGAGCGTCTCTTCTTCTGAGCATATCTTTTCTAATTGCCATTTGTACCTTTCCAGTCAGTGACTGAGGTCCCAAGTTCGGACGACTCATGATTATGTCGGACAGACATAGGGAGCCTGTGAAAGTTTTTGCCTCTGATAGAGGCCTTGAGGCTGAGAGGAGACGCAGCGTTTTCTCTAAGCCTTGAGAAACAGGCTATGTTCCCCCACGAATCTATTTATCTATCTTAAAGTTGGGGCTCCTTGCCCAAGAGAGTGTAGTCAGAGATTAGTTACATTCCAAAGAATGTGGCAAAGGAGAAGCAGCATGGCCTAGTGGATAGAGCACAGGCCTGGCAATCAGAAGGACCTGGATTCTAATCCCGGCTCGGCCACTCGTCTCCTGTGTGACCTTGGGCGACTCACTTCACTTCTCTGTGCCTCAGTCCCCTCATCTGTAAAATGGGGTTTAGGACTGTGAGCACCATGTTGGACATGGACTGTGTCTAACCTTGTATCCACCTCAGCACTTAGTATAGTGCCTGATAAGCACTTAACAAATACCGTTTAAAAAAGGAGTTTTTTTTAGCAAACCTAGCAAAGTTTCTTTTTTTTTTTTTAAACCGGATTTTGGTCTTTAAACGCAGAGTCACCTCTTTGCTTCCAGGACACTGAGCTATAATGGAACAAGCACAGTTCTGGGAGTGCGAATGCCTGAGTTCTAATCCCAGCTCAGCCACTGGTCTTCTGGGTGACCTTGGGCCAGTTACTTAACCTCTCTGGTCCTCATTTGTAAAGTGGGATATAATAATGTTGGTGTTTGTTAAGCGCTTACTATGTGCCGAGCACTGTTCTAAGCACTGGGGTAGACACAGGGGAATCAGGTTGTCCCACGTGGGGCTCACAGTCTTAATCCCTATTTTACAGATGAGGTAACTGAGGCACGGAGAAGTTAAGTGACTTGCCCAAAGTCACACAGCTGACAAGTGGCTGAGCCAGGATTCGAACCCATGACCTCTGACTCCAAAGCCCGTGCTCTTTCCACTGAGCCATGCTGCTTCTCTATATATCCCTTATATATATATATAAGGGATATATAATCCTTACCCCTCGATACATCCCAGTGATGTTGTGAAGATGGAATGGATAACTGATGGGAAAGCACCTTCGAAAAACACCCACCCCCCAACCAAACATATCTAAGATACTATTACTAAAAAGAACCTCCCCTCAGGGTATTCCTTTTAAATCTGGCAGATTCTTTAGGAGCTCTGGTTTGGTCAAAGAACTTAAACTTTTTTTTTTTTTTAAACTGGGCAGAGTGTAGTCAGAAGTTCCAAAAAGACCTTCAGAATTCTAAAATGCAATTTCTCAGATTCTGAATGCAGTCTGCTGTCGGTAATAGACATTTGGGGAAGTTTTAACACTTCAACTATGAGGCTCCTGTGCAGCTTCTGCAGATCTGATAATTGTTTCAAGGTGTTTCATAGTCTGTACTGTCAGAAATACTATCCTTACCCAGCACAAGGGATACTGATCTCTTTGGGTGAGGAATGGTTATAATGCATTAACTCCTCAACCCATTTCCTCCAACTCGTCACCAGCTCCCTCTCTCAGCTCCTACAATGACATTTTTGTTTCGGTTCCAGTCCAGAGAAATTAGAATTACAGATCTGTCTGGGTGTACAGTCCAATTTTTCTGAAAGGTCGTTGTCTTGGTGATATGACGCTTCTGTGGATGTGCTCTGTCTCCTCACCTCAGACGACGTCTTCAGAATTTCCGCCAAATTAACCTCCCCTGGGGCAACTATTAATTTTCATGTCCCTGTCCCTGTCCCCGACAAATATGTACTGTGTCCCCTAGATTGGTCATTCACAAAGGCTTCCTTGACCACCTCTGGCCATGTAACAGACTCATTCATTAATCAATCAAGGTATTTATTGAGCACTTACTGTGTCCAGAGCACTCTGGGAAGCACTTAGGAGAGGACAAATATAAGAGTTGATAGAGACCACTCCTGCCCACATGGAGCTTACTGTCTAGTGGGAGAGACAAACATTAAAATCAGTTACAGATAGGGAAAGCAATAGAATATAAAGAGTTTAAGTGCTGTGCAAATGAAGCCTGGGGGTGGGGAGAAGCAAAGTACTTAGGGATCTAGGGATGCAGAAGGGAGGGAGAACAGGGTGGGACATGAGAGGTTTGTCAGGGAAAGAGTCCTGGAGGAGGAATGATTCTTAGTAGGGCTTTGAAGATGGGAAGAGTGGTGGTCTATTTTGCTGAAATCCTGCATGGTCTTTACATTCTGCATCATACTACATTCCGCGCAAAAAGCAGGCATGGCCCACCTTCCCGACCCTCTGCTTTCCATATCCTCATTCTCCTCTCTCACTGCCCTTGTCCAAAACCCCCATCTCCATCCCTTCCCACTGACATGTCATTCCCATCTGTGCCTTACTTCCCACTGCACTTCTTCACCACCATTCACCCATCCACAACACTGTTTCCCTGTCCTTGAGGAACTCCTGGTCCAAAAAGGGCAAACACCCCTTCATTTTGGTACCGTTCCTAACCCACTCCCTCTCCCTTCTTACCCTCACCGAGAGCTGGCTCTCTTTTGACATTGTCTCCCTTATTTCATCCCAAGTCATGGGGAAAGGTGTAATCAGACTACTCCACTTCCCAATTTCATTTCTGGACCACCCTGCCACTTCAACGTTGTTCCAAGTCCACACCATCTCCCTCTACCACCCACTTCTGTGGTCAATCAATCAGTGGTATTTACTGAGCGTTTGTTTGTCACAATAATAATAATGCTGTTCGTGAAGCACTTACTATGTTCCAAGAACAGTTCTAAGCCCTGTGGTGGATCCGGAGTTAACAGTTTGGACCAAATCCCTGTCCTGCATGGCGCTCACGGTCAAGATGAGAAGCAGTAGGTCTTAATCCTCATTTTGGAGATGAGAAAACTGAGGTTCAGAGAAGTTAAGCGACATGCCCAAGGTCACACAGCAGACAAGTGATGGAACTGGGACTAGAATCCAGGTCCTTCGGACTCCCAGGCCCTTGTACTTTCCACTAGGCCATGCTGCTTCTTGGCTTCTCCTATCCCCGACCACCAGAACCCAACCCTGTATTTCTGGATGGTTTTGACACCTTTTCCTCATATCTCCTCTCAAAAAGCAGTGTGGCCTAATGGAAAGAGCTCAGGCCCGGGAGTCAGAGGACCTGAGTTCTAATCCTACCTTTGCTATTTTCCTACTGGGTGACCTTAGGTCATTTGGCTTCTCTGTGTCTCAGTTTTCTCATCTGTTAAATGTGGATGAAATACTCCTTCTCTCTCCCCCTTAGAGTGTGAGCTCCATGTAGGACCGAGTCTCACCCAATTATCTTGTATCTATCCCAGTGCATAGTTCAGGGCTTAGAACATGGTAAGTGCTTAATAAGTACCATTACCATTATTAATTCTGTCTCGGCCGCTATGTTGGAGTCATCCACACTGATGATCCCCTGGCCCCCCGGCTTCCTGCTTCTGCCTGTGACACAACTCTTCTGGCCTCCATTAATAACAGTACTACTAATAATAACGTTGGTATTTGTTAAACACTTACTATGTGCCAAGCACTGTTCTAAGCGGTGGAGTAGATACAAGGTAATCAGATTGTCCCACAGAGGGCTCACAGTCTTCATCCTCATTTTACAGCTGAGGTAACTGAGGGCCAGAGAAGTTAAGTGTCTTGCCCAAGTTTATACAGCTGACAGGTGGCGGAGACGGGATTAGAACTCATGACCACCGACTTCCGAGCCCGTGATCTTTCCACTAAGCCACGCTGCTTCTCCACTCCCATCGGCGACCCAGGAAACGAAACCGTCTCTGGACCTCTTTATTATTAGCTCCTGCACCACATCTACTATCACAAATTCCATCTCCTCCACCTTCAACTCTGAATGACTGCTTTCTGCCTAGAGAGACCTCAGAGTTCAGTGGAAAGGGCAAGGGGGTCTGGGAACCAAGAAGTCTGGGTTCCTCAGGACAGTCCCTGGTTCCTGAAAAATCAGATCTTCAACTGAAACACAGTAGAGAAGCAACATATCCTAGTGGAAAAAAGCATGGGCCTGAGAGTCAGAGCACCCGGGTTCTAATCCTGGCTCTGCCAAATGCTTGCCGTGTGCTCTTGGACAAGTCACTTGACCTCTCTGTGTCTCAGGTTCCTCAACTGTAAATTGGGGATTAGATATCTATTCTCCCTCCTACTTAGACTGTAAGCGCTCTGCGGGACAACTGAGTCAACTTGTACCTACCCCAGCCCTAGAACAGTGTTTGACACAAAGTAAGCACTTAACAAATACCACAGTAAGCTAGAACTGATTTTCTCATAGGAATAGGGTTATAAAAGGAGACTTGATCCCCAAACCCAGATCGGAGACCCTATTTTTACCGCAATTACCCAAGACCGTCTATTAGATCAACTATAGATGGTAAAGTGGCTACATTAATATGTTTATATTGAGCCAGAGAAGGTCCATGACCAAGTAGCTGATTTTTACTTTTTCAGAAGAAAAATGAGCATGTTGATCCTTTCTGCTGACTCTGCCTGGCAATCAGGAAACCACTCTGACTCTCCCTTGGGCTCATTTTCAATTTTCTCTCCCTCCCCCCACTTCACAGTTTTTGCAACTATTTCCTCATTTCCCTTTGGCTCCAGTGTGCTGCTTCCACTACCCGTACTCTCAGAGCTAGTGACTTCAAGTTTAGTACATGGGACACGAACTGGATCCACCCCGATTTGCTTGTATCCACTCCAGGGCTTAGAACAGTGCCTGGCACATAGTAAGCGCTTCACAAATACCACAGTTATTATTATTCTCAAGTCCTTATGAAAAGCTGAAATGGAACGTACATTTCGAAAGGCCATAAATGGCATCTCTATGACTTGAGATGACTTAAATCAAGTCCCAGCTCTGCCTGTGACCTGCTGCCTGGCCTACTGAGAGCAACTCACCTTTTCTGTATCTCAGTTTCTTCATCTATAAACTGGGAAAAAGATTCATTTTCTCCCTACTTATTAGATTGTGACCCCTTTGTGGAACTAGGAGTGTGTCTGATCTACCCCAGTGCTTGACAACTAGCAAGAAGGTAATAAAAGCCATAATTAGCATACCTTCATAAGCTGCCACTTCAAGGTATGGTCTTCCCCTCCTAAATGACCCTTGGTTCCCGGAGATATCTCTGAAATCTGGTCTCTGGGCTCTCTCCATCTTTCTCAAAGTATTGTGCCTCTCCTGGTCTCTCTAAAAGCCCTTTCTTTCATGCCTCTAACACCACCCTCTGCCGTAAACTTTATTCTCTCTTGCCCTTTCCTCTCTGTCTCTGTTGCCCTGCCAAACCCCAGTCCTTGTTGACTCCCCTAGTCTACTTCCTCCGCTTCTGCCTTCATGCAGCTGAGGGATGTTGGTGTGACTCCAAAAGAGATCTTGGCCTCTGTCACTTCAAATTTACCCTGTCATACTCTAGCTCTGCCCTTTCCTCTGCACAACAACTCTACTATTCCTCCCTCATCATCTCCATCGCCCACGCCCCCCAACAATTATTTTAGACCTTTAACTCCCTCCTGAAGCCTCAAGTGCCCCTACTCCTCCCCATCTAGCCTCTCATGACCTCGCAGACTAATTTGTCGACAAGTTAGAGTCTCTCAGATTCAAACTTCATCTCTAAAATAGGGATTGAGACTGTGAGCCCCATGTGGGGCATGGATTATGTCCAACCTGATTAGTTTGTATCTACCCCACTGCTTAAAACAATTCCTGGCACATAGTAAATGCTTAACAAATGCCAAAAAAACCCCAAACAAGCCCGAAACTTCCCCAAGGGTCCCCTTCTCCTCCACAGTGTTTTTCCCAGCATGTTCATATTCTTCTCCTTCCCAGCTTTCTCCCATCAGGAGATGGCCCACCTGTTCTTAAAGTCAAATTCCTCTATCTGGACCATGGAGCTCCATCCTTCTCACCTCTTAAAAAAATACTTGTTCCTTCCCACCTTTACCTCTCTTCTTTCATCATCAGTGGTATTTATTGAGCATTTACTGTGTGTATATGACACTGTACTAAGCACTTGGGAGAGTACAATACAACGGAGTTAGAGTATTTTTTTAGAGTATTTGTTCAGTGCTTACTATATGCCAGGCCCTGTACTAAGCACTGACATAGATACAAACTAATCAGGTTGGATCCAGTTCATGTCCCAAGTGGGGCTCACATTCTTAATCCCTATTTTACAGATGAGGTAACTGAGGCACAGAGAAGTGAAGTGACTTGCCCAAGGTCACACAAGAGACAAGTGGCGGAGCCAGGGTTAGACCCCAGATACTGCAGACTCCCAGATCTGTGCGCTATCCAGTAGGCCACGCTGTTTCTCGTACATTCCCTGCCCACGATAAGCCTTCAACCTAGGTTGTTTCTATCTTTAATCACTCATTCTCCTTTGCATCCTCCCCCTCTGAGTTAAAAGAAGCCCGAGTGTCCTACTACTGAAAAAGTTATCCCGCATTGCATCTGTGATCCTGCTGGCTCTTTGCTCTTCCTGTTTCTGACCAAAACTCCTATGATGGGGTGCAGATACTCTCTGCCTCCATTTCCTCTCTATCAGTTCTCTCCTCTCTCTTTGCAATCTGTGCTGGGTCCTGTTCACCCCTTAGAAGCTGCCCACGACATTGTCCCCAGTGACTTAATTTGGGGGAAGAAGCTTGGTTTCGTGGAAAGACACAACACTGGGAGTCAGAAGACCTGGGTTCTAATCCTTGCTCCACCACTTTCCTGTTGAATGATCTTGAGCAAGAGTCACTTGTTAACCTTCTGTAGACACCACCACCACCATTTTTCCTGTCTTTAAGGCAAGTAGCCTTTGCATTATCCTTGACTCATATCTCTCATTCAATTTTTCACCAAATCCTTTCGGTTCTTTCTTCACAACATCTCTAAAATCCACTCCTTCTTCTCCATCCAAATTGCTACCACGATTGTTCAAGCACTTATATCCTACCTCTGCTACTGCATCAGCCTCTTCGCTGACTGCCCTGTCTCCTTTCTCTTCCCACTCCTGCCCTTTTTTTCACTCTATTTGGGTCGTTTTTCTAAAAAAATAGTTCTTTACACATCTCCCTATTCCTCAAAAAATTCCAGTGGTAGCTCACTCTGTTCCCCATCAAGCAGAAACTCTTTACCATTGGCTTTAAAGAGCTCAATCAGCAGTCCTCCTTCTAGCTTACCTCACTGACTACCTACTACATCCCAACCAATACACATCGGTCTTCTAACGCCAACTCCCTGGACCTTGATATCCCTTTGCTGACCTCTTTTTTCACCCACTTGAGCCATACATCAGCACATACAGTAGATCTAATCGTCTCTAGACAATACTCCATCTCTGATCGCACCACTCCAACCTCTCACTGTTCAACCACAACCTTCTGACTTGCCACCTCTCCCCCATTCCCCTCACCTCCAAATTCTATCCATATTCTTTCCTGTTACATTTTGACTCTGGACCCACTCCACCTGTTTTAAGTATTCACACCTCCTGGCCAACAAACTAATCCTATCTATCATCTCTAGATGCTTGCTGTGGGCAGGCAATGTGTCAGCCAACTCTCTTTTTTTATGGTACTTATTAAGTCCTTACTATATTTCAAACACTTTTCTAAGTGCTGGGGTAGGTAAAAGTGAATTAGTTTGGACACGGTTCCTGTCCCACATGCGGCTCACAATCTACCTCCCTCCTCGAATTTGGCAATTACTCTCTCCCCCTTCAAAGCCTTATTGAAGGGTCAACTCCTCCAAGAGGCCTTTCTTGATTAAGCCCTCCTTTTCTCTCCTCCCTCTCCCTTCCGCATTGCCCTGACTTGCTCCCTTCATTCATTCATCCCCGACTCCCAGCCCCACAGCACTATATAGGTGTTTGTAATTTCTTTACTTATATTAATGTCTGTCTCCCTCTCTAGGCTGCAAGCTCACTGTGGGCAGAGAATGTGTCTGTTTATTTTTATACTGTATTTTCCCAAGTGCTTAGTGTAGTGCTCTGCACCTGGTAAATGGTCATTAAATATGATTGAATGAATGAAGGAACGAATGACTATGTAGGCGGGAGAGCAGGAGAACTGAGGCATGAAGAAGTCAAGTGATTTGCCCAAGGTCACAGAGCAAGCATGCGGCAGAGCCAGGATTAGAACCCAGTTCCTCTGACTCCCGGGCTCATGCTCTTTCCACTAGGCAATGTCGCTTCTCCATTATATATACAATTTACATATACACACATATATTTATATATGGATCTGTTATATTGCCAACTTTGCTGAGTGCTTAATACAGTATTCTGCGCAGAGGAAGCTCTCAAAAAATATGATTAACTGATCGATCAATTGATTGATTGATGAATATTTGCCCTCTTGGGAAATCCCAAACCATCCACAGGGTTTGTTGGAGCCTTGCTGTTCTACGGACAGATGAAGAGTCTCCCAAATAAGAGCAAGCAGGAAGAGTACAGAATGCCTTGGGAGAGAAGACCCGGGAGAGAGAATCTGGGGGAGACCATTCAGGAGAGCTGACCCTGAAGAGATGACCTGGGAGAGCCAACCCTGGAGAATCAACCCCAGAGAGGTGACCCTAAGGAGCCTCAGATTATTTTTTATAAATGGAAAGCTCAGGATGGCCAAGGCAATGGCAAGGGTTGTCAGGGAGACAGAAAGGTTTCTTGGGAGAAGCCACAAAGAGGTTAGATAATGTTGCACAACTCTCATGGAGGGGATAAAAATAGAATCCTAACTGAGCAGTACTCTAGTCTGTATATAGCCCTGTGTCCACCAAAGGACAATCAGGAAATTGTTCTGCTGAGAAGCAACGTGGCCTAGTGGAAATAGCATAGGTCTGGGAGTCAGAGGACCTGGGTTCTACACCTGGCTCTGCCACTAGTCTGCTGAGTGATCTTGGGCTAGTTACTTAACTTTTCTGGGTCTCAGTTTCCTCATCTACAAAACGGGGATTCAATCCCTGATCCCCCTCCTACTTAGACTGTGAGCCCTATGTAGAACCCTATTATCTTGCATCTATCCCAGTTTCAGTACAGTGCTAATCACATAGTAAATGCTTAACAAATACCACTAGTATTAGGAAATAAAATTAGGCAGAGAGCACTCTAGCAAGAACAAGGGCAGAAACCTGGTTTATATGCCATTATTTTGCAGTATTCTAAAACAGCAGGAGTGGTTCACTCCTAGCGAATGGGGAAGGGAGACTATCTGGGGGAAAGTGCTTTTTTTATGGTATTTGTTAAGCACTTACTATGTTTCAGGCATTGTATTAAGTCTTGGGTGGATACAAGCTAATCAGGTTGAAGGCAGTCCATGTCCCAGACAGGGCTCACGGTCTTAATCCCTATTTTACAGGTGAGGTAACTGAAGACCAGAGAAGTGAAATGACTTGCCCAAGGTGACCCAACAGACAAGCTGGGATTAGAACCGGTCCTTCTGACACCCGGGACCATACTTTATCCACTAAGCCATGCTGCTTCTCATCCTTCTTCTCTTCCTTCCCCACTCCTCGCTATTCCTGGATTATAGAAACTCCTTTACCTCTTGATTGAAATTCCAAAATGATGAAAAGAGGCGATACTTTACGTGTGAAATAAGGAAACAATGCTCCCGGATGCTTTTTCTTGAGATCAATCAATGGTATTTACTGGGTGCTTATCATGTTTACAGCAATGTGCAAAACCCTTGAGAAAGTACCCCAAGACAACGTGCCCTTAAAGGGAGAGTACCAATAAGGCAAATCATTGGACCAGTGGCCAAGAGGAGCATAACCAACAGAAATCCTTTCTAATTCTGGGATTCTCATCTTCTCCAAGAGGTTTTCCCTTATTAATCTCTCTTTGTGCCAGCTCCTCTCTCTTCTGGGATGTCTATGCACTTCAGATCTGTGACCTTTGGCATTCACCTCACTCTCAACCCCACAGTACTTAGGCACCTATCCTTTAAATGATATGTTAGAAAATAGGTATTTGCATTAACATCTGTCTCCCCATCTAGACTGTCAGTTCAATGTGGGCAGGGAACGTGAATGCCAACTCTGAGGCGTCGTACTCTCCCAAGCGCTTAGTGTAGTACTCTGCACATAGTAAGCATTCAACAAACAACATTGATTGATTGATTCCCTCTTTGATTATTGAGATCAATCCATCAATCAGTGGTATTTATTGAGTGATTACTATGAGCAGAGAACACTGTACTAAGCGCTTGGGAGAGTACGATGCAATAGAGATAACCCTTCCAACTTTCCCTCTGGGCCCAATCTGCCCCCCATCCTCCCCTTTCTTAATCTTCTCATTGGCAGGAATCCTCCCAGCCGGGTTCCTCAAAAAAGGGCCGGCATTCCCTTGGCCTGCCACAGCCGTGGGTTTCTGGAATGGAATGTGGGAGAGGGGTCAAGACTGGGAATAATTGGGAAAGTCTCTTGGCTGCCCAGCTTGAAAGGGAAGTTCAAGTCGCCATGTAGAATAAATTTTGCCTTTCTGACTCCAGGCTTCCCCTCTCGCAGGGCGGATCCTAGAACTCGACCTCTCGAGGTGGGTGACACAGGAATCAGCCCAGCTGGGTCCCTTAGCAAAGGGGTGGCATTCCCTCGGCCTGACATGGCCGTGGGTTTTGGGAATGGGATGTTGGACAGGGGTCAAGATTGGTAATAATTGGGAAAGTCTCTGGGCTGCCCAGCTCCCTTCCGGCCTCTGCTGCTGCTGTTCTGGTAACAATAATAATAATAGTAATGACTGGTATATGTTCAGTGTTTATTATGTGCCAGGTACTGTACTAGGCACTGGGGAGGATACAAGCAAGTCGGGTTGGACACAGTCCCTGTCCCATGTGGGGCTCTTTAGTCTCACTCCCCATTTTAGAGACAAGGTAACTGAGGCCTAGAGAAGCTAAGTGACTTGCCCAAGGTCACACAGCAGACAAGTGGCAGAGTCGGGATTAGAACCCATGACCTTCTGACTCCCAGGCCCACGCTCTATCCACTACGCCAGGCTGCTCCTGGTCTGACTGGCCCTTGGGCACCTGCCGGTCATTGCCGTGAGGATCGCTAGCTACTGGGGTGTAATGTCCCTCTGACCTGGGAAACTGGGAGTGAGGTAGGGTGAGACTCATCCCTTGCATTGCTTGTGGGAGACAGAAGAACCTGGTTTCTAATCCCAGCTCTACTACTTTTCTGCTGTGTGACTTCGGGCAAGTCATTTCACTTCTCTGGGACTCAATTACCTCATCTGTAAAATGGAGATTTAGGATAGGGACTGTGTCTAACCCGATTTGCTTATATCTACCTTAGCGTTTAATACGGTGACTGACACATAGTAAGCACTTAACAAATATCGCAATTATTGTTATTATTATTATTACTGTACTCTCCCACTAGTGCTGGGAAAGACTGGAGCTGGGAAGTGTAGATGGCCCCACCTTTCTCTAGAAATGGACCCGAGTGGCTATGCTTTGGATTCGGTGAAATGACTCGAGTGATTTTATTTTTGCAAACATGTGGGGTTTGAAAAGACCAAAATGTATTTCGCCCCAAGCACTTCTGCCCTTAAATACACCCATATGTACTGCAGGGGAAATGCAAGCCATATGGTAGATTCAACTGCAGTTAACTCATCAAGTCTCTGTTTTGCTAGAACTACTAGAGGTCCGGCATGCCATGTGAGTTGCTCTAAAAAGCCCCTGAAAGCTTATTTTCTTTGAACGAGGATCTTCTGATTTGTTCGGAGTGTAGGGAACTCGAATCTCCAAAGGTATAAGTTCAGTTTGAAACTTAACACCCAAGGAGTTCAAGTTGGGTTTGCGGCTTTGATGGAATCTGTTCCACTCCAGGTGCGTGGGACTGAAGGCCTTGGTGACTGCAGCTTGTCTCTGCTCTTCCTGGTGTCAGGGCAAGGAGGGACATGGCCTAGTGGATAACGCATGGGCCTGGGAGTCAAAAGGACCTGGGTTCTAATTCCAGCTCCACCACTTGTCTGCTCGGTGACTTTGGGCAACTCACTTCACTTCTCCGTGCCTTAGTTACCCCTTCTGAAAAAGGGGGATTAAGGCTGTGAGCCCCAGGTGGGACAGGGACTGTGTCTAACCTGATTAGCTTGTATCTTCCCCAACTCTTAAAACAGTGTTTGACACAGAGTAAGCGCTGAACAAATACCATCATCATTATTATTATTATGAATATTAAGCTGTTGGAAACCTGCCTCGGCACAGATTCACTTCAAAGGAGGGGAGACTCTCCCAAGCGCTTAGTACAGTTTTCTGCATACAGTCAGTGCTCAATTAGTACTGTTGATTGATTGATTTATTGATTGAGCTCTCTGACCACTTGAGTGTAGAGAGAGAAGAGTAGAGGTTCTAGGACCAAGTCTTGGAGCCTGCTTCTTCCTCAAGGTGCAGGGAGGGTTGAGTGTCCAAAAAGAATAACTGTAATAACATTTAAGTGCTTATTAGGTACCAAGCAATGCATTAAACACTGGGGTAGATATAAGGTAATCAGGCTGGATACACACCCTGTCCCACATTCTAAATAGGAGGAAAAACAGGTATTGAATCCCCATTTTACAGATGAGGAAGCTGAACCCACATAAATTAAGCAATTTACCTAAGGTCACATGGCAGGCAAGTGGCAGAGCAGAGATTAGAATCCAGGTTCTTTGACTACCAGGCCCATGGTCTTTCCACTAGGCCATGCGGTTTCTCCCTATCACCCCATCCTACCGGAAATAGAGAATTTGACGTGTTATATCTGACAACATGTTTCCAGCCAAGGCTCTCTCGCCCTCATGGAACCATTACCTTCAGTCCAGCCTGGTCTCCTCTCCCACTTTGTTTGCAAATTTTCCCCTTGAAGGAAAGTTGCTGTATCTCCCTCTGGTCTGTAAACTCATTATTGGCAGGAAATGTGTCAGTTAATTCTGTTGTATTATATTTTCCCAAGTACTTAGTATAGTGTTCTGCACGTAGTGAGTGCTTGATAAATTCCACTGACTGATTGATTGATATCACCTCTTGACTGTAAGCTCCTTGTGGGCAGGGAATGTGTCCATGAATTCTGCTATATTATACTCTCCCAAGCTCTTAGGATAGAGCTCCACACACAGTAAGCACTTAATAAATACTACTGATTGATAAATTGATTGATTATGAGACAAACACATAGCAAAGCAGGTGACCGGGCCCCGGATGCTCGCTGCTGCTTCGAGATCCCATGAATAATAATAATAATGTTGGTATTCGTTAAGCGCTTACTATGTGCGGAGCACTGTTCTAAGCGCTGGGGTAGATACAGGGTAATCAGGTTGTCCCACGTGAGGCTCACAGTTAATCCCCATTTTACAAATGAGGTAACTGAGGCACAGAGAAGTTAAGTGACTTGCCCACAGTCACACAGCTGACACGTGGCAGAGAAGGATTCGAACCCATGACCTCTGACTCCCAAGCCCGGGCTCCTTCCACTGAGCCACGCTGCCGTTTTCCCATAACATATGTTTTTACTATGTTTTATCTGGAGCAGCGATAGGGAGTGTGCTTCCATTAATGATCACCTGTTTAAAGACTTTTCTCTGAACTCTGGTTGCCTGAACAGCTACTGTCTTTTTAAGCTGGGTTCCTACAGGTGGAACAGGTGGGGTTTACACCTGTTGCCCTTGGGGGAGGGGTGGAGCTAGATGAGTGGCAAAAGAGGAGCCATTTGAGAATTGGCTGCAAATAATCTTTCATCTAGCACCTCTGCAGAGGATAGTCTTGCTGAAGGGTAGACTTTTATTGACTGATGCAATCAAACAATTGTATTTGTTTAGTACTTATGATGTACAGGGGAGGGTACTGAGCACTTGGGAGAATACGATACAACTAAATTAAAGAAGTGATAGCCCACTTTCAGACCCAAGATGGCCCTTTGCTACTCAAGCGAACCCGGTGGAAGGAGAAGAAACTTCTGTACAGTGAGATGGTGAGTCGCAAGAAGGGGAGGATGGGCCTAAACTTTTCACTTTATTCATTCAGTTGTATTTATTGAGTGCGTACTGTGGGCAAAACACTGTACTAAGGGCTTGGGAGAATACAACAATGGGCACATTCCCTTCCCATAAAGATTTCAGTCTAAACCAGAGCTGAAGATGCTGGGAAATATGTTCCCAAAGCCCTCAGATGGTACGTTCTGCAGTGTCACTCCTCCCCGTGGAAACACAATCCTAGATTCCTTTCAGACTCTTCAAGGAGAGAAGTGAACTGAAGAGTTTTCCATTCTGTAAGCGCTGGGAATTGTACTTGTTTCCTTGGAACTGTATTTCACTATCCTATGGTTTTCTGTTTGGGGTGGAATAGTTCCCACCACATGAATTCCATTTCTCTAGCCAGGTCCTCTTAGTACAATAAACTACCCCCTTTATCAGAAGAATTTTTGCACCTTGTCAAGACCAGAGGTTTATTAGTTTCATTTCTCCTCACAGTCTGAGATCTCTTTTGATGTGCACCTGGATATCAATTCAATGCTGAGGG
The DNA here is from genome assembly GCF_004115215.2 of Ornithorhynchus anatinus. NCBI lineage: Eukaryota > Metazoa > Chordata > Mammalia > Monotremata > Ornithorhynchidae > Ornithorhynchus > Ornithorhynchus anatinus. Next base: position 38,535,268 of record NC_041749.1, on the reverse strand, counting down.
GAAGACTGGGACTAATTAAAGGACTAAGGAAATGACTGCCTAGGAGTTTCCCTTGACGAGCCCTATCTATCTGTCCCTCGCGACCTCTCAGGGAGGATGAACCAAACAGGGAGGGAGGTGGCCGAGAACACAAGAGAATCAGCCTTATTACTGCCCCTAAGAATCTCCCTTCAAGCACTCTTTGCCCCATCCTGGCCCCCAATCTGCTCCTGGTAGGATCAGTGAGGCTTACTGGATACAGCATGGTTCGGGGAGTCAGAGGGACCTGGGTTCTAATCCCAGTTCTGCCACATGTCTGCTCTGTGACCTTGGGCAAGTCACAGCTTCTCTGGGCCTCAGTTACCTCATTTGTAAAATGGAGATTAAGACTGTGAGCCCCATGTGGGACAGGGGCTGTGTCCAACCTGATTAACTTGTTCAGTGCTTAGAACAGTGCTTGGCACATTGTAAGTACTTAACAAGTTCCATTACTATTGTTATTATTACCACCTCAGGGCCCCTCCTTCTCTTCCCTATACTGTCTCCTGTTGCCATCTTTCACTCCTGCTCCAGAGGATACAGGAGCCCCCCTTGCTACCCCCACAAAAAGTCACGCAAGGACACTCCAACCAAATGATCGAAAGCTGGGAATATCAAATTCCTACCATTTAAAAGTCATTAAAAAATCCCTTTGCTCTCAAATCCATTTTTCCTACCTTTAGGGTCATTTATTCCAAATGATCAGCTTGAGGCCCAGCCCAGGTCTTAACTTTAGGGAGCCAAGGAGGGTTGGCAGTTTTGTACCTCTCCCTCAAGATTTCTGGGGTCCAGAAATGGCTGTTGTTAACCAGGGTAGTTTCCTGAAACCATTGGGATCTGCTAGTTAGATAATTCTTCTCTCAGAATACCTGGAAATCTGAGAAGAAGGTTTCCCTGGGCATACTGTAGTTGGTTGGATAATTGGAGGGGATCAAGGAGAGAATAGGAGGAGAAGAAATGGAGGCAAGGGATGTTCAAAGAGTTTGGAGAGGAATGGTCCAAGGGAGATGGGGTATCAAGAAGTCTTTTTTAAAGAAGGGGGAGTATGTTTGAAAGTCATCGGAAACAATATTTGAAGATGGTCATCAGAAAGGGAAGAAGGGAGGGGACGAGTGTTTTGATAAGGTGCAAAGCAATGGGGTCTGAGGTGAAGGTGGAGGGGGTAGCTCTTGAGAGGAGGTGGGAGTTCTCCTCTTGAGATCCTGCTGAGAAAAATGGAACAGTTGACGAGAAGGGGCAGGAGGAAGGAGGGGTTGGAGAGGAGCAGGGGATAGTTTAGAGAGCATGCCTGATGGTTTCAATTTTATCAATAAATGATGTGGCCAGGTCATTAGGGAAAAGAGAATGGGGGGCAGGGAGGACAATACACCTTTCTTCAAATCCCCTGCATTCCTGCCTCCAGGGTTTAAACCAAGTGTTCTGGAGCATGCAGCGAAATGTGACTTATTCAACTGCACTCTTCCAAGCCCTTAATGCATACAGTACGCTCAAAAAATACCATTGATCAGTCAATCGATTGAATAACCCTTCATCTTTGAACTTGGGGTGAGTGTTCTTCCCACTGCTCTCTCAGGGGCTGGGGGCCTCAAACTGCCTGACCCCTAAGTGGGGGGCAGGTTTCTAATGGCCATTTGAATCTCTAGCATTCGCAAAGGGTCGTCTGAGCTCAGATCCAGCTGTTAAACGTTTCACGTTCAATAGATCCCAACTAACGAGCAGTTTAAATTCTATGCAAGTTTTCTAATAAGTACATGTAATTCAATTTTATTGAACCCTGCTGTCAATAAACGGAACAAAAATGCTCCTCAGATGGTATGCATGACTTTCCCAAGACTTGGCCGGTAATACAACTCAGACCACTAGAGTAATGACCTTTATTCACCCCGCCTTCAACCCCGCAGCACTTTAAGTACATATCTTTAAATTATATATTATACCTTATTTATTTATGTCTGACTCACCCTCTAGACTGTTAGCTTGTTGCAGGCAGGGAACGTTTCTGCCAACTCTGTTGTACTCCCCCGGATGCTCAGTACAGTGCTCCGCACATAGCACTCGGGAAATTCCGCTGATCGAATGATTATTAGAAAGACCAGAAATCTGATGTCGGAATGTGTCTCGGTTGCACCCAGGTGGGCATTTAGTGGAAGATTGAGGAGAGTCTTAGTTCCTTCAAAGGATTAGGAGGTTTTTGGGTGTTCCTGCCACCCTGGACCTTAGGAAGCTGCCATGCTTCCAGGGCCCTACTGTGGGCATCATCCCATCCTGGCTGGCTCAGACTCCCGGCAGAGTGGCATACTGGACAAAGTTCAAGGGGGACAGAAACTCAGGATCATCCGGAGGAAGCATGGTGAAGGAAAAAATCCTTCCTCTGGGTAACACAGGAATTTTGTTGACTGAACTAAGTGGATAATTGCCGTCACTTTCTTTCACCCTGTGCTACCAGTGGGCTCAGTGACCAGCTAATCAATTAATGGCATTTACTGAGCACTTGCTGTGGGCAAAGAGCACTGTAATAAGCACTCAGGAGAGTACGAGATAATTAGCAGACACGTTCCCTGACCTTAATGAATAGTCTACGGGGAAGTCGGACATTAATATGAATAAATAAATAATGCAGGAAGGATGCATGCACATACCAGGATATAATAATGATAATTATGGTATTTGTTAAATGCTTACTATGTGCCAGGCACTGTACTAGGCGTTGAGGGTGGATGCAAGCAAATCGAGTTGGACACAGTCCTCTGTCCCTCACAGGGCTCACAGTCTTCATCCCCATTTTATAATTGAGGTAACTGAGGCAGAGATAACTGAAGTGGCTTGCCCGAGGCCACACAGCCGACAAGTGGCAGAGCGGGGATTAGAACCCATGACCTTCTGACTCCCAGGCCCGTGCTCTATCCGCTACGCCATGGATGGGCAGATAGGTTGGGGAGACAACCTTCTTAGGGAACAGTAGGAGGGAGACCATCCTAAGGAAGTGGAGGGGGAGACCATCTTAGAGAATCCATCAGTCAGTGGTGTCTTTTGAGGACTTACTTTGTACTAAGCGCTTGGGAGCATTCAATACAACAGAGTTAGTAGCCACTTCCCTTACCTGTGAAAAGGTTTCAGTCTAGAATGGGGGGTTACACCATTGTAGGGAAGCACAGAAGGGAAACCATCCAGAGGAAATGCTGGGGGAGACCCCTTGGTGGGGGCTAGAGGGAGGCAGGGGGTGTGGTTCCTCATTGCCAGTTTCTCCTAGGCTAAAGCACTCCGCTGGGCAGAGACTGGCCCAACACTCTTGACTGTGAGCTCGTGGTGGGCAGGGAATGTGTCTGCTTATAGCTGTATTGTATTTTCCCAAGCACTTTGTACGGTGTTCTGTATTCATTCATTCATTCGTATTTGTTGAGCGCTTACTGTGTGCAGAGCACCGTACTAAGCACTTGGAATGGACAATTGGGCAACAGAAAGAGACGATCCCTGCCCAACAACGGGCTCAAAGTCTAAAAGGGGGAGACAGACAACAAAACAAAACAAGTAGTCAGGCAACAAAACAAACAGTCAGGCAGTCCGTACACAGTAAGTGCTCAATAAATATGACTGACCGACAACTGGTTGTCTCTTCGGGACCCTCATGCCTTGCCTTTCGCAAGTGCCCTGGGCTGGGGCTGGCATCTTTTCTGGGTGTGACAGCTGCCTTTGCCCCTTCAGTGCCTCCGCCCCCACCAGCATCCTTCATCACTTGACAGGGCCCTTGCGGGAAAGAATTGTCACGTCCCAGAAACTGTAGAGATTCACATCGATTAACGCCAGATGAGTCATATAGGCAAGTGCCACGTTTCCGCAGACCTCATGATAGGAGGAGGTGTTTGCTCCCAAACCTCTCTGTCCTGGAGTGCGGCAGTCAGGAAACGGGTGGTTCTCCGCGAGCAGACGTTTCAGGAAAATCAAGAGGCCAAAAGGCGAAGTGGAAAACAGCAACAGGCCCTTGGGGCCTCAACAATCTTAATAAAACAAAACAAAAAACCAAACAACAACAACAAAAAAACCAGTACTTCAAGGTGGCAAAGGTCAATCTTTCCACACACAGCGGGGACGGGATCACCAATGGAGCGTCAGTGTTCTCAGCCTTTCTTGCACAGTAGGAGATGCTCTCACTCTCAGAGAAGATGAGGGATGACTACACTCTCACACACACAGAGTGAACTAACAACCCCTCTCCCCATCCTACACACTTGTACTGAACTAACAGTACAAATGGATTTTCAACCCTTCTGTTTGGAATTTTGTAGCTGGAAATTAAAGCTGCTGTTTAATCAATTAATGAATGACATTTCTTTTTTTTTAGTATTAAACATTTACTAGGTGTAGAGTAAGCAAATGAGTTTTTTTAAAGACGTATCACCTCTTTCGTGTTAGGATGGAGAGAAGAGGAGGTTCCACACCTCTTTGAGGAGTGACAATGTCATGGGAGAGGGGAGGAGGAAGCTAATTTTTCAAAACGCTCTGTTGTGGGGTTAACTTCCTGGCGGATTGATTAATTCTTCTTTCAAGTTGCCACCGTTAACATGTGAGCTCAATGATGTCATAAAACCCTTTTCAGAATTGCAGTTTTAAGTGCTAATTTCAGGGGTCTAAAGGGAATTTAGGAGCAGAGGCCAAACCCTTTGTGTGCATATGTTTGTTTGCTTTGCCTTCTCACTGCCACCAGTTTGAAGACTGTGAGCTCGTTGTGGGCAGGGACACTGTTCAGTGCAGTGCTTTGAACACGGTAAGTGCTCAATAAATACGATTAACAGTAGTAATAATAATAATAATGATGTGCAAGCCACTGCTCTAATTAGGTCGGTCACAGTTAATGCCCCAAATGGGGGGGGGGGGTCACAGTCTTAATCCCCATTTTACAGATGAGGTAACTGAGGCACAGTGAAGTGACTTACCCAAGGTCACACAGCTGACAAGTGGCAGAGCTGAGATTAGAACAGGTCCTTCTCTCAGGTCAATCGATCTTGGGGGCTCGATCAAGCTCTAGCCACTTGGCCACACTGCTTCTTCAGCACTTGAGTGCACTCAAGCGGCCTCTTTTTGAGCGCTTACTTTGCATCAAACAGTGTACTAAGCATTTGTGAGAGAATACTACAATAGGGTTGATAGGGTCCTCAAGAAGCTTATAGTCTTTGAAAGCTGCACCCCCAAATGCAGGCTTCTTTTGCTCTGAGCACGCACAAACGCATACGCAAGCATGCACGCACACATGCACTGCGATGATTTTAGCCTCTGCATGTTGTGAAACGAAGTGACTTTGTCTACTAAAGACTTTGGGAATTGTGTCTGGGAGGCTGAGTTTTCCATAGGTGAGTACAGTGCTTGGCACACAATAAGCACTTACCACATACCACGATTATTAAAACCTTTGGTTTATGGAGAAAGAGGGTTTCCCTGGCACGGATTAGTACATAACTTTGGTTTCCTTCCAGCTTGTGGTCAGCTGGCTCTGCCTCTCTCTCTCTCTTTCACAGACACACACAGACACACACTCATAAATGCATGCTCATACACACACTTTTTGACTAAAGACAGCAATCTCGAGCTCAATATTTGTCACTAGCCCATAACCCTGCAGAACAAAAGATTTCACATTCAAAATTGGGGCCTTAAAGACAGTTTGACATCCTACAGGAGGAAGTGTTGGTATCGGGTGCCTAGGGCAGGGAATGTGATTGCCAACTTTGATGAAGAGTACTCTCCCAAGTGCTTAGTACAATGCTCTGCACATAAAAAGGGCTCAAATAATACCATTGATTGATTGGTATATAGGTAGGGAGCTTGTCTAATAATAATGTTGGTATTTGTTAAGCGCTTACTATGTGCAGAACACTGTTCTAAGTGCTGGGGTGGATACAGGGTCATCAGGTTGTCCCCCATGAGGCTCACAGTCTTCATCCCCATTTTACAGATGAGGTCACTGAGGCACAGAGAAGTGAAGTGACTTGCCCACAGTCACACAGCTGACAAGTGGCAGAGCCGGGAGTCAAACCCATGACCCCTGACTCCGAAGCCCAGGCTCTTTCCACCGAGCCACGCTGCTTCTAACAACTCAGTTGTGTTGTACTCTCCTAAGAGCTTAGTACAGGAGTCAGAGGACGTGGGTTCTAATCCTGACTCTGCCACTTGTCTGCTGCGTGGCCTTGGGCAAGCCATATAACCTCTCCGTGCCTCAGTTACCTCATCTGTAAAATGGGGATTAAAAGTGTGAGCCCCTCGTGGGACAACCCGATTACCCCCCCGTATCTACCCCAGCGCTTAGAACAGTCCTCAGCACATAGTAAGCGCTTAACAAATACCCTAATAATAATCATTTTTATTTATTACAGTGCTCTGCACACAGTAAATGCTCAATAAGTGGGATTTATGATGACGATGACAGCTGAGGAGGAGTGGCCCTGGGATTTAGGCACCGAAAGCAGCCTCTCCGCCCTAATCACACCTCCCCACGGGCAGCATTCCTGCTCCATCTTCAGTTGCATCCATTGCTCCAGGCCATGTCTCCAGTGGCTGGGAATCTTGGGAAGAACATGCTGTGACATTACTGTGACATGTGTAATTATTGAGCGCTTAGTGAGTTCAGAACACTATTCTAAGCACTTGGGAGAGTACAGTGTAGTGATATAATAATGATGGTATTTGTGATGTGCTTACCGTGCGCCATGCATTCCCTGCCCGCAACAAGCTTACAGTCTGGGGGGGGAGACCGACGTTAATCTAAATGATAAATTATAGATATGTGCTAATGTGTTGTGGGGCCGGGAGAGGGGGATGAATGATGGGAGCAGATCAGGGCGATGCAGAAGGAAGAGGGAGAAGAGGAAAGGAGGGCTTAGTCAGGGAAGGCCTCTTGAAGAAGAGCCCATCAGAGGGGGTGGGCAGGGGAGGCGATGGTCCCCACTTCTGCAGACTGATTTAAGTATGCTGAAAATGAGAAGGTGGAGAGGGGATGGGGAAGGAGGAGAGATGCGGACTAGGAAAAGCTACTGAGCCTGTAAGCTCATTGTGGTCAGGGAATGTGTCTGTTATATCGTTGTATCATACTGTCCCAAGCGCTTAGTATAGTGCTCTGTATACAGTAAGCGCTCAATAAATACGATTGACTGACTGGCCAGGAGGGACAGGGAAACGCCCTCCTCCGCCAGCTACGGAGCTGGACTGGGAAGCCCACTCCTTCCCCCTGCCCCTCTGCCTCCTACACACAGGCTGGGGAGAATCGAGAATTCGCACTTTAGTGGGCTGAGACCCCGGTCGTTGTAGCTGAAAAGCAACGTGGCATAGTGGATAGAGCACAGGCCTGGGATCGGAGGGTCAAGGGTTCTAATCCGGGCTCTTCCACTCGTCTACTGTGTGATCTTAGGCAAGTCGTTTCAAGTCTCTGTGCCTCGGTTACCTCATCTGTAAAATGGGGATTGAGACTGGGAGCCCCCTGTGGGACAGGGACCGTGTCCAACCCGATTTGCTTGTATCCACTCCAGTGCTTAGTACAGTACCCGGCACACAGTAAGTGCTTAACAAATACCACAGTTATTATTAGTGTGAGACTGGGGCATCCACCGACTCAGAAATCTTCAGCATCCTCTCTCTAGATGGGAGCGGAGGAGAGTCACTGAGTAGGCTGGAGGGATTGGAGCCAGGTAGGATCTGTCTAGAAAGGCTTCCTGGATGGGGGAGTGAGGCCTCAGAGAAGAGGAAGGGGAAAGAGGCTTGGGATGTGCGAGAGGAGGAGAAGAGGCAAACGATGGAGAGGAGGAAATGGCTCGACCAAAGGCCTGTTTTGAGGAATAGGCAAATTCTACTTTGGAGTGGAGGGTAAGGAAATGATCTAATCTAATGGAAAGAGCCTGGGAGTCAGAGGACCTGGGTTCTAAACCTGGGTCTGACACCTGCTTATTGGATGACCTTGGGCAAGTCACTTCAATTCTCTGTGCCTCTATTTCCTCAACTCTAAAATCAGGAATCAATACCTGTTCTCTCTTCTTAGACTGTGAGCCCCATTTGAGACAAGAACTGTGACTGACCAAATTAACATATATCTATCCAGAGCTCTGAACAGTGTTTGACCGCATGGTAAGTGCTTAACAAATACCATAAAACTTTTTTAAAAAGAACACTTGAGACTTTGAAAAACTTATTTGGTGGAGGAACTCTTTCAGGAGAACTAAAGCCTCGGTTCAGGGGGAGGCTTGTGAGACACCCAATCTTGTCTATTTGATGAACTGGATGAACCCGTTCAGCCCAGCCGATCCATCAGAGGATTTAATTTGGGCAGCCTCTTGGCTTGTCAAAAAAAGAAAAAAAGGAAAAGGAAAAAAAAAATTGTCTCATTAAGACCCTGGGGCTCACACAGACCCAGGTCTAAGACCAAACAGAAACCAAACTCCACCTGCTAAGAAGCACCTCTCCCTCCTGACTCTAAGCTCATTTTCATTCATTCATTCAATCATATTTACTGAACGCTTACTGTGTGCAAAGCATTGTATGAAGCCCTTGGGAGTGTAACATATAACAGGGAACAGGCCCGTCAACTCTTCTGTAGTCAACTCAAGACTGTAAGCTCATCTCTAGACTGTAAACTTATCAATCATTATTGTCTCCGTCTCTGAGTGCTTACTTTGTGCAGATCACTGTACTAAACGCTTGGGAGAGTACAGTGCGAAGGAATTAGAAGACACATTCCCGGCCCATAACCAGCTTACAGTCTTACGACAAGGTTTATTACAATTGAGTCAAAGTAGAAGATTCAGGAGCATCACTTGAAAAGTGGTGAAATGATTTTTAGGCAAGCTCCAAGTGTCAGCTTGGTTGGTACAGAATCACAACACAACAGTGCTTAGGGAAAATGTCCTCCCCCAAGTGCTTAGTACAGTGCTCTGCACGTAGTAAACACTCAATAAATACCACTGATATTGTATTGTACTCCCCCAACTGCTAAGAACAGTGCTCTGCACAAAGTAAGCACTCAATACCACTGATTGATATATTGCACTCTTCCAAGGGCTCAGAACAGTGCTCGGCCCATAGTAAGCACTAAGCAAAACCTTTGATGATATGTTGTACTCTCCCAAGCAGTTAGTACAGTGCTCTGTACATAGTGAGCACTCAATAAATGTCATTGGTTGGTTGATTCACTTGAAGCATCTAAGAAAGACCTTCTCAGAGAACTCTTGTTCTAGTCGCTAAAGGAAGCAGATTCAAGGTACTCAGTCACACTGGTGAGCAGGGCCAGCTTCAGATGGTAAGTGTGTCAGATAACTACCTTGGGGAGCTCTGCCAGAGTGGGGTCTTAAAAATAGGAAATCTCCACCTTCTCTCTGTCAGTGTCGCAATGAGAACGTGCCTTGAAAGGGAATGGAAATGGAAAATGGGGTCAGCGGCAGAGGTAGATCGGCAGGGGTTAATCCAGGGTCCTTTATTTGGACTCAGCTGTACCCACTTGCCAACACTCTCCCTATACCTTTGGTAAGAGGGCAAACCTAGGAGACTGGGTGCTAAAGGGAAAAGCTTTTGATCGACAGTGGTAACCTGACTGAGTTCCAGGACGACGTTCGATGTTAAGCGTTGCACTGAGGTGGTAATGGTGGAATTGCTTTAGAAGTCAAAGGCGACATCACTGGTAGAACCGAGTGACTTAACCTCTCTGCTTCACTCTTCTCTGAAAAATGGCAATGAGACAGCTGATCTCCCTACCACTTACATAGGCAGCCAGAGACTGGTCTCATATAATAATGATGTACTGGTTAAGCGCTTACTATTTGTTGAGCACTATACTAAGCACTGGGGTAGATACAAAGTTATTGGGTTGGAGGTAGTCCCTGTCCCAGCTGGGGTCCACAGTCTAAATAGAAGGGAGGAGGATTTAATCCCCATTATACAGATGATGAAAGTGAGGCTTAGAGAACTGACGTGCCTACGGTCACACAACAGGCAGGTGGAAGAGGTGGGGTTAGAACCCGGGTCCTGAGGGATGTTCTGATGAGTAAGCCAAGGGTCATTAGATGCTTGCCAATGCCTCTGAGCAGATTTGAAAGCCTTGAGAGAAGTGAAATCTTGACGAAAGACTACACTAGCGAGGTTTCATTCAGAAAAAAAAGAAAAGTAACTGACATCCATTTCTGGGAGTTCCCCCTCATCAAGAAGACTTGTTTCGCTTACTGTTACAACGTTGATTCCATATCTGATTAGCTCACATTCAACAAGGGGTGCCCTTATCTTTCGACTGCAGTTCTCAACACCATAAAGAGACCTGATGTTGCATTATAGAGACTAGCAGGCTGGCACACACACACACAAACACATTCAGTCTCGCTCTTATGTCTTTCCCCCATGCGTTTTAGCTAGAACATTGTTAGGAAATTAGGAAACATACATCCAGTAACGTGAGCCTGTTAGGGTACTACGTGCCGAGGAAGCAATGACTTACATGCAAGCGCATAGCATCCAAATGGGCTAATGGTACTGCCTGAGTTTTTCTAAAAGTGTGGTCATGCAAGAAAGCGACCCTCATTTCATAGGAGAACTAGGTTCAGTAGAGGATGATGATGATGATATGGTTTTTCTATGTTCAGTTGGCCAAAATAAAAAAAAAGATAAATAGTTGTCATATTTGTTAAATGCTTATTATGTGCCAAGAATATTACTGAGAACTAGAGTAGGTACGAGATAATCAGGTAAGACACAGCCCCTGTCTCATTAGCCTAAGGAAGAGGGACAGACTGTAAGCTCGTTGTGTGCAGGAAACGTGTCTATTTATTGTTGTACTCTCCCAAGTGCTTAGTACAGTGCTCTGCACAGAGTAAGCGCTCCATAAATATGATTGAATTGAACTGAAAACAGGTATCGTTATCTCCATTCTACAGGTGAGAAAACTCAGGCACAGTGAAGTTAAGAGACTTGCCCAAGGTCACGGAGCAGGCAACTGGAAAAGCCAGGATTCGAATTTAGGTCCTCTGACTCCCTGACCTGTGCTCTTTCCATTAGACCATGCTGAATGTAATAAAAATTAGTATTAGTGGTATTTGTTAAGCACTTACTATGTGCCATGCTGGGAGAGATACAAGTTCATCAGGTCAGACACATTCACTATCCCACCTGGGGCTCACAGTCACAAAGAAGTAAAGTGTCTTGTCCAAGGTCACAGAGAAGGAAAGTGGCAGAGCCAAATTGGAACCCAGGTTCTCTGACTCCCAGGGCCGTGCTCTTTCCACAAGGCCATGCTGCAATGTTCCTGTACCAGGTTCTGGGCCAAGTCCAGATAAATGTTGCCAAAAGTCTTCTTGAAACTCTAGATTCCCCCGCCGCCAAACTAATTCTCTTCCCCTCTTCAAAACCCTACTTAGAGCTCACCTCCTCCAAGAGGCCTTCCCAGACTGAGCTTCCCCTTTTCCCTCTGCTCCCTCTACCCGCCCCCCCCTTCACCTCTCCGAAGCTAAGCCCTCTTCTCGCCCCCTCTCCCTCTGCTCCTCCCCCTCTTCCATCCCATCCCCCCAGCACTGTACTCATCCACTCAACTGTATATATCTTCATTACCCTATTTATTTTGTTAATGAGATGTACATCACCTTGATTCTATTTATTTGCTATTGTTTTAATGAGATGTTCTTCCCCTTGATTCTATTTATTGCCATCGTTCTCGTCTGTCCGTCTCCCCCGATTAGACCGTGAGCCCGTCAAAGGGCAGGGACTGTCTCTATCTGTTGCCGATTTGTACATTCCAAGCGCTTAGTCCAGTGCTCTGCACATATTAAGCGCTCAATAAATACTATTGAATGAATGAATGAATGCAATAAGCCTGCACCGTTGCTGGTTGCGTGCATTACATGACCCCTGGTGAATGGCATTTGTCCCATAATGCGAGTCAGGAAACTGCAGCTTGACCTCTCCGCTGAACTCCTCCTTACACATTTCAGAGCAATACATTTCTTTCTTAGTATCCCATACCCCAGGGTCTAGAAATAACACAGGACTGAGAAACCTCCACTGCCATTTTTATCTCTTTCTTTCAGGGTATTTGTTAAGCGCTTACTATTGTCCAACACTCTTCTAAGCGCTGGGGTAGGAACAAGTTAATTAGGCCTGATGCAATCCCTGTCTCGCGTGGGGCTCGCAGCCTAAGAAGGAGGGAGAATGGGTATTTAATCCCTAATTTACAGTTGAGGAAACTGAGGCACAGAGCGTTTAAAGTGACTTGGTCAAGGTCACCCAGGAGGTAAATGGCGGAGTGAGGATTAGAACCCACGTCCTCCGACTCCCAAGCCTGTGGTCTCTCCACTGAGCCACGCTGCTTCGGTTCCTCAGTGGCACTAAACCAGCCTGAACGAGCGGTCTCCTCTGTGAGAGGCTACATGGACTTCTGCATACTTGTCATTGGATTCATCTGGACACTGTTGGCCACCCTAAATCTGTCACACAGGCTTGCCATCTTCTGAATTCATGCTAATCAATCAGTCAGTCAATCGGTGGTATTTATTGAGCATTTACTAGGTGCAGAGCATTGTACTAAGTGCTTGGAGGAGTACAATACAGTAATGCCTCACACGCAGTATAAGAAATACCATAATTATTATTATTATTAGGATAAGTAGACACATTCCCTGCCCATAACGAACTTACAGTCCGGAGGGTAATAAAACCAACTGCTTTCTTCAAGTCAAATGGTGACTCCTTTTCTCTCCTTTCTGGTCGATCTTGTAAACAGAACCAATTTTCCCTCCAAATTAGCAAAAATCCTTTAAAACCTCTGTATTCCTTCCTGGCTTGGGCCCCTTCCACTTAATAATAGTGATGGTATTTGTTAAGCACTTACTCTGGATCAAGCACTGTTCTAAACACTGGAAAGCACCACCACGAAGACAGGGATACCACATCTGTCCATGGTACATTTACTAATAGTATAGGGGTAATAGGCACGATTCCTGCCCTCAAGGAGTTGAAAATCTAGCGGGGAAGACAGGCATTAAAATAAATTACGAATAGGGGAAGGAGCAAAGTGTAAGGATCTGACATAAGCACTGTGGGTCCGGAGGTGGGGTGAATAACAAAGTGCTTAAGGGGTCTAGACCCGGGGGTTTAAGTGATGTAGAAGGGAGAGGGAATTGAGAGGTTAGTCAGGGAAGCCTTCTCGAAGGAAATATGATTTCAGAAGGGCTTTGAAGATGGGAGAGGAGGAAGTGGCTACGGGGTCGGTGGTGAGAGACAAGATCGAGGTACGGTGAGTAGATTGGTGTTCGAGGAGCCAAATGTGCAGGCTGGGTTGCTGTGGGAGGGGACTGAGGTTAGGGAGGAAGGGGGTGTTGAGTGTCTTAATTACCGTGGCGTGTTGGATCCCTTCTCCTTTCAGAGGATGAAGCCGGAAGACTCTAAGCCCGGTGTGGGCAGGGATTGGCTCTCTTTATCGCTGAACTGTACTTTCCAAATGCTTAGTTCGGTGCTCTGCACTCAGTAAGCGCTCAGTAAATACAACTGAACGAATGAATGAGAACAGAGAAGCTGTGAGTCTCAGCCATTTTCATTCATTCATTCATTCAGTAGTATTTATTGAGCGCTTACTTTGTGCAGAGCACTGTACTAAGCGCTTGGAATGAACAAGGCGGCAACAGATAGAGAAGTCCCTGCCGTCTGACGGGCTTACAGTCTAATCGGGGGAGACGGGCAGACGAAAACAATGGCAATAAATAGAGTCAAGGGGAAGAACATCTCGTAAAAACAATGGCAACTAAATAGTAAATAGCCATTTTACTTTTGGGGAATGTTTGAACAATTCCCCGCAACACCTCAGCGGAAGGTTTAGCTGTGAGCTCAATGTGGGCAGGGAATATGTCTACCAACACTCTTGTATCGTACTCTTTCAAGTGCTTAATACAGTGCTCTGCACATAGTAAGTGCTCAGTAAATATGGCTGATTCATTCATTCATATTACACTGGTCAAGAGAGATTGCTTTTGTACTTGTTAAATGTCTTTTTACCCAAGCTCCTTTAGAGCAGGAATTGAATCTTTTCTGTTTTTTTTTTTTTAAAGATGGTATTTATTCTAATTTTTATTATTATTGCTACTATGACTGATACTAATAATGGTATTTGTTAAGCACTTACTGGAGAAGCAGCGTGGCTTAGTGGAAAGAGCATGGGTTTGGGAGTCAGAGGACGTGGGTTCTAATCCTGGCTCCTCCACTTTTCTGCTGTGTGACCTCGAGCAAGCTGCTTAACGTCTCTGTACCTCAGTTTCCTCATCTTTAAAATGGGGATTAAGACCGTGAACTCCACGTGGGACTACCTGATTACCCTGTATCGAGTCCAGTGCTTAGGACAGTGCTTGGCACAGAGTAAGTGCTTAACAAATACCTTAATAATGATAATAATATGCCAGGCACCATACTAAGCACCAGGCTCGATACAAGTTAATCAGGTTAAACCATCCTCGTCCCGCATGGGGCTCATAGTCTTAATCCCCATTTTAAAGATGAGGTAACTGAGGAACAGAGAAGGTAACTGAGGTACAAAGAAGTTGAGTGCCTTGCCCAAGGTCATGCAGCAGCCAAGTGGCTGAGCTGGGGTTAGAAGGTGATCCTGCCTCCACCACTCGTCTGCTGTGCGGCCTTGGGCAAATCACTTAACTTCTCTTTTCTCAGTTTCCTCATCTATAAAATGGGGATTAAGCCCGTGAGCCCCATGCAGGACAGGGGCTCACCCCAGTGCTTAGTGCAGTGCCTGGAACATAGTAAGTGCTTAACAAATGCCACAGTTATTATTATTCCTGTTATCTGCGGAGTGTGGCCTGCTTATATTGTGCTTCTGCTGCTGCCTCCACTACTACTCAGACTGGGGATTAAGACTGTGAGCCCCATGTGGGAAAACCTGATTGTCATGGCATGTAGAAAGCGCTTAACAGATACCTTTATTCCCAGTATTATTATTATTATTACTCTGCGGGTGCAGATAGCACATCTGCCAACTCCATTGTATTTTGCCTTCTTAAGCTCTTAGTTCCCCCCTCAGGATTGCACATGGAGATTTTCCAGTCTTGGCTAAAGGAGGGACAGTCAAGCGGAAGAATACCCATTCCATTCCTAGCTTGGCCAGTGGCTAGTGAGTGGAAGGCAATCTGCTGCGAATCAAAACTCCACTGTGCTGGGCAGCAGCGGCATGGGAGGGACTCCACAGGCATCACTGAACCTCTCTTGGCAAGTCACTTAACTTCTCTGTGCCTCAGTTACCTCATCTGTAAAATGGAATTAAGACCGCGAGCCTCACATGAGACAGAGACTGATTAGCTTGTGTCCATTCCAGCACTCAGTACAGCTCCTGGCACATAGTAAGCACCTAACAAATGTCATAAAAAAGAAGATGAAGGTCCTAACAAATGCCATAAAAAAGAAGACGAAGGTCTTTGCTCAGATCCGTATCCTGTGAACGAATCTGCCGATTGCGACCATTTCCGCATCGATAAAATGGGGGTGATAGGTACCTTTCCTTACCCTGTAGAATGGCAGTCCCGGGTGGGCAGGGGCTGTGACCGACCAGTTCATCTTATATCTTCCCCAGCACTTAGCACAATATCCGACTTCAAATAAGCCCCTACTAAACACAATATGTAATTAACCGTGGGGAGTCCAAGCTAAGAGTCTTGGCATCTCGGTTCCGTTTCTCTCTCGCAGGTGAGTTTGGCTTTCTGATAGCCTAGATCCCCACCAGTACTCCGCACACCCTGATCAATCAATCGGTCAATCGCATTTATTGAGCATTTACTGTGGGCAGAGCACCATAGTAAGCACTTGGAGGAGTATACCCCTCCTCAAAAGTCTCCAGTGGTTCCCTCTCAACCTTTGTATGAAACAAAAACTCCTCACTAAAGCTTCAAAGCTCTCTATCACCTTGCTCCCTCCTACCTCACTTCCCTTCTCTCCTTCTTCAGCCCAGCTCGCACACTCCGCTCCTCTGCCGCTAACCTCCTCACTGTGCCTCGTTCTCGCCCGTCCCACCGTCCACCCCCGGTCCACGTCCTACCTCTGACCTGGAATGTCCTCCCTCCTCACATCCGCCAAACTAGCTCTCTTCCCCCCTTCAAAGCCCTGTTGAAAGCTCACCTCCTCCAGGAGGCCTTCTCAGACCGAGCCCCCATTTTCCTCGGCTCCTCCTCCCCTCCCCATCGCCCCTACTTCCTCCTCCTTCTCTACCCCCTCTCCCTGTCCCACAGCACTTATGTATATATGTATATATTATTCCATTAATTGTATTAATGATATGTATATATCTATAAATCTATTTATTTTGATGCTATTGATGCCTGTCTACTCATTTTGTTTTGTTTTCTGTCTCCCCGCTTCTAGACTGTGAGCCCGTTGTTGGGTAGGGATTGTCTATCTGTTGCCGAATTGTACTTTCCAACTGCTTAGTACAGTGATCTGCACACAGTAAGCGCTCAATAAATATGAATGAATGAATACAATATAAGAGTGTTGGTGGACACGTTACGCACCCACAAGGAGCTTTCAGCCTGGAGGAGGAGACAGACATTAACAGATATGTATATAAATATCGTGGGGCTGAAGGAGAGGTGAATAAAGGGTACAAATCCCAGTACGAGGACCCAGTTTGAGTCCCGAACAACTTTGTCCTGGAGATGCCTACCCTTTGATTGAGCCGGGATTGAGGGACCAGGGGACCATTCTGTTAATGAAGGCACGAGAGGCCTTCCCTGACCAAGGCCTCCTTTTCTCTTCTCCCACCCCCTTCTGCGTCGCCCTGACTTGCTCCCTTTTTTCATCACCCCCCCCAGGCCCACGGCACTTATGTCCACATCTGTTCCACATCTGTAATGTATCGATACACATTAATATCTGTCTCCCGCTCTAGACTGTAAGCTTGTTGTGGGCAGGGAATGTGTCTGCTTATTGTTATATTGTGCTCTCCCAAACACTTAGTATAGTGCTCTGCACACAGTAAGCACTCAATTCATTCAATAGTATTTATTGAGCCCTTACTATGTGCAGAGCACTGTACTAAGCGCTTGGAGTGAACAAGTCGGCAACAGATAGAGACAGTTCCTGCTGTTTGACGGGCTTACAGTCTAATCGGGGTAGACGGACAGACGAGAACGATGGCAATAAATAGAGTCGAGGGGAAGAACATCTCGTAAAAACAATGGCAACTAAATAGAATCGAGGCGATGTATATTTCATTAACAAAATAAATAGGGTGATGAAAATATATACAGTTGAGCGGACGATTACAGTGCTGAGGGGATGGGAAGGGAGAGGGGGAGGAGCAGAGGGAAATGGGGGGGAAAATTTTGAGGGTTAAGCTGCGGAGAGGTGAAGGGGGAGCGGTAGAGGGAGTAGAGGGAGAAGGGGAGCTCAGTCTGGGAAGGCCTCTTGGAGGAGGGGAGCTGAGTCTGGGAAGGCCTCTTTCACTCAATAAATATAGTTGAATGAATGAATGATAGAATGAAGACACAGAGAGACTTCCCTCCCACCGGAGCACTTGTTGGAGTCGGGCTGACCTGGCCTGCCCAGGGCCCTGGGTAGAGTTGGGAGCTGGGTGTGTGCGAAGCAGAGCTGGTAGATTCTTACATATGTAAACATTCATTCAGTGGTATTTACTGAGCTCTTACTGTGTGCAGAGCACTGTACTTAGCACTTGGAAAGTACAGTTCAGCAACAGAGACAATCCTTGCCCACAATGGGCTCACCACAAACACACACATACATACACGCTGAACTCTTGTTTATTTCAAAGACCCGCATGGCTCCTCTACTTCTTCAGTTGGGGAGTTTCCCATGTCCCTGCTGTTATCTGGGTCAGCAGAGCTGACTACGGCCCCTTCTGGGTGTTTCCAGATGTCAATCTGGTGGGGCCTCAGTTCCTGACATCCCCGGCTGGCTCCATTGTTTGCCACCTGTGACCGAGGCTTTCCGCCCAAGTTATTGAACTTCAGTCGGAGGAAGCCCCAAGTAGTCCGAGTTGGGTCTCCGCCACTTGGAACAAAGAGCTCCCCTCAAAATGGTCCTTGCCCCCCCACCAACCTCGCCGCCAGATTGTCTTGTCCCCAGTGAGGACGGCGCGACAACCGCCGGCATGTTCTGTTCGCAGAGCTCCGGCTTTCCAACGAGGCCCCTTAAAGTGATCTAATCCCGCAACGCGCCTCAGTGATAATTTAATTACTACTCCCAGTCAGCTGCTTTTTCAGATAAACACGGGCAAACTCGGAGAAAGCTCCTGACATTTTATTATCTGTGGTTCCTGGAGGCTAATGGAGGTTGGAAAAGTTTGCTCGGTGTTAAATATGTAAACCCGACAGCCTTCTGGTTTTTACATGGCCGGAAAAACAGTGGGAAGACTGTAGGAAAGAGAAGTAATAGTAGCGATGGTGGTGACAGTGATAATGGTAATCATAATGAATAATAATATCTGTTAAGTGCTCACTGTGTGTCGAGCATTTAACTGTGGTATCTGTTAAGGACTTACTATGTGCCAAGCACTATTCTAAGCACCGGGGTAGATACGAGGTATTCAAGTTGGACCTAGTCCGTGTCACATGTGGCTCTCAGTCTTAATCTCCATTTTACAGATGAGGTGACTGAGGCAAAGAGAAGTGAAGTGATCGGCCCAAGGTCTCACAGCAGACGTGTGGCAGGGCCAGGTTTGGAACCCACATCCTCTGACTCCCAGGCCCATGGTCTTTCCACTAGCCCACGCTGCTTCTCAGAAGCAGATGGTAGTAATAATAGTAACGATATTTATTGAGCACCCGTGGGTGAAATGCACAAACAGAAACACAAAATACATTCCTACCCTCAAGGAACTTGCATTTCAGTAGGGGAGGTAGTAACAAAACCTTTTAAAGGTGGGCGGGTGAATGAATAAGGGCGGTAAAGAAGGCATGTCGAGACGTACCTAAGTACTGCGGGTGGCTGCGAGTCCAGAAGGGCTGAATTTAGTACAGTGTCTGCAGCACAATAAGTGCTCAGTAAAACCATGGACTGAGTGGTGGTTAATAATTTGGCAGAGCACGTCCCTAGGTGCTCGAAGGCATACAACTGGGTGGACCCAGTCATTGCCGGCGGGGTAAAGTGAAGGACTTCCGTCTTACTTGGGGAAGGGAAGACTGCCGGGAATCAGCCACAGGAGACCGAGCGGCTTAGCGAGCACCCACTGGGGAAGAATTGAATCGGATCAGGATGGAAGCAGCACGAGGCAAACCACTAACACAGCAGTCAGTCCATCAGTGAGATTTATCGAGTGCTTACTATGATAATGGTTGTGGTATTTAAGCGCTTACTATGTGTCAGTCACTGTACTAAGCACTGGGGTGGATACAAGCAAATCGGGTTGGACACAGTCCCTGTCCCACATGGGGCTCACAGTCTCCCCATTTTACGGATGTGGCCCAGAGAAGTGAAGTGACTTGACCAAGTTCACACAGCAGACAAGTGGTGGAGCGGGAATTAGAACCCACAACGTTCCGACTCCCGGTCCCGTGCTTTTCCGCTGTGCCAGGCTGTTCTGGGGGGGGGGGGGGACGGGGGTGTCTGACTTCCCTCCCTCTGTTCAGCCCAAGCGCACACCCATGTGACAAGTAGCATCTGCAGGCAGGAAGGTCAGCTCTCTCCCTCACACGCTCTCTCTGTGTATATACAGGAAATACCAGAAGCACTGCACTAGCCTTGCGTTTACTGGGGCCTGTCAAACACTCGGAGCTCAACGAGGTTAAGGAAGATTACTGCCAAGTCAAAGATGTCAGAGGCAATAACGAGTCTGAGGGTAGACTGGAGTTCTGGCTCAGGCCATCCATTAGCGGAACGCCGGATTATCGACTGGGCTCTGGTGCCGTCGTAGGGGCCGTGGGGATCGGGTGGAGCGGGGTTGCCGTTTCCACAGTCCCCCGCAGCCGGGATGGCTTTCTCCTCTCTCTCCGGGAACATTGGGTGGGTTGGGAAACTGCTTTGGATGAGCTGACGGGAGAAGTTTGAAGGAATACCTGGAAATTAGCACCAACCCACCCCTCCCTCACCAGAAATCCAGGTGAGGGCGAGAGAGAACTTTTCATCGAAAATGGCGACTTCCAGTGTGCTTAGGATGGCTTCTATGCACAGCTGTTGAAAGACTCATCATTTCAGTGGAGGTTCATAACTTGCTGGGCAGATGAAGAACGATCTACTAGGTAAAAACAGATGGGAAGCAGCATGACCTAGTGGAGAGAGCATAGGCCTGGGAGTCAGAAGGCCATGGGTTCTAATTCTGCCACCGTCACTTGTCTGTTGTGTGATCTTGGGTAAGTCACCTCACTTCTCTGTGCCTCAGTTCCCTCATCTGTAAAATGGGGATTAAGACCGGGAGCCCCGTGTGGGACAGGGACTGTGTCAAACCTGCTTCGCTTGTATCCGTCCCTGTGCTTGGTAAAGTGCCTGGCATATAGTAAATGCTTAACAAACACCGCGATTATAATTATTATTTTCTGAACTATCTGCCCATCTGAGTTCCCTCGATCCATCGTCCGGTGGTATTCCTGGAGCACCTACTGAGTGCTAAGCACTGCGTCAAGCGCTTCGAAGAGTCCAACCGGGAGTCCCCAGTGTCGCAGGAACAAAAGACAGTCATGAAAAGACCAAGTTTCCCCCGAATCCACTGGTTGGTTGAGCCCGCTAGCGCGCTCTGACCATTTCTCCCAAGACCCAGTTTGATATACAGAAGGCCCAGTGAAGCTAGAATTCAAATCTGGCCTCGGTATGCGATCTCGGGCTATTTTAAGCTCTCTATTCCCCACGTGCCTTTTATCAACCCTTCTCCATTCTGGAGCTATTCAAGTTATCTGGTTCATGATCAAAAATGCATTCCTAGCTGCACTGTACCAGTCAGTGGTCGGGGACCAGACCTATCTGTATCATTTCGGTTTAAACTTTACTGTATTTACTGCTTTCTCCGTCCTAGGCTGTTGGGTGCCGGCCAGATTCCGCTAGCTGCTTCATGTGGGGCTTGCAGAAGGGCCAGAGTGTAATGCAACACTTTATTGGCCTCTGCCAATGGATTGAAACATTTGTTTATTGAGTAATTTATCTCTGGCACATTAGGAGGTCGTTAAGCAGAACGGTGCTGGAGAGGAATAATTGCTGTTCCCGAGATTAAGCTGAAACGAACACAGATGCCCGGTTAGCGGGACGGGGTATTTAGGTGATATTCTTGTAGCGTATAAATGGGTTCTTGGCCTTGAATGCTAACGGGAGGAGCGTGAATCATTCACGGCGTTTCTGGGCCTGAATGAATGTTGGCTCTGTCTTCGGGGGTGTCAGCGAAGAGGCACATTTGGGTCAAGATGGCTGTTCGTCCTGACCCATGGCTGAGCTGCCTGGGGGCTTTTGGTGCTGATCGGGAGAGTCAGAGTTAAAGCAGAGAGGAAAGAACCTTTCAGGAGTTAGATTGGAGGCGCTGAGCGGTGGTGGGCGGTGGTCGTTTCCCCGCTCCGCAGTGTGGCCTCTGTCTTGGCTTGGCGAGCAGCAGAGGCCATGATGGATTGGGGGGTAGAGGGGCTTCCAGCTCGCATTCTTGGTGTTCTCCGCTGGTCACTGTGTTCTCTCTGTGAAGAGAGCGCGCCCCAGAGGAGCAAAGAACCCTAGCTTGGGGAACACCAGCTTGAACACAAAGCCCATCTGCATGCCTTTAGCGATGGCCATGAAAAGGAGACAGAGATATACTTTATGGTATTTCATTCATTCATTCATCCAGTCATATTTAATGTTGGTATTTGTTAAGCGCTTACTACGTGCAGAGCACTGTTCTAAGCGCTGGGGTAGACGCAGGGGAATCAGGTTGTCCCACGTGGGGCTCACAGTCTTAATCCCCATTTTCCAGATGAGGGAACTGAGGCCCAGAGAAGTGAAGTGACTTGCCCACAGTCACACAGCTGACAAGTGGCAGAGCTGGGATTCGAATTCATGACCCCTGACTCCAAAGCTCGTGCTCTTTCCACTGAGCCACGCTGCTTCTCAGCAGCTCTTACTCTTACTTATTAAGCTCTTACTGTGTGCAGAACACTGTACTAAGTGCTTGGGAGAGTCCAGAACAGCAACAGTCATTCATTTGTTAAGCACTTTGTGCCAGGCACTGTTCTAAACGCTGAGGAAGATACAAGGTAATAAAGTTGGACACAGTTTGTGTCCCAAATGGGGCTCACAGTCTTAATCCTCATTTTACAGATGAGGGAACCGAGGCACCGAGAAGTGCAGTGACTCGTCCACGGTCACACAGCAGAGAAATGGCGGAGCTGGGATTAGAACCCAGGTCCTTCTGACTCCTAGGCCTGTGCTCCGTCCACTAGGCCACACTGCTTTTTGAAAGCCTAGTCCACCCACAGAGCAATCGCCCGCGTTCTCGGGAACCACGGCCCCGCCCGGAGTCGGCCATTCGGCCTCTGTGATCTGTGCCGGAGACACAGAGAGGAAAATAAATCCCTGTTGAGAGGAGGCCAGGGAAGTTGGGAAATGGCACCCACATCGGGAAAGAAGAGTGATTCTTGTGGGGAGAGAGAATCAGTTTATTCCCCCATACACTGGAGCCAGAAGGGCCCTAAAGGTTCTGAAAGCCGAGAGCACTGGCCCGGGAGTCAGAAGGACCCGAGTTCTAATTCCAACTCTGTCACTTGGCTGTTCTGCGACCTTAGGAAAGTCACTACCCTTCTCTGTGCCCCAGTTACCTCCTTTGTAAAATGGGGATTAAGATTGTGAACCCTGTGTGGGACAGGGACTATGTCCAATCTGATTATCTTGTCTGTACTCCAGTGCTTAGTACAGTGCCTGTCACGTAGTAAGTGCTTAACAAGTACCATAAAAAAAGGGGCTGCCAGGGTTCTCGTTGAACAAATCGATTCCGGGAAGAAAATGATCTTCTGCGAGCATTAGCCCAAGAGTCCACACGACCCCACTCTGGCAAGGGGGAACTGACTCATCTCTCTTTGACAAATGAGGAACCTGAGAGGTTGGACAACTTCCCAAAGCTGTGTTGAGAGGGGATGAGCTATACGTCCTCTCCAAAGGTTGCTTCCACACTTAAAGGCACCTCTTTGTTTACGCCACTTGTCAAGTGCTTACCATGCGCTAATCGCTCTACAAAGCGCTGGGGTAGATACAAAATAATCAGATTGGAAACAGTCCCCGTGCAACATGGGGCTCACAGTCTAGGTAGGAGGGTGGAGGATTCAATCCCCATTTTACAGATGAGGTAACTGAGGCACAGAGAAGTTAAGTGCCTTGCCCAAGGTTACGTAGCAGACTGTAAGCCCGTCAAACGGCAGGGACTGTATCTGTTGCCAACTTGTTCATCCCAAGCGCTTAGTACAGTGCTCTGCACATAGTAAGCGCTCAATAAATACTATTGAATGAAAGTGGCTGAATCAGGATTAGAATCCGGGTCCTCTGTCTCCCAGGCCTGTGCTTTTTCCACTAGGCCGTGTTGTTTCCTCACAGGCCACGCTGCTTCATCCATCCATTATTCACATAAATAAAACTATAAGAACATAGGAAACACAATCGCACAGTCAGTCCGCTGGGCCATCCGATCCAATTTTCTGTTTCTGACAGTGACAATCAGATGTTTAGAGGAACTGTACGGTGATTGTTCTCTTAATGGTTATGGATGACCCGACTAGCACCTCCAGTCTTTACCTTCTAGACCATTCGCTTTCCCTCTCAAAGCCTGTTATTGACAGCTCGCCCATGAATTTAATCAAACCGCTCTTGAACCTGCTGATAGTTTTGGCCGGCACAACTTCCTGTGGTAATACATTCCATATGCTTGCTAGACATTCTGGGAATAAATGCTTCCCTTTGTTTGTTACGAACCTCTCGCTTTCAAGCCTCAATGGGTGCCCCTTCTTTCTGGTGCTGTGGGATTTAGTGAATGATCATCTGTGTTTTCTCCATGCACAACCTTCATGATTTTGTAGACATCGTTTATGCCCCCTCGCAGCCTGTGTCTTTTCAGATTCAAGAGTCCTAAATCTTTCCGTTCCATTCTCACAAAAGAAGCTTCCCCTGATGACTAAGGTTATCAGTCAGTCAATCATATTTATTGAGCACTTACTGTGTGCAGACCGCTGTACTAAGTGCTTGGGAGGGTACAGTATGACAGAGTTGGTAGACATGTTCCTGTTTCAACAACAAGCTTGGAGGCCAGAGGGGGAGACAGATAATAATATAAATGAAAAAATTCAATTAAGGAGTTGTACGTAAACGCCATGGGGCATCGAACCTAATTTGCTGGTCTCCACCCCAGTGCTTAGTACAGCGCCCGGCACATAGGAAGCTCTTAACAAATCCCACCATTATTATTATTATTAGTCCCTGGACAGAGACAAGACCCTACTCCCTTGCACCTGGATCAAATGCACTTTCAAAGGAAGCACTCCCGCGTTCTTTTCCCATCAAAGTGGCTTGACCCCATTTTCCCCCCTCCCCCACGCTTAGTACAGTGTTCTGCACATAGGTAGCACTCAATAAATACTATTGAATAAATGAGGGAGGGCTGAATAAAGGCTGTGAATCGGTGCAAAATGCAGTAGAGAGTGGGAGAGGGGGAAATGAGGGTTTTGTTGGGGCAGGTTTCTCGGAGAAGAGCTTCTAATAAGGCTTTGAAGGTGGGGAGAGTGAATGTCCAATGGAACGAGGGGGGGGAAGTGAGAGAGATGAGATCGAGGGATAGTGAGTAGGTTGGCAGTGTAGGAACGGAGTGTTTGGGCTGGGTTGTTGTAGGAAATCAGAGTGGTGAGGTAGGAGAGGGATGAGCTGATGGAGTGCTTTAAAGCCGATGGTAAGGCATTTCTGTTACCCTTCTCTGGACCTTTTCCCTCACAATTCTAACTTTCCCCGAGACCCAGGGAACAGAACTGCAGAAAATATTTCAAATATAGCTATCCCGGATATACTAGAAGGGTAAAGTTATTCTTTTTCTTTGGTTTTCTAGTTTCTTCCTGATGACACACAGGATCAAGTTCACCATTTTAATTGCTGCCATCCACTGGACCAATTAATTCAAGTAAGTCAACAGCGACCAAGATCTTTTTCCTGTCTTGTGATTGAGCCCATCACCATCCAGATCTATTTAGGAGGATTTCTTCCTGGGTGCATCCTCTTCCACTTGTGCACCTTAAAGCTCACTATTTAAGGATGTGTTTGGAAGAAACTGAGAGCTCACCTCCTCGAAGAGGCCTTCCCAGACCGAGCTTCCCCTTTTCCCTCTGCTCCCTCTGCTCCCTCTCTGCTCCCCCTCCACCCTCTGCTCCCTCTCCCTTCCCGCTTTCACCTCCCCTCAGCTAAAGCCCCTTTCCCTCTGCTCCTCCCCCTCTCCTTTCCCCTCCCCTCAGCACTGTGCTCATTTGTATATATTTTTATTACCCTATTTATTTTGCTAATGAGGTGTACATCCCCTTGATTCTACTTATCATGATTATGTCGTCCTGTTTTTGCCAGTCTCCCCCTATTAGACTGTGAGCCCGTCACTGGGCAGGGATTATCTCTATCTGTTGCCGAAGTGTACATCCCGAGCACTTAGTACAGTGCTCTGCACACAGTAAGCGCTCAATAAATACAATTGAATGAATGAAGAAGAAAGGTACAGGAGATGTTCTGCCACACAGAACCTCACAGGTGATACTAGAATCCAAGATACCTTGTGCAGGGGCCAGAGGACCTTGAGAGCAACTTCACATAGGTTTCTGTTTAGTTTTGGCTTCCAGTCTTGGCTATTGCTACCCTGCAAAATACTCTTGGAAGACAGTCAGCATGAGAAGCAGTGTGGCCTAGTAGAAAGAGCATGGGCTTGGAAGTCAGAGGGCACGGTTTCTAATCCTGGCTCCACCACTTGTTGGCTGTGTTACCTTGGACAAGTCATTTCTCTGTGCCTGGGTTACCTCATCTGTAAAAAGGGGATTAAGACTGGGAACCCTATGGGGGACGGGGACTGTGTCCAACCTGATTAGTTTGTATCTACCCCAGTACAGCCTGGCACATAGTAAAAGCTTAACAGATACTATTTAAATAAAAAAAGGGTCAGAGGCCGATCCCCTCAGTTGAAGGTCAGCCTGCTTTCTTGGGGACAAGAAAGGGACTTTGCATTAAAAAGGCAAGTTATTGGTTAAAAAGTTCCGGACCATTGAAGATGGCCTGTCTGGTGTGTTGGGAGTAGCAGGCCCTTCGCTTTCGGGTTCAGTGCCTACAAAAATCCTCTGGTCCTGTGAAGCAGAGCTGTCACTGCAGATTTTGGAACTCAGGTCTGGTGTTCGAGAAGTACTACCCTCACCCTCACTGTCACCATCATCCTCACCCTCATCAGTCTCATCCTCACCCCGATCCTCACCCTCACCCTCACCGACTAAGCATCTACAGCTTGATAAGTGCTGAAGTAGTAGTAAAGCGTGACTTCTACTGGGGGCATCTGGCCAGTATAAATCGGTGCCTACGCTATGATTCACAGAAGGCTGGAGTAAATAAATGATAAAGTCTGAGGGGAATCATGGTCAGTCACCTCAACCTTCATTTCAGCCAATGTGTTTGTTACGGATCTCATTTTCTGTTTATTTTCCCCCTGGCTTCTCATTTCCCTCCACATCAAGCAGAAACTTTTCACAATCACCTCCAAAGCTTTTCACCAGCTTACCCCATCTTACATATAAACTCTCTTCACCGGTTAGTCCCCAACCTGCTCTCTTCATTTTTCATGATACTTGTTAAATGCTTGCTATGTGCCAGGCTCTTTACTAAGCACTGGGGTAGATACAAGCCAATCAGGTTGGACACAGTTCCTGTCCCATATAGGGCTCACACTTTTATTCCCCATTTTACAGATGAGGTAACTTAGAAGTGAAGTGACTTGCCCAAGGTCACACGGCAGACAAGTGGTGGAGCTGGGATTAGAACCTGAATTCCTCAGACTCCCAGGCCTATGCTCTACCCACTAGGTCATGCTGATTCCTTCTCCTTCTCATTCTTTATTCCTCCCAAGATAACTTTTTGCCTACACCTCACTTTCATCTCTCCTGCTTCCTTTCCTACACTCACACTAGTCTCCCAGTTTATGGATGCCCATTTCATTCCTGGGACCATGAGACTTCTCTCCTGCCTACAAATCCATCAGACTACAACCCGCCCCACATTCAGAGCCTTCCTAAAATCTCACCTCATCCAACAAGCTTTCCCTGATTAACCTCCCAACATCCTGGGCCATATCAACCCATCAGCCGACTTAGAAATCAATTTACACTTAAACTCAGCGCTCGTGTACATTTGCTCAACTGTACACTCCATAACTTATTTTAACTAACTCTGACTGTGAATATTTTCATTCCCGCTTCCCTGTGTGAGTATGAGATCCTTATAGAAAGAGAGTAATAATAATAATAATGATAGTATTTGATAAGGGTTTACTATGTGTCAAGCACTATTCTAAATTCTGGGGTAGATGAAAGCTAATCAGTTTGGACACAGTCTCTGTCCCTCATGGGGTTCATAGTTTTAATCCCCATTTTATAGATGAAGTAACTGAGGCCAAGAGATGTGAAGTAATTGTTCATGTCTGCCTGTCTCCCCCGATTAGACTGTAAGCCTGTCATAGGGCAGGGACTGTCTCTATCTGTTGCCGACTTGTACATTCCAAGCGCTTAGTACAGTGCTCTGCGCATAGTAAGCGCTCAATAAATACTATTGAATGAATGAATGAATGAATTTGCTTAAGGTCATGCAGCAGACAAGTGGCTGAGCTGGGATCAGAAGCAGCATGGCTTAGTGGAAAGATCAGGGGCCTGGGAGTCAGAAGGACCTGGGTTCTAATCCCCGCTCCGCCACTTGTCTGCTGTGTGTGACCTTGGGCAAGCCACTCAACTTCTCTGTGCTTCTGTTACCTCATCTGTAAATTGGGGATTAAGACTGTGAGCCTCACGTGGGACAACCTGATTACCTTGTATCTACTCCAGCGCTTAGAACAGTGCTTGGCACATAGTAAGTGCTTAACAAATGCCATAAAAACCAAATACCTCAGGTCATTTCATTCAGTAATACTTATCGAGCGCTTACTATGTGCAGAGCACCGTACTAAGCTCTTGGAATGTACAATTCGGCAACGGATAGAGACAATCCCTGCCCAGTGACGGGCTCACAGTCTAAATGGGGGAGAGAGCAAAGCAAAACAGAACAAAACAAAACAAGACAACATCATCAAGATAAATAGAATCATAAAAGTATACATGTCATTAACAAAATAAATAGGGTAATAAATAATATATTCAAATATGCACAGTGCTGAGGGGAAGGGGGAAGAGCATAGGGCGGGAGGGGGGGAATGGGGAGGGGAGGAGGAGCAGAGGGAAAGGGGGGGCTCAGTCTGGGAAGGCCTCCTGGAGAAGTGAGCTTTCAGTAGGGCTTTGAAGAGGGGAAGAGAGTTAGTTTGGCAGATGTGAGGAGGGAGGGCATTCCAGGACAACGGTAGGATGTGGGCCAGGGGTCGATGGCGGGACAGGCAGGAACGGGGGACCATGAGGAGGTGAGCGGCAGAGGAGGGGAGCGTAAGGGGTGGGCAGTAGAAAGAAAAGAGGTGAGATAGGAGGGGGCAAGGTGATGGAGAGCTTTGATGCCAAAAAAGTCCTTCTGACTCCCACACCAGTGGTTTATCCACTTCTTTATTCTATACTTCCCAAATGCCTACTATGTGGCACTTGAATTCGAATACTACTATCCCCGATGCCCATTTCATCCCTGGGACCGTGAATAATCTGACGGATGAGTGAATCTGTGTGTCTTGTCTCTGTCCTGGGTCCTGCCTGTCAAGGCAAGGAAAAGATAAGGCCAGAGATGGAAGATTGGCTTGGGAACACCCACCGGGCCGCTCACTGAATGGCTTGGGTTGATGGTTGCACCTGCACTGATTGCTACTTCAGGAGAAGGCAAATTTATGCCATTTTCTTTTCCTGCCTGGTGATTATGCAACGTGTTTGCCTCCAGAGCACAGATTGTTCTAACAGACAATTAAAGTAAACGGTGCGGTCGCCGTAAACACAACTCATTCCTGAATATTCCTATTCACGGACACGATGGCGTCTTCCCGCTAAAGCCGGGCACAAGGGTGGGTGAAGGAGAGAAGACGCAGCTCTCAGCTGAGGTGACGTCTTGATCCCGAAGGCCTGCCAAGCTGGGTTGAGATTACCGCTCTCAAGGGCAGCCCCCTTCTGATCCCACAGGGTCCGATTCTGATTCTTTTAGAGGATGGTCAGAATACTGTCTGTGGTATTTGTTAAGCGCTCACTGTGTGCCAAGCACTGTCTGAAACCCTGGGGTAGATACAAAATAATCATGAATGAATGAATGAAGGTCCCACGTGGTACTCACAGTCCAAGTAAGAGGGAGAACAGGTATTGGATTCCTATTTTGCAGATGAGGGAACTGAGGCCCAGAGAAGTGAAATTACTTCCTCCAGGTCACCTAGCACATAAGTGGCGGAGCCAGGAATAGAACCCAGGTCTTCTGACTCCTAGACTCTTGCTCTTTCCACTAGGATTCCTTATAAGAGGAATCGTCTCCCTCAAGGTGTATTCCCAATCACTCCAGACCAATGAATTTGTACATCAACAGGGTAAAGGCAGTTATGCAAAAGAATGACGACGCCCAGGACCAGATCTGGCGATTCAGACGTTAGATTGTCAGTTTCTGGAGGACAGGGAATGATGCTTCTCAGTGGAAAGAGCAGTGGGAATCAGGAGACCTGGTCCCAGTCCTGTGTCTGGATAACATAGGCAACCACTGCACCTCCACTGCTCACTGTATCGCATCGCTGCCCGCCTGCTCGTATATATTTTTGTTTGGTATTTGTTAAGTGCTTACTATGTGTCAGGCACTGTACTAAGCACCGGGGTAGATACAAGCTAATCAGGTTGGACGCAGTCCTTGTCTCACATGGGGCTCACGGCCTGAATCTCCATTTTACAGATGAGGTAACCGAGGGACAGAGAGGTGAAGTGATTTGCCCAAGTTCACACAGCCGACAAGCGGTGGAGCCGGGATTAGATCCCGGGTCCTTTTGACTGCAAGGCCCGTGCTGTAACCACTAGGCAATGTTGCTTCTCAGCAGCATACTGAATTCTGTGTCTCAGAAGGAATAAGATGGGCAGGGTTGAGAGTGGGAAAATTAAGATGTGCAAGCCATGGTATTATAATCAATTCCTCGATGCTGCATCTCTTTCCTGAAGCCCCAGGATTGGGGCTCATACTTTGTTTATAATAATAATAATAATACTGGTATTTGTTAAGCGCTTACTATGTGCAAAGCACTGTTAATGTTGGTATTTGTTAAGCGCTTACTATGTGCAAAGCACTGTTCTAAGCGCTGGGGGGGGATACAAGGGGATCAGGTTGTCCCACATGGGACTCATCACAGTCTTAATCCCTATTTTACTGATGAGGGAACTGAGGCACAGAGAGGTTAAGTGACTTGCCAAAGTCACAGAGCTGACACGTGGCGGAGTCAGGATTAGAACCCATGACCTCTGACTCCCAAGCCCATGCTCTTTCCACTGCGCCGCGCCGTTGTTCCCAACAGATACAATAAATACAGTGCTTTGTGTGCAGTGAGCCGTCAATAATTACCCTCGATTAACTGATTTTTTTAATGCTATTAGTTAAGAGGTTACTATTTAACGAGCACTGTTGTAAGTGCTGGAATAGATAATAACTAATCAGGTCAGACAAGTCCCTATCCCACACGGGGCTCTCGGTCTAAGTAGGAGGGAAGGTACTGAATTCCCAATTTATAGTTGAGGATACTGAGGCACAGAGAAGTTGACTGATGTGCCCAAGATCGCACTGCCTCCAACTGATTGAATCTGGAAGTCAGATTCAGAGAGCTGTGCGAAAGCTGGAACGCTGCCCTTTACTCTCTGTCCTCTGTCCTTATAGTCGATGCCGCAACTGCTTTTGTCCCTCTGGTGTGTATCGTTGTCATATTTTTATGATTTCTTCTTTCCTTATGTGTCTGTTACCAATCCTCCCTTCCCTCTTTTTTATGAGAAACAGCGTGGCTCAGTGGAAAGAGCCCGGGCTTTGGAGTCAGAGGTCATGGGTTCGAATCCCGGCTCTGCCACTTGTCAGCTGTGTGACTGTGGGCGAGTCACTTAACGTCTCTGTGCCTCAGTTACCTCATCTGTAAAATGGGGATTAAGACTGTGAGCCCCACGTGGGACAACCTGATCTCCCTGTGTCTACCCCAGCGCTTAGAACAGTGCTTGGCACGTAGTAAGCGCTTAACGAATGCCAACATTATTCTTCGGTTGTGTACCAACGAGGCTGTCAGGGATAATGTATGATTCTCACCATTGTATTTTCCCACCATCTAGTACAGTGCTCTACTTTCTCAGGGTCACACCTGGAGAGTTTCCAGTACTCTACCAGTCTTGACTCCGGGAGGGAGAGTCAAGCAGAGATATATCCATTCTATGCCTAGCTTGGGCAGTGGCTAGCGAGCGGAAGGCAATCTGCGACAAGTCAAAACTCACCTGCGCTGGGCAGCAGCGGCACGGGAGAGAGCTGAGGGTGGAGACTCAAGTTCACTGCGTGGAAGGAGACAATGGTAAACCACTTCTGTATTTTTACCAAGAAAACTCCATGGATACATTACCAGAACGATTGCGGATGGAGGTGGGGCGTTCTGGGAGAGATGTGTCCACGGCATCGCTTTGGGTCGGGCACGATTCGACAGCATAAGGCAACACAAGTACAGTGTTCTGCACAGCATAGGTATTTAATAAATACCATTCCTACTACTTCTATTACGGCAATTACATTGGCAGGATTGAAAGCCAGGAGTTCTCCTGCTGGGGCAGAGGGCTAGGGGCAGAAAAGGTCAGAGTTCCAGAACGAAAAGCTCTGATCATATACGTGCTACCCGGCCTACAGATATTTCTATAGGTATTTCTCCCCCTGCCCCCACCCGGAGATGGTCCAGCCCATTTCCACTCTGAACTGGTGCCATTCTGTCACATTTTTCCAGCCTCGGGAAATTCAGAAGTCCAGGAGCAGTAGCTCTGTACCATCCAAAGTCAACAAACCTGGGCCTTCCCACCTCTTGAGATTGAGGAGGATTGAAGGAAAATCCAGTCCCTCTCCCCTCCCACCATTCCCTGCTGGAGGGAGAGTTAGGGGGGAAACCCCCCAGGAAGGTACTGGAGATTTGGGGGCAGAGAGGAATGAGTGAGACCTTCCTGGGAAACATCACCCACTCTGGACCCCAGAAGATGCATTTGGATTGTGCTTAAAGTCCAGAGGGAATACATTGCTCTCACCAATTTCATTTTTAATGTATCTGAACCATCGGGCTAGTGCAAGTCTTCTCTCCTCAAGAGAAGGTTTTTTGGCTGTAATTATCAGTCAATCAATCAGTTTATTTTTTGAGCCCTTAATATGTGCAAATCACCCAGTGCTTGGGAAAGAATACAATAGTCAATAAACATGATCATTGCCCTCAAGGAAGTTAGAGTCCAGTGATCATATGGAAAGATTATCTTGACTCTCCTCTTTACTTGGTCAGTATAGACTCAACTTGTTTCTGTATTACCCAGATATGGAGAGACTTCTTTTTTCCTTAAATTCTTTAAGGGAAGTATGATTAAGGAGACTTGTGAACTCTACCCTCCCACTCTGAAGATGCACTGGCCTTCTCTCACTTGAAAATTCTGCCTTCCAACCTGCCACTCATGAGATCTTCCATCGAAGGAGTTTGTCCACCCTGTAAACATCAGGATAACACTGCTTTCTGATTTGGAGGATCTGGGGAAATATTGACAAAGCTGTCCATGCTTTAGGGAGCCCAGGCCACCGACCCTTCCAGAGTGCAAGAATTTCACTCTGCAATTTTGCTCACACAGTTATTTCCTGGATAAATAGTTCTTCCTAGAATGACTTCACCTGACAACAGGGGCATTTACTGGTTCACCATGTGTCAGAGCAATAAAGCTATCTGTAGTGATTCCAGGCTGTGGAATGATTGTATACCAGCTTGTCTTCTCCCTTGCTGTTGCTACTGCTTTCTTGCTCCTCCTCTGAACTTTCTGGCCCATGGTCCTTGTTTCCTGAAGTTGCAAGTGGTCCCGTAACTCAGTCGACCAACCAAACGATGACAGCGACAGTGCTTGTCATTTTCCTCCTTCAGTCAATCATCAATCAATTGCATGTATCAAGGCTTAATCAATCAACTGCATTTATTGAGTGCTCACTGTGTGCAGAGCACTGTACTTGGAAGAGTATAATATAACAGAGTTGGTAAACAACCGCCCACGAGCTTAGAGTCGCGAGGTGGATACCGACATGAATATAAATAAATAAAATTATGGATATGGGCATAAGGGCTGTGGGCCTGAGGTAGGGTGAATAAAGGGTGCCAATCCAGTGCAAGGGCAGCTTGGAAGGGAGTGGGAAAAGATGAAATAAGGGTTGTGTGCTGAGCACTGTACTAATTGCTTGAGAGAGTACAATATAATAGAGTTGTACTCTCAAGGAGTTTATAATACAGACCTGAGGATAGAAATTAAGATTAATGATATAGGGGGAAGCAACTTAATATAAGGATTTGTAAGTAAGTGCTGTGGGAATGAAGCGAATATCAAAGTGCTTAGGGGATACGGAGCCAAGGGCATAAGTGAAATAGAAGGGAAGGAGAATAGTGGGGAGATGAGAGGTTAATCAAGAGAGGCCTCCTGGAATAGATAAGAATTTAGTAGGACTTCGAAGTGGGGACAGTGGTGCTCTGTTGGATAAAAAGGGGGAGGAGGTTCCGGGCAGGAGGGAGGACGTGAACAAGAAGTTGATGGCTTGAGAGACGAGATGGAGGCATAGTAAATAAATTGGTGTTAGCGGAGTAAAGTGGCAGGCTGGGTTGTAGTGGGAGAGGAGAGAGATTAACCTCTTTCCCTCCACTGGGGACTGATGCCGTATCCTCTTCTTTGTCCCAGGTGGAAAGAGTGATCTGCACAGCTCCCCCAGTTCACAGGATTTTCCCCTCCAGGAAAGACTTTTCGGGCTAGAGAAGAGAATGCTGGGCTGGGTAACTCTAATCTCAACTCTCATCCAAGCTGCTAGTGGGGCATTCCAACTCCTTCAGAAATTAGGGTGGCCCTCGAGAGGAGACCCACATTGCTCGGACCCCCTATAAGACAGGGAATTCTGGGTTCCTGCAGCTCCCCACTGCCATTCTAGCCTCCTTGCCTCCTGTCGGACCAGTGCAAGAAAAAAATAACAACGTTTGAACAGTGGTTTGTCAGAAAACACAGTTGCCTGAAGCCCAGAGGCACTTCAGGAATTCCCTCTCCAAAACAGTGTTTAACTAATTTGTTATCTTGGAGGGTTGCATATGCCATTTATTATTGTTTTACATTCCTCTGCTACCGAATCTTTTCATTCCCATCTAGATAGTAAGCCCAGATGGGACAAGGCTGTGTCTAATCTGTTTATGGGATCATTTCTTCAGCTCCTTAGCAGAGTTAAGGCTTTAGCACACAGAAAGTGCTTAGCACCTAGTAAGCACTTAATGAGTAGTATCACAAGCAACAAACTTTTTAACAGTGGTAGGAGGAAGGATTTTCTCAGGAGGAAGAGGGGACAACCTAGTCCCCTACTTCTGGAAGAGGAGTGGGAGGCAGAATCATCACAACTCCACTAGGGAAGGCTTTTAGAAAGGTTTCGGGTGTGAGGAAGGGCTGATAAGACCCACCTCCACTTTCTCCTTTCCCCCTTGCCCTCCCAGCTTTACCGTTTGTTTGTTTTATGGCATCTATTAAGCACTTACTAGGTACCAAAGTGTTTTAAGTCCTGAGGTAGATGTAAGTCAATTAGGTATTGGATATAGTTCCTATCCCAAGTAGGAGGGAGAGTAGGAGTACTGGGGCATAGAGTAGTTCAGTGACTTGTTCAAAGTCACACAGCAAGGAACTGGCAGAACCGAGATTATAACCCAGGTCGTCTGACTCCCTGGTCCGTGCTCTTTCCACTAGACCACGCTCCTACTCACTGAAGCAGCATGGCTTAGTGGAAAGAGCACAGGCTTGGAAGTCAGAGGTCGTGGGTTCTAATCCTGGCTCCGCCACTTATCAGCACTGTGACTTTGGGCAAGTCACTTAACTTCTCTGGGCTTCAGTTACCTCATCTGTAGAATGGGGATTAAGATTGTGAGCCCCATATGGGATAGGGACTGTGTCCAACCTGATTAACTTGTATCTAACCTAGTGCTTAGAACAGTGCTTGGTACATAGTAAACGCTTAACAGATACCACCATGATTTAAACAATTACCCTCCACATATTCATTTTTCTATTCACGTTTTCCTTTAATTTATAATTTACTCTTGTGTCTGTCTCCCCAGTTATATGTCAAGTTCCGTGAAGGCAAGGATCACCTTTTCTAACTCTACTGTTCTCTCCCAAGCCCTTAGTTCAAGTGCTCTGTAGAGAGTACTCAATAACTACTACTGATTTATCAATTGATTTTTCTATATTGGAGTGTAGAAAGGCCTTCAAGGCCTCTAATGATATCCTACTCCACTGTGGAGTTTGGCAAATATGCAAGTTAAAAGGATTTACCAAAAAGTGCATTTTCTGTCTCTCAAACCCTTTTTCTGGGCTGATGAGAGGAGGCCCCTCCCTCTGAACCTTTAGGGAATGGCAATTGCTTTTCTTTCCATTTAATATCTTTGTGCCTCAGTTTCATCACCTGTAAATGGGGATTCAATGCCTGTTCTCCCTCCTACTTAGACCACGAACCCTATAGGACAGGGCCTTAGAGTTGAAGATGGGCCTGAATAATTGCTTGTTCTCTTGCTTGCCTTGCTTGTTCTCCCGGGCACGTGGATGAAAGTGAGTCAGAGATAGCCACCTGAGTTATAGAAGGTTTGGACCGTGGGGAAACAAAGACAAGGAATCCAGAAGGGTTGCTTCAGTTTGGCCTCTCTTTCCTGCTCTGCTTCTACTTGGCCTCTCCTCATGTCCAGTCTCCTCTCTTCTCCGATTCACTCACCGCTCCGCCTCCCTGCCTACCCAGTCTCTACTTCTATAATGTTTTTCCGCCTGACCATCCTCTGCTCCTCCCAGCATTCCCCTCTATCCAACCTCTCCTCCTCCACAGCATCCCCTCCTGCTCAGTCTCCCTTCCCCTCCGGCTTCTTTTCCTCCATAACCTCTCTCCTACCCAGCTTCCCTTCCTTCCCAGCCTCCACTTCTACTTGGTCATTCCTCCTGCCTATCCTCCGCTCTTTCCAGGACTCCCTTCCTACCGGGCATCTCTTCCTCTCCAGCCCGTTCAGTCTTCCTTCTTCTCTGGCTTTTCTCCTCTCTCTCAGCCTCCCCTCCTACCCAGCCTCCAATTCTATTTGGCCTCCCCTCCTGCCCAGTGTTCCTCCCTCTCTGGCTTCTCCTCCTGCCTAGGCTCTGCACTGACCAGTCTCCTTCCCTTCCTGCACTTCTCTCCCCCTGACTCTCTCCACACACCTTGTCAATCGATGTGTGTTGCTCTAATTTCCGGCTAAAGAGTGTTCCCCCTCTGACTCTCACTTTCCCCTTCCCATTTTCTCTTTGCTGACAGACCCCTCAGGTGCCCCGAGCCATGTCCCGGTGAGCTTCTCCACTCACGATAACAAGCCCAACCGCCTCACCAGCTCTCTGCAGTGCACGCCCTGGGGCGGGCAGCTGGTCGGGATAACTCGGGCTTCAAGGCTTGCGGCCCCCTGCCTTTCTGCCCACTGCATTCATTCTGCCTTTTCCAGACAGTTGATAGCAGTTTGTTTATTTATAGCTCAGAACTGACAGTCTGTTTATTCAAATAACTCTTTGAAAGGCTCCAATTGTGGTTCCACTCGGGCTTTGAAGGCCGGAGGCTGGGAGCTGAAATGATGCTATCAGGACAATCTCCTGGAAGAGGCCCCCCGACTCCCATGGAGGGGCAGATGAAATTCTCTCAGCCGGAGCGGCTGCCTACTGAGTTAGGTGCGTCTGGTTCAGTGATCCAGCCCCAATGACCCATCCTCTACTGCCTCTGCTCTGGCCCCGGATCAGAAAACCAGTGAACCGCATCGAGCCCACAGTAATATCTGTGGTAATTGTTAAGCACTTACGATGTGCCAGCCTCCGTTCTAAGTGCTGGGGTGGATGCAAGATAGTCGGGTTAGACGCGGTCCCCGTCCCATTTTGGACTCACGCTCTTAATCCCCCTTTTACAGATGAGGGAACTGAGGCACAGGGAAGTGAAGTGACTTGCCCAAGGTCACACAACAGATAAAGCCAGAGTCGGGATTAGAATCCAGTTCCTTTGGACTCCCAGGCCTGTGCTCTATCCACTGGGCCACGCTGCTCCTCTAAGGGACAAGCGGATATTTTCCCTGCAAACTGACTGCTTGGAAAGACGGGGATTCAGACATTCCAGGGGGATTTGTCTTCCACCTGGAATATGTAAAAGGTGATGGATTTTGGCAAGGATCTGCCAGTCTGGACTGTATCCTCACCACTTAGCCTGTCCACACTAGGCTAAAGGATCTGGCCTTTTTCAGATTCCTGGGAGCCAGGGACTCCGCTAGGGGAATAATGCCAGTGTGGTGTAGTGGATAAGAGCACGGGCCTGGGAATCAGGTCATGGGTTCTAATCCCAGCTCTGCCACTTATCTACGGTGTGGCCCTGGGCGAGTCATTTCACTGCTCTGTGCCTCAGTTCCCTCATCTGCAAAATGGAGATTAAGACTGTGAACCCCACGTGAAGCACGGACTGAGTCCAAACTGATTGGCTTGTATATACCCCAGTATAGTGTTTGGCATGTAGTAAGCACTTAACAAATACCACTAAAAAAAAGAGAGAGAGACAGAACTTAAAGTTACTGCCCGGCTTTGGAGAACGATATTCCCGTGTGCTGATATGATACTTTCGTCTAGCAGGGGAGGTGGACGCAAACTAAATTAGAGACACTAGGAGGAAGCGAGCGAAAAACTGAAGATGTATTGGGGAAAGGATAATAATAATAATGATAATGTTGGTATTTTTTAAGCGCTTACTATGTGCAGAGCACTGTTCTAAGCGTTGGGGTAGACACAGGGGAATCAGGTTGTCCCACGTGAGGCTCACAGTCTTAATCCCCATTTTACAGATGAGGTAAATGAGGCACAGAGAGGTGAAATGACTTGCCCACAGTCACACAGCTGACAAGTGGCAGAGCCGGGATTCGAACCCATGACCTCTGACTCCAAAGCCCGGGCTCTTTCCACTGAGCCACCAATCAGAACCTACTTCATAGGGCACTGGGGTCCCAATTGGGACAGAGGGACAGAGGGAGCCCCCCTCAAAAATCAAGCAGTCTATGATTTCAGTGGAACCTCTGCCAGGCTGGGGAATCCCCAGATCAATCAATTAATCAGTCAACTGTATTAATGTGTACAGAGCACTGTACTAATCTCCTGGGAGAGGACAGTGTCACAGAGTTGGTAGACACGTTCCCTGTTCACAGGGAGCTTGCAGAATATAGGGAGAGGCAGATATTAATCTAAATAAA
Source organism: Ornithorhynchus anatinus (assembly GCF_004115215.2). NCBI lineage: Eukaryota > Metazoa > Chordata > Mammalia > Monotremata > Ornithorhynchidae > Ornithorhynchus > Ornithorhynchus anatinus. The sequence goes on along the minus strand of NC_041749.1, from coordinate 38,496,672 downwards.
GAAGTAAATAGATTGCAGCTATGTGTGAAAGTGCTGTGGGCCTGGGCAGAGACTAAGCCCCCCTTTTCCTCAGATCCCCGTCCCCTCCCCGTCGCCCTGATTAGCTCCCTTTCCTCTACCCTCCCTCTCTGCCTGCATCACATGTATATATATATATATATACATATCTATAATTCTATTTACTTATATTGACGCCTGCTTACTTATGATGTCTGTCTTCCCCCTTCTAGACTGTAAGCCCGTTGTGGGCAGGGATTGTCTCTATTGCTGAATTGTACTTTCCAAGCACTTTACTACTGTGCTCTGCACACTGTAAGTGCTTAATAAATACATTAGAATGAATGAATGAATGGATGAATAAAGGGAGCCAATCCAAGCACAAGGGGGACACAAGAAGGGAATGGGAGAAGAGGAAATGAGGGCTTAGTCAGGGAAGGTCTCCTGGACATGGGCTTTTAATTAAGTTTTGAAGGTGGGGAGAGTGATCATCTGTCAGATATGAAGAGGGAGGGCGTTTCAGGCCACAGGCAGGATGTAGGCCGGAGGTTGGCAGCAAGATAGATGAGACTGAGGTACAGTGAGTAGGATGGCAGTGAGGTTGGCATGGTTTCCTTTGGGGCATTTTATTCTCCTGCTCAAAGGCACTGGGGTGCTGTTTGTTTCCCAGTGCCCCTATCTCATCGAGACCAAGGAGCAACAGATCCATGAATATGGGTTACAGAGGCCTGTGTCTTCAACTGTCAGAGTATTTCTGTCTCCTCTTGGACACCATCCTGTGAGTCACCTAAACGAAGAGTCAGTGATCCGGTCTGTCTCGAAAGATCTTTTGTTTCCTGTGATCAGAAAAATGACTTGAAATAGTCTCCCAGCCGGGCACCTCCTTCCTCCCTTCCTGATGACCTGGTTAATACTTTGTAGGCAAGAGACACGAACTTGACCCTCGCCTCCCCAAACCCGTCCGGCCCTCACACCCACAATTTACTCTTTCCCAGCTGTCTCACAAGAGACATTCTTGAGTCTGATTTTAAGATTTCACCTTCCATCTGTGTCATTGGCACCCAATCCAATCAATCAATCAATCAATCAATCAATCGTTTTTACTGAGTGCTTACTCTGTGCACAGCACTGTATTAAGCTCCTGGGAGAGCAAAACACAGCAGTACAACAGATACATTTCCTGCCCACGATGAGCTTACGGTCTAGAGAGACTATAAGCTCCCATCACTACCAACCATCCATATAAATCTCTCCAGTCCTCACTTGCACAATTTCCTCTTTCCCATCTTTCTTGCAAAGGGTGTTCTCCAGTGTGACTCTAAAATCTCAACCTCAAGCTGTATCACTGACTCCAGTCCCCCCTACCAGCACTCCCACCCAAGCATATATATTCTACCCTCAATCTCTTAGTGCTATCTCCAATCTCTTTCTCTCCCCTTGAAACATGCTCTTTAGACCCCTGATATTCCCTCCACCCCCAACCCCATAGCACTTATGTACACATCTTTAAGTAATATATTATAAATTGCTTATTTATTCATATTGATGTCTGTCTCCCCCTCTAGACCGTAAATTTGTTACGGGCGGGGAACGTGTCTGCTAATGCTGCTGTGTTGTACTCCCCCGAGCGCTTAGTATAGTGCTCTGCACACAGTGAGCACTCAATAAATAATGATAGATTGGTTGATTGACTGATTGCTCAAGCTTCTCCTAGACAAAAAAAAAAAAGCTCTCTTGCCACATGCTTCACTCATCAACCCACCTCCCCGCCCCCATTCTTAGCCAGTTCCTTGACTGGGCTACTTATACACACCCACTTTTACCTTCTTCTGAGTCTTCCTTGTGAGTTCTTTTTTCCCTCCTCAACTTTCAATTGTGGGTGTCCCCAAAGGCTCCTTTCTGGACCCTTATTCTAATGTTTTCTCTCTACACTCATTCTCTTGAGAAGCCTATTCGTTTGCATTGATCAGTCAATATTTATTAAATGCTTACTGTGCGCAGACCACTGTACTGAGTGCTTGGGAGAATACAATCCAACAGAATTGATAAACACGTTCCCTGTCCACAAGGAGCTTATAGACTAGAGGGGGAGACAATCATGATTATAGATGAATAAACTGTGTCTATACACGAAAGTGCTGTGGGCCTAAGGGTGGAGTGAATATTGTGGCTTCAACCCAATGTGAGCGACTCCCACATCTCCCTCATCAGCTACATTTTATAGTTTTGCATTTCCTTCAGCCTTTAGGCTGTTTCCACGTGGTTGATCCACCAGCTTCTTAAACTCATTGTTGTTGTTGCCGTCTTATACTGTTGAGTCGTGTGCGACCCATAGTGACACCATAGACACATCTCTCCCAGAAAGCCCCACTTCCATCTGCAATCGTTCTGGTATAATTTTCTTGGTAAAAAACCAGAAGTGGTTTACCATTGCCTCCTTCCGCACAATAAACGAGTCTCCGCCCTCGACTCTCTCCCATGCCGCTGCCGCCCAGCACCGGGGAGCTTTGACTTGCGGATTGCCTTCCACTTGCTAGCCACTGCCTCTGCTTGACTCTCCCTCCTTTAGTGGTGACTAGTAGGGTACTGGAAACTCTCCAGGTGCAACCCTGAGAGGTTCTTAAACTCAGTATGTCAAAAAACTGAACTCATCATCTTCCTTCCTAAAATGATTCCTCCTCTCGGTGTTCCACATTCCTTGTGTCCTAGAGGCTTGCAACCTTGTTGTCAACTTTGATATCTCTCTGCCTTTCACCTCCCATATTGTTTGGTTTCTAAATCGTAATGAAAATAATGTGGAGAGAGCTCACCTCCTCCAGGAGGCCTTCCCAAACTGAGCCCTCCCTTTCCCTCTGCCCCTCCTTCCCTCCCCATTGACCCTACTCCCTCTCTCTGCTCTACCCCCTTCCCCTCCTCAAAACACGTGTATATTTGTATATATTATTTATTACTCTATTTTATTAATGATGTGTATATATCTAGGAGTCTATCTATTTTGATGGTATTGATGCCTGACTACTTGTTTTGTTTTGCTGTCTGTCTCCCCCTTTTAGACTGTGAGCTTGTTGTTGGGCAGGGATTTGCTCTATCTGTTGCCGAATTGTACATTCCAAGTGCTCAGTACAGTGCTCTGCACACAGTAAGCACTCAGTAAATACGACTGAATGAATGAATGAATGAATTGCCTTAAAAAGTGGATCAGAGAACTTCACTCCCCTCCTCAAAATCTCTAATGGCTCTCTATTTCTCTCAGCATCCAATAATAATAATAGTGGTATTTGTTAAGTGCTTACTATGTGCCAGACTCTGTACTAAGCACTGGGGTAGATGTAAGTTAATCAGGTTGAGCAGAGTCCATGTCCCCAAGGGACTCACCCCATTTTACAGATGAGGTGACTGAGGCAAAGAGAAGTGAAGTGGTTTGCCCAAGGTCACACGGCAGACAAGTGGAGGGATGGAATTAGAACTCAGGTTCTTCTGACTCCCAGGCCTGCTCTCTATCCACTAGGCCACACTGCTTCTCACTAGGTCACTCTGCTTCTCCTGATCATTGGATTTAAGGGCCGCCCCCAATGATCTCCTTTTTACCTAACCGTTCTTTTCTCCTGTTTCACCCCAGCCCAGCCAGCACTCTTCACTCCTCCCACGCTAATCTTCGAATTGTACCTCTGTCTTGACTTCCCTGCATGGAACATGCTTTTCCGACAAATCCACCAGATCAGATCCTTCCCCATCTTCAAAATCCTCTTTGAAATTTGCTCTTCCAGAAGACATATGTTTTCAGCTACATCTCCACCTCCTCGTTCATATTATTAAATCTGACAGCCTTAGCACTTGTATTTTGATTTATTGATACATTTAATTGCCCCATTTTCCATCAGCTGATCGATTCCGTTTACTATTTACTATTTGCAGGCCACTGTACTAAGTGCTCAGGAGAGTACAGTATAACAGAGTTAGACACATTTTCTGATCATTCCCGAGGTCTAAAATCTCGTTCCTTTGGTCTATTTGCAGTTTGGGTCTGCCTGTCTTCCCCAGTGCAGTGAGCTTTTTGAGGGCAGAAACCAGGTCTTTTATATACACAGGACATTCCCAAGGTACCTCAACAGAGATCTGAACACTGAAGGTGCTCAATAAATTCGATGATGATGACGGTTAAAGAGTGTGGCTAGATCACGAGGTGATGTTCTAGGGGGTCAGCCTATGAACAGAGAGCGTTAAAGCTATAACTACATAGTCACTGGATACGTGGAAGAAGCCCAAGTTGAGCAGCTCACTTGGGGAGAACTGTCATTATCATCCCCATTAGTCAGTCAATCGTATTTATTGCGCACTTATTGGGTGCAGAACATAAACTAAGCACTCGGGGGAGTGTATTATAACAATATAACAGAAATATTCCCCTCCCACAAGGAGCTTACATCTAGAGGGGGAGACAGAGGTTAATATAAATAAATAAAATTACATCATCATCATCAGGGTTCATCGAGCACCTACTATGTGCCGAGCAGTGTGCTAGGTGCTTGAAGAACATCAAGAAATGAAAGACGTGATGCTCACCCTCAAGGAGTTTACAATCCAATGGCAAAGGGGATTTCCGAGGTATAAGAAGAGGGAATTTGGGGAGATTATGTAAGTGTTCAAATTGGGAAATCCATTGGTTTTTATTTAAAGTCCTACCTCTAAACTGTAGAACTTCCCAAGAGTGTTTCTACAGCAATATATATTCACAGTTGCTGCCTAATACCTGGGTGGGAATTTGGATTTGTGAGCCCTAGAATATGCCCCCTTTTGAGAGGATTTGCCTCACTCCAAATAATTAAAATGAATCGCACTTTCTTTTGGCTGACAAGTCTGCTCCTCACTGTCAGCCTCTGAGGGGTGACCCTCTAAGTTCTATTCCATAGACATGTTCTTTTGTCCCGGCAGTGAGACATTAAAAATGTTCTTCTCACTGGGGTCAGAACCTCCCTTGGCAAAGCGAAAGGTCTTAAGTCCCTGTTCTCGGAAAGAGTTGGCAAGCTTCCACCTGGTGGGACGGTTCAGGTAATAGACATCGAAAAGCTTAGATAATTCCCATAGTGTTACCGGGCTGATTGGTTGAGGTGGAAATCAGACTCAGGAGAAGGAATTGACTTGAGATTGGCTTTCTCTATGGATGAATCTTCTCCAAGATAATTTAGACTAAGGTGACCAAATGTCCTGATTTAGGTGGGTCAGCCCATGAAATTTACACCTCCCCCCACCTCCAAATGTAAAAATATGGTGGTTTTAGATGTAGGTGTATCTCAGGTGATGGAAGGCACAATGGAGAAAAGGAAAGAGCTAATAGATGGGAAGAAAATGGGGGAGAAGAGAGAGGAAGGAGGCTACTGCCATTAGGGAAGTAGTATGGCCTAGTGAAGAATATGGATCTGGGAGTCAGAGGACCTGGCTTCTAATTCCAGCCCCACCACTTATCTTCTGTGTGACCTTAGGCAAGTCCCTTAACTTCTCTGTTTCAGTTACCTCATCTGTAAAATGGGGATTAGGACAGTGAGCCAAGCAGTGTGGTCTAGTCGCTAAAACATGGACCTGGGAGTCAGAGGATCTGGGTACTAATTCTGACTCCACCACTTGTCTCCTGTATGACCTTGGGCAAATCGCTTCACTTCTCTGTGCCTCAGTTACCTCATCTGTAAAATGGGGATTAAGGCTGTGAGCATCATAAGATACAGAGACTGTGTCCAACCTGAGTATCTTATATCTACCTCAGCACTTAGTACAGTGCCTGGAACATGGTAATCACTTAACAAATACCACAGTTATTATTATTCTGTGGTACATGGACTGTGTCCAACCTGATTATCTTGTAGCTACCCCAAAGCTTAGTGCGATGCCTGGAACGAAGTAAGAACTTTTTTATGCTATTCGTTAAGCACTTACTCTGCCTGGCACATAATAACTGCTTACCATGTACCATTAAAAAAATTATCATTAGTGTCTCTGGAGAGATGAGCAACAGAAAGTCTCTTCTAATAGTGAGTAAGTGTTAAGTTATGGTGGCTTTTCATTCCCACCAAGTAGAAATAAAATGTTAGAGATCAATCCACCTTTTTTTTTTTCATTTTATGGTATTTGTTAAGGACTTATTATGTGCCATTCATACTAAGTGCTGGGGTAGATACAAGATAATCAGGTTGGACACAGTCAATGTCCCACATGGGGATCATAGTATTAATCCCCATTTTACTGACGACATAACTGAGGCACAGAGAATTAAGTGACTTGCCCATGGTCATATAGGAGACAAGTGGCGGAGCCTGGATTAGAACCCACGTTCTTCTGAACTCCCTGAACTGTGCTCCATCCACTTGGCCATGTTGCTTCTCATTAATTGATCAGTAATATTTATTGAGTGCCTACTGTGGGTAGAGCACTGTATTAAGTGTTTGGGAGAGAATATTCCCTCCTAGACTATGAACCCCAAGTGGGACAGGGACTATGTCCGATCTGATTATCTTGTATTTACCCCAGTGCTTAGTAAAGTGGAAGTGCTTAGTGAGCACCATAAAGACAAACAAACAAAATAAAAGGAAGAGTCAGAAGAGAGTCAAAGAGGCCTGATCCACCAGGACTTTACAATCCAGTGTAATTACAATCAATATTTCAAAGTTTTTAATGGTACTTGTTAAGCACTTACTATGTGCCAGGCATTGCTCTAAATACTGGAGTAGATGCAAGCAGATCAGGTTGGACGCAGTCCGTGTCCCACATGGGGCTCACAGTATGAATCCCCATTTTACAGATAAGGAAACTGTGGCATAGAGAAGTTAAGTGAAACACGAGGCAAGTGGCAGGGGAGGGACTAGAACCCAGGTCCTTCGTACTCCCAGGCCAGTTGCTCTATCCTCCAGGCCATGTTGCGTCTTACTGTGCATTCTCCATCTCTATGACTGTATTTGTGAATTCATTCTCCTCTGCAGATTTTCCTGGAATTTGTCCTCGGAAGGGTGGGGACTTCAGTGACACCTGAGTAGCATGGCTGAAGAGTCTTGTGGACTTCAGGTGGAGTCCACTCTGTTCGACCTGGTTGGCATTGAGTCAGAGACAGACCGAGGAAATTTGGCTTATTCCCACCTCTGTGATCATTGTAAGGCCTGGTTGGGGCAGATGTAATATTAATAACATTTTAACATAGCACGGTGCTTTCCTTTTTCAAAAGCACTTTCGTACCGATTACCTCACTTTATCTTCACAACCTCCCTGGGAAGTAGGGATAGGTCATTTGTGTGCTCGCTGTGGGCGGGGATTGCCACTATTTATCTTGCATCCTACTTTCCCAAGAGCTGAACTGTGCTCTGCACACGGTAAGCACTTAATAAATAGAACTGAAGGAATGAATATTCTTATTCTCCCTCTACAGATGGGGAAACTGAGGCACAAAAAGGTTAAATGTCATACATGTTCCCACTCGAACATCAGAAACAATAGTAGCTGTAATAATATGAGTAGTAATAGAAGCTGTGTTTTAGCTTTCCCTCTGAAAGGGAAGACATACAGAAGAATATTTACAGTGAGAGTCGTCTGAACAAATCACTGAGTACATATTCATTCAATAGTATTTACTGAACGCTTACTATGTGCAGTCCACTGTAGTAAGCGCTTGGAATGTACAATTCGGTAATAGATAGAGACAATCCCTGCCCAGCGATGGGCTCTTTAGTACCGAGGAGAGTACGAGTAATTCTAGGGGCAGCTTTGGAATAGAGCCTGGAACTTCTGATGACAGACTAATGCTCCTTTCATGCTCCTTCTCATAAGTTAAAGAATCTCAGTTAGCCTATATGCGTGGCCTTCAGCCTCAAAGTCTCTCAGAAACCCAGAAACTCTCAGAGACTCTCAGACCTCAGTCATTCAGTCCATCAGTCAGTCGTATTCAATGAGCACTTACCGTGTGCAGAACACTGTACTAAGCGCTTGGGAGAGTACAATGTAATAATAGACTCATTCCCCACCCACAGTGAGCTTAAAATCCAGAAGGGGAGACAGACATTCATAGAAATAAATTCCAGATATATCCGTAAGTGTTGATTGAGACTTTTCCAGCTTGTATTCGTTCAGTCGTATTTAGTGAGCGTTTACTGTGTGCAGAGCACTGTACTAAGTGCGTGGGAAAGTACAATACAGCAATAAACAGATACGTTCCCTGCCCACGAGCTCTCAGTCTAGACCTATCTCTTCTAATTCCTGCTATGACCTCAGAGTCCTTAGCCTCTAGGGGAAGTGAAAAGATGTGTGCAGTTGCCAGTATCCTTAGGCAGCAACTGTCAATCAGAGAGGCTCCTGGCTTAATCAGGAGTCACGAATGAGAACAAAATCTTCATAAAAAAAAAAGAAAAAGAACTTGTCCGCAGGTACCGACACTAAAACTTAATAATCTTTCAGTGCTGAATTGTGACAAAAAAGTGCCAGTAATAATTAACTGGCTTTAGGGCAGAATTTTCTGTGATTTCCTGAACAAACCTATGAATTGTGGAAAATATTTTCACACCGACAGTAGTTCTATTCCATTCAAATTCAGCCTCTATGTCTCTGTCCTGGTCTCATCCTCTTTTAAAACTGGTATATTATTGCCTACTAGTCCCGGAGGAGTGCTGTGAGGGTTAGTACAGGGCGGTCGGAGCCCCGAGAAGATGAGTAGTGAAATAAATGCCAAGTGTTATTGTTATTATTCCATCCCCGGGATGGGTTCCTTCACAGCTCTCGCAGGGCCCCTCGATGGTTTCTGTAGAGTTCTCGCAAAGACTCCCATGCCATAAAATTTTACAGTACCATTTCGTGTCTCTACCCCTCCCCTCTTCACTGACACATCCCATAATGGGCTGGGGAAGGTTTGCTATGGCGTCTTCACCCAGCCCTCGAGTGCCGTTTGGCAATGTTAGGAGGAGACATGAAGGCAACAGCTTCAGAATGTGTCAAAGGTGATTTAAAATTCTTCTTCTCCCACTCCTTCTGCGCTGCTCTTACTTGCTCCTTCATTCATCCTTCCTCCCATCCCCAAAGCGCATATCTCTATATCTGTACTACTTATTTATCTATTTATTTATACATAGTAATGTCTGTCTCCCCCTCTAGACTGTGAGCTATTGTGGGCAGGGATGTGTCCGTTGTTATATTGTACTCTCCCAAGTGCTTAATACAGTGCTTTGCACACAGTAAGTGCTCAATAAATATGATTGAATGAATGAATGAAATTCTGGTCTCTCAGGCCCGCAATCTCCGTGTCATCCTTGACTCGTCTCTCTCGTTCACCCCACGCATCCTATCCGTTACCGAGACCTGCCGGTTTCACCTCTACAATATCGCCAAGATCCGCCCTTTCCTCTCCACCCAAACGGCTACCTTACCGCTACGGGCTCTCGTTATATCCCGGCTAGACTACTGTGTCGGCCTTCTCTCTGACCTCCCTTCCTCCTCTCTCGCCCCGCTCCGGTCTATTCTTCACTCCGCTGCCCGGCTCATCTTCCCGCAGAGACAAACTGGACATGTCACTCCCCTTCTTAAACACCTCCAGTGGTTGCCTATCGACCTCCGCTCCAAACAAAAACTCCTCACTCTAGGCTTCGAGGCTCTCCATCACCTTGCCCCTTCCTACCTCTCCTCCCTTCTCTATCTCTACCACCCACCCTGCACGCTCCGCTCCTCCTCCGCCCACCTCCTCACCGTCCCTCGGTCTCGCCTATCCCGCCGTCGACTCCCGGGCCACTTCCTCCCGCGGTCCCGGAACGCCCTCCCTCCTCACCTCCGCCAAACTGATTCTCTTCCCCTCTTCAAAGCCCTACTTAAAACTCACCTCCTCCAAGAGGCCTTCCCAGACTGAGCTCCCCTTCTCCCTCTACTCCCTCTACCGCCCCCCCTTCACCTCTCCGGAGCTTAACCCTCTTTTCCCCCCATTTCCCTCTCCCTTCCCATCCCCTCGGCACTGTACTCGTCCGCTCGACTGTAAATATTTTCATCACCCTATTTATTTTGTTAATGAAATGTACATCGCCTCGATCCTGTTTAGTCGCCGTTGTTTTTATGAGATGTTCTTCCCCTCGACTCTATTTATCGCCATCGTTCTCGTCTGTCCGTCTCCCCCGATCAGACCGTAAGCCCGTCAAACGGCAGGGACCGTCTCTATCTGTTGCCGACTTGTTCATTCCAAGCGCTTGGTATAGTGCTCTGCACATAGTAAGCGCTCAATAAATACTATTGAATGAATGAATGAATGGTCCAGCCTGCTGTTTCTGTAGGTCTTAGAATGCTAATTCCCAGACTTCTGAAGCAACTGGCTACCTCACCCATTGTGTTAGAATGTGTGACCTCTAAGCTCCGGGATAGATACAAGGTAATCAGGTTGTCCCACATGGGGCTCACAGTCTTAACTCCATTTTATAGATGTGGTAACTGAGTCCCAGAGAAGTAAAGTGACTTGCCTAAGGTCACACAGCCGACAAATGATGGAGCCGGGATTAGAGAGCACATTGTTCTGACTCCCAGTCCTGTACTCTTTCCACTGGGTCACGTTGCTTCTCGTGTTCTCAACGGAGAGAAATCACCATGGGAACAGTGTGAGCTGGGGGTCAGAGTCAGAAGAGGGAAGGGTCAGGTATGGGTTGAAGGTGAACTTGGGAGGAGCAAAATCGCAGAGGTGAGAGGCGGAAGCCAAGAAAGAGTGCCAGTCCCTGTCCTCTCACCTTGCTCTCCCAAGCACAGTGCTCTGCACACAGTAAGCACTCAGTAAATACCACTGATCGATTGATTAAGCACTCAGTAAATACCACTGATGGATTGATTCCTGGGCCAGCTGTACCGAGAGCACCTCTGACCTTTGATGGGAAAGCTAGGCTCCCTTCTAATTAGGAAGATGGCTTTATCATTATTACTATGGTATTGGTTAAGCATTTATTATGTGCCAAGCACTGTTCTAAGCTCCGGGGTAGATACGAGTTAATCAGCTTGTACACGAGTTAATCAGCTTGTACAAATTCCCTGTCCCACGTGGGGCTCACACTCTTAATCCCCATTTTTCGAATGAGGTAACTGAGGCACAGAGAAGTGATGTGATTTACCCAAGGCGACACAGCACATTAGAACCCATGATCTTCTGGCTCCCAGGCCCGAGTTCTATCCACTTTGCCATGTTGTTTTCTTCGGCCTTACCGACCGCCTCGTGGACCGTTCATGAGAAGAAACAGCAACTTTCCTGAAACACCTTGAAGCCTTAACGTTCTGGAGAAAATAAGCAGTGGGGAGGGGCTGGTGATGGGAAAGGAGGCTGGGAGCCACAAGGGTGCGGAGGGGGAGATGTGAGAGCCCCAAATCGTCCTGATCGAATTTCTCCTCCCATGGATCTTTGACAGCTGTATAGGGGCACAGGGAGGGAGATCTGGGTATTTTCACAGAAGGCAATTCTCGAGGTTGTCCGTTGGGCTAGCCGAGATAAGGTTCTAACTGTAAATGATTGTGTAATTTTCCTTGTTAGGTTAAGCAACATGTGAAGGTCAATGTTCCAACTGGTAGAATGCTTGGGAAGTTCAAAGTTTCCCTTCGGCCCATTGTAAAGAAAACAATAAAAGGAATCCACCAGAAAAGCAGAGGGTCAGTGCGTGGACCCTGCAACCTCTGAATTATTAATAGACTATCCATCTACAGAATTGTTAGCTGCAAAATGGAAAGCCTCGTGATGCACTGCAGTGGACGTCGCATACTGACGGGGTGTTCCTCAGGCAGGAGTGTGGTCTAGCTAATAGGGCACTGTCCTGGGACGCAGAGGACTGGATTCTAATCCTGACTCTGCCACTTGTCTTTTGTGTGACCTTGGGTAAGTCACTCCACTTCTCTGTGCCTCAGTTACCTCATCTGCAGAATGGGGATTAAGACTGTGAGCCCTATGTGGGTCAGGGACTGTATCCAACCTGATTAGCTTGTATCTACTCCAGTGCTTAGTACAGTGCCTGGTACCGAATAAGGGCTTAAGTACCATAAAAAAACCCCTCTGGGCTGTTGCTATTCATTTGTCAGAGTTCATTGCTACAGGTTTTCCGATTAGTCTCAGTCGATCGATTGTATTTACTGTGCGCTTACTGCATGGAGAGCGCTCAAAAAAGCACTTGGGAAAGTAGAGTGGAACAGAGTCGGTAGACACGTTCCCTGTCTCCTCCCTAGAGGGAAAGTTAGAGATGGAGAGGGGAAACATGATAACTGGTGTCCTTGAGGAAGTCTGGAGGAAAGGGAGCCCTGGGCTGGATGGACCACGGGCCTTATTCTGGTTCTTTAAATGTCAGAAAAAGGGAGACAGAAGAGACCAGAGTCAGTCTGTGGGCCGAGGAAGCAAAGGAGAAATCATGTCTCTGTGAAAAGGCAGCTGGGCTACTCCTCTGGCTCCATTCTGTCAACCTGCCTCTTACCTGAGAGCGATTTGTCCCTTCCCCTGCGCGGGACAGTTTGAATTCCCAGTTCCAGGGCTTGGAGATCCGTCTGGTCCTCTCTAATGGAGCTCAGAAGTTCTGTCTGCAGTGCCCCTCCTTTCCGCTGAGGAAACACGTTTGAGTACACAAATATAGACTTTGTGCTAGAAAGGGAGAAGCCAACCTTTGTGCCTGCACAGGGAGGACTGGAGCTGAAAAATCAAGCTCCCTACTGGGTCTCGGACCCCTCTCTATCCTCATTCGGTAACAGCCCCCATTCAGGCTTCTGGACCTGTCTGTCGCTCAAGCAGAAGGGGAAAGAGTTGAAAATGCCGTTCTGGCAATCATGACCAGTCTCTGGCCCACAAGGGTCTCTCCAGCTTAAAGAGGACTAGAAAAGCCCAGAGAAAAGTCCAAAGACGCAAATTTCAGTCTGATTTACAAATAAAATACCTGCGTTTTGTTTTCGAACAACTATCCGGTCAGGAAAGGGACCCGGGGATTCTGACAGGAGATATTCTGTCAGGCTATAATTATGGTATATATTTAGTGCTTATTTGATCCAAGAACCGAGATAGATGAAAGTAATCATATCAGACGCAGTCTCTGTTCCACACCGGACTCACAATCGGAGAAGTACAAAGAAAGCCCCATTTTACAGATGGGAAAGCTGAGGCTTCAAGAGATGCAATGACTTGCCCATGGACACGAAGCAGCCGGTGGCAAAGCTGGGATTAGAAGCCGGGACACATGATTCCTGGATTCGTTCTCTTTCCCCGAGCCCACAGTGCCTCCCGCTGACTCTGAAAGGCGGGAGAGGGAACCTGATGGGTTGATGCGTACAGGTATCTCTGGCCTCCGGTTGCCAGGCATCTGCTGGCTGACTAACTCCTAGCAAATCTCTGGCCGTGGTCCGGGATCAGTTTCACAACTGTGAGCCCCAGTTTTGCAGAGTTCTGAGCTCTCGGTTCGCTTTTCAGAAAACCACAGAAGTGACTCACCCTCAGGAAACTTGGCTAATCAGAAAGCGTCACTGAGAACTGATCCAAGAGACAAGTCTCTTTGGTGGAAAGGGTTTAATAAGGGTCTCAAGAGGAGGGGGTGTCCCTGGCCCTCCAGCTTGCCCCACTCCTCTCTCTATATTTTGACAGTATTTAGGTGGGGTATCTTCTCTCCCTGGCAGATGGGGTGTTCTCTCCCCCTGGCACCGCCTAGGTAATCCTGTCAGGAATAATAATTGTGGTACTTATTAAACTCTTACTCTACTTAACTCCGGGGTTGATACATTACAGAAAGATTGGACAAATTCCTTCTCCCACAGGGGGCCCACAGTTTAAGAAGAAGGGAGAAAAGGTTTTTCATTTCCATTTGACAGAAGAGGAAACTGAAACTCACATAAGTTAAATGACTTGCCCAAGGCAGCAGACAAGTGGCGGAGCTTATATTAGAACCCAGGTCCTCTGACTCCCAGACCTGTACTCTTTCCACTCGGCCACAAATCTGCTCCATCCCCACAATGTTCCCCCAGGAAAGATTCAGGCATCTCAAGCTATGAAGGTGGGTGGTTTCTCCCATCCTGACGTTTTGGAATTCCTTGTCCCCATTGGGAAATTGAACCCCAGAGGAGGAAGACTCTGTGATAAGTTGCAATGCAGAGGGGTGGTGAGAGAGCCAAGGGACCCTGGCACCGGGGAGCCCATTTATATTGATTCCTTCCCTGACCCTGGCCAACACTGATCCATCAGGCCGGCTGGAAGCTCCCAGATAAAGTTCTGCCTAATGATTTAGGGAATTCTAGAAAAAAAGCAGACCTGGGAGGAATCTCTAGGAATCATCCATTCCAGCCCCCTGACTCCAGACACCTGGCTCAATAAATACCACTGATTGATTGATTGACTGAGGCAAGAGACTACCTAAATTTCCAGGACAGACAATTGGCTGATCTTATTTTTAAAAATTCTTAGAGAATTAGATGATTATTTTTAGTGAAGCGGCATGACACAGTGGCTAGAGCACAGGCCTGGGAGTCAGAAGGACCTGGGTTCTAATTCCGGCTCTGCCACTTGTCAGCTGCGGGACCTTGTGCAGGTCACTTAACTTCTCTGGGCCTCATTTCCCTCATCTGTGAAGTGGGGATTAAGACTGTGAGCCCTAAGTAGGATATGGACTGTGCCTAACCTGCTTAGTACAGTGCCTGGCACATAGTAAGCACTTAAAAATACCATTAAAAAAATCCCCAGAGGTGAGTTTCCACCCCCATCTCCATTTTCTGGGCCGAAACCCCCTTTGGCCCAGCAGTTCAGCGGCCATCCCCAACTTCAGAAACTTTCAATCAAGACAGACGTGATTCTGAGAGCTGATTTCAATCCTCCGCTACTCAGTCTTTCTGATCTTTTTCCCATCTGATCAGGTGGAGAACTCGGGTCTTCGTGGCCACAGGAAAAAACAGAAACCACATCTTTGTTTCCTCTTACCTTGCACCCGGGTATTTTTAGCCAGCTTTATGGAGAAGTAGCCAGGCCTCATCCTTTGAAAGTCACCACATTTCACAAAGGGACAAATTCAGAGGGGAAGACCCACCGTATCTCGTGGGCCACCATCTCCTGCCCCAGATCCGGCGATTCTTCGGGAGGGGAGGGGTGACCTTTACCAACTCTTTTCTGTGGTTGGTGGAGGATGAAGAAGCTACTTACAGTAAATGCTCCTCTGCAGCTGAAAGTGTTTCCAAACCATCTACGCTTCTCAGAAAGCCTCATGAGTGAAGGGCGTCTCGACAAACAACTGGGCGTGTTTGCTGATCGAAGGGTTTATATCCAGGAAATTCTCCCCCTTCCTGGGGGAGGAAATAGTTGTGCCGAGGTGTCGGGACCCTGGTCAGAATTACTAGGCTACGGCATTGTGGCTGTTGGGGTCAGTTCTGGAGGGAAGATGGGACCCCGTGGAGAACTCGCTCACCTCTATCTTTGGGAGCAGGTAGCTCACCACTCTTACCTTGCCACTGTGACTGACTCTCTCATTCTATCAATCGATCAATCCATGGTATTTATTGAGCACTTATTGTGCACAGAATAAGCACTTGGGAGAGGACCACGCAACAATATAACAGACACATTCCCTGCCCACAACGAGCTTGCAATCTAGAAAGGGAGACGGGCATTAAATAAATTAAATTACGGGTATGGACGTAAATGCTGTGGGGCTGGGTGTGTGGGGGCGAATAAAGGGAACAAGTTAGGGTGATGCAAAAGGCAATGGGAGAAAAGGAAATGAGGGCTTAGTGTATCTTTCCACTCATCAGTGCATGAACTAAGAAATGACTTTTGCTGGGTCCTAGCTAACTGAACACATCTCCTACATGCTTTTTTTTTTTAAAAAAAAAAGGCATTTGTTAAGCACTTACTTTGTGCCAGGCACTATGCTACGTGCTGGACTGGATATGAGGTATCCGATCGGACCCAGTTCATGTCCTACGTGGGACTCACAGTCTTAATCCCCATTTTACAGATGAGGTAAATGAGGCATAGAGAAGTTCAGTGACTTACCCTAATTCACACGGCAGAGAAGTGGCCGAGCTGGGTTTAGAACCCAGATCCTTCTGACTCCTAAGATTTTGCCAGAAAGGCGCGTTCAACATTGCTACAGCGCTTAGAACAGTGCTTCTTCGCACATAGTAAGCGCTTAAATGCCATCATTATTATTAGTACAGGGGCTTTAGTGCCTCTTCTCCAAAGTTGGTTGTGTGGTGGGCGCAGAACCAATTAAAGCAGTTCTCTCTTGGCCGACGGCACCCTCGTGATCTGGTGCATGCAAGCTTGGAAATTCGTGGGAAGCCTGTGTAGCATTAGACGCGGTTGTAATTTGTAATTTCACAGTTGCTATCTTGACCTTGCAGTTAGTTAACTGCCCAGGATAGGGGGAAACGTGTCTTAGCGGGGAGCTTGACTCTGTTCCCTGAGGAGGGGGAAGAGAGAGTCTGGCTGTATTTACCTTGCCGTTTCCTTCCTGGTGTCTGTCCCTCTCTTGCTGAAATTGTGAGATTGTGAGCCTACTGGGGGCCAGGGATACCCGTCCAACATGGATTACAAGGCTGCTGTGCTACTAGGCAGTAGGCACTGTTTGGGACCCTCTAGACTTGTCCTCTATACTGTAAGATTAGACCGTAAGCCCGTCAAACGGCAGGGACCGTCTCTATCTGTTGCCGACTTGCTCATTCCAAGCGCTTAGTCCAGTGCTCTGCACATAGTAAGCGCTCAATAGATACTATTGAATGAATGAATGAATGTAAGCTCATTGTGGGCAGGGGAGTGTCTGTTTATTGTTATATTGTACTCCCCCAAGTACTTAGTACAGTGCTCCGCATACAGTAAGCACACAATAAATTCGAGCGAATGAGTGAACAAATAACCTGCCCAAAGGGGAGTTGCAGCATGGCATGGGCACTGGTGATTCAGCCTTCGGCAGGGTCATCGTGATTCCGTGCCTTTGGTTCTTTTCTCCATGCAGTCAATCAATCGTATTTATTGAGCGCTTACCGTATGCAGAGCACTGTACTAAGCACTTGGGAAAGTACAATATAACAATAAACAGACACATTCCCTGCCTAAAATGAACTTACAGTCTAGAGGAAGAGACAGACATTCGGAGAAGCAGCGTGGCTCGGTGGAAAGAGCACGGGCTTTGGAGTCAGAGGTCATGAGTTTGAATCCCAGCTCTGCCACTTGTCAGCTGTGTGACTATGGGCAAGTCACTTCACTTCTCTGTGCCTCAGCTACCTCATCTGGAAAATGGGGATGAAGACTGTGAGCCCCACGTGGGACAACCTGATTCCCCTGTGTCTACCCCAGCGCTTAGAATGGAGCTCGGCACATAGTAAGCGCTTAACAAATACCAACATTATTATTATTATTATTATAAATAAATAGATTACAGATATGTACCTAAGTGCTTTGGGGCTGGGAGGAGGATGAATAAAGAGAGCATATCAGGGTGACACAGAAGGGAGTGGGAGAAGAGGAAAGGAGGGTTAAGTCAGGGAAGGCCTTTTGGAGGAGATGCGCCTTCAGGTCAGGCTCTGGTGTCCAGTTGGGCAGGGGAGGAGTTGGCAAATGTGTCCAGGCAGTGATGCTGCCCTTAAATAGACACCCACCCTCTCCCATTAGAAAGCCAGGCCAGGGCAAAGGGAAGATGCGGGTCCCTGAATAACGCCCAAGGATATTTTGCCGCATCCTTAGGGGACTGGAGGGGAGAGTCGGACTCGTGGATTTGATTTCTTTTAAGATCTGCCACTCAGGCTCTGAAGCCTGGATGGAGTTTGGGGTGAAGCCAAGGGTTGGAAAACATTTTTCAAAATGGGTATTCATTTCTACTGTATTTCTCCAAGTGCTTTGTACAGTGCTCTGCACGCAATAAGCATACCGCTCCTCTGCCGCCCACCTCCTCACCGTCCCTCGGTCTCGCCTATCCCGCCGTCGACCCCCGGGCCACGTCCTCCCGCGGTCCCGGAACGCCCTCCCTCCTCACCTCCGCCGAACTGATTCTCTTCCCCTCCTCGAAACCCTACTTAAAACTCACCTCCTCCGAGAGGCCTTCCCAGACTGAGCTCCCCTTCTCCCTCTACTCCCTCCACCGTCCCCCCTTCACCTCTCCGCAGCTTAACCCTCTTTTCCCCCCAACTCCCTCTGCTCCTCCCCCTCTCCCTTCCCATCCCCTCGGCACCGTACTCGTCCGCTCGACTGTATATATTTTCATCACCGTATTTATTTTGTTAATGAAATGTACATCGCCTCGATTCTATTTAGTCGCCATTGTTCTTACGAGACGTTCTTCCCCTCGACTCTATTTATCGCCACTGTTCTCGTCCGTCCGTCTCCCCCGATTAGACCGTGAGCCCGTCAGAGGGCAGGGACCGTCTCTATCTGTTGCCGACTTGTTCATTCCAAGCGCTTAGTACAGTGCTCTGCACATAGTAAGCGCTCAATAATTACTATTGAATGAATGAATGAATGTAAGCAGATTGATCATCTGCAAGACTGTATGAGGTCCTAGCCAGTCCACCCTGCTGGAGGCCCACTTATTTGTAATTGAGGTTCTTGTTAAAACACTTAGTATGTGCCAAGCAGTGTACTATATGCTGGGTAGATACAAGATAATCAGGTCAGATAAAGTTCCTGTCTCACATGGGACCCACAGTCTAAGTAAGACGGAGGACAACTATTGAATCCCAATTTTATAGATGAAGAAACCGAGGTACAGAGCAATTAAATAATAATAATAATAATGTTGGTATTTGTTAAGCGCTTACTACGTGCCGAGCACTGTTCTAAGCGCTGGGGGAGATACAGGGCAATCGGATTCTCCCACGTGGGGCTCACACACTTTCAATCCCCATTTTACAGATGAGGCAACTGAGGCACAGAGAGGTGAAGTGACTTGCCCACAGTCACACAGCTGACAAGTGGCAGAGCCGGGAGTCGAACTCATGACCTCTGACTCCGAAGCCCAGGCTCTTTCCCCTGAGCCACGCTGCTTCTCAACTTACCCAAGGTCACACAGGCAGGTGGTAGAGCCAGAATTAGAACCCAGGTCCTCTGATTTCCAGGCCTGTGCTATTTCCACTGGGCCACATTGCCATTCTCCCTCTTACTAGTTCTCCTTGTGACTTCATCAGCACGGAATAACCCCCAAAGGCATCAAGGATAGATTGAACTTCAGGAATGGCCTTGGGGATTGAGTTGGGGCCATTCTGTCCTGTGGTATTTCTGATCTCTTTAGGTTTGATCCTGGGATTCTATCCATGCAGTGATTAAAGCCATCGCAGGGGAATGTATTGGGGGTCAGAGCTCCTGCTCCCCACTTCCCTGGGTTGTCTGGGGCACAGCTGGGGTTTTTTTTAAGTCCCAACATCCCCATCCCGCTCCCCGGCTCTGTGCCAAACTCACCCCCGTCAACCCAGTTATCACTTTTACCAGGCTGTAACTTGTAGACATGACCTCTGCCCACACAGAGCTTACAGTCTGCTATTAAAAGCCCACTTCTTTTTTTCTCTTCCTGGGCCCTTCTTTCTCACCATCCTGGCTGAGGCCCTGCTTTTTTCTCCCGGCAAAAGTTAAGAGAGACCACCTAGGTATGGGCAGGGAACAGGTCTGCTAATTCTGTTATATTGTACTCCCCCAAGTGCTTAGGACAATGCTCTGTTCGTAGAGAGCACTCGGTAAACACCATCGACGGTGGTGGTGGTGCTGCTCCTGTCTGCAGAGCCTTTTTGACCTGTGGATTAACACTCTCTTTGTGACTTAATTCCTTCTTTTGGATTGGTTGGGTCCCTACTAATGGGATCGGGTGAGGGGCTCCTCTGAATGACAGGATATCTAAAGGAATGCTCCTTCCGCACCCTCCACTCCCCGGGGGGTGTCGGGATGTCCGCAAGAGTTGGCCACCTAGTTTGCTTTCCTGGTATTTGCCTAAGTGCTAACTGTGTGCCAGGCGCCGTACTGAGCATTGGGGTGGACACAAGCAAAATCCGGTTGGACACAGTCCCTCTCCCACATGGGCTCACATTTCTGGTGACATCAGCAGGAAGATCTGATGAGGGCCTATCTTGACGGAAGGGAAGGGGCTCCTCGCAGAGCTTTTTCCTGCATCTATTCCCCTCTAGACTGTAAACTCATTTTTTCAATCATATTTATTAAGCACTTACTGTGTGCAAAGCACTGTACTAGGCGCTTGGGAGAGTACAATACAACAACAAACAGACACATTTACTGCCCACAACGAACTCACAGTCAAGAGGGAGCCACACATGAATGTGTTTACCAACTGTCTTGTGCTCTCCCAAGCATTCTGTATAGTTATATACGTAAAGTAAGAGCTCAACAAATACCACTGATGATGACGGTGATGAAACTCGTGCACAGTGTAGACGTGAAAAAAATAACGAACGAAACAAAATGCTAGTAGAAGCGTTCCTTTCCCACCATCTTCTCTATAGGACTGCTGTGATGTCAATGCTCTGAAGAATTCTCCGTTTCCATAGTGATGGTCAGAAGTTTCAACTTCACTAAGGGAATCCACCGGATGACTCTGCAAAGAGAAGTAGCTGTGCCAGAAACGCAGGTCCCTGGGTGAAATGGCCGCATAGTTGGCCTCAGGTATCAAAAGTATAGGCCAAGCTGGGTCCCCATGGTAACAGCCGGGTCCCCGTGGTCTTTGTGGTGATTTCTTTAACCTGGTGGACTATGAGCAGTCTTCTCTCTCTGCTTTTAATTCTGGACCAGAGTTCTCTTTCCTTTTGGTTACTTGTTAAAATTCCCACCCACTTTAACTTGTGCTGGATGCTCTCAAGCAAGCAATCATGAGAAGCAGCATGGCCTAATGAATGGAGCACGGTCTGGGTGTCACAAGTATATGATTTCTAATCCCAGCTCTGCCACTTGTCTGCTTGTGGTCTTGGATAAGTCACTTCACTTCTCTGGGCCTCAGTTACTTCATCTGTAAACTGGAGATTAAGACTGTGAGCCCGATGTGGGACAGGGACTGTGTTCAGCCCAATTTGCTTGTATCCACCCCAGGGCTTAGTACAGTGCCAGGCACATAGTGAGTGCTTAACAAGTACTATTATTTTTCTGTTCAGTGGAATTTACTAAAAGCCTACTTAATAAATCAGATTCAGCATTTGAGAGTGCTACAGAAGCAAGACACCCACACCCTCAAGGAGTTTACAACCTCATGGGGGAAGGAGGGCAGACTAAAATTAATTACACATTTTTGTAATTTCTATTTCTGCCTTGCAACTTTGGGCCCTGTAGGAAAATTCCTTCCTTAAAGTCCACTTACCTCAGTTGAACCAGTCATCTACATTTTCCAGACAGTTCTAAACTGGATCAGAGTCCTTTCTTGTCTGAAAATCAATCAACCCCGGAAGGACTACAGGGAGAAAGAAAGAATTGGAAAGCAAAAAAAAAATACAACTACTTCGGAAATGACGGTCATCTTTAAGCTATCAACGAAAGGGCACTCCAAGAGGTGAGGGCAGAAGTAATTCATTCATGCAATTTAGCATGAGCTCTTTGGATAAGGGTTTGAGAGAAATTAGGCGGGGCCTGAAAGGAAGCAGGCAGTGTGCCAGTTAGAAATCATAATGCAATGGCAAAAATACAATTCTGGTTCTAGTATTGGGATTTGGGAGTCCCACACAGTTTAGCTTGCACCTCTAATCCACTAACCCCTAACCCACTTGGCTGTTGGATTGATGGCACATTTCAAGCTTACCCATTCGTCTTGGTCCGTTCCTTCCACCCTGCTATTACCCTGGGGGCTTAAGAAGGTCTCTACTGCCCAGGTGAGGCTGGCCGAAGGGTGAGCGGGCTTCCTCCCCACCTGGAAAGATGCCCAGCTACTGGCCAATCAGGGAAGGAGCTCGTAACTCTCTTCCCTTCTCCTCCAAGAGCATGTTTGGCACTTAGTAAGCGCTTAAGAAGTACCATTATTACTATTATTATTATTATAACATAATGGTCCCTAACCTTCTCGTCCACCTGGCTCTCATTTTTCCAGACGACGCACTGTTGAAAAGAAACGAGAGAAAGAAAGAAACTCCGAGGACGAAAAACGACTGTGGACCAAGCTTTGTCTCAGTTACCTCGCCCCCCTAGGGGTGCTTATTCACAGAGAAAACGATGTTGACGGAATGAATTTCCTCCGGATAATGCTCCAGGGGCATCCCGGCACTCTGATCCCATTCCCTGAATGAACCAGAGGGCCGGGACGAAACAATTTACAAATGAGCTCAGCCCTCCAGCAGGGCAAAGAGATTAAGCACGGGCCACCTAGTCTCCATGGTGAAACCTATCTGTTGGCTCGTGCTCCGAGCCTCGTTATGTCCGCGGCACACTGATGCCTTTTCCTTTCACGGGCCCCTGCCTCCCTCTCTTTGTTCCTGGGTCACCGCTGTGCAAATGCAACACTTGTTAGTCACAGTGGAGCAGCGGGTGCTGCAGGTCAAAGGGCAGAGTCAACTTGTCTCGTTCCTTGGGGGATGTGGAGCTGTGTACACATAGGCTGGAAGGCGGGCCTAGTGGATAGAGCACAGGCCCAAGAGTCAGAAGGACCTCGGTTCTCATCCCGGCTCTGGCACTGTGTGACCTCGGGCAAATCACTTTGCTTTTCTGGGCCTCAGTTACCTCATCTGTAAAACGGGGATTTCCCGTGAGCCCCATGTGGGACGGGGACTGTGTCCAACCTGATTACTCTGTATTCCTCCCAACGCTGAGAAGAGCGCCAGACACATTGCAAGCGTTTAACAACAACAACGAAAAGATCTGGATAGGGAAACGGAAGGCTTGTGGATGGCTGGGTCAGGGTGAAGGAAGGGTGTGGTAAGAGTCATAAAACTTTACTTCATAGGATCTTAAGCCCAGTTATTTTCAAATTCTCCACAGGGCCCAAATCAATTCCTCCTCTTGGAAAAAAAAAGAGTCACTTTTTTGGTCTGTGTTTGCCTTTTCTCATCAACTTCACTAAGCCACATACCACTAGTATTCCAAGTTCTTAGTACAGTGCCATGGCCCCAGTAGGCTCTCAAGGAACACCATTACTATTAATTACCTCAACTATTCAGAGATTTGGATGCCTCCAAAGTGCCCATAAAAGATCTGAAAAGACCTTAATACTTTAAATGTTAGAACACTTAACTGATTATTTTGTATCTACCCCAGTGCTTACAACAGTGCTTGACACATAGTAAATGTTTAACGGATACTGTATATATACATATATATATGTATACGTAAAAATACATATGCACACACACACATATGTATACATATATATAGTCATATATATAAATCAAAAGTAGACCTGCAATGGAATCTGAAGTTCCAATTTTTCTGTCAGTTTTTCTTTCATCATTGGCATCATCATCATCATCATCATCATTTTCATCGCCGTCATCAGTGTCAACATCATCTGAGCATCTCTTTAATGTAGAGCACTGTAGTAAGCACTTGGAAACATTTTTTGCTCTTTGTGGTATTTGTTAAGTGCTTAGTTTGTGCTAGGTACTGTTCTAAGCACTGGGGTAGATAATTAGATTGGACTCAGTCCATGTCCCTTATGGAACTCACAGTCTTAATCCCCATTTTATAGATGAGGTAACTGAGTCATAGAAAAGTGAAGTGACTGGCCCCAGGTCACAGGGCAGACAGGTGGCAGAGCTGGGATTAGAACCCAGGTCCTTCTGACTCCCCGGCCCGGGCTTTAGCCACTAGGCCAAGATGCTTCTCTACATCTGTACTTGGGACTTTGAGGAGGTTCTCTGGGATCACATTTTCCAGCTGTTGTCACTGTCAACTTTCTAACGTTATCCAAACTCACGACGGCTGAACACGTAAAGAACATTTTGCCCAAACCCTGGCATGGAATTGTTGCTCTCAATAGATAACCTTCGGAATCTGCAGGAATTTTTTTCAATCAATTTGCACCCAGCTTTAGGCGTCTGAGACTCCACACTTTGATTAGACAACATGCCTCCCATGGTTTTTGACTTCTTTAGAAAGCACATTTCTCTCAGGTCTCTGTGTGTGAAATTCATGTTCACTTGCTGGGTTGAGAGAAGGGAAGCAAAACTGGGATTCCCCTACAACTGTCCACTAAAGGATGCTTGTTTACCCTGTTAACAAAATCAACAGAGTCACTGCTTCCTGTGGAGATTGCAGGATGAGGAAAGAATGGGGGTAAAGCACCAGGGAAAATGGTTTTAGTCAGAGAGAAACAAATCGAACATGGTTGCGTCAGTGACGTATGCTAATGGCTTTTAAATGGTTTCTCTGTACATTTGGAAACTTTGGGGAAACTTTGGAAATAAAAATAAAAACAATGGTCTTATTATTAAGAGCTTTCCAGAAGCCAAGTATGATACCGAGCGTTGGGGTTGATGCAAGATAATCAGGTCAGACACCAGGCCCATCCCCCAGAGGACTCCCAGTATAAAGGGGTACATATTGAATCTCCGTTGTACAGATGAGGAAACCGAGGCACAGAAAAGTGAAATCGCTTGCCCCAGGTCACACGCAAAGAAAGTGCAGATTCAGGATTGGAACCCAGATCCTCTGACTTGCAGGCCTGTGCTCTTTCCACTAGACAACTCTGCATCTTGTGACTGGCTTCTAGTAGATGGGAAAAGCACAGAATCTGATCTCTTAGACTCTGGCTTCACCACATAGTCCTCACTCAACTCGTCAGCTCTCTCTCACTCCAAGATGGGGCCCTCAGACCTCAAATCTCCTGGGGTTGAGTCCTTTCTCAATCGTCCACTGCCTTGGCCGTTTCCTTTTGTTCCTCATCCCCGGCACAAAACTCCTCCTTAGTTTTCCGCCAAGATCTGCCATTTCTGAAGCGATTCTGGCAAAGCGGGAATATTTCAGCCATCCCCAGATGTTTGGTGATCTCACCCCTTATTCATTTAAGTTCCTTGTTTTCCTTCAAAGGCAAATTTCTCAAGTCTAAAATTTCCTGGCCTCTTTCTCGTCCCCTTATGAAAGATCTGGGTTGAATATTCTTTCCCACAAACCCTCTGGGTCTCTACTCTCTTCAAAGAGCTGAGTAGCTGATGCATTGGGTAGACATATCCTGGATAAGATTGGGCTTCTCTCTTCCTGACCGGTGGGTTGGTAAAAAAGATGGTTATTTAGTTAGAATCCACCTGCTCCTTTTAGTTGTTCTCTACTCAGAAGGCTGTTATATAATGGCAGAGGTAAGAGGTAAGAACTGTTACCTGCTTCAGTTCTGCACCATCACTGGAGTTTGCCCTCACAGAGCACAGATGCAAGTGATATCCCTTGCATTAAGCTGGACGCACAGCCCAGTGTGATGAAGTCATATGCACTAGTCTGCCTTGAGTACGCGAACCGAGAGCGTTTCTCTGGAGTGACTGCAAGCCCCTCCAACTTGCACCTTTGGGTTCCCTTCCCAGGTCCTTTTCAACAAGGGCATTGCTTCTGAGCTGCAGAACTAGAAAAGCAGACCGTTCAGTATTAAACAGGACAAATGGCCACCTCTCCTCTCCTCTCTGGCCACAGGGTAGAGAGTAGGGCAAGTAAAATGATCAGGGCGATGGAGCCAATTCTAAGGACAGCCTGACAATCAGCAAACCTGAAAAGTTTCAGGCTGAGAATGGGATGGGATCGGCGTCTTCAAAATCATGAAAGCTATAGACAGGGAAAATGCAGAATTATTGTGCTCCAGGAAAATGGGTCGTCTTGAAATGGATGGGTGAGTTCAAAACAGTCAAAGCAAACACTTCTCTACTCATCCGATGGAGAAGCAAATGGAATCTGTTCCCGCTGAAAACTTTGCAGGATTCAAATAATCAATAGAGTCAGTGAGTGTCTTGGGTACATTTGTTGCTTACTACTTGGAAAGTCAAGGATGTTAGAGGATCCAACCCTAACCAAGAGGAAAGATGTCCAGGTGGGTGGTCATTAGATTGCTTTTCCAAATGCCTTCTGGGGCTGCTAGTCTGTTTGGAAGATGTACAGAGCCAGGGTGACATAGCTCATAGTTTAATGGGTCTCTTTGGTGGCTGAACAATGCAAATTGAACATTAATCACAACAAAAGCAAAAATCTGCCCTGATCATTTGCCCTACAAGACTCCACAATCAATCAACAGAATTTATTAAGCGCCAACAGAGTATAGAGTATTGTACTAAGTGCTTGGGAGAGTACAGAAGAATTGTCTCAATCTAGCCGGCGGGGAGACAGACACTTTAATAAATTACAGATAGGGCTGTAATAGAGTATATAATCTGGGTACATAAGTGGTCTCGGGACTGTGGGCTTTGGAGGAACGTGAATGCTTAGGTATGCAGTGAAACTGAAGGGGCATTTGGTGGATATAAGGTGGGAGATTATTTGATTATTTAATTCGAGAATGATTCTTAGAAGAGATGTGATTTCAGAAGGGCTTTGAAAATGGGTAGAGCAGAAGTCTCTTGGATTACGCTAATAATAATTATTATGATGATTTTGTTAAGCACTTAATATGTGCCAAGCATTGTTTTAAGCTCTGAAGTGGATATAAGGTAATCAGGTTGGACACAGTCCCTGTCCCACATGGGGCTCACAGTCTTTAGCCCCATTTTACAGATGAGATAACTGAGGCCCAGGGCAGTAAAATGACTTGCCCAGGGTCACTCGGCAGACAGGCGGTGGAACCAGGATTAGAACCCATGTCATGCGCCTCCCAAGCCTGTGCTCTTGACACTAAACTATGCTGCTTTCCATAAAGGTATTTATTAAGCTTTTACAATGTGCCATGCACTGTTTTAAGCACTGGGTGAACAAGGAATGTCAGGCAGACAGCGAGACAGCACCCTGTGCACTCAAAAGCTTTTGACGTTAGAGGGCCGGAAGGGACAGGGCTGAGACTCTAAATGTTTTCTCACTTTCTACATGTTCTAGGTCTTGGAGATTTCTTGTTACCTCAATTGCCTGGTGGACAGTCTTTCAGGCCTTTTATGATTTTTGTTTTTTATGTCTCAAAAATCTAGCATCACAGTAAATAGCCCGTGGTTGTTTTTTGATTCTGAAACTATAAAAGAAGTCAAATCATTTGCCAGTCAATCAATCAGTCAATCAGTGATATTTACTGAGTACTTCCTGTGGGCAGATCACTGAACTAAGCGCTTGGGAGAGTACAGTACACCAGTGTCGATAAACACGTTCTCTGATCATAATGAGCTCACAGTCTACAGCGGGAAGCGGACGTTGATATAAATAAATAATTTATAGATACGTATATAAGTGCTGGGGGATGGGGGCGGGGCAAGTACCAAATGCTCAAAGGGCACCAATCCAAGTGCCTTTTTGTATGTGGGTGTTATTGCGAATATTGGTCTCACTCAATCCTTTCGCAAGTATGGTTTTTCCCGTCTAATCAGTTCTCTCATAATGCGTGCGTTTGGGGTAGACCGCTATTAGGGAATTTGGGAATATTCTATTGACACTGCGATCCTACCTTGGGTAATAAGAGATTCCGATAGTGGGAGGAACAGTTCCAAACGTTCCCGTCAAGTGGCTCAAAGTGGATATATTAGAGCATAGCTCGTCCTTGACATGGGGCTCAGCACCGTAGCCACCGCCACCGTGCTCTGCACACAGTAAGTGCTCAATAAATACGATTGAATGAATTAGAATGGGCTTCTCGATACAGGAGATCCTGATTGATCATACCATGAGTCTGTATAATTCTTTCAGATTAGTCATCTCGTTCTACCCCCGCGAGATCCCAACACAATAATGGGGTGTAATTTCCCCCCTTATAAAGAATAGGCCCAGTTAGGTTAAGCCTCCTGTATGAGGTCATACGGCAGTCCAGTGGCAGGACTAAGACTAGAAGCCAGGTTCCCTGATAAGCAGAACCTAGCCTTTTATAATTTTTTTTGTATGTCATTTGTTCAGCACTTATTATATATCGAGAGCAGTTCTAAGCACTGGGGTAGATACAAGTTAATTAGGCAAGATACAGTTCTTGTCCCACATGGGGCTCACAGTCTAAATAGAAGGGAGAACAGATAACGAATGCCTATTTTGCAGTTGAGGAAACTGAGGCCCAGAGAAGCGGTGCCCTTTGTGGGCAGGGATTGTCTCTCTTTGTTGCTGGATTGTACTTTCCAAGTGCTTAGCACAGTGCTCTGCACACAGTAAGCACTCAATAAATACGATTGAATGAATGAATGAAGTGACTTAACCAAGGTCCCACAGCAGGCAAGCGGTGGAGCAGAGATTAGAACCCAGGTCTTTTGACTCCCAGGTCCGGGCTTTATCTACTAGGGCACGCTGCTTTCTTAGGCACCAGGCAGACCTTTCCGCTAAACCCCACTGCCTCCTGCCTTCTTGTCAATCTCTGTAAGGTCCCTTCAGTGTTCAGATGCTGGGTTTCACTGTGGACCCTGCGATCCGTCTGTCAGCTTCAGGGCCAAGACAAGATTTCTGATTCCAGTGCTTTCTCTTGCTCAGTCCTGGAGACAGGAAGTCAATTCCTCAAGTGGATGGATTAATAATAATAATAATGGTAATGATGCCATTTATTAAGCGCTTACTATGTGTCGAGCACTGTTCTAAGCGCTGGGGCAGATACAAGGTAATCAGGTTGTCCCGTGTGAGGCTCACAGTCTTAATCCTCATTTTGCAGATGAGGTAACTGAGGCACAGAGAAGTTAAGTGGCTTGCCCAGAGTCACACAGCTGATAAGTGGCAGAGCCGGGATTAGAACCCACGACCTCTGACTGCCAGACCCGGGCTCTTTCCATAATGCCACGCTGCTTCTCGCTGATTAGTTTTCCTGGTTTGTCTAATGTGCCAGGATAGTAATATGCCTCTTGGTGCTCCAACAAAAAGGAATAATAATGGTTAAACAGTCATTTCAGGGCTATAGGTCTACATCTCTTTTTAAAAAATGGTGTTCGTTAAGGGCTTACTATGTGCCAGACATCTTTCTAAGCAATGGGACACTTACAAAGTAATCAGGTTGGACACAGTCCATGCCCCACACGGGGATGACGGTCTTAATCTCCATTTTATGGATGAGGTAACTGAGGCACAGAGAAATTAAGTGAAGTGCCCAAGGTCACTGTTCACTCTGGTATTCAGTGGAAACATCTCCACCATCATTGTGGGGTAATAATAATGTTGGTATTTGTTAAGCGCTTGCTATGTGCAGAGCACTGTTCTAAGCGCTGGGATGGATACAGGGTAATCGGGTTGTCCCCTATGGGGCTCACAGTTAATCCCCATTTTACAGATGAGGTAACTGAGGCACAGAGAAGTGAAGTGACTTGCCCACAGTCACACAGCTGACAAGTGGCAGAGTCGGGATTCAAACCCATGACCTCTGACTCCCAAGTCCGGGCTCTTTCCACTGAGCCACTGTGAGTTTCCTTGAGGAGATGTAAAATATCCGTAGGGTTTGGATAAATCCAAACTCATGCCCCACGTATCCTGTTAGCACTGTGGAAGAGTGAATTTTGATAGTCTATTGGTCGGAACCTGAATTAGTCCTGTTGATGGTCTTAGGTTCTATGAAAGGCAATTACTGTCCTATGCTCAGTCTGACTGCTGCAGAAACCAGTGATCAATCAATGAGTTAATCAATCAATCACTCAAGTAATGGTGGTTCCAAAATGAACCAAGGAACCAGAAATTAGGGTTTGACTTTCAGCCGAGTGAGTTTGCCCCCTTTGAAATTCCATGTCCGCAATTCCCAGCAGTGCCCCGTTCCACCCTCAACCAACTTTTAGGTCCTGGTGGAAGAGACTTTGAATTGGAGAGTGAGATACATTTCAAAGCACATTTATAGCCCGGTAGCCTGCACTCATTAAAACCCTCCGTAACTTTTGTCTCACTGGGAAGAGATGGAAAGAAGTGGGCAGTGAAGGGAGGTAGAAACCTTCAAAGACTGCAGCAGGAGTCCCCAGAGAGAAGAAAGGCCCTCTGTTTGGCCGAGCAAACATAGAGAGAAGGCCCTTCCCTCCCTCTGTTTTTCCAAGGAGAGTTTCTCATTCTTGACCCAGGCGATCAAACACTTGAGGGGCCTTGAGAAATCCGGTGTGGAGGGAGAATGGGAACGGGGCTGGGGCTGATAAGCCTGGACCTGACTGGGGAGGCCTTGGTAGGACAGGGCTTGAGGCCTGAACGTAATAATTAATAATAGTAATTCATTCATTCAATAGTATTTATTGAGCGCTAACTATGTGCAGAGCACTGTACTGAGCGCTTGGAATGTACAGATAGAGACAGTCCCTGCCCTCTGACGGGTTTACAGTCTAATCGGGGGAGACGGACAGACAAGAGCAATGGCAGTAAATAGAATCGAGGGGAAGAACATCTCATTAAAGCAACAGCAAATAAATAGAATCAGGGTGATGTACATCTCGTCAACAAAATAAATAGGGTGATGAAGATCTATACAGTCGAGCGGACGAGTACGGTGCTGAGGGGGTGGGATGGGAGAGGGGGAGGAGCGGAGGGAAAGGGGGGAGACGAGGGTTTAGCTGCAGAGAGTAAATTGTGGTACTTGCCAAGCACTCTCTGTGTGCCAAGCGCTGGGGTGGATAGAAGTTAATCAGGTTGGACATAGTCCCTGTCCCACATAGGACTCACGCTCTTAGTTCCCATTTTAGAGATGAGGTAACTGAGGCCCAGAGAAGTTAAGTGATTTGCCCAAGGTCACACAGCAGACACGTGGCAGAGCCGGGATTAGAACCCAGGTCTTTCTGCCTCCCAGGCCTGTGCTCTATCGACTGACCCATGCTGCTTCTCAAACATTTAGGTTTGGAAGAGTTGGGAGGAGAGACACTCAAGCAGCCCCCCTGCCCCACTGAACCACTGAAGAAGATGATTTGCTTGTGAATGATTCCGGGGAATCTGGGATACACTAAAGCAGCCGGCGAGGCAATCCCTGCCCGCCTGGAAAGCAGCAGACTAAAGATGGTCTGGAGGAAGGTCTAGCTTGGTCTGGGCAACTACCATTCAAATACCCGCCTCTGCCACTTGTCTGCTGTGTGACCTTGGTCAAGTCATTTAATTTCTCTATGCCTCAGTCACCTCATCTGTAAAATGGGGATTATAATAATAATAATAATAATACTGTTGGCATTTGTTAAGCGCTTACTATGTGCCAAGCACTGTTCGAAGCGCTGGGGTAGACACAAGGGAATCAAGTTGTCCCACGTGGGGCTCACAGTCTTAATCCCCATTTTACAGATGAGGTAACTGAGGCCCAGAGAAGTGCAGTGACTTGCCCACAGTCACACAGCTGACAAGTGGCAGAGCCGGGATTCGAACCCATGATCTCGGACTCCAAAGCCCGTGCTCTTTCCACTGAGCCACGCTGCTTCTCTGATTATGATTATGAGCCCCATGTGGGACAGGGAATGGGTCCAATGTGATTAGCTTGTAACTACCAGAGCTTAAACAGTGCTCGGCACATAGTAAGTGCTCAAGTATTATCATTCTTGTTGTTTTCTTGTTCTTCATCCCGCTTCCACTGTTCGCAAACCAGCGCTTAGAACAGTGCCTTGGCATAAAGAAAGCACTTGACAAATGCCATCATTATCATCATTATTGTTAATAGATCATTTTTGCCAGTCAGTCCACCCAATTAGATGTAAGCTCCTCGGAAGAGAGTGATCTTGTGCTTTGCTTCATGTGTGACCCAGCGTTTAGTTAACTGCTTCACACTCATTCAGGGCTCAAAAAATACTACTGCGGATGATGACTCTAGTCTAAAAGCTCCATGTGGGCAAGGATCACGTCTAACAACTCTATCATATTATGATTAGACTGTAAGCCCGTCAACGGGCAGGGATTGCCCAGCACTCACTATGTGCCAAGCGCCGGGGTGGATAGAAGTTAATCAGGTTGGACATAGTCCCTGTCCCACATGGGACTCTGTTGCCTAATTGTATATTCCAAGCGCTTAGTACAGTGCTCTGCACATAGTAAGCGCTCAATAAATACTATCGAATGAACGAATATGCTCCCAAGCACTTCATTCAATGCTCTGCACACGATAAATGCTCAAGAAGTACCACTGATTGACCGCTCGATTGATGGGGTATCGGCCTTGGGGGAAAAAAGTCCCACAGTTGGGTGATGAGAAACGAGATTGTTCAGAATGAGGAGTTTGGACAGTTGGACATTGGCGTTAATTCCTGCACCATCACACGTCACCCTCCTTGGGATTGGAGTTGTATCAACGGTCTTCCTCAGCACCCTCAGACACGTGCAGGGAAATCTCCCTCTCTGCCTCCTTCTACCCTCCTCCCCGCCTTCCTTCTTTTTCTCATATGAATTAGTTCATTCATTTCAGAGGAAATTATTTCAGGATCTTCACACTTCTTTGGGTCCCAGGCAAGCTGGATTAGTCATCCTGAAAGTATTTTGGCAGCACCTACAGCTGCTGCATATTTTTAGCCCTCTGGTCTGTGTGCAAGAAAAATACGTAGAGAAGAGATGGATGAATAATGGGAGAGGAAAATAAAATAGCAAACTATGTTTATCAAGTGTCAGCTCCATAGTAATGGAGTAGAAAGTACAGGGTGATTTATGGAGTGTTTTCGGCGAAAAACAAACAAATGCAAAACATAAGATTGCTTTAATGTTTCAGAAATGAAACCGCCTATTCTGAAAGGGATTCAAAGACTGCAAGACCAAGTAACATGAAAAGACAAAGCGTGGGGAGATGCTGATTCTGGAGGTAATTTTAAAGCGTATCTGCCTTTGGACGTACAGAAATAATGGATGTTTCGCTGGGTGTGGTGGATGCCTGGTTTCTCTGACTGGTTTAGTCTTTTTTCCCTCTAATCAGTCTAAAAAGGCCCTGCCAAAGTGCTTCTTCCTCCAGCTCTATGTCTTTCTTTATTACCACTGTCCGCGACCTATTCCTCATTACCTCAGCCCTCAAGTTCCATCAGGATTTACGGACTACCTCCCTATGGTGTCGTACTCTCCCAAGCACTTCGTACAGTGTTCTGCACACGGTAAACTCACAACAAATAGATTGAGTGGTTGATTGATTAGCAACTCTGTTATACTGTGTTATTTCTCTCCCAAGCACTTCGGACCACGGTCTGCACAAAGTAAGCGCTCAATAAATGATAACGTTGGCATTTGTTAAGCGCTTACTAGGTGCCGAGCACCGTTCTAAGCTCTGGGGGAGATACAGGGTGATCAGGTTGTCCCACGTGGGGCTCACACACTTTTAATCCCCATTTTACAGATGAGGGAACTGAGGCATAGAGAAGTGAAGTGACTTGCCCACGGTCACAATAAATGTGATTGATTGATTGATACAAGTTCTTCCATATGGGCGATTGATTTATTTGCACATGACGCGTAGAGCCAGTCGGACCCTCAGTCAAAGCCTGGCAAGATCCGAAGCAGCTTGGCCAGGGATTTCCTTGGGGAAGGCAACTCTTTCCAAGGTCTCAATTGGCTGCTCGTGTGGCTCTCTTTTCTCTGTCTCTCTTTGACAGCCAGAGACTTTGAGAGGCAGGACTCCTTAAGCAACATTACTCTTTCATTTCAAGTGATCACACGTTTGTACACTGTATTTGTATTGCATATTTTAATGCTTTCTTGGCCCTCTGAAGCATCTCCTCTGTCTGATATGAAAGAACACTATTTAATCAAAATCATCATCATCATCATAATAATAATGTTGGTATTTGTTAAGCGCTTACTATGTGCAGAGCACTGTTCTATGCGCTGAGGTAGATACAGGGTCATCAGGTCGTCCCACATGAGGCTCACAGTTAATCCCCATTTTAGAGATGAGGTAACTGAGGCACAGAGAAGTGAAGTGACTCGCCCACAGTCACACAGCTGACAAGTGGCAGAGCCGGCATTCGAACCCATGACCTCGGACTCCGAAGCCCATGCTCTTTCCACTGAGCCACGCTGCTTCCCTAAATAATAATAATAATAATTGTAGTATTTGTTAAGCATTTACTATGTGCCAGGCACAGTGCTAAGTGCTGGGGTGGATACACTGGGTTGGGTCCCTGTCCCATGTGGGGCTCACAGTCTCAATCCCCATTTTACAGATGAGGTAACTGAGGGAGAGGGAAGTGAACTGACTTGCCCAAGGTCAAACTGCAGACAAATGGCAGAGCAGGGATTAGATCCATGACCTTCTGTCTCCCAGGTCTATGCTCTATCCATTACGCCGTGCTTCTTCTCTGGGGCTCTCGAAACAGGCACCAGAAGCAGTGTAAAAAGAGCAGAGAAAGAGCACAGGCCTGGGAATCAGAAGACCTGAGCCCTAACCCCCGCTCTGTCTGTTGCATGTTGCGTGACCTTGGACATGTCACTTAACATTTCTGTGCCTCAGTCACATCTCCTGAAAAATGGGGATGAAATACCTGTTCTCCCTTCCCCATAGACTGTGAGCCCCATGTGGGACAGGGACTGTTTTATCTACTATATGTATTTTTTAAATGGTGTTTGTTAAGCACTTACTCTCTGCCAGACACCGTACTACGCGCTGGGGTAGATACAAGCTCATCAAGTCGGACGCAGTCCCTGTCCCAAATGGGGCTCCCCATCTTGATCCCCATTTTACAGAGGCACAGAGACTTTGAGTGAGTTGCCCAACATCACACAGCAGACAAGTGACCGAGTCGGGATTAGAACCCAGGTCCTTCTGACTCCCAGACCCGTGATCACTCTACTAGGCCAGGCTGCTCCTCGTTCAGCACATAGTAAACACTTAATACCATTATTATCATTAAAAAATCTGTGGCATTTAGTAAGCATTTATTATGTGTCAAGCACTAAAGTAAGCCTGGGGTAGAAGCAAGTGTGGACACGGTCCCTATTCCACACGGGGCTCACAGTCTAGGTAGGAGGAAGTAGGAATACAGATGAAGAAACTGAGGCACAGAGAAGTTAAGTGATCTGCCCAAGGTCATACAGCCAACAAGTGGCAGAGGTGGGATTAGAACCCAGGTCCTCTGGCTCACAGGCCTGTGCTCCTTCCAATAGGCTGTGGTTCCTGACCAGGGGAGTCAGTGCTGGTTAGTCAGTCGCTCCACTCGCAAGGCTCCCAAGGCCTCCCATTGTCGCGTGGCCTCTCACCAACTGGATAATCTCCCTCACTCAGTACCCATCGTATCTTTCCGGCCCCCAAAGGTACCTCTGTTATGCCAACCACGTTTCAGCTCTGAACCCCAGTCACCTGGCTCACCCCAAATTCGATTTCAGATCTGACACCTATTTCTTTAGATATCAGAAGACTCCATTTGAATGTGAAGAAAACATCAATTCCTGTATCTGGGCCATTTTCTTCAATACAGGAAATATTTCTCCACCTCTTTTTGACTTAATGGGCACCTGGATCCCCAGAGGCTTTCTGTTGAATTATCTCTAGTTTTCAGGGTGCGGGGAGGAGTGACAACCCCATTAGGGAAGCAGCGTGGCTCACTGGAAAGAGCAAGGGCTTTGGAGTCAGAGGTCATGGGTTCAAATCCTGGCTTTGCCACTTGACAGCTGTGTGACTGTGGGTGGGTCACTTCACTTCTCTGGGCCTCAGTTCCCTCATCTGTAAAATGGGGATCAACGGTGAGTCTCACGTGGGATGACCTGATTACCCTGTATCTACCCCAGCGCTTAGAACAGTGCTCTGCACACAGTAAGCGCTTAACAAATACCAACATTATTATTTTCTCACCTGATTCAGTGAAGACTCAGCAATTGCTTGCAGGTATGCGTGCTTCTTACCATCTCAGGACCACACCTGGAGAGTTTTTAGTATTCTACCACTCTCGGCTACGGGAAGGAGAGTCAAGCAGACACATACCCATTCCGCGCCCAGCTTGGGCAGTGATTAGCAAGCGGAAGACGATCTGTTACAAGTCAGTGCTCACTTGTGCTGGGCAACGGCGGCATGGGAGAGAGTCAAGGGTGGAGATTCAAGTTTACTGCACAGAAGAAGGACAGTGGTAAGCCCCTTGCATAGTTTTATCAAGAAAACTCTTTGGATACACTGCCAGAACGAATGCAGTTGGAGGTGGGGCACTCTGTGAGAGATGTGTTCTCGGAGTCGCTATGGGTCGGAGATGACTCGACAGCTTACAGATTCATCCAGGACTGAGATTGACAGACTCAGCCGGGAGCCTGCTAAGACAGTAAAAGTTTCCATCATCTCCTCCTCCTCCTCTCTGTCCTTCTCCTTCCCCTGCCTCCCCGTCCTCCTCTTCCTCCCCTCCTCCACCTCCTCATCTTTCCCTCTTCCTCCTCCTCTCCTCTTCCTCCACATCAGATAACAAGCCCTTGGGTTTCAGTGCTCTCCTCCTGCCGGTCTCCACGTTAGTCAATCTGCAGTAGAAGGGAAATTGGCCGTCTCTATCCTCGAGTTGCTCATATTCCCAAAGCAGAAACAGGGTTTCTTCAATATATCTCTTATCGGACGTCTTGCCGACACCTCAAGCTTAACGTGTCTAGAACACGTTATCCCAGAATCCCAGCTCCGCCACTTGTCAGCTGTGTGACTGTGGGCAGGTCACTTAACTTCTCGGTGCCTCAGTTCCCTCATCTGTAAAATGGGGATTGAGACTGTGAGCCCCACATGGGACAACCTGATTACCCTGTGTCTACCCCAGCACTTAGAACAGTGCTCTGCACATAGTAAGCGCTTAACAAATACCAACATTATTATTAAAAGAGAACTCATCATCTCCCCACCCAAACCCTATCCTCCCCCTGATTTATCCACCACTGTAGACAAACGCCACCATCCTTCCTGTCTCACGAGTCTTTGGCGCTATCCTTGACTCATCTTTCTCATTCAACCCATATATTTAATCGGTCACTAAATCCTGTCGGTGCCACCTTCCCAACATCATTAAAATCTGCCCGTTCCTCTCCATACAAACTGCTACTCCGTCAAGCCCGGCATTTATCCTATCCCACCTTGAGACTGTATCGGCCTTCTTGCTGATGTCCCGACCTCCTGACTCTCCCCGCTCCAATCCATACTTCACTCTGCTGCCCGGATCATTTTTCTACAAAAATGTTCAGTCTTATCGGAGAGACAAGTACTCTACTCACCTTCAATCCTCACGCCATGGGACCTTGCTTAAGCGTGGCCTATTGGAAAGGGCATGGGCCTGGAAGTCAGAGGACCTGGGTTCTAATTCCGGCTCCACCACCTGTCTGCTGTGTGACCTTGGTCAAGTCACTTCACTTCTCTGTGCCTCAGTTACCTCATCTATAAAATGGGGATTAAGACTGTGAGCCCCAAATGGATTGTGTCCAACCTGATTAGTTTGTATCTACTCCAGCGCTTAGTACGTAAGCATTGTCTGGCACAAATTAAGCGCTTAACAAATACCATTTTTTTTTTTTTTAAAAAAGAGAAAACCTTTGCAGGCTCATTCCAGTGGAACCAACACCAGCCAGGCATCACAACATGGGAGCCCGGGAGGAGAAGGGGGTCAAGGGACTGTGTTCCATACCCACATCCTCCAAGGAAATAATTCCAATACACTTTTCTCAGTGGTTCAGAAACAAAGACACAAAGTTATTTTACAATTAATATTAAGAGTCGGGGAGGAATCTAATTTGACGTGATATTTATCAAGTGCTTGCAAAATGCCGAGCAATGGGCACTTGCTCACTTCAGATAAATCACATCAGACACAGTCCCTGTCCCATACAGGGCAGGTATCTTATTCCAATATTATGGATGAGTAATTTGAGGCTCAGAGAAGTTGTGATTTGCTGAAGTTCACATGAGTGATCAGTAACAGAGTTTGGATGGCATGGTTCTCAGTGACATGCTCTTTCCACTAAGAAACCCGGCCTCCTCAGATGGAAATAGTTATCTGCATGAAATTCATCCAGCTTTCCTAGACCTCCCTCTTCTTACTTTAAATAGGAGGTGGTGGAGGTGGAGTTAAGGGTCAGTATTTTGTTGGTCTTGGGTGGGGAATGCAGTATTTGTTTTCAGCATTTTGAAGAGTGCACATGAAATGTGGGATTTATAAATATTTGCATTCTATAATTGTCTTTAGGAGGGATCAGCAGGGTTGAATCACATGGGGACCATTTTTTCCCCCTCTCCCTGGGAAAAGCGGCTGAATTGTTAACAAGGTTCATTTCCCCCACTCATTACCTAATGAACAATCGTGAAGTCTGGCCACATTTTTCCTCCAAACGACACTTCACAAGGGAGTGTCACACTGCCTTGCTTTCCTTCTTGTTGGCTCAAGTCGGGAAATGGTGTGTGAGCTTGCTCTAGGGGATCTTTGGGGAGGAAGAGTATTGTCCTAGCCCATTACTAGCCAGCCAGGGAGTGTCTCCAAACATTTAGCATCTGAGAACCCACAAACCCACTCGCTTTAATCAGTCAGTTGTATTTATTGAGAGCTTAAGGTGTGCAGAGCACTGTACTAAGTGCTCGGGAGAGTACAATACAATAATAATCAGACACATTCTCTGCCCACAAGGAGCTTACAGCCAGCTCAGAGTCAGCACAGGGGCCTGGGAGTCAGAAGGTAATGGGTTCTAATCCCAGCTCCACCATTTGTCTGCTGTGTGACCTTAGGCAAGCCACTTGGATTTTCAGGGCCTCAGTTCCCTCATCTGTAAAATGGGGATTGAGACTGTGAGCCCCTTGGGGGACAGGGACCGTGTCCAACCTGATTTGCTTGTATCCACCCCAGTGCTTATTACAGTGCCTGGCACACAGTAAGCATTTAATAAATACCACAATTATTGTTATTATTAAATGCTGTTAAAAAAACACCCAAAACACAACTGAGAGTTTAAAAAGCAATCGTAGACACTAACTTTGATAAATCTGTGAGATTTGGTTCTAACACATTCCTCCACCAATGACACCTTGACACACTATTTAACATCACATGGAGAAGCAGGATTGGTGGAACGGAGAAGCCAAGGCACAACCAGACCCTAACTCCACTCCATCAGGCTCCTGGATCAAGGGATGGTGTCAGACCGTAACTTCCTCCACTCTCCCATAAAGGACCAGCCCCCCTCTATAAACTGTTATTCATTACTGTTGTTTCTGAATTGTGAAATCTTTTTTGATGTTTCTGTTCTCACCCCTCTTGTGTCAGAAGCCCCTGTGGCCAGGGGCTGTGTTAGAATTGAGAGCCAAATATTCTTTCCTGTGCTTAACGTGGGGCTCGGCTGGTTTAAGCCTTTAATGTATAATGCTTGACCAATGAGGCATCGGGATGCGTTCCGTATCTAGCATCGAAGCAGTGCTCATTAACATCCCATCTTCCCTGGGGAGGGGGGAGTGACATGTGAGGGAAAATGGAATAGAGAAGGACATCCCCTCAGTGGTTATAGAGAAGCATTGTGGCCTAGTGGAGTCAGAAGGACCTCGGTCTAACCCCAGCTCCGCCGCTTGCCTGCTGTCTGATCTTGGGCAAGTCACTTAAATACTTTGTGCCTCAGTTACCTCATCTGTGAAATGGGGATTAAGATTGTGAGCACCGTGTGGGACAGGGATTCTGTCCAACCTGATTAGCTTGTGTCTACCCAGGTGCTCAGTACAGTGCCTGGCACAAAGTAAGTGCTTAAATATCATTTACAAAAAATGCAAAAAAACTCCAGGCTGAAAGAGTGAAACCATGAACGGGGAAAGCAGGAGAAATATTACAAATGTATAATTTAGCAAAATCTGAAATAACGCATCACAGCAATGGACGACTGAAACAACAGCAGAAGGCAGCCAGCCCGGGGTTCAGCAATTAGAGTAGGGGCTTCAAGGGGATCAGAATTCCAGAAGCAGAATTAAAAATGGTTCCGGCACTGTGGTCAGCAAGTTCACAATCCCCAGAATAACCTTTAAATGTGTATGATGTGGGGATATTGTCAGCCGTGTGTCAGTCTAATCAGGCACTCTGATAAAATCTTACCTTTGGTAACGTCGTCTTTAAGCCGAAAGGCCACATTTATGACCAAAATACCCTAATGGTGAGGTGAAACAGAAATAGGCTTTTTTTGTTTTTCTGTGGATCATCTTTACCAAGTCTCCTGACCGGTCATGGGCGTCTAGTTGATTGACAGCTGGTTCTGTAAGGTGCAAATTCCATTGGACTGCCAATACTGTCGCCATTAAAAAAATCTGGATTCTGCTATTTTTCATCTCACACCAACACTTGTTTCTCTCTAGGCAGGATTGGCCACTGGGGAAGGCTGCCTTTGTTTCAGGCATTCCCCTGTCTGATTATATATTATATATCTTACCTCACTCAAATTCAAAATCCTCACTGGCTTTTATTGGAAAGAACATCAGCTTAAATGACCTGGACCGTGAGGAGCTCGGTGTCAGCATAGCAACTTAACTGTCTTTTGAGGTTCAAAGATGGTGCTGCCGATGAAGAAGTGTGACTGATAAGAGCAATGGATGTCTGACAGTCCCACGTAGCGTGAGTGGTGAGACGGACCCTTATTACACTACGCTAATTGTTTCCTATAGACTCTGGTCCTGTCTTTGATCCTATCTCTTGGTGTCACAATCATCTAGAAGATTCTGTTCTAAAAAGTCATCCCTTCTCTAATTTCTGTATGTCTATCTGGGCTATCTGCCTGTACTCTCTTCTGCTAACCACTCCCCTGCCACCTTTTTTGGGGGGGAGGGGGGTGTTTATATCTTTGCGGTTCTTCTGCCCTAGTTATGTGCTTAATAAATGTTATCTATGATTGATTAAATGATGGGGGTGGGCTGTTCTGCTACTTAGCAATGAGAGGGCTGGGGAATTTCACTGTCTAGCAGTTAGGTCCTTCAAAGGGGAGTCAATCAGTCAATTAGTGAGTACTTACTGTGTGCAGAGCACTGTATTAAGCGTTTGGAAGTGTACAGTATTACAGTGACCAGACATGTCCCCTGCCTGTGATGAGCTTACAGTCTAGAGGGGAGACAGACATAATGTAAATAAATTACAGGTATGTACATTAGTGTCGTGGGGCTCGTGGTGTGCCGGGGGTGAGGGAGGATGAATTAGAGAGAGGCAATTAGGGCAACGCCAACTCCAGTGATTCCTCCCTCTTGGGTTCCCGCGCTGATCTGATGGTTAACTTCCAAGTTATTGGAGACCACTGCATTGTTTCCCTGTCATTACTCATTTTTTTAAAGGTATTTTTTAAGTGCTTACTATGTGCCAGGCATCATAGTAAGCACTGGAGCAGATACCAGTTAATCACGTAGCAAAGCTGATTATCTATTGAGCGCTTACTGTCCAGAGCACTGTACTTACCTGCAAAATAACGAGTCGGTAGGCACATTCTGTATCCATAACGAGTTTACAGTCTAGTGGGAGTTTGCAGTCTAGAGAGTAGACATGTTTCTGCCCACAGTGATCTTAGAGCCTAGAGGGAAGCTGACAGTCTAGAGAGAGATTCCTTATTTGCAAGAGGCCAGTGCTTCCACGGGGTTTAGATCGCCTACAGGAAAAGGTCTATAAAATGAGGATTAGGAATGTGAGGCCCATGTGGGACAGGGACTGTGTCTGATCTGATTACCATGTATTTACCCTAGCAATTAGAACAGTGCTTAACACATAGTGAGTGCTGAACAAATGCTATAATTATTATAATCTTATCTCTATTGTTAATTTGTAAATTTTATGTTACTTAAGTTTAGAATTACAAATCTTCCCCTTTTGGTAACTTTTTCCTTCGTGTCCATGTTTCGCATTCTAATCGTTTATTTTATCTCTACAGAGTCTCTAGACTGTAATTCTAAACTGTAAGCTTGTTGTGGGCTGGAAATATGTCTGCTAACTCTGTTGCGTTGTACTCTCCCAAGCGCTTAGTAGAGTGCTCTGCACGTAGTAAGCACTCAGTAAATACCATTGATTGATTAATGAAAGGAAGGCTATGCACCGTGGGAAAGGAAAAAGATGGTGTTGAGGGAAGGTTAGACTTTGATGGGAGAGAGTCAACAGGCAGAATGAGGGCATTTCCTGATTCCTCTTCCTCCCACGTCGGAGCGCTTATACCCAGGCCTTTGCGGGAGGAATTAGTAACCAAACTGGGATCTGTGCCTAACACCTCCAGGCTTGCACACAAACAGGGAGTTTGAGAGAAGAAGAGTCAGGAACCTTCACTAGAATTCATGGCCGAGACTACCTGAAGAGAGAATTAGTACTGCACAAAAGCTATCAAATAATCTATTCATTTATTCAGGAGGATTAATTGCCACATTACTAGCTGAAAGAGAGTTGATGATGTGAAACCTAATAAGCTGGTATTTTGATCTGATTTCCTTAAGTATGCTCCAATCTATTAAATCAGGAATACCAAACCATAGATTAGATTTAATATGAAATAGGATTTTCAACTGGAGAGCCGGAGTAATTGGAGTATTA
Organism: Ornithorhynchus anatinus; assembly: GCF_004115215.2. Lineage (NCBI taxonomy): Eukaryota > Metazoa > Chordata > Mammalia > Monotremata > Ornithorhynchidae > Ornithorhynchus > Ornithorhynchus anatinus. The sequence goes on along the minus strand of NC_041749.1, from coordinate 38,454,336 downwards.
TATGTTTGGAGAGAAGGACTCGTGGGAATTGGCCCAAATAAACTGCTAAGCTGTTCAAACTGCTAAGAGGGAAGTTAAGAAAGGCCAAGGGGGAATCAAACGCTGGAAAGTTGGGAAGAAAAAAGGGGAGTTTTGGTGAACAGAGCGGTCCTGTGGACATAACGTGGCCTAGTGGATAGAGCACCTGGCAGTCAGAAGGACCTGGGTTCTAACCCTCTCTCCAGCATTTGTTTGCTGGGTGACCTTGGGCAAATCACTTAACCTTTCCATGCCTCAGTTACCCCATTTGTAAAATTGGGATTAAGCCTGGGAGCTCCAGGTGGGACACAGACTGTGTGCAACGTGACTAACTTGTATCTACCCCAGTGCTTAATACAGTGCCTGGCACATAGTAGCACTTAAAAAATACCTTTAAAAAATGAGTAACGACAGGGAAACAATGCAGTGGTCTCCAATAACTTGGAAGTTAACCATCAGGTCAGCGTGGGAACCCAATAGGGAGGAGTCACTGGAGTTGGCGTTGCCCTAATTTGCTCTCTCTAATTCATCCTCCTTCACCCCCGGCACACCACGAGCCCCACGACACTAATGTACATACCTGTAATTTATTTATATTACGTCTGTCTTCCCTCTAGACTGTAAACTCGTCACAGGCAGGGGACATGTCTGTTCATTGTTATATTGTACCCTCCCAAACATTTAGTACAGTCTCTGCACACAGTAGGCACTCAATAAATACAATGGAATGAGTGAATGACAGTTGAGGGGACTCCCAACAACTATTGACGCAAAATTACCTTGGGCAGGAGCTGCTGTTTCTCCTTTGACTATTCAGTCTGGGACTCCTACCCCTCTTACTCCCTGTCCCCCTCCACCCCCAGCCCAACCCCAGCCTGTTTACTCTTGCTACGAACCAACTAAATGGCTTGACACAAAACGAATTGGATTCCATGTGGCATCATTGGAAGCCGGGAGGAGGGGAACTTGTAGAGAATAGACAATGGCGGGAAGAGAGAGTGAGGTTCAAGGAAGGGCAGTGCTATTTTGAGGTGAGAGGGAGCGTGTGTCAAGGTGTCTCGGCAGCTGTGCAAATTTAAGGAGGGATGGGAAGGGAATTAGGGGAGGAGAAGTTGTGTGGGAAGGGGGTGTGATTTGCAAACTCGCCTCTAATTCTTTCCTCAGCACTTTCTAGAAGCGGAACCACTTGGTTCTCAGGAATACCCCCAATTCTGACCATGTTGCTTCTCTTCCAAAGGCCTTTCCTGAGCACATCCCATTTTCTCCTTACTCCCTCTTCTTTCTGCATCACCTGTGCACTTGGCTCTGTACCCTGTAAGCACTCAATATTCACCCCACCGTCAGTCCAACGGCTCTTACATACATATCCAAATTCATTTATTTACTTTAATGTCTGTTTCCCCCTCTAAGCTGTAAGCTACTTGTGGGCAGGAAACATGTCTACCATGTTGTATTGTACTTTCCCAAATGCTTTATACAGTGATCTGCACACAGTAAGCACTCAGTAAATGCCATTGATTACTTGATTGACTAGAGTACAACGGCCCTAGGGATATGACTTATTCTAGTTGCTGGCTGATTGTTGTCACCTCCAGTGGCTGCACGTCACTACATTCCCACCCTCCCTCCTCTCCTCCTCCATCTCATTCATCTCACCCACCCCTTCCCTGCTCCCAGAAGCTTTTCTGTTCCTGTCACTTCCCCCCTCTCTGTCTCCTCTCTCTCCCACGTCCCCTCACAACATCTAATTTTTTTCTTTTTTCACTTTAACCATAATGACACTGCTCCTTCCATCACCATGGCCACTCCCACGTCCTGGTCTACTCTCCTGTGCTGGGCAGCAACGCCCTGGGAGAGAGTCTAGGGCGAAGAGTCAAGTTGATGGCGTGGAAGGAGGCAGTGGTAAACCACATCCATATTTTGATCAAGAATACTCTATAGAAACACCGTCAGAATGATCGCAAGTGGAGGCGGGGCGTTTTGGGAGAGATGCGTCCATGGCATCGCTGTGGGTCGGAGGCTACTCGACGGCATAAGACAAGGCAAGTACCTACCGTGTGCCAAGCACTTGAGTAGATGTAAAGTAATAAGATCAGAAGTCCTTGTCCTTCTTGATGCTCACTGGCCAAAGGAGAGGGAGAACAGGTAGCTTGTCACCATTTTTAAAGATGAGGAAACCGAGGCACAGAAAAGTTCAGTGATTTACCCAAGGTAACCTAGCAGGTAAAGTGGCAGGGCTGGGATTAGAAACCAAGTCACCTGAGTCCCTGGCTTGTACTTTTCCCCATTAAGCCATACTCCTTCTCCAGCCCATCCAATCCAAAGACACGGGAATGAGGACAGAGGTGGACTGGGTTGTTATGGGGCACTGGTGTCTGGTGGTGTGTCTGTGCCAGCCAGGGGACCAACTAGCTGACTCTGATGGCCCGGTATAAAATTAAACAAATGGCCATTTTAGAATTGATTTTAGATGTGACATTTCTGTTGTGATTTGCTCAGGATCCCGGTAGACCAGGAAAAATAATGAGATGTGATCGCAGCACTTCATATCTCGAGGCCTAAATCTACTTCGCGAAGATCAACCCACGAGCTGTCCCAAGCCACTCATGGATTGCACCTAATTTTCAAAGTTTAAATGTAATAATGGTTCTCTCTGAATGACTAGAGCTGGGTGTATTTTTAGAAAGCAGTTTTCTAATGGGAAAATTCTTTTTTGACTCCAGTGAGCGCAGAACAAACCTAATATTAAGTACCAACCTAATGATGCCTTTTATTGACCAGACGGATGTTTCTGAACCCATATACCACTTTGTGTCTCCAGAGCAAGCCTAATGTCAGTGGGCTACCTGATTAGCAGATTACAGATTTCCAGCCCTCAAGGTTTTATCTCCACCCTGCTGGCAATCAATCAATCAGCGGTAATCAATAGTACTGTGTGCAGAGCACTGTACTAAACGCTTGGAAGAGTACAATGCAATGGAGTTAATAACGATAGCGCTTACTATATGTCGAGCACTGTTCTAAACACTGGGGTAGATACAAGCTATTCAGGTTGAATCCCGACTCTGCCACTTGTCAGCTGTGTGACTGTGGGCAAGTCACTTCGCCTCTCTGTGCCTCAGTTACCTCATCTGTAAAATGGGGATTAACCGTGAGCCTCACGTGGGACGACCTGATTACCCCGTATCTCCCCCAGCGCTTAGAACAGTGCTCTGCACCTAGTAAGCGCTTAACAAATACCAACGTTATTATACAGTCCCTGTCCCTCGTGAGTCTCACGGTTTTAATCCCTACTTTACAGATGAGGTAACTGAGACATAGAGAAATTAAGTGACTTGCCCAGGGACACACAGTAGACAAGTGGTGGAGCTGGGATTAGAACCCAGGTCCTAAGCAGCGTGGCTCAGTCGGAAGAGCATGGGCTTGGGAGTCGGAGGTCATGCGTTCAAATCCCGGCTCTGCCACTTGTCAGCTGTGTGACTGTGGGCAAGTCACTTCACTTCTCTGCGCCTCAGTTCCCTCCTCTGTAAAATGGGAATAAAGACTGTGAGCCTCACGTGGGACAGCCTGATTACCCTGTATCCACCCCAGCGCTTAGAACAGTGCTCTGCACATAGTAAGCGCTTAACAAATACCAACATTATTATTATTATTATTTGACTCCCAGGCCTGTGTTCTATCCTCTAGGCCGTGCTGCTTGGTAGACACATTACCTACCCACGACAAGCTTATAGTTTACACAGCTGTCACGGCCGTCCTTCAAGGGTGAGGAAACGCAGGGCGACCAGTTCCTCCAGGCAGCTGAGCGTCGTAGCTGCGCATGGATCTTAGCCGCTGCCTAGTGTTCCTCCCGCCTCTTTCCACCTGATGATCCCATGACCCTACAGACCCTTTTCGCACCCCTAATCGCGATTCCCAGGGCCTTGCTTCCAGCGTGCCCTGTCTACCCCGAGCCACATGGACCTAAGCCTCTGCTGAGCATTCCCTGGGCCTCTCTCTCCACTAGGCAGCCAAACTACGTCCATTTTGGGGCTCCCAGGGTGTCTAAGGTCCTCCTCTCCTGGAACACTTCTTCCACATCACCTAGGAGATCAGTTCTAGCAGGCCACTTCCAGAAGACCTCTAGAAGACTGTAGTGACTGCTGCTAAAGTGGTCACCGGCTGCAGTTGTGAGTTGTGAGGGGTCTGATATTCAGCTCCTCTAAGCCACAGCAGTCTACCCATATCTGCTTTATCCTCATATTTTCTAAGTGTTTTGTTTCACCTCTCCTTATGTGTCTGACACAATTTCCGCTCCCCCTTTTTATTTTTAGACTGGGAGGCCCCCGAAGGACAAAGGCCATGTCTGGTTCCCATGTGTGTATTCTTTCACAGTGCTTAGTACAGTACTCTGCATATGGTAGGTGGTTAAAAAATACTTTTTACGACGACTGCTTTTTTCCTTTTTTCCCGCCCGTTGCTGTGTTGCACTTGCAGTTGGATTTGCATTCATTCAGTAGTATTTATTGAGCACTTATTAGGTGCAGAGCACTGTACTAAGCGCTTGAAATGTAGAATTCTGCAACAGATAGAGACAATCCCTGCCCAATGATGGGCTCAAAGTCTGAACGGCATCCTATATTCACCCCGCCCTCAGCCCCACAGCACTTATGTACGTATTTGTAATTTATTTAAATAAATGTCTGTCTCCCCACTGGGACTGCATGTTCATGGTGGGTAGGGAACATGTCTACTATTCAATAGTATTTATTGAGCGCTTACTATGTGCAGAGCACTGTACTAAGCGCTTGGAATGAACAAGTCGGCAACAGATAGAGACGGTCCCTGCCGTTTGACGGGCTTACGGTCTGATCGGGGGAGACGGACAGACGAGAACGATGGGGATAAATAGAGTCGAGGGGAAGAACATCTCGTAAAAGCAATGGCGACTAAATAGAATCGAGGCGGTGTACAATTCATTAACAAAATAAATAAGGTAATGGAAATATATACAGTTGAGCGGACGAGTACGGTGCTGTGGGGATGGGAAGGGAGAGGTGGAGGAGCAGAGGGAAAGGGGGAAAAGAGTTAGTACAACTAACTCTGTTGTACTCTCCCAAGAGCTTAATACAGTGCTTTGCTCCCAGTAAACACTCAATTGATACGATTTGATTGATTACTGCAGCACCCATCAATCAAGCAGACAGCTAGGCCAATCTAGACACTCACGATAGAATGGCAAATCATAGGAAGGAAACCTATTGCTTTTTAATCTTTTAAAGACAAAGGACAGGGATGGTTTCTGATTCCTAGGTGTGTATTCTCTCCCAGCACTTGAGAGAGTGTTCTGCACACAGTAAGTGCTTAATAAATGCTTTTATTACTACTACAAAAAGAACAAGTTGGCCATCCTTCATTTTTTTTTAGCTGAGTTAGATTTCATCAGAGGCCTTAATACGCATGTGGTTCTCTAAGATTATTTTCAAACTGATATTTGAGTTTATCTCGACTTGACCATAATAATAATGATCACGGTACTTGTTAAGCATTTACTATGTATCAAGCACTGTTCTAAGAACTGGGCTAGGTACAAGTTAATCAGGTTGGACACAGTCCCTGTCCAGCATGGGACTCACACTCTTATCCCCATTTTACCAATGAGGTAACTGAGGCACAGAGAAGTTAAGTGACCATCAAATCCTAGAGATTAAAGATCATTTCACAATCACCCTGCATTATACTAACAGGACCTCATGGGACTTGTCCTGGACCATGAACATTTCTCCTGGTTTTAAAAGGCTTTTTTAATGGTATTTGTTATGTGCCTACTACATGCCAGGCACTGTACTAAGCACTCGGGTAAATACGAGTTAATCAGGTTGGACACAGTCCCTGTTACAATGGGGCTCACAGTCTTAATCCCTATTTTACAGATGAGGTAACTGAGACACACAGAAATTAAGTGTCTTGCCCAACGTCACCCACCAGATAGGTGGTGGAACAGGATTAGAACCCAGGTCCTTCTGATTTCCAGGTCTGTGTTCTATCCACTAAGCCATGCTGCTTCTCAGATTAACTGATTTCTCAAGATCCTTGGGTAAGCCAATCAGCCTAAAGTTTCAGCGGATAAATAAGAGATGATTTTTTCCAAGTGATAGGTTTTAGAGACAAAATTTCTTTTATTAATTCCATCTGGTTCCCAATCTTTCTTGGATAAATAATCATCCTTTGGCCTCAATGCCTGCTATCGGGTTTCAGACTCTAACTAACCAACTAGACAGGATCACTTCCCAGATGAGGGTTGGCTTCCGGTTGCTTTACAGAGAAACTCAAGTAGTTTCGTCGACCAAAAGGTCTGTTTATGCTTCTCACTTCCCCTTCCAGTGGGGTGTGTTACAAAGACTTGGGATTTCAAATAGTCTGGCACAGGAAGGTTTTCAACTTTCAAGTACAGTCAATGGGTTTTCATTATGTACTTTTTCGGATAGAACGCGGCTGCTGAATTAAGGAATCTTTTTTAATGGCATTTTAGTGCTTACTCTGTGCCAAGCACTGTTCTAAGCTCTGGGGTAACTGAGGCACAGAGTAGTGAAGTGACTTGCCCAAGGTCACACAGCAGACAAGTGGCAGAGCTGGGATTAGAACCCAGGTCCTTCTGACCCCCAGGCCTGACCATTCTCTATTCACTAGGCACTCTGCTTCTTATGTTTTTACAACAACATTTGTCTGGTTAGAGGGTGATACCGTATTGGATAAAATGGTTTAGCATGTGCACAGTTAAGATATGAAGACTTAAAGGACAGGGACCAGTATAATTCCCACCTGTGTATTCTTTCCCAGCACTTAGTATGGTGTTCATTACGAATCAGTCAATCAGTGGTGTTTACTGAGCGCTTACGGTGTGTAGAGACCCTTACTTAGCACTTGGGAGGATAAGATACAGTCGAGTTGGTAGACACATTCCCTGCCCACAGTGAGCTTACAAGTGAATTCTTAATAAATACTGTTACTGTTACTAGTATTACTATATCCAGGTTTTCTGTAATACGTGGTTCTTCGGCAATACAGTCCCCATGTTATAATATTGACTACGTGTAGGATTGGCTTTGATTGAAAAAGCATGGTCTTAGAGAAGCAGCGTGACTCAGTGGAAAGAGACCGGGCTTGGGAGTCAGAGGTCATGGGTTCGAATCCCGGCTCTGCCACTTGTCAGCTCTGTGACTGTGGGCAAGTTACTTAACTTCTCTGTGCCTCAGTTACCTTATCTTAAAATGGGGATTAAAACTGGGACAACCTGATCACCCTGTATCTACCCCAGTGCTTAGAACTGTGCTCTGTACATAGTAAGGGCTTAACAAATACCAACATTGTTATTATTATTATTAATGGAAAGAGCCCTGGTAGTCAGACTGGGGAGACTACTGGGTTCTAATTCTGGCTCCTCCACTTGCCTGCTGTGTGACCTCGTGCAATTCAGCTTCTCTGTGCTTTGGTTTCCTCACCTATAAAATGAGGGTTGAATATCTGTTCTCTCTCCCCTCCTTATATTGTGAGTACCATGTGGGACAAGGGCCATGTCTGATTTAATTGTATCATCTACCCCAGGGCTTAGTACAGTGCTTCTCACCTAGGAAATGATTAACAAATGCTAAAATAATTTTTGTAGTGTCTCATGGTCCCACACGTAAAAATGGAGAAGGGAGGAAAGGGAAAGAGAGAGTGAAGGGGAAATTATTGTTGTTATTACTATTATTATTATTGAGAATAGTAATAATAATAGTAATAATTAAGTGATTACTATGTATCAAGCACTATTCTAAGTTCTGAAGAGGCTACAAGGTAATCGGATTAAAGTCCCTATCCCACATAGGGGGGAAAACAGGGATTGGATCCCCATTTTACAGATGAAATAACTGATAACTGATAATGAATTTCCCAAGGTCACATAGCAGGCATATGGCAGAGCAGGGATTAGAACCCAGTTCCTCTGACTCCCATGCCCATGCTCTTTCCACTAGCCCAAATGTTGATGAAGAGGCAATTCTGAAGGCTGAATCTCCCTGCTGGAATAATGTAGCTTCTAATGTTTCATTTGCTTTAAGATTATGCTGGCAGTAAAAAGGATTGTGAGCAAATGTAAGGAAGTGTACCTAGGAAAAAATGATCCAGAATGCAACTATTTAATGATGGACAAAGAGTAATAGTAATTTCATTTATCTAATAGTAATTAATTTAATTCCTCTAGACTGTGAGTCTGTAGTGGGCAAGGAATGCGTCTACCAATCCTGTTGCATTGTCTTCTCCTAAGCACTTACTACAGTGTTCTGGACAGAGTAAGCACTTAATAAATACGAACTGATTGATTGATTCATCGTAATTTATAGAAGAGCAATGGCCTAGAAGTCAGAGGACCTGGGTTCTAATTCCGACCCTCCTACTTGTCTGCTGTCTGACCTTGGGCAATTACTTAACTTCTCTGTGCTTCACTTCCCTCATCTGCAAAATGGGGTTTTGATGGGAATACTTTAACTTTGAGTCCCATGTGGGACCTGATGATCTATGTATCTATGCCAATGCTTACTACAGTGCTTGGCACCTAGTAAGCTCTTAAGTAGCACTGTTACTCTTCTTAATCTTCTTTTTCTTGTTACTACTATAAGAAGCACTACTGAACTTGCCCAAACCCTTAGGATAGTCGTCTGCCAGTAGTAAGCACTCAATGAATACCACTGATTGATTGATTATTGAGCTTCCACTTGGTGAAGTGCACAGTAAGTTCATTCTGGGCAGGGAATGTCTCTATTTATTCTATTTATTGTTATAGTGTACTCTCCCAAGCGTTCAGTGTGGTGCTTTGCACACTGTAAGTGCTCAATAAATACGACTGACTGAATATAAGGAGCTTAAAAAGTACAGAATAAAGAAGTGGCGCATTACCTGCCCCTAAAGAGCTCACACTAAAGAGAGAGGCAAACATAAACTAGTTTATGATGTAGAATTGTCAGTTATGCGCCAGGAAAGAGAACTCATAGCTACCGCTGGCTGTTCTTTTAAATCATTGGTCCGGTATGTAATAGCCTACAAAAAAGATCAAGGGGATGCTGGGAAAACGTGAGGGAGAGGCACCTGGTAAGCTCTTAATAAATAGCACTAATTTCGTTTACAAGGGGAATCAAAATTAAAAAGCTTAGGTTGCCACTAGATTAAACCGGGTGTTTGTCCCTGTTTTGTTTCACATCATAGGAAGGACACGATGGGCCAGGGGAAGGAAACACTTTTTGTGGAGGATATACTGAAAGAGTTATGACTCTTTAATCTCGAAAGACACAGGCTAAAGCGACATGATTGAAGTTTACAAAATCATGAAGAATGTGGGCAGGGCAAGCACTAAACTGTGGTTCACCCAAGCCCACAACAGGAAGAGGAGGCACCCATTGAAGCTTGAAGTTTAGACAATGTATTTCTTCTTGCTTTCTCTTCCATTCTCATTTCCCGCGGGCCCAGCAGCACTGTCAGGCCTTCTGCTTGATCTCCTCACTCTGCTTTCTGCCTGCCTATGTTCTGGGTTCAAAAGATGAGGGGTAATCTGTGGTTTTCTGTGGTCTATGATCGATGGATTTCCATTCCCTTCCTTCCTCCCCCTGGCCTGGAACTCCTCCCCCCCTCCATACATGCAGACCACCACTCTCCCCACCCTCATAGCCTCATTAAAGTCACACTTCCTCCAAGAGGCCTTCCCCGATTAAGCCTTCTTTTCCCCACTCCCTCTCCCTCCTGCAATGTCTATGAACTTGGATTTTTTTTACCCCTAGTGCATTTATTATTTCACCTCACTCTCAGTCCCACAGCACTTATGTATATACTTATAAAATATTCATTTACGTTAATGTCTATCTCCCTCTCTAGATGGCAAGCTCACAGTGGGCAGGAGATGTCTACCAACTCTGTTTTATTGTTAATAATTAATGATGGTATTTGTTAAATGCTTACTATATGTCAAGCACCGTTCTAAGCAATGGGGTAGATACATATCAATCAGATTGGACACAGTCTCTGTCCCACATGGGGCTCACAGTCTTAATCCCTATTTTACTGATAAGGGAACTGAGGCACAGAGAAATTAAATCATTTGTCCAAGGTCACACAGCAAACAAGTGGCCGACCAGGGATTAGAATCCAGGTCCTTCTGATTCCCAGGCGGCGTGTTTTATCCACTGTGCCATGCTGCTTCCCTACGAGGCCATTTTCCCAAATGCTTAGTACCAAGCTCTTCATACAGTAAGCGCTCAGTAAACACTATTGATAGATTTCTTTCCTCTGCTCACACTCTCCCCCAGCCCACGACCTTAGTCTCCTCTATCCCTCGTTCCCATTTCCCAAGTTTACGCTGAGACTTCTTGTAGGAACGGCTGGGCATAACGCGGCAAGTATTGTAAGAAATGGCTATTTCGCTGTTGAAAGCTCCCCTCAGTGGAGCTGATTCTCCCTGATCTCTTCTGATTCTGCAGAAGAGAGGGGAACCTTAGAATGGATCATTCTGATTAGCCAGCAGCAGCAGCAGCAGCAGAACGAGGGTGGGATAAGAGGCAGCTTGATTAGGAAGTGCAGAAAAATTGAAGGGGATCTTTGTAGCCTGATGCTCAGATCTCCTGCACTTCTTTCTCCGGTCCCGACTTGATGGTAGCCAAGCAGAAGCAACAATCAGGACAGAGTGGCTTGTTGAGACCTAGAAGAGTATCAAAAACTAGGCTTCAAACACTCACTTGGCAACCGGGCACATCGTCTTACTTTTTGCTGGTAATGGGTTGTTCCGCTTGAGGGGTGGGAGGGAAGAAGAAACAAAAAAGAATGTGGGTTACACCTGGGTCACACTCTCCCAAGTGCTTAGTAGAGTGGTCTGCACATAGTAAGTGCTCACTAAATAGAATTGATTGATTGACTGAAGTTAGCGGTGGGCGGGGGATGTGTCTGTTACACTGTTGTGTTTTATTCTCCTAAGCGTGTAGGTCAGTGCTCTGCATGCAATTAGTGCTCAGTAAATACGATCGACTGCTTGACAATGGGTCTAGACCTGGGGAAGAGGCAGGGGAGAAAAGTTGGCAGCCAGAGGGCAAATAGAAAAACAGCATGGCCTAGTGCTAGGAGCACAGGCCTGACAGTCAGAGGGCCTGGGTTCTAATCCCGACTCTGCCACTTGTCTGCTGTGACTTGGTCAAGTTACTTCTCTTCTCTGTGCCTCAGCTACCTCATCTGTAAAATGGGGATTAAAGACAGTGCGCCCCATGTGGGACATGGATGGTGTCCAACCTGATTATACTGTATCTTACCCCATCACTTAGTACAGTGTCTGGCACGTAGTAAGTACTTGACAAATACCACTAAAATAAACAAACATAAAAGAGGAAGGGCAGTGTAGAGAGACAGATCCCCTGGAAACGGGCAATAATAATGATAATAGTAATAGTAATGATAATTGTGGTATTGATGATAATTGTGGTATTGTGTGTCATTTATACACATGGGTCTGTGGCCTTTGTATTTGATATTTGCTCCACCTCCAACCTCCCAGCACTTGAGAATGTATCTTTAAATTATAATGTATATTACTGCTTTATTCATATTAATTGAATGAATAATTGCTGTCTCTCCCTCTAGACCGTAAGCTTGTTGTGGGCAGGGCAAGTGTCTGCTTATTCTCTTGTATTGTACTCTGCCAAGTGCTTAGTAGAGTGCTGTGCACATAGTAAGCACACAATGAATATAATTGCTTATTTATTCATATCAATGTCCGTCTTCCCTGCTAACCTCTAAGCTCATTTTGGGCAGGGAATGTGTCTGTTAATTCTGTTGGAATATACTCTCCCAAGTGCTTAGTATGTAGCAAATGCTCATTACATTCCATCAATTGATTGACTGCTAGGATCTGCTAAGCATTTATTATGTCCAAGCATCGTACTAAGTTAGGTTGGACACAGTCCTTGTCCCACGTAGGGCTCACTGTCTAAAGGAATCAGAGAACAAGTATTTCAGGTATTTCTGTTCAAGCAGGTGATTAAGGACTGATGCAGACTGATCTCTTCCAGGCAAAAAATCCCTTGCAAGTTAAACTGGGGATGCCAGAAGATGTTGGATCATAGATGGTTGCTTTCCAAGCAATTGCACGGAGGGAGCTATTAGCTTTCTGGTTTTAGTATAATTCATTAAAAAAAGAAAAAAAGGAAATCTTTAAAAACTTTCCTGCTCACAGGACTAAGTTGCAAGAAGCGAGTGGGATTCAATGACAACATTGCTCTTGGAAACGGTTAAACACTGAGTATGGGGGAGTTGGAAAGAGGGGAATAGATTTCAGAAACCAAAGACAGAGCTCAGTGTGAATTGGCCCAAAACTAGTTTGGTTTTAAAGGGAGGGTCCATCCAATTCTTTTCTGATACTCCTTCATTGAAGTGATGTGAACACTACATCAGTGTTCGATTATCATGAGATCTTAGTTTAAGATCGTTTGGGGTTCGATTTCTTTGCCTTACGTTCCAGAGTCCAAGCATGATGCCGCTAAAGCGTACTACGTGTCGAGTTGGACGGTACTCGGTGACTTTCCAACACATCAGTTTGCTCCCAAACTGACAGATTGAGAGGGTCTGAAACTTTCTCTTCCAATTCTGGGCATGGAATTTCTAGCCACAAATACAGTCTCTACAAGGCCTCATAATAATGACCAGATGTTTGAGGTTGGCCTCGATAAGTGGCAGGAGAACAGCCGTCTTCTGTCATGCACGAAAATCAGATGCCAACTGGTAACGACAAATGATTCAAAAGCAAACCTCCAGTTTTCTCGAGAACCCCAGATTAGGAACCCAACCAAATGTGGGGCATGTGGATAATGGGCTGTTCATCCAGTGTCTCTTCCCTTGAAACGGATTGACTTCGGAGCGTCTAGTTGATTGGAGGAGACTGATCAGGCTTTCCAGTGGAAATGAGGGCGAGATTGTACGTGTGGCTCTCGGTTAGATGTTAGATCCCTCTTGAGGCTGATGGTGGAAAGAGAATGGAACAAATTAGGTGGCCGAGGAGAGAGGGACGTTGATTGGAATCTGATGAAGTCAAGCAAAAGAGCTTCCCTGCCACCCTGCACTTGGATTGTTTTGTCAGCCCCATAGCACTTATGTACATACAGTGCAAGCATTTAGTACAGTGCATTGCACACAGTAAGCACTCAATAAATACATTTGAATGAATATCTCTAACTCATATATTTATGCCCCCCTCTAGACTACTAGCTCCTTGGGGGAGGGATGTATCTACCAACTCTGTATTCTCCCAAGCACTTAGTACAGTGCTCTGCATAAAATAAGTGCTCAATAAATATTGTTGATTGATAAATATGATTGATTAAGTGAGCTGTGTTAGGGGAAAAAGTATTGGTCTGGGTCAAAAGACATGGATTCTAGTTCTACCTCCTCCACTAGCTTACTGTTTGATCACGTGCAGGTCACTTAACTTCTCTTTGTTATTATTATTATTATTACCATTATTATTGTATTTAAGTGCTTACTATGTGTCAAGCATTGTGCTAAACTCTAGGTTAGATGTGGGCAGGGAATATATCTGTTTACTGTTGTATTGTACTCTCCCAAACGCTTAGTACAGTGCTCCACACATGGTAGGTGCTCACTAAATACGACGGAATGAAATACGATTGGATGAATACAAAGTGTATCGGGTTGAACCCAGTCTCGATCCCGCAGGAGGGAAAATAGGCACTGAATTCCTAATTTAGAGTGAGGAAACTGAGGCACAGGGAAGTTAAGCGATTTGCCTATGATCACACAGCAAGCAATTGGAAGAGCCAGTTTAGAAGCAGTGTGGCCTAGTGGATAGAACATGGGCCTGGGAGGAAGAGGATATGGATTCTAATACTGACTCTGCCACTTGTCGGCTGTATAACCCTGGGTGGGTGACTTAAGTTCTCTGTGCCTCAGTCTCCGCATCTTAAAATGGGGATTAAGACTGGGAGCCTCATGTGGGTTATAGACTATGTCAAACCTGATTAGCTTGTAATAATAATAATGTTGGTGTCTGTTAAGCGCTTACTACGGGCAGAGCCCTGTTCTAAGCCCTGGGGTAGATAGACGGGAATGATGTTGTCCCACGTGAGGCTCACAGTCTTCATCCCCATTTTCCAGATGAGGGAACTGAGGCCCAGAGAAGTGAAGTGACTTGCCCTCAGTCACACAGCTGACAAGTGGCAGAGCTGGGATTCGAACCCATGACCTCTGACTCCCTCGCCCGGGCTCTTTCCACTGAGCCACGCTGCTACCCCATTGCTCAGTACAGTGCCCGGCACGTAGTAAGTGCTTAACAAATATATTTTTTTTAAAAAACAGCTGCGATTAGAACCCAGGTCCTCTGACTCCCGGGCCTGTGCTCTTTCCACTAGGACATGCCGCATCTGGGCTTCCTAAACGAAGGCTGACCCTCAGCCTGGTCCTTGGCTTGGCATCCTCATCTGGAAAATGGAGATGATGATACCTACCTCCCGAGGATGGTGGGAGGAGGAAATGAGCCAATCAGTGTGAAAGTGCTTTGGAAATGTTTTTAAAAGCAGTATAGCAATACATCGTACCCTTGGCTCTGCCCTAACGTATGTTTTCACTACCTATTTTGGCTAGAGTGCTGGTCGGAAATGAGGGAATGATCTTCGGACCGCATGATCCTTCTTGGCTCAGCATGCCACATAATAAGAAGAGACTCTTCCGTGCAAGTTTGTCCGGTTGAAACTGCTAAGTACTTATAGCATGAGTTTTCCTAAATGCGGATTTTTGTAAGAATGTTAATCTCATGTTAGAGGCATTCTGAGTGTATTATTATTTGCTGAAGAGCCCTCAGCGTAGCATGATTTCTAAAACTCTTGGTCTGGTCTGGTGCAACGAGCACTACTCTGGGAATCAGATCACCTGAATTCTAGCCCCGGCGCTGACTGTAGTCTAGCTGGGGTGAGGTAGGGTAGAGCTGAAGACAGCTTCTTAACCGTCCATGCTGCCGATGCAGTTAGTATAGGCCAGGGGCATGGCGACGTCTTAAACGACAGCCTGATATTACCAAATCGTATTCAGTTTTTGATCGACTCGGACCCCAGGCATCTTTCTGCCGCTGTCCTCGTGCCCGGTTCATTTGCATCTGTCTCTGGGCTTCATTTCTAAGTGTTTCGTTGAGCTCGTGTCCCTATTATTGACTCATCCAATTTGTCCGAGCTGTGCACCACAGCCTAGTGGAGAGAGCACGGGCCTGGGAATCAGAGGACATGGGTTCTAATCCTGGCTCTGCCAGCTGTCTGCCGTTGGGACCTTAGGCAAGTCACTTAACTTCTCTATGCCTCCATTTCCTCAACTGTAAAAGGGGTATTCAATACCTGTTTTTGTTGTCGTTTTCATGAAATTTATGCCAGGCACTATACTAAGTGCTGGGGTAGATATAAGCTAATCAGGTTGTACATGGTCCAGGTCCGACCCGGGTCACACGGTCTTAATCCCCGTGTTCCTGATGAGGTAACTGAGGCACATGAAAGTGAAGTAACTTGCCCAAGATCACACAGCAGGCATTTGGTGGAGAGAGAATTAGAACACAGGTCTTCTGCCTCCCAGGTCCATTCTCTTTTCACTAGATCACTTTGGGTCTCCCTCAGTCACTCAGCTGTAGGCAGGGAGCACTTACTGTGTGCAGAGCATTGTACTAAATGCTAGAGAGGGTACAGTATAATTGGTAGACAAGTTGTTAGAGAAGATGATTGCCCACAACAAACTTACAGTCTAGAGGGGGAGACAGACATTAATATAAGTAAATAAATGATGGATATATTCATAAGTGGTGTTGTGTCGCAGTGGAACCAGTTAGATAAACTAACACACACACACACACACAGAGAAGCACATGCATACTCACAGAAATTCAAGCACACTAGTAAACACAGACAAGCACATAGGAAACACACTCACTGATTTAGAGACATCCCTACCCCCAAACACACTCCCATATCCACACAAAAGTACATAAATATACCAAAATAGTACAAAAAAGTACATAAATACACCAGAGAAGCAGCGTGGCTCAGTGGAAAGAGCCTGGGCTTGGGAGTCAGAGGCCATGGGTTCGAATCCCGGCTCTGCCGCTTGACAGCTGTGTGACTTTGGGCAAGTCACTTCACTTCTCTGTGCCTCAGTTACTTCATCTGTAAAATGGGAATAAAGACTGTGAGCCCCATGTGGGAGAACCTGATCACCTTGTATTCCCCCAGCCCTTAGAACAGTGCTTTGCACATAGTAAGCGCTTAACAAATACCACCATTATTATTATTATTACCAAAAGACCCTAAGATGCACAATTAAAGGCAGGAAAGCTAGGAAAACAGAACATACAGCTTCAGGTTCTTCCTCTATGTGGTTGATGATCAAATCCATCTCTCTAACCCTGTCCTCTCTCCTTGGCAATTTTGCATTTCCCCTTGCTTCCAGGACATCTTTACAAGGAGTAAGACCAGTCTGAAACTGAACTGCTGAATTAGTCTTTAATAGCCCTTGTGTACAAAAAAGTCTGCAAGACAGCCAGCCATATGTGATCTTTCTTTATGCATCCGGCGCCAGCCCAGTCTTCCCCGCTTATTCTTAGAGTCTGAGCTTCTTGAGGGCCAGGGCTTGGATCTAATTCACACCCATTTATTTTTACCTGCCTTTAAAACAGTGCTATGTACTTAGAGAGTGCTTATAAATCCTACTTCCACTGTTGACCATCAGCACCTCAAGCTCAAAATGTGTCTTCATCCTCCCTCCCAAATCCTCTCCTCCGTCTAACTTCCCCATCACAGTGGACACCACCACCATCTTCCTCACCTCTCAAGCTTTGAACCTGGCATTGTCCTTGACCCCACTCTCTTTTACAACTCTCTTATTCAGTGTGTCACCAAATCCTGTCAGTTCTCCCTCCACAACATTCCAGGATCTACCCCTTCCTCTTCATCAAAATGACCTCCGTGATGTTTGAGACACTTGTCTTATCCCAATAAACCTCCCTGTTTCCTGTCTCTCCCCTCTCCGGTCCATACTTCACTCTGATGCCCAGATCATTTTTCTAAAACATCATTCTGCCAGCATCTACCCACTCCTCAAAAACTTCCAAATTGTTGCCCATTCCTCTCAGCATCAGGCGGAAACTCTTGACAGTTGCTTTTAAGGCACTCGAGCAGTTCACTTCCTCCTACTCTCCTGCTTTTCTCCCACTACACCACAACACTGACTCTTCATTCCTAAAAGCTAATCTATTCACTGCCTTGTTCTTTTCTCTTCTGCCACTGACTCCTTGCTCACACCTTTCTTTCTGTCTGGAACTTCCTCTTCCTTCATATCCAGCAGAAAACTGCTCTCTCCATTTTGAATTCACATCTCCAGGAGGCTTTTCCCAATTAATTTCTAACCTCCTCATTAATCACTGCAGAGAATTGTACTAAATACTTGGAAGGGTACAATAAGATAGAGTTGGTAGAGTCCTGTCCTCAAGGAGCTTAAAATCCAGCACTTAAGCACTCACCACTTTCCACAGCACTTTTGTTCACATCTTACATAATCTATTATTTCTTCCTACCTGTAATTTACTTCACTACCTGTCCCCCTCACTAGATTGTAAACTCTTTGAAGCTAAGGATCTTGCCTACTAACTATACTTTACTCTCCCAAGCACTTAATAGGGAGTAAGCATTCAATAAATACTACTGACTGATTGAAAAGATTATACTGTGCTATGTTGTACTCTCCATGCTTTTCGTATACTAAAAGCTGTTCTCTGTAGAGAAGGTGCTCAGTAAATTCTACTGAATTACTATGCGAGTCCATAGACATAGATTAGAAATAGAATTACACATTATATCTCTCCCTATATCGATATACAAGAGTGTACGTGTATGTGTGTGTGTGTGTTTAGGAGAATTCTGTATATATTCACATAAATACAGTGCTTAGAAACCAGGATTATTCAGAAAATAAGATTTTAGGAGCATTATGTGTATATATACACACACACACAGCTTGTCAATTTGGGGTAAAAGTGCCTAGGAGCCAGACCTCAGAAAATACTCTAGTATAATATGTATGCCCCTAAAACCTTGTGATTTTCTGAGTAGTCTGGGTTCCTATGCACTTTTACTCCAAATTCCAATATTACTCAACAGAACGGTTACACCAAATACAGGGTTTTCCAAAAATTGACAAGAGTATTTTAGCAGGCTTGACCAGCGCTCTGCCCAGGAGGGCGGTCAAATTACCAGGACTGTGGAACATGGAACAGAGCTTCAGGGCTTAGTAATACTTCTGGGGCCTCGCTCAAGGGAAAGCAAGGGGAGAGTCACAGTGAGTTTTGGTGGCTGGTCCACGCTATTCTCTCAATCCCCTCTCCCATCTCCTATCTCTTCTCCGCCCCTCCTGTCCTACTTTCTGGGAGAAGCGTAGGCCCCCGGATACTGGAGAATGCCTGGAAGCCCCCCGGAGTAGGACAGTTGTGGAAAACACACAACATCCCTTATTTCAGTGGAGACAGCAATTTCAAAATTGGCATTGCTGGCGCCAATTATTTCCTGAGTGTTTACTGAGCTCCTGCCGTAGGACAGCAGGACAATGAGGGGCCCTGTCCTCTGGGGACTGGTATTTCTGAAGCAGCACAGCACCCACACACTCACATACTGTAAGCGTAGAGCATGCCCAGCATGATAAATACAGAGTCCATTCTTTATGCAAGGGCTTTGTCTGGGGTTCTCTAAATGACTAGCCCTAGGTGACACAGCAGCCAAGTGGCAGAGGTGGAATTAGAACCCAGATCCTCCGACTCCCGGCCCCATGCTGTTTCCATGAAGCAAAAGTACAGAACGAAATAGGTGAGCGCACCTCAAGTTCAATATATCTAAAACTGGAATCCTCATCTTCTCCTCAGAACCACTCCTCCATTTCACATTCCCATTATAGTTGACAACAGCATCGTATTCCCCATCTCTGGAATCCACACTTCAACATTATCCTTGACTCTTCACTCTCTTTCAACCTCCATATCCAGTCTGATGCCAAATCCTCTAGGATTAGAAATAGATATTCGGAGGAAGTCATTTGTCTTTGAGAGGAAGGTGATGCTAATGGTGTCTATGCTCACGCAAGAAAAAAAAATCTACCATCTCATCCAACCATCCATTTCAAGATTCTCTCAGAAACATTACATCACTGAGCGTGTACCCATTTGAAGCAAACTGGGAATCGGAGTGTGAAAGTGAGAAAGGCCAAATTCTCCCTCTCACAGACTGGTGATTGTGAAAAACACATTCACCTCCTAGTGCGCTCAGACCTGAAATCCTTCTTTAACAGGACATGCCTGGGATGTAGATCCACAATCACCCTGACCTAGTAGCTCTGCAACAGAACATTCTGTGGAAAGAGCAAAGGCTTGGGAGTCAGAGCACCCGGATTCTAATCCTGGCTCCTCCTCTTGCACGCTTACTCAAGATGGGTAAGTCATCTTGGGTAATTCATTCTGATTCTCTGGGCCTCTCTTTCCTCACGTAAAATGGGGATTCACTACATGTTCTTCCTCCTACTTCAACTGAAGGCCTCATATCAGGGACTGTGTCTGACCTGATTATCTTGTGTCTACTTCAGTTCTTGGCACATAGTAAGCACTTCACAAATATTATTATTAAGGGAGGACAGTCATCTGGCTTTATAATGGACCGTCCTTTGGTCAGCAACAAACTGTTTAGCTTGCTGTGGACAGGAAATGTGTCTGTTCATTATTCTATTGTATGCTCCCAAGTGCCTAGTACAGTATCCTGCACAAAGTAAGGGCTCAATAAATACGATTTAATGACTGAATGACTGAATAGTAAGGCTATGGCCCCAAACCTCTTTCTGGTCTATCCGCTTTGTGTTTCTACCCTCCCTCCATGGCAGATTCTGCCCCTATGATCCTTGCTTTAGAAGCAGTGCGTATATCTAGGTGGTGAGTGGTTCGGGCCCCTTCTCCCCCACCTCCCAGTGACGCATTCTAGTTTTGGAGGACTCTGGCGTACTACCACAGAGTGCTGTGCATGTTCTCATCATTTTGTTGCGTGTACCCAGAGGAACACACGTGATTCACGTGAGTCTCAATGCTGCCAGTGGTCCCCGCCTAGCTCTCGGGTTGGGGGTGTCTTTGAAGCTCTTGGCCATCCTCCCTGTGGGGTATGTTTCTTTCTGGCCACGATTCTGGAGCAGATACATTTCCCGGAGGCTTGCGTCCAGTTCTGATTTGATTACTATTTTCATTTCGGTGACCCAGGCCAGATCCCAGGCGATGGGAGTCTTGAAAAATAATAAACACAAATAACTGAATGCCTGTACGCTGTCCTTTATTGGCTATGCTATCTCTTGGCAGGCCTCTCCAGCAGATTTAATAAGAGCCGGTGAGGGATGATGAATCGGTATATTGATATGACTCAGCTATGGGCAAAGACAATCACGAAGAGTTAGTTGGGACAGCTATGAAAACCACATGTGAGAAGTTTGGAAAATAGCACCACTCAAATCCAGCAAAACAACTCTTTGCTCAGACACCGTGGAAAATCCCACCATCTTGCTTTTTCCGGTTTCCAAGGCGGGCTTGATTTAGGGGAGTGGAAATGCAGCCAAACACGGCTCTTGTTTACCGACCATCTGGTAATTGCCTGCTATTTTGCGAGAGGCGTGTATTTATTTTCTAATTCAGATAACCAGATCTGATAATATCCAAGTTGTGGTGCTCCTATTTAATACTCCTGTCGCCAAGAGAAAAGTCTTTTTGGATTCTTTCACTCCTGAGTCTGGAGCCGGGCTCTGACTCCACAAACACACTTAATCGGGACTCCCTGGGTAATTATTTTGATCTAGTGACTCCGGCTCACAGATGAGGAGGTAATTCCCTGAAGCTCACCAGGTACGGCTAGGTAGAGGCTATTTGCTTTTCCAGTCATATCTAATTACTCTGGAGTCGATTCAGTAAGATCACCCGGCCCAGATCCTCCTAGTTTCGTACTTTCATGAGAGTTTTTCGTTCTTAGGCCTTTGGTCTTGGGGGATTCCTTTCCAGAGAGAGAGAGAGGTTTCTCTAGATGCTACCTAGTGGATAGAGCACAGTCCTGGGAGTCGAAAGGATCCGGGTTCTAATCCCAGCTCTACCACTTGCGCTCTGTGACCTTGGGCAATTTACTTAATTTCTCTGTGCCTCAGTTACCTCATCTGGAAAATGGGGATTAAGACTGTGACCTCCCTGTGAGCTCCCTGTGAGATCCATGGTCTGTATCAACCTTGCATCTACTCCAGAGCTTAGTACAATGGTTGGCACATAGTAAGCACATAACAAATACCTTTTTTATTAAAAAAAAGACCATCACCATTGGTGGAGTTGTAACACTAAAGTGTTACTTGCTTTTTGCTTGTTTTGTTTTTTGGTATTTATGTGCTTACTATGTGTCAAGCACTGTTCTAAGAGCTGTGGACAAGTTAATCAGGTGGGACACAGTCCCTGTACCACATGGGACTTACAGTCAAGTAGGAAGGAGAATAGGTATTAAACGCCCATTTTACAGTTGAGGAAACTGAGGCACAGAGAAGTTAAGTGACTCACCCGTGGTCACACAGCAGACAAGTAGTAGAACTGGGATTAGACCCCTGGTTCTCTGACTCCCAGTCGTGTGCTTTAGCCACTAGGTCATGCTGCTTTTCCAGTCCATACTTCACTCTGCTGCCTGAATGATTTTTCTAAAAAAACATTCAGTCCACATCTCCCCCCTCCTCAAGAACCTTCAATAGTTGCTCATGCATCTCCACATCAAACAAAAACTCCTTCCATCAGCTTTAATGCACTTAATCAGCTTGCTCCTGCTTACCTTACTTTGCTGATTTCCTACTACCAACCAGCCAGCAAATTTGGCTCCCCTAATGCCAACCTACTCATCTACCTGGATCTCGTCTACATCTCCACCGCCCCATGTCCTCCCTTCTGGCTTGAAATGCCCTCCCCCTTCAAACCCTACAGACCGTCTCTCTCCCCACCTTCAAAGCCTTATTAAAATCACATCTGCTCCAAGGCATCCTTTTCTCTATTTCCTCACCCTCCCGAATCACCTAAGTACTTGGATCTGTATGATTTAAACACTTGATATTCACCCCCCACCTTCAGCATCACAGCACTTAAGTACATATCCATAATGTATTTTAATGTCCATCCTCCCCTCTAGACTTTAAGCTCCCTGTGGTCAGGAAACGTACGTACCGACTGCGATGCACTCTCCCAAGTCCTACACACAGTAAGTGCTCAATAAATGCCACTGATTGATCGGCTGATGGATTATTTGTACTCTCACAAGTGCTTAGGACAGTGCTAGCCCAAAGAAAGACACAGGAAGTGAGAAATAGATATCTTTGACTGATTGACTGTACTCTGAAGTGCTTAGCAATGCACTGCACGCAGTAAGCTCTCGACTGAATGAATGAATGCTCTGCACACAGTAAGTGCTAAATAAATGCTATTGATTGATTGGTTGAATGAACATTTGGAAAGTTGAATCCTTCATTCCATGTGGAATGTTCCCTGTCCGTTAGATGCGGAGGAGTTAGAACTTAGGGCATGAAAAAGCTTTTTCTAATTCAAATCCAAAATCCATTCAATCCAGTGGTCTGTATATGGCAGTCACTCAAGTTCTCTCCCCTCCCTGCCGTGAACTTTGTTTAACTACCTAGTGACTCGAATTCATAATGATTTAAGTTAATTGGGGGATGAGTCAATTGCAGTTTAAGGGTTTAATTGAATTCAATGCAAAACATTTAGTTTTATTCAAAATCATCAAATTTCTGGATTTCCAGGGGTCTGATATGGGTCATTCCCCACTCTTCAAGACAGTCAATTTTATATCTGAATAGGAATTTGAACACAACTTCCTGTGGTGGAATTTTTTTCTAGAAAAAAGTCCCAGCCATATTTCACTGTTGGTGTTGTTTGCCAGCGGGTCGGAAGGCAATTCTTAACCACGTTTGTTGACAAAATATCACTGACTGTAAATGCGGGACTAACTGAAGAAACCACCCCTCAAAACACTTGGCAAAATAAGAAAACTGATACTGTTATCTCACACGAAGCCGGAATTCTTCAGAGAAGCTGTTGACTTATTAAACTAAGGGCAGTATGAGAGGCAGATGGAAATAATAGGTGGTGCTTTGGGTGATCCTGGAGGTCTCAACATAGAAATAGTGATTCATTAGGCCTTTGAGCTTGAAGACCCGGTTATCTAACCAATTTCACTGTGGGTGGGACTTAGGTGATAAATTGGTCTTGCCTCTATATCTCACTGGCAGCTATGGATTTAGGAGATCTTAACTTTCCCTTGAAGATTGCCATTATTCCGAACTCACCTGTTTATTGTCACCAGTTACCCAAGGTAGGGCTGCTTATCCTCACTGGATCCCGGGGACCCAAACGTTTCACACGCCAGCCCCCCCTGAATTTAGGTCTGGGATTGGGTTGTGGGCAAGAGAACTGCGTTTCCCGTTGAATGTCTGATGGAAAGTGAGCAAAGGGTCTGGGAGGGTGTGCTTTGGCCTGAATGAGTCAGAAAAAATCTCAACAAGAATCCTGGCAGAGAAACAAAAGCATCAGACCATCCACTTGTAATGTGTGAATTTCCATGACTATAAACCTGCGAGTTTATACACTGCTACGCTTGGAGATTTCACCTGAGCTTGGCTTGGGGTGGCCAGGGATGGCCGTTAGGGACATAGACACCCGGGCCCCTGTGACATTCGTTCCACGCATTAACCGGGAACGTATTGATGTCATAACAAAAAAATGGCAAAAGTTCTCTTGAACCTACTGCTTTTCACCAGCGGGACCCTCAACCTCCCCCGTCCTCACTTCGGAGCCTTTGTCTTCCCCTCTCAGGCCCCTGGGAATCTAGGCACCACTTCCAAGCATTTCATCTTGCCAGCATCTTGGAAGGAGGCCCATGTGGAAATTAAAAGTGCCGTATCTAAAGGCGGGCGTCCTGTGCTATATCCACATCACATCGGGACAGACTAAAAGTGGGGCAAATGGCCACCCTCGCCCCAGTACGACAAAGGACACTGGAACTTAGCCTTCCCTTGTAGGTAGCATTTCCTCTCTAGGCCACCCCCAGATTACGAGGTGTAGAACTCCAAATGGGTCCTGGGTTCAAGTGGGGCTCAGTGTGTCTAACCCAGCTCAACACTACGCCTGAAACACCGCTGTCTCATCGTGACACTCTGTCATAATAATGATGATATCTGTTAAGTGCTTACTTTGTCAGGCACTAGTCTAAGCCTTGAGATAGAGATAAGCTAATCGGGTGGGACACATCAGGTGGATGAGGCAACTAGACACAGAGAAGTGAAGTGACTTGCCCAAGGTCACCCAGCGGATAAGCAGCAGAGGTAGGATTAGAACCCAGGTCTTTCTAACTACCCTAGCCTGGAACTCCCTCCCACTTCATATACACCAGACTCAGCAACGCGGCTTAGTGGAAAGAGCCCAGGCTTGGGAGTCAGAGGACGTGAGTTCTAATCCTGGCTCTGCCACTTGTCTGCTGTGTGACCTTGGACAAGCCACTTAACTTCTCTGTTCCTCAGTTACCTCATCTGTAAAATGGGGATTAAGACCGTGAGCCCCACGTGGGACACCCTGAGTATCTTGTATCTACTCCAGTGCTTAGAACAGTGCTTGGCACATAGAAAACGCTTAACAAATACCGTAATTATTATTACTGTTATTATTAACACTCTCTCCACCTTCAAAGCATAGTTAAGGTCATGTCTTCTTCATGAGACCTTCCTTGATTAGGCCCAATTTTCTCCAATTCGTTCTCCCTTCTGCGTCATCTATGCACTTGGCTCTGTAGCCTACAGACATTTGAAGTTCACCCCACCCCTAACCCCACAACTCTTTAAATCATTCATTATAAATTTATTCCTATTCATGTCTGTCTCCTCCTCTAGACCGTAAACTCACTACGAGCAGAGAACATATCTGCTTATTATGTTCTATTGCACTCTCCCAGTCATTTAGAACAGTGCTCTGCATATAGTAAGCACTCAATAAATAGCTTTGATTGATTGATTGAATGATCGATTTCTCTGCAGTCCAGAAAGATGAAGGATGCTGAAGCAGAAATTTTAAGAATAGAAAGAG
The DNA here is from genome assembly GCF_004115215.2 of Ornithorhynchus anatinus. NCBI lineage: Eukaryota > Metazoa > Chordata > Mammalia > Monotremata > Ornithorhynchidae > Ornithorhynchus > Ornithorhynchus anatinus. Next base: position 38,429,105 of record NC_041749.1, on the reverse strand, counting down.
ACTGACTCTATTTGCACATATCATGCTTTTGAGGCTAATCATTTGGAAAAATGGATATTTTTCTACCCTTTAATTTATAACTACTTTCCTGTTAGACTGGAAGCTCTTCAAGGGTGGGGCAGCGGCTTTCACTTTTCTGGCATTTTCCAATTGCTTAGTGTTATACATTGCTCAATGATAATAATAATACTGTTGGTATTTGTTAAGCGCTATGTGCTAAGCACTGCTCTAAGCACCGGGGTAGATACAAGATAATCAGGTTGTCCCACATAGGGCTCACAGTTTTAGTCCCCATTTTACAGATGAGGTAACTGGGGCACAGAGAAGTTAACATGGTGGTATTTGTTAAGCGCTTACTATGTGCAAAGCACCGTTCTAAGCGCTGGGGGATAGAGGGTGATCAGGTTGTCCCACGTGGGGCTCACAGTTTTAATGCCCATTTTACAGATGAGGTAACTGAGGCACAGAGAAGTGAAGTGACTCACCCAAAGTCACAGCTGACAAGTGGCGGAGCCGGAATTAGAACCCACGACCTCTGACTCCCAATCCCGGGCTCCTTCCACTGAGCCAAGCTGCTTCTCCTCTCCAATAGCCCCTCATGATCTACTACTGATGCTGAAACTTTGTATTGTGTCATTGTTTGATGGTGTTGATCCCGTCATCTTAACCGGGTGACTTATCTTTGGTGTTCAAGGTTTTTCTTCTGATAGAATAGCTAACTAGCTTGCATTTTCTGGCTCTGATGGCCAACTTCATTTAGAGCAGCAAGAGATGGTTGAAAAGATGAACCTGATTTCGAGATAATAATAATGATAACGTTGGTATTTGTTAAGCGCTTACTATGTGCAGAGCACCGTTCTAAGCGCTGGGGTAGATACAGGGTCATCAGGTTGTCCCACGTGAGGCTCACACTTAATCCCCATTTTACAGATGAGGTCACTGAGGCCCAGAGAAGTGAAGTGACTTGCCCACAGTCACACAGCTGACAGGTGGCAGAGCTGGGAGTCGAACTCATGACCTCTGACTCTGAAACCCAGGCACTTTCCACTGAGCCACGCTGCTTCCCATGCCATCCCAACACTTCCTTCTAGTGCCACATTCAGTCAAGCCTGCCAGCATTACAGCAGGCCTCCCGGCCACACAATGTTGTGATCAGGGAACGCGTCTACCAACTCCGATACACCAGTGCCGAGAAGCAGCGTGGCTTAGTGGAAAGAGCACAGGCTTGGGAGTCAGAGACTGTGGGTTCTAATCCCGGCTCCGCTCCGTCACCTGTGCGACTCCGGGCAAGTCACTTAATAATAATGTTGGTATTTGTTAAGCGCTTACTATGTGCAGAGCACTGCTCTAAGCACTGGGGTCAAGGGGCAGGGACTGTATCTGTTACCGATTTGTCCATTCCAAGCGCTTAGTACAGTGCTCTGCACATAGTAAGCGCTCAATAAATACTATTGATCACCTCAATAAATACAGGGTGATCAGGTTGTCCCATGTGGGGCTCACTGTTTTAATCCCCATTTTACACATGAGGCAACTGAGGCACAGAGATGTGAAGTGACTTGTCCACAGTCACACAACTGACAAGTGACGGAGCCGGGATTTGAACCCAAGATCTCTGACTCCCAATCCCGTGCTCTTTCCACCGAGCCACGCTGCTTCTCTGTGCCTCAGTTATCTAATTTGTAAAATGGGGATTAAGACTGTGAGCCCCACTTGGGACAACCTGATTATCTTGTATCTACCTCAAGGCTTAGAACAGTGCTTGGCATATAATAATGTTGGTATTTGTTAAGCGCTTACTATGTGCAGAGCACTGTTCTAAGCGCTGGGGTAGACACAGGGGAATCAGGTTGCCCCACGTGGGGCTCACAGTCTTAATCCCCATTTTACCGATGAGGTAACTGAGGCCCAGAGAAGTGAAGTGACTTGCCCACAGTCACACAGCCGACAAGTGGCAGAGCCGGGATTCGAACCCATGACCTCTGACTCCCAAGCCCGTGCTCTTTCCACTGAGCCACGCTACTTCTCCATAGTAAGCACTTACCAAGTACAATTATTCTTATTCTTCTTATACTCTCCCAAGTACTCAGTATGGTGCCCCCCCCCACCATAAGTGCTCAGTAGATAGGATTGATTATATTCTCCCAAGTGCTTAGTATAGCATTCTACATGCACTATGTGCTCAATAAATATTCATTCATTCATTCAGTGCTATTTATTGAGCGCTTACTATGTGCAGAGCACTGTACTAAGTGCTTGGAATGGACAAATCGGTAACGGATAGAGACGGTCCCTGCCTAGATGGCTGACGGCGATTGACTGAACGCTGCTACGGGGTCCGAGTGACCAGAGAGGATGACTGCAGCACGACCAAACGGTTGCAGTAAGGGGATCTTAAAGAAGGGACACACCACCTTGGAGGGGAGATGGAAATATTTTAAAGACATGGGGAAGCCCCGTTTCAAACACCGTGACACAGCAGTGGACGGCTGGGAGATGCTGAGGCAGACAGACAAGCCTGGAGGGTGGAAATTGGAAGAGGGTGTTGCTCTCCAAGAATGAAGAGTTTGTGAAAACTGGGATGTAAGGGGGCTGAGTCAAAAACAGAGAGAGGCCGGGTGGGGGACCAGCCTCTGATGCCTATGTCTAACACGATTCCAGCGCTTAGTACAGTGCTTGGCGCATGGTAGGTGCTTAACAAATACCACAATTATTATTATTATTAATGCAACTAGCGCTCTCTATTAGAGTGGGAGGGGGGTGTTGACCCTGAATCCGCCCTTTCAGCCACAACCTCGTGCATAGACAGGTCTCCACCGCCGCTGGTGTCCTCTTCGACTTCGACAACTAGATGCATCAGACAATCGTATTTATTAAGCACTTTTTAGGGGCAGAGCACTGTAAGAAGAGTTGGCGGAGTACGATGTAACAGAGTTGGTAGACATTTTCCCTGCCCACAGGAGCTTTCAGTCTAGAGGGGGAAACAGACATTAAAATAAACTACAGCTATCAATCAATCACTCATATTTATGAAGTGCTTACTGTGTGTCTGGGAGAGTACAATATAGCAGTTAATAGACATGTTCCCATGCGTACATAAGTTTTGAGGGACTGAAGGTCGGATGAACAAAGCGTACAAATCTGAATGCGAGGGTGATGCAGAAGGGAAAGGGAACTGGGGATATGAGGGTGTTTTTTTTTTTATGGTATTAAGTGCTTACTATGTGCCAGGCACTTCACTAAGAGCTGGGTTAGAACACCAATCAGGTTGGATGCAGTCCCTGTCCAAGATGGAGCTCACTTGTTAGGGGCAGGGAATGTGCCTGTTGGTTGAAGCAGCCTGACCTAGTGGATAGAGCACTGTCCTGGGAGTCAGAAAGTCATGGGTTCTAATCCCAGCTCTGCCACCTCGGACAAGTCACTTCACTTCTTTGTGCCTCAGTTCCCTCATCTGTAAAATGGGGATGAAGACTGTGAGTCTTTTGTGGGACAGGCACTGTGTCCAACCCAGTTATCTCCTATCTACCCCAGCGCTTTGAACAGTGCCTGGCACATAGTAAATGCTTAACAAGTATCATTATCATTATTATTGTACTCTCCCAAGAGCTTAGTACAGAGCTTTGCAACAGTAAGCACTCAATAAATACAGTTGTCTGACTGACCGACCACCCCAGTGAGAAGCAGAGTGCTGGAGTGAAGAAGCCTTGGTTTTTAACAGACGTCCTTTCTACCCGATCTGTTCCTTTTTGAAAAGCCGGGTGATCCACTGGAAAGAGCACAGAACTGGAAGTCAAAGGTTCTCATCCCAGCTCTGCCTCTTGTCTGCTGCGTGACCTTGAGTGAGTCACTAAACATATCTCGGTCTCAAGTTTCCTCATCTGCAAAATGGGGAACCGGTACCTGTTCTCCCTCCTACTTAAACTGTGAGCCCCATGTGGGACAAGGACTGTGTCTGACCTGAGGGTCTCTTATCTATCTCGATGCTTAGTATAGTATTAAGCACAAAAAAATTCTTTACCATATACGTCAGAGTTTCCCCCAAAGGCCCAGATGTTGCTTCGACAACAAATTTGTTTTTACCTAGCATTGTTGGTGCTTTGGGAGGGGGATCAAAAACATACAATTTAAGTTGCTTCAGAATGCGCGGTTTTTTTTCCTTCAAAAACCAACTGGAAGAAGGGATCTGAGGCAAAAATGGGGCTGGGCTTGAACTCAAAACTAAAGACTAACATTTCAAGTCACTTGGCTGAAGCCCCGCTGCTGCCAGCTTCCCCTATTTCTAGAATGTGCCCTTGGCCCCACAGCATGTGACCAAGACCCGCAGGAGTGGAAGACGATTGGATTTCAGTAGGAACAAAGGGAGGCTATTTGTAGACTGATCATTCCCCCTTCTCACTGGTTTTTCATTCGCTTTATTAGGTTAATGTCATTAGCTCGATCTATTTCTGTCTACTTAACGCAGACAGCTTCCCTCTTTCCCTCCCCCTTTCCCTGTCAGTTTTTAAAATCGTTTTTCTTGGGGTTCGTGTTCCAAGGATAAAATTTCCAAGCTCAAGAATGATTTCTCTCTTTCCCAAAATTTTGCAGAGGATTTTTTCTTCCCTAGAGCAGAAGTTGCTTTTGGAGAAAGCATAAACGCTTCTAGCAGACCCATTTTGCATATCTAGTTTCAAGAGGAGGATTATAGGGGAAGTTAATTATGCCTTAAAGCCCTTGCAAAGCACTCCAACTTTTCCTAGAGCAGAGAAATAGAAATCCACATGCCAGTAGTTTATCCTCTCTCTGACACACCCCCTTATGAGAGCTTCAAACTGTGTTAACACTCCAGTTAAAAATGCAGGGAATTCGACTTGGTGTTTACCACTTGTTTCCCTTACTATGCTTGTGCGAACAATTAGCAAATTAGCACTTGCCAAAGTTTTGTTATCTCCATTACTAAACCAAAATTCCTCTTCCTTGGCAAGCACACCTTCTGTAACATACTTTCAGAAAAGGAAGTGTCCATTACCAGGGATTGAGTCTACCAACTCTGGAGTATTGTACTCTCCCAAGTACAGTACTGTGCACCCGGTAAGTACTCAATAAATATGATTGATTATTGATCGATTACACAGGAAGTTGTGAAGCAGCATGGCCTAGTGGAAAGAGCATGGGCCTGGGCGTCAGAGGACCTGGGTTCTAATCCGTACCCGGTCACTTGACTGCTAGGTGACCTTGGGCAAATCACTTAACAGCTCTGGGCTTCAGTTACCTCATCTGAAAATTCATTCATTCAGTAGTATTTATTGAGCGCTTACTATGTGCAGAGCACTGTACTAAGCACTTGGAATGGACAATTCGGCAACAGATAGATACAATCCCTGCCCATTGACGGGATTAAGCCTGTGAGCCCCAGCGTGGCTCAGTGGAAAGAGCCTGGGCTTTGGAGTCAGGGGTCATGGGTTCGACTCCCGGATCTGCCACTTGTCAGCTGTGTGACTGTGGGCAAGTCACTTCACTTCTCTGTGCCTCAGTTACCTCATCTGTAAAATGGGAATTAACTGTGAGCCTCACGTGGGATGACCTGATTGCCCTGTATCTACCCCAGCGCTTAGAACAGTGCTCTGCACATAGTAAGCGCTTAACAAATACCAACATTATTATTATGTAGGACAGGGACTGTGTCCATCCTCATTACTTTGCATCGAGCCCAGCGTTTAGAACAATACCTGACACATAGTAAACAATAAATACCACAATAATTATTATATTTCACTTTTCTACCAAGTGAAAGTACTAGAAAAAGGAAGATTAGTGCCTTACAGTCTGCATTTGAATATGATACTCATGACAGATCCTTCCAGGGAAGCAGATCTGTTGGGAATACTCTGCTTGTAATGAAATAGGTACATGATTGCTGCATATTAAATGATGTCAATGACCAAATTCCCTTTCTCTTAGTAAAGTGAGAAGCCACGTAACCTAGTGGAAAGAGCATGGGCCTAGGAGTCAGAGAACCTGGGTGCTAATCCCCATTCTGCCAACTGCTTGCTGGGTGACCTGGGGCAAGTCACTTTACTTTTCTGTTCCTCAGTTTCCTCACCTGTAAAATGAGGATTAAAGAGTTATTTTCCTTCTTACTTAGACTGTGACCTCCATATGGGACGGGCACTGTGCCCAACCCGATTAACTTGTTTCTACTGCCGTGCTTAGAACAGTGTTTGACACGCAGTAAGCATATAACAAATGCCATACTACTACAACTAATAATGATGATGTAGTAAAGGGAAGGCAAGAAGAGGGAGACAGCTTTAGTCTCAAATACCTCTAAAGTAATAATAATTATGGTACTTATTATAGTCACGTCCTTTGTTAAAATGAGAGGCAGGCGTATTTCAGTTATGAGAATGAATATGGGATATTGGCCTGTCCTCTACTTCTATATTTGACACTTCTGTCACCGAATAACAAGTCCTTCTCATCTCCCACCCCAGGGTTCTCTTGGATAATGGGAGACTGTAAAAATAATTGTGGTATTTGGAAAGGGCTTTCTATGTGCCAAGCACTCTACTAAGCTCTGAGATAAAAGCAGGATAGGTGAACTCAGTCCCTGTTGCACATGGAGCTCAGTCTAATGGGGAAGGAGAGCAGGTACTGAGCCCCATTTTATAGATGAAACACCTGAGAAATAGAAATAATAGTGCTTATTAGGTACTTACCGTGTGCAGAGCACTGTACTAAGTGTGGGGAAAGAGTACACAGGTGGGAATTAGACATGGACACTGTCCCTTGAGGGGCTCGCAGGCTATGAATATAGGTGTGTTGTAGGGGACTGGATACAAACTTCTTATGAGCAATGAAACACTAAAACCTTAAAACAGAATAAAGGACAAGGACAAATACACAATAAAAACATAAAACAAGTCAGTAGGAGCTGTGGCAGAGCAGATTTTCTCCTCATGATTCAGTGTCCACAGAGTCAGAGCCACTAACTTTCCTCAGGCTGTATGAGGCCTCATTCATTTATTCATTCAATCGTATTTATTGAGTGCCTACTATGTGCAGAGTACTTTACTAAGCCTTCGGAGAGTACAGTATAACAATATGACATGCACATTCCCTGCTCACAGTGAGCTTACAGTCTGGGGGGGAGACAGGCGTGACTATAAATCAATACATTACAGATATGTATATAAGTGCTGTGGGGCTGGGGTGGGGGGGTGAAGAATAAAGGGAGACAGGGTGACGCAGAAGGGAGTGGGAGAAGAGAAGAGCCGCTGCGAATGCTGTGTTTTTTCCCCTCCAGGGACACAGAGAAGTTAAGGGACTTTCCAGTGTCACACAGGCAAGTTTCAGAGCTGGGATTTGAACCCACTTATTACTCTTCCGCCCTTTCAAAGCATTATTGAAGGCACATCTCCTCCAAAAGGCCTTTCTAGAATAAGCCCACTTTTCCTCATCTCCCACTCCCTTCTGCATCAATCTGACTTGCTCCCTTTGCTCTTCCCCACCACTACCAGCCCCACAGCACTTACGTGTATATCTGTCATTTTATCTGTATTGATGTTTGTTTCAGCGTCTGTCTCCCCCCATCTAGACTGTGAGCCCATTGTTGGCAGGGATTGTCGCTGTTTAATGTTGTATTGTACTTTCCCAAGTGCTCGGTACAGTAAGCATACATAAGCGCTTAATAAATACGATCGAATGAATGAACACAGTTCTTCTGACTCACAGGTCCATGCACTTTCCACTTCTCAGTAAGGGGCAGGCTGCATAAGAAGGATGCTCATTTAAACCAGGGCTTATTCCCTTCGGAATTCTGCATCTCATGAGGGCTGACCCCTGGAAAATAAGGTGCCTACAAATTGGTAGTCCCAAGATGCACCCGCTTTGTCACCCAACTTAACCATTGGCCCTGCCTGGTCACCTCCACCATTTCTGGCTCCTCGTAGCAAAATACGAAGAGCAACCAGCTACAGGGACTCTCTCAGAGCCCCTCAAAGATATGACAGAACCTCTCTTTGGGAATGACGGATGAACTTTGATCCTGGGATTTCAGAAGAGAAACCCTCTATGGAGGAATTGATTCTAGTGCTAGTGACTTGTGAAGGACCCCTCACACTTCCTTGCCCCTGTCAGTTTGTCATGCGCAGGGAATGTGTCTGTTTATAGTTATTTTGTACTCTCTCACGTGCTTAGTACGTTGTTCTGCACACAGTAACGGATTGAATGAATGAATGAATGCTCCCACTGAGTGCAGAGTGCCACAAGAGAGGAGGCAGGCAGGGGTGTAGCACATTTTGAAGCACACGTAAAGGATTTTAATGTACAGGAACCATTTACAGTGGAAATGATCTTTCTTGTTGATGTTGCGTTACGACCTCCAGAAGGTTGTCTCGATAGCCACCGTAGGCTCGCGTTAATCGTCAATAATAATAATGTTGGTATTTGTTAAGCGCTTATTATGTGCAGATACAGGGTAGGTAGATACAGGGTAATCGGGTTGTCCCACGTGAGGCTCACAGTTACTCCCCATTTTACGGAGGAGGTAACCGAGGCACAGAGAAGTTAGGTGACTTGCCCCCAGTCACACAGCTGACGAGTGGCAGAGCCAGGATTCAAACCCATGACCGCTGACTCCCAAACCCGGGCTCTTTCCACTGAGCCACGCTGCCTGTCTCAGGATGCCTGCTGGGCCTCTCTGTCTCAGGGAAACATCCTTCAGGATGCTTTGGTCAGAGAGGGTTCCCTCTGATGGCATCATCCCAGACTCTGGATTAGAACCCGGGTCTCCTGATTCGCAAGGCAGTGCTTTTCCTCTGGATCGACAACAGGATGACCAGATGGATCTAGGATCCCATGAGAACCAACCGTTAAGAAATGGAAAGGAGAGGCAACCTTGAGATCTGCTCCTCGATTTTCATCAGACCTATCTGATTTCTTCTAAGCGCTGGATGCAGTGGGTGGTTTACATTGAGCATTTCACTTAGGTACCTGAAGCTTGTGTGTTAATGAGCTGCTTACTGCTGGCTTATCTTATTGAATCCGGCCCAGCGTGGTAGAGGAAAGTGAAATCTCATCTTTCACAACAGCCACAGCCTTCTAAAGCATGACAAAACCAATAACTTGAAAATTAGATTTTTTGTTTTGGAACTATAATCTGGGTTCTCTGTCTTTTAATATCCTTTAGAGAGAAAATGGTTGTAGTTTCTAAACAGTGGTCCCATCTTTTCATTCATGCCCGCCTAAGGATGTAGAAGATATTTCGGTACCATTTACTCCCTCAGAAATGCTGCAGAAGGATGCATTATGATCATCGGAAGACTAGTTTTCTCCTATATCTGTTGAAAGAATGTCCTGAAGTTCAGAATACCATTTCCTTGGAAGATTGAGTTGAAGTGCTTTTCATTTAGGCCTACTTTGCCTAAAAGGTTGCCTACTGTGGGAAGGTATTACAACTTTATTGTATTGTACTCCACCAAATGCTTAGTACAGTGCTCTGGCAGACAATAAGCACTTAATAAATTAACACTGGAGAATTTTTCTAAAAAACCCCGTTGCAGTGGTCTTATTGTTGCACTAGGGCGGAATCAACCATTAGGTCATCAAAGTGGATAATTGCTCTCCTGCTTTCCCAAGTCTCAGTAATAATAAAAACTGTGGTATTTATTAAATGCTTATTATGTTCCAAGAACTATACTAAGTGCTGGGGTAGATTCAAGTTAATCAGGTCCCACAGTCTAAATAAGAGGGAGAACAGGAATTCATTCTTTTCACTCATATTTCTTGAGTGCTTACTGTGTGCAGAGCACTGTACTAAGCGCTTGGAAAGTACAATTCGGCAACAGACAGAGACATTCCCTACCCAACAATGGCCTCACAGTCTAGAGTTGAATGAGGAATTGAATCCTCCTTTTACAGAGGAGGAAACTGAGGCAGAGAAGTTAAATGACTTGCCCAAGGTCACATAGGCAAGTGGTGGAGCCAGGTTGAGAATCCAAGTCCTCCGGTTCCAAGACCTGTGCTCTTTCCACTAGGCCATGCTGTTTTTCAAGATTTGTGCATGAGCAATATAGGTTTTTGCCACCCTCTTCTTGACTTTGGAGGGCTTTCCTTTTGATGTGCCTGGTCCTACTGGTTTGAGGAAAGGGTGGGCAGGACTAGCAGAAAGAGACAGAATGATAAGGCCAATTGTCAGCTCCCCATCTACTTACACTATTGTATTGATCATTCAGAGCTTAGTATTTTGGAAAGCACTTAGTATTCATTCATTCATTCATTCAATAGTATTTGTTGAGTGCTTACTATGTGCAGAACACTGTACTAAGCTCTTGGAATGAACAAGTCGGCAACAGATAGAGACGGTCCCTGCCGTTTGACAGGCTTACAGTATATTCGGGGGAGACAGACGAGAACGATGGCAATAAATAGAGTCGAGGGGAAGAACATCTCGTAAAAACGATGGCAACTAAATAGAATCGAGGCGATGCACATTTCATTAACAAAATAAATAGGGTAATGAAAATATAAACAGTTGAGCAGACGAGTACGGTGCTGAGGGGATGGGAAGGGGGAGGGGGAGGAGCAGAGGGAAATGAGGGGAAAAGAGGGTTAAGCTGCGGAGAGGTGGAGGGGGGTGGTAGAAGGAGTAGAGGGAGAAGAGGAGCTCAGTCTGGGAAGGCCTCTCGGAGGAGGTGAGTTTTAAGTAGGGTTTTGAAGAGGGGAAGAGAATCAGTTTGGCGGAGGTGAGGAGGGAGGGCGTTCCGGGACCGCGGGAGGACGTGGCCGGCGGTCAACGGCGGGATGGGCGAGACCTCGGGACGGTGAGGAGGTGGGCGGCGGAGGAGCGGAGCGTGCGGGGTGGGCGGTAGAAAGAGAGAAGGGAGGAGAGGTAGGAAGGGGCAAGGTGATGGAGAGCCTCGAAGCCTAGAGTGAGGAGTTTTTGTTTGGAGCGGAGGTAGTATTGTGCTCTGCACATAGTAAGCCCTCAATAAATGCCATTGATTGATTGGTTGATTGAATGATTGATGGGAGAAACAGGGGCAGCTTTTGGAGCTCCTATCACCCCCAAGACACACCACTGGGGCCAGGAGCTTATGGCCCTGGGAACGTGTCTGCTGATTTTGTTGTATTTTACTCTCCCAAGCACTTAGTACAGTTCTCTTCACATAATAAGTGCTCAGCAAATACAACCGACTGATTGACCGGGCAGGAATTCTGTCCATCACTACAGAGCCCCAGTCCCACTCCTCTGCTGGTGCGGACTGTGGGGGAACAATAATTGTAATAATTATGGTATTGGATAAGCACTTACTATATGCACTTACAAGCACCATGCTAAGCCCTGGAGTAGATATGATAAACTATATCAGACACAGTCCCTGCCTCATATGGAGATCATAATTTAAAGGGGAGGGAGAGCAGGCAGCTAATCCTCTCTTTACAGATGACAAAACTGGGGAACAGAGAGATTGGGTGACTTCAAGATGGAGACTTTGTAACTCTTCAGAATATCTGAGGCTTTGCTATCACTGGACTGAGATGGGCAAGGGGAGATTTGGGGCTAAAACGTTATTTTTCTGAGTTTATGAGTTCCTCCAGTCTTAGATTGAAAAATCCATTGGGCAGAAACTGTCTTCAATTTAAAGGTTTTCTAGATCACTCTAGATATATCACTGTATCACTATAATATGGTACGACAAAAAGTTGGGGCTTATATGACATTATGTTAGCGATTATAAATAATAATAATTGCTCAGAGTGGGTAAAGTCCAGGCACGTTTTACAGACTGGTGAACATGTTTGCAGGTCTGTCAAATTTTTGTGTCTGCAAGGCTGCTTTCAGCTTACAAAAGGTCCTTTGTATCTGCCAAAGCAAAGCAAAACCAGGCAAGGCACAGATTCTCACCGAAGTCAAATAAAAATGTCCTAGAGAGCAGAGAAAGACTGGCTGCCTAACTTTTTTTGGACCCAGCCTGATTTCATTTAAGTCCGGAGGCAAGGCTACTTGTCCTTCCGGTCGAAAGGAAGATCCTATCAATCGAAGTCACCGATCGGCCGCGTTTGATTGGGGGCTGGAGATAGGGGGCTAAAGGATGTTAGGCTGAACCTCTCTCTCTGGAGTGGGAGAAAGGATTCGGTTCTGCTAGAGGCTCACAATCCCACTCCTGTTCTCTTTGGGGAAATCCTGGACTGTTCTGGGAGGGATCGAGTTGTGTTTCGGAGGGGCAAGGGGTGCCCTAAGGGGATGTTGAAATGGGCTCTGGAACACAATCCTGAAGCACCTACTCCAATCCTTCCAGGAAAATCTGTACCAAAGGTTCCTTCAGGGTCCTTTGGAGTGGGGGTGAGGCAAAGGGTCTCCTGGGCTTGGGCTGGACTTGGTAGATGGTAAAGCTCAGCGGGTTCAGCCCCCCGCCCTCCCACAAGACATGCAGGCGCAGTGGAAAGAGTACGGCCTTTGGAGTCAGGGCTCATGAGTTCGAATCCCAGCTCTGCCACTTGTCAGCTGTGTGACTGTGGGCAAGTCACTTAACTTCTCTGTGCCTCAGTTCCCTCATCTGTAAAATGGGGATTAAGACTGTGAGCCCCACATGGGACAACCTGATTCCCCTGTGTCTACCCCAGCGCTTAGAACAGTGCTCTGCACATAGTAAGCGCTTAACAAATACCAACATTATTATTATTATTACTTAGGGTGCATCTAGCTGAACAAGCTAGAAGTAATAATAATAATAATGATAAAGGTATTTGTTAAGCACTTGCTATGTGCCAGGCACTGCTCTAAGAACTGGAGTAAATGCAAGATAATCGGGTTGGACACGGTCCCTGTCTCACATGGGGCTCACAGTCTTAATCCCCATTTTACAGATGAGGGAATTGAGGCTCAGAGAAGTTAAGTGACTTGCCCAAGGTCACCCGGCAGACAAGTGGCGGAGTCGGGATTAGAACCCGTGAACTTCTGACTCCCAGGCCCGTGTGCTCTCCTCTATGCCGTGCTGTTCCCATCAGTGATCCTGGCTATGTGTGCAGTTGACTGTTTCAAACCCATGTTCCTGCTCCCCGGAGAGTATGAGCTCAGAGCTGGGGTCACTCAACGGGGTGGGCTGAAGACGAGGCTTTGGAGGATTGTAAGAGTCATTCATTGTTCATTCACTCAATCATATTTATTAAGCACTAACTGTGTGCAGAGCACTGTACTAAGCACTTGGGGAAGTACAATATAAAATACTTAATAATATAAAAAGAAAATACTTGGGAAGCCGCATGGCTCAGTGGAAAGAGCCTGGGCTTAGGAGTCAGAGGTCATGGGTTCGACTCCCGGCTCTGCCACTCGTCAGCTGTGTGACTGTGGGAAAGTCACTTAACTTCTCTCTGCCTCAGTGACCTCATCTGTAAAATGGGGATTAACCGTGAGCCTCACGTGGGACAACCTGATTACCCTGTATCTACCCCAGCGCTTAGAACGGTGCTCTGCACATAGTAAGCGCTTAACAAATACCAACATTATTATTACAATACAACCATAAACAGTGATATTCCTTGCCCGCACGAGCTCACAGTCTCGACGGGTGAGACAGACATCAATTCAGATGAATAAAATTACAGATCTATACAGAAGTGCTATGGGGCTGGATGGTGGGGAGGAGAGCAAAGGGAGCCAGTCGAGATGACAGAGAAAGGAGTGGGAGATGAGGAAAGGTGGGGCTTAGTCTGGGAAGACCTCTTGGAGGAGAGGTGCCTTCAATAAGGGGAAGGGGAGGGAGAGTAATTGTCGGATTTGAGGAGGGAGGGCGTTCTAGGCCAGAGACAGGACTTGGGTCAGAGGTCGGTGGTGAGACAGGTGAGATGGAGGCAGAGTCAGAACGTTAGCGCAATTCACTCAGTCGTATTTATTGAGTGCTTACCGTGTGCAGAGCACTGTACCAGAGTAGCAAAGTAGGCTGGCTGGGTTGTAAAAGGAGAGAAGCCAAGTGAGGTAGAGGGGCCACGGTGATGGACTGCTTTAAAGCCAATGGTGAGGAGTTTTTGTTTGATACAGATGTGGATGAGCAAGCACTGGAGATTTTTGAGGAAGGGGGTGAAAGGTGATCTAGGCCGCCGAATGAAGTATGGACTGGAGTGGGGGAGACGGGAGGCTGGGAGGTCAGCAAGGAGGCTGATGCAGTAACCCGGGCAGGATAGAATGAGTGATCATAATGTCATGGTAGCAGTTTGGATGGAGAGGAAAGGGTGGATTTTAGCGATGTTAAAAAGGGGAAGTGTACCAAGACCGGGATCAGCCCCACAACGCGCACACCTTCCCCGAAGGAAGTTGCATGGGAGGCTTCATTTTGCTGCTCCAGATGGGAAACTGCCTTGACCACAGTGTTTGCGATGACTCCACAAGAGAGAGAACTGAGTGATTGTTGCTTTCCAAACAGAGGGACCCCTCGGGGTGGGGAGGGGGGAGGCCCACAACTCTCCCCACCTTCAAAGCCCTACTAAAATACCACTGATCTATTTATTCATTGATTGATTGGATGGTTCACGGGGAGGTTTGCCACATAGGCTCATTGGAGAGGCAGGATGGTTGAATGCGTTGGGCAGAGCATGAGACCTGGGTCTCATTTATTGAGAGCTTACTGTGCGCAGAGCACTGTACTAAGCGCTTGGAAAGTACAATTCGGCAACATATAGAGACAATCCCTACCCAACAACGGGCTCTCAGTCTAGCTCAGACACTGTCCTCCTGCAAGTCCTTAGGCAAATCACTCAACCTCTCTGTGCCTCAATTCTTTCATCTATAATAGGGACTTTTTTAAAAAAATAGTATTTGTTAAGCATTTACTATGTGCCAGGAACTGTACTAAGCACTGGGATAGATACAAGGTACAAATCCTATAGACTATAACCTCATTGTGTGGGCAGTGAATGTGTCTGTTATATTGTGGTATTGTACTCTCCCCAGTGCTTAGTACAGAGCTCTGCACACGGTAAGCGCTCAATAAATCCGATTGACTGACTGAGGGTTGTCAGGTTGCTCGCAGACCCTGTCCCACTTAGCGCTCTCAGCCTTAATCCCCATTTTACAGATGAAGTAACCGAGGCACAGGGAAGTTGAGTCACTTGCCCGAGGTCACACAGCAGACAAGTGGCGGAGCCAGAATTAGAACCCAGGTTCTAATACCGTGAGGATAAAGCGAGATCACCTTGCTCACACCCTCCCCCCCGCCTGGAACTCTCTTCCACTACCTATCCGATAGACCAGCACTTTAACCATCTTCAGAGCCCTACAGAAATCACACCACCTTTAGAAAGCCTTCCCTGACTAAATTCTCATCTCTATCCCTTTGTTTCCCTCCCTACTGCCTCACCCATGTACTTAGTCTCATGAAATAAGCACTTTGGTGCCCTACAGCGCTTACGAATATATCCTTGTTTCCCTTACCTGTAATTAATTTTGATGTCTGTGTCCCCCATTAGATTGTTAGCTCCTTGAAGTCTGGGTTTGTCTACCAACTCTACTGCACTCGCCCAAGTGCTTAGGATAGTGCCCTGCACACTGTAAGTTCTTAATAAATACCACGGATTGATTTATTGATTTAATGAAAGAGCTTTGGAAAAAATTCAAGCACTCTAAAATTACAAGAGATTGTAATTATTTTTAAAGTATTTAAGCACTTACTATATGCCAGTTTCCGTACTAAACTCTGCAGTAGATACAAGCTAATTAGGTTGAACACAGTGCATAATCATTCATTCATTCAATAGTATTTATTGAGCGCTTACTATGTGCAGAGCACTGTACTAAGCACTTGGAATGTACAAATTGGCAACAGATAGAGACAGTCCCTGCCCTGTGATGGGCTTACAGTCTAATCGGGAGAGACAGACAGACAAGAACAA
This sequence comes from Ornithorhynchus anatinus, assembly GCF_004115215.2. NCBI lineage: Eukaryota > Metazoa > Chordata > Mammalia > Monotremata > Ornithorhynchidae > Ornithorhynchus > Ornithorhynchus anatinus. Next base: position 38,413,238 of record NC_041749.1, on the reverse strand, counting down.
TAGCAATAAATACAATCAAGGGGATGAACATCTCATTAAAACAATAGCAAATAAATAGAATCAAGGTGATGTACATCTCATTAACATAATATCCCATATGAGGCTCTCAGTCTTAATTCCCTTTTCACAGATGAGGTAACTAAGGCTCAGAAAAGTGACTCGACCAGGTTACACAGCAGATATATGGCAGAGCCGGAATTAGAACCCACATCCTTTTGACTCCCAGGCCCCTGGTCTACCCACTAAGCCTTGGTGCTTCTCTTATTTTGGTTTATTTGCCACTTGAATGCTTGATTTGTCTTATCTACCTGCCTTTAAATACCTCCCCCTAACCCCGCTACACCAATGTTTTGGTACAGTACCAGCTTTCTGCTTTCCTCAGAGGGATATTTTGAAGCCGAGTCAGACTGCATGGACGGTGGCCCGAGTTTTGAAATTACCATTGAGCATTTGGCAGGATCAAACCCCTGCCTTCAATTCAGTACAGTGTTCTTAAATCTCCTCCTACTCAGCTACAGGCATGTGGAAGCATCTTACAGCTACCAAGTAGCCTCCCAGAAAGAAAGAAACAAACAAAAAACCCAAATGCAAAGCATTTCTAAGTAATTCAGACCAACTGAAGTCGGTGATGCCCCGTTGGCCCTTTGTTTGAGAATTCCTTTACTGTTTGGGTGGAGGAAAGCTGTAACACATTAGCTTCTGTCCCCAAGGAGCAGGTTACACTCTTTCCTAAGCTGTTTCCAAACAGTCTTAAAGCACAGGGATGGAACTCTGTGTTTCCTAAAAAAGAAACAACAGAAAACACAATGATGACTTTTGTTAATTAGCCACGCTGTCCAATTATTCGGTCTGGGAGAAGTGAAATGGATGAGAGGGAGAGAGGGAGAGAGAGAGAAAGCTTGTGTGTGTGTGAAAATAGGCTTTAAAGAATCTTTAACAAAATTGTTATGCATGTTAATCCTTCTAATTTTACAACAACATTGCAAGGGATGCTGTTCCACTACGTCTCCATCAGTGTGAATTATTTATGAATTAGGCAGCGAACTCGTTGCGGACAGGGACTTGTACTTTCCCAAGCGCTTAGTACAGTGCTCTGCACTCAGTAAGTGCTTAACAAATACAACTGAATGAATTGTGCAGGTTTTAGGTTAGCAAGAAGCAAAAATCTCTGAGACAAAATAGATTCCCTTTCAGCATAGCCAAACATGCCGGGAGGGAGATTGCTGTAAGAATAACCGTCATGCCTGAATCATCTCCAACCAGAAAGATAAAAAAAGAGGACAGTGAGTGACTTTAAATGGAAACTAGAAACATGCACTTATGTTAATAGCCAGACCGTGTTAACCACCGTTTGTAGCCTGTAAGGTGATAAAGCAAACTGATCTGATATTAGTCAATACTGAGAAACAACTGGGCAGAATACTGAGGGAGCAGAAAATGTTCTTCTCTTCAATCCAGTTACTGAAAGTGAGCAACGGAACAAAGAAATGCTGAATTTTCTAGTTACAGACTCTTATAGAAAAGTTACAGAAAATTCTGAGTTATCTGGCAATAATCTAAGAAGCTATTAATGGGCATGTTGACAATAAGATGGTAGGATAATGAATTAAGGAGAAAAATTCCCATGAATTTGGGGACGTAATTGTCTTACAAATGAAATTTAGCATGACATTTCACCAATCCTTGTAATAATAATAATTGTGGTATTTTTTAATAATAATAATTGTGGTATTTATTAAGAGCATACTCTGTGCCAGGTACTGTTCTAAGTGCTGGGGTAGATACAAGCTAATCAGGTTGGACACTGTCCGTGTCCCACTTGGGGCCCACAGTCTTACTCCCCACTGTACAGATGAGCTAATTTAGGCACAGAGAAGTTAAGTGACTTGCCCAAGGTCACACAGCACATAAGTGGCCACTCTGATACTAGAATCCATGACCTTCTGACTACCGGGCTCATGACTTATCCACTAGGCCACACTGCTTCTCTAAGTGTCTACTATGTACCGGGCGGTCTAGTAAGTGTTGGGTGGGTACAAGGTAATCAGGTTGGATACAGTCACTGTCCCACGTGGGGCTCACAGTTTTAATACCCATTTTACAGATGAGATAGCCGAAGCATAGAGAAGTTAAGTGACTTGTCCACCAAGGTCACTCAGCAGACACCATGGCAGAGCCGGGATTAGAACCCGGGTCCTTCTGACTCTCAAATCCACTACGCCTTGCTGCTTCTCTTATAAGTTCAACTCCATTGTTTGGTCTATGGAAAGAGCTTGGTTTTGGAGAACTGGGTTCTAGCCCTGGCTTTGCTTGACCAAGCCCTCATTTCCCCTATCAGCCCTGCCCTCTGCATCAACTATGGACTTGACTCTGTACCTCTTAAGCGCTTTGATAATCACCCCAGTCCCACAGCTCTTATGTTCGGACCCTCATGCTTTATTATTTCTCATACCCGTAATTGATTTTAATGTCTCTCTCTCCCCAGGAAACATTAAGCTCCTTTTGGGCAGGCTTTTGTTTGTACTCTCAATCGCTCAATCAATCACTCAATCACCTTGCCCCCTCTTACCTCACCTTGCTGCTCTCCTACTACAATCCAGTTTACATTTCACTCCTCTAATGCCAACCTTCTCACTCTACCTCTGTCTTGTTTATCTCACCTCCAACCTCTCGCCCATGTCCTGCCTCTAGCCTGGCACATCCTCCCTCTTTATATCTGACGGATAATTACTGTCCCCACCTTCAAAGCCGTATTGAAGGGACATTTCCTTCAAGAGGCCTTCTCTGACTAACCCCTCATTCCATCTTCTCCCACTCCCTTCTGCAAGGTAAATGCAAGGTAATCAGTACCAGTACTACTGCTGAACCCACCCGAAACAGGGCAGGCTCAGAAAGGGGCCTTTCAGAAACCCCATCTCACCTCAGAGATCTTGACAAAACCTAGAGTCATGAAATTTTGGATGCCCCAAATCAGAAATACTAAGGGAAGGAATATTTCCCTTTGCAATGGATAGGATGTCTCCAACTCATTAAGGACTGGCCATTCTGGGTGCATTGCTTTTTCCAGATAGAAGACTTTGTTCTCAAGAAGCACTTCATTGAGAGAAAAAAAGGGATGGGGGTATGGTGCAGAGGTAGGATGGAATGTGTGTATTTGTGGGAGTAAATGCCCACGAAAGAAAGGGAAAATATGGGATCATTTATTACTCAGAATATGGAGAGTCAAAGCCAAATCTCTTCCCTGGAAGACACCCCTATTTGATTTCTCAGCCTGGATTACTCAATAGTAGAAATGATATTTATTGAGTGATTAAGGAGAGCATTGCCTTTCTCTAAGCAAATAGGAAAACGCAACAGAATGACGTGACACATTCCCCGCCCACGAGGGGTTAAGATTCTAATCGGCAAACATAAAATATTTACACATAATGGAAGCCAAATAGATAGTTAAATATACCATGAATATGTTCCATATATAGATAGAGCCACCTAACTAAAAATATGTGCGCGCACGCACACATGCATATGTACTGAGGAGGGGGATAAATGTCTAAATGCTAGAGGGGGCTTTTGGATTGACCCAACTTGGTGAGTTGGGAATGAATTGGGCTCAGGGTTGAGCAGGATATGGGAGCAAACCTAATAATAATGATTATAAATAATAATAATAATTATGGTATTTGTTAAGCGCTTATTATGTACCAGGCACTTTACTAAGAGCTGGGGTAGGTACGGTCAAGTCGGGTTGGAGCGGTCCCTGCCCCACATGAGGTTCACAGTCTCAATCCCCATTTTACAGATGAGGTAACTGAGGCACAGAGAAGTAAAATGACTTGCCCTAAGTCACACAGCAGACAAATGGCAGAGCAAGGATTAGAACCCATGACCTTCTGACTCCCAGGCCCGTGCTCTATCCACTATGCCAGGCTGCTTCCGCAGAGAGAACGGGGACCTCAGGATGTTATTTTTACTGGCTAAAGGCTGAGTTGACCATTGCTGCTGCTCCTGCTATTGGGCATTTCTCTCTCATTTTAATTATCGGCTTTTGCATTTATTTAGACTGTCACTTTCATGTATTCATTTATTTTGATTTTTACAATTGCTGCCCTCGTCGGTTGCCCCGGGCCGCCCGTTCAGAAAATGAGACCGTTCAGGGTAATGAAACTGTCTGCACGGACAGCCACCCACTATTCAAACAAATGACAAGGACAAACGGGAGCTTTGGTGCTGTCCCCGGAGGCAAAAGGCTGGAGAAAAGAGAAAGAGAGAGCAAGAGAGAAAAGTAGAGAGAAAAAAGGAAGATGATGGACAGTGTGCCATCGTAAATGAGATCCAGTCCAGTCACAAAGATTTCAGAACGAAGAACCTTCATGCAGGGATGGATTATAGTTCTAGTGGTCCGGTCAACACCCCCTGCACACTCCCTGCCTGCCAGTGTCCCAGTGGGGCAGTGGATGCGATGAAGAGTGGACGGGGAAGCGGCACGTTTGAAAGGACACATGATAATTTTACTTCCAAAACTTATCTGTGGCCCAAGTGATCACTTGGTAATGCGATGGTACCATTCATTCATTCAACAGTATTAACTGAGCGCTTACCATGTGCAGAGCACCTTACTAAGCGCTTGGAATGTACAGTTCGGCAACAGGAACCATGGAACGTACCTTCTCGAAAGCCTCTTGTGTTCTACTTCCCTAGGTGCTTGTTTGAGTACAAAGTACGCACCGGAAACTTGATGAACACCAATAATCCTTCTATTATTATTAATGATAATAATTGTGGGATTTAAGTGCTTACTGTGTGCCAGACACTCTACTACTGCTATTGTGACTACTATTCAGTAGTATTTTTTCAATAGCATTTATTGAGCGCTTACTATGTGCAGAGCACTGTACTAAGCGCTTGGAATATACAATTCGGCAACAGATAGAGACAATCCCTGCCCAATGACGGGCTTACAGTCTAATGATTTCTCCTCCTCCTCCTCCTCCCACTATTTACTACTGCTACTAGTAATATTATCTCTATTACTAATTTCTATTGCTACTGTTTCATTTTCTATTACCTCCATTACTACTATTACTAGTATAACCCCTGTACCTAATAATAACGATGGTACTTGTTAAGGGCTTACTAGGTGCCAAGCACGGTTCTAAGCACTAGGGTAAATACAAAGTTAATCAGGTTGGACACAGTCCCTGTCCCACATAGGGCTCACACTCTTATCCCCATTTTTCAAATGAGGTAATTGAGGCCCAGAGAAGCAAAGTGACTTGCCCAAGGTCACACAGCAGACAAATGGAGGAGCAGGGATTAGAACCCGGGTCGTTCTGACTCCCAGGTCCACGTGCTGTCCACTAAACCAAGTTGCTTCTCCACTGTTACCACTGGAAGCTTGGGAGTCGGAGGTCGTGGATTCTCATCTGGCGCAGCCACTTTCATTCATTCAATTTCATTTACTGATCACTCACTATGTGCAGAGCACTGTACTAAGCGCTTGGAGTGTACAGTTTGCCAAGTGATAGAGACGATCCCTGCCCAACAGTGGGTTTAGAGTCTAAACAGGGAAGACAGACAACAAAACAAAACAGAACAAAATAAAGCAAGTAGTCTGGCGTAAATATCATCAAGATAAATAGAATCATAGATATGTACACATCGTTAACAAAATAAATAGAGTAATAAATAATATATACAAATAATCACAGTGCTTAGCTGTGTGACTTTGGACAAGTCACTTCTCTGTGCCTCAGTCCTCTCATCTGTAAAATGGGGATTGAGATTGTGAGCCCCACATGGGACAATCTGATTACCTTGTATCTACCCCAGCACTTAGAACAGTGCTTGGCACGTAGTAAGAGCTTAACAAATGCCATCATCATTATTATTATTATTATTACTGCTACTAGGGCGATGACTATTCTTACTTTTACTGCACTCCGGCAGGAGTTTCCCAGGGTAACTGACTGAATAGCTGCTAACGTCTATGCTGTCCTTGTTAGCTTCTTTTCAGGATTCCTCCTGGGTCTGGGTTTGTCCAATCAGTGGATCCATAGATAGTATTTACCGAGCACCTACTCTGTGCATTGTTCTTAACATTTAAGAGGCTACAACAGTTAATAGACATGATTCCTATTCCCCCGGAGGTCATAATCTAGCCAAGGAGACAGACAATATAATCAATTTAGCAGAAAGTGTGGTTTAAAGATATGCATAAAAGAGTTGGGGGTTGCGGGGAGGGAAGGTGAGTCCCCAAGTGCTAAGATGATACGGAAGAGCTGAAGTGGCTTTGAAGGGTAAGGAGAGGCAAACTGGATGAAAAAAGGAGAGCTTAATCAGGGAAGACCATCTTACAAGTAACCTTAAGTCAGCCTCTGCTCAGAAACCATCACCATCAATGGCATATCCCCAGAAAGTATTTCTCTAGACAATCAATCATAATTATTGAGTGCTTTCCGTGTGCAGAACACTGTGTTAAGTACAATATAACAGACTTGGTAGACACATTCCCTGTCCACAGTGATCAACTGAGAAGGGGGGAGTCAAAAGTAGAAAATTCTGAAACCCCGCGGATCCCGGCCCCAAACCAAATTGGCCCGAGAGGTCAAGTTTAATAATAATGATAATGGTGGTATTTGTTAAGCGCTTACTATGTGCAAAGCACTGTTCTAAGCGCTGGGGGATACAAGGTGATCAGGTTGGCCCACGTGGGGCTCAGAGTTTCAATCCCCGTTTACAGATGAGGTAACTGAGGCACAGAGAAGTTAAGTGACTGGCTCAAAGTCACATAGCTGGCAAGCGGCGGAGCCTGGATCAGAACCCATGACCTCTGACTCCCAAGCCCGAGCTCTTTCCGCTGAGCCACGCTGCTTCAATTATTAGCCAGTGGTCCTCCCTGGACTCCAGAGCGCATCACCAATGATATTTAGATAGAAGCTTTGCCCATCCCCAGTGGCAGGTAGATCTATTTTCCTCTAGCTGCCTTCACTTCCATCCTACTTCCATCTCATAGAACTACCTGGATGGAGGGTGCAGTTCCAAAAAAATAACTGGGGATCTGTCTTGGATTTTTCCACCGCAGCCTGCCCTTCTCCCCACCTTGCCCCACAGTCTCCCTATCTATTGTCTCCTTGTCTCCTTCATTAGATTGTAGGATCCTGGAGGACATGGAATAAATATCTTGCTTCTTTTGTCTTTTCCCAAGGGCTCAGGGCAGTGCTTGCTCCCATTAGGAGCTCAATAGATGCCACTGATGAGTATGATGACCGTGATGATGTCAGGACTGAGCCTGCAGCGATGTTATTGAAGAGGTTTCCACCTAGAGGTGTTTTCCTCTAGTTGCCCTCAGAATCGCCTGGTTTGATTCATCTCAAACCCCTTTGGGTTGACAACTGTGCTAACCTCCGTCACATCGAGAGTCAGTTTTTGAGAAAGTGGCTGATAGGGATCCTTAACGTTTTCCTGACACGGTTTACTTATCGATGCTTCAGTCCCACATAACCCAAGAGCGATCGATGGATCGATCGATCAACCAACTGTATTTTCTGAGCGCTTACCGTGTGCAGAGCACTATACTAAGCTCTTGGGAGAGTAGAATAGAATAATAAAAGAGAGCTGATAGACTCATTCCCTGTCCAATCGAGCAGACCCAAAGAAAGATTCCTGAGTATCTACCTACTCCCTTCACCTCCCTCCCTCTTGGATATCTGCTTTTTTTTTTTTCTTCTGGGATTTGTTTAGCCCTCACTATATGCTGGGCTTTGTACTAAGTTCTGAGGTAAATACAAGCTAGTCAGGTTGGATCCAGTCCGTGTCTCACGTGGGGTTCACGGTCTTTAAATCCATTTTACAGATGAGGTAACTGAGGCACAGAGAAGTGAAGTGACTTGACCAAGGTCACACAGCAGACCGGTGGAGGAGCGGGGATTAGAACCCAGGTCCTTCTGACTCCCAGGTCAGCGATCTATCCACTTGGCTATGCTGCTTGTGGAGAAGCTTGGCTCTGGGATCAGTGTTCATCTCACTATTTGTCCTTCACTGCCTCCATCAAGTCCTGTCAGCCTTGGGTCGAACATCAGCATCACCCTCGTCAGATGTGTCCAAACAGGAGTCGCGACTTGAGATTTCTTTTACGGTCTTCCCCACCAATGGAGTCGATTCCCTTCAGAAACCATCCTCATGCCGTCTCCGGGAGTGGGCCGATCGATCCCACGCCCTTAAGAGACTTTCTCCAACTGCACTAATTAATGGGGCTTCATGTAGATTAGAGCTGCGTTAATGGGACTTGAAAATCCTTCATCCCATCTGGAGGACACCGTGGAGGCTAATAAGAGCTCAGTTTCCTTGACAACGGGTCATCGTGCTACACGGATATAACAGAGTGGGGTCCCCGTCCTGCAGCCCCGATAGCAGACGTGTCATGCTATTGAGGGCCCGGGCCACTGGAGAGACCACATACCATTTGGGAATGTGTCTTTTATAGTGTATTCTCCCAACCGCTTAATACAGTGCTCTGCACAGAGTCAGTGCTCAATAAATATGATTGACAGACTGATTTGTGCACCCTCAGTGTTGCACACCAAAGGCTTCTCTGGATTGGCAACTGAACTATTCCTACAGTTTAATATCCAGGTCTTCTTTGGGCAAAGTGGAAATCAAATTTCTTCCTCCGCATGGAGGGTCAAAACTCAAAAGGCACCTGTCTCGCTTCAGGTCATTATCGTCATGTCTGAGAGGTTCTTCAACCTGAGGTTGGAGCTGTGTTACTTTGGGTCCTGTCTCAGGTACGCGACAGCACAGTTCCTTCTGTCACAGTACTCACAAGGCAGACTGTAAGCTTGCTGTGTGCAGGGATCATGTCTACCAACTCTGTTATACTGTGTTATTCTGTATCTGTGTATACTCTAATATACTCCCAAGAGCTTAGTACAGTGTTCCGCACACAGCAAGTGCTCAATAAATACGACTGAATGAATGAAGGCCCACAGTAAGCAGCCAATAAACATGATTGTTGGATTGATTGAACGGCCTTTGTCAGCCAATAGGAGAGTTTATGGCAGTCCCTTACACACACTTACATACGCACTGTGGACACACATATGGCCTAGGACCTAGATGTTCCCCCAAATCTACTTCTTTGCCCACCTCTGGTTCAAATTGCCACCTGACTGGTTCTATCTCCAGGTTTTGCCTTAGATAACATAGCTATTATCTGTAGCCCACTGATGACCAGTCCCTCTAGCCCACTGTCAGGGTTCCTGCCATCCGTGGCTCTTTGGTTGTCTGTGGGGGGGAATCCCTCGTGCAAAGACCCTCTATGTGGTCAGGCAGCTCGGGGGATCCCGAGCCCACAGAGTTGCCAGGCTTCTGGAACAGCCCTCTGTCATGGTGTGTGTTAAGCATTTACTGTGTGCCAGGCACTGTACTAAACACTAGGGTAGATATGATCTAAACAGGTTGGACCCAGTCCCTGTCCCGCATGGGGCTTACAGTCTTAATCCCCATTTGAGGTAACTGAGGCACTGAGAAGCAAACTGTCTTGCCCAAGGGCACACAGCGGACTTGTGGTGAAACCAGGATTAGAACCCAGTTCTTCTGACTCTCAAGCCTGTGCTCAACCCACCCGGCCATGCTGCTTGATTAGATAAGGCAGGTGGAAGGGGAGAGGAAATTCCTTGGTTCCTTTCAACTGACAGGTGTGCATCACTCAGCCTGGGGTGGGGAGAGGAAATCTTGGTCAAATGAATGAAATGAAATGAGATAAGCACACCACCCCTCCTGATGACTTCCTTCACTCTGCCCCCTTTCCTCACCTTCCAGGCTGGGCTGCAACGACCCAGTGGGATACTGGTAAATCCTGATAAGCTGGTTTCCATGTGGGCCCTTTGGAGACTGGCTGATATCTGGGTTCAGCACCTAGTAGAGCTCACTAATGTTGCAGTAATTAATCAATCAGTAGTATTTATAAAGTGCTTTCTGTGTGCAGAGCACTATACTAGGCACTTGGGGGAGCAAAATACAGAGTTGGTACACATAGTTTCTGCCCACTAGGAGCTTACAGTCTAGAGGAGAAGACAGAGATTTTAATAAAATGGCTAAGTAATCAGGTGCCACGGAACTGACGAAGGGGTGGATATCACTATACTAGATTTTTGGGAAATCACTGCAGGAGTAAAGTACACATCCCCTGCTCACCCAGAGTTTATAATCTAAGATCAGTCCTCTCCCAACACAGCCCTATCCCCCCATCAGCAAGGCTGCAGGTTGCTCTCAAAAAAGACCAGGACAGCTGGAGAAGCAGGTGGAAGCAGGATACTAGAGATATGTATACTACAGAGAGGGAGGAGAAGAGGATGAGAAATTAAGCCAGGGGCCTCCAGATATCCTCTACTCAGAGTCCTTGGTAACCTGACCCCAGCCTGGCACAGAGCTGGGGATAAAGGGGAATCGAGGGGGATCAGGGTTAGAGCTTCCCAGGTTCACGACTTCAGATGCGCCATGGGCCCGTGAATCGGGCCGTGCAAACTCCCCTGGGTGTTCGCAGACCTGAGCTGAGCCCATCTGGATGGAAACGGGAAGCCACAGACTGGGGTTCCCGGGGGCTTATCTTCGGGCAAGCAGTACCCCAGCTCACCCCCAGCTTGGCCCGCAAGGGTCCGAAGCTCAACCTGGCGAGGTGCCCTTCTGGCAACTGTGATAGGGAATGGAGAACCAGGACAGCAGGCGTCATGGAGGCTGGTGAGATGCCAAGCTGGGTCACAAGCACAGTGTTGCCTGGGTATAGGGTGCTGACTTAGAAGCTGGGCAGGGCGTATAGCGGAAGACGTTCCGTGTCAGCTTTTCCTTCACTTCACTGGTTATTTAATTCCAAATTTTAATTTAGTTCGGTAAGTCACATCGGGCTGCTTTTTCTTTTCCATTTCTTTTCCCCCATGCCCCAAATCCCCGGAGACAGTATATCCCTAGAATCGCAGCTGGGAGATATGCAGCTTCATTGCTCCTTAAAAGGATCGGTGTAAGAGGCTGGCAGAAGAGTCATGCTTCCTAAGACTGCCAGAGTACCACTCAAGGGCCTTGGGTTTTGACCTGGGTGAGCGTTTCCGCCCACCCCCCCCGAGCCCTGTTCCTGATTAAATACCCACCACTCCCAACCAACTCCTCTTAAATCCAGACCTGAAGAGTTGAAAGAACAGTGCAACACCCAGAGACAAAATCAGCAAATGCCTTGCAGACAGAAAGGGAGCACGATCGGGGGGATATAGTGGAAAGAGCATGGGCCTGAGAGTCAGAGGACTTGAGTTATAATATCGGCTCTACCTGCTGTGTGAACCTGGGCAAGATCCTTAACTTCTCTGGGCTCGAGTTTCTTTGCAAAATGGTGGCTCGGCACCTGTTCTCCCTCCTACTTAAACTGTTAGGCCTGTGAGGGCCAGGGATCGTGACCATCTCGATTATCTTGTTTCCATCCCAATGCTTGGTACAGTTTATGTCACATAGTAGGCACTTACCAAATACCTCAGTGGTTATTAATTTTTCTTGGTCTGATGACCCCCCCCACCCCCGTCCCTCAGATACAGATCTTTCTTCTCCCCCACGCCCCACCATTTCCCAGAGAGAGCCTCCTTAACCTGGAGAGGTCAAGATTCCATTCCCGGTGCCAACCAAGCAAATCAGAGTGGAATCGGCATCAGAACAATGCGAGTTATGGTGTTTACTAAGTGCTAAGCACCACACTGGACCTGGAGACGATACAGGATAATGAACTCAGACACGACCCCCGTCTCACACCGATTCTTCCCGAAATTCCCTTTTCAATCTCACCACCCCTGAACCTCTCAGTCTCTCGAGGAGTCCCCCCTGGTTGGGGCTGACCAGCCGTGTGAGAAGAGAGTGGATTTGTCCAACAAGATGGGTTGAATCCGGGAGAGCCGGGCCTAGTGGGAATGTGTTGCCGAATCCACAGAGCTAATTTGGAGCCGAACATTTTTCCTTACTGTATTTCTGATCACTGTAGAGCCTCCTGTTGCTCCAAGAGGCTCATGTTACAACCCTGAAGTTATGTGTAACCATAGCGAAGCAGAATATACAATCCTCAGTTGTCGGCTGGTAACTGTTTCTAATAACAGGAGAGTTGTCATCTGTGTAGAATGTTTCAGTACTGGTGTCCCGCCCCCCTGCCGCCCGAAGGGAAGAGAACCGGCTTCCTGGAGGAATCTGACCTAGGGCTGGGGAGGGCAGACGCAGCGGGGATTCCTCTCCATCCCACCCTAGCTCCGGGGCCCTCTTGGAGCTAGGAGACATTGGGAGAGACTGGGATGGGAAGGAAAAAAGGGGAGGGAAGAGCACTCTCCCACCCGCTCTCCCTCCCAGCTCCATGTCATTTTGTAATTGCATTTATCGCATCACCCAATCCCAGCACACCATTTCCTCCAAGTTTCCTTGATGTGTCTCCTTTAATCCCTCGGAACTGGCAGAATGATATTTTAAATAAATGCTATAATTATATATATATATATATATATATACACACATTAACATATATATCTGAAGCTCCAGATAAAAGGTCCTCAGGAGAGGATGAGAAGTTTCGTAATGGGATTTGAGAGTCTGGGCGATCATGACATTTTAAAAATAATTGGCAGCTGGAACAGGTAGCTCAGATGTCACCAGACATATTGCTTAGTGAACTTTAGATGAATAGGCATCTGAGACTGTCTGGGCTTGGTGTCCAGGTCTGCTCATGGAAAAGGGGCTGCAGAGAGCCGAGGGAACCCCGGAGTCTGGGCATCGGAGCCGGGAGGTGGGAGAGGCACAGGCTGGGATCGCTGGAGGGGCCTCCTGTCTACTTTCCGGCACAACAACCTGGGAGGACCTGTTTCATAATGATAATAATTATAATAATAATGATGGTGATGGCATTTTCATTCGTTCAATCGTATTTATTGAATGCTTACTATGTATAAGTGTTTGTGAAGGGCTTACTGTGTTCTCAGTGCTGGGGTAGGTACGAGCTAATCAGGCTGGACAGAATCTCTGCCCCACATGGGACTCACAGTCTTAATCACCATTTGAGGGAACTGAGGCACAGAGAAATTAAGGGACTTGCCCGAGGTGACAAAGCAGACAAGCGTCGGGGCCGGGATTAGAACCCAGGTCTTTCTGATGACCAGGCCCGTGCTCTATCCACTAGGCCAAGCTTCTTCCAGCAGCTTGTCTCTTCTCCGTCTTCCTCGGGATGAGAGGAACTGACTTCACGGAGGCGGAAGCTGGACTGGGAGAAGGACTTGCCTTGCAAAACAATTGTGTAACATCCTTTTGGGTCCGAGAATGTAACCGTGGGAGGTCTGGGAAAGAGACTTCTGTGGGAGAAGGAGTCAGGGAAGGCCCGAGGCCTCCCGTCAAATTTAACCTCTTTGGATGAGAGGGCTGCCAGTATTCTGGTCCTGCTGTGCCATCCTGAAACGGGAAGAGCCATGTTGCCCTCGCACCTTCAGCCATTCCTTCCCGGAGCCGGTGATATTAGGGCTCTCCTTGCTGATCATTAGCATCCGTCTCTCCAAGCCAGCGGACTGTGTCTCTGACTCACGTCTTCTGTTCTACGTCTGCTTCTCCTTCCTCTCACTTGAGTCAACAGTGTCTTCCTTGTACCTGAACTCTCCTTCCCCTGAATTGACACAACCACACTTCAGTAATGGTAATCGCAGGTATTATGGTATTTATTAAGCATTTATTATGCTCTAAGCGCTAGGGTCGATGCGAGTCAGTCAAGCGTATTCACTGAGCACTTACTGTGTGCAGACTAAGCACTCGGGAGAGTACAGTACAATAAACAGACACCTTCCCTGCCCACGATAAGCTTATAGTCTACATAAATCATAGATATTTACATAAGTGGTGTGGGGCTGTCCCTTTTTCACACGACATTCACAGCTTAAGGGGAAGGGAGAGCAAACATCTTATCCCCAATTTACAGATGAGGAAGCTGAGGCCCAAGGACACATAGTAGGCCAGTGGCTAAGTGGGACTAGTACTGTGATCTCCCAACTCCCAGGCCCATGCACTTTTTCCAAGTTCGCTCTGTCTTCTTCAGTCCCTGAGCCCTGCCTTTAATTGGATTCAGTGCCGTACCAAGTCATGTTTGATCTCTGCTTTGATCACTGATGCTCTCTGGCACCGGCAGGGCGGACTTAGACTCTGTTTGTCTTTTGGAACTCTCTTGAATTGGGACCATCCCTTCCTGGGGTCATACAGAAGAAGTCAAAGATGAGTCCCTCTCATAGTGGAGTTTGCTATCTATAGGAGAAAAGAGGTTACATGGATTTTTCTTTATACAATAGATAATCGTAGCAAAGACAGAATTCACGAAAAAACAGAGAAAGTGATAAAGTAAATCTAAAATCACTTCAATCTAGGTGTAGCAAGCAGACACAGGGATAGTCATCTTAATGGGACTCACAGAGAAGCAGCGTGGCTCAGTGGAAAGAGCACGGGCTTTGGAGTCAGAGGTCATGGGTTCGAATCCCGGCTCTGCCACTTGTCAGCTGTGTGACTGTGGGCAAGTCATTTCCCTTCTCTGGGCCTCAGTTACCTCATCTATAAAATGGGGATTAAGACTGTGAGCCCCACGTGGGACGACCTGATTCCCCTGTGTCTACCCCAGCGCTTAGAACAGTGCTCTGCACATAGTAAGCGATTAACAAATACCAACATTATTATTATTAATGCTGATATAGCGGTACATAACCATAATGTATTTATTTATATTAATGTTTGTCTCTCCCTCTAAACCGTAAACTCGCCGTGGGCAGGGAATATCTCTACCAAGTCTGTACTATTGTACTCTTTCATGTACTTAGTATAGTTCTCTTCTCATAGTGAGTGCTCAATAAGTATGATTATTTGATATTGCTGGTGGGATGGCACGGCCAGGGTGGTAGGAGATAAATCAGGGAAGACCTCTTGAAAGAGGTTACGGCTTCAGAGGGAAGAAGGGAAGGAAGTGGAGTGGTGGAGCAGCGCTATGGCCACAACTTTCTTTAGAGAAGCAGGGTGGCTCAATGGAAAGAGCACGGGCTTGGGAGTCAGAGGTCGTGGGTTCTAATCCCCGCTCCGCCACTTATCAGCTGTGTGACTTTGGGTAAGCCACTTAACTTCTCTTTGGCTCAGTTACCTCATCTGTTAAATAGAGATTAAGACTGTGAGGCCAACGTGGGGCAACCTAATTACTTTGCATCTACCCCAGTGCTTGGCACATAGCAAGCGCTTAACAAGTACCATCATTGTTATTATTATTATAACTTTCTCCACAGGGAGAAGGGACTGCAGAAAGATGCCTTGTGGGTTTGTTACCGCCCCCCCCCCCCAACATCAGAGAAGCAGCATGGCTCAGTGGAAAGAGCCCGGGCTTGGGAGTCAGAGGTCATGGGTTTGAATCCCTGCTCTGCCACTTGTCAGCTGTGAGACTGTGGGCAAGTCACTTAACTTCTCTGTGCCTCAGTTACGTCATCTGTAAAATGGGGATTAAGACTGTGAGCCTCATGTGGGACAACCTGATTCCCCTGTATCCACCCCAGCACTTAGAACAGTGCTCTGCACATAGTAAGCGCTTAACAAATATCAACATTATACACACACACCATCCGCTGCTCCCCTCCCTGCCCCCCCACCCCAAGGAATATCCACTACCATTGGGAGAAGAGATGGGAGCCTGGAAAGAGCTGAATCCTCCACATGGAACAGTTCCCCATCCCACCTGGCTCCACATGCCCTCTACCTCTGTAAGATGCAGGGAGAGACCGGAGAGAAGACCCCCATCTAGTCTAGAGGCTAACACACGCAGTGAGAGAGTAATGGAGGGAAGCAGATCCGAACCGAGAAAGCAACGAGGTGCAGGTTCTGCCTCCTGGTTACATTTCCCCGGTGAGAGGTGCCCAGTTTCTCCCTGGGCACTTATTCCTCTCCAGAGCCAAGTAGTTCATTTCTCTGCTCTCAGTCAGTTTGAGCGTGCATTCTCCTGTATCAGTCAATCAGTTATTAGTATGTATTGAGTGCTTACTGTGTGCAGCGCACGGTTCTGTAGGTGTCTTCAAGCCTCCGTTTCTGCTGAACAACTTTTAGCTTGAGGAAGTTCTTCAGAACGAACCTACATTCCTTCTGCTGCAATTTTGCAATTTAATTCGATTTAAATCGACTTCCTTCAGTTCTGCTTTCGGAGAATATGGTCCACAATGGGCCAGTATCCTCCTCTAGACTGTAAGCTCATTGCGGGCAGGGAATATGTCTGTTTATTGTTGTATTCTCCCAAGTGCTTAGTACAGTGCTCTGCACACAGTAAACACTCAATAAATACAATTGACTGACTTACTGACTCCTTTCAATAGGAAGCTAGATATAGGTGGCTTTCAGCATTCTCTATGGGAGACATCAAAATTCCTAGTATACCTGATCTATTCAGGAAAGCAGATTTCTTCTGTGTTCTATTCCTGTATATAAGGCCTTTGTGTCTGTCCATGCTAGCTTTTTAATTACAACTCCTTTTCTTGTAGATAGTCACTTCTTATCTTGATTTTGAGCAATTCATTGTTTCCCCTCTAAATGTACAACCTCAAATTTATTTCGGTTGAAGTTCAATCTGTTTGGCTTTGAAACAGTGATCCGTCACAGCCACTGGGAATTCTAATCTTGCATTCCATGCTATTAGCTCTTAGCTTGGAGATCTCTCTCTGTGTAAGACAATGGGCATTCAGATAACTTTTCCAAGTTACTGAGGGAAATGAAAATGTTGTACGTTAAATGACATTCCCTAAGAATAACCCTGAATCAGTTAGACATGCCTCACTGGGCCTAGCGATGCCCAAGGTCTTGCTAGAGTGAGGCGGTCTGGAGTCAGTTAACTCCTCTCCCACATTGCCAAAGAAGAGAGCTCTAAGGTGACTGGCTTTTTGTCCTCACATCCAGGGGGGCCATTTGTCCAGAAATCATCTGGTCTGCCGCCCTGTCCGGTATTAAGGAGGCATTGGACACCTTTCAGTCCATTTTTGTCATTTTAAGTGCTCAGTGCCCCACCTCCCCGTGGCTCTCTTCCTGCACCCGAGTTCCAAGGCTGGGAAGCCGTGCCCGCGTTACAGGAACTTGGGAAGGGAAAGCAACGGCTCCAGAGACGAGGAGGGGCCGAGCGTTTCCCTCAGCGACACACTTCAGGATATGTGGATTTCTGTAGAAAAAGCTTTCTTTGTGATTTTTTGATGCTATTAAGTAGGGCTACATTATATAATAATAAGTGAGGTCATGGGTTCGTATCCCGACTCTGCCCCTTGTCGGCTGTGTGACTGTGGGCAAGTCAATTCGCTTCTCGGGGCCTCAGTGACCTCATCTGTAAAATGGGGATTATCTGTGAGCCTCACGTGGGACAACCTGATGACCCTGTATCTACCCCAGCGCTTAGAACAGTGCTCGGCACATAGTAAGCGCTTAACAAATACCAACATTATTATTAATAATTGGGGTATTTGTTTAGCTCTTATTATGTGCCAGGCACTGAATTAAGCTCTGGGGTGGATACAAGCAGATTGCGTTGGACACAGTCCCTGTTCCAAATGGGGCTCACAGTTTCAACCCCCATTTTACAGCTGAAGTAACTGAGGCACAGAGAACTGAAGTGACATCCACGGTCACACAGCAAAGGGGCAGAGCTGGGATTAGAACCCGTGTTCTTCTGACTCCCAGGCTCATGCTCTATGCACAACACCATAGCTTCTCGCTATCTAACCGACATCAAACAAGTAACGCACGTCTGTGGCTTCCGGATTGGCACAGGGATGTCTGTGTCAGTGGCCCTGTGGAAACCCATCTTACAGGTTTTCCAGGAGATCTAGGTGTTTCTTTAACCATTTCTGACTTGCTTTGGCTACTGAGAAAACCAGAAGTGCTAACATTCAGCTGGGCCAATATATATTATACACAGCATAATAATAATCACGATCAGTGTCATCAGCGGTATTTATTGAGCGATTATGGCATGCTGAGCACTGTGCTGAGCACGTGGAAGAGCATAACACAGCAGAGTTGCTAGTCACGTTCCCTTTCCACAATGAACTTACAGTCTCGAGGGAGCTATGACTCCCAGACCCGGGCTTTTTTCCACTAGGTTGTACTGCTAGGCCTCTTAAATCCAGAGTCCTCCTACTCCAAGAGCAGCCCTTGATACAATTCCACATTTCGGTTTACTTGGCAAACGAGTGTTAGCTCAAAGCTTGTGGGAGAATAGGAAAAAGGGATTAGCTAGGAAATCGTTCTGAAATCATTTTGGGTCATTTTCCTTGCTCGGTTTCTTCCCGGCTTAATGAGATTTCCATGAACATCTCTACCTTCGTGTCTTACGGTTTAGCCCCTACTGTTCGTTCCCCTCCCCCAACCTCACCCTGAAGCCACAATCTTCTATGACATTATAATCCTTTCCACAGCCCCTGACTTAGATGTCACAAACCGAGGGCTAATGCACTCAGATGGGGAATAAGTAACAAGAAACAATGAACTACTGGGAAATAGCCTGTTTTCAATCATGCAAATGTCATTTGTAATAAGATCTATAAGACAAGAAATAAATATAGATTAATGGAAACCCTTCTTACTAGTTTTCCAGAAGATCTAGGAGTTTCTTTAACCATTTCTGACTTGCTTTGGCTATTAAGAAAACCTGAAGTGCTTATTCAGCTGGGCCAGTATGTATTACGGCATAATACTACTAATAATAACAATGATGGTATTTGTTAAGTGCTTACTATGTGCTGAGCACTGTACTAAGTGCTGGGATAGATACAAGGTTTTCAGGTTATCCCAGGTGGGGCTCGCAGTCTTAATATCCCTTTTACAGATGAGGTAACTGAGGCACAGAGAAGTTAAGTGACTTGCCCAAAGTGACCCAGCTGACAACTGGCAGAGCAGGGATTAGAACCTACAACCTCTGACTCTCAAGCCCATGTTCTTTCCATTAAGCCATGCTGCTTCTCATAGATTTCTTCTCTGAGAATCTTCTCATAGAATCTTTTGCGTAGATTTCCCTGGTAACAGGCAAACTCTGTTTTCTCCGCTCTGTTTTCTCCACTTCAGTTGTTTTTCCTCTCTCGCCGATTGCCTCTTCACCGGGAAAGAGACACCTAGGCGAAATGGAAGAAGACCTGACCATCCAACTAGGACACTAAACGGCTTTTGTGGTTTTTTTGATACCTCCAGAACACTTCTGATTAAAAATGCGGGGCTTAACGAAACATGCTTGTCTGTAACTTAAACCATAGTTTTTCAAGGGAAATTTAATACAAGAAAACATGTTTTTCTAACTAAATAGAAGTCTGTGCTATGCAAACAATGGATATTTTTATGTCAAAGTCATTTTTGCCTCTGGTTCTAGGACTACCCCGGGAATAAAATAGAAAAAAAATGTAAAAATGTAAAAATACGTCAGTTCAGAGCTCATATTTGGCCCGAGTGAAAGAGAAAACAAATCACTAGTGTTTTGCATTCGGCTCTAAATTTGGCAAGAAAACCAAAACGCTTAGCCGCTTTTGATTCTAAAATATTGGGGAAAATCTTTGGGGAGAAAAATCCAGCATTGACAAAACGGGGCAGTTTATTTTTTCCAAACTGGGGTGGGCGTGGGGTTGTGGTTTTTGCCACATTTAACCTTATTTCAAAAGAAAAAAAGTTCTGTCATGCTGAAATGAGAAAAACAGAGATTTCCCTTTTTCTCCCCACTTCTTCTTCCCCACCCCTCTCTGCTCCCAGCTGAGACAACATAAGAAACCTAAATCTGGTCTTTCTCTTATGATCAAGCTGGTGGTGGTGGTGGCGCAGTGGCCAGCGATGGCCCTTGGGGATCCCGGACACCCAATTGCTGACCGAGAGGCGGCAGACGGACATTCCGTTATGCGCATCATGCAGGTTATGTAATGTAACGCGATGTCATCATGAGGAAAAGATATAAAGCCCTTGTGGTAATCAGCTGGACCTAGAGAATGTCGCTGTAGGGGGGAGCCCTCTCCTTTCCTCCAGAGCTTTGAGTTCCTCTCCCAGGTCCCTCTGCGACGGCAAGCCTCTCCTCGGCTCTGGAACTTGGTGGTAGGAGCCGCGACAGAGGAGCACTGGGAGCTGAAAATAAAAATACCAGACACGAAGGCATTCGGTGCTGGAATAGTATCCGACGGGGTCAGACCAGCTGGAAACCGAACTGTCCGGTATAAAATGAGACAGATGGCCACCCTAGCGGGTTGTCAAGGCCAAGTGCAGCTTGAAGAAAGGCCAAAATTGGCCCTCCAATAGAATAGAGAGCACCACCTCCATGCAACACCTGCCCGGGCTAACCTGGGGAGACATTCTGGTTCTCTTTGCGCAAGATCCACCTATTCCAGACCATTCGACTCCACTGGCTCAAATGCCTCAGAAGACCCGTGGACAGAGGGCTGAGGGTCGGTTGCTATAGAACGCAGTTACCAGCCTTCCTGAAAGCACAGAGGCTTCCCTATATCCCCAAGAGCCGATATCAGAGTCTGACCAGATTTCCTGTCCGGCCACGGCCAATGGGAGGAAAGAAAGCCAGGTCGTCCTTGTCTCGGGGAAGAAATGAATCACTCATTTTGGGGAGGCTAAGGAGGTGACTGGGAAAATTTTGCCAAATCGTCTCCGTAATCTAATTATAGTCTTCATTAGGACACATCTCCCAACCCGTGTTTTTATTCTGAGTAACCTGTAGGTCTTACTTCATACTTTTAAAGAGCTGTTGCCTGCGTGCTGAGAGAGCAGGAAGAGAAGGCTCGTTGGCCCAGCAAGCCACCCCCTCTGAGCCTTTACAAAGCCAAATGGTCTTTTATTAGCACTTGGAATGGTGTTCCCTTTGCTTTTACAATTAAATCAAGAGAGATTTCCTGATTCTCCCTTCCCCGCAAACATGGCAGGGTCTTGGAACAGATGTGGTCTCAGCCCCCCCTTAGGCCTGGAGCTCATCCAGATATACCTGCTTTAAGCCTCACACAGGGGAAGTTGCTAATCAGTAAATTGCTTGCCAAGAGGGCTGCTTTTCAGCAGGGCCGATCAGTGTACTGGACAAATAAGCCCGTCCTCTCCTTGTGATTGGCTGCCTTTCAGGAGGGGCAGGTGGCCAGGCAAGTTTGCTGCAGACTTGTTTTGGACGCCGAGCGCCTCTTTAAGGGCGGACATGCTTTCTGCAGTTTAGATTCAACATTGAAAGAGCTGGTAAACCAGATGTGCATGACAACGGGGAGAATAGGATTTACTTTTTTTGTTAAGAAAACGTTTACAAAATATCACACAGCGAATTTGGTACACCAACGATCCTTCCAAGGAATCTGAACGGATGGCTATTTTCGGAGCCAAATGGCGGACGTTTGTGGTGGAGTTCTGGCCGATGCTCTCGTTAGGCTGGACCGCTTCTGCTCTGTCGGTTTGTCCGGGTCTCTTCATTCTGTAATGGCAGAGTGTCAGGATGAGACTGGCCATCTAACAATCTGTAAGTCAATGACATTTATTGAGTGCTTACTGTGTGCAGCGCACTGTACTAAGCGCTTGGCAAAGTACAACATAAAAGAGCTGGTAAAACCCATTCCCTGCCCACAAGGAGTTTTCTGTCAATTGAAGGAGACAGACACTAAAATGATGTAGATAGGGGAAAAGGTAGAGTGTAAGGATAAGTGCTATGGGGCTGGGGTGAGTATCGTGTGTTCTCTTTCCAGCTGATCTGTCCTCTGTTTAGGACAGATATGGCGTCAAACACCTTTACGCCCGTATTTTTATTTCCCATTCATTCATTTGATTGCAAATACTGAACACTTACTGGGTGCAGAGCACTGTACTAAGTACTTGGGAGAGTACAATACCACAACGAACAGACACATTCCCTACCCCCCAACTTACTCTTATGGCTTGGAAATGACATCCATGTTCAGAGAAGCCTGGGAGAGGAACCAGGAACAAGTGGGGAAGGGGTCAGGCATACCCCTAGATAAATGATCTAGGTTCAAGGTGTCTCAGCAAAATGCCCCCCTAATGTTACCTATGACCTCATTATGGTTTGTAGCTCACCCGACGTAAAGCATCAATCAATCAATTGTATTTATTGAGCACTTACTGTGTGCAGAGCTCTGTATTAAGTGCTTGGAAAAGTACAATATAACAGAACTGATAGACCCGTTCCCTGCCCAGCACAAGCTTACAGTCTAGGAGAGGAGAGAAACAATCATATAAATAAATTACGGATATGTTCCTAAGTGCTGTGGGGCTGAAGGAGGGGTGAATAAAGGACGCAAAGGCGACGCAGAAGGAATTGGGGAAGAGGAAATGAGGAATTATTTAGGGAAGGCCTCTTGGAGATATGCCTTCAATAAGACTTTGAAGGAGGGGAGAGTAATTGTCTGTTGGGTATGAAGAGGAAGCACGTTTCAAACCAGAGGAAGGACGCGGTTGAGGGGTCACCGCTGAGATGGATGAGATCGAGGTACAGTAAGTAGGTTGGCATTAGAGGAGCAAAGCGTGCAGGCTGGGTTGTAGTAGTAAAGCAGCAAAGTAAGGTAGGAAGGAGCAAGGTGATCGAGTGCTTTAAAGCTGATGGTAATGAGTTTCTCTTTGCTGTGGAGGTGGATGGGCAACCACTGGAGTTTCTTGTGGAGTGGGAAAACATGGACTGAATGGCTCTGTAGAAAAATGATCCAGGCAGCAGAGTGTAATATGGACTGGAGTGGGGAGAGACAGGAAGCATGTGGTGTTCTGGGCACCTACATGTCAGGTATCTGTGAGGGTCCCGGGTGGTCATCTTATCCGCGAGGTGATAGATGGAATGTGAACTGGCCCAGGTGGAACTGGTGCCACGTATGCCCCTAGGAATGGAGTCCTTGAACATCCTAGCCAACCCTACCCTGGGTTGGAGGTTGGAGTGGTAAATTAAAAATAAAGACAGGGCAGGATTTCTATGAAAAATGCTCAGAGGAAGTGTGCCCAGAAAGGTTCCAAGTCGCTGAATGTCTTGCAACTCTGGGGAAGCGGCGAAAACCCAGGGAGCCCAAACCCTCTACTTCTGCGATTGGTGTGGTGTCAGGCCTTTCAATAATAATAATAATTATGGAATTTGTTACACGCTTACTATGTGCCAAGTGCTGACCTGAGAGCCGTGGTAGATACGAGCACCATTCCTCGTCTGCTGGGGTGATGCTGAGTGACTCCACCTTTGAGAATCAGTCAATCGATCAATCGTATTTATTGAGCACTTACTATGTGCCGAGCACTGTCCTAAGTGCTTAAGAGAGTGCAGTACAACTGAATTAGTGGAAATGTTCTCTCTTCAGAGGGAGTTTATAGTCTAAAGGGGGAGTCAGGCATTAATATGAATAAGTAAAGCATTTATAATATATATAGTGACTCATGATGGCTCCTAGGCAGGGCAGACTGGGATGGCCTTGTTCCCTTCTTGTGGACCCTTCTTTGTTCCCAGGGATCTGCCCAAGACTCCTGGGGCTGAGCCTCGACAAACTCTCCAAATCAACCACCCTCCATTCATCCACAAAATGTGTTTCCATTACTCGCTTTGCCTAGAACGTAGGTAGGGATTCAGGGTGCGTTTTTGACTGATAGTGATGATATTTGTTAAACGCTTACTATGTATGTGCCAGACACTGTTCTAAATGCTGGGGTAGATATAAAGTAATCAGGTTGTCCCACGTGGGGCTCACAGTCTTCATCCCCATTTTACAGATGAGATAACTGAGGGACAGAGAAGTTAAGTGACTTGCCCGAAGTCACACAGCAGACAAGTGGGGGAGCCGGGATTAGAACCCACGACCTCAGACTCCCAAGCCTGGGCTCCTTCCACCGAGTCACGCTGCTTAAACATTATGGTATTTGTTAAGTGCTTACTATGTGCCGAGCACTGTTCAAGGCGCTGGGGTAGATACAGGATAATCGGGTTGTGCCACGTGGGGCTCATACTTTTAATCCCCATTTTACAGATGAGGTAACTGAGGCACAGAGAAGTTAAGTGGCTTGCCCAAGGTCACACAGCAGATAAATGGCGGAGGTGGAATTAGAACCCACGTCCTCTGACTCTGAAGCCCCTTCTCTTTCCACTATGCCACGCTGCCTCCCTAGTTGAATCAAGTGAGCTGCGATGTTAGAAGAAATGACTTGGACTCAAGCACACGAAGTTGGAATGGTGAATGCTACAGAGCAAGTTTTCCTTAACGGGGGATTTTTCCAAGAATCGATCAGTCAAAAAACGCAGTCACCGGAAAACCAGCGAATTAAATACTGCTCAGCATTTCTTATATCGGCTCACTTCTCTCGGTGGTCCTGTCTAGCCGGGAAGGGTAGTACAATGGATATGGCTTTTTTAGTGAGCCCCTCATAAAACCCTTCTGCTGGGCAGAGGAATTCATATTGGCTATAAGACCTGGAATTCCCTCTGGGCTGGAACTCCCTCCCCTTCCAAATATGCTAGATCACCACTCACCCATCTTCCAAAGCTTATTAAGGTCACGTCTCTTTCAAGAGACCTTCCCCGATTAAGCCCTCTTTTTCCCAGCTCCCACTCCCTTCTGTGCTCTGTCTACACCCTTGGATGTGTGACTTTTGAGCATCTGGTAATCGCCCCACAGCACTTATATGCATATCGGTATATTCTATGTAACAATGCATTTATTTAATGTCTGTCTCCCCTTCTATTCATTCGTTCATTCAGTAGTATTTATTGAGCGCTTACTATGTGCAGAACACTGGACTAAGCGCTTCGAATGTACAAGTCGGCAACAGATAGAGACAGTCCCTGCCCTTTGACGGGCTCACGGTCTGATCGGGGGAGACGGGCAGACGAGAACGATGGCGATAAATAGAGTCGAGGGGAAGAACATATCATAAAAACAATGGCAAATAAATAGAATCAGGGTGATGTACATCTCATTAAACAAAATAAACAAAATAAATAGGGTGATGAAGATATATACGGTTGAGCGGACGAGTACAGTGCTGAGGGGGTGGGACGGGAGAGGGGGAGGAGCAGAGGGAAAGGGGGGAGAAGAGGGTTTAGCTGAGGAGAGGTGAAGGGGGGGTAGAGGGAGCAGAGGGAAAAAGGGGGGAGCTCAGTCTGGGAAGGCCTCTTGGAGGAGGTGAGCTTTAAGTAGGGATTTGAAGAGGGGAAGAGAATTAGATTGTCGAAGGTGAGGAGGGAGGGCGTTCCAGGACCGCGGGAGGACGTGGCCCGGGGGTCGACGGCGGGATGGGCCAGACCGAGGGACGGTGAGGAGGTGGGCGGCGGAGGAGCGGAGTTTGCGGTAGACTGTAAGCTTGCTGTGAGCAGGGAATGGGTCTGCCAATTCAGTTGTAGGGTACTCTCCCAAATGCTTAGTACAGTGCTCTGCACACAGTAAACTCTCAATAAGTATACTCGATACACTTCCGGTCAACTCAGAGAAGCAGTGTGGCTTAGTGGAGACAGCCCGGGCTTGGGAGTCAGAGGTCGAGGGTTTTAATTCCGGCTCTGCCACTTATCAGTCGTGTGACTTTGGGCAGGTCACTTAATTTCTCTGTGCCTCAGTTACCTCATCTGTAAAATGGGGACTAAGACTGTGAGCCCCACGTGGGACAACCTGATTCCCCTGTGTCTACCCCAGCACTTAGAACAGTGCTCTGCACATAGTAAGCGCTTAACAAATACCAACATTATTTATTATTATTACCCCAACACTTAGAACAGTGCTTGGCACATAGTAAGTGCTTAACAAATAACATCATCATCATCTCCCTCACCTGGGCTTCATCACCAGTTTGAAGTACCGGATCTGAGTTCCTCAATTTTCTAAAGTCCTCCAGTAGCCAAAATGGTTCCAGAGGTATTTTCTGGATAGCTAGAATTAAAACCCTTAGCCCCCACAACACTCAGCCTATTGCTGAGTTTTACTTTTTGGGCAGAACTGTCACTCAGGAGGAATTCTCGGAAGTGGGTGGAAAGAAAGGAAATGATTGATGGGCACAGTAATACAATAAATGCATAAAAATGCATCCGAAATTCCCATTCAACTGACAAGGCTGTCAGCCTGGGGGTGGAGGGAGAAGCCCTTTGAG
Source organism: Ornithorhynchus anatinus (assembly GCF_004115215.2). Classification (NCBI taxonomy): domain Eukaryota; kingdom Metazoa; phylum Chordata; class Mammalia; order Monotremata; family Ornithorhynchidae; genus Ornithorhynchus; species Ornithorhynchus anatinus. The sequence continues at coordinate 38,387,126 of NC_041749.1, read as the reverse complement.
GATGAGTAGGTGAGAAGGTAGATGAAGTCTTCTATAATTAACTCAAGAAAGAGAGTTGCAAGCAGACCTCTGTGGTGATGGGAGACTCAACTACCTACGTACATACCTTCTGGAAAAGCAGTGGGGTCCCAGATAATCATAATGATATTTTGTATGTACTTACTGTATGCCAAGTACAATATAGAGGACTGGGGTAAAAACAACCAGACCGGTCAGAGTTCCTGCCCCACATGGGACTCCAAGTCTAAAGGGAGAACGAGAATGTGTATTGAATCCCCATTTTATAGGTAAGGAAACTGAAACACAGAGGAGTTAAATAACTTGCTCAAGATCACCCAGCGGGCAGGTGGCAGAGCTGGGAATAGAACCCAGGTTTTCTGACTGCCAGGTCCATGTTCTTTTCATTAGGTTAATCTGCTCCTTAGTTGATCTCAGATGGCCACACAGGCTTTGGATTCCATGGAGGACCTCTCATAGTGAAGAAAGAGACTATCTAGAACAGAGGTCACCCAAACAATCAGTTGTACATATTGTGCGCTATGTTCAGAGCACTGTACTAAGCCCTTCGGAGAGAACAATATAACAGAGTTGGTAGACACGTTCCCTGCCCACAACGAGCTTACAGTCCAGAGAGGAGGGAGACATTAATATAAAGAGCTTACTATGTGTCAAACACTATTTTAAGCACTAGGGTGGGTTAGGATAGGGAAAATGCCCCTTTAAGGAAACCTTTCTCTGTAGCATTCACCATTCCAACTTCATGTGCTTGAGTCCAAGCCACTTCTTCTAACATCGCAGCTCACTTGATTCAACTAGGGAGGCGGCGTGGCTTAGTGGAAAAAGCAGGGGCTTGAGGATTTGTACATAAGTGCTGTGGGGCTGAGGGAGGGGCGAATAAAGGGTGCAAATCCAGGTTATCAGGGCAACCCAGAAGGGAGTGGGAGAAGAGGAAATGAGGGCTTAGTCGGGGAGGGCCTCTTGGAGGAGATATGCCTTCAATAAGGCTTTGAAGGTGGAGAGAGTGATCATCTGTCACATATGAAGTGGGAGGGTGTTCAGGTCAGAGACAGGATTTGCGATAGAGGATTTGGGTAGGTAGATACCATGAGGTCGAGGTACCATGAGTAGGTTGGCAAGAGAGGACCTTAGGGTGCAGACTGGGCTGCAGTAGGAAATCAGATTGGTAAAATAGGAGAGGAGCTTTAAAGCCAACTGTAGAGAAACAGCATGGCTTGGTATAGAAAGCACAGGCCTGGAAGTCAGAAAGACAGCGTGGCTCACTGGAAAGAGCACGGGCTTTGGAGTGAGAGGTCATGGGTTCGAACCCCGGCTCTGCCACTTGCCAGCTGTGTGACTTTGGGCAAGTCACTTAACCTCTCGGTGCCTCAGTCCCCTCATCTGTAAAATGGGGATTAAGACTGTGAGCCCCACGTGGGACAACCTGATTCCCCTGTGTCTACCCCAGCGCTTAGAACAGTGCTCGGCACATAGTAAGCGCTTAACAAATACCAGCATTATTATTATTAAAGACCTGGATACTAATCCCAACTCTGCCAATTGCTTGCTGTGTGACCTTGGGCAAATCACTAAACTTCTCTGTGCCTCAGATTCCTAAACTGTAAAATGGAGATGCCTGTTCCCTCTCCTACGTAGTCTGTGAGTCCATGGGGGACAGGGACTATGTCTGACCTAATGAAGCTACCTTATCCTAACCTACCCTAGTGCTTAAAATAGTGTTTGACACATAGTAAATTCTCAACAAATACCATAAAAAAATCATACAGAGTTTCTGTTTGACATGGAGGTGGATGGGCGACCACTGGAGGCTTTTGAGGAGTGGGGAAACTTGGACCGAACACTTTCGTAGAAAAATGATCTGGGCAGCAGCGGGAAGTGGAATGGGTAGAGACTGGTCCTTCTTGAGTTGATTCTTATTGTCAAGGAAGAATTAGTCAAGGTTCTAGGGCCTTCTGGATACTTTGTTAGGAGTACTAGTTGTGAGACAGTGCACTCAACCTTTACTTTATTGAAAGCAAAGGTCGCGTTAATCCTCCCTGGGGGCCCGTGTGGGGATCAGATGTCTGGAAAAGGGGAGGGTAGCTGTAGTCCCATCCCCGGCCCCCTCCCCACTCTCAGAGGGCCCGATTCCCACAGCAGTGACAATTCCGAGGATGCAGCCGGAGAAGGGGTTGTCCCAGCCTTGAAACAGGAAAAAAAATAATAATCAAGAAGTGATGCTAGGTGGATGAGGAGAAAGGAGGCTGTGGCAGAGACAAAGTCAGTCAGTCAATCCTATTTATCGAGCACTTATTGTGTGCAAAGCACTGTATCAAGTGCTTGGGAGAGTACAGTATAACAATGAAACATTCACATTCCCTGCCCACAACAAGCTTACAGTCTAGAGCAGGAGACATGTTAATATAAATAAATGAATTACAGATATGTACAAAAGTGCTGTGGGGTGGGGTTGGAGCGGATGAATAAAAGGAACAATTCAGGATGATGCAGAAGTTAGCTGAAGAAAAGGATAAGAGGGCTTAGTCAGGGATGATGTGCATTCAGTAAGGCTTTGAAATGGGGGAGAGTAATTGTCTGTCTGATATGAGTAGGGAGGCTTTTCCAGGATAGAAGCAGGAGGTGGGCGATAGGTCGGCAGCGAGATAGATGAGATCGAGGTAGAGTGAGAAAGCTAGCATTAGCGGAGTGAAGTTTGCGGGCTGAGTTGTAGAAGAAGAGTAACGAGGTGAGGTAGGAGAGGGCAAAGAAAGAAGGCAGTGATGAGAGGGAGGATTCGGAGTGCAGGAAGTGAGGGAATGGTGTGCAAGAGCTGGGAGAAATGGGAAAATCAATCAGTCAACAATCAATACTATTTTCTGAGTGCTTATAGTGTGTGCATAACATGGTACTAAGCGCTTGGGAGAGTACAATACTACAGAGTTAGTAGGCAAGTTCCCTGCCCACCATGAGGGAAAAAATATTACAAATGTGACGGGGTCGGGGTATGTGTGGGGAGGGGGAACGTTCGAAGGGGGCGGGAGGTGGAGCCGGAAAGGATGATGGGGAGTAGTTCCATCACCAGGTCGGGGTAACCAGTGAGGTTTGACTCAGTTCTCTCACTTCCCGTGAGGTGAAATTGGCTCTCCTACTGTGGAACTGAAATGATCAAAATAGATGGTGAATTTCAAGAGCAGTGTAGTCGAATGGAAAGGGCACAGGCGTGGGAGTCAGAGGGCCTAGGCTCTAATCCCAGCTCTAATCCCAGCTCTGCCACTTGTCTGCTGTGTAACCTTGGACAAGTCATTTCACTTCTCTGTGGCTCTGTTACCTATCTGTATAATGGGGATTTAGTAACTGTTCTCCCTCCTACTTAGACTGTGAGCCCTATTCGGGACAGGGACTGTGACCAACCTGATTATCTTGTATCTACCCCAGCACTTAGAGTGCACGTAGTAAGCGCTAAACAAATACCTTTTTTTAAAAAAAAAAAAAAACAGGCTATAGGAGGGAGAAAAGAATTTGAAAGGAGATGGAAAACGAACTCGGGCCCCGATTTCAAATGGCTTTTAGGATGCTTGTAGGAGGACTCAATGTCAGAGAAGCCTAAAGGTAAGGCTACCCAAAAGATGTCTGTTCTCTGAACCGACAGCCTGGCAGGTTCAAAAACAAATGCCATCAGGGCAGGGATAAAATAAGAACAAGGGCAACACTGCCTAAATCGACAACCCTCGAAGTTCCTGTAGGCTAAATGGGAAAGGTACAGAAAGAGTGGCCTCAGGTACTATAAAAAGACTCAGTTACATAAGCTAAAATAGGAACTCCAGGGTAAATACCCCCTGACTTCAAAATTCAACTTCTTGCCCAAGCCCCACTCAAAATAAACAGGAAGTAAAGTGGATAACAGCTGAAAGGCAGTGGAGTTTAGTGTTTTTTCACAGCTCCCTCTGGATTATAAACTCTTCTGGGCAGGGAACATGTGCACCAACTCTGTATATCGAACTCTACTAAACAGTACAGTGCTCTGCCCTCAAGAAATGCCATTGATTCACTCTTGAAATGAATATTGACTTCAGGAAAAAAAAAGGTAAATGTGAGTGGTAGATCAGAACAAGTATCAGGGGCTGGAAAGCCAAACTAGAATAGGAAAGAAATAGTTAAAAGAAAAAAAAAACTGGATGCGTTAGAATCGACAGGTCCTGGCACACATCCTAAGGTTCTTAAGGAATTAGTGGATGCTATTGCACAGCCACTAGCGATTATTTTTGAGAACTCATGGAAGACTGGAGAAATCCCTGAGGCCTGGAAAAGGGCAAATGTTGTGGGGAAACGGAAGAATCTGATAATTAGAGACCAGTCAACTTAATGTGGATACTCAGGATACACTAGTCACGCTATCAAATAATTAATCTCTAACCATCTAGTAGCATTTAAAACATCAGGAAGAACACAAACTTGGCCTTTGTAGAACTATTTTTCCAGAAAAATGAATGAATGGATAGTTATTTGAATGAATGAATAATGGTATTTGTCAAGTGTTTACTATGTGTCAAGCTCATGCCAGGCATTGGACTAGTATAGTTAGTTTTATTCATTCATTCAGTTGTATTTACTGAGTGCTTTGTGCAGATCATTGTACTAAACCCTTGGGAGAGTATAATACAACCGTAAACAGACATATTCTCTGCCCACAAAGAGCTTACAGTTTGGGGCGGGGGGAAGACAGACATTAATATGGATAAATTACAGACATGTACATAAGTGCAGTGGGGCTAGGGCTGGAAGAGGGAACAAAGGGAGCAAGTCAGGGCGGCTCAGAAGGGAATGGGAGAAGAGGAAAGGGGGGTTAGTTAGGGAAGGTCTCTTGGAGGAGATGTGTCTTCACTAAGTCTTTGAAGTGGGGGACGGTAATTGTCGGATTTGAGGAGGGAGGGCATTCCAGGCCAGAGGCGGGATATGGGCGAGGGTTCCATGGCTAGGTAGCTGAGATTGAGGCATAATGAGATTAGCATTAGCTTTAGAGAAGTGAAGTGTTGTAGTAGATTGTAATAGTTATATGCAAAAGTACTGTGCTGAATGTTAGGGTGGATATAAATTAATCAAATCAGATCTAGTTCCTGACCCACACGGGGCTCACAGTGTAAGAGGTAGGGGACCGTGTATTTTATTCCATTTTAAAGGCGAGGAAACTGAGGCCCAGAGAGTTTAAGTAACTTGCTCAGGGTGACCCAGAAGCCCAGTGGCCAGGCCGGAATTAGAACCTAGATCTCCTGAGTAGAGGGGTGTGAGCAAGGGGTCAATGGCAAGAGAGGTGAGAGTGAGGCACAGTGAGTGGGTTGGTTTTAGAAGAGCCAAGTGTGTGAACTGGGAGGAAGTGGGAGAGGGGTTAGGTGAGAAGGAGGAGAACTGAGTGCCTTAAAGCTTAATTAGTACATAATAATAATAATAATAATTGTGGTACTTGTTAAGCAGTTACTATGTGCCAGGTACTGTACTAAGCCCTGATCCTCAGGTTGGACACAGTCCATGTCCCATGTGGGGCTCACAGTCTTAATCCTGATTTTGCAGATGAGGTAACTGAGGCCCAGAGAAGTGAAGTGACTTGCCCAAGATCACACAGCAGACATGTGGCAAAACTGGGATTAGAACCCATGAACTTCTGACTCCCAGGGCGGGGCTCTATTCACTCATTCCAAACCGCTTATAGTGCAGCAGAGTGGGGAGAAAGCCATGTAATAATAATAATAATGATAATGGTATTTGTTAAGTGCTCACACCCTAATCCCATCACCACGTTTTAAGGAGTGACTGTAATAGCAGTAATAGTCTTTATTAAGAGCACTCTTCTAAGAGCACTGTTCTAAGCACTGGGGGAGGTTCAAAGTTATCAAGTCAGACACAGTCCCTTTCCCACAGGGGACTCACAGTCTAAAGAGGAAGGGAGAAGAGATATCATCCCCGTTTTTGCAGATGAAAAGACTGAGGCACAGAGAAGTTAAGCGAATTGCCCAAGGTCACACAGCTGGCAAGTGGCAGAACCAGCATTAGAAAGCAGGTCTTTTGACTCCCAGGCCCATGTTCTTTCCACTAGGGCCTGAACCTTCTCATGCATAATCACGTTATGTTACATGGGAAGCAGCGTGGCTCAGTGGAAAGAGCCTGGGCTTCGGAGTCAGAGGTCATGAGTTCGACTCCCAGCTCTGCCACTTGTCAGCTGTGTGACTGTGGGCGAGTCACTTCACTTCTCTGTGCCTCAGTTACCTCATCTGTAAAATGGGGATTCACTGTGAGCCTCACGTGGGACAACCTGATTACCCCGTATCTACCCCAGTGCTTAGAACAGTGCTCGGCACATAGTAAGCGCTTAACAAATACCAACATTATTATTAATGACATCATAAGTACGTGCAAAAATATTCTTTGCAGAAATTCTTAGAACTTACCCTGTGTGACGGGAAGACCTCGGATTCTTGATTTAAATTGATCAATGGGATTTACTGACACACTGCATGTAAAGCACCGTGCTAAGCGTTTGGGAGAATACAACAGAGTTTCCTGGCCACAAGGAACATTTACATTTCCCATTTTTTCAGAGCCATCACGTTTCCCTTCCAAGTTCCTTTGACCAGAGATGCCTCTTTGGAGCTGCAGAACCTGGAGGGAGGAGCTGAGGTGGAAGGTGAGCTGTGATAAAGACCAGCTGAAAACTGGGCTGTCCAGTATACAGCTAGATGTGTGGCCCCCTTGTCTACATTAAAAGGGACTCATTTCCTCTGGCTGCCCCCCGACAGACTTGGCCGGAGATACTGTGGGAACAAATGTGTGAATGGTTTCAAGACCACGGGGTGAAATCCATATATATTCCCGCGGTAATTAATAATTACAGGGCAGACAGGTAACTGCTGCAAGATTTCTTGCTCTCTGTCTCGACCAAGCGTTAAGCTAGAAGCTTTTTGGAGATGACTTCATTCATCAGTCATCCCCCAATTAATAATAGAGATTCCTGGATCTCAGATACTGTTCTGAGGACTGAAGAGTACATGAAAAATGCTCAGGTTAATGATTCCAAATGATGAAAAACGGTGACAGAGATTGTTAAATCGATGCCACTCGCAGTGTCTTTCTGGCCCAGTAATCAACTGCTCTTTGGCACTGGGACAGAGAGGAGAGATTTTTGCAAGGGATACGGCATCCACATAACCAATAAACTAATCTCTTGGGAGATGGAAGCTCAGAATGAAATGGAGGAAGGGGGAGGTGGGGTGGAAATTCAGAAGGAAATGGAGGTTTGGGGCGATAGGAAGTAAAGGAGTTAAAATCAGCCAGAAGAAAAGATGACACGTGAGGAAAGGGATAGGATCCATCCTTTGGAGAGTTGTGGGAACAGACAGTTTAGCATATGAGTTGTGACTGTAGCCTTGTGTTGGGAAGATTGTATAGCATGGCAACCTCAACTTCTCGCCCTGTGACTAATACATGAAGAACAGACCATTTTAAAACCCCATGAGCTCTCATTTCTGCTGCTCACCCCAAGGCATTTGATTAAACCTCGGGGGAGAGGGGACCTGGAATTTCTCAGTGTGGTTTGGGGACTCCTATCAACCCCTGTGTTTCAGGGTTGGGGGCACCTGCACCTGCCACCTGCAGTCTCGGGGTTCACGGCTTTTTGATCTGCTGCCTGTTTTTTCTTGAACGCTCCCCAGCCCCAGTCTGGGGTTCTATGACCAATCTTCCGTGTGCTTAGAATGGTTCTCTGCCCACAGTAAGGGCTTAATACATATGACTGAATGAATGAATGAACATAAGAATGCAAGAAATTTCCATTTATTGCATCAGAGTAATAGTCCATCCACTGAGTGCTTACAGTGTGTAGAACACAGTACTAAGTCCCCTGGAGAGAACAATCCAATGCAGGTGATAGATTTAATCCTTGCCCTCTAGGAGTCTATAAACTAGTTGGGGAGACAGACATTAAAATAAATTACCTGTAGGGGAAGTAGCAAAGAATCAGGATATGTACATAGGTGCTGTGGGAGTGGAGTGGAGTGTAAAGAAGAAGCTTGGTCTAATGGATAGAGCACGGGCCTGGAAGTCAGAAGGATCTGGGTTCTAATCCCAACTCTGTCACCTGTCTGCTGTGTGACCTTGGGCAACTTACTTAACTATTATGGGCCTCAGTTATCTCGTCTGGAAAATGGGGATTACGACTGTGAGTCCCATGTGGGACAGGGACTGTGTCCAACCTGCTTTCCTTGTAACCACCCCAGGTCGTAATTCAGTGCCTGGTACGTAGTAAGCGCTTAACAAATACCACTATCATTAGCCAATCTAACGATTAGACTGTAAGCCCGTCAAAGGGCAGGGACCGTCTCTATCTGTCACCGATTTGTACATTCCAAGCGCTTAGTACAGTGCTCTGCACATAGTAAGCGCTCAATAAATACTATCGAATAATGATCCCATATCTGCTCGTCCTGCTAGACTGTAAGCGCATTATGGGCAGGGAAATGCGTCTGCTGATTCTGTTGTACTCTCCCAAGGATTTAGTACAGTGCTCTGCACATAGTAAGTGCTCAATAAATGCCATTGATTGATCGATCTGCTCCAATGCCTGGCACCTAGTAAACACTTAAGTGCCAATATTATCATTGTTTTTATAGTACTGATTAGGGGGAGTGAAGCTTTCAAAAGCGGGAATGAAGGTCACGTCTCCCAACTCGGGTTATGACCGGGGCAACATGGATCCAGTTCTCATGCCGGCCTCCCTGCAGAGTGGCAGAGAGACTCTCGGGAGATTCTTCAAACCTCAGAAAAATGATTTAGGAATTGTGAATTGAAAACGTGGCATTCTGTCTCTGACCATCCACGGCTTCTTTTCCACTTATTCTTTCTAACGAATTTCCATCTCTAAGGTGAGACCCCTCAAGAGAATGAAATGGCAAGGGATAGGCCACATATTTGCAGACAACAAGAAATTACAGTCCCTGCTCAGAGGAGCTCCGGGGAGGTAGTTTCAAGATAAAAAACAATTTTGCTTTGCTTTTTGATGCTGCTTTTTCTCAGCTCTGTTTTCTAGTTCCAGACTGGGAGAAGAAACCCGACACCACCGGCCGTGTCAGGAATATTGGACAGAGACGAAGTGATGTGCTTCAAAACACTTTCAAACGGGCCTGGCAGAAAGACTGTTGAGAGAACTACAGGGAAGGAAAGGTCCTGAAGAACTACAGAACCCAGGGTTGCAAAGAGGACCCCAAAGTTACTAAGGCATTCAGGGATGAGTCTGGTGGAAGAATTCTACTTCCAATCAATCAGTCAATCGCATTTATTGAGTGTTTACTTTGTGCAAAACACTGTACTACTACTACTAATAATAATGTTGGTATTTGTTGAGCACTTACTATGTGCAGAACACTGTTCTAAGTTCTGGGGTAGATACTGGGTAATCAGGTTGTCCCACGTGAGGCTCACAGGTAATTCCCATTTGACAGATGAGGTAACTGAGGCACAGAGAAGTTTAGTGACTTGCCCACAGTCACACAGCTGACAAGTGGCAGAGCTGGGATTCGAACACATGCCCTCTGACTCCCAGGACCGTGCTCTTTCCACTGAGCCACGCTTGAGAGACTACAGTATACCATTTGGTGATACACTTCCCACCCACAGTGAGTTTACATTCATTCAATAGTATTTATTGAGCGCTTACTAAGTGCAGAGCACTGTACTAAGCACTTGGAATGGACAAATCGGTAACAGATAGAGACAGTCCCTGCCCTCTGACGGGCTTAGAGTCTAATCGGGGGAGACGGACAGACAAGAACAATGGCAATAAATAGAATCGAGGGGAAGAACATCTCATTAAAACAATAGCAAATAAATAGAATCAAGGCGATGTACATCTCATTAACAAAATAAATAGGGTAATGAAGATATATACAGTCGAGCGGACGAGTACAGTGCTGAGGGGAGGGGACGGGAGAGGGGGAGGAGCAGAGGGAAAGGGGGGAGAAGAGGGTTTAGCTGCGGAGAGGTGAAGGAGGGGGTAGAGTGGGCAGAGGGAAAAGAGGAGCTCAGTCTGGGAAGGCCTCTTGGAGGAGACGTCTAGAGGGAGAGACAGACATTAATAGAAATGAATACATTCCAGATATAGATGTAAGTGCTGTGGGGCTGAGGGAGGCGTGAATAGAGGGAGCAAATCCAATTGCAAGGGCCATAAAGAAGAAAATGGGAGAAGAGGAAATGAGGGCTTAGTCAGGGAAGGCCTCTCAGAGGAGACGTGCCTTCAGTAAGTCTTTGAAGGTGGGGAGAGTGATTGTTTAAATTACCTTACGTAGGGTACCCCACTCTTTCTGGCCCTGCCGGATGGAACTCATGTCTACGATCTCAAGTCCAGCTGGTGAAGAGACGAAACCGAGAAGGCTCTATTAAAACCTGCTGCTTTGTCTTGCTAGGGGAAATCTTCAATCCCTTGAGGCACAATTCAAAGCTTCATTCGACACATCATTCTGAAAGAATCAGCTCATGGTGTGCTGAAAAGGCAGCCTAAATCTCTCAAATGTTTAAAAACCGGGGTATCTCTTGGAGACGTGTGTGTCTTCCCGGAGTGAGCTCTGTATCTGTGAGGTTCAGCAGGTGTCTTGCTGGGAGCACCCAGGACCGGCGTCGTGGCAGAGTTCAGACTTAGGTGGACAGAGTCTTCTGTCTGCAGCGAGAATGTCAAGGTTGCGAAAAGAATCGGAGTGTTTTGTTCATTCAAGCGAATTGTGCCTTAGCTAATAGCCTCTCCCCAGATTCAAAGCTTTTGCTGAAAATGAAATAGGAGTTCAGCATCCTCACGCTGCGTCGGGTATTCTTCCATAAACGAGGTGAGTCAGGACACACTGGAGGAAATGGGAACACAACCATCCCCAGGAGAGGAACTTACTAAGAAGGAAGTCAGCCACATTGTGGGGTGGAAAGACGGAAAGCTGAGCAGACAATGGCAGTCACCTTTTAGAGCATGGGTCCTGGATCCCAAGAGCGTTCAGAGGAAAACCGAGGCAGGGGAGATATGGTTGAGTTGAAAAAGACTCCGTTGGGTTCTGCGGATTTTAAATACGACAGGCACTTGCAGAGGAATTCTGAAGGAAAGCACGTTCTGAAGTGATTCAACCAAAACCTGGGATCGTTAGTGCTGCAGAGGGCTTCCGAAGGAGGCGTGTTGTGAAACGATTCGACGAAAACCTGGGATTGTTACAATGCGGACATGGCCGTAATGAGGAACAACAGCCGCTCTCCACGCTTCAAGACACAAAGCAGCAGTAAAAGAGCTCATCGTGACCTGGGCGGCGTTGGCCCAGTTGGAAAGAAACAATGAACAATTGATTCAAAGTTCAGAGAATCCATTAAAGAAAGTCATTATGTTCTGAGCGCTGAAAGAAAATTAAAATCATTTTATTTCACTTAAGAGTTACAAAATATAGCATTATTTATAATTAAAAGGATCTAGGCAAATTAAGAACATAAGCTAGGCCATTGCTGGAGAAGGACACGGGTCCATGTTGCCTGGCATTCTGTTAGCAACGGAGGGAACAGGACACTTAGAGGAATGGTCGCCCTTCTGACATTCAGACTTTTGGTTAGAGATGGATCTTCTAACGCCCTAAACTTGTGTCTGTCTACATGCCTTCTAATGACCTGTTTTGGACTGTTCTTCATCTTACTTCCAACCCCTCTTCAACGTGCCGGCATTTTCGGCGTTCAAAACTTTTTGTGTAATAATGAATTCCATGTGCCTGCCACCCACTTTGCCAAGATGGGTTTCTTTTGGTTTGTTTTGAACCTCCCCACCTCTAGCTTCAGTCGATACCCCCTCATCTTGGTGCTGGGGTATTTATTTCACAATTCTGCATTCACCCTGGACTTCAATCATGTTCTCTCTCAGCCTACGTCTTTCTCTTTGACTAATCCTCCCTTCACTCCCTCTACAACGCAGCTATCATGCTTCGCTCCCCTCGAGCTAACCTACTCATTTGGTCCTGTTCTCGTTTCTTTCTCCAACGACCTCTTGCTCACGCTGTCTCTTCTGCCTACAACTCCCTACTCCTTCAAATCTGCAAACTACTGCTCTTCCCATCTTCAGACGTCTTCTACCCTGCATCTCCTCCTGGGGCCTTCCCTGGTAAATCGTTAATCTCCTGTCTTTATTACTCCCTCCCCCAACTGTCCTTTCAACATTTCTAACCCCCTAAGTACTTGAGTCTTCTCTTCTGCTAGACTGTAAGCTCCTTGAGGCCAGACGGAGCTATAGCTGACCCTGTTGTTCTCTCTCAAGAGAAGCAGCGTGGCTCAGTGGAAAGAGCACGGGCTCTGGAGTCAGAAGTCATGGGTTCAAATCCCGGCTTGGGCCCTTGTCAGCTGTGTGACTTTGGGCGAGTCACTTCACTTCTTGGTGCCTCAGTTACCTCATCTGTAAAATGGGGATTAAGACTGTGAGCCCCACGTGGGACAACCTGATTCCCCTGTGTCTACCCCAGCGCTTAGAACAGTGCTCAGCACATAGTAAACACTTAACAAATACCAACATTATTATTATTATTATTATTATTATTACTCTGCATAGATTAAGACTGTTATCCCGTCAGTGGGCAGGGACTGTCTCTATCTGTTGCCGAATTGTACGTTCCAAGTGCTTAGTGCAGTGCTCTGCACATAGTAAGCGCTCAATAAATACTATTGAAAGAATGAAGAGCTTAATAAAGAGTATCACCTGACGGGATTCTAACTCTTTCTATCCCCTCCTGAAAGCTTTTCCATTCCCCTGATCGTTCTAGCTGCCATTTTCTGATCTTTTTTCCAACTCTTTCCTATGATGTGGCAATCAGAACGTCATGAACTATTCTCTTGTTTTGCAGAGAAACAGACTATTCTTTTTGTATTATTTCCTGTCCTTTTCTTGATGACAACCAGAATTCACCCGGGCTTTTTGGCTGCGGTTGTGTATTGAACAAGTGACTTCAAATGACAGGCAACAGTGACTCCGAGATCATTATCCTGTGTTGCAAGTATTAGCTTTGATCCTACTATCACGTAGTGGCAACTTTAATTTTCCCAAGGTGCATTATTTACACCGGCTCACATGGAAACTCTTCCGTCATTTTCAGACCTCTCTCAGCTTTACGAGGTTATCCTGGAGTCTAATTTCATTTCTATGGCGTCTTGCCACCCAGAAGGGCATAGTGTCATCTGGAAACCTTGAGATTTCTCTGCACACTCCCTCTTCCAAATAATTTATGAAGACGTTAAACAAAATTGGTCCTAGCACTGATCTCTGGGGATTCCCCATATTTACATTCCTCCGTTCTGAGAAGTTTCCTATCTTGTGGCCAGTTTTCTATCCATGACAGAACATTCCTCCCAACTCATGATTAGTCAGATTAAATACATATATAGATATAGAATGCGTACAAATGTATACGTACATACATACATTTTGGTGTGGAAACCTGTTAAGGGCTTTTTGACGATCCAAATATATTATGTCTACTGGTCACGGGTGCTAGCTTTCACTCTGAATGGGAGTGCGAACAGGGAATTTCAGCGGCGACGAGGACAGAGGGCAATATTCAAAGGGTTGACAGGTTAAAAAGTCACCGTTTGGGGCCTTTTCAGTCCTTAACAGAAACTCTCAGATGTTGTCTGAGACCAGGAATGGACAGGACCGAGAGTCCAGCTCAAACAATTGTGGGAGTGATTATCTCACCACTAGCACCCAGGGTGGCGGGGGGTGAGGGGGCGGTGTCTCTAATAATAATAATGATAATTATTATTATAGTATTAGTCAAGCGCTTACTCTGTTGCCAGGCTCTATACTAAGCACTGGGGTGGAGACAAGCAGAGCAGATTGGACACAGTCCCTGTCCCACGTGGGGCTTACATTCTCAATCCCCATTTTACAAATGAGAGAACTGAGGCACAGAGAATTGAAGTGACTTGTCCAAGGTCACACAGCAGACAAGTGGCTGATCCGGGATTAGAACCCATGACCTTCTGACTCGCAGGCCCGTGCTCTCTCACTATGCCATGCCTCTGATATTGTATCTCCTCTCTCCAAGGACTCCAGCAGATTGACCGACCAATCGAATGCATTTAGTAAGAGCTTGCTGTGTGCGTGCGGAGCATCGTGCTAAGCATTTAGGAGAGTACAACATGATGGAATTGGTAGACACGTTCCCTTTCCACACTGAACCTACAGTCTAGAGGGGGAGACAGACACTGGCATACATGAATAAATAAACAAACAAACAAATAAATAAAACAAACAAATAAATAAATAAATAGATAAATATTGGTTAAGTACAAAAGGGCTGTGGGGCTGAGAGGGGTGAATAAAGGGTGCATATCCTTGTTTAAGAGTGATGCAGAAGAAGTGGGAGGTAAGGAAATAAATGCTTAGTCGAGGAAGTCGTCTAGGAGGAGATATGTTTTTAATAAGGCTTTGAAGGTGGGGAGAGCATTTGTCGGTTAGAAATGAAAAGGTCAGAGGCAGGATTTGGACGAGGGGTCGGTGGCAAGATAGATGAGATCGAGGTATGGTGAGTAGGTTGGTAGAAGATAAGAGAAGGGTTTGGGCTGGATTGTAGTAGGAAATCAGGGAGGTGAGGCTGGAGGAGGCAAGATGATTGATTGCTTTAAACCCGATGCCCAGGAGTTTCTCTTTGATGTAGAATAATAATAATGTTGGTATTTGTTAAGCGCTTACTATGTGCAGAGCACTGTCCTAAGCCCTGGGGTGGATACAGGTCAATCAGGTTGTGTCACGTGAGGCTCACAGTCTTAATCCCCATTTTACAGATGAGGGAACTGAGGCCCAGAGAAGTGAAGTGACTCGTCCACAGTCACACAGCTGACAAGTGGCAGAGCAGGGATTCGAACCCATGAACTCTGACTCCCAAGCCCGGGCTCTTTCCAATGAGCCACGCTGCTTGTCTTGGGCAACCGCCGGAAGTTCTTGAGGAGTGGAAAAACACTGACTGAATGGTTATATAGAAAAATGATCCGGGCAGCAGAGTTAAGCATGGATCGGCGTCGGGGGAGACAGGAGGTAGGGAGGTCGGGAAGGAGGCTGATGCAGTAATCCAGGTGGGATGATGATGATGGCATCTGCTAAGCTCTTACTATATGCCAAGCACTGTTCTAAATGCTGGGGTAGATACAAGGTGATTAGGTTGTCCCGCGTGGGGCTCACGGTTTTAATCTCCATTTTACAGATGAGGTAACTGAGGCAGAGAGAGGTTAAGTGACTTGTCCAAAGTCACACAGCGGACAAGTGGTGGAGCCAGGATTGGAACCCACGACCGCTGACTCCCAAACCCGGGCTCTTTCTGCTAAACCACGCTGCTTCTCATCAACTGCCTGGATTAACACGTTAGCAGTTTGGATGGAGAGAAAAGGGCACATTTAACAATACCGTGACGGTTGAACAGACAGGATTTGGTTCCCAAATGAATACGTGGGTTAAACGAGGGAGATGTCAAGGATTACGTCGAGTTATGAACTATGCTCTCTTTCCCTCCATAGTTCAGTTTCTCCACGTGATCACTGATCCTGCATTGAAGTGTTGATTCTACTCCGTTTTCACGTTTAGAAAGATCATTTAAATTCTCTTACTTCTATTATTTATTTTAATTCTCTAATTTCCAGGATCACCTTGGAACCTTTTTTCACAGATGAGAGAGATGTTGGCAATTCACCAGTCTACAGTCCAGTGGATTTTTAAAAAGACAGGTTACATATTCTTCCCTGGAGTCCCGCAACGTCGTCTCTGAATTCCGTCGGGACTCTCTGATGAATGCCATCTGGTCCTGGTAGTTTCCTTACATGTAGTCCATAATTTTAGTCTCAAGGGATCCTGTGGTATCTCCATAATTTGATCCAGTTCCTTTAACCTGCCCGCCACAAAAACAAATAAGGCTTGGGAATCTCCCTAACATCTTTCTCAGTAAAGACCCAGACTTAAGGAACTCACGATTTTCAAGAGGTACCACTGATTCCCTTTCAGCTTCCAGTTGATAGATCTGAATAATTTTTGTCATTCGCTTTGATCCCTTTCACTGAAGCTGCCACTTTTTATGATCTTTCCTTTTCTTTTCTTTCCTTTTCTCCTTGCCGGGGTGACCTTTCCATCTTGGAAAGGATGCCCTTTTTCATGCGATGGACACTTGGAGCATTCATTCATTCATTCATTCATCCATTCATTCATTTATTTATTTATTGAGCGCTTACTGTCTGCAGAGTACTTTTCACAGTGCTTTTAGCTTGCTAGTTAGCCATGCAGTTTCCGTCCGGTTGCCTGCTTATTTTTTTGCTGGGACCCTGTTTGATGTGGGTCTCTTAGGTAATATTTTTCCATAGTCTCTGAACTTCCAGCAGTCACCTGCGTTTTAGCCGAACCTTCTTGCGCCCATGGCTTAATGGCATTAGAGAAGCAGCGTGGCTCAGTGAAAGGAGCCCGGGCTTTGGAGTCAGACGTCATGGGTTCGAATCCCGGCTCTGCCACTTGTCAGCTGTGTGACCTTGGGCGAGTCACTTCACTTCTCTGTGCCTCAGTTCCCTCATCTGGAAAATGGGGATTAAGACTGTGAGCCCCACGTGGGACAACCTGATCCCCCTGTGTCTACCCCAGCGCTTAGAACAGTGCTCTGCACATGGTAAGCGCTTAAATACCGAAATTATTATTATTATTATTAATGGGGCTGTGGTCCTCCTGGAAAAGCTGAAACTCTCCCAGGGAGCGTGAGACTTTCAGAGGGCTTTATCATGCTCCTTGACAGCTTGGGCTTGAGAGTTAAATCACACCCAAGAAGGTCTACTCACTGAGAGAATCTGACTGGAGTAGACTGACGAGCAAACTATCATACCATAAATAAAAAATTCAGTGAAAGTAAAACCGAAACTCTTGGACAATCCTACCTTCTTGATTTCATTTTTTATTTTTTTAAATAAAGGGACTTGTTAAGTGCTTACTCTATGCAGAGCACAGTATTTGAGTAGGTATAAGATAATCAGGTTGGACACTCTCCCTGTCCCACACGAAACTCACACTCTAAGTAGGATTTAATTCCCGTCGTACAGATGAAGGAACTGAGGCACAGAGAAGTTAAGTGTGTTGCCCGAGGTCACACGGAGGTAAGTGGTGGAGCTGGGATTTGAATGCAGGTCCTCTGATTCCCAGGCCTGTGCTCTATCCTTTAGGTTCACCGCTATGTCCTCCCGACCAAAGCAAGAAGGCAGCCACCAGCTGGGTAGTTAGCGACTCCTACTTTTTGGACGTCTGAGCTGAAGTATCAGCCAAATAGTGCTTTCATGTCATCTCACAGAACTTATGCACATATCTGTAATTTCTTTTTTCATATTGATGTCTGTCTCCCCCTCTAGACTATAAACCCGTTGTGGGCAGAGAATGTGTCTGCTTATTGTTACGCTGTATTCTCCTAAGTGCTTAGCACAGTGTCCGGCATATAGGAAGCGCTCAATAATAATGTATTTGTTAAGCGCTTACTATGTGCCTAGCACTGTTCTAAGCGCTGGCGTAGACACAGGGGAATCAGGTCGTCCCACGTAGGGCTCACAGTCTTAATCCCCATTTTACAGATGAGGGAACTGAGGCACCGAGAAGTTAAGTGACTTGCCCAAAGTCACCCAGCTGACAAGGGGGCGAGCCGGGATTCGAACCCATGACCTCTGACTCCAAAGCCCGTGCTCTTTCCACTGAGCCACGCTGCTTCTCTAAAATAAATACGACTCAATACGTACATACAATGTGCTCAATACATACGAGGTACTCAATAAATACGACTCAATACATATTGAGTCAATACGACTCAATAAATACAGCTCAATAAATACGACTGACTGATTCTGTGGAGACAACAAGGCAGGCAAGGAGATCTGGGAAGCGGCATGGCTCAGTGGAAAGACCCCGGCTTTGGGAGTCAGAGGACGCGGGTTCTAATCCCGGCTCCACCGCTTGGCTGCCGTGTGACCTCGGGCGA
Organism: Ornithorhynchus anatinus; assembly: GCF_004115215.2. NCBI lineage: Eukaryota > Metazoa > Chordata > Mammalia > Monotremata > Ornithorhynchidae > Ornithorhynchus > Ornithorhynchus anatinus. The sequence goes on along the minus strand of NC_041749.1, from coordinate 38,369,103 downwards.
GCCACTTAACTTCTCCGTGCCTCAGTTACCTCATCTGTAAAATGGAGATTGACCGTGAGCCCCGCGTGAGACAACCCCATTACCTCGTATGTACCCCGGTGCTTACAACAGGGTTTGGCCCAGAGTAAGCGCTTAACAAATACCAGAATTATTCTTATTATTGGACCGAAGGAGAACTGTTTTACACTTATTTGCCTTGGGCTCCCTTTCGTCCAAGAGACACAATAACTTACAAATAGGAATGGTAATGATTCTCCAATCCCCCTAGGAGCCCTCCAGCCCTCCTGTGAACAAAAAGAAATGATGCAATACGGACAGACCATTGAAAAAAGCATTAACCCACAGCAGGATATCGACAACACCCTCCTTCCGCACAAACACACCCACTCCCCCGCCAAAGCACCTCAAGTCGACTGGCTCTAAAGACTAGCAGGGATCTTCCACCACCCAACTGTCGCCAACAGCCCCGAGTGCCACGTCAGACGTGGCTGTTAACCCACAATACTTCCTCCCCTGAGCCACTCATACTGAAATGTTCTTGCCACATCTGTAAGATATACCTCATTAAGCGTAACATGCAAAAGTGGCGCTCCCTAGCCCAAGATTATTAAAATGACTTCGCGGGAGTTCAGCCCCGCCAGTCATCATGAAAGCGAAGAACTTGGACAGTGTTCAGAGAATGTGCCTGGAAAAAAAAAAAAAAAAGCAACAAAACTCAAACAAACCCCAAACTCGATGACTTACAGAGCCGACCGGCGTTTTATGTTGCTTTATGAACTCTCTGATCGTTGTAGGCCGAATAGCAGAGTGTCGGGAAAAGCGTCACGGAGAAGAAGCCCAATTAAAAGTGACTTACTGGTGACCTCTGGTTCCGTTGGCAGGCTGGCGAGCCCCTGCAGTTAGAAGATATTCATCTGCCAGATGAGTTCCTATGTGTCCGCGGATCCCAAGTGAGTCTCGCCGATACGGCCAGCTTATCTTCCGACCTGCCGTATTTCCCCCCGGCTTGCGAGTCAGACGTCCGCTCCGCCCGTGTTAAGATTCCTCCTGCCTCTCGCTCTTCTCCTCAGTCCCCTCCGACACGGATGTCAGATGGAGCTTCTCCTCTTTCCCTCAGGCCTTGCTTGAATTTCTGGGTGTCGGAGCCCAAGGGCCATGCTGGAGGGAATCTGAAGTCGCTTGGTGCTTTTAGACATGGGCTCTCTCCCCCGGTCACCGTTTCCCTCCTGGAGACCACAGTGAACACCCTGTAAGGACCAAAAAACTGGAGAGGAGGAAAACGAGCCCCAAAGGGTCAGAGGCCATGATTGAAACGAATCTGCCCGCCATATCTCTGAACTGGTTCTTTTTTCGAGGCTGAAATGGAACGACAGCAGAAAAATCGAGAAGCAGAGTGGCCTAGTGGATGAAGCACAGGCCTGGGAGTCAGACCTGGGTTCTAATCCCCGTTCTGCCACTTGGCTGCTGTGTGACACTGGGCGAGTCACTCAACTTCTCTGGGCCTCAGTTACCTCATCTGTGAAATGGGGATGAGGAGTTTGAGCCCTACGTGGGACTGGCTGGGTCCAACCTGATTCGCTTGTAATGACCCCATCACTTAGTAAAGGGCCTGGCATATAGTAAGTGCTTAATAAATACCGATCTTATAAGTTTGCACTCACCCTAGTGCTAAGCATATCTGGTTAAAGCAGCGTGGTGTAGTGGATAGAACATGGGCCCGGGAGTCAGAAGGTCATGAGTTCTAATCCCGACTCCGCCTTGGACGGTTCACTTCGCTTACTTGTGCCTCATCTGTAAAATGGGGATCCAGATTGTGAGCCCCATGTGGGACAGAGACCGTGTCCAACTCGATTTGCTTGTATCCACTCCGGCGCTTAGCACAGTCCCCGGCACATAGTAAGCTATTAAATGCCATGATTAATATTAATACAGCCATAATGATAATAGCATTTAGTTCTTTTGCGTTCTGTAGATGTATTGCTGTGGAGCTTCTGTTTCCCAGGCCCCTTGGGATATTACACCTTCTCTAGAGTGTAAGCTGGTTGCGGGAAGGGAATGCGTCTAACGACTCCGTTGTATTGTCCTCTCCTAAAGTGCTCAGTACAGTGCTCTGCAAACAGTAAGCACTCAATAAATACGACCCACTGATTGTGAATATTCGGATATTTATTCCATGAATTCATTATCCGCCAGCATTGCCCTTCCAGATCGTGGGTGAAATCACCGGCGGGGTATCTATTGGCCAATCATTATGAACGTACTTTTGGGGCATCTTTGGCGAGTGATTTTCTCTCTCCACTAGAGTACGAGCCGCTGTCTACTCCTCAGACTTCCTCCTCTGAAGCTGCTAAGTAGCTTCGTCCTCAAAGATTTCTGTTTATAAAGGAGTTTCCTGAGGAAGCCCACTAGTACATTCATAATAAACATTCTTTGAAAACATTTCATGATATAAAGGCAACATTTTTATGTGACCGTTCTTAATTCCATCCCATTTTTGAGTTTCTACCATTTAGTTTCAAATCATCGCATTTCCCAAACAACAGTGTAAAATTCTCAGTCGACTCTCAATTATTGGCTCTCACAGACGGGAGCGGTGAAGCTGATGATTGGAAATAGCAGAAAAAGGCCTCAGATATGGTCCCTCACAAACACACACGCATTTGCGCGCACCCACCCACCCACCCACCAATTTGCACACGCAGGCACACCCTGCATCTTCCTTGACCTGCTTACTGCTCCCTCTGAATAAAGCTCTTTGCGCAGACCTAAAACGGCACGGATGACATGCACAAGGAGAAATCTAAGAATCCAGTCCAAGCCGTCATCCTAAGCAGCACGGCTCGGTGGAAAGAGCCCCGGCCTGGGGGTCAGAGGTCATGGGTTCGAATCCCTGCTCTGCCACTTGGCAGCTGGGTGCCTGTGGGCGAGTCACTTCACTTCTCTGGGCCTCAGTGACCTCATCTGGAAAATGGGGATTAAGACTGTGAGCCTCACGGGGGATAACCTGATTGCCCTGTATCTCCCCCAGCGCTTAGAACAGTGCTCTGCACATAGTAAGCGCTTAACAAATACCAACGTTATTATTATTAGTCCAAGTAGTTATATTCTTGTGCCCCAACTAACGCGTCAGCCTCCCTGGTGACCTTCCTGCCCCCAGCTTCTCCCCTCTCCTGGTACATCGTGGCTCAGTGGAAAGAGCCCGGGCTTGGGAGTCAGAGGTCATGAGTTCGAATTCCCGCTCTGCCACCTGTCAGCTGTGTGACTGTGGGCGAGTCACTTCACTTCTCTGGGCCTCAGTTCCCTCATCTGGAAAATGGGGATGAAGACGGTGAGCCTCACGTGGGACAACCTGATGACCCTGTATCTCCCCCAGCGCTTAGAACAGTGCTCGGCACCTAGTAAGCGCTTAACGAATACCAACATTATTATTACATATTTCACTCTGCTGCTCCGATCCTTTTTCTAAGAAATAGGTTGGGCACGTCCCCATGCCTCAAAAGCCTCTACTCGTTACTCGTCCATGGGAGTCAGAAGGTCATGGGTTCTAATCCCGGGTCTGCCACGTGTCTGCTGTGTGATCCTGGGCAAGTCACTTTACTTCTCTGGGCCTCGGTTACCTATCTGTAAAATGAGGATTGAGACTGTGAGCCCCATGTGGGACAGGGACTGTGCCCAATCCGATTTCCTCCTGTCCACCCCAGGGCTTAGTACAGTGCCTGACACAGAGTAAGCACTTAACTTACTAAACTTACTTAACTTACTAAACTAAACTTACTTTAGAAGCAGCATGTTTTAGTGGAAAGAGCACGGGCCTGGGAGTCTGAGGTCATAGGTTCTAATCCTGGCTCTGCCACTTGTCTGCTGTGTGACCTTGGGCAAGTCACTTAACTTCTCTGTGCCTCAGTTACCTCATCTGTCAAAATGGGAGTTAAGACTGTGAGCCCCATGTGGGACAACCTGATTACCGGGTACCTACCCCAGCACTTACTAAAGTGCTTGGCACATAGTAAGAGCTTAACAAATGCCATAATTATTATTATATTATTATTAACAAATACCATAATTATTATTATCTCCTGACCATCAGCTTTGAGGAACTCAATCAGCTTTCTCCTCCCTACCTTTCCTAATTTCTCCTCCACTACAAACCAGCCCACTCACTTTGCTCGTCTTTATGCCACGAAGCTACTCCCTATGCTCTTAATACTTAATACAAATGATTGATTTTTTTGCATGGTATTTAAGTGCTCACTATGTGGCAGGCACTGTTGTAAGCGTTGGGGTAGATACAAGATAATCAAGTGGGACACAGTCCATGTCCCACATGGGGTTCACATTCTTAAATCTGCATTTTACAGATGAGGAGACTGAGGCTCAGAGGAGTGATGTGATTTGCCCAAGGTCACACAGCAGTCAAATGACAGAGCTGGGGTTAGAACCCAGGTCTCCTGACCCCCAGGCCCACGCTCTATCCATGCTGAGCCTTCTCTCGTCGTGTTAAGATCTTACATTGACTTAATTCTACTTTTCTTTCTTTCCATTTACAGGCTCGTTTTACTTCGCCTGCGTAGTTTTCCCTCGAGATATGCTGAGGGTGAATTTCCAGATGTTTGTGGGGTTTAGTGACGTTCTTCCTTTCTTTATGGTATATATTAAACACTTATTAGGCGCCAAGCACTGTTAAGCGCTGTGGTAGATACGAGCTAGTCGTGTTGGACACAGTCCCCTGTCCCACATGAGACTCACAGTCTTAATCCTCATTTTACAGATGAGGAAACTGGGGCACGGGCAAGTTAAGTGACTTGCCCAAGGTCATACAACATGCAAGTAGTGGAGGCAGGATTAGAATACAGGTCTGTCTGACTCCCAGTCCCGTGCTCTATCCGCTTGGCCATGCTGCTTTTCAGTTTCTAGTCTCCTGTCTTAGTTGCCACCTTGATTTCAGATTTGTTCCCCTAAACTGTATGCTTTGTAGCAGTGACTACGTTTTCTTCTCCTCTAGTACTCTTCCAAAAGCTTAATACGGTGCTCCGCACAGCGTGCATGCTCCACTGATGCAGTCTACTGATAGAAAGATCAAGCACTTTACCCACATTTTCTTTCTCCTTCATCACTTAAAACCAAACCAGAAAACCACCAACCCACCAAAACCACCAAGAAGGACACTTTCATCCTCCTGACCCCTCTTTCTCAGAAAGGTATGTTTGTTGACTTTCTTTCTGTCATAATACCCCGAATGATCTCGACTGTATTGTCCTGGGCAGATAGCTGAGGCGGAGGGAGACTTGCGGGGAGATTTCTAGTATAGATCTGGGAGATTCTAGAGTGAATAATGGTAGAACATTCCTTTCCCCTCTTAACCTTTGGTATCTAGGCCATGTTTACCTGAATAGCCAGGGACCAGGATGATTATAGTAATAATAATAATAATTATGGTACTTGTGAAGCACCTTCTATGCGTCAAACACTGTTCTAAGCACTGGGGCCTTCTCCTGTCTTATGCTGTCACGTCATTTCCGACCCAAAGCGACACCGCGGACACATCTCTCCGAGAACGCCTTATCTCCATCTGTAATCGCTCTGGAAGTGTATCCATAGAGTTTTCTCCATCAAAATGCGGAAGTGGTTTACCGTCGTCTCCTTCCGCACAGTAAACTGGGGTCTCCACCCTCGACTCTCTCCCTTGCCGCTGCCGCCCGGCACGGGTGAGTTTTGACTCGTAGCAGATGGCCTTCCGCTCGCTAGCCACTGCCCAAGCTAGGAATGGAATGGGTAGGCCTCTGCTTGACTCTCCCTCCCTTAGTCAAGCCTGGTGGAGTACCGGAAACGCTCCAAGCGCAACACTCAGAGGGGACGCGCTGGGTTAGATGCAAGTTAATCGGGTTGGACAAACCCTTAATCCGTATTTAACCGATTGAGGAAACTGAGGCCCAGAGAAGTGAAGTGACCTGTCCAAGGTCAAACAGCAGATAAGTGGCAGAGCCGGGATTAGCACCCAGGTCCTTCCGACTCCCAGGCCCGCGCTTTATCCGCTAAGCATGTTGCTTCTCCTGGTGCACAGCCACGTTTCATGGACAGAGTGTGCAAGTGGGCAAGAAATGATTTTTCACAGACATCGCACCTATGAATGCAGTCTCCCCCTCAGGTGAGGTGCCTTCAAATAATGATAACTATTATTGTTATGGTACTTGTTAAGCACTTATTATGTGCCAAACACTGCTCTAAACCCTGGGGTAGATACAAGTTAATCAGGTCAGACACGGTCCCCGTCCCACATGGTTCTCTAAGTAGGAGGGAGAACAGGTATTGGATCCCCATTTTACAGATGAGGAAACAGAGTCCCAAAGAAGTTAAGGGACTTGCTCAAGGTCATACAGCCACCAACTGATGAATGCGGGATTTAGAATCCAGGTCTTTTGATTCCGAGGCCTGGGCTCTTTCCGTTAGGTCACGCTGCAAACCAAATGGAAGGTAAGACCGCTGGAGTGGATAACAGCAACAAAACTGGGAGGAAAAATCAAAAGGAACAACCGTTCATAACGACTGAATGGACAACCCGTGACACCTCGGAAGGGTTGAACCGAATCGAAGAAGCCAGGGAAATCAGTAGGAGGAACTAGCGAACTAAGCAAAGGACTTCAGTGATGATGGAAATGAGATGATTAAATTACTAAGGTACACTAGAAGGGCAGTGGTAGTCCGAGGAATCAGATGGGATAAAGGAAGATGGCGTTGCCTTATACCTCAAGAGCGACTATATATACCTCGAGACTCGGGAAACGGAGACTCTCCCTCTCTGCCCCATTGTACACACTATTCCTCAAATAGAACTCCCTCCCCTGTCAAATCCAGACAAGCATTCCATCTCCACTTCAAAGCCCTTCTCAAATTTCAACTCGCCCAGGAGGCATTTCCTAGTTGATCCCAACGCACCTGGATATATCAGCCCAACAGTCATGCTTAGTGCTCACGCATATATTGGTTATTTATTCCAGTTCCTCATGCGCTTTTAGGTATACATTTTCTCTTATCAGTTGCATTTCAAATTGTACTCTTGTTCCTCCCAAGCTCCAAGTACAGTGTTGTGGATTGAGGGGGTGCTCCATAACTATTTAATGAGGAGGAGGAGGAGGAAAAGGAAGAAGAGACGAAGGGCAAGGAGGAGGAGACGAAAAGTTAGAACGCGTCAGGGTTCAAATGACAGGAGGGAAAAATATCAGGGTGACAATTTTTGGAAATCCTCAAATCAGGAGGGGAAGGTGAATGAGGTCAACTCACCAAAGGGACCCTTGGTCAGGATCTGGGCTGATAAGAAACTTTAAGTTCCCGGATCCCTGCTGAAAAACAATTCAGCAGTTGACAGATTGTCAAACTGAGCCTTGGACCGCTTTAGGGATAATTTCCTGGGTAGAAAGCAGAACGCTCGACAGGGACAGGGGCCCATCTTGAGCTGAAGCTTACCGATAGAAGGAATTAGTTGAGGGCCTCCGGGTGGTGGACCGGAAGGGGGAAATTAAGCAAGATGAAGAGAATAAATAGGGCAATATATTTACAAGCCCAGGCCTCCATAGGTTGACCAATCGATCAGTCGATCGTATTTATTGAGTGCTTACTCCGTGAAGAGCCCTGTAGCAAGCACTTGGGAGAATTCAATATAACAGAGCAAATTAAACCAAAGTGGTCTTTGGAAGGCCAAATGACTGAACTTAGATTAGCCTATTTTGGGCACGTAATCAGGAGGACTAATTCTCTGGAGAAGACACCAAAGCTAGGAAAAGTCCAGGGAAGAGGTGGAAGAGGCAGACCGGCAGCTAGACGGATAGTGACCGTGACAACGATAACGGAAGAACCATTAGAAAGGTTGTGGATTATGGAAGGGGATGGATGTTCTCGAGAATGTATATCCGCGAAGCCGCTATGAATCGGAAACGACTCGATGGCACTTGATACTAATACTAATGATAATAATACTAATAATAGTAGATGTGTTCCCTGCCCACCATGAGCTCACAGTCCGGAGGGGGAGAGTGACGGCACTGAAGGATTTCACACGCTGAGATGCCCGTGACACTGCATGCGTTTCGCTGGCGGCGCAGCCTTGGGAATGGTTAGCAGAATCGATCGGTCAATCAGTCGGTGATATTTATTGAGTGCTGACTGTGTGCAGGGAACTGTACTAAGCATTTAGAAGAGTACAGTATAATAGTGTTGGTAGACGTGATCCCTGCTCACAAGGAGTTTACGATCTAGTGGATAATAATAATTGCGGTAGTGACTGAGCGTTTACTATGTGAACCATAGCATTATTCTATAGCATTCACTATAGCATAATTCTAAGCACTCCCTCAACTTCTCTGTGCCTCAGTTACCTCATCTGTAAAATGGGGATTAAGACTGAGAGCCCTACGTGGTACTACCTCTGCGCTTAGAACACTGCTTGGCACGTAATAAGCGCTTAACAAATGCCATCGTTATTATTGTACGGGATAATCTGGTCCCTCATGGGGTTCACAGTCTAAGTGGGAGGGAGAATGAGTATCGAATCCCAATTTTTCAGATGAGGGAACTGAGCCACAGAGAAGCTAAATGACCTGCCCAGGGTCACACAGCAGACAAGAGGCGGAGCCGGGATTAGAACACAGGTCCTTTGAGTCCTGGGCCCATGCTCTTTCATTAGGCCGATCTGCTTCTCCAAAACGACCAAGGTCCCTCAGAAAAGTTGACCCAATTCCACTCCAATCTATGCCTCTTCTCTGGGGGCACCATAGAACTCCCTCCCCTTTCTCCAGAATCATTGGCTCGGTGGAAAGAGCCCGGGTTTCGGAGTCAGAGGTCATGAGTTCGACTCCCGGCTCTGCCGCCTGTCAGCCGTGTGACTGTGGGCATGTCACTTAACTTCTCTGTGCTTCAGTTCCCTCATCTGTAAAATGGGGATTAAAAGTGTGTGAGCCCCACGTGGGACAACCCGATTACCCTGTATGTCCCCCAGCGCTTAGAACGGTGCTCGGCACTTAACAAATACCAACATTATTATTATTATTATTTTCTTCTCCTGTGAGCATGGGCACTGCTTTACAGCCACACAACTAGGCTGGCAGAAGGCAGACCAGCAGAAAACTGGAATGTCTGGTATGAGATGCAGCATTCATTCATTCATTCATTAGTATTTATTGAGCGCGTACTATGTGCAGAGCACTGTACTAAGCGCTTGGAATGTACAAATCGGTAACACATAGGCAGTCCCTGCCCTTTGACGGGCTTGCAGTCAGCATGACCTAGTAGAAAGAGCACAGGCCTGGGAGTCAAAGGATCTGGGTTCTAAACGCAGCTCGGCCATTTCCGTGCCGTGTGACCTCGGACAAGTCACTTAACATCTCTGCGGCTCAGTTTCCTCATCTGTAAAATGGGGATTAAATCTCTCTTCTTCCTCTTACTTAGACGCTGAGCCACATACGAGACTGGGTCCAACCTGATTGCCTTGAATCCACCCCAGCGCTTAAAACAACGTTTGCCACATCGTAAGCATTTAATAAACGCCATTGTAAAACTGGACAGATGATGGTCTCCTAGGCCCCCAAGTCAGAGAGGGCCAGCGGAAGGAATACCTAGAAGTTAAAAACCAAAGCGGACTACTCCTCAAAAAGGCAGTTCTGAAATGAGTGATACAGCTCACAGTTTAAGACGAGACTGTAAATTCCTTGCGAGCAGGGAACGAGTCTACCGACTCTCTTGAATCGTACTCTCCCGAGTGTTCAGCCTAGTGCTCTGCTCACAGTAAGTGCTGAATAAATGCCACCGATGAAGACGTCCGCGTTGTTGAAACCCGGCAATCTTCAGAAACCTGAAGGGCGATTGCAGGTCGGGCAGGAGAGCTGGAAAACAGAGCTACGGGATAGAGCTGTGTGCCTTACTCCCGTTGTAATGACCCAAGTTAGGAGTTCAGTATTTGGCCTACAGTTAGTGTCTCGGGAAATATCACGGTAAGTGATACCGCGTGCAGAGCTCCGTACTCCACTGGGGAAGCAGCGTGGCTCAGTGGAAAGAGCCTGGGCATCAGAGGTCATGGGTTCGACTCCCGGCTCTGCCCCGTGGCAGCTGTGTGACTGTGGGCGAGGCACTTCACTTCTCTGTGCCTCAGTTACCTCACCTGGAAAATGGGGATTAACTGTGAGCCTCACGTGGGACGACCCGATGCCCCCGTATCTCCCCCAGCGCTTAGAACAGTGCTCTGCACATAGTAAGCGCTTAACAAATACCAACATTATTATTATTATCACTATGGGCTTGGGAGTGTGCAATGCAATAGAGTTGGAACACACTCTCAGCTCAGTGCTTGGGATATAGTGAGTGCTTAGCCGATATCATTATTAGCGGTAATAGTAGTACTGAGAAGCAGCGTGGCTCAGTGGGAAGAGCTTAGGAGTCGGGGTCATGGATTCGAATCCCGACTCAGCCGCTTGGCAGCCGCGTGACTTTGGGCAAGTCACTTAACTTCTCTGTGCCTCAGTTACCGCATCTGTAAAATGGGGATGAAGACTGCGAGCCCCCCGTGGAACAACCTGATCACCTTGTAATAATAGTTGGTATTTGTTAAGCGCTTACTGTATGCAGAGCACCGTTCTAAGCGCTGGGGTAGACACAGGGGCATCGGGTTGTCCCACGTGGGGCTCACAGTCTTCATCCCCATTTTGCAGATGAGGTCACTGAGGCCCCGAGAAGTGAAGTGACTCGCCCACGGTCACACAGCTGACAAGTGGCAGGGCCGGGATTCGAACCCATGACCTCTGACTCCAAAGCCCGTGCTCTTTCCACCGAGCCACGCTTGTACCCTCTCCAGCACTTGGAACGGTGCTTTGCGCATAGTAAGCGCTGAACAAATGCCATCATCATCATTATTATTATTTAGCGTCTACTGTATGCAGAGCCCTGTACTGAGCCCGGGGAAAAATCACGCAGGTGAAAATTAGGAATGGATTCTGGTCTCAAGGATGCTCCCAATCTTGGAAGGGGCGTAGCCTAGCGGAAAGAGCTCGGCCCTGGGAGTCAGAGGATGTGGGTTCTCGTCCCCGCTCTGCCACCTGTCTGCTGCGTGACCTTGGGTGAGTCACTTCACTTCTCTGGGCCTCAGTTACTTCATCTGTAAAAATGGGGATCAAGACTGTGAGCCCCATGTGGGCCAGGTTCTGTGCTCAACCTGATTACCTCGTATCTTCCCAAGCACTTCGAACAGCGTAAGTGACGAACAAAGGCCACGATTATCGTTACTGTTAGAAATATAGTGAGGCAGAAGAGACAGGAGACGGACGTGACGGGAAAAAGGAAATAGCAAAACTACACTAATACGAAAGATGACAACAATGGATGGGGCATTGTGGCTAAAGGAACGGTGTTCTGGGTTCTTCACAACTCAGAGTCTGACAGTCTTGGCTGTGGCTACAGTCACAGCTACAGCAACTGCAAGCCACAGTCTTCCCAGCGTCCTAAAAATAGAAAAGAACTCAAGTAGCCCATGGTGTTTCTCTGCCTTCCTAGCTAGAGAAGGAGAGGTCTATGGAGTTCTGGAAGACTGTGTGCGTATGTTCGGTTGGTGAGATGGGGGGCACGACCTAGTCAGTGGAGTCCAGTGGAGTGCAAATGGCTCTGGGCTTGCATTTCCACTGTCGCCCGATGCTTTTTTCCATCTGGCATAATAACAATAACCGTGGTATTTATTAACTGCTCAGTATACGCCAGGCACCGTTCTAAGTGCCGAAGTGGACAGGAGCAAATTGGGTTGGACGCAGTCCCTGTCCTACGTGGGGCTCCCAATCTGAACCCCCATTTTACAGATGAAGCAACCGAGGCCTAGAGAAGTTAAGCGACTCACCCAAGGTCACACAGCAGACCTGGGGCTAGAGCCGGGACTAGAACAGCTCCTTCTGACTCCCAGGCCCGCTCTCCATCTACTAGGCCACGCTGCTTCGGAGCTGTGGCCCCTGCCTGGGTGGCGACTGTTTCAGGAGACCCACCTCTGGGCTCAGTAATGAATCCAAGACAGATCCCGCGTCACCCAAAGAGCCGGAGGTTTCGCTCCATTTTAACCCTCGTACTTCTTTGTTTTGGAAGGGAAATCAGTGCCCTAGGCTTTAAATAGACGGCCTCACGGTCACTTCCCTCTCCCAGTCCTCCCGGTGCCTCATCCCGGGCCTGGCACGCTGGAACGACCCTGGCTCCGGCAGACGGGTCATCCCGACCCTGGCTGTGCCCCAAGGAACGAGGACGTTGCCAAGTGATGGGACGGTGGCCAGACAGTTGGGCTTCCGAATTCAGAGGCAGTGGGAGGGCCGCAAGAACCCAACCCTCCGTTAGTAAGAAAGGACAAACCGTTTCCTTCACCCTTCCTGAGAGCAAATCCCAACCGGCCATGGCCTGAGACCAGACACAGTTTGGGCTACTGACTAGAGTTCCAATCAAGGAGGATGCTAATAATAATAATAATAATAGTGATATTCGTTCAGCACTTACTATATGCCAGGCACTATATTAAGAGCTGGGGTGGATGCAAGCAAATCAGGTTGGACACAGTCCCTGTCCCACAGAGAACACACAGTCTCAATCCCCATTTTACAGATGAGGTAACAGAGGCACAGAGAAGTAAAGTGATTTATCCGAGGTCACACGGTAGAGGAGTGGTGGAGATGGGATTAGAACCCATGACCTTCTAACTCCCAGGCCCGTGTTCTAACCACTCTGCCATGCTGCTTCAGGTTAGTTGGCAGCCTGTGCCTCCGGTCAATTACACTAAAAGGCAGAAATCACCCATTTATAAAAACGACATCTAATGGTATTTGAATGGTATGGACCCGCACTCCGCTAAGCACTGGGGGGGAGACAGAAAATAATGTTGGCATTTGTTAAGCGCTTACTATGTGCAGGGCACTGTTCTAAGCGCTGGGGTAGGCACAGGGGAATCAGGTCGTCCCACGTGAGGCTCACAGTTAATCCCCATTTGACAGATGAGGGAACTGAGGCCCAGAGAAGTGAAGTGACTTGCCCCCAGTCACACAGCTGACGAGTGGCAGAGTCGGGATGGACAGGTTGGACACAGTCTAGGTCCCACGTGGAGCTCACAGTCTTAATCGCGGTTTTACAGATGAGGTAACGAAGGCACAGAGAAATTAAGTGACTCGCCTAAGGTCACACAGCAGAAAAGAGGTAGAGCCGGGATCGCTTGGCTATTGAGGAGCAGAACGGAGGTTTCAGAGGGGAAAGCAAATGCGGCAAGACCCTGTGAAACGAAAACCCACACATAAACAAAGGAAAAGCACCGGGGAGGTTCCAAAGGAGGCGGGGAGGGAGGTAACGAGGCCTTTCCCAAGCGTTTGACTCAGTGCACCGCACCCAGTGGGTGCTCAATAAATGCCATTACTATTTTAACTACTATTTGAACAGGGAAAGCTACTGATGCCTGTTTACTTGTTTCGATGTCTGTCTTCCCCCTTCTAGACTGGAGCCCGCTCCTTGATAGGGATTGTCTCTATCTGTTGTGGAACTGTGCTCTCCAAATGCTTAGTACTGTGCCCTGCACACGGTAAGCGCTCAGTAAATACTACCGAGTGAACGGACGCTAGAAATACTTAATTTTAGGTCACTGAGGAGCAGTGTTCATCCTAAACTCGAATCTGCATAGAGATTAATGATGATGGGATTTGTTAAACACTTACTATGTGCCAAGCACTGTTCTAAGTGCCGAAGACCTTACTATGCGCCAAACACATAATAATAATAATTTTGGTATTCATTAAGCACTTACTACGTGCCAAGTACTGTTCTAAGCACTGGCTAGATACAAGATAAACAGGTTGTCCCACATGGGGCTCACAGTCTTAATCCCCATTTTCCAGATGAGGCAACTGAAGCACAGAGAAGTTAAGTGACTTGCCCGTAGTCACACAGCTGATAAGCGGCAGAGTCCCGATTAGAACCCACGACCTCTGACTCCCAAGCCCGGGCTCTTTCCACTGAGCCACAGTAGATACGAGGTAATCAAGTTGCCTCACATGGGGCTCTCAGTCTCGATCCCCCTTTTCCAGGCGAGGTAACTGAGGCGCGGAGAAGTTAAATGGCTTGACCAAGGTCACGCAGCAGACAAGTGGCGGAGCCGGGATTAGAATCCACGACCTCTGGCTCTCAAGCCCGGGGTCTTTCCGCCAAGCCACGCTGCTTCGAGTCTTTCTCCACTCGGTTCTTCCGGTTGCGTTCTTTTCTAGTTTAGACTCCTGCAGGAAGCAAGAGAGGAAGACACTTGTTCTGTGGCTGTTTCTGGCTGTGTTTTGTTTTTTAATCCTCTCGGGCAAGCAGTCTGTCCATACTAAGCTGCTAAGGTTCCTCTAACAACTGGGTAAATCCAATACCTCTTCCTAGAGAAGTGGTGTGGCTTAGTGGAAAGAGCCCGAGCTTGGGAGTCAGAGGACGTGGGTTCTAATCCCGGCTCTGCCACTTGTCTTCTGTGTGACCCTGGGCAAGCCACTTAACCTCTCTGGGCCTGAGTTGCCTCATCTGTTAAAAGAGGATGAAGAAGACTGTGAGGCCCACGTGGGCCAACGTGATCACCCTGTATCTAGCCCAGCGCTTAGACCGGTGCTCGGCCCATAGTAAGTGCTTAATGAATACCATCCTTATTAATGTCAGTATTCGTTAAGCGCTTACTGGGCGCGGAGCACCGTTCTAAGCGCTGGGGGAGATGCAGGGTCCTCAGGCTGTCCCTCCTGGGGGCTCACAGTCTCGATCCCCATTTTCCAGATGAGGTCACCGAGGCCCAGAGAAGTGAAGTGACTCGCCCACAGTCACCCAGCCGACAAGTGGCAGAGCGGGGAATCGAACCCACGACCTCTGACTCCCGAGCCCGGGCTCTCTCCACTGAGCCACGCCGCTTCTCCGAGCCACGCTGTTAATTATTATCGTTGATGTAATCATCGGAGTATCTGTTCAGTGCTTACTCTGGGCCAAGCACCGCACTAAGTGCTGTGGCTAGATATCAGATAATAATAATACTGGCGGTATTTATTAAACATGGACTGAGGGCCAGGCACTGTACTAAGAGCTGTGGGTAGATGCAAGATGATATCAATTATTATTAGAAATGCTACCACTACTAATAACTATATTTGCTAAACGTATATTATGGGCCAGGCACTGTATTAAGTGTTACGGTATATACAAGCTAAGTTCGTTGCGGGCAGGAAACGTGTCTGTTTATTGTTAGATTTTACTCTTCGAAGTGTAGTGCTCTGCATCCAGCGAACACCCGATAAATGCGACTGAACGAATGCACGAACGGGTGCATTTTCAGATGAGGTAACTGAGACACAGAGAAATGAAGGGTCTGGCCCGAGGTCACCCAGCAGACAAGTGGCAGTGTCCGAATTAGAATCCAGGTCCTTCTGACTCCCAGGCCCGTGCTCTGTCCACAGGGAGCACGGCCTGGCTGAGACCCCTGTCTGATTCAGCCTTGGAGCAGGTTGGAGCCTCCTCGGAGATATCGGAGACAGCAGTAGCCGAGCGTTAAGCCAAGTACGTCTCCCAATCCTACCGATTCCCTTGGCTGCCCGAGGTCAACGCAGCGGCCTGTGTCCCAGGCGGGATCCGGCTAAGGTTAAGACTGTGAGCCCCCGGTCGGACACAGACTGCGTCTAATTTGATTAGCGTGTATCTACCCCAGCGCTGAGTACAGTGCCTGGCACATAGTAAGTGCTTAACAAACATCACACAAAATGGACACCCAGTTCTCCTCCTGAATTCTTTGGGATTCGACAGAATTGGGAGGTGCAGGTTGCCCATACTGGCACGAGGTGGATCCTTTCCACTGAATGGGTAAATTAACGTTGGTACTTGTGAAGCGCTTACTGTGTGCAGAGCACTGCTCTAAGCACTGGGATGGATACGGGGTAATCAGGTTGTCCCGCGTGAGGCTCACGGTCTTCAGGGCAGGGACCGTCTCTATCTGTTACCGATTTGCACACTCCAAGCGCTTAGTCCAGTGCGCTGCACGTAGTAAGCGCTCAATAAATACTATTGAATGAATGAATGAATCCCCATTTTACAGATGAGGGAACTGAGGCCCAGAGAAGTGAAGTGACCTGCCCGAGGTCACCCAGCTGTCAAGTGGCAGAGCCGGGATTCGAAAGCATTACTCACTATACGCAGAGCACCGTACTAAGCACTTGGGAGAGTACAGTGTAGCCAGAAACAGGCACATTCTCTGCCCACAATGAGTTTATAGACTGGTGGGCATGGTGCTAATGCTCCTGACTGCCAATGGAGTCCAAGACAGAGCGTTGGAGCTGAGTTTACCTCGGGAGCCTCCAAAAATAGCTAATCATTGTCTTCAGTGAATGGGCTCAAATGTAATCATAATTCTAATAATTCTGGTAATTTTTTAAGCACTTACTATGTGGTAAGTACTGTACTAAGCGCTGGGGTTGATACAAGATAATCAGGTCCCACATGGGGCTCATGGTCTAAGCAGGAGGGAGAACGGGTATTGAGTTTCCACTTTGCAGATGAAAGAACTGAGCCAGGGAGAAGTGCAGCGATTTGCCCAAGGTCACACGGCGGGTAAGCGGTGGATCTGGGATGCGAACTCAGAACCTCTGACTCCCAGGCCCGGCCTCTTTCCACTGTAGGTGGTCTACATCAGTACAGCGGGGGCTGCGTTTCAAAATTGTTCATTTCAGTGTGGTTTCACCTGACTACACCCAAGCCGTACGCTTGGCAGCGGAATCTTTTTAAGCAAGAGATGTACTGTCAGAAGTAATCTCCTTGAAAAGGACGGTGGGACAAGAACCACGAACCCTCCATGGGAGGAGATTTGTTAAGAGGGGTCTCCGTGCTGAAGATGAAGCCGGCGTACCCGCTCTGGAATGTTAAGGGGACTCAGGAAAAGTCCCCATTTTCCAGATTCCGGGTCTCAAGATGGCCTTGAGCGGAGAACGCTGCGAAAACTTTACTCAGGTTCAGAGCCCTGCCCCGATAAATACAACCACTGTATGCTTCTCTCCTTTCTGCACGTCGGTTAGGTGGCGATTAAGGCCTCTGGCACAAAATTTAGAAGTTAGATAGGCAAAGGGCGATGTTACCTGCTAGACTGATCTTTAGGCTTGATGGCACAACTGCTCCGGGCAAAAATCCATGGCTTTCTAGGTTTCTTTGTAATAGACCTGGCCCCAGATTGGCCACTGATTTACAGATCGGAAGGCCATTTGTGCAGATGACAACTGGACAGTCCAACTTTCAGGTAGTCACTCCCTTGTCCGCTAGTAGATTCGGCTCGGGGTACCTTTATAACTCTGATTTCCCGAGCCCAGTCCCTTTCCATCTTGAGTCTCGATTTAAGGTTAAAGAGGCATTCATATGTAGATGTTTGTTTATTTTTAGTTGAAAGATACGGTTTTGGTCCGGCTGTCGGATTTCGTGAATCGGAATTAAGCGACACCCGCGTACAGAGGGATCTGGAAAGGGAGACAGAAACCTCGGAAGGACTTTCTTGAAAAAATGCTCTGCATTCATTTGGGCTCTCGTGGATCTCGGGAAAGTGTTGTATATGATGTCATCTTGCAGTGCTGCAAGCCATTCATAATACATGTGATGTCGTGTGCGTCCGTGACTTTAAAAAGAGGCAGACTCCCAGGTTTCATATCTCCGGGCTTTCCTCCGGCACGGAATGCTAGCAGAGCCAGATTAACCTGGGCTAACTGCTCCAGTAGGGTCCTTAGGGTTCCCAGGGAATGGAAGAATCCTGGTGGACGGTATGAGCTGGATTAGGCCAGATTAGGAGCTTCCTTCCCATGTTGCGCTCCCCGGTTCTAAGCCGAGGAGCTGCTGGGACCAGTTGGGAGAGTGGTGGAAGGGAGGGGATTTTCCCCCTCAAACTCTCACGTTTCTTTCCGGTCCCACCCGGGGGAACCCAAATCTGCTTCCACTCGCGGCTGTCAGCGCCCCTAACCCGGCCCCGGTCCCTGGGGGCTGTAGAACGTTCGAATCCGGGAAATTCTCGTAGAGCCACTTGGAGAGGGAACAACCGGAACGTGCCACATGCAGGCTGATGGCAAAGCTGCTGTTAAAATAATGATAATATTGGTATCTGTTAAGCGTTTACTGTGTGCCAGGCACCGTGCTAAGCGCGGGGGTGGATGCAAGCAAATCTGGTTGGATACAGTCCCTGTGCCACGTGGGGCTCACAGACTCAATCCTCATTTTACATTCTGAAAAATGAAGTGAAGTGACTTGCCCAAGGTCACGCAGCAGACAAGCAGTGGAGATGGGGTTAGAACCCACAACCTTCTGATTCCCAGGGCCATGCTCTATCCACTCTGCCATCCTGCTCTTCACTACGCCATTACTGCCTTGAATGATAATGATAACGTCGGCATTGGTTAAGCGCTTACTACGTGCAGAGCACCGTTCTAAGCGCTGGGGGAGATACAGGGGAATCGGGTCGTCCCACGTGAGGCTCCCGGTCTCCATCCCCATTTTACAGATGAGGTAACTGAGGCCCAGAGAAGTGAAGTGACTCGCCCACAGCCGCACAGCCGACAGGCGGCAGAGGCGGGATTCGAACCTATGACCTCCGCCTCCCAAGCCCGCCCTCCTTCCGCGGAGCCACGCCAAGGGATGTATTGGTTCGGTTTACTCGCGCAACTCTCCGAGGGGTTACGGCACCCGCCACCACCAGCCACCGACCATCACGACATCAGCGCGATCTTCTTTCTCCTCTCTCTTCCCCGAGGTCAGTTTGCCGTACACTCGCACCGCTCGGCTCCCGCGGTAGCGTCCAGAACGGGGAGCCACTGTGACCTCTTCTGAAGTCTTGGTACGCGGCCGGACCCGAGAGCTTCACGGGCTGGAATTCGGCAGCGTGGTTGAAGGACTGATCTGGCAGGAAAACCACGGGCTCGATCCTAGTTCCACCACAAACGTTTTCGCTAGGAGAGGCCGAGTCTCTTAAGTCCTCTGTGCCTCATGCTCCAGTGAGAAGAGTGCTCAGCGCACGGCAAGACATTCGATTTTATGGCGTTCGTTTAGCGTTTACTATGCGTCAGGCACTGGACTAAGAGCTGGGGTGGATACAAGTTAATCAGATGGACACAGTCCCCGTCCCACACGGGGCTCACACGTTCCAAGCGCTTAGTACGGTGCTCTGCACATAGTAAGCGCTCGATAAATACGAATGAATGAATAAGCAGAAGTAGGTAATCCCCATTTCACCAGTGAGGAAACTGAGGCACAGAGAAGACAAGTGACTTGCGCAAGTTCACACAGCAAGCAACTGACAAAGGCCGGATTAGAACCCAGGTCTTCTGACTCCCGAGGCCATGATTTTTCCACTAGGCAACACTGTTTCTCCATGAAATAAATGGAAATATCTGTGATGTTACCCACATTATCCCCCAACATATAATGTTATCATGTTGGTATTTGTTAAGCGCTGACCACGTGCCAAGCACCGTTCTAAGCGCTGGGGTAGACGCAGGGGAATCAGGTTGTCCCAAGTGGGGCTCACGGTCTTCATCCCCGTTTTACAGATGAGGTAACTGAGGCACCGAGAAGTGAAGTGACTTGCCCACAGTCATAGGCTACAGGGTAGGTAGAGTCAGGTAAGATGGGTGGGATAATAATGATGGCATTTGTTAAGCGCTTACTATGTGCGAAGCACTGGTCTAAGCGCTGGGGGGGATGCAAGGTGATCAGGTTGTCCCACGTGGGGCTCACAGTTTTGAACCCCCATCTTGCAGATGAGGTAACTGAGGCACAGAGAAGTGAAGTGACTTGCCCAAAGTCACACAGCTGACAAGCGGCGGAGTCGGGATTTGAACCCACAGCTGAGGTGTAGTGGGGAATGGGAGACGAGGAAGGAGCTAGGGTTGGAATAGAGGCTGAGCTCTCCCGGGAAATCTGTGATGGAGTCTTCTCGAGTTTTTGCTTCGTCGCACCCGGTCGACAGAGGCCTTTTGCTCATTCACACCCGTCTTCGGAAACACCAGCATCCAAACAAAAACCCGGCAGGAGGGACTTCGGGGACAAGGAAGCATCACGGACAAGGGGTCAGAGCACGGGCCCGGGAGTCAGAAGGACCTGCTTTCTAAACCCGGCTCCTCTACGTGTCTGCTTATGTGAACGTGAGCAAGTCCCTTAGCTTCGCTGCGCCTCCCTTTCCTTATCTGTAAAATGGGGATAATGATAACGTTGGTATTTGTTAAGCGCTTAGCGTGTGCGGAGCACTGTTCTAAGCGCTGGGGTAGACACGGGGGAATCAGGTTGTCCCACGTGGGGCTCACAGTCTTCATCCTCATTTTTCAGATGAGGTAGTCACAGAGGCACAGAGAAGTGAAGTGACTCGCCCACGGTCACGCAGCTGACAAGTGGCAGAGCCGGGATTCGAACCCATGACCTCTGACTCCCAAGCCCGGGCTCTTTCCACTGAGCCACGCTGCGGGCAAAGACCGCGAGCCTCATAAGGGGCATGGACTACATCCAATCCGACTACACACTGAATCTACTCCGGTGCCCGGCACATAGTGAACACTTGACAGATGCAATAAAAAAACCAACTCCCCCCGCCAAAAAGTAACACTAAAATAAATCTTCCAAGTACGTTATTCATCTAAATGTCTGTCTAGACTGTAAGCTTATTGCGGGCGAAGAACGTGTCTAAGAACTCTGTTGTCCTCTCCCAAGTGCTTAGTACAGTACTCTGCACACAGTAAGTACTCAATAAATCCCGTTGTTTGATTGATTTCCTTTTGGTATAACTTGGTTAGATTTTAGATGGAGGAAAATGGAATGGAAAAATATGAACCCTTACCGATTTTGCCTGGATGAATAATCCCGTCATGGGATGCCGAACCTCGGTGGTGAAGCAGATTCTCAGAGTTTAGATTTCTAACACGTGAGGTTTCGGGACCCTTCTGTTTTGTTTTGGCTCACCACGGCTAAAGTAGAATGCACTAGAAAATAGAAACATAATGAGGAAGCAGCAAAGAAAACGAGTCTTGCTACTCGAAGGCAATATAAACCCAGCATTATCGACAAGGTTACCGAAATGTCTTCTCACTCCGTTGACATTCAGTCTTGGACATTTTTAAACATCTTGTCGCAAAACAGATTTGACCATCAGGCTGCACGGAGTGTTTTCTGCTTGCTCCATTCTTTCCTTTTTTTTTTTTTTTTGACCCGATCACTTCGAAATTCTTTTAAATGATTAGTGTTAGATTTGTATCCCTGCCAAAATAGAAGGCCTCCAAATTAATGGTGGCATTGATTGTTGTCTCTGAGATTCACAATTTTTTTCTGTCCCACTGAGCTACAGTAAATGCAGATCTTATGAAAGGATTTATTTAATGGATTAAGAAAAAGAAATCAGCATTCCTGGACCCTCGCCAGAGTGTGTTTTAAAGATTCTTCTTACAAGGTTGGCTGTTGGAATCTCTTGATCAGTAAGCGTTCAGTCTTTCATCTCTGCCGAAAGGCATTCCGGCTTCCGTTGTGAATGGGGGACCGGGCAAGTCCGTCCACGTGGGTTGGAATTTGGGCAGGAGAGACGTATTGGTTCGGTTTACTCCCGCAACTCTCCGAGGGGTTACAGCACCAGCCACCACCAGCCACCAACCATCACAACATCAGCGCGACCTTGCATCGTTGTCTTCCCCTCTCCCGGGGCTTCTGGTCGACCCACCGAGGAGACTCGGAGAAAGTCCCGGTAGGTTTGCTGAAGCCTTCGCTAGAGAGGCCAGTGATGGCCTTTGGGAAAAAAAATAACGCATTCTGAGATGCGTGTGGCGTGAAGTGCTGATGTCATAGGATAATAATAACGATTGTGGGATTTTTTAAGCGCTTACTACGTACCAGGGACTGTGCTAAGTGCTGGGGTGGATACAAGTAAATACAGTTGGACACAGTCCCTGTCCCACATGGGGCCCACGGTCCCAATCCCCATTTTACAGATGAAGGTACGGAGGACTAGAGAAGTTAAATGATCTGCCCGAGGTCCCACAGAAGACAAGTGGCAGGGCAGGGATTAGAACCCGTGACCTTCTGACTCCCAGGCCCGGTATCTAGACACTATAATAATAATGTTGGTATTTGTTAAGCGCTTACTATGTGCAGAGCACTGTTCTAAGCGCTGGGGCAGACACAGGGTGATCAGGTCGTCCCACGGGAGGCTCACAGTTAATCCCCATTTTCCAGATGAGGGAACTGAGGCACAGAGGAGTGAAGCGACTTGCCCACCGTCACCAAGCTGACAGGCGGCAGAGCCGGGAGTCGAACCCGTGACCTCTGACTCCCAAGCCCGGGCTCTTTCCACTGAGCCACGCTGCTTCCCCTGTGCCGTATGGCTGCCATTTGGGGGAAATCTGCCTGATTGACCAGAACTGGGCCAGACACACAATGTTTCCACAGGGGACCTTGTAGCCTTCCTACCTATACTTCAGAGCTATGGCGTTCCCCTTTCCCCTGGACTCTAAGCTCATTGTAGGCAGAGGATGTGTCTCTTTATTGTTATTTTTTACTCTCCCAAGTGCTTAGTACAGTGCTCTGCCACACAGTAAGTGCTCAATGAATACGACTGAATAAGGTCCTCAAGAACCCAGATACCGTGTCCGATTCACGGAATCCAGGGTCAGGAGATGGGGGAGGGAAACTGAGTTTCTAAGGGTCAAGTAACATGTAGGTGCCTGTTAGGGTATAGGTCCGCTGAAAACATGACTGTCTGTTGTAAAACTGGAAAAACGGCCACCCTAGTTTTCGATAATAATAATAATAATGGCATTTGTTAAGCACTTACTCTATGCAGTGGCTCAGTGGAAAGACCCCGGGGTTGGGAGACAGAGGTCATGGGTTCTAATCCCGGCTCGGCCGTGTGTGACTTTGGGCAAATCACTTCACTACTCTGTGCCTCAGTTACCTCATCTGCCAAATGGGGATTAAAAACTGTGAGTCCCACGTGAGACAGCTCGTAATCCCCCCAGCGCTTAGAACAGTGCTTTGCAAATAGTAAGCGCTTAACAAGTACCGCCGTTATTATTATTATACGCCAGGCACCGGGGTGGATACGGGAAAATCAGATCGGAAACCGTTTCTATCCCACTCAGGGCTCACAGTTTAAGTGGGAGGGGCAACAGGAATTTAACCCCATTCAACTGATGAGGAATCGGAGGCAAAGAGAAGTGATTTGCCCCAAGGTCATACGGTGGGCACGCGTCAGAGCTGGGCTTCAAACCCCGGTCCTCCGACTCGCAGGCCTGCGCTCTTTCCACTACGCCACACTGCTTCTCAGGGTCCAGAACATCACGGGGGCCAACGTACGGTGGAAGAGTGACTCCTTCTCAAACGAATCGTCCCGCTGAGCCTCGGAAGGAGCGGCATATCAAGGGAAGCTTGGGCCCGCGGATTGGCATCTGCCATGCTCAACTCTGAGGAAGAGAGGCCGTGCCGGGGGGGAGCCGGAAATTGGCTCCGGGTCCAGAGCCACACTGGAAGATGACACAACTCTGGTAACAGTCCCGCCCTCTGCTCCGAAATTCTCCCGAAAGATAAAGACTTCCAGATTTTCATGATGCTCTCTGGCCGTCAAGTCCACGGCTCTTACTTTCTACTTTTTTCTTATTGGATTAAACCCTCAGAGGGCCGAGGGGGGTTACTTTCATAACTCCTTTTCCAGTTACATATGATTCTGCGTCATCTGCTTGGTATTCACTGATGATCTACGCTGCCTAAACTTCCTATTCCTTAAACCGTATTAGTAATTTTTGGGCCACGGAAAGGGGAATCGGAATGTTTATTTCTCCTGGCCGGATCTTCATGGTCATAGCAGCTTCGGAGAAGCTTTAGAGAAGTGGCGTGGCTCAGAGGAAAGAGCCCGGGCCTGGGAGTCAGAGGTCATGGGTTCGACTCCCGGCTCTGCCACTTGGCAGCTGTGTGACCCTGGGCAAGTCACTTCATTTCTCCGTGCCTCGGTTCCCTCGTCTGTAAAATGGGGATGAAGACCGTGAGCCTCACGAGGGACAACCTGATTACCCTGTATCTACCCCAGCGCTTAGAACGGTGCTCTGCACATAGTAAGCGCTTAACAAATACCAACATTATTATTATTAGTATAGCCATCCAGGCCTTGGCATTCTGGGTGCCAGGAGCCTTCTGGGTGCCCATTCCTCACCACTGGGAGCCCGAGATTCGTTCATTCATTCATTCATTCATTCATTCATTCAATAGTATCTATTGAGCGCTTACCATGTGCAGAGCACCGTGCTAAGCACTTGGAACGTACAGTTCGGCAACAGAAAGAGACAATCCCTGCCCGTTGATGGGCTTACAGTCTAATCGAGATCTGTGGGAAGGACTTGCCCAGGGAAGAACGGGAGTTGGGCTGAGTTAGGGCGGATGATGCGAGAAGAGCAGCTCTAAGGTTCTGGATGAGAAAAGACCGAGGAAGCTCAGACTGGGGAAAATGAAGCCTGCTTGATTCTCAAAATGGACTCCACCCTTGGATGCCTGCCTGGAAGATGCACTGGGGAAGCAAACCGTTCTGAGGCCAGACACCCATTGCTGGGCTTCACGCCGAGGCAAGAGACACAAAAGAGAAAGGGCAATTTAGGGAAAGAACAGAAGGCACGGTCCCACCTAAACCCATAGACTCCTACGGTGTTCTGTTGGCCACACAAGCCACTGTGTACTCTCAGGGGAAGACTGCTTTCCTTGTTCCCCTCGAGCAACTATGGGAAGGATTCGAAATGTCACTCGAAAAGTTCAACTGCCGTCGTCCCGGGCAAAGCCTCCTCCCGCCTTGAGAGGGGGAGGAGGAGAGGGAATCGGGAGGGCGATGAAGGCGTCCGGACGCGGGGAAGAGGTTGCCGTGGCCTCACCCCCGGTTTCTCCACACCGGGTGCTCCTCGGGGCGGGAGCCAAGGTGAGCTGTCATAATTCCGGCCGGAGCGGGAGCGAATCCAGCATGTTAAAGGAGTTGTTTACTCATCCAGACCACATTCTTTAGTAGAGCTTGAGGCCGAGAACACGGATGCAATCTGTGAAATCACCCGGCGTCGACGGGGGAATGTTTGGAGCGAGCCAGAAAGCCCCGCTGAACGACGGATCCCGAAAGATGGCGGCCTCTGGAATTCAAACCGAAGAGTGAGAAAGAAGCGTGAATTCCGCTTCTGCACGCTAGCAAGGGCTGACTTTTTTTTTTAATGTATCTGTTAAACACTTACTGTGTCCCCAGTACTGTGCTATGTGCTGGAGGAGATAGAAGCTAATCAGGTTGGATTAGCTGTCCCACAAGGGGGGGCACCATCAATCCCCATTTTACAGATGAGGTAACTGGGGTAGAGGGAAGTTAAGTGATTTGCCCGAGGTCACTCAGCAGACAAGTGGCGGAGCCAGGATTGCGACCCAGGTCCTTCTGGCTCCCAGGTCATCGCTTTATCCACTAGGCCAGGCTGCTTCTCTCTCCCGGATAATCCTCGGCAATTCGAGTGACAAGTTGCGATTTAGTAACCGGTCCCCTCCCACGTACCCCCACCGCCTTCCCTGTACCTGAGAGTGTCTCCCTCTGGATAGAGCCTTCATCTGCAGCAGGGGCCTGGCAAAAACTTTCACCTGGGGCGGGTAAAGATGCCGTCATCTTCATGGCGGCCGGCCAAATGGGTGGTAGAGCAAAATCACTCAAGATGGGAATTCTGGGAAATGTTGGGGGAGGGAGATTCGTTCCTGAGCTAGAAAAGGTTTATTGTTTTCGTTATTTTCCTGGAGGACCTTCTGCTACAGAGTCGCTCAGAAGCTAACCAAACTATCGGCGTCCCTCAACCAATCCATCACCGTGGGCCTCTAGCCCGCAAGGGCCGGCTCTCTCGTCTGATTCGTACCATCTTGCTTGTGCCGGAATGGAATACCTAATGGAAGGGTGTTGGCGATGCCGTTAATTAATGAATGGATGACGTTATTATATGTTGCCTGTCTCCCCACTTCTAGACTGTGAGCCCGTTGTGGGTAGGGGTTGTGTCTGTTGCCGAATCGTACTTTCCAAGCTCTTCGTACAGCGCTCCGCACACGTAGGTGCTCAATAAATATGACTGACTGAATGAATACGGGGTAAAATAAGAAAATGATGGGGACCAAGGGGTCACTTTCTTAAACCTCCGGGAAAGAACTGTAGAGTAGCAAGCCAGAAACTGCAAGGAGGTGATTATAATTTCACTGTAATTATATACATCTATGTGTATGAGATATAGCTTCCCTTCACTTACAGAGAGGATGTTCCAGAAGGTAATCAATTCATCGATGGTATTTACTGAGCACGATCGGTGTGTGTGCTCCACTACTTTCCTGCCGTGTGACTTGAGACAAGTGACCTAACTTCTCTGTGCTTCGGTTTCCTCTACTGTAAAATGGGGATTGAATACTTGTTCTCCCTCCTACTTAAGCTGTAAGCTCTCTGTTGCCTCTAAGGGAACGTGTCTCGCTAATTCTGTCGCAGTGTACTCTTCTCCCGAGAGCTTAGTACGGTACTCCGCACATAGTAGGTGCTCAGTAAATACCGTTGAGTGATTAATTGATTGTGAGCAGAGCACACACGTACTAAGCACCTGGGAGAGTACAATACAACAGAGTTGGTAGACATGTTCCCTACCCACAAGGAGCTTACTGTCTAGAGGGGGAGACAGACAGAAATTCCCAATAAGCACGTAAGTACTGGGTGTCTGAAGGTGGGGTGACTAGCAAATGTCCAAAGGATGTGTGCTCAAGTGCATAGATGACAAGGTTTCTTGGAGGAGTTAATAATAATGTTGGTATTTGTTAAGCGCTTACTATGTGCAGAGCACCGTTCTAAGCGCTGGGGTAGACCCAGGGGAATCAGGTCGTCCCACGTGGGGCTCACAGTCTTCATCCCCATTTTACAGATGAGGGAACTGAGGCCCGGAGAAGTGAAGTGTCTCGCCCACAGTCACACGGCTGACAAGCGGCAGAGCCGGGATTCGAACCCACGACCTCCGACTCCCGAGCCCGGACTCTTTCCGCTGGGCCGCTAGATGAGAATGAGGCACAGTGAATAAGCTGGCGCTAGAAGAGCCAAGCGTGCAGGCTGGGCTGGAGTAGGTGAGATCCTTTCCATTTGGCAAGATAAAGTCACGTCAAGCATGGTCCTCTGGTGGATCAGGTTTGAGTTTGCAGGACACCGTTTAGGGCAGCTTTTCCGAAGAAGGTATGGCCCATCCTGCCGTTACAGAGACAAAGATTCCTGTCCGCGACGGAGAAGACAGCGACGACACCGCGGTGTTGAGTTTGTCGAGAGAAACCTGAAATCGAGCCTCGTTTAGGTCGGACGCTCTTCCCACTGAATTACTTCAATAAATCATCTCCGATGGATTCATTTCTCTCGGACTTGGGAATCTCCTGCCGCTTTCTTGCGACTAGATCGAAACCATTTTTTTCTCCCCCCCCCGACAAGTGAGACAGAGGTCGTCGATCCAAACCGGGATTTGGGAGGGAACAGGTGGGATTCCAAAGGGGATTCCTGTCAGAGGGAATGAGGATTGTGAGTCTGAGCGGGTAGTGTTGAGGTTTCTGGTTTCCCGAGCCCCGGGCGCTCAATACAGCCCTGAGGAAGGACGGGGCGGGACGGCTCTGCTGCCCACTTGCGGTTGTGAATGAGGGATATGCAATTGACCAGCCTAGCAGGAAGAGTTCGGTGTCCTTGGCGGCGATTGCCATCTACCAATTCAGTCAGCCTCAGGGAGGAACAGACTTAATATTCATAGTAATAGTAACAATAGTAATCGTAATGGTATTTGTTAATCAGGGTGGGAAGCGGTGTGGCCCAGTGGAGCCACGGGCCTGGGAGCCAAAGGACCTAGATTCTAAAACTGGCTCCACCACTTGCCTGCTGTGTGACCTGGGTCAAGTCGCTTAACTTCCCTGTGCCTCAGTTTCCTCAACCGTAAAATGGAGATTCAATACCCGTTCTCTGTCCTACTGAGACTGGGAGCTCCGTGTGGAACAGGTACTGTGTCCAACCTGATTAACTTGATTCTACCCCAGTGTTTAGAACAGTGCTTGACACACAGTGTGCCCTTTACGGATACCATAAAAAAGAGCATCCTTACGTGGCAAGCACTGTTACTATGTGTCAAGCACCGTCCTATGTGTCAAACCCGGGAGGCAGCGTGGCTCAGTGGAGAAGAGCCTGGGCTTCGGAGTCAGAGGTCATGAGTTGGACTCCCGGCTCCGCCACTTGTCAGCTGTGTTCCCGTGGGCGAGTCGCTTCGCTTCTCTGTGCCTCAGTGACCTCATCTGTAAAATGGGGATTAACTGTGAGCCTCACGTGGGACGACCCTGATTGCCCTGTATCTCCCCCAGCGCTTAGAACGGTGCTCTGCACATAGCAAGCGCTTAACAGATACCGACATTATTATTACCAAGTGCCGGGGTAGAGACAAGAAAATCAAGTCTCACATGGGGCTCGCAGTCTAAGGAGGAGAGAGCACGGATATCGAATCCTCATTTCGCAGTTGAGGGAACTGAGGTACATGAAGGTCGAGCGGATTGCCCAAGGTCGCGCAGCAGATGAGTAGTGGAACCAGGGTTAGAAGACAGATCCTCTGACTCCCGGGCTTTGGACCACTTCCATCCGAGTGTAGGGGGAAAATGGGACAGGATTCCTGGAGCGGAGCTTGCTAGACGAAGCTTGGGAATGACTTCCTTTGAAGAGCGGGGTCAGCCAGGCTCCGGAGCTTTCGGGTCTTGCCTGGGAGTTCATCGCTGAGGGTCCGGCTCCAAAGCAGTAGCTAAGGTCTCGTAGCTGGAAACCTGACCGTTGGCCCTAGAAGTGGGGAACCCAGGTGATGACCCCGGTGGGGGATGCCGGTGAGGAGGGTGGCCCCTGAAAGGATGGAGTGGAAGAAAGCAGCGGCGGCTGTTCAGTGAGATGGACCCTAGACCCTAAGCTCGTTTTGGGCAGGGAATGTGTCTGTTTATTGGAGTAGTGTACTCTCCCAAGTGCTTAGAACAGAGCTTTGCATGTAGTTAGAGCTCATTAAATGTGATCGAATGAATGAATCAGCAGCAGCAGCAGCATGACCTAGTGGATAGAGCGCGGGCCTGGGAATCCGAGAATCTGGGTTCTAATCCTGGCTCTGTCTTGTCTGCTGGGTGACCTGGGCAAGTCACTTAATTTCTCTGTGCCTCACATATCTCATCCGTAAAATGGGTATTAAGACGTGCCACATGGGCCAGGGACTGTGTCCAACCTGTCCAGTGCTTCGTATAGTGCCTGGAACATACTAGGTGTTTAACAACGATCACAATTACGATAATCCCGCTGAACGATGTCAATAGGAAGATAAAGGAGGATTTCACATAAAACCTCTACTCTTTTAGTGCTCCTCTCTCCTCAACAGAACAGCAGACATCACAAGCTCACCCATGATCCCTCCAGACTGTAAGCTCGTTGCGGTCAGGGAACGGGCCCACCGACTCCGTGATATTGTATTCTCCCAAATGCTTAGTACAGTGTTCTGCACACAGTAAACGCTCAGTAAATGCAATCGATTGACTGAACCCATAGAGTAACGTTGGTTCAATAGGGCAAGAGATCTGGTTCACTTTTGTACTTATTATCAGTCAATAAATCAATTAAGCATACTCACTGAGCACTTACTGCGTGCAGAGTATTGTACTAAGTGCACGGGAGAGTACGGTATCGAAATATGACACTCACATTCCAGGTCCACAACAAGCTTACAGTCTAGAGGGGGAGACAGGCAATAATATAAATAAATTATGGATACATAAATAAGCGCTGAGGGGTTGGTTGGGGGGATGATGAAAGGGAGCAAGTCGGCGACGCAAGAGGGGGCTGAAGAAAAGGAAGAAAGGACTTAATCAGGGAAGGCCTCTTGAAAGAGATTTGCCTTCAGTAAGGATTTGAACGTGGGGAGAGTTGGACTTGAAAGAGGGAGGGAGTTCTAGGCCAGAGGCAGGATGTGGGTGAGGGGTCTGCAGCGAAACAGATGAGATCGAGGTACTGTGAGTGGGTTGGCATTAGAGGAGCAAAATCTGTAGGCTGCCTTGTAGGAGAGCAGCAAGGGGAGGTAGGAGGGAGCAAAGTGATTGAGTGTTTCAAAGCCAATGATAAGGAGTTTCTGTTTGATGCTGCGGAGGATGGGCAAGACTGGAGGTTCTTGAGGAGTGCAGAAACATGAACTCGAGGCAGTGGGGGTAGACAACTCGCTCAGAAAGTTTGTAGAGGAATGGTAGGAGGGAGATGGGGCGATAACTTTCGGGTCAAGGGAGAGGTTTTTTTAGATGGGGGAGATATGAACAGTTTTGAAAGCGGTGGGGAAGAAGCCATTGGAGAGTGAACGGTTGAAGATGGCGCTAAACCGTTTTATGCCTGTGGCTGGATTAACACAAGGCCTTTAGGTCCTCTATTCCATGCAGTCGTATTTATTGATTCGGTCGAATTTATTGAGCATCTAACTGTGTGTGGAACACTGCGCTAAGAGCCTCGGACTAGCAAGAATAGTTCCCCACGAGAGAGTTAGAAAGGGAGGGGAGGAGAAGGGGTCAAGGTCACAGAGTAATAGCAAGTCACGGCACAGGGCTAGGGCATTATGTCAGGTGGCATAGAAGGGACCCCACAAAATCCAGTAACCCTAAACCCACAGGAGGATGTTTTTGACCCCCCCTTCCCCATGGTGTCTTTTTAGAAACAGAAGGGCAAAATTTCTTTGGAGTGACCCATTCCAGGCCTCCCTGCCAGACATCGCATTCCATCCCGGGGAGATGGGATTCATTCATTCACGATCCATCCATTCCATCCCTAGTCTTCCCAAGACTTCAGCCAATTAGAAGTTAAGAGCCTAAAATCCCAGAAGCTCCACTCCTCTCCAGGCCCTCTGCTCTGAGGTGCAGTTTTCTCTTCTCACAGCTGGCGCTTCATTCCCATCGGGCCACAGCCTCCGGGAAAGGGCTGACAGGAGAAAGCTGGAACTTGATTAACGGTAATAATGGGGGAAGATGGAAACACTAAGTGAAATTTCTAAACGTGAAATATCCTTGTTATTCCCCTGCAGGATTTGGGTGGGCCATGGTCCTTTCATGGATTGTTTGAGTTTTTGAATTTCACTTATTCACTATCTCTGAGCGTGGCTCAGTGGAAAGAGCACGGGCTTTGGAGTCAGAGGTCATGAGTTCGAATCCCAGCTCTGCCACTTGTCAGCGTGTGACTGTGGGCAAGTCACTTCACTTCTCTGGGCCTCAGTTCCCTCATCTGTCAAATGGGGATGAAAACTGTGAGCCCCACTTGGGACAACCTGATTCCCCTGTGTCTACCCCAGCGGTTAGAACAGTGCTCTGCACATAGTAAGCGCTTAACAAATACCAACATTATTATTATTATCTCTCTCTTCCTTTTACCTTTCCGTGCTTTCATGTCTCTGTCTCTTTCTGTTCCTCTCTTCGTCTCTTGCCAGTAACCCCAAGCCTGGAACACCTCAGTATGCCTCCTCAGCCCCTTTATTCGTTCATTAGAGAAGCAGCGTGGCTTAGTGGAAAGAGCCCGGGCTTGGGAGTCAGAGGTCGTGGGTTCTAATCCCCGGCTCCGCCACTCATCAGCCGTGTGATTTAGGCAATTCACTAAACTTCTGTGCCTCAGTAAACCTTGTCTGTAAAATGGGGATTAAGACTGTGAGCCCCACGTGGGACAACCTGATTACCTTGTATCCACCCCAGGGCTTAGAACAGTGCTTAGTACATAGCAAACGCTTAACAAATACCATCATCATCATCATTATTATTATTATCCAACTTCCCACTGTCCCAGGCCAAAGCGGCCAAACCTGGAAGGAAAGGTCCAGAGACTCCTGGAAATGGAAATCAAGGTGAGGAGGACTGCAGAGCCACCTATTAGTCAACTGTTACTTACTGAATACTTACCATGTGCAGAGCAGTGTATTAAGCACTTGGGAGAGTACGATATAACAATAAATAGACACGGTCCCTGCCCACAGTGAGCTTACAGTCTAGAGGGCAAGACATTCTGTTAATGCGTGACCATCTATAGGAGCTCCTGAAGCTCTTTCTTCAGAGAACTTCTGCCCTTTTGTATGGTATTTGTTAAGCACTGACTATTTAAGCACTTACTATATGTCAAACACTGTTCTAAGTGCTGGAAGAGGCACAAGTTAATTAGGTTGGGCGTAGACTCTGTCTCGCAAGGAGCTCACAGACTAAAGGGGATGAAGAACAGGTATTTCGTTCCCAGTTTACGGCTGAGGAAACTGAGGTCCAGGGAAGTTGTGACTTGCCCAGATCACAGCAAGCAATTGGCAGAGGTGGGATTAGAACTCAGGTCCTCTGTCTCCCAGGCCCATGTTCCTTCATCAATAAAGCCATGACGGGTCGTGAACGGTTCAGCTGCTGATCCTATTCTCACACGTCTTCAGGTGCGACTCCTGGGGTGGAAACCTTTGAAATTCAGCCATCCGTCCTGCTTTCCTCTAGCCACGAGAACAACCTCCTCTTTGTGAGATCCCTTCTGCAGTTACTCTTCCCCTCACCCATTTCTCCCCCTGCCCAAGCCACCTAGGCCCGATTATACATCACCGTGTTTATTTTGATCTGGTCGGAGTTCCCGCCACCCGTCAGCCAGACCGGGTGTTAACGACATACTGCTGTGATCACTGTCCAGGGGAGTCGGCCGCAAGGCTAGAGTTACGGGGCTGACGGCCCAGTTAGGCTGTCTGAAGGTTTAAATTGGAATGCTGGGAGGAGGGAAGGAGACAGGGAACGTCGTCTCTCCTCAACACAGTCCACTTAAAAGGGGAAAACCCCTCGTTTTTATTGCACTTGAAAGAGGAATTTCCCTCTTACTGTGTGCAGTGCTATTTCCCTCAAAGACTAAATATGAACAACCACATGGCTCTCGCACACAGCTTGCAGGACAATATATAACAAGCTTGCAGCATTACCCAGTTCCGAGATCTGAATTAGCATCGTCATCCTCAGTGGCATTTATTGAGCGCTTATTGTGTGCGGTGCACTGTACAAGAGAATCAGTTTCATTCATTCAATCATGTTTATTGAGCACTTACTGTGCGCTCTGGGAGTGTTTACTGACTTGCCCAAGGTCATACAGAGGATAAGCAGTGGAGTGGAGCAGTTCCTATGACTCCCAGACACGCGCTCTTTACACCTGGCCATATTCCTTCTCAGATCTTAGGGGTCAGGGTTGGAGGGGGAGGTACGGTCTTCTGCGATTGAGGAAAGTGGTGTGAGAAAAACTTGAGTGTCTTGTCTCGGGGTACCCAGGATCAGAGGAAGACACCGAAGCCAAGCTTCTTGCTTCCGGTTGAGTCCTCTTCCCTCCAGATTTGATTCCACAGGAATCCAAGACGAACAGTTGCTCTGCCTTTCTTAGAAAGCTCTCTGGGTTGGCGAGCGAGGGTTTTCCCTGGACCCTTTTTTTTTTTAATGTTCCCAGAGAAAGCTCAAACAGCTCTATAGCTCCAGCTGTGCCTGGGTTTTCTGTAATAGATCTCTCAATTTAAAAAAAAACGAGTTCCCGAGGTGGTGTTTTTCAGTCAGAGCCTGCCTTTGCCTCCCCAGATACTCAGGAACCATTTCATTTGCTGTTTATTAAGACAAACACTCCACGGGATTGTGGGGCGGGGAGACGATAAGGTTAAGAAAGTAGAATTTTCTCATTTAATCCATTCTCCCTCTATTCCCTCCCATTGGTAAACGGATGAGCACTCCTCCACATCCTAGGACTGAGTTAAGACGCTTCCATGAGGTAAATGAAGTGGGGGGCGACCTCCTCTAATGTGTCACCAAAACACCTTACACTTTCCCAAGATCTGAATTAGCAACGTCATCATCATCGGGAGAGAACAGCAATAGCCACCCACCATCTTGGGGCCATCTTGATTATTATCTCGGACAGGGAATGTGTCTGCTATGTTGGTATATTGTACTCTCCCAAGCACTTAGTACAGTACTCTGCACAAAGTAAGCACTCAATAAATATGATCGATTGATTGATCTTTACAGTGCGTTACTTCCCCTACCTCTAATTTATTTCAGTGTCCGTCTCCCCGTTTAGATTATAAGATCCTTAAACGCAGGGATTGTGTCTATTAAATCTACTGTCCTCTCCCCAGGTGCTTAGTATAGTGTGGTGTACAGAGTGAGTGCTCCATAAATAATATTGATTGGTTGATGGGGGAGGGGTCCACAGGGGTCCATTCATCCTTTCCTCTGGCCCTTCCGTGTGTGATCTGGCCGACCCAAAGTGGAAAGTTATCGGTCTGAGAGACTACTATTTTCAGCAGAGGTAAATATCAGACAGAGATCAATCACTCTATGATATTTCTTGAGCACTTACGAGTGCAGAACACTATACACTAGGCACCCGGGGAAGTACGATGCAATCGAGTTGGTAGACATGATCCCTGCCCTCAAGGGGTTTACGATATAGCGAGGAGTTTGCAATTCAGTGATCGCCGAAATCCTGCCTCTCCGCTCATTGTGGGCGGCCAACGTGCAGCCAACTCTGTTGTGTTGTATGCTCCCAAGTGCTTAGTACAGTGTTCTGCACACAGAAAGAGCTCGATAAATACAACTGATGATATATAGGCCTGCTATGTGACCTTGGGCAAATCATTTAAAAACTCTGGGACTGTTTCCTCATCTCTAAAATGGAGGTAATAATTCCTGCTCCTTTCCTGACAGGGCTATTATGGGGATAAAATGAAATAACTGAAAGAAAAAGCCCTTTGGAAAAACTAAAGTACTCTAAAATAACCAAAATATGATTATTATTATCACTGTTATTGTTTAAAATAAGTGCGAGCTTTTATTATTATTGTTACGATTGATGATAATTGAGAAGCAGCATGGTCTCGTGGAAAAATAGCATGGGTCTGGGAGTCAGAGGACCTGGGCTCTAAACATGGCTCTGCCAATTGCTTGCCGTGTGGCCACGGGCAAGTCACTAAACTTCTCGGTGCCTCAGTTTCCTCAACTGTAAAATAAAGATTCAAAAACCTGTTCTCCTTCCTACTTGGACTGGGAGGGTGAAGTGGAACAGGGACTGGGCCCAAACTGATTAACTTGCATCTAACCCAATGCTAACAGCGGGGCTTAGTACACAGTAGGCGCTTAACCAACACAATAATATACAATTACGATACTAATATTGAAAATCATAATAATAATAAAAGCTCACACTCGTCCTTTTATGGGCATGAAACATCAGAGCCTGAAAGAAACACATAGCAATATTTCACTTCCTAGAACTCAGCGGTTCTGTCGGTCGAATGTGACGAGAGGCACCGAGGGATGAACGTCTTCAAAGTTCAGCGCAGGTAGCGGAAAGGGAAAGATGAGCTGGGCACACACGAAGCAGAAAAACAGGGGTCGGAGTCAACCGCATACTGAAAATGAGTCAGCAGGGTCATGCTAGTGTGCAAAGAGCCAACGTGACCCGAAGGAGGGTGGGGTCTCGAGTCCCGGAGTTCTGCAAGAAAAGAGCAGATTTAGGTTAGTCGGTTGCTTGCGTCGAGGCAGGGGGCTGGTCCAGGTGACCTCAAAAGGTTCCTTCTAGCGCCCCGATTTCAAGATTCTGTGTTTCCGAGAGAGTTAGTGGATAGAACATTCGCCCGGGAGTCAGAAGGACCAGGGTTCTGGCCCCGATTCTGCCACCCTTCTAGACTATAAACTCACTGTGGGCAGGGAATGTGTCTGTTTATTGTTGTAATGTACTCTCCCTCCCCTCTCGGGGTCGCACCCGGAGAGTTTCCAGTGCTCTACCAGTCTCGGCTGCAGGAGGGACAGTCAGGCAGAGGCCTATCCATTCCATGCCTAGCTTGGGCAGCGGCCGGCGAGTGGAAGGCAGTCTGCCACGGGTCAAGATCCGTCCGTGCTGGGCAGCTGCGGCAACGGAGAGAGTCGAGGGCCACCGCATGGAAGACGGCGATGGCAAACCACTTCCCTGTTTTTACCTAGAAAACTCTCTGGATCCACTACCGGAACAATTGCAGTTGGAGAGCGGGGTGTTCCGGGAGAGACGGATCCGTGGTGACGCTATGGGTCGGAAACGACTCGACGGCGTAAGGCGAGACTCTCCCTAGTGCTTAGTACAGTGCTCTGCAAACCGTGAGCACTCAATGAATATGACTGAATGAATGAACCTGTCCACCGTGTGACCCTGGGCAAGTCACTTAACTTCTCTGTGCCTCTGTTATGTCATCTGTAAAATGGGAATTAAGACCGGGACCCCCCATGTGGGGCAGGGGCTTTGTCCAACCTGATTATTTTGCATCTACCCCAGCTCTTAGAACAGTGCCTGGCACATATTAGGCGTTTAATCAGTACCATTAAAAAAAAAAAAGAAAAGGCCTGGTGTCCCAAATTCAGTGGGCCAGCTCTGCCCCACCCTCTCCCAAACTGTGGGTCTGCCCGCCGAGTTCATTTCAGCGTGGCTCAGTGGAAAGAGCACGGGCTTTGGAGTCAGAGGTCACGGGTTCAAATCCCGGCTCTGCCACTTGTCAGCTGCGTGACTGTGGGCGAGTCACTTCACTTCTCTGGGCCTCAGGGACCTCATCTGTAAAATGGGGATGAAGACTGTGAGCCCCACGTGGGACATTAATATCATTTTGTCCGGCCATCCTGTTAGCCAGTTTCGTCCTGTACATCCAGGATGACTGGACAAATAGTAGTCACCCACCATCTTGGGGCCCCTTGGTCAGTGTGAATATGGGCAGGAGGATGAGGATTTGGGAAGAGGAAGTTTTGCCTCAGCCCAGCCCATCGGCCTTCAGAGCCAGCGGCGGGGCGGTGTGATAGAGAAGCAACATGGCTCAGTGGAAAGAGCCCGGGCCTGGGAGTCAGAGGTCACGGGTTCTAATCCCAGCTCTGCCGCTTGCCAGCTGTGTGACTTTGGGCGGGCCACTTAACTTCTCTGTGCCTCAGTTACCTCAGCTGTAAAATGGGGATTAAAACGGCGGACCCCACGTGGGACAACCTGATCACCTTGTATCCCCCAGCGCTTAGAACAGTGCTTTGCACATATTGATGCTTAACAAATACCATCATTTTTTTTTTTTTTATTAGTTGGACGCCCTCCTCTCCTTGGTGCCGCCTGGGACAGGAGGACGGGGATGCGGAAGAGGAGACAATGACTTGTAGTGCGTGGCCTAGTGGACAGAGCAAGGGCCCGGGAGTCAGAAGGACCTGGATTCTAATCCCCGCTCCCCCACCCCCACCTGTCTGCTTTGTGACTTTGGGCAAGTCACTTCACTTCTCTGTGCTTCTGGCGCAGTGGAAAGAGCACGGGCTTTGGAGTCAGGGCTCATGAGTTCAAATCCCAGCTCTGCCACTTGTCAGCTGTGTGACTGCGGGCAAGTCACTTAAGAAGCCTGAGTGGCTCAGTGGAAAGAGCCCAGGCTTGGGAGTCAGAGGTCATGGGTTCGAATCCCTGCTCCGCCACTTGTCAGCTATGTGTCTGTGGGCAAGTCACTTAACTTCTCTGTACCCCAATTACCTCATATGGAAAATGGGGATGAAAACTGTGAGCCCCACGTGGGACAACCTGATGATCCTGTATCTATCCCAGCGCTTAGAACAGTGCTCTGCACATAGTAAGCGCTTAACAAATACCAACATTATTATTATTAACTTCTCTGTGCCTCAGTTCCCTCATCTGTAAAATGGGGATTAAGACTGTGAGCCCCACGTGGGACAACCTGATTCCCCTGTGTTTACCCCAGCGCTTAGAACAGTGCTCTGCACATAGTAAGCGCTTAACAAATACCAACATTATTATTATTAAATGGGGATGTGGCACGGGGACTATATCCAACCTGATTATCTCGTATTCAATCATTCATTCATCCATTCATTCAGTAGTATTTATTGAGCGCTTACTATGTGCAGAGCACTGTACTAAGCGCTTGGAATGGACAAATCGGTAACAGAGACTGTCCTGCCCTTTGACGGGCATACAGTCTAATCTATCCGAGCGCTTAGAACAGCGCCTGGCACATAGGAAGCGCTTAACAAATACCATCTCTACACTGTAATCCTGTTGTGAGCAGGGAATATGTCTGCTTATTTTTGTAATGTACTCTCGCAAGTGTTTAGTACAGTGTTCTGCACACGGTAAGTGCGCAACAAATGTTTGAATGAATGAATGAATGAATGAATGAATAAAGGTTCAGCCCTCTTGGCCTCCCCACCTGGTCTTTTTGTCCAAGGAAATAATCCTTCCTCTTGCTTAGACTGTGAGCCCCATGCGGGGCAGGGACTGTGTGCAATCTGATTAGCTTGTACCCACCCCAGCGCTTAGTACAGGACTTGGAACTCCGTAAGTACTTAACACACATTATAATAATTATTATTATTAAAAAATGAATGAATGAATGGACCGTGAGCCCGTCGATTAGACTGTGAGCCCGTCGCTGGGCAGGGATCGTCTCTGTTGCCGAATTGAGCATTCCCAGCGCTTAGTACAGTGCTCTGCACAGAGTAAGCGCTCAATAAATACTACTGAATGAATAAAACCCACCTGCTATGAACCGTGGTTGTTCTACTGCCTAATAGATACACATACACGTACCCTTCTTTCTTAAGAAGCAGCGTGGCTCCGTGGAAAGAGCCCGGGCCTGGGAGTCAGAGGTCGTGGGTCCGACTCCCGGCCCTGCCGCTCGTCAGCTGTGCCACTGTGGGCGAGTCACTTCACTTCTCTGTGCCTCAGTGACCTCCTCTGTAAAATGGGGACTCACTGTGAGCCTCACGTGGGACGACCTGATGACCCTGGATCTACCCCAGCGCCTAGAACGGTGCTCGGCACACAGTAAGCGCTTAACGAACACCGACATCATTACTACAAGCCCCAACAGAGTTCTCCGAGGATATTTTCCCTTTTCCTACTGCCTACCCCGTTAAGGAAGCTCGAGCTGTTTCCACACGTTACAACTGGCGGTTTTTACGTTCCGTCTCTCCTCTCTCCCCGCGCCACCCCCGGCCGCCCCATCGCTTCCCTGGTCGCGGCCCTGCCAGCAGAGAATCTGTGGTTCATTCCGTTCACCGCAGCGACACCTGTTCGTGTGAAAATCGTGTACAGTCGGAGAGGTGCGGTTTGGATTTGCATGTCAGCTTACCCAGGGTCCTCTGAAGTCATCTGCGCCTCTCTGATCTACAGGCAGAGCAAGAAATGCAGCGATAAGAGAGCTTCAGAGGGTTTCGGTGTGTCGGCTTCAGAGGCAAGCGAGAGACCAGCCCTGTACGGTCACAAACAGAACCCGAAAAAGCAAAAAAGAAAAGGGAAATGAACTCTCCTTGACCCCGAACACATTTTCAGTTTTGCTTCACTTTGGGACTCAGTGTAGGGTCCGCTCGTATTTGATTTCTGGGCATAAAGTTTTATCGCCGTAGGAACAAGTTCGGTGGTTTAATTATACCGTGTGCGCCGAGTGGCTTAGCCACAGCTGAGCTGCCTCAAATCTCCTTTGCGGGCGGAAAGGTTGGTGCTGGGAGCAGTTTCTCTGAGGTGATGCAAATGGGCAAGCAGAGCTGTGGCTCAGGGCGCTGGAAGAGGTCCTGTGGCTGTTCGATTGTGCGAGCAGGTCAGTGTGACTCTAGAAGCGGCAGGATGCTAAATCGTCTCAAGGAGCGGCGTGGTCTGCCGGAGAGAGCACGAGATGAGGAGTCAAGAGACCGGGGTTCTCCTCCTGACTCCTCTGCTTGCCTCCTGTGTGACCTCGGGCGAGTCACTTAAAACTTCTCGGTGCCTCAGTTTCCTCATCCGTAAAATGGGGATTAAAGAGCTATTCTCCCTCCTCCTCATAATTTGGGTTCTATATGAGGCAGGGACTCTGAGGGTCCTTTTGATCTGATCATCTTGTATCTGTCCCGGGGCTTGGCACCTTTTAAGAAATGCTATCATTATTATATTTGGAAATGGGGATTTAATATCTGCTCTCTTTCTTACTGTGAGCCCCATGAGGGACAGGGACTGTGTCCTATCTGCTTATTTTGTATCTATCTCAGAGTTTGGCGTGTAGTAAATATTTAAGAAATGCTATTATTATTATTATTATTATTATTATGCTGGAAATGGGAAACTAGATTCATGCGGGTCTGACCCTTTCACATGGTTGTCATGGAGACCCTCGACCTGTCCAGGGGCAGACACGTGTCTCCCAGGCCCTGTGAAGGATGAACCTAGCTCTAAAGACCTGGGGGATTGGAGTTGGCTGGCACTGAACCAGTCCTGATCTGGTTTGGATGATACAACCAATCTCCTGGACCTCATCCCCTGACCGATTAATCGATCGGTCAATCAATCAAGAGTATTTGTTGTACATCACAAGCATAGTCCAGTGACAAGAGCACGGTGGTTCTGATCTCAGCTATGCCATTTGCTTGTCCTATGACTTTAGGCACATCCCTCAGCTCCGTCGTGCCTCAGTTCCCTCATCTGTAAACTGTTCATTCATTCATATTCATCGTCTTCCTCCTCCTCATAATTTGGGCTTCGTACGGGATAGGGACTCTGTCTCACCCGATTATCTTGTATCTGGCCCAGAGCTTGGCACGGAGTAAACATTCGAATACATTTCAATAATCATTATTATAAAAATCAGTGCCCATGATCCCTGTCCTCAAGAAGCTTTCAATTTAGCAAAGGATACAGAGACTGAAATAAATTACAGGGAGAAGGAATAGTCTAAATATTAAGTACCTGAGTACTACAGAGACGTAGAGGTATCCAAGTGCTTAGGTGAGGCAGAAA
Organism: Ornithorhynchus anatinus; assembly: GCF_004115215.2. Lineage (NCBI taxonomy): Eukaryota > Metazoa > Chordata > Mammalia > Monotremata > Ornithorhynchidae > Ornithorhynchus > Ornithorhynchus anatinus. The sequence continues at coordinate 38,328,275 of NC_041749.1, read as the reverse complement.
TGCCGAGGAGACAGTTGGGAAGGAAGGGGAGATGGGGAGAGGTAAGATTCTTCAACTGTAAGCCCGTCAAAGGGCAGGGACTGCCTCTATCTGTTACCGATTTGTACCTTCCAAGCGCTTAGTTCAGTGCTCTGCACATAGTAAGTGCTTAATGAATACTATTGAATGAATCAAGGAAGGCCTCCTGGAGGAGATGTGATTTCAGAGAGCAGTTTTCTTTGGCATGCGTAGGGTGAGGGAACTCCAGGCAGTGTGTCTGTGTGCGTGTGTGAGAGAGAGAGACAGCAAGAGCGAGAACAATAATACCGATAATAACGTTGGTATTCGTTAAGCGCTTACTATGTGCCGAGCACCGTTCTAAGCGCTGGGGTAGACACAGGGGAATCAGGTTGTCCACGTGGGGCTCCCAGTCTTAATCCCCATTTTACAGATGAGGTAATTGAGGCACCGAGAAGTTAAGTGACTTGCCCAAAGTCACTGAGCCACACTGCTTCTCTAAGAGTTGGGCATCAGAATAGAGAGCAACGCGTAGCAAGTAGTTTAGCTTGAGAGAAATTAAGCATCTGAGTGCGTGTAAAGGGAGAAGAAAGCGGACAAGTAGAAAGGAAAGAGCCGAGTGACTTAAAGCTTAATGCTGAGAGAAACTGGCAGCCACTGGAGGTTCTTGAAGAGTGGGGAGATGTGTGCAGAAAGATGTTTTAGAAAAAGCGATTCAGGCAGCGGAGTGAAGAAAGGACTGGAGAGGGGAGTGATTGGTGGCACGGAGATCAGGGAGGAGGCCGGGGTCGTAGTCAAGCCGGGATAAAAGCACCCAGATCAGCGGGCACTTGGATGGTGAGAAGGGGTGGGTCTGAAACCGCCGTGGAGGACTACCTGATGGGTTTCGGGGACCGCCTGGATATGCAGATTGAAAGAGAGGGAGGAGCCAAGGATATCACCAGGGTTATGAGGATTAGAGAAGGAGAAAATGGTGCTGTAGTCAACTGTGAAAGGGAACATGGATGAGGAGAGGATTTGAGAGGTAAGCTGAGGAGTTCAGCTTCGAAAATGTTGAGCTCGAGGTGTCGGTGGAATAGCCACGTAAAGATATCCCGGAAACAGGACGATGAGTGAGGTTAGAGGGAAAGTGAGAGGTCGGGGTTAGTAATGTATAACTGGGAGTTATCCACATAGAGGTGCGTGGCTCAGTGGAAAGAGCACGGGCTTGGGAGTCAGAGGTCATGGGTTCCAATCCCGGCTCCGACGCTCGTCAGCTGTGTGACTGCGGGCGCTTCTCTGTGCTTCGGTGACCTCGTCTGTAAAATGGGGATTAAGACTGTGAGCCTCACGTGGGACAACCTGATTACCCTGTATCTACCCCCAGTGCTTAGAACATAGTAAGCGCTTAACAAATACCAACATTAAGTTCTCTGATTTGGGAAGATTTGAGCCGGGGGCGTGGTGACAGAAAGGGCTGGGAGTCTCCTTCACATCTGCGGTCATTCTCTCTAAGCGTGTTCACCTCCTTGGCTACTGGGGCCGATTTGGTTTATTCCCTTGTCTTGCCCAAAGCAAACCTCGGCACTGGGCAGGTCACTGATGGCCCTCCTGTAAACCAAGCAAGGACACACATGGGTATTACATGCATTCTGCTTGGCATGCAGCCCAATGTGATGGCATCCTAATCTCCACCGGCATATATACGTCCGTTCTACACCCCTTAGCTTGTTTTTCCGCCGGGATCCAGAATCACAGTCTCAATCCCCATTTGACAGATGAGGGAACTGAGGCTCAGAGAATTGAAGCGACTTGCCCGAGGTCACTCAGCAGACAAGTGGCGGAGCCGGTATTAGAACCCATGACCTTCTGACTCTCAGGCCCGTGCTCTATCCGCTACACCGCGCTGCTTCTCTACTGAGAGCTTACTGAGCGCAAAGCACTGTACTAAGCACTCGGGAGAGTACGATATAACAATAAAGGGACACGTTCCCTGCCCATGGCAGCACCCGACCCCCACCAGGGCCATGTGGTCAGGGTGATGCTGGGGTGCAAACACCTGCTCTGCCTTTGCTCGCCTCATCTATGATCTATGCAAACCGTCCCTCGGCTTGCTCCCCAGGGGCGAGGGCAGACGGTGGGTGAGAAGCTTCCGGTGACTCTGCTCAGAGCCGGTTCCAGATGAAGGGCTTTAGTCGAGCCCCCTGGTCTGCCTAATCAGGCAGCTTGGTGCATCTTCCAGGCCAAACCATGGTGTTGGGGAAGGTTTAAAGGAGTAGAACTACTTCGTAGTTCCTCTCCATAACTCCCACCGCCCCACAGGACCGAGCCCCCGAGGCATCGGTCCCATTTGTTCCCGTTCAACAGCTCTGAAAGTCGGTAACGGAAATGCCAGATACCCGGTGTGCCCACCTTGAAAGCAAGTTTCTCAACTACCCCTAAACCAGTGATTCCCTTGAGGACGTGGGAAAGAACCTCATTTTCCCCACTTGTCCCTTAGGGTGGCCACTGCAGGCACTCAAAAATGCCAGATGTCATATCTATTTGCCAGCTCCTCCCCTTACCCACATATTTTTAACCAACTCCCACTGGGCTTCTGACTTCCCAGCTCTCAACTGGTTTGAGGGGGAGTTTACCCGATGGGAGGAAGAGAAAAAGAGAGGGAGAGGGAGAGAGAGAAAGAAAGAGAGAGAGTTTTCACTCTTTTCTGCATCTCTAAGGTTCATTCTGGCTCCCGTTCTATTCCCTATTTACTACGCCGTTCCTTTGGAGAATTCCTTTGCTCCCTAGACCAGTCCCTTGAAGAACTCATTTGCATCCGTGGCTTCAGCTACCATAAGATTTGCGATTTATTCATTTACATTAATGTCTGTCTCCCCCTCTAGACTGTAAGCTTCTTGTAGGCAGGGAATTGCCTACAACAATTGTTTATTGTTATATTGTACTCTCCCAAGCACTTAGTATAGTACAAGGTAAGTGCTCAGAAAATATGATTGAATGAATGAATCTTTTTATGGATGATTTCCAAATCTACCTCCCTAGCCCCGACTTCTCTCCTTCTCTGCAGTTTCACATTTCCTCCTGCCTTCTGGACTTCTTTACTCGGATGTTCTGCTGACACCACAGGCTTAACATTTCCAAAACGGAACTCCTCATCTTCCCACCGAAAACTCTGTCCTTCCCCATCCTTCGCAGGGTTGTAGGCAACGCCACCGACCTGTCTAGCTCACAAGCCCACAACCTTGGCATTATCCTCGATTCACCAGGATATTAAGTCTGTCACCACATCCTGTTGCTTCTACCTTCACAATATTTGTAAAATCCACTCCTTCCTCTCCAACCATATTGCTACCATGCTGATCTAAGCACTTATCATAATCCACCCTGACTTCTGCATTAGCCTCCTCACTGACATCCTGCCTTCCTGTCTCTCCCCTCTATGATCTATAATTCACCCTGCTGTCTGGATCATTTTTCTAAAAGGAAAGTTCAGTTCACATCTCAAAAACCTCCAGTAGTCGCCCATCCTTCTCTGCGTCACCCCAAAACCCTTTACCATTGACTTTAAGAGACTCAATCAGCTCTCGTCCTCCTACTTTATCTTGCTGATTTCCCACTTCGCTCCCCTTACACCTACTCACTCACTGTACTTCGATCTTGTCTGTCTCATTACTGATTCCTTGCCCATGTCCTCCTTGTAGCCTATCAATCATTCATATTAACTGAGCACTTATTGTGTGCAGAGTACTGTGCTAAGCACTTGGGAGAGTACAATATCCCTCTCTCTTCATATCCAAAAGACCACCACTCTCTCGATCTTCAAAGACTTACTAAAAACATGTCTTCTCCAAGAGGCCTTCCCTGACTAACTCCTCATTTCCCCTCTCTATTTGCCTTTCCTTCTACATTAATAATAATAATAAAACTAATAATGGTATTTGTTAAGCGCTTACTACCTATGCTCCTGAATTTGTACCCTTTAAAGCACTTTAATACTCACTCTATCTCTAGCCCCACAGCACTTATGTACATATCCCTATACTCTGCTGCTTCCCCTTTCTGTAAATTATTTTAATGTTGTTGTCTCCCCCTGTAGATCTTAAGTTGCTGTGGGAAGGAACCATGTCTACCAACCCTATTGTACTGTACTCCTTGAAGTGCTTAGTAGAATACTAAGAGAAGCAGTGTGGTTCAGTGGCAAGAACCCGGTCTTGGGAGTCAGAGGTCATGGGTTCTAATCCCAGTTCGACCACTTGTCAGCTGTGTGACTTTGGGCAAGTCGCTTAACTTTTCTGGGCCTCAGTTATCCCGTCTGTAAAATGGGGATTAAGACTGTGAGCCCCATATGGGACAACCTGATCACCTTGTATCCTCCCCAGCGCTTAGAACAATGTTTTGCACGTAGTAAGCACTTAACAAATGCCATCGTTATTATTATTAATACTCTACGTATAGTAAGTATTCAATAAATACCACTGCTTGATTGATGAAAGGGTATTTTCTAAGCTCTTACAATGGCAAACGATGGATGGTGGTTCCACTATGCTTTTGGGATTTATCTCTGGGAGAGTGGGAGTCTTTAGCCACTCCTAAACTCCCTGACATTCCCAAATTCCATGATTATCCCAGTATCGTGACATTGCCAAAGCAGTCTAGGCCTGAAGAACTTCTTTTGGGAGGATATGAGTCAGGTCTGGTTCCCTATTTGGGGACAGTAAGTGATTAATAAATATGATTGATTAATTGATTCACCTCCTGTGAGCCTGTGCTGGTTCTGAGGACCCAATCAATCCATTAATCGGTGGTATTTTTTGAGTGCTTACTGCATGCAGGGTACTTTACTAAGTGCTTGGGAGAATACAGTACAACAGAGTTAGTTGGTAGACACATTCCCTGCCCACAGGGAGCTTACAGTCCGCCGGGGGGGAAGGAGACATTAATATAAATATGTAAATTACGGCTATATACGCAAGTGTTGTGGGGCTGAAGGTGGGGTGAATGTCAAATATCCAAAGGGTACAGATCCAAGTTCATAGTTGATGCAGAGGGAGAGGGAGTCAGGGAAAAGATAGCTTAATTGGGAAAGGCCTCTTGGAGGAGATGGAACCTTAATAAGGCTTGGGAAGACCTGGACAACAGGAGAGAGTGCTTGATCTGGGTGACTCAGGGCACATCGTAAGTGCTCAACAAATAGAATTATAATTATCATTTTATTATCAGTCACAGATACATTGGGGCCAGAGGGGAAAAACCCCTCCTTGGACTTGGATTGGGTTTTTTTTTAAATGGTATTTGTAAAGCTCTTACTATGTGCCAAGTACTCTTCAAAGCACTAAGGGGTAGATTAAAGTTAATCAGGTCGGGCACCATTCCTCTCCCACATGGGACTCACTGTCTAAAAAGAAGGGAGAGCAGGTTTTGAATCTTCATTTTAGAGTTGAGGGAACTGAGGCACAGAAAAGTCAAGTGATTTGTCCAAAGTCACACAGCAGGCAACGGGCAGAGTCAGATTCAGAACGCAGGTCCTCTGACTTTCAAGCCCTTTCCAATAGGCTACGCCGTTTGTTTAGGGCATATTGGAAATAGCCACTGTCATCGGGCGAACGACCACCTGTCTCCCCCAGCCTCAGTGATCAATCAATCAATCAACAATCAATCAGTTGTATTTATTGAGTATTTATTATGTGCACAGCACCGTACTAAGTGCTTGGGAGAGTACAATATAACAGAGTCGGTAGACACGTTAACCTGCCCACAACCAGCTAACAGTCTAGAGGGGGAGCTAGGCATTAATATAAATAAATAAATTACAGATATGTTTAGAAGTGTTGGTGCCAGAGGGAGGGTTGAATCGAGTGGGTAAAAATCCTTTTTCTTCTTCTCCCCTCCTCCTTCTACAGCCATCTTTCCCTTACTTTCACTTTGAAGGAAGAGAGAGAAAATAGGAGATAAAAGAGAAAGAGAAAACCTCTTTTGAAAGAGTGTGTCTTTCTTGGGGAGGGGGAGTCTTCTAATGTAGGAGCAATCTTTATTTTGTTTTGTTTTTCATATATACATCAGGCCTGCAGCCGCTGCGGCTCTTGGCAAATATTCAATCAAAATCATCACCTTCAGGCTAATACTGAAATCAGGACACTTAAAACACCACCCTCACCACAGCCCCCTCTCCAGGACCCTGAAGTATTAGGTATTATCATTTTAAATGTTTCACACTCCTTTTTCTCTCCTCCATGGCCTGGCAGGCTCTCCAGGCGACATGCTTTTCGATTCTGGGCTAATTGAATTTGAAATTGGTCTCCAGGGAGAGCTGACCTGAGGCCATCTCATTCAACAGGCAGAAGGTTAACTGCTCTGGGGGGTAACAGAATCTCATCCCCTGCTTCTCCTCATAGGCAGATTACTCTGACCGGATGAGAGCTTCAAGGGAAAAGACAGAAAATGTGTCCTGTTATGGAATGGAAACTTATCAAGCTCCCACTGGAGCACTCTGTAATTATCATATAGTGAAAAACCAGTTTGCTCGTTTGGGTTTCTGCAAGAGAGGCTTGCTGGACTCTCCTTTCAACTGGAAATAATCATAATAATAATGTTGGTATTTGTTAAGCGCTTACTATGTGCAGAGCACTGTTCTAAGCACTGGGGTAGATACAGGGTAATCAGGTTGTCCCACGTGAGGCTCACAGTCTTAATCCCCATTTTACAGATGAAGGAACTGAGGCACAGAGAAGTTAAGTGACTTGCCCACAGTCACACAGCTGCCAAGTGGCAGGGCCGGGATTCGAATCCATGATCCCTGACTCCCAAGCCCGTGGTCTTTCCACTGAGCCACGATTCCTAGATATCAATAATCATCATTCTGGATAGTAATGGAAGTATATTTTTGTCAGTCTAGAAAAAAATAATTATAAGAGCAATTATCATTATTTTTGTTACGGTCCTTGTTGAATGCTTATTAGGCGCCAAGCATTGTTCTAAGAGCTGGGGTGAATACAAGTTAATCAGGTTGGACAAAGTCTCTGTCCCACATGGAGCTTGCAGTCTTAATAATCATAATAATAGTCCTTGTTAAGTGCTTACTAGGTGCTAAGAACTAAGTGCTGGGGTAGATCTAAGTTAATCAGGTTAACTAATAAGCTAACCGGGTTGGACGCAGTCCCTATCCCACACGAGTCTCAGTCTTAATCCCCATTTTCCAGATGAGGTAACGGAAGCCCAGAGAAGTGAAGTGATTTGCCCAAGTTCACAGCGGACACGTGGCAGAGCCGGGATTAGAACCCAGGTCCCTCTGACTCCCAGGTCCGTGGTCCTTCCACTACTATCTACCGTTATTTGCTCTATAAGCAAAGTTCATGGTTAGATTAGAGGAAGGACAATGTCTTTTTGTGGCCCATTCCTAGACGCATCAAGTCTGAACTTCCGACTGTGTAGGATCAGTTCCTTTCGATCGACGATATTTAAAGGTATCAGCCTCAAGGCACTCAATCGGGTCTCTCCCTTGTACTCGTCTACTCTCTTCTCCCACTGCACCCCATTTAGTACCCACTGTTCCTCCCAAATGACCTTTCTCGGTGTGTCTCGTTCTCAGCTTTTCCTTCTCCGACCCCTTGCTCGTGGAAAGTGCCTTCTTACACAGCCAGCCTCTGACCCACCCCACGTTTAGAGTTGGACTTGTTCCTCTCGGGACACTGGGTAGGCTATTCCCCGAGAGACCATCCCTTTCAACCAGTGGTCTTGTCAGAGGACAAGTTTTCGGCACCTCTGGCAACTGTCCTTGTCCCCGGGGGCTCAGAGGAAGCTGAGCATCTTGTCCAAGCACTGGACATGTTAAGACAAAAAGACATTTGGGATCTACTTTTAGCTATTTTACCACTTCCTGTTTTTGCTGGTTGATTTTGGAACCGGCAAACCGATGAGTGAATAAGGCCCGATCTGCACCGAACCCGCAGACATTTTCCCCTTTTCTCGGGTGGATTTGATAGCTGGGCTTCCATCCTCTCTACTGCGGATTGAGCGATTAATATCGGGCAAGGCGATCTCGAAGCTAGCATGGACGAGGGGGCCTGAGGGAAAAAGGATTTAATAAGTGTAATATTCTTTCAGTGTTTAGGACGTTTCAAGCTCTGTACTAAGTGCTGGGGTAGATATACTATAATCGGGACCCAGATGGGGTTCATATCCTAAGTAGAAGGGAGCACGGGTATTGAATCCCCATTTTGTAGATGAGGGAACTGAGGCACAGAGAAGTTCAGTGACTCGCCCAAGGTCACACAGCGGACAAGTGGTGGAGCTGGGGTTAGAATAGGTCTTCTGACTCCGAGGCCCAGGCTTATTCCAGTAGGCCACAGTGCTGCCCGAAAAACGTCTAGAATTAAGATGGGAGGTGGATTGGCTAAATTCTGGTTTTCCGTAAGAATGCTTTAACATAATTTCCAGAATGTAACCCTATCAGGAAACCTTGCCATGTTTTTTATATCGTTTGGCTTAAATGACTATTTCTTTCATTTCCAAGTACAAAGGCCCAAACCCCACTAGACAAACAGGGAAACTGAGCCTCAGAAAAGTTAGGGGGCCGGGCTGACATTTATAAGCAAAGGAGCTGGAAACAGACTGTTGGATTTCTGACAACAACTGAAGATTATTTAACTATACAGATCCCTGGGGAAAAGTTTATGTTGCCAAGTGAATAGAAGAGTTCACACTTTTCCTTGTTTTGCTTTCCAATTCCCATTAGGTGCTGAGACTCTCACAGAGGGTAAAACACTGTGGGGGTGCAAAAGACCTTTGGTGACATGACTTTTTTTTTTAATGGTATCTGTTAAGTGCTTACTATGCTCCAGGCACTGTACAGTTGGTCAGGTCCAAGGAGGTTGGACACAGTCCATGTCCCACATGGGGCTTTCAGTCTAAATCCTCATTTTACAGATGAGGAAACTGAGGTACAGAGAAGTCAGTGATCATAACAATGGTATTTGTTAAGTGCTTACTGTGTGCCAAGCACTGTACTAAGCACCGGGGTGGATACAAACAAAATCAGGTTGGACCCACTCCCTGTCCCATATGAGGCTCTTAGTCTCAATCCCCATTTTACAGATGAGGTAATTGAGTCACAGTGAAGCGAAGTGACTTGCTCAAAATAGACACGTGGCATACCCGGGATTAGAACCCGTGACCCTCTGACTCCCGGGGCTGTGCTCTGTCCATTTCGCCATGCATCACACAATGGACAAGTGGCGGAGCCATGTTTAGAACCCAGGTCCTTCTGACTCTCGGGTCCATGCTCTCTCTCCGTTAGGCCTCACTGCTTCTCCCGGGACGGTGTGCCGGTTTAGAAAGCACAAAGAAATCCAAGATGAGAGGGGGATGTCTAGAAGTTCCATCTGAAAACCTTCAAGAGCATGACACTTATTTGAACTCTGAAACATTCTCAGGGTCCCTAATAAACAGCTGGAGAAAATCTGCGCCAAACAGCTGAATACTGAAAGCATTATTAATACCAGACAAATGGGTACACCAGGAAAAGAGCGTTGCAATTCCCATACCCACCAATACCTAAGATCAAACAGACTTTCCTCCTCCCATTTTCCTTATTTCCATCCTTCAGAAAAAACACTGGGGACTTTGATGTTGCAGTAAGTTGTGTAGCTGTTGTCGCTGCAAAGCAGGAAAAGCTAGTTCCGCCGTCAGGCAAGGGGAGCGTCATTTCTGACATTTCACGGCCGAGGCGCATCTCTCCAAATTCGCCATAAGATGTCTCGTCCTCGCCTACCAGATGGGGTACAGGCAAAAGGAATACATGTAAACCGTTGCTTCCAATCACTCAGTCAATCGATGTTGAGCTCCTACTGTGTACGGAGCATTCCCAGCGCTTAGAACAGTGCTCGGCACATAGTAAGCGCTTAACAAATACCAACATTATTATTATTATTATTATTATTGTTAAGTGCCTGGTAAAGTATAATACAAGAGTTAGTAGACATGTTCCCTGCCCACAAGAAGCTTACAAAATCACTGTAGATCCTGGGATCACTCAGAGAGACGTTACAGAAGGGATATCATAGTTTCCACCGGCCTCACTCTTATTTGCAGCCAAAAAGGCTGTCAGGAAAAGAAGCAGAGACCAGGTTCAACAAAGAAGATGTTTCCAAAGAGATGATGTGAAGTATCTCCATTTATATTTCTGCTGAGATAGCCTTCACGGCCTCTAATTGGTATCGATCTTCTCAACAGGATTGCCCGAAGGCCACTGCGCACAGAGCGCTGAAATAATACTCTGTGAGGAACACCTATTGAATAATAATGATAATAATAATTGTGGTATTTGTTAAGTGCTTACTATGTGCCAAGCTCTGTACCGAGCCCTGGTGTAGGTACAAGTTAATCAGGTAGGACCCAGTGCCTGTCCCACATGGGGCCCACAGTCAAAGTAGGAGAGAGAAAGTTATTGAATCCCCACTTTAGAGATGAGGTAACTGGGGCATAGAGAAGTGAAAGAATTTGCCCAAGGTCACACCAGGTATGCGGTGGAGACAGGATTATTCATTCGTTCATTCATTCATTCGATCAAATTTATCGAGCACTTACTGTGTGCAGAACACTGTACTAAGTGCTTGGGAAAGTACAATACGACAATAAACGGTGACATTCCCTGTCCACAATAAGCTTGTAGTCTAGAGCGAGGGAGACAGACATCAATATCAATAAATCAAATTACATAAATGCTGTGGATTAGAACCCAGGTCCTCAGACTCTCAGTGCTCTTTCCACTAGGCCTCACTGCTTCCCTATGCATGCAGAGCCTTGTACTGATCCCCTACAGTATGCATAGCACTCTACTGAGCACCACACATTGTGCAGAGCACTGAATTAGGGCTTGGGGAATGCCCCCTTGTCCTGGAGAAGTTTCCAGCCTTATAATGAAAAGGAGTGAAAGAACAATCTCATGGGATGTTGGTGGGGTCGGGAAAGAAACTTGAATAATTACTATCTGCCAGGCACTGTACTAAGCACCGGGGTGGATACTAGCAAATCCAGTTGGGCCCAGTCCCCTGTCTGACTTGGGGCTCAGTCTCAATCCTCATTTTTCAGATGAGGTCACTTAGGCACAGAGAAATGAAGTGACTTGCCCAAGGTCTCACAGCAGAGAAGTGGCGGAGCCGGGATTAGAACCCATGACCTTCTGACTCCCAGGCCCTTGCTCTATCCATTATACCGTGCCACTCAAGGAGACCAAAGTGTGGGGGCAAGAACGGCGGACTAGACACCTCCTTAAAGGAGACAAAGCAGCTTCCAGGTGTGGATGGGGTCATCGGTTCGGTTTCCCTTATTCCCCTTGGTCACAGCCATGGTCAGTGTCCTCCTCCCCCCTGCTAGGAGGCCGCTGTGCTGGAGAGGAGAATTGAGAAATAGCATTGCCCATAGGAAAGAGCTTGGGCCTGTGAGCTAAAAGGGACCTGAGTTCTAATCCCAGCTTTGCTACTTGCCTGCTGCGTGACCTTGGCCGAGTCTCTGAATTTCTCTGCGCCTCCGACTCCTCATCTGTAAAATGGGGTTTCGATGCCTGTCCTCCCTTTCCCTTAGACTTTGAGCCTCATGCGGGACAGGGACTGTATCCAGCCTGATTATCTTGATTCCACCTGAGCATTTAGTGCAGACTTGGAACCTAGTAAGAACTTAACAAATACCACAATTATTAATAGAAAGGCAGAAGAAGGCTACTTACCCTCTCGTGTCCCATACGGGGAGGACTTCCTTGACTCAGAGCGGAGAATGACCACGCGGTCAGATCGGACAAAATGAATCCTCCATCTCACAAAACCTCAGTGACATTTGTCTTCGGTGTTCGGTTTTGAAGAAAATGCTCACCCCTCTCAAGATCTTAGATCGTAAGCCTCCTGAGCGGAAAGGCACCAAAATCAGTTATAGATTCGTACAACACAACCAACCTCGTGACTGCCCCTCGATCTCTACTCTCTCACCGCTGGTCAAATGCTCCCTCCTCTTCCCCTCACCCCCTCCCGGCATCTCGTCCCTCAGTTTCCCCAAACCTCTCCCTCCCCTCATGATAACCCTCTGCGAAAGTCACCTTCTCCAGAAAGTCTTTCCTAATCGAGCCCTCTGCATGCCCAAGATTCCCTTCCACACACTGTGTGTGGAAAATTATCCTTGGCTGAGATGAAATCTTCGCCGCCTGTAGTGTCCGTTGAGTGTCTAATCGGCCTCTTGTTCTTCAGTTTTCCCGAAGTCTCCGTTCAAGGAGAACAGCCCAGCTCTTGAGGGCCATTAACCAGGCTGGTCTGTTCAAGGAGCGTGGCTCAGTGGAAAGAGCGCGGACTGGGGAGTCAGAGGTCATGGGTTCCGCCACTTGTCAGCTGGGTGACTTTGGGCAAGTTACTTAACTTCTCTGTGCCTCAGTTACCTCATCTGTAAAATGGGGATGAAGACTGTGAGCCCCACTTGGAACAACCTGATCACCCTGTATCCCCCCCCCCAGCGCTTAGAACAGTGCTTTGCACATAGTAGGCACTTAAATAGCATCACTATTATTGACTGCTGTCTCCCAAAACTTCCCCACTCTGCACATCGTAATATTAATAATGATAACTGTAGTGTTTGTTAAGTACTTACTATGTGCCAGGCTCTGTACTAAATGCTGGGGGGAATACAAACACATCGTGTTGGCCATAGTCCCTGTCCCACATCGGGCTCACAGTCTTAATCCTCATTTTACAGATGTGGTAACTGAGGCACAGAGAAACGAAATGACTTCCCCAAGGTCACACAGTGGACAAGTGGCCGATTGGGGATTAGAACTCATGACCTTCTGACTCCCAGGCCCGTGCTCTATCCACTAGGCCACGGGACTGACCTTCCCTGTGTCTCGAAAACATTTGTCTGCTCTTCATGTCTGTGTGTGACCCCTTTCAGTTTCAAAAATGACACTGGTCTTCTGATTTACGATAAGCTCCGTGTGGGCAGGGAACATTTCTGCCAACTTTGTGCACTGTAGTCAATCAGTTAATCACATTTATTGAGTGTTTATTATGTGCAGAGCACTGTACTAAGCGCTTGGCAGAGTACAATACAACAACAAAGAGTCACGTTCCCTGCCCACAGCGATCTACTTCCCAAAGCATTTGCAAAGCGTTCCGCAAACGGTAACCTGAATGCGGATGATGATGATGTCGTTGTTACGATATGGACCTCTTTCAATGCTTTGTTTCCCCTTAAAGGGCCACTCTGACACCATCCTGCCTCGCCAACAGTTCAAGAGGTTTCCAAATGAGCTGACGGCCATCCGGAAGCCCGCAGGCAGCTTGTAGGAGCAGGGAAAGAGAGTCCCCCTGACCACCGACCCAAAACATTCTTGGAGGCTACTACGGTGGCCAACAGACAGAGTTTGTCATTAGCCAGAGAAAGGAGGCGTGATGGAGTCTGAGAATACAGATTCCCTTTGACTCCTCTCACGGCCCACAGATGGAAATGGTGAGCACGTATTATCTGTCCAATTATCCTTAGGATCCCATCTGCTCGTACATCTGGGGCCAGGTTTGGTTCTCCGCTTAGAGACCGCCCTCGACCCGCCTGAATCATAACATCTGACATCCCTCTGGATCAGTTCGAGTGCTGGCTGCCCACCTCCCCTCCGCCTTTTTGAGCACAGAGGGCCACGCCGTTCCGGTTATTGAGGGAAAGGCCGAATTCATGGAATCCTGTTGGTTGACCGTGTTAGGGATTTCTCCGTACGGTACTCTCTGCGTGCATTCCGTTCGTCTTCAGAAAGAATATAGCATCTGGGAGATCAGAAGTGTTTCCCTGCGCCAGCAGGGAATGTGTTTGTTATATTGTCGTACTGGACTCTCCCAAGTACTTAGTGTAATGCTCTGCACACAGTAAGCGCTCAATAAATATGATTGAATGAATGAGTGACTAGAAGCCCAAGAAGGGAATGTGCCTGACGTTGGCTCCCCTGGGCTAAGCTGTCACTCACTTTTGGGGAGTAGGACAGAAGCTATTTCCAAAACTGTGACATGCATAACCACGTGGGCTTGTGGCTGGTTAAATCCTAGTGGTGGTTGACACTTCCTCCTCCAAGAGGCCTTCCCAGACTGAGCTTCCCCTTTCCCCTCTGCTCCCTCTGTTCCCTCTCGGCTCCCCCTCCACCCTCTGCTCTCTCCCCCTTCCCCCGCTTCCCCTCCTTTCAGCTAAGCCCCTTTCCCCCTGCTCCTCTCCCCTCCCTTCCCCTCCCCTCAGCACTGTGCTCATTTGTATATATTTTTATTACCCAATTAATTTTGTTGATGAGGTGTACATCCCCTTGATTCTACTTATCGTGATTATGCTGTCTTGTTTTTGTCCGTCTGTCTCCCCCGATTAGACTGTGAGCCCGTCATTGGGCAGGGATTGTCTCTATCTGTTGCCCAATTGTATATTCCCAGGGCTTAGTACAGTGCTCTGCACATAGTAAGTGCTCAATAAATACTACTGAATGAATGAATGTACTTGGCGATTGGTCCAGCATTTTTTTTTTTCTAATGGTATTTGTTAAGCTCTTACTATGTGCCAGGCACTGAACTAAACACTGGGGTTAGCTTGTAAGATTGGGCACATTCCATGTCCCACACGGGACTCACGGTCTCAGTCCCCATTTTAAAGATGAGGTAACTGAGGAACAGAGAATTCAAATGACGTGCCCTAGATCACATAAACCGACACGTGGTGGGGCAGGGATTAGAACCCAGGTCCTTCTGACTCCTAGGCCTGTGCTCTGTCCATTAGTCCACTCTGTTTCTCCTGCATTTTTCTTTCTGCTGAAAGATCGTGAGACAGTCTAGTTCTGTGTGTGCTTGGCTGAGAGTCTGGGGGTTTGAAGGGGAGGGCGGGGGCCGACATGTGAGGAAATGAAGGGACATGAAGGCAAGAGAAGCAGTGAGGCTTAGTGGATACAGCATGGGCCTGGGAGTCAGAAGGACCTGGGTTCTAATCCTGGCTCTGCTACTTGTCTCTGTGTGACCTTGGGCAAGTCATTTCACTTCCTCTGTGCCTCATTTACCTCATGTTGAAAAAGGAGATTGACTGTGACGCCTAACTGGCATGGGAACTGGGTCCAACCCAGTTACCTTATATTTACTTCAGAGCTTAGTATAATGCCTGGCACAGAGTAAATGCTTAACAAATAACACAATTATTATTATTATTATTATTATTAAATGGGGCTGGGAGCCTAATGAGGATTCCCTCACTAATAATAATGATAATGTTGGTATTTGTTAAGCGCTTACTAAGGGCCAAGCACTGTTCTAAGCGCTGGGGTAGATACAAGGTAATTAGGTTGTCCCACATGAGGCTCACACTCTTAATCCCCATTTTACAGATGAGGGAACTGAGGCACCGAAAAGTTAAGTGACTTGCCCAAAGTCACAGAGCTGACAAGCGGCGGAGCCGGGATTAGAACCCATGACCTCTGACTCCCAAGCCCGGCCTCTTTCCACTGAGCCACGCAGAAAGAGGGAAGGGAGCGTGGTATAGTGGAATAGCACCTGTCGGCTAGCCAGCGGACCTGGGTTTAAGTCCAGGTTTTGCCCCAACCTTCTCTGTGACGATGGGAGAGTCACTTGATTTACCCATAACTCGGTTTCCTCATCTGCAAAAATGGGGCCGGTAATTCTGGCTTTTCTACCTATCTCCCAATGTTGGTGAGAAGGCAAAAATGAGGTCACTAATGTGAGGACACCTTGGCAATAAAAGTGCCACAAAACCGAGGTATTTTCTCCAAACCACTTTGATAAGTACCCCCCAGCACTTTGGTACATATTTTTATACTCCTTTGTGTCCCCTACCTGTAGTTGATTTTAATATCTGTCTCCCTTCCTAGACTACAAGCTAATTGCAGGCAGAGATCGTGTCTACCAACTCTATGGTAATCTCCCAAGCACATAGTACAGTCCTCTGCCCACAGTAAACACCCGATAAATATCATCGATTGATTGATTGGGAATCCTCTCTCCACTGTCCTTTTCCTAACAGTGTATGTTCGACTCACTCCCAAATAATCAGCTTGGTGAGATGGTTATTTGGTGAGTGCCAACTCTAGTCCAAGTCAAATGTAGCCACCTGTATGAAAAATACTGATTCTGTAATCCCAGAGTTGGGAGAGGCTTAAAGAAGTCAACTGGTCCAGTCCCCTGCCTCCAGGCCGGTGAATAACTACGTTATCCAGGACAGATGAGAGTTTATTCTTTTCTTATAGTTCTCTATGATGGAATCTCCACTCTTCCCTTTGTTTGGGTATCAATACACACCTTCCTTTCAGCGTGGGAATGACTCGAGGTGGATCTTCTGTGTGAAGAGGAGAGTGATTCTGCGGAATGAGGCTGTGGTGGGGTTGGGGAGAGATGAAAGAGGCAGGAAAGAGAGAGATCCAGCCAGATGCTAGAGACCAGAGACTCAGTTAGAGATGCTGCCAGAGATATTCTCGGCAGAAACCCACAGCGAGAGGCAGACCTGAACAAGACAGGGAAGAGGGAGACAGAGATCTGGGTTCAGAGAGACAAAGGGACCCAGTAGAAAGAGACAGAGAGAAGGGAGAGAACGAGATAGTGAAGAACTCCTGTTTCTACTTCAACATTTCTCCCACACCCTACCTTCCTCATCCTTCTCCTCACTCAACCTCTCTTCATTCCTTCAATCATATTTATTGAACGCTTTCTCGCCCACAGGGCTAATGAACTCCAAAATACTTGCCTCGTTTGGGTGGCCCAACCACAACTGAATATTTGTTTGACGGGTGGATCAGTTCGACCCAAAAGATTCCACTACAGAGTCCTCTCCCCCAAACTAGCTCACCTAGATTAGTCAGTCCTGTGCCGAGTTTTTTCAGGGCTCCGCACAGCTCAGCCTCAGGATCCGTTTTGGCTGTTGGAGCAGATCTGGTGACTTTGAAGAAGACTTTGTCACTTTCGGGAGGGAGACGCTACTCCGGCACAACGCGTATCGGGGAGCAGAGGCTGATTGAGATCTCTACTTAGTCTGGTGCTTAGATCAGACAATTCGGACTGTGGCCGAACTGATTACGTTATATACACCCCAGCACTTAGTACAGAGCTTGTCACATAGTAAATGCTTAAAAGAAATCCCACAGTTATCACTGTTATTACTGGAAAGACGTGACTGTTACTGATTCAGGAACAGTTCTTGGCCCAAAGGGGCCTGGCCGTCGGAATGGAGGGAGGAAGAGAGGATATCCACACAGGGAACAAATAACAGGAAAAATTAAACAGGTCCACACCTGCACTAACAGTTTATTGCCACGGCGGAGGACAGGCCCTTAAGTCGTCCCTCTTAGACTGTGAGCTCATTGTGGGCAGGGAATGTGTCTACCAACTCTGTTGTACTCTCCCAACCATTTATTAAAGTGCTCTGCACACAGTAAGCACTCAATAAATTTGATTGATCTCCCTACTCCAGGCAAAACCAATTTGGACCCAAACTGCCAAAATTTCCCAGCATTCTAATTAGGCGGCTCCCTTCCTTTCTGTTCCCTATCCTCCCTCAAGGTGTGGGGCAAGAAGTCAGCATGACCTGCGGCAAAATCAATCGATCAATCAATCAATCCGAAAAAGGGGCTGGGGAGATCTGGAGGCCGTTGAACAGTTCCGAGCAGCCTGCTTTAGGTAGTACTTATATTTCTGGTAGCAAACGCCTGCACCTAGAATGATCCTTCGTTCCACATTTCTGATATACATGCTACTTACAGCTCTCCCATGCTACGATCTGATTCTTTTCAATTCAGAGGTTAAACCATTTTAAATGGATTCAAAAAATGTTATTTTCTCTTCACCTTTGCCATCAGCCAACCCCAAACCACGTCTGCCTATATCTCCCGGACAGAAATTATATCAAGCCACCTGACAGTGAATGGTAAACAGTGTTCCCAGGAGAAGATAAAAACCCATCCACTTGCCAAAAATGTTGAACAGTAGATGTGCTAGATACACACTCAAAAGAGCCTCTTCTGAGCTTTTGTTTGGATTTAAAAATCTTTTGGTCTCGATAAATAAACACCAAGAAGCAAGTTATTCCTTGTTTAAATGGAGGTACATTTTGAAGTTCACAAGTTTACATAATGTTCAGCCATGATTTCGTTGGATTTATATCCCCGCCTCAGCTGGCTTCTAAACGCTAAACTTCTGGAACTGAAAGTGTTTATTCTGAGAGGGTGGATCTACGCTAGCACGTTATCCACAAATACCACAATTCCCACAATTATTGCAATTATTATCCAGATAATGGAGGCCCCTTGAATTCATAATGCTTAATCTGCACAGATCAAGGGGCTATCTTTAAGAGATTTCAATCCCGAAACGCAAATCCAAGCAAAGCTGACCATCCTTTGGTGCCCGGCAAATGCTGGTATAGTTGGCGTGCCCTCTAGGCCGGTGTTTGTGAAGTCACCTGTGGAGCCCACCCAGGATGCTAGCTGCTGGACAGATTGCATGTCGGGCTAATCCGCTCGTCCTCCCCGCTCCCTTACCCAACCGCTCTCCGCTGCCAGTCTCGAAAGGAACTCCGGACCAATGTCCGTCTTCTGTGGGTTTCATAGCTGATAATAATAACAATAATAATTTTGGTAGTGTATATATATTCCAGGCCCGGGTTGTCTCCACAGGCTCCAAGTCTGTGGGAAGAGAACCTGGCCTAATGGATAGAGCACCGGCCTGGTGGTCAGAAGGACCTGGGCTCTAATCTTGGCTCCGCCACTTGTCTGCTGGGTGACCTTGGGTAAGTCAAGTCACTTCTCTGTGCCTCAGTTATCTCATCTCTAAAATGGGGATTAGGACAGTGAGCCCCATGTTGGATATGGGTGGGTGATCCGATTAGCTTGTATCCGCCCCAGTGCTTAGTAGAGTGCCTGGAACATAGTAAATGCTTGACAAATACCATTTTAAAGAAAACAAGGAAAAACAAAATAAAACAAAAAATCAAGCACTATGCGTTCAGTTCCATACCCACATTGGGCAGGGGACAGATGGGACTCTGTGTTGTGAAATTGGACAACTGTCTATCCGGCCTGCATCCCCAGGAAGCCCAAACTCCAGAGAATTGGCTGAGGATTTGGAGTTGTCTGGGAGCAGCAGCGGCAGCAGCAGAGGGAGAAGTTTCTCTTCCCCCCTTTTTGGCTGTTGCTCTGCTCCACCGAACCTAGATCCAGCAAGAATTCCTTGGGTAAGGGTTGGAAGGGGAGGAGGTGAAGCTTTTGCATCTGTAAAGGCGGAAAACTCTGACCCGGGAAATGCAATCCGCACCTCCAGCCCCCTGGCAGCAGAGAAAAATGTATAATCCTTGGAAATAATATTGCTAGAGAGCTTAGGCTTTTAAAGCCCTTCTAAAATCCCACCCACATTACGAAGTCTTCCTTAATTAAGCTGCAGCCTCCTCATGCTTAGTAGATATGCATTTCGTTCCTCTCCACAGCACTAGGTGCCTTGGCTTATTTTTATTCATTTAAGTCAATGATTTATTCAGCCATTCCATCTTAAAATATCCGTACAATCCACCCATAGATCCTGTTCTTCTTTCCGCTCTATTTGTAAATCATTTCTCTCTATTTGTCTCCCCGCTCAGGGCAGGGAGCATGTATGTGTCCTGCTTCTGTGGTGCTTAGATCCCTGCCTAGGACTTAAAGGTGGACAGTAGATACCTCTGTTTGAGGTTGGGGTAGAAGGAAAGAGGGAGAAGGAGGATTTGGAAGGAAGAGAGTAGGAGTAGGAAGAGGAAGAGGAAAACAGGAAGAGGAGGAGGAGGAGGAGGGCGGAGGAAAAGTATTTTAATCTCAGCATTTTGAAGCTGATGGTAGTTTCCAGAAAATTTCCCCTGCCCCAGTCAAGAAAACAAAGCGGTTCAAAGAAAGAACTGCAGCTTTGAAAATAAGTTTGGCCTCTTTTTTTGTTTGTTTTTGTTTTAAGGTTTGTATTGTTCAAATATGAGATTTGGGGAGAGAAAAATGAGTCAGAGCAGAATAGTAATAGTAGCAACAGTCTTTATTAAGGGCTTACTTTGTACGAAGCTGTTCTAAGTGCTGGAAAATAATTATAATAATGATACTAACGATAACAAGAATAGTTGCTAAGTGTTTACTATATGCTGAGCATTGTACGGAGCGCTGGAGTAGATACAAAATAATCAGGTCAGAAACAGTACTTATCCCATACACATTACCCTATTCATTTTGTTAATAAGATGTACATCACCCTGATTCCATTTATTTGCTATTGTTTTAATGAGATGCTCTTCCCCTTGATTCTATTTATTGCCACTGTTCTCGTCCGTCCGTCTCCCCCGATTAGACTGTGAGCCCGTCAAAAGGCAGGGACTGTCTCTATCTGTTACCGATTTGTCCATTCCAAGCGCTTAGTACAGTGCTCCTAAGAAAGGAAGACAAGGGTATCTCATGGCTTTAAGTCCCTTCATCATCCTCGGATATAATTTGAAATGTTGATAACAAATTGCCCAAGGCTGAAAATCAGAGGCAGCAGAGGGGAAGGGGGAGAAAGTAGATGGATAATAAAAACGTCTTCACTCAGTCTGAGCTATGGCAGCGCTTTTGGGAAATGGGTCATCAGACGCTTTCTAAAACCTAGAAAGTGGTCCATTTGGCACACCAGTGGTTCAATGGAAAAGTTGTTGGATTACTAATGGGAGGGCGTGCCTCTTTATCCTTGTCATAAATTGTTGTTGTATTGTGCCTTAATTCCTCGGCTTATTACAGCCTGCCAGAGCCAGTGTTTCACTTTGGTCAGCAGATTTGGCTTCTGTAAAGACAAGTGAAGAACGCTCAATCAGAGCCTGACTGGAGGAAAATAGGCTCTCACCACCTCCAAACTCTCTGGATAATTTAAGGAAAATAGAATCCACTTGCTTGTACTTTCGTCTCCTGGGCTGGCAGAAAGGGAAACTTCTCAAACCTCCTAGGAAATAACTATCCGGGGGGTCATCTTGGAAGGCAGCGTGGTCTGCTAGAAAAAGTATAGAGCTGGTAGTCAGATAGTCCTGAGTTCTAGTCTTGCCACTGGCTTGCTGTGCGACCTTGGGCAATACATTTCATTCCCTCGTATTAACTGCATGCTTAGGGTGTGCAAATTAACCTCTCGAGGCCTCATCCTTCTCAGATGTACAGTAGGAATTATGCCACCTGATGTTCCCTGTCTCACAAGATTAGAATAATAATGATAATAGGGGTATTTCTTAAGTACTTTTTTATTGTATTTGTAAAGCGCTTACTATGTGCCAGGCACTGTACTAAATGCTAGGGTAGATACAAGATAGTCAAGTTGGACCCAATCCATGTCCTGCATGGGTCTCACAGTATTAATCTCCATTTTATAGATGAGGTAACTGAGGCACAGAGAATTATCATCGTTTTGTGTTTTTGAGCCCTTACTGTGTGCAGAGCACTGTATTAAGGGATTAGGAGAGCATAATACAACAGACTTTAATATAAATAAATTATTTATAATATATAATGTGTAGATCAGTAGAGCTTATAGATATGCACGTAAGGGCTGTGGGGTGACTATCAAATGCCCCCAGGTCACAGATCCAAGGGCTGAGATGACACCGAAGGGAGAGTGAGCTGGGAAAAAGAGCGCTTAATCAGGGAAGTCCTTTTAGAAATGTGACCTTACTAGGGCTTTGAGGTGGGGAGAGTAGTTGTCTGACCTACAGGGACGGGGAAGGAGTTCTGGACTAGAGAAAGGTTGTAAGAAAGTGGTCAGAGGCAAGATAGATGAGGTTAGGGCACGGTGAGTAAGCTGACACTAGAGCAGTGAAGTGTGTGAGTTGGAGTGTAATGAGAAATCAGTGAGGTAAGGTAGGAGGGGGCAAGCTGACTGAATTCTTTAAATCAGTCGATCGATCAATCAAATTGATTGTATTTATTAAAGCTGTTAGTAAGGAGCTTCTCCTCGATGCAGAGATGGATGAGCAACCACTGGAGGTTCTTGAGGAGTGGAGAAACATGGACTGAACTTTTTTTAGGAAAAATGATCCATGTAACAGAGTGAAGAATGGACTGGAGTGGGGAGAGACGGGAGGCCGGGTGGTCAGCAAGGAGGCAGGTTCAGTAAATGACACCTTATAGGATAAGTGCTTGGATTAACCCAGTAGCAGTTTGGAAGGAGAAAAAAAGATGGATTTTAGCAGAGAGGTCAAGTAACTTGTCCAAGGTCACACAGCAGAAAAGTGCAAAGTTGGAACTAGAAGCCAGGGCCTCTGACTCCCAGGTCTGTGGTCTTTCCACTAAACCATGGCCCAAAGACAAAGTAAGGCAGACCTAGCAACAGCGACTCCTCTCCGAGCACACGGTGCGGCAGTAACACTAATAGTAATAAAATGGTATTTGTTAAGCATTTACTATGAGCCAGGCACTGTACTAAGTACCGGACCCACGTATTGCCCTAGAGGGCAGTCCCCCAGGTGCGCTGTGTTGCCAGGCTGTGTGACCTTATTCATTCATTCAATAGTATTTATTGAGCGCTTACTATGTGCAGAGCACTGTACTAAGCGCTTGGAATGTACAAATCGGTAAGAGATAGAGACGGCCCCTGCCCTCTGACGGGCTTACGGTCTAATCGACCTTAGGCAAGTCACTTCACTTTTTGGGGGTCTCACTTTTCTTATCTTTAAAATGGGGATTAAGACTGTGAATCTCCTGTGGGACAGGGACTGTGTCCAACCCAATTATCTTGCTTCTGCCCCAGAGCTGAGAACAGTGCCTGGTTAACAAGCACCACAGTTATTCAATTATAATTATTATCCCTAACCCACCTCTTCACCCAGGTGCCTCTAAATAAGGGTCAGTAGTTACTGCCTCTTTATGACCCCAGAGGGTGCTGGGCCTTTCCCTGCCCTATATCAAGTTCCTGAGGGCTGATCACCTGAGTTTGCACCTGGAAAGGAAGCAGAGGGAGGTGTGACCGGGACTTTGGTGAGTAGGGGGCTCTGGCTGTTTTGGCTACTTCCCCGACCTCTTTTTTTAGGGTGGGTCTGGGTTTGCTGATGCCTAGCGTATTGTTGTGCTGATGATGGGGGTAGTCAGGGTTGCAGAAATGATTTAGATGTACATGTTGTTAAACTGGCCCGGGGGGAGGGGAATGAAGGATGGGGGAAAAGGCAGGGGTGTTTGATATCGAGGGGTTGTAATAGTGATGGTTTGTGTGTCTGTATATATTTATTGGGCACTGCTTGGCTGGGGTGGGGTCCTGATGGGTTGCGGTGTTGAAAATGATGTGTATATATGTTGTATACAAACTTGCAGGGGTCAGGGAAATTGGGAGGGGTCTCGGGGGGGTGATTTGTGTGGAGAACTCTATGATTCTGATACTGTTGGAGGGAGGGGGAGATTCAGGAGGCTGAGAGCTGCCTTTGCTGAATTGGGCTGGGGGTCGGCAGGGGGCATATTTAGGTTGGGAGGGGATAGGGAAAGGTTTTGGGATAAGGCTTTACTCCTGAAAGGTCAGGCCTGGTTTTGGGGTGACTGTTGGAGTCAAGGGTCCTGGAGGGCTGAGACTGATGCTGCATCTGTTGCTGAAATGTACATTCCAAGTGTTTAGTACAGTGCTCTGCACATAGTAAGCACTCAATAAATACTATTGAATGAATGAATGAATGGGGGCATGTGAGATGAGCAGGAGTTGGTTCGTGCTCAGTGTATCTCCGTGCGTGTGTCTTCCTCTCTCCCACTAGTTGGACCCATCTGACACAGCCCTCTCCACCCATCTGAAGTCGTGATTCCTAGTGACCTGGGAGTCAGAAGGACCTGGGTTCTAATCCCACCCTACCCCACTTGCTTGTTGTGTCACCTGAGGCTGCTGACTTCACTATTCTGTGTCTTAGTTTTCTCATATGTAAAAGGGGGACTGGAACAGGGACTATGTCCAATCTGATCAGCTTGTTCTACACTGTGACTTAGTACAGTGCCTGGCACATGGTAAGCACTTAACAAATACCATAGAACAAATAAACATAGTGATTGAGCTTGGCCTTATAGCAGCATCAGTGTGGTTTTTTTTTTTTGGTTTTTTTGGGGGGGCACGGGGAAGGCCAAGAGTTTTCTTACATTACTGCTTTACCCGGGTTAGTCGTCTTAATTAATTCCCTGGAAATAGCGTGTAAATGAAACAGCACTAAATGAACTTCTGTTTCCCTTAAAGATATAAAAGTCGGTAGATCAACCCTCCAAGCAATGGCAGTGAGCTCTTTCTTTGTGCAGAGCTCTGTACTAAGCACTTGGGCATAATGTATTTCCATCATTTTTTTCGTTCATTTTAATCAATGTCAATGTATTTAAAAACAGAATATATACTTTTAATTATTTTACACTGGTCAAATGCCGGTGTAAATATATAGCAATATGAAATACTTTATTTGCTTTTTGGTGGACATATGCAAATAAAGCACTTAATTTCCAAGTGTTTTCTTTCACAGTTTATTAAGAAAGACACCTTGTGCTAACGCACTAGAGTTTTGCCATTACTTATGGTAAGCAGATACCATTCTCTGCTAAAATCTAATGAATTTTAATCACTCTGTCAAGTCAAAATACTTCAAAGGGTGGGAGAAGTGCTTAAGTCAAGGTGAACTTTGCAAGTGAATCCTGCAATGAGAGAGCCTTATAAGTAATCAAAGAATTAATTAGAGGAGCAGCACAGTGTAATGGAAAGAGCATAGTTCTGGCAGTCAGAAGGTCATGGGTTCTAATCCCAGCTCTGCCACTTGTCTACTGTGTGGCTTTGGGCAAGTCACTTCACTGTGTCTCAGGTACCTCATCTGTAAAATGGTATTAAAGACTATGAACCTTCTGTGAGACAGAGACCGTGTCCAACTGAATTTGCTTGTACCCACCCCAGCACTTAGTACAGTGCCTGGCACATGGTGAACACTTAGATATAACAATTTATAATTTATCATTATTGATAGCTCAATAATGCTATTGCAGAGAGCATTAAAAAAGACTGTTATAATGAGGGAGAGACTGCACAAACATGCAGGCTGTAGACAGCTGCAAGTTGAATGGGGCTGGTGTTTGGCATCCTTCCATGTCAGCATTTGCTTGCCGTTGCCTGGCAGGACAGTGGAAATGTTCCTGGCACTGCCAACTGTTGCCCAGGTAAACCAACCCTCCTTCCTCCCCAGCCCTCTCTCTTTCCCATCTACAGCACTGATCCCCCGCCTGATATGTTCCTGAAATCACTCCACATGCCACCCTTAATCTGTCCCCACCCACCCTTGCTTTACCAATTCCCTTCTCAGCCCTCGCTGCAGCTGTTCTAATCCCAGCGCTACCATTTGCCCTTAATGTGACCTTGGACAAGTCATTTCAGTAAATCATTTGTATTAAATAAGTGCTTACTGGGTTTAGAGCGTGTACTAAGTGCTTGAAAGAGTATGATATAACAGTTGGTAGACATTTTCCCTGCCCCCAAGGAACTCTCCAGTCTAGACAGGTAGACACACATTTAAATAAATCACACATATGTACATATATTCTGTGGGGTTGAGAATGGAGTGAATAGCAAGTGCTTGATGGGTATGAATCCATGTGCAAGGGTGACACAGAAGGGAGAGGGGAAATGAGGGCTTAGTTGGGAAGACCACTTGGAGGAGACGTGATTTAAGTAAGGCTTTTTGAAGATGGAGAGAGTAACGGTCTCTTGGATATGATAGGAGTTTCACCCAGAGACAGGACCTGGGTGAGGGGTTGGCAGCCAGAACGATGAGATTCATTACTGGAGGCCCATCTCCTCCAAGAGGCCTTCCCAGACTTAGCCCCATTTTTCCTCATCCCCCACTCCCTTCCGCGTTGCTCTGACTTGCTCCCTTTGCTCTTTCCCCTTCCCTCTCCACCCCACAGTATTGATGTCTGTGTACTTGTATTGATGTCTGTCTCCTTCCCCTGCCTCCAGACTGTGAGTTCGTTATGGGTAGGGATTGTCATTCTTTACTGCTGCGTTGTATTTTCCCAAGTGCTTAGTGCAGTGCTCTGAACAGAGTAAGTGCTTAATAAATATGATTGAATGAATTCAGAAGTCATTTTACTTTTCTGCGCCTCAGTTTCCTAATGTATTAAATGGGGATTCAAGACCTGTTCTCCCTCCACCTTGGACTGCAAACTCCATGTGGGAAAGAGGCTTTGTCTCCTACTTGATTAGAATCTAAGCTCAAGTGTTCAGTGCAGTGTTTTGCACATAAGTGCATAATAAATATTATTATTATCATCATCATCATTATTACTGGGTCCACTCGGGGTAGGGACAGAACTGGTACAGGTTATGAGAGAGTAGTGGTCTTCCCTGGCCCAGTCTGGTGCAGCAAGGCAGGCACAGGGTGAGAGGAGAGGACCCCCCAGAACCACAGGACCCCCCAGAACCACACTTTAGGTCTCAGGTTAAAGGAGGGAGAAGGGAGTGAAGATAGAGGGAGTAAGAGTGAGGATGGAGGGAAAGGAGAGGCAAAGGAAAACATAGAATTAGTAATGGAAAAGCTGGTGACCACTAGCAGTGACTGGAAGACTTGCCTCAAGAAAATGTGGATGTTTCTTCTTTTTTCCCCTTTTTTAATTTTAAATTGTATTTGTTAGGCACTTACTATGTGCCAGCCGCTGTTCTAAATGCTGGGGTAGGTACAAGGTAATCAGGTTGAACATAGTCCGTGTCCCATATGGGGCTCACAGTCGTAACACCCATTTTACAGATGTGGTCCTTGAGGCCCAGAGATGTGAAGTCACTAGCCCAAGGTCACATAACAGACAAGGGCTGGAGTCAGGACTAGAACCCAGGTCCTTCCGACTCCCAGGCCTATACTCTGTCCGCTAGATCACGCTGCATCTCTCAAACGTGGAACCACTGGCTGGAAGCTCTTTCTCCCACCACACTTCAGTGGCAGCTGGGTGACCAGAGCCATGGAGGGAGAAAGGGGCTCAGGGTTGTACCCAGGAGGGTGACAGCACTAGAATCCTGCCTAGGAGTCTACTGTGGCACGAAGAGAGGCTGGCGTCCAGCTTGGGAATTGAGTGCAGATGCCCAGCCTGCCCCCAGTTGACCTTGGTTGGATCAGCAGACTCTGACTCCCTCTGGTGACATGGTGCCATTTTGGCTGCCGCAGTGATCAGCAATTAAAAACCTATTAACTGAGGGACAACAGAGAAACTCAATGCATACGAAATTATTTAATTCTGTGAAAATTCCTCTGGACCCAAGGTCCCGTGAAATGTTTTTCTCCCTTAATTCAATCCTTATTGATTTTAATTAGTTGTAATAATGTCACCACTCCTAATATTTTTGCTGTGGAAAATGTGAATGGAACATTTTCATAGAGCAAAGGCTGCCCGCTGGCATCACGTGATGTGGCATCAGGGCTAAGACACCTGGTTGAAAAGACAGGTGGTTGGAAATGAGAGGACATTCCTGGCTGGGATTGACTTGGTAAGAGGGGAGTCAGTCACCCTGGAGGTGGACATTTTAGGGGGTTAAGTCTTGCTTGCCCTTTTAAGCACTTCCTGGTTGATGTAGGATCAACTGAGTTCACCACTGTTTGGACGGCAGACTGTCAATCTTCCCTGAATAATGGCCACATGCAAAACTCAGTAAAGGAGACCAATAATAATAATAATGTTGGCATTTGTTAAGCGCTTACTATGTGCCTAGCACTGTTCTAAGCTCTAGGGAAGATACAGGGTAATCAGGTTGTCCCCCGTGGGGCTCACACTCTTAATCCCTGTTTTACAGATGAGGGAACTGAGGCACAGAGAAGTGAAGTGACTTGCCCAAAGTCACACAGCTGACAAGCGGCGGAGCCGGGATCAGAACCCATAATCTCTGACCCCTAAAGCCGTGCTCATTCCACTGAGCCACGCTGCTTCTCTCAAAGATGAGCTCAAGGCTGAGGAGTTTCCTGAATATGGGGCTCCTTCACTTTCCTCTATATGATCTGTCCTGACCCTTCTTCTTCAGTTGCTTAAAATGGTGCAGGCTTATGGCAGTAATGGGATTTTCCGAATTACAATATGCAAAAAACTACGTTTCCCAACTCTTTGAGGAAATTGGATTCTCACCCTAAGGCAGAGAGAATGAGTATGACAAATGTTCAATTGGGGCAGTTATCCAGACATTTCAAATGGGGCTTTGGGGTCTAAAAGACCCCAGTTTATAAATTTTCAAGCCTAATTGTTCAGCTCTCCTTTTGAATATGACCCCGTAGACGTAGTTTAAAGGCCAAAGAGTTGGACAAGAGTTCTCTGGAATTCAGTTTTCCCTTGTAAGACTCAATGTCCCGATCTCCTTAATATGGGGACATCATATTGAAGGTTTTCTGGGTTTTTTTTTAAATGGAATTTAAGAACTTCCTGTGTCCCAGATATTATACTAAATGCGAGGGCAGATACAAGATAATCAGGTTTGGACATAGACTGTGTCCCACATGGGGCTCAGTTTTAATTCCCACTTTCCAGATGGTGTAACTGAGGCAAAGAGAATGGCTTGCCCAAGGTAGCACAGCAGACGAGTGGCAGAGCCAGGATTGGAACCCAGGCTTTCTGACTCTCAGGCCCACGTTCTTTCCACTAGGCGATGCTGCTCAAATATTTAGTGAGCACCTAATATATACAAACCACTATATTAGGCATTTGCATGTGTACAGTAAGAATCCAGGAACCCGGCCCTCATGAGTTTTTATAATCAACCTGGGGAAAGAGTCATTTTCAGATCGGAGGAAGAGGAGGATGGTAAAATGGCTAAGTGGATGAGCAAGTGTTTAGTAGTAGAGATTAAAAGTTGGTATGTACAGAAATGCTATGGTTGGTTATGAGCACATCAGTGGAGAGTCGGCGCTAAAGTGTTGCAGTGGTCATTTGGAGGACATGATGTGGGGAGAAGAAAGATTAATTTGAAAAGGCCTCTCAGAGAAGGTGCATTTTCAGAAGGGATTTGAAAATGGAAAACTATGGTCTAACAGCTTTGGAAGGGGAAGGAATTTCAAGGAGGAAGAAAAGCTTGAGCAAGAATTTGGAAGAGGAAGGATGGAGGGGCAAGTGCAGTTTAATAATAATAATATAATAAATACGGTATTTGTTAAGCTCTTACTCTGTGCCAAACATTGGGGTAGATAAAAGGCTAGATTGTCCCACATGGGGCTCCCAGTCTTAATCCCCATTTTACAGATGAGGTAACTGAGGTACAGAGAAGTTAAGCCATTTGCCCAAAGTCACACAGCTGACAAGTGGCAGAGCCGGAATTAGAACTCACCTCCTCTGACTCCCAAGCCCGGGCTTTTATTTTTGAGAGGAGCAAAAGAGTTTGAGTTGGGGTGCAGTGGGAGAAGAGTGGACAAGTAAGAAGGAGAGACCTGGTGGAGTATCTTAAACCAATGGTCAGGAGTTTCTCCTTGATAATGGAGTGGATGGGTAGCTATTGAAGAATATGGAGAAGAGGGGAGATTTGTGTACATCTGCATTTTATAAAATCCAGGTAGCAGCAGTAGAACAGGGACTGTGTCCAACCTGATTATCTTTTATCTACCCCAGTGCTTAGTATAGTGCTTGGCATGTAGAAAACCCTTAATAAATGCCTTTTTTTTTTTTAAAAGTATGGACTGGAGATGGGGGAGACTGATTCATATGGACTGTAATAATAGCTAAGTTTCCATTTTATATCACCTCCTTCCTGCCACCAACAGTGGTCTCCTCTTCTGTCCCTGGATATTCCTCTTTTTCAGGAGTATCCCTACTCCACCACAAAGGGAGGAAAAGGGGCTGTGATAGCTGAGAGGCTTCTTGCTACCATGACCCTTGCCAATGATGACCTTCCCAAGCAGCATCCGTGTCTCCATTCCTCTGCCCAAGTTGTCTTGTTTCTCCTACACCATCTTCTTCCCTCTGACGGGAAGTATTAAAAGCACACTTTATTCATGCGCTCCGCTGGAACCTAACTGAACATGTGCTTCTCCAGAGCTTTCATTGAAATTCCCATCAATATCAATAAATGGGAACACACCCAGTTGTCTTGGAGTAGACTGAAATGGAAAATGTATCAGTGTGACCCAAAAAGCACTTATCTCTAGTTGGTTTTGCTGTGCCTGTTATAGTCTGAGCTCTTCAGATCACTTTGCATCCAAGTTCCTTATTACAGGATTATTATCCATGCTTTTGGTTAATAATTGTGGTATTTTAAGTGCTTACTATGTGCCAGGCACCTTACTAAGCGCTGGGGTAGATACCAGCAAATCGACTTGGATATAGCCCCTGTCCTACGTGGGGCTCTCAGTCTCAATTCCCATTTTACGGATAAGGTGACGGAGGCACAGTGAAGTGAATGCCCCAGGCCACACAACAGACTAGTGGTGGAGCCGAGATTAGAACGCATGACCTTCTGACTCCTAGGCCCGTGCTCTGTTAGTCCCAGAAGGCTTCTTGGAGGAGGTGGGCCTGAATAGTCTAGGAGGAAGAGGTATCGATAGCCCACTTCCCACTACACTTGTGTAAATGCCCTTATGCCTTACTATTTTCCCTGCCTATTCTTTTTTTTTAATGTGTCTCTCCCACTCTAGACTGAAAGCTCCTTGTGGAAAGGGATAGGGTCTACCAACTCTGTTATTGCATTTTCCCAAGTGCTTAGTACAGAGCTCTGCACACAAGAAGTGCTGAAATACCACAGATTGGGGCGTAGTGAATGCCTTGAGAAGCTACAGCTCTGGCATACAGGGATCTCATCCTCTGTTGGGATATCTGTGACTTTTTGTTGGCAGGGTATTTTTTTTTTCTTCTATCCCAAGTGCTACTCAGAGTGCTCTGCACACAGTAAGTTCTCAGTAAATACAGTTGACTGGCTAATAGTCGCGTTTATTGAGAATCCACTTGGTGCAGGACACTAACTTGCTCTGGATCTGAGAGGTATTGAGAATGTTACCATAATTACTTGCAAAATTGACCCAGGTTTTTGATATAATTTGATTAATATAAAATAGGTGAGGATTCTTACACGGGGTCATCTAATAATTAGGTCTAACAATAAAAAAAAATGGAGCAAAAAGAAGGAAAGGATGGGAAAAGGAAGTAGTATGATCTAGCCCGCTGTTGGGTTGGGATTGTCTCTATCTGTTGCCGAACTGTACTTTCCAAGTGCTCAGTACAGTGCTCTGCACACATTAAGCGCTCAGTAAATACAATTGAATGAATGAATAGTGGCTAGACCTTGGGACTGGGAGTCAAAAGGACATGGGTTCTAATCCCAGCTCTGCCACTTACCTGCATTTCCAATGCATGGTTCCCCTCCTTCAGTTTCAGCTTCCTCACTCCAAGGCACTTGTCTCCTGTGGGACCGTGGGCAAGTTGCTTCACTTCTCTGGCCCTCAGTTTCCTCATCTGTAAAATGAGGCCCAGAGAGGTTTGAGTGATTCACACAAGATCACCCAGCAGGCTAGTGACAGAGCTGGGATTAGAACCCGGTCTCCTGCTTTCCAGGTCAGGAATAACCTCAACCACAAAGAGCAGCTGACCATTCAGAAGTCCCAGCTGGAAAATAATTAGTTTCCTTAGGGAGATTTTCATCATTTGGACTTTCCTCTTGAAGACCTCCACAAAACCTGTTCGTCTACCAAACAGTCACCTCTCAGCGGTCTGGGGATGTGGGGTCAGGAATCACAAGAGTACATCAATTTCAGAGGAAGCCCTGTGCTGAGCCCATTGTTCTGTTCATAATCAGTCCCTTCCTGCTTCCTTTCAACTGGAAAAGTTCTGACTCTTTCATTCCGGGTTTTTAAAGTTCACCTCCACCAGGACAGATCCTAGTGGGGCGGTAAACTGGGGAAGACAACACAAGCCTTGTGCTTGCACCCTCCTAGTATTCAACGGGAAGAGAGTGAAAGACATCACAAGGCAGGTAAAATCCAGGGCCTTCACACACTGATGCACTGGAGTGAGGAAGCTGAAACTGAAGAATGGGAACCATGCATTGGAAATGCAGATGCTTCCACATGGGTGGCCTCTCCCCTTTCCAGAATTGTTAACGGTGCTAAAATGACTGCCAGATCAGAAAGAGGTCAAGGGGTCAAAGCCATGGTTCACAGATCAATGCTCTCCCTAATTACTGGACAATGTAGCTCTCTTGCACTGAGGTTTCCACATAATCGTCACCTAGAAACCTGTCCCTGCCCACATGTCCCTGAGTAAATGTTAGCCCAGATCTCTGCCACGCGTCGGCAGAGATCGCACTGTTTATTTCCCTTGTGGTCCGGAGTCGTCGCCGCTCCTGGTGGCTGGGCTCGGAAGAGAGGAGTGGGCAGAGATGTTCACTAGACCAGAGTTTTGGAGGTGGAAAAGACATTTCCAGGAAAGGTGAAATGTGTAGGAGAAACCCCAGGGAAATGTGACTGGAGGCTTTCAGTAAAAATGCAGAAATGACAAAGCTCTGCTTTTTTATTATTATTATTATTATTATTAAGGGGTTACTATATGTCAGGCACTGTACCAAGAGTTACTTGAGGCCCAAGTTAATCATGATAGACACAGTCACTGGCCCACATAGGGTTTACCGTCATAATCCCCATTTTCAGATGAGGTCACTGAGGCCCAGAGAAGTAAAATGACTTGCTTAGGGTCATACAGCAGAAAAGTGGCAGAGCCCCAGATTAGAATTTAGGTCCTGGCTCCCAGGCCTGTGCTCTTTCTACTAGAACAAGCTGCTTCTCCTGTGATTCCAGGAAGCAGCGTGGCTCAATGGAAAGAGCCCGGGCTTGGGAGTCAGAGGTCATGGGTTCGAATCCCGGCTCTGCCCCTTGGCAGCTGTGTGACTGTGGACAAGTCACTTCACTTCTCTGAGCCTCAGTTCCCTCATCTGGAAAATGGGGATTAAGACTGTGAGCCTCACGTGGGACAACCTGATTACCCTGTATCTACCCCAGCGCTTAGAACAGTGCTCTGCACATAGTAAGCGCTTAACAAATACTAACATTATTATTCCAGAATTTGGCTGTGAGTGAAAAATGCCCTCCAGGAAGATCAGTTTATTCCTCCCTCCTACCCTCATCCTCCACGTAGGTAGATCCTCCACATAATCCCCCACGTTAGACTGTAAACTCACTGTGGGCAGTGAACATGTCTGTAATATTGTTATACTGTACTTTCCCAAGCGTTTACAGTGCACACAGGAAGTGTTCGACATATACCACTGATTAATAGGTTCTATCTGCTACCGCCTGGCCTCAAGCCAGACTACTGAAAAGAAAGAAGTCAGAGGTTGCAGCCCCTTTGTCCTGTTTTTTTGGTTTTGTTTTGTTTCTCTCTCTCTCCTTCCCCCCCCCCCCCCAACAAAAAAAAGCAAAAAAAACCACTGGAGAACTTTTTAATATATCTGTTGCCCTTACTTTGAAGGAGCTTTCCAATCAATATGGTTACTCTTCTAATATATCTTTGCCAACCCCCATCCCCCCACTTTTATTTTTGATCGTGACCACCCCTTGCAGAAGGACAGGGTCTGTCTAATTCCCAACATTGCATTTCTTCCCAGCTCTCAGTACAGTGCTCTGCACAGAGTAAGCACTTTTATAAATACTATTACACTCTCTCACTCTAGACCGTGAGCTCGTAGTGGGCAGGGAACATGCCTACCAACTCTATTATATTGTACTCTCCCAGATTCTTAGTACGGTGTTCTACACACAGGAAGGGCTCAATAAATGACTGATTATTTCTACTACTCCTCTGTGGGGCAGAGGCTGGAAGCATCTGTTCCTCAGCTTAGTCCCGAGGGAAAAAAGATGAAGAAAATACATTAAGGGGGGGGGGGGGGGAATAGAGTTGTTCTTCAGTTTGAAGAGGGAGCTGCTGAGGGTGAGACTGCATCCATTCATTTGAATGTCATCAGATTTGATGGAGAGTAGCAAGTCTACTCCTCCCCTCCATGTTTCTATCTCCTTTCATTAAGGAGGGAGAGAGGCAGAAACTACGATCACTTTAAAGTCAGGAGGATGAAGGGAATTGGACCATGAGTTTGTGTTTATACACATGATTTAGGGCAGACTGCAAGAGGAAATAGCCCATTGAAGGAGCACAGACAGAGTAGGTAGGAAAAGTGAGAGAATGAAAAAGGCATAGCCTAATGGAAATAACATGGACCTGGGAGGCGGGGGACCTGGGTTCTAATCCCAGATCTGCCACTGCCTTCTGTGTGACCTTGGGCAAGTCACTGAACTCCCCAGTGCTTCAGATTCCTTACTTGTAAAATGGAGATTCAATATCTGTTCTCTCTCCTACTTGGACTGTGAGGCCCGTGGGGCAGAGGGACTGCTTCCAATCTGATTATCTTGTATCTACCCCACTGTTTCACCTCTCAGGGTCGCACCTGGAGAGTTTCCAGGACTCTACCATTCTCAACTATGGAAGGGAGCGTCAAGCAGAGGCAAACCCATTCCAATCCTAAGCTTGGGCAGTGGCCAGTGAGTCGTAGGCAATGTACTACAAGTCAAAACTCACCTGTGCTGGGCAGCAGTGGCATGGGAGAGAGTCGAGGGTAGAGACTCGGGTTGACTGTGCGGAAGGAGGCAACGGTAAACCGCTTCCTTATTTTTACTAAGAAAACTCTATGGATATACCATCCGAATGACTGCAGATGGAGGTGGGGAGTTCTGGTAGAGATGTGTCCATGACATCGCTGTGGGTCGGACACGATTCGACAGCATAAGACAACAACCTCACCGTTTTTAATACTATGCATGGTACGTAGCAACTGCTCAATAATTACCACAATTAATATTATTAGAAGGGCTTTCTCGGAAGGGGCCCAACCACCATGCATCCCGCAGCCCATCCAACCCAGTTCTTGGATCTCACAGGAGCAGCAGGAAGCTTGAAGGAATCATCTGATTGTGTCTCCCTCTTTATTATCCATCCTGATGGTTAGGATACACAGCTGAACTTCTCCCTCTGTAGTAGCCTGTCTGGGAATTTATCTGAGCCCTTCTCAATTTCCAGCTGCGCATCTTCCCCTTGGGAACAAAGTCCATGTGTTCACCACCTGTTGGGTGAAGAAGGCTTTCCTTTTGCTCATTTGGAATCTAACACCTTCAAGCTTCGAGTGATGACTCTTGGTGCTCTGGGATTTAGAGGCACCACTCCCGGCTCTGCCCTGTTAACACAACTGAGAAGCAGCACAGCCTAGTGGATAGAACACGGGCCTGGGAGTCAGACCTGGGTTCTAATCCCTGCTCTGCCACTTGTCTGCTGTGTGACCTTAGGCAAGTTGCTTACTTCTCTGTGCCTAACTCATCTGAAAATGGAGAATAAGATCGTGAACCCCATGTGGGACAAGGACCGTGTCCAACCTGATTACCTTGTAACTACTCCAGCACTTAGAACGGGGACTGGCACATAGTAAGCATTTAAAAAAAATGTAGCTATTTAAGTGCTTACTATGTGCTGAGCCCTGTTCTAAGCGCTGGGGTAGATATTTACGCGCTTACTATGTGCCAAGCACTGTTTTAAGTGCTCGGGTAGATACAAGGTTATCAGGTTGTCCCATGTGGGGTTCACAGTCTTAATCCTCATTTTACAGATGAGGTAATTGAGGCCCAGTGAAGTGACTTGCCCAAAGTCACACAGCTAAGTGGCGGAGCTGGGTTTAGAACCCACGATTTCTGACTCCCAAGCCTGGGCTCTTTCAACTAAGCCATGCTGCTTCTCTAATGATGGTACTTGTTAAGTGCTTACTATGTACAAAACACTGTTCTAAACTCAGGGGAGATAGAAAGTGATCAGGTTGTCCCACGTGGGGCTCACGGTCTTAAACCCCATTTTATAGATGAGGTAACTGAAGCTCCGACAAGCAGCGGAGGTGGGATTAGAACCCATGACCTCTGACTCCCAAGCCCGGGCTCTTTCCACTAAGCCACCACTTGACAATTGCCATAAAAAAAAAAACCAACAAAAAAAAGACTGCACACTCTGGAATCTTATGAATTTATGAACAATCCTCCTGAACCCTCATGGACATATACCTGCTCAGTCTCGCTATTTTCACCAAGTTGTAAACCTTTCTGTGTTATCTTTCTCTCTCTAGAATAATAATGATGGTATTTAAGCGCTTACTATGTGCCAAGTGGAATGTAAGCTTCTTGTGGGTGGGGTACTGTTCATTTCATTATTCTGTATTTCCTTAGTGCTTAAGTTAGTACACCACACAAAGTGACTACTCAGTAAGTGCTACTGCAGCCGCTGCCTTTCCCCCTCCTCTGGCCCCCTCCTCATTATATTTTGAGCGCCTACTATGTGCCAGGCACTGTACTAAGCACTGGAGTATAGACAAGCAAATTGGGTTGGACATAATCCCTGTGCCACGTGGGACTCAGCCTCAATCCCAATTTTACAGATGAGTTAACCGAGGTACATGGTAGTAAAGTGACTTGCCCGAGATCACATAGCAGAAAAGTGGTGGAAGCGGAATTAGAACCCATAACCTTCTGAATCCCAGGCCCATGCTGTATCCACTATGCCATGATGCTTCTCTACTACCGATATTACAAGTACTGCAGTGGAGGCATGCTGGACCCATAACACGCAAGTTGAAAAATCAAAACCTCCCTCTGCTAGGAGAGCTTTTCCGCTCTAGAAGGTCAGTCAGTCAATCCTATTGAGTGCTTACTCTGTGCAGAGCACTAAACACTTGGGAGAGTGCAATATAACTGACACATTAAGTGCCCACAAGCTTACAGTCTACACAGGGAGACAGACGTTAAAATAAAGAAATTACAGATGTGTACGTGAGTGCTGGGGGGATGAATGAAGGGAGGAAGTCAGGGCGACGCAGAAGGGAGTTGAAGAAAAGCAAAAGAGGGATTAGTCAGGGAAGACCTCTTGGAGGAGATGTGCTTTCAATAAGGCTTTGAAGGGGGGAGAGTAATCGTCTGTTGGATATGTGGAGCGAGGACGTTCTTCCAGCCCAGAGGGAGGATGGGGGCGAGAGGTCAGTGGTTGAGGTAGATGACACTGAGGTACAGTGAGAAGAGGAGGGAAGTGTGTGGGCTGGGTGGTTGGAAGAGAATAGCGTGGTGAGGTAGGAGGGGGCAAAGTGAGTCCTTGAAAACCAATGGCAAAGAGGTTTTCGTCGGAGGTGGATGGGCACCCACCGCAAGTTCTTGAAGAGTAGGGAAACGTGTCCTGAG
The DNA here is from genome assembly GCF_004115215.2 of Ornithorhynchus anatinus. NCBI lineage: Eukaryota > Metazoa > Chordata > Mammalia > Monotremata > Ornithorhynchidae > Ornithorhynchus > Ornithorhynchus anatinus. The sequence goes on along the minus strand of NC_041749.1, from coordinate 38,291,099 downwards.
TGTTTTTGTAGAAAAATGATCTAGGCAGCAGAGTGAGGTATGGATTGGAGCTGTCAGAGGCAGGATCCTGGAAGGTCAGTGAGGAGGCTGATAGAGTAATCGAGGTGGGATAGGATAAGTGATTGACATGGGAGCTGTTTGGATGGAGAGGAAAGGGTGGATTTTAAAGATGTTGTGAAGATTCTACTGCTACAACTAATATCACTTCAACAGGTACTACTAATATTATTACTTTTGTACACTTGAATCATGTCCCCTTTAGCCTGCGACACTTCCAGACTGAATAGTTGCGATCCCAAGGAGGAAAAGAAACCAGAGGAAATAGAGGCGGGAAGAAGAAAGCCAGAAAAACTAGGGAAGGAAAGGAAAATTAGCAAGAGGAGCTGGCAGAGAAAAAAGTGGGTGGAAAAAGTTTTTGCTGTCAAGATGACTTAGAGTTTAGAGTTTCAAATGGGAGGCTTGGTGCAGCAGATCACTCCCCCTGTCTGGGTTCCACAGCTGCCAGGGCACCAACAATAGCAGTTGGTGCAGCTGCTCCGGCCACCCGAGGAGTGGGAACAACGAGAAGGAAACTCCAGATGGGCAGGAAGCCTTTGTGGGTCAGGCAAAGGTTAGTTTTCGTCTGTCCGGGCCCCAGATTGTGTAAGGTGGGACCCTGGGATCCTTTTTGGTCTCTCTGGATTTCTACTTCTGAACCTGCTACTTCTAGAAGTGCAACTTTCAGAACTGGGAGGCTGGGGTAGGGTGGGAAAGCACTTAATGTCCCAGTGGCTCCTAAGATAGAAAGTCAGAGTATTAGTACATGTGCACTGGATGCTCCTCAAGCTTCCAATGCACGTGCTCCAAAGGATCAAACCCAGTCTCTGGGAATTTCTAGAGCCAATCTGTAAATGTCTGGATGCTTAAGGACAGAACTGTGTGTTTCACGAGCCCTCGAGATCTTGAGGGAGACTTTGAATCCTCCTATCTGTAATTTGTTTTAATGCCCGGCTCCCAGGGTTGATTCTAAATTCCCTGAGGGCAGGAATAGTGTCCACCAACTCTACTGTATTTTACTCTTCTAAGCACTTTCTGAAATGCTGCATCCACGGTAAACATTCAGTAAATAACACTGATCGGTACAGGGGATAGAGCTTAACTCTAGGAAGCAGGAGACCTGTGTTCCCATCCTGCTTTTGAAATTCTGTATTCATTTCGGTATTGGTTAAGCACTTACTATATGCCAGGCACTGGTCTAGGCCAGGTTAGAGACAAGGTATTCCAGTTTGACACTATGCTTGCGCCTCATGGGGCTCACGATCTTAATCCCAACTTTCCAGGTGAGGTAACTGAGGTGAAGAGAAGTTAAGTGACTTGCCCGAGGTCATATACCAGTTATGTGCTCTGTCCACTATGCCATGGCGCTCTTGCACGTAGGAGAATTTCTGCCGGGGCTTTATGATCAGTGGAGCGGGTTTCTGCCTGGAGATCCCCCGGGGATGGTCCGTGAGGTCGACGGGCCCGGCAAGAGTTCCGGTAGATAGCCAGATCAAGGGGGTGGCCAAGATCACCATGGCACCAAGATAATCGGCTGCTGGGGAATGGAGCCGCACCCCTGCTTCGGCACCGTCCTGCGGTCGCTTCGGCCATAGATGGGTCTTATAAGTTTAAAAAACAAAACCTTCACGTTTATTCATTCAAACGTATTTATTGAGCACTTACTTTGTGCAGAGAACTTTACTAAGAGCTTGGGAGAGGACAATGCAACAATAAACAGACACATTCCTTTCCCACACACTGTGCTGCGCCCCTATCCGCCTACTTACTAGTTGCACTCCGGAACCCAGTGGGAACACAGGGTAGGAATGAGAGTGCAAGTGATGCAGTCTGAACTATTCCTACTGCTACTTCTACGGCTGCTGCTACTAGTAATGGTAATAATGATAATTGTGGTATTTAAGTGCTTACTATGTGCCAGGCAGTGTACTACGCACTGGAGAAAATACAGGATAATGAAGTGCCACATGGGATTCACAAAGTAGGAAGGAAAACAGGTATTGAATACCCATTTTGCAGAGGAGGGTACTAAGGCCCAAAGAAGTGAAGACACTTGCCCAAGGTCACACCGCAGGTAAGTGGCAGAACCAGGATTAGGACCCAGGTCCTTTTGACTCCCAGATCTGTGCTCTTTCCACTAGGCCACACCTATAACTTCAGGCAAGTGTTTTTTTGTTGTTGTGCTTAGTGTGTGCCAGGCTCTGAGGTGGACAGATACAGGATAAACAGGTTGGACACAGTCCCTGTTCCACATGGAGCTCACAGTCTGTCAGAGGAGGATTTAACCTCCTATTTTACAGATGAGGTAACCGAGGCACAAAAATGATGAATGATTTGCCCAAGGTTTTGTAGCAGACAAGCTAGGGGGTACCTAAGATTAGAACCCAGGTCTTCTGTCTCCCAGGCTCATGCTCTTTCCATTAAGCCATGCTTCTTCTCATCTCGGCCCGACAGGAGATATCATCATAGGCATCTCGGCAGCCTGAGCTTCTGGGAATGCTCCCATTCTCCTCCCCCATTCAGGCCTCACTTTGGACAGAGCGGAGAATTTTTGGGTAGGGTGGAACCTAGTGTCTCCTGGCCAAACATGTGAGATCTGAGAGCACTCAGTTGAATTCCCCCTTGATCCCAATACAAAATTCTCCTGGATGTCAACTTGAGTTAAGAGTAAGCAAAGGGTATATGATAGCTTCAGCCATTTAGAAGCGTGTCTCTTGGGGCTTAGTCCCCTTTTGTTGAGGAATGAAGATGTCTTTTGAAAAATTAACCTAATCTTTTAATCCAAGATTCAGCTCAACTGACTGGTTGAGGTTCCTTTCCTTTATTAGGGCTTGGGGAATATTTATGTGTATGGATCATAAACCAAACTGACCTCTTTGAAATATACTCTTGAATGTTGTGGGCAAGTTCTATATGTAGGTTCAATTTAAATATCTCTATTTTATGTGAGAATGCTTTAAATTTCCCAAAGAATCCTTATTTTATAAAGCCAGGCCTCGATGGCAGAGAAATTAGGCCCATTCTGTGTGGCTTTTTGCTTCGTTTCATTTTCAAAAGCTCTGTGGCTTTGTGTTTACACTTCCTCTTTTCCTGAACAGTTTCTTCTTCTTTTCCATGTGAACAGAGACATCAGTTAAAAATCACTTTGATCGTAGAACAAATTTGTTCTGGCAGGTGGAATTTGAGTTTGACAAATACGTCCCTGCTCTCGGGATGTGTACAAGTCACTTTTGTGCCGGCTTCCGTTTTGTCAAAAGCCGAACACCAAACTTGATCTCTCAGATTATTCCCTCCCTCTGGGTGGCTTTGTTTTATTTTTCTAATGCTATGAAGATTTCTCCTCTGGTGCCATCTCATATCTTGAGAATCTGTGTGCTCCATAACAGTGAAGAGTTCCCCACCTAGATGAATTCCCCACCTGCTCCATTTTTCTAGCTGAACTATTTTCACAGACACTGTCCCAAGTACCCGTGGAATTGCAGAACAAGTTATTCAGATTTATCCTTCAGCTCTCACAGGGAATCTTGGAAAGAAGTGGGGAAATATTTGGGGTTAGGGAATCGGTTGCAAGTCCCCCACTCCCAACTCCCAAATCCTTTCTGATTCCTTCTGTTCTGATGGAAACAGCTCGGGGAGCAGTGTGGCCTAGAGGGAAGAGCATTGGACTGGGAGTCAGAAGACCTGGGTTCTAATCCAAGTCCTATATGGGACTCAGTATTTATCCCCATTTTACAGATGAGGTATCTGAGGCACAGGAAAGGTAAGTAACTTGCCAAAGGTCACAGGTCAGACAGGTGGCAGAGCTACGATTAGAACCCAGGTCCTCTGACAAATAACATTATTATTTTGTTGGGAATCAAGTACATTTTCACTTCACATTTTGAGTCCTGAGACCATTCCCCATCCCTCCCAACCCCATCCCTGGATCCTTAGAGGAGAGACTTTGGCTCCACTGAGAGCAATCGTCAGTTTCACCCCCTTCCACTTCTACCTTAAACTCATCCCTCTAGACTGTAAGCTCATTGTGGGCAGGGAGCGTCTCTGTTGTTTATACTCTCCCAAACACAGGGCTCTGCGCACATTAAGCACTTGATAAATACAACTGACTGACTTCTCATGGGGGAAGTGAATATTCAGGTCAGGCGGGGAGCTCTCCGGGCCCTCAGACCCCAAAGAAATGCTGCTCAGCGTTTGTTCTGAGCAGAATCCTTGTCCCTCCAACAGACCTATTTTTTTTCTTCTGCTTCATGGAGGCTGCCAAAGATCCTGTCAAATTCAGATGATTTCCAACCAGACTGGCCCAAGCTCACTTCAGTTTAGCTATACAGCACACTCTGCCTCTCCGGTCTGGATCTTACAAAGAGAAGCCGACCAAGGCAGAGAAGCAGCATGGCCTAGTGGATAGAGCATGAGCTTGGGAGTCAGAAGGACCTGCCTTCTAATCCTGGCTCTGCCATTTGTTTGCTGCGTGACCTTGGGCAAGTCACTGCTCTGTGCCTCAGTTACCTCATCTGTAAAATGGAGACTCTGAGCCCCATGTGGGTCATGGACTATGTCCAATCTGATTAGCTTGTATCTACCTCAGAGCTTAGTCAGTTCCTGGCACACAGTAAGTGCTTAACAAATACCATAAAAAAGCCATGTACAGAGTTTGGAGTCTACCCAGTTTCTTCTTGCTCTTTCAGGACAACTATTTGGTTAAATTTCCCATCTTCTTTCATGTTTGTGTTCTCAGTGTCTCTGTCAGTCTGTCTGTCTCTCGCATAAAGAAGCCAGGGGGAAGAGAAAACCAGAAGTGGGTGGGGGAGAGATCTTTGGTGTTCGAAGGTAATGCTCCCAATGGGGAGTTCCTCTCCATGTGACAGAAAAGACAGATGCGGGCCAGACACTCCCTTCCACATTTTATTCCCAGAAAGATTGTCCTGGGCTGCATTTCTGCATTTCCCCCTCGGGGGACCTGTCACTGTTTCTAATCTCCTCTTGGACTCCAATCTTCCCGAAGCCTCTGATCCAGGACAGCTGCCCCTCCCCACCATAGTCAAAACCCTCAGATGATCATGGGAAGCCAGAACGCTCTACTGAGCTCTTCTGGGATTGAAAAAAGGAATACTGAACCCTCCCCCCACATCACAGTGGCTCCCCTCCTAGGCCCGGTGCCCTTGTCCCCCAGGATCGCAGGGTACAAAAGCCAAGAGCTGTGCCCAAAGGGGCTGTGAAGGGCAGGCATCAAAGAAAGAAGCCAAGCACATGCAGCTGATTAATAAGAACTTTTTTAATCCCATGTTTTGGAATGATGAGGCTTTTGGATGAGCAGTGAAAGCCCCCTGCCTGGCTTTCTCCTTTGCCATCTTTCCAGTTCTCATCTGAAGGCCCAGAGTCAATCATCCTCTCTGGTCCAATTCCCCCTCTGTAGGACCCCGGTGTCCCACTCAGCTGCTGGTTCTGCACCCTGGCAGCCAGTTTCCTCCACCTCTGGGGGAAACATCTGCCTTCAGATTGGCTGGGCACAGGGGACTGGTGTTTTCAAAAGCAGTCACAGTGAAGTATAATATAGCAGGAATAATATTGATTTAATGTTTTCTGCTCTTCAGGAGCTATTCTCAGCATCCAGTTATCATAAGGGGCAGTATGGCTAACCGTCCGGTCTGGTCTCGGATTTTATGACGTAACCAGATTCCTCTCCGTAGAATAATATTACAAGGAGGCCTCTCAGACTCATATAGGGTATATGGACTAATTATGATAGTCGACACTTAGCAGGATTCTTTCTCTGCCAAGCCATGAGGACTCACTTAAAGCTCTGAATTTCACGGAATTTTTTCCTTAATTAAAACCACTGTTTTTCAAGGGAAATGAAATGAAAAACATATTTTTCCAGCTAAATGGAAGTCTATGCTGTGCAAACAATGAAGATTCTTGTGTGAAAGTAATTGCAGCCTCTGCTTCAAGAACTACCAGGGGAATCAAACAATTACCCGGCAAACCCTCAACACTTTTTTAACTCGGAACTCGATTGGTTAAAGTTAAACAACGTGTAGCGCAGACATTTTGAGTTCAATTCTAAATTTAGATCCCCTAATTTTCCAATGAACTGGTATTTGGAAAATCTAGATCGATCTATATTGAAAATGCGATTAATGTAGTAACGACCATTATTATTAGTATTATTAGTAGTAACATTAACCACTTTCCATGTGCTAAGCACCAGTGTAGATTCATGATTATGTAATTAGATGCAGTCATCATCCCAAAAAGGGCTCCCATTCTATTTTACCCCATTTTGTAGATGAGGAAATGGAGATCAGAGAGGTTAAGTGACTTACCCAAGGACCCACAGCAGGCTGATGATGGGTTCAAGACTCAAACCTGGGTCTCCAGACTCCCGGTCTCATGTTCTTTCCATTGAGTGGATATTAAAATCGACCTAGAACGGCCCGCGAGTAAGCAGATATTTGTGAGGGCTTAATGCTGGTGCTTTTAAACGCACCTTGAATCCGATTCCACTGGACAGGGGTTAGGGAGGAATCAGGTGCAGCAAAGATATCTGCCCAGTGGAGAGGCCATTCCACTTGTCACCCCTTTTTCTACAGTCATCACTGCTCCTCTTTTGGGCACCTATTTGCTCTCACTTTGGCAATTCCTCAGGAGCAATTCTTAGGGTCTAATTTGTGCTCTTCCCACTGACCTATCATCCATGTCCTACCGCTGGCCTGAAATGCCCTCCCTCCTTATATCCAAAAGACAATTACATTCCCCTCCTTCAAAGCCTTATTGAAGGCCCATCTCCCCCCAAACCTTCTTTTTCCTTTTCTGAAACCTCCTCCTGCGTCACCCTGACTTGCTCCCTTTATTCATTTTTCCCCCTCCCAGCCCCACAGCAATTATGTACATATCTATGATCTATTATTTATATTAGGGTCTGTCTCTCCCCTCTAGAATATAAGTTCACTGTGGACAGGGAATGAATCTGATTATTATGTTCTCTCCCAAGTGCTTAGTATTGTCCTGCACACAGTAAGCACTCAAATATGATTGGCTGGTTAACTTCTGTATTCAAAGATGTTACGAACAGCAGTGAATTTACCTCCGTATTCAGAGTTGACACAGAGGGACGGGCGGACGGGGTAATGAAGGGTTCAATCCGGGAAGGCCTCTTAGAGGAGATGTGATTTTTAGGAGGGTTTTGAAGGTGGGGAGGGTGGCGGACTGTTGGGTTTGTCATATCCTGGTCAACTACTCCACGGTCCTCCAGGTGGTGACTTCAGGATGCCGTGTGTCATGAGGCAAGAGTCCAGTTGGCCACCCCAGGTCATGAGACCCGATGAGGTGCCCCTTGTAATAATCATCACTTGGCTCCTTGCATTTAGCAAATCAAGGAGGCAGGCTCTGCCCTGCTGAGTTGATCTATGCCTGGGGAGTACTTGGCTTCTCAATGGGCTCTGGGGGAGTGGCCAGCCTGGGGGAAAGGGGAGTCAGGGTGGGCACTCCTCAGGGTGTGATAACATTAGTCTCAGGGCGCCCTGCCCACCACAACACTGTGATACTGGCTTTTTGGCTCAACCTCTGCTATACCCACAAGGTGCTGAGCCACGGGCTCGAGTTCAGGGAACCTGGGCTTTTTGCTCCTGGAATTCTTTCTTCTTTCTCTTTTTAATGGCATTTGTTAAGTGCTAACTATGGACAAGCACTGTACTAAGCGCTAAGGTAGATACAGGTTAATTAGGTTGGGCACAGTCGATGTCCCACACGGGGCTCAGTCTTAATCCCTATTTTCGTCATCAAATGTCGTCGGTTCTGATTTTCTGATTCATAGTAACTTTTATCCGTAGAGTTTTCTTGTTTTTTATTTAAAAAAAAAAAATGGAAGTGGTTTACCATTGTCTTCTTCCCCACAGTCAAAACTCAAGTCTCTGCCATTGTCTTTGATCAACATTTTAATCATTTGATCATCCTCTTTGACCCTTTCCCATGCCACTGCTGCCCAGCACAGGTGAATTGACTTTGACATTTTGGTTTAGACCTTTCCATTATGAGTAACCCTGACGAGAGACTCTCTCTCAACAGAATAGCTTCATTGGCGTAGGCAAACTCTCCTTCCACGGTAAGGCGGTGACTCATAGGATTCCTCATTTTACAGATGAGGAAACTGAGGCCCAGAGAAGTGAAGTGACTTGCTCAAGGTCACACAGTAGACAAGCGGCAGAGCTATGAGGAGAAACCAGGTCCTTCTGTCTTCCAGGCCCATGCTCTATCCTCTAGACCACGCTGCTCCTTGTGCTCCTCCTCCTCCATGGGTGGTAGGAAATGATTTTAGGATGGAACAGCACACAAACCTCCCCCTCTCTGCCCTGCAGCCACTCAGCAGCCCACCACCTTCCCCAGCCTCAGTTAGTCATATTTATTGAGAACTTACCGTGTGCAAACTGCTAGACTAAGTGCTTTGAAGAGTCCTGAATGACAAACATACATTCCCTGCCCACAGCAAGCTTATAGTCTACAGGGAGAAAGAGATGTTAATGTAAATAAAAAAAAAATTGAAGATACGTACACAAACTGGGAGGGGGGAATGAATAAAGGGAGCTGGTCACGGCAATGCAGAAGGCCTCTTGGAGTCCCAGGCTACCACATGCTCACAGGGCTGGGGAAGCCTTCCAGGCTCAATATCTCCTCCCTCCATGTCCTCTTTTGAGAAGCTATTTACTCTCTCGAGATTTGGCAATTCCCAGGGAGCAATTCTTAGGGTCTAACTCATGGTCTTCCCACTGACCTCTCATCCACGTCCTGTGTGTCCCAGGGCCAGGTTCCATCTGCCAACAGCACTCCTGCTCTTCCTGCCGCTCGATGCCATCCCCTATCCTTCCCATTGACCCTTGACTTCCTCCAGTTCCTTCATTCTGCCCTCCTGTCAACTTCCTCTTTCTCTGCTGCCCGCCTCATGCCCTTCAACCCTCCCTGCCCAGCTGATGAAATAAGAAACGTGTTCAAGACAAACCTTGTGATAGAGCCATTTTGTTTTGGGGGTTGAATGTGGAAATTCATTCAGTTGTATTTATTGAGCGCTTACTGTGTGCAGCACACTGTACCGAGCTCTTGGAAAGTACGATTCAGCAGCAGAGAGAGACGATCCCTCCCCAGTAGGGACTCACAGTCTAGGAAGGAGACAGACATCAAAACAAGTAAACAGGCAGCAGTAGCATCAGTATAAATAGAATTAGAGATATTTATACACATCAGGCAATCCAGAACAGGCATTTAATATGAACAGAATTATAGATATGTACATATACACAAGTGCTGTGGGGAGGGAGGTAAAGAGAGCGAGTCGCGGTGAAGTGGGGGTGGGAGCTGTGGAAAAGGGGGGTCTTAGTCCGGGAAACAAACACATTCCCCCTGACCCCAACACGCCTGTGTCTCATCCTGGTGTCTCAAGTTCTTCTAAGAAAGTCGTCCTTCTGGTCCAAGACGATGCTGCAGATGGTAAAACTTCATCCACCTATAGAACGGTGTGGGCACTACTGCCCATCCACATGGTTGTTGCCCGTGCCCTAGTGGGATGAGAGCAGGTGGGGGGCATTGCATGAAACACTGGCACTATTGCTAATTCCATTGTGCAGGTTCTTAGTCCTGCAGTTCCTGGACTAAGGGCCATTTATTGTTCTTAATAGGAGTCTCCATCACCATCCTCATTTAAACTTCAACTGTGAACATGTCACACTTTCAGGCGGAGCCCCCCAAAACACAGTAGTGATCCCTTGCCTTTTGGGTGAACATCATTCAGTCATCGTTGGTAGAGGGGGAAGTCTACCGGCAGCAGGTCCTATGTGAGAATTATTTTTGCAGTAGTGGTGAGCGTTGACATAAAGCCATCCACAGTCTCTCTCCCATTAGTCCACGCTGCTTCCAGTTCTGCCAACTTCCACTAATTCCTTATGTGCCCTACAACACCTGTTATAGGCCCTGCTGATTCAAATATGTCCCCCGAGAGAAGATTTTTCTACTCCTTTTGTCCCTGCTTTTGTTTGTCTCCTGATCTTTTGGCTTGATCCAAAGGTTTAGTTTAAAATAAGTGGAGACCTGGATCATTTTTCTCCTAATAATCATTTTGATATTTGATAAGTGCTTACTATATTCTAAGCACTAGGGTACATGCATTCAGATCAGATTTAGTTCCTATTCCACATGGGGACTTGCAGCCTAGTTGCAGAAAGAACGGGTTATTCCCATTTTACAGGTGAGAAAACTGAGGCACAGAGAAGTAGTAATATTTATGAAACTCTGTACTTTGCCTTGAAGTCACATCAGGCAAGATGGGGGCGGGGGGTTCCATTAGGACCCAGGTCACCTGACTACCAGGCCTGTGCCATCTTCACTGGGCTGTAATCATTCATTCAGTAGTATCTATTGAGCGCTTACTATGTGCAGAGCAGTGTACTAAGCGCTTGGAATGTACAAATCGGTAACAGAGACAGTCCCTGCCCTTTGATGGGCTTACAGTCTAATCGGGGGAGACAGAGAAAAACAGTGACAATAAATAGAATCAGGGGGATGAACATCTCATTAAACAATAGTAAATAAATAGAATCAAGGCGATGTACATCTCAGTAACAAAATAAATAGGGTAACGAAAATATATACAGTTGAGCGGTCGAGCACAGTGCTGAGGGGAGGGGAAGGGAGAGGGGGAGGAGCAGAGGGAAAGAGGGAAAAAGAGGGCTTAGCTGAGGGGAGGTGAAGGGGGGGCAGAGGGGCAACAGAGGGAAAAGGGAGAGCTCAGTCTGGGAAGGCCTCTTGGAGGAGGTGAACTTTAAGTAGGGTTTTGAAGAGGGAAAGAGAATCAGTTTGGTGGAGCTGAGGAGGGAGGGCGTTCCAGGACAGCGGGAGGACGTGGCCCGGGGGTCGACGGCGGGATGGGCGAGAATGGGGGACGGTAAGGAGGTGGGCGGCAGAGGAGTGGAGCATGCGGGGTGGGTAGTAGAAAGAGAGAAGGGAGGAGAGGTAGGAAGGGGAATCATTTTAAGCTCAACTCTCCCCATTTTATGGAGAGAGAAGAGGCTGTCATAGGTAGGCAGAAGGAGCCTTCCATGACCTAAAGGGAAAGAGATGGTATCATTTCTCCCTCCGTCCCCCCAACCTTTCCCCACACACACATCGTGCCTGGTCCAGGTGTATTTGGTGAACTTGTGGCAGGGGTGTGGGTGGTCCCGAGATAAGGGGGCTGGGGGATGCCTGCGTTTTGGGTGAAGCTGATAAGGAAACATGGCTGCGTTTGGGGTTTTTTCTGCAGTGGAGCTGTGCATGGGATGAGGTTGTCCCTGATGATGGGGCCTGCCAGGGAGAACTGCGTGTGGGGATGTGTCCGACACAGAGATTGGAGTACGAGGAGAAGCAGCGTGGCCTAGTGGGTACAGCATGGGTCTGGGTGTCAGAAGGATCTGGTTTCTAATCCTGACTCCACCACTTCCTTGCTGTGTGACCTAGGGCAAGTCACTTAACATCTCTGAGCCTTAGTTAACTCATCTGTAAAATAAGGATTGAGACTGTGAGCCCTGTGCGGGGCAGGGACCGAGTCTAACCTGATTATCTTGTGTCTATCACGGTGCTTAGTACAGTGCCTGGCACAGAGTGAGCACTTAACAAATACCATTTTTTAAAAAAGTCTGTGGGCCGTTGAGGTCTCCAGTCTACCTTCAGAGCAGCTGCTGCCTCTCTGCTTTACTTTGACGCCTTCCAATGTGGGCAGCCCTACTCGAAGTCAGCATCTTCCCGCTTCAAGCCAAGCAGCAGGGAGGGAGGGGTCAGAGAGCCGCTTGGAGAGGGGGGCCCCAGCCCCTTTTCGCATTGCTCATTTGGTGTCGACTGTTCCCTTAAAGACGATTTTCAGTAAACAGTTCCAAGAAAACTAATGGAACGAGGAACGAAAAGACATTTGTTTGTGAAAATCAAAACCAGCTATCAGCCTTGCTTAGTCCTACTAGATTCCAGCCCAAAGTGTGTAACTGGGGGCAGGTCTTTAAGGGTGACTGAGAGGAATGAATGTCGAAAGCAGCCGGAAAACATGAGGAAAATATCTTGCAGACACAGCTAGAATCATGCCACTGAGAAGAAAGCGTAGGAAGAAAGTGCGTACGTTTATCCGCTCTTTACTCCCTCTCCATCCAAGCTCCTGTTTCCTGCTCCTCCCAAGCAAACGTCCTGACCATCTCTTGCTCTCTACTCTTCTGCATCTGATCCATCACCTGTGCCATTCTCCCTTCCTGGAACACCTTCCACCTCTCAGTTTTTTGTTAAACTGCATAAATGGTACGCATTAAATGCTTATTATGGGCCAAGAAATGTTCTAAGTGCTGGTGTAGAGACAAGTTAATCAGGTTGGACACAGTCCCTGTCCCAAGTGGGGCTCACACTCTTAACCCCCATTTTACAGGTGAGGCAACTGAGGCACAGGGAAGTGAAGTGACTTTCCCAAGGTCACACAGCAGACATGTGGCAGAGCCAGGGTTAGAATCCAGGTCTTTCTGACTCCAAGGCCCGAGTTCTATCCACTAGGCCCTGCTTCTTTATCCTGCTCTGTCTCTTTATGACCATGCAGGCAGGAAATCGCTGCCTTTTCCAATATAACCGACTCTTGAAAGGCAGGTGACTTCAGCAGCCGCCCACCAGGTTTATATTTTCATGTTTAATTTTCATCTATAAGCAATTTTCCCTTCGTGATTTGGATGTTCTGTGTCCAGGTGCATAATAGAGTTGTCAAGAGAATGCATTATGTAGGAAAAACAAATTAAAATGGGGGTTGGCAATGATGAGGAAATGAAGGATGGAAACCAGTAACATTTTGTCTAAATTGAATCCTGGATTTCAGAGAAAGTCTTTATCAAAAGGCACAACAGTCAGCGTAGATGATAAAAAAAATTTTTCTCTGACTAGATAGTAGGTTGCAGAGAGTTTACTTGTTCACTGCTTGTCACTGGGAGGGGGAGAGAGTGAAGCTCAGAACCAAGATGATTTAGTAGCCTTCCTGTCCATCTCTCCTTACCTCTCAATCAATCACAGGTATTTATTGAATACTGTACTAAATGCTTTGGAGAACACAGTACAGTAGAATCGGTCCCTCAAGTATCCCACATTTCTCTATTTTTAAGAAAGCATAATCACTATCTGGATAAGAAAGCTGAGCATCTTTCCAAGTATCTGGGAAAAAGAATTCAGCCTAGAAGAGAGATTCCAGAATCAATTTTTGACCAGCCTTGAAAATTTTCCCCATTTCTTTTCAGGTTGACTGATATCACCAGGGTGCAGTCAGTCACTTGGAAGCCTACAAGTGAGCCTTGGTCGCCCAAAGAAAAGAAATATCAGAGCACTGGGTGAATTCAATCATTTAATGGTATAAAATTCCATCTTCTCCAAGAGGCCTTCCAGACTAAAACCTTTCGTTCCCCTATCCACCGTCCGCTCTGCATCGACTGTGAACTATGTGCGGAGCACTGTACTAAGCATTTCAGTGGCAAGGCTGAGTGAAGGAATCAGTGATCACTAGAAATTTTAAAGCACTGCATAAGGTAGTTCTGTGGGGTTCAGGGTCTTAGAGACCTGCATTGAGGAGGAGGGAAGAGGAAGATTTGAGGGACTTTTTCAAGTCCCTCTTAACAGAGAATTGGATGCAGGATGGTTTCTGCATGGGGAGGACAGGTGGTAAAGGAATAGAATTACTAGTCATGACAGTTATTTCTGTGGCAATGTGGTAGTGTAATCAATTAATCATATTTATTGAGTGCTTACTGTGTGCAGAGCACTGTACTAAATGCTTGGTAATACTAATGTTGGTATTTGTTAAGCGCTTACTATGTGCAGAGCACTGTTCTAAGCGCTGGGGTAGATACAGGTAATCAGGTTGTCCCATGTGGGGCTCACAGTCTTCATCCCCATTTTACAGATGAGGTAACTGAGGCCCAGAGAAGTGAAGTGACTTGCCCACAGTCACACAGCTGACAAGTGGCAGAGCTGGGATTTGAACCCACGACCTTTGATTCCCAAGCCCATGCTCTTTCCACTGAGCCATGTTGCTTCTACAGTACAACAGTTTGTGGATATATTCCCTGGCTGCATTGAGCTTGCAGTCTTGAGGAGGAGAAAGACATTAATAGAAATAAATTACAGATAAAATACAGTAGTTGTACTACTCTTCAAAACCCTACTTAAAACTCACCTCCTCCGAGAGGCCTTCCCAGACTGAGCTCCCCTTCTCCCTCTACTCCCTCTACCGTCCCCCCCCCCTTCACCTCTCTGCAGCTTAACCCTGTTTTCCCCCCATTTCCCTCTCCCTTCCCATCCCCTCAGCACTGTACTCGACTGCTTGACTGTTTATATTTTCATCACCCTGTTTATTTTGTTAATGAAATGTACATCGCCTCGATCCTATTTAGTTGCCATTGTTTTTACGAGATGTTCTTCCCCTCGACTCTATTTATCGCCACTGTTCTCATCTGTCCGTCTCCCCCGATTAGACCCTAAGCCCGTCAAAGGGCAGGGACCGTCTCCATCTGTTGCCGACTTGTTCATTCCAAGCGCTTGGTACAGTGCTCTGCGCATAGTAAGCGCTCAATAAATACTATTGAATGAATGAATGAGTGAATGGAAAAGTTATGTTATAACCATTTAAAAACAGCAGGCTGAGTGGATAGAGCTTGGGTCCAGAATCAAAAGGATCTGGGTCCTAAACCCGGCTCTGGCTCTGCCACTTGTCTGCTGTGGGAACTTGGGCAAGTCACTTCACTTTTCTACACTTCAGTTACCTCAAATGGGGATTGAGACTGCGAGGCCGATGTGGGGCAGGGACTGTGTTCAACCTGATTTAGCTCGTCTCTATGCCAGGGCTTAGAACAATGCCGAGGACATAGCATGCACCTCAGAAGTGCAATAAAAAGAAAAAAAAATCGGTTAAATGAGAAATGATGAATATTGTCGTGTCCACCACTACCAGCATGCTACACATCCTTGACATTCATTGATTTACTGCTACACTGAATGCTGTCACGTGGCAAAAAATCTCAAAGAAACACAATTTGCTATATGATCTAGTACAGCAAAGCTGAGGTAGAGTCTGGGAAGCAGTGTAGCTTTGTACTTTGGGTACCACTCACCTCTACAACTGTTTCTTCCCACACCTGATCTACTTGTAGCAACTTGACATCTAATGACATCCACTTGTCTGCTGTGTGACTGTCGACAAGTCACTTCTCTGTGCCTGTTACCTCATCTGTAAAATGGAGGTTGACTGTGGATTATGGACTGTGTCCAAACTGATTAATTTGTATCTACCCCGGTGCTTAATGCAGTGCTGGGCACATAGTAAGCGCTTAACAAATACCATTAAAAAAAAAATCCAGAAGAGAGTCGTGTGGTGGGAAGCCTGGCTCCTTCCGTCATTGTAATATCCAAATGGGGTAATGAAAGCTGCTTATAGCAGTTTCCCTCCTTAAAAGACCCTTACCCCGTCTCCCTAGACCGAGCCAAAGATGGCGTCCTTTTCCGGCTCCTTGGCAGCTCAGGACAGCCGCCCAATTCACCCCCGTCTCCCCCCTGCCCCGACAGAAACGGCTCCACGGGTCTGTCCTAAGCAGAAGAGATCTCGCTCCGTGGGTCTACCTGGGGTGGAGATCCTGGACTCTTCATTTCAGTCTGGCTTCCCGCGGTCATCTCCAGCCATCAACATGAATATCCTGGTGGAACAAGATGGCCCACAGTCCATTGCTCCAACCCATAGTCCCTCTGGGGAATATTCTTTTCAAGCTGCATTTCGAACGTCTCAGCTCCTTTCTCTGAAATCCTTCCCCCAGGAGGAAGCTTTGCAACCACAGTGGTGGGCCTAGCCCTTTGCCTTCGTCAGCACCACTTAAGTGTTCAAGGGCTGTTTTTCCCTTTAGAGTGCCATACCCAGCGAGTGAGCGCATCCGCTTTCTGACGTGTGGTCTGACACATGGGTAGAGACATAGTTCTGCGCCATCGGAGACTCATTCGACACATCCGTCTTCTCCATTTTCCATTTTCCACGAGGACTTTGATCCCGGTAAAATTGCATCACCGGCTAATTTATGCTGAAAGCAATTAAGAAGCCATCTCGGTCGCTTCAAGTAAACACCGTTTCCCAGCAAAGTTAATTCATCACACACAGACAATGGCTCCAGTGCCATGCAAAGATCTCCTGTACGTGAGCCAAGGTTCTGACTGGTACCCGGATGGAATGGTGACCCTGAATATTCTCCGTTGACTCAGGTCAGGAGTTGATTTGCGGGGACATCGCTCCGATCCAGGTAGTTCCACATCGGCAGGGACAGCTTCCCTACTCCACTTCATTGTGGGAGCTGGCCGGCAGAACTACATTGATATCCATGATCGGATATGACGTTCTCTGGTCCTACCATGGGATCAGCCAGGGTCCCGGTGTTAGATGTGGAAACCACTGCCCCTTAAACAGGGTCCCCGGCTACTGGGGATGAGTGACTTGCATCCTAGGTGGGTGACTTGATGTGTTGCTGTCCCATCCCCCTTTGAGAGCACCCCTGACAAAAAAAAGTCATGGTTCTGGCATGGGGTAGCAAGTAATAACGTGGTTGAGTGGAAAGAGCCCGGGCTTGGGAGTCAGAGGTCATGGCTTCTAATCCCGGCTCCACCGCTTGTCAGCTGTGTGACTTTGGGCATGTCACTTAACTTCTTCAAAACCCTACTTAAAGCTCACCTCCTCCAAGAGGCCTTCCCAGACTGAGCTCCCCTTCTCCCTCTACTCCCTCTACCGCCCCCCCTTCACCTCTCCGGAGCTTAACCCTCTTTTCCCCCCATTTCCCTCTCCCTTCCCATCCCCTCGGCACTGTACTCGGCTGCTCAACTGTATACATTTTCATCGCCCTATTTATTTTGTTAATGAAATGTACATCGCCTCGATTCTATTTAGTTGCCATTGTTTTTACGAGATGTTCTTCCCCTCGACTCTATTTATTGCCATCGTTCTCGTCTGTCCGTCTCCCCCGATTAGACAGTGAGCCCGTCAAAGGGCAGGGACCGTCTCTATCTGTTGCCGACTTGTTCATTCCAAGCGCTTAGTACAGTGTTCTGCACATAGTAAGCGCTCAGTAAATACTATTGAATGAATGAATTCTCTGTGCCTCAGCTCCCTCATCTGTAAAATGGGAATTAAGACTGGGAGCCCCACGTGGGACAACCTGATCCCCTTGTGTGTCCCCCCAGCGTTTAGAACAGTGCTTTGCACATAGTAAGTGCTTAACAAATGCCATCATTATTATTATTAATAATAATAATTGTGGTATTTAAGAGTTTACAATGTGCCAGAAACTGTTCTAAACATAGAGTTAGCTACAAGCAAATCGGGTGAGACACAGTCCCTGTCCCACATGGAACCCACATCCTCAATCCCCATTTTACAGATGAGGCGACTGAAGTGACTTGTCCAAGGTCACATAGCAGAGAAGTGGTGGAGCTGGGATTAGAACACACGACCTTCCGACTCCTAGGCCGGTTCTCTGTCCACTATGCCAAGCTGCTTTTCTAATTTGCCTCAGCTCCACATTCTTGAGGACACTATTGATGCAGCTTTGCAATTGGGAAGTTTTAGCAGAGGGAAAGAAGGGATTTTAGTGTGATGCCACTGGCTCCGTGGGCATCTGCTTTCTCTAACACGGTCTATAGAGGTAAAACTAAATTTAAATGCTAAGTAGGACTTATAAGGAAGCTATAAACTCAGCCTCCCACTCTGCCACCCTGTAAGGCAGACTAATGCCGCAGTTTTCTTTGACTTCAAAGAAAATTATAGCCGTTTCCCTTGGCCATAAATCCTCCTCCTTTCTTTTCCTCCAGAGGGTTTCCAAGGGAAGCTTTGGGGGCTCACTGTGCTAGCTGCCAGCTGCCAACTCCATCTGCCAGGTCCGATTATGGAAGGAATGACAAAATGGCAGGAAGAACTGGCCATTGAAGACTGCCCAAGACTATCAAACCTTCCCCTACCGACTGAGAAATATACCAACTACAGCTACTGTCCCAACATCAATCAAGCAATCGTATTGATTGAATGCTTGCTGTGTGCGCAGCATGTACTAGGTGTTTGGGAGAATACACTATAACAGAGTTGATAGGCAAGTTCCCTGCCCACAGCAAGCTTACGGTCTATAGTTTGTTTATATCGATATTTGTCTAGGTTGTAAGCTTGTTGTGGTCAGAGAATGGATCTGTTTATTTCTATATTGTACTCTCCCAAGCAGTTAGTACAGTGGTCTGTATGCCAAAAGCAACCGTAGTCAAATATGATCGACTAGAGGAATGATGCCAATGTTAACCTAGCTTCAACCGCAAGGTACTAGTTGAGTCAAAATACCAAGTAACTCTTCCCTTTGGAGTTTCAGATCCTTTGTTCTTGTAGCAAGTTCTTTTTTTGTACCTGGAACTTTGACATCATTTCCTTTTCTCTTGACATCATGCATTCTTTGCAAATAAGGAACCCATACAGGATGCCAAAATGGTCAATACTCATATCTAGAACCCACTAGATGTTTTCTAACTTGTTTTTCTGTACTATTTCTTAAGCCAGAGTCTCTCAGGAACTCGGAGAGTTGCATTAACTCTCCTTTGAGTTGTGTTAGTTGCACGTAACCTGTTACATTACTGATTTGGCAGGGTTTCTGATTTGAGAATACTGGTCTCAGAGGATGAAAGGAGATGATGGTGATGATGATGATGATGATGAGTCCACAGTATGTGCTCTCAACAGATGTCAACAGTCCCTAAGGGAGAGTACCCTCTCTCCTGAGCTGGGGATCAGATTGGGGAGGAGGGCTTTAAAGGGGAGTGGTTAATCTGCCACGGCCCCCACTAAAATGACTATCGATTGCCCCTCCGACTTCAGTTTCCCACACCGATTCAATTGAGCGAAATTACTACCCCATCTTCTCCCAATCTCATAGCCAAACTCAAGCTGGACAAAAATAGTTTTGTGTTTTCGTTCTATTCATCTTCATGGTGCCTCTACCCATGGCAAATAATTCAACTCTTGACCACTAAGCACCATGCTGATCTGACTGTTGTACTTATTTTCCTTTAGTTGGCTATTTTTACTCCAGAGCTCAATTGTGAAGGAAACCCAACAGCTCTCTGAGAGCTAACAGAGCCTTATTTATCCTTTTATTGAACTCTTTCTCAGCGTCTAGTATAGTGCTTTGTTCACAGGAAAATGTCTACTGACTCTTATATTGTACTCCCCTAGATGCTTAGCGCAGTGTCCTCCACACAGTAAGCACTCAATAAATATGATGGAGTGATACAGAGATGCTCAATATGCTTGAATGAATTAATCCACCTTTCAATTCAATATTTGAGTGCTTATTCAGAGCATTGTATTAAACACTTCGGAGAGTACATCAATAAGCAGATACATTCCCTGACCACCATGAGTTTACAGTCTAGGGTGGGGGAGACTGACATTAATACAGATAAATTACAGATATGTAAATAAGTGCTGTGGAGGTTGGAGGGGGGAAGAAAAAAGGGAGCAGGTCCGAGAGACACAGAAAGGAGTGGGAGATGGGGAAAGGTGGGGCTTAGTCTGGAAGGCCTTAATAAGGCTTTGAAGGGGCGGGAGAGAGTAATCATCTGTCGGATTTGAGGAGGAAAGGCATTCCAGGCCAGAAGCAGGATGTGGATGAGGTGTCTGTGATGAGATAGATGAGACTGAAGCAAAATGAGAAGGTCACCATTAGAGGAGTGAAGTGTGTGGGCTGGGATGTAGAAGGAGAGAAGTGAGGTGAGGTAGGAGGAGGGCAAGTTGATGGAGAGCTTTGCTTTTAAGCCAATGGTGAGGAGATTTTGTTTGATAAGGAGATGGGTGGACAACTACTGGAGATTTTTGAGGAGGGGAATGAAATGTCCTGAACATTATTGGAGAAAAATGATCAGGGCAGCAGAGTGAAATAAGGACCGGAGTGGGGAGAGACAGGGAGCTGGGAGGCTGATGCTATAATCCAGATGGGGTAGGATGAGTGATTGTATTAACATGGTAGCTAAAATGCACCCTTTCTTCTCCATCTAAACTGCTATGTTGTGAAGGTGGGAACAACAGGATTTAGTGATGGATTGAACACTTGGGTTGAACGAGAGAGAGTCAAGGATAATGCCACGGTTATGGGTTTTGAGACAGGAAGGGTGGTGGTGCCATCTACAGTGATGGGAAAGTCAGCAGGAGGACAGGGTTTGGGTGGGAAGATAAGGAACTCTGTTTTGGACATGTTAATAATAATGTTGGTATTTGTTAAGTGCTTACTATGTGCAGAGCACTGTTCTAAGTGCTGGGGTAGATACAGGGTCATAAGGTTGTCCCACGTGAGGCTCACAGTTAATCCCCAATTTACACATGAGGTAACTGAGGCACAGAGAAGTGAAGTGACTTGTCCACAGTCACACAGCTGACAAGTGGCAGAGCTGGGATTCAAACCTATGGCCTCTGACTCCCAAGCCCGGGCTCTTTCCACTGAGCCACGCTACTTTGAGGTGATAAGAGGACATCCAAGTAGAGATGGCTTGAAGGCAGGAGGAGATGTGAGACTGGAGAGAGATCACAGCTGGAGATGTAGATTTGGGTATCATGCACAAAAAGGTGATAGTTGAAGCCATGGGAGCAGATGAGTTCTCCAAGGGAGTGGGTATAAATAGAAAATAGAAGGGGACCCAGAATTGAACCTTGAGAGATCCCCACAGTTAGGGGATCGATACATCAATCAAGTAGCTTTCTAAAAGATCCTAATTGATTTTGATTATTTTAGATTTATGTCTTGGCTTTTACTTAATTTTTGAGTGTTTTTTAGGATGGGCTGGTTGGAGCCATCACAGAGATGTTTCAAACCAAGCCCATGAGGAGCTTCAACCGACTTTAAAGAAGACATTTTGGAAATGCTACTGAAAAACACAATTATTTTTGAAGTGTGGGTGATAGTCTTTTAACAGGTTTGTAGAAGAGCACAAGTGAAAAGCTTACTCTTTCTTGTCCTCCAGAAGTAGAGAGATACCGTATTTGTGCATTAGCTGCAATTCAATACCAATTTCCAAAGTGAGAGAAGCAGCTTGGCCCGGTGGAAAGAACATAGGCCTGGGAGTTAGAGGACCTGAGTTCTAGTCCCGGCTCTGCCCCTTGTCTGAACTCTGACATTGGGCAAGGCGCTTAAATTCTGTGTGCCTCATTTACCCCATCAGTAAAAGGGAGATTAAAACTATGAGCCCCATGTGAGATATGGAATTTGTCCAACCCGATTATCTCGTATCCCACTACTTAGTACAGTGTCTGGCACCTAGTACGCACTTAACAAATACCACTGAAAAAATAAATTGGCATGGCTGGATGCGACAGTGCTGGGTGCTGGATGGGCCACTCTGTCATCCAGCCTAGGACGGCTACTTTTCAAGGGCTACTGTTAATAATAATGATATTCAAGTGCTTATGATGAACCAAGCACTGTACGAAGTGGTGGGGTGGATACAAGCAAATTAGGTTGGACACGGTCCTTGTCCCGCATAAGGCTCACAGTCTTAATCCCGTTTTACAGATGTGGTAACTGAGGCACAGAGAAGTGAACTGACTTGCCCAAGGTCACACAGCAGACTAGTGGAGGATCTGGGATTAGAACCCATGAACTTCTGACTTCCAGGGCCACGTTCTACCCACTATGCCTTGTTGCTTCTCTAGTACCAGGAAATAGAGTGCGATGAAATTAAAAGCAACCAGATGGAAGCTTTTGAATCATCCTATTCTGGCCCAAGTTATTTACACTGAGGGCGTGAATGGGTGATGCCTTCATGACAGAAAGCCTGTGGTACAGATTCAGATTTAGACAGCCAGCTGAATGCCTTATTTAGAGGCATCCTAATTATTCTATTGTCAATAGACACCAGAAGCAGGGAGGAGAACATGCTGGATTCCATAGCACGCCAAGCAGCTAGATGTAGCCCCAGCCTAGACTTGTCATCCCTTTTTTTCCTGTTCCAGTGTAAGACTGATGTTCAGAAAAGGCCTGAGGCTCGGACCTCATTGATAATTATGACAGGAACAAGTGCTGTGGGTAATAATAATGTTGGTACTTGTTAAGCACTTACTATGGGCAGAGCACTGTTCTCAGCACTGGGGTAGATACAGGGTTATCAGGTTGTCCTACGTGGGGCTCACAGTAAATCCCCATTTTACAGATGAGGTAACTGAGGCCCAGAGAAGTTAAGTGACTTGCCCACAGTCACACAGCTGACAAGTGGTGGAGTTAGGATTCGAACCCATGACCTCTGGCTCCCAAGCCCAGGCTCTTTCCACTGAGCCACGCTGCTGATCGGGTCGGACACAGTCACTCTCCCACATGGTGCTCTGTCTTAATCCCCGTCTTATAAATAAGGGAATTGAGGCCCAGAGAAGTTAAGTGACTGGCCCAAGCTCACACAGCAGACAGGTGTAGAACCCTGGAAGTAGAACCCAGGTCCTTCTGACTCCCAAGCCTGTGCTCTATCCAGTAATAATAATAATAATAATGTTGCTATTTGTTAAGCGCTTACTATGTGCAGAAAACTCTTCTAAGCGCTGGGGTAGATACAGGGGTAATCAGGTTGTCCCACGTGAAGCTCACAGTCTTAATCCCCATTTTACAGATGAGGTAACCGAGGCACGGTGAAGTGACTTGCCCACAGTGACAGGTGACAAGTGGCAGAGCCGGAATTCGAACCCATGACCTCTGACTCCCAAGCTCGTGCCCTTTCCACTGAGCCACGCTGTGTAGGCTATGTTGTACTCTCCAAAACACTTTGCACAGTTCTCTGCGCACATTATGTGCTCAGTAAATACCACTGACTGATTGACCTTATCCATGGTGAGCATCACTAAAACACAAGGATGAAAAGAGGAGATAGGTTTTGTTGCCCTTGTGGCTTTAAAGTGTTAAGAGAACAGATAAAGCTCGTCCTTTCCCACCTTTTCCTTGGGAAATAGATCTTAATCTTCTCTCTCCTCTTTGCTTCTTAAAGCCTTTAAAATTTTTATTAGGAAAGATGCCCATTAGTGGAGTGTGCTGTATTCCTACCTATTAGTTCACATGTCAAGGTCAGTTGTGTTTCTTGCTTACTGTACTTTGGTTTCCCTTCTGGAGGGGCTGGAGCTACATTCTGAGGGTTAATCTCTAAAGTAAATTCCTGGTTTAGCAATAGTTGGGAAACAAATCTCTCCCTCTTCCAGACATACCAAAACATTTCCCCCCCCCCGACTGCCGTTTTTCAGCCTCAAAAGGACGACAACCTGGATGGGAGTTGTAATGCTATGTTGACAGAGTTTACTCAGCCCCATATCTCCACCCTGACCATGTGTCGCCCTAGGACGAGGAAGGGGGTGGCCTTGGGGAGAGCAGGGAGGCACAGGGAAGTTGAAGCAGTGGAAAGGGCAAGGGGGTGGGGATTAAGACTGTGAGGCCCATGCGGCGCAAGGACTGTATCCATCCTGATTATCTTGTATCTACCTCAAGCTTAGTATAGTACCTGGCACATAGTAAATGTTCAACAAATACCATGGAAAAAAAACCCCAAAGGAACAACAAAAAAATACAGCCAAATGGATTCTCCGTTCTGGAAAGAGGAATGATGTCTCACTCGTTGGGGAATGGTCATTCCAGTATTTATGATCTTGAGGCTCTGGAAGTCTGCCGAGAAGTCATTGTCAGTTGACTGCATTTACTGAGCACTTACTGTGTGCTGAGCATGCTACTGAGTGCTTGGGAGAGTAAAATAACACGATATTACCCTATTTATTTTATTTAGTTAATGAGATGTACATCGCCTTGATCCTATTTATTTGCTATTGTTTTAATGAGATGTTCATCCCCTCGATTCTATTTATTGCTATTGTTCTTGTCTGTCCGTCTCCCCCTATTAGACTGTGAGCCCATCAGAGGGCAGGGACTGTCTCTGTCTGTTACCGATTTGTCCATTCCAAGCGCTTAGTACAGTGCTCTGCACATAGTAAGTGCTCAATAAATACTATTGAGTGAATGATATAACAGACACATTCCCTACCCACAATGATCTTGCAGTCTAGAGGAGGAGACAGACATTAATATAATTAAAATTACAGGAGAAATGCCTGGGGGGAGCTTGGGATGGGGAGGGGTGTAAGGAAGTTCTGTCTCAGCGTATGTTGGAAGGAACACAGGTATCACCATCCTTGACTGAAAGGAGAAGGGAGGTCACTGACTTAGAGGAGATGGAAATCGAAAGTTGGAGTTCATTCATCCATTCAATCGTATTTATTGAGTGCTCGCTGTGTGCAGAGCATTGTACTAAGTGCTTGGAAAGTACAATACTGCAACAGAGACAATAGTTGCCCACAACGGGCTTAGAGAAGCAGCATGGCTCAGTGGAAAGAGCACGGGCTTTGGAGTCAGAGGTTATGAGTTTGAATCCCAGCTCTGCCACTTAGCTGTGTGACTGTGGGCAAGTCACTTAACTTCTCTGTGCCTCAGTTCCCTCATCTGTAAGATGGGGATTAAGACTGTGAGCCCCACGTGGGACAACCTGATTCCCCTGCGTCTACCCCAGCGCTTAGAACAGTGCTCTGCACATAGTAAGCGCTTAACAAATACCAACGTTGTTATTACGGTCCAAAGGGTTTTGGAGTTGTTGAGGAGTGAGTAGAAGCGGGCAGTAGGAAGGTTGTCAGGAAGATCCATGCGAATGTCAGTGTTCCTAAAGATCTGCGGAAGGAGAGATGGGTGTGAGAAGGGAAAATTACAGTGATTCAGAAACTTGGAGTTGGGTCTTAGATAAACTGTGACTAGTAACTAGTCACTAACTGATGACTTGGGATTCAGAGTAAGGGAAAGAGAGGGATGGGGGGTGGAATTGCATGAAAGTGTCACTGGGGAGCAGGGAAGGAGTCAAGTCTTTTCCCTTTACAGTGAGTCTTGGAGTTTGGGAGAGGATGAGACCCGGAGATAGCATTTAAGACAGTGTCATAAGGGGAGAGCCAGGTTTCAGTGACTGTGATAATGGTGTTTAAGTGCTTATTATGTTCCAAGCACTGTAGTAAGCAGTAGGAGAGAAACAAGGTAAGCAAGCCCCACGTGGGACTCACAGTCTAAGTAGGAGAGAGAACAGACTTTGAATCCTATGGTGCTGGTGAAGGGACCGCGGGGACAAGGCGGGTGGAAGGTAAATATGGGAGTGAGCTGACAAGGGATTTGCATCCTCTAACTCCCTTGTAATAATAATTTATTATTTGTTAAGCACTTACTATGTGCCAAGCACTGTTCTAAGTGCTTGGTTAGATACACGCTAATCAGGTTGTCCCTCATGGGGCTCACAATCTTAATCCCCGTTTTACAGATGAAATCACTGAGGCACAGAGAAGTTAAGTGGCTTACCCAAGGTCACAAAGCAGACAAGTGGCAGAGGCGGGATTAGAACCCATGACTTCTGACTCAAGCCCGGGCTCTTTCCACTAAGCCACGATGCTTCTTGTAGATAGTACAGCTTTCTACACTTAGTAGGCACTTAATAAATGCTATCAATTGATTTAGAAAGAGGCCATATATGACCTGATGATAATTATGGTACTTCTTAAGGACTTACTTTGGGAAAGGCACTCTACTAAGCACTGGGGTAGATACAAGTTAATCAGGTTGGATGCAGTCCCTGTCCCCCATGAGGCTAAGGCTCTTGTTCTATCAGTGCTGCATTTTGTTTTTTTGTTTGGGTTAGTGTAAAGCTGTGTAAACTAGTCATAATGACTGCTATTTGTCAGTCCCAATACTGCATTTTGTTTTGTTTTGGGTTAGTATAAAGTATAAGTAAATAAGTTGTGTACACTACTCATAATGCCTGTTGATGTCCGTCAATATCAGTACTGCATTAAATGCCAGATACCTTGCACTTTGGAGGAATTCTTTGGGTCAGGTTTACACTCCCTGCAACCCATATGTTGAAAATTGTAGAATCTTGCCAACTCCCCAGGGCCATCAATTGCCTGCGTGAGGTCACCAGCCTGGGTCATTCACTGGGGTCCCTTCTTTCACTGAAACTTGGGAAGAAAAGGTTTTCTGCAGCAAACTTAACTTTCCCCAGGTGTCCTCAAAATGAAGGAAGGTGGGTCCAGCGCAAGTAGAATGTTGCCCAGTGTCTGATTGGCTCTCCCCTGCCAGGGATCTAGCACCTCAAAACAGTTATGTACTATTTCAACAGGTCGTCACGCTCCCGTTGAAAGGTGGTGGAATTTGCCTAGCCGTGTCGGAAGGCTGTTTCTGGCAAACAAACAAAGCTCCCGTCATCAAAGGCCGCGTCACTCCTTCACAGCAAGATGCTTATTGCAGCAGACTCCTGGAGTTTAGGTCAGGTCTGATACTCCACATTATTACCTGCATAAAGCCCAAGAGCTCAACATAGTGGGCTTCAGAGGTGGGAGGACTAGGTCTCCTCATGAGATTCCAATTTTCATTAGGTGGATCACTTGGATGTTATTTTGAATATAAGGACTACTGAACGTGGGCTCGTTCAAAACTTTTATAGAACTGCACTATTAGATGAAGAGAAAACTGGGGATTCGGTGCCAAGAAATGACCTCTTTCAAGAGAAAATCAACTGTGGCTATAAGTATATAGTTACCTAGGTCACACTTCTAAAAGACTAGATTTGAAAACAAAGTTCTAACCATTCAATCATATTTACTGAGCGCTTACTATGTGCAGAGTACTGTACTAAGCACTTGGAATGTATAATTCGGCAACAGTTAGAGACGATCCCTGCCAAACGACAGGCTCACAGTCTAAAAGGGGGAGACAGCAAAACAAAACAGGCATCAATACCATCGAGATAAATAGAATCATAGATATATACACATCATTAATAAAACAAAGTGATAATATATACAAGTATACACAAGCGCTGTGGGGAGCGGAAGGGGGTAGAGAAGAGGGAGGGAGTAGGGGGATCTACCAGGGTGTCGCGGGGGAAAGAACTCGGGCTTGGGAGTCAGAGTTCATGGGTTCGAATCCCGGATCTGTCACTTGTCAGCTGTGTGACCGTGGGCAAGTCACTTAACTTCTCTGTGCCTGTTACCTCATCTGGAAAATGGGGGTTAACTGAGCCTCACGTGAGACAACCTGATTACCCTGTATCTACCCCAGCACTTAGAACAGTGCTCTGCACATAGTAAGCGCTTAACAAATACCAACATTATTATTACCAAGCAGGATCTACTGGCTGCCCTGGTCTGTACTGAATTTGATTGTTAGTCAAATCAGTCGATGGTATTTTACTATTCTGGTAAGCATAACCATTTGTCAAAACCATGATCCCTGCTATGAGTAGCAGAACAGCAGATAACTACCCTGCAGGTATAGCAGGAGCAGGAACAAGGATGTTGTGGTTAGTAACGTTAGTATAGTGGGCTGAAGTGATCAAATGAATAATTGAATATATGTATATGTTCATTCATTCAATAGTATTTGAGTGCTATGTGCAGAGCCCTGTACTAAGCGCTTGGAATGTACAATTCAGCAACAGATAGAGACAATCCCTGCCCATTGACGGGCTTACAGTCTAATCGGAGCAGACAGATGGACAAAAACAAGACAACTTAATCACGGTAAATAGAATCAAGGGGATGTACACCTCATTAATAAAATAAATAGGGTAATAAAAAATATATACAAGTGAGCACAATGAGGGGAGGGGAGAAGGGAAGGAGCAGAGGGAAAGGAGGCTTAGCTGAGAGGAGGTGAAGAGGGAAAAGGGGAGGGAGCAGAGAGAAAAGGGGACGCTCAGTCTGGGAAGGCCTCCTGGAGGAGGTGAGCTCTCAGTAGGGCTTTGAAGAGGGGAAGGGAGTTACTTTGGCGGAGGTGAGGAGGGAGGGCATTCCAAGACAGCGGTAGGACGTGAGCCAGGGGTCGACAGCGGGATAGGCGAGAACGGGGGATGGTGAGGAGGTGAACGGCAGAGGAGTGGAGCCTGCGGGGTGGGCGGTAGAAAGAGAGAAGGAAGCAGAGGTAGGAGGGGACAAGGTGATGGAGAGCCTTGAAGCCCAGAGTGAGAAGTTTTTGTTTCGTGCTGGTGTTGATAGGCAGCCACTGGAGGTTTTTAAGGAGGGGAGTGACATGCCCAGAGCGTTTCTGCAGAAAGATGATCTGGGCAGCGGAATTGAAGAATAGACTGGAGCGGGGAGAGACAGGAGGAAGGGAGATCAGAGAGAAGGCTGACACAATAATCCAGCCGGGATAATATGAGAGCCCGTACCGGTAAGATAGCCGTTTGAATGGAGAGGAAAGGGCGGATCTTGGCGATATTGTAAAGGTGAGATCGACAGGCAGTGGTGACGGATGTGTGGGGTGAATGAGACACCCGAATCAAGGATGACACCAAGGTTGCGGGCTTGAGAGACGGGAATGCTGAAGGTGGCTGGCAAGAGCATGGACTTGGAAGTCAGAGGATGTGAGTTCTAATCTTGACTCTGCCACTTGTTGGCTGTGTGACTTTGGGCAAGTCACTTAACTTCTGTGCCTCAGTGACCTGATCTGTAAAGTGGGGATTAAGACTGTGAGCCTCAGGTAGGAGGGGACTATGTCCAACCTGATTACCTCGAATCTTCCCCAGTGCTTAGAACAGTGCTTGGCAAATAGCAAGTGCTTAACAAGTACCATTATTTATGTTTTATAGATGAAGTGAGTGAAGCACAGAGAAATTAAATGATTTGCCCAAGGTTACACAGCAGACATGAGGCGGAGCCAGGGTTAGAACCCAGTGTCTTCTGACTCCCAGGCCCATGCTCTATCCACTAAGCCACACTGCTTCATCACCCTTGGACCGTTTGCAGCCCCTGTTTGATCATTCAGTCGTATTTATTGAGCACTTACTGTACTAAGTGCTTCAGGGAGTACAATATAACGGACACATTCTTGCCCGCAGTGAGTTCACAGACTAGAGGGGAAGACAGACATTAATATAAGTAAATTAGATATATAAAGATATATACATAAGTGCTGGGGGGTTGGGAGGGAGGATGAATGAAGGAGCAAGTAAGAGCAGCTCAGAAGGCAGTGGGAGAAGAGGAGAGGAGGGCTTAGAGAAGGCTTCTTGGAGGAGATGTGCCTTCAATAAGGTTTTGAAGTGTGTGTGGGGGGAGCAATTATTTGTCTGGTAGGAGGAGGACATTCCTGCCCAAAGGTGGAATGTGGGTGAGTGGTAGATGGCGAGATAGATGAGATCGAGGTACAGCGAGAAGGTTAACATTAGAGGAATGAACTGTGTGGGCTGAGTTGTAGAAAGAGAGTAGAGAGGTGAGGTAGGAAGGGGCAAGATGGTGGAGAATTTTAAAACCATTGGTGAGGAAGTTTTGATTGAGAAGGTGGATGGGCGACTACTGGAATTTCTTGAGGAGTGGGGAAACGTGGTCCGAACGTTTCTGAAGGAAAATGATTACGGCAACAGAATGGAGTATGGACTGGGGTGGGGAGAGACAGGAGGCAGGAAGGTCAGCAAAGGAGGCTGATACGATAATCAAGGCGGGATAGGATAAGTGCTTGCATTAATGTGGCAGCATTTTGGATGGAGAAGGACTGTAAGCACCAGGAAGACAGATCACGTGCCTTACTTTTTCTTCCGCATGGTCCTTTCCAGTGTAGTATTTCCTTCACTGAGTGCTCAGGAATAACAGATGATTCCCAAAGCAGCTGGAAAGGAAGGTAGATGTAAGGAACATCAGCATACAGCTGATGTGGTGGTAGAAGGAAAAGAAAGTGGAGGAGGTGAAGGAGAAAGGAGGAGGAATAGTGACATTTATGGAAGATAAATATTGAAGGTATTTCCTGAGTGCCAAAAAACTGTACTGTGTCCTTAGAAAAGTACACCAGAAGCAAAACACATGTTCTCTGCTCTTTGGGATTTTATCATCCAATGGTGGAGGTAGATTGAACCTTTACAGCGAGAAGAAACCATCAGGAGAATAAAAAGATCAGAGAGGTAGTAGAATGAATATGCCAGGAAGAACTATCGGAATAAATAATTGAACATCCAGATGAGTAAACGTGTACAGGTTGAGTAAAGGTATAAAAACATAAATGCCAAAGGTAGCTGTTGGGATGTTGGGAATTAATCAGGGAAGACATCCCGGAGGAAGTGGGGTTTTAGAGGACTTTGAAGCTGCTGCCGTTCACTAGCATGACCGGCGTTGGCCAGATCTTCTCCGTCCTTTCATCTGACGGGAGGAGAGTCGGGGCCTGTGGAGGCCTCAGCCTGAGGCTTGGATTCTGGTGGAACAAGAGAAACCTGCCAGAAATGAGTTGAAGGGCCAGACTCTGAGAAAATGGCCCAAAGAGAAATTGCATTTTCCCATAGTCCCTTGCCCCCTTGGGGTTCACCGTCTGGTTGAGCCGGGTGCTCTGCCTCCCCCCGCTGCTGCCCCTCCTGTGCCCAGGGTTTGGAAGCTCTGCAGCAGCATGCCTTCCCACAGGTCTGGCAGAACCAGTTAGACGAGGGCCTCCCCGGGCCTGGCTGCCTCCATGCTTGAGGTTCTGTTCGAGGCTGCCGTGTCAGTGGGCCTGGACCAAAGGCGGGGGCCGGAACTCACAATTCTGCTTCCCTGGCTGAGCCGAGACCTGCGAGTCAGGGGTTAGGGGGTCTCGGCCGGCTCTCACGAGGAAGGGCAGAAGGGATCCCCTCTGCCCTGCTTCCTTTAGAAAGAGTTTGAGCCATTTAAAATTCTTCAAAAGCATCTTGGTTATGCTGATACAGGACCGCTGGCAGCTTTACTAGTGCACAGACACACACTCACATGCCCCCACACACACAGACTAATCACACTGCACATGCACACACTGCACATGCACACACACATCACGCTCATTCTCTCATCTCTCACCACACCAGCATGCCCTGTCATATATACACACATACTCCCTCTCTTCCCTCTCTTCCCTCTCTTCCCTCTCTTCCCTCTCTTCCCTCTCTTCCCTCTCTTCCCTCTCTTCCCTCTCTTCCCTCTCTTCCCTCTCTTCCCTCTCTTCCCTCTCTTCCCTCTCTTCCCTCTCTTCCCTCTCTTCCCTCTCTTCCCTCTCTTCCCTCTCTTCCCTCTCTTCCCTCTCTTCCCTCTCTTCCCTCTCTTCCCTCTCTTCCCTCTCTTCCCTCTCTTCCCTCTCTTCCCTCTCTTCCCTCTCTTCCCTCTCTTCCCTCTCTTCCCTCTCTTCCCTCTCTTCCCTCTCTTCCCTTTTTCTTTTCTCTTTTTCTTCTCTCAGGTTACCCAAACTTTCTCGTCTCCACATTCACTTTCTCTTTCTGTTTCTCTCTTTCTCTACGTTCACTCTCTCCTCATACCCACAACCACATACACACAGTCTTGTCACACATTTTTTCATCCTGCGCACACACACACACGCCCACTTTTTCTCATCAGTCACATACACTCCACATGCACACATTCTCATTTCATACACACACACACACACACACGGCTTCTCCCTCCATCAGGCCTGACAAGGGGGTCTGTTTATTCACTTGAGAAGCAAGGCAATCCTGAGGCTGCCTTGAATCAATAGCCGGAAAACTTTAATTAGCTTAATTCTGAGAACTCTTAATAGGATAGGTTTTACAAGCTCTGAAATCATCTTGGCTCGCTCTGCAGATGACTCCCCCCACCTAGGTCCTCCTCCCCCATCCTCTGTAAACTCCATTCCAGGAAAAGGGTGGGCTCCTCTTCGGTGGGGGAAACCTTCACAGAGGACAAGAGCAAAGGCAAATGTCTGTTTCACTCCAGGCAGGGACCCCGTGGACCATTTTGATTGTATAGGGCCTCTGGCTCTGCCTGCCTCAGTTCCCTCCTGACACTACAAGAGGCAGGAGGACTACCCACTGCTGTGAGCTATTATCCTTCCCTCTCTAGCTGGTCTGAAGCAATCTCAGAAATTCCCTCTGGCAGTGAAACAAAGCCAGGTTGAACTAGACACGGATGAAGTGACTTCAGGCGAAGAAGCTTCCTGGCTTCCCTAACCTTTTTGGCAGGGCGGCGGGGCTGGGCGGAGAAGAAAGTGGGAAGTGCACACCCCATCAGCCACCAGCACGTGAATCAGGGCCCGCCATAATCCAGCCCCCAACAGGCCTCGGTGCTCCTCAAGTCCGGCCACCCTGGTCGGCCCCTGGCCAATGGCACAGATGATTTCAGAGCTCGTAAAGCTGTCCCCGTTTAGAGTTCTCAGAATTAAACTAATTAACGTTTTCCTGCCATTGATTCACTGCCACCTGGGGACTGCCCCCGCTCTTCAAGTGGAATAAACAGGCCCCAGGCCTGATAGAATGAAGGGGGCTGGTAGCTGAGAGGGGCCAAGATGGGTGACTTGCTCCCTGGGTTAGGGCCACGGGCTCTTCATTTTACTTCTCCTTTGGGGGTTTGGCAGATCCAGGGAGAGATGGATTCATTCATTCAATAGTATTTATTGAGCGCTTACTATGTGCAAAACACTGTACTAAAGTGCTTGGAATGTACAATTCGGCAACAGAGACAGTCCCTGCCCAGTGATGGGCTCACAGTCTAAACGGAGAGTGGATGCCAACACTGTGCCTGACCCTCTCCACATCATGATCTCCTTGGGCCACCTGTCACCACGTGGACCAAGGACGTGGTTGAGCTGCGGTGAGGCCTAGTGAAAAAACAGGGGCCTGGGAATCAGCTGACCCAGATTCTAATCCTCCCTTGTCTGCTGTGTGACCTTGGATAAGTCACTTCAACTTCTCTTTGCCTCAGTTACCTCATCTGTAAGGGGATTAAGACCGTGAGCCCCATGTAAGACATGGACTGTGTCAACCTGATCAGCTTGTTTCTAACCATACCCCGTTCTTAGTACAGAATCTGGCACCTAGTAAGTGCTTAACTAATAGCATTAAAAAAAACACCCTTGAAACAAACCTTTAAATGACACTGCAGATGGTGGGTGGTCAGAAAACTGGGAATGTTGAGGGGGGAGGGATGGGGAAAGGTGGGATCTTTCCTGACCACAGACACTGGTGAGAAAGTGAACCTAAGGGTCAGCATCAGGAGCTGAGAAATGCTGTCTAAACTCACGAGCAGAGGTTCAAGAGGAGTTGGATTCAATTCATAGATGGGAGAGAAAATTAGGGATACAGAGAAAAAAGTTAGCCAAGATGGATGGCCCACCCCCAACTACATAAACCGATAATTGTTCCTTGAGCACCTCCTAATAATTGTGGTATTTAAGTATTAACTATATGCCAACTACTGTACTAAGTGCTGGGGTGGATAGAAGATAATTAAGTCCCATGGGGGACTCTTAAGTGGAAGGGAAAACAGGTATTGAATCCCCATTTTGTGCAGAGAAGTTGTGACTTGCTCAAGGTCACACAAAGGGGACAGGACGCAGCTGAGTCTAGAACCCGTGTTCTCTGACTTCCCACACCTGTGCTCTTTCCACTAGGTCACTTCCTGTGGGCAGAACAATTTACTAAATACTTAACAGAGTACATTAGAGTACAGAGTACAATACTTTCCTTGCCCATGAGAAGCTTACATTCTAGTGGAGGAACTGACTCTTCCCATGGTGAATACTTTTGTCCACTGCTCTACCTGGTAACAAGACTTAAAACACCACTTGAAAGGTTCTGGGCCTAGAATGGAGAGGTATTTTTTTCATCGCAGTCTTTTCCACATCCCCCTCGCTCCTTTGTCTCTATTACCTCCTTCCCGCTGGTCTTCTCTCCTTCCCCAGACATCCTTTCTTATGAACCATACATGGCTCATGCCATCCCATGGCTACAACAATCCCTGGTGGGGAGAATTGGACTCAAGTGCCTTGGCTTACCTACATTCCACCCCTAAAAACCTCAAATAACCTATGTGCACTTGAACTTTTCCTTCAGGACCCTGGCAAGTCAGAACAGGAAGGTCACGAGGTGCCCAGACACTGAGACATTGAGACCATATTTGTTTTTCTTTCTCTAGCAAGAGGAGGCAGAGGATTTGGTTCAACCCCTTCTGCCCAAGAGTGAACCTGCGAGGAGGAGGAGAGTCTGAAGGAAAGTTCCCCAAATCCAATTTTGGAGTGTGTCCTGCAGGGCTAGAATGAGTCCCTTTCAGGTAGAAAAAAATCCAGGACTCTCAGATCTGAATGATGATGGCAAGAGACTTTCGAGTCAGTCAAACGTTCATTGAGCACCTACTGTGTGCAGAGAATTGTACAAAGTAGTTGGGGAAAGTACAGTATAACAAACACGTTCCCTGACCACAATGAGCTCACGGTCTAGAGGAGAGACAGATTTTAATATAAATTACAGATATGTAAATCCGTGATTAGCCAACTTGGACCTTCAGGAATCTCCAGAACATTAAAAGTTCTGGAGAACATTTTATGGATTGTCATTTATGTCTGTTATTATCTGTCTCCCCCTCTAGACTGTAAGTTTGTTGTGGGGAGGGAATATGTTTGTTACATTATGGTAATGTACTCTACCAAGAGTTTAATACAATGCTCTGCATACTGTAAGTGGTCAGTGAATATGATTGATGTGCAGGATTAAGGTTACAAACTTCCTTGGGTGCTTAGACCCACTCCTGTTTTATAAATAAATAGGTCCATGTCTCCCAAATCTACTCCTCCCAAATCTACCTCACCAGCATTGTCCTGCATTCTTGCCTTTCCTGCTGCCACCAGGACATTTCTATCTTGATGTCCTGCTGTCGGCATAAACTCAACACATCCCAAACTGAACTCCTCATCTTACCTTCCAAATCCTCTTCTCCTCTCCCTAACTTTCCCATCACTTCTGACAATACTACAATCCTCCTCGTCTATTAAGCCTGCAACCTTAACATTATCCTTGAATCCTCTTTCTCTTTCCACTCCATCTTTGGTCGGTTGGTTCTTCCTATACAACATGCTACAGAATCCACCCCTTCTTTTCCCTCCAAATTGCTTCAGTGTTTGTCCACACACTTGACAGTGGTCTGCACATAGTAAGTGCTCAAAATGTACGATTGACATATCCCAACTTGACTATTGCATTAGCCTCCTCACTGATTTCCCAATTTACAGTCTCTCTTCTTAGTACGGTACTTGGGATACCTAAATACTCAATAAGTATTATGGATCAATTGATCTCTCCACACCAATCCATACTTCATTCTGTGCTTGGATCATTTTTCCAAAATGTAGTTCTCATGTTTCACCATTCCTCCAAAACTTGCAAGTGTTGTCCATTTCTCTTTGTATCTAGCAGAAACTCCTGACCATTATTTCTAAGGCAATCAGCTCTTTCCCTCCCATAAATCAATCAATCACATTTCCTGAGCACTTACTATGTGCAGAGCACTGTACTAAGTGTTTGGGAGAATACAACACAACAGAATTAGCAGACACATTCCCTGCCCATAACGAGCGTAATCTAGAGATGAGTTTACTGTCCCGAGACGGGTTTAGCTATCCACTCCCTTTTCTCACTATATGACAGCTCATATTCTTCATTCATTTCAAGCTAACCTTCTCACTATGCCTCGCGCTCCTCTCTTCCGCCTCTGACTCCTTTCTCACATCATTCCTCTTATCAGAACTCCCTCCTCCCTCCTTTTTTTTTTTTGTAAAGTTATGTGTTAAGCTCTTCCTATGTGACAGGCACTCTATTAAACACTGGGGTAATTTAGTACAAGAATACAGGTAGGGCAAAATCTATTTTCCAGTAGGGTTCACAGTATTAATCTTCATTTTAGAGATAAAGTAACTGAGGCCCAGAGAAGTGAAGTGACTTGCTCGAGGTCACATAGCAGACCAGTGTCTGAGCCCGGATTAGAACCCAGGTCTCTGACTGCCGGGCCCGTGCCCTATACACTAGGCAATGCTGTTTTTCCTTCAATTCTGCCATACCACCCATCTTCAAAACCCTTCTGAAACTACATCTTTTCCAAGAGTCCTTTCTGAATTAATTTCTAATCTTCCTATTTTATAACTCCCATGTCAGCACTTTCAATGCCCTCTGAGCATTTAAATATTGATAAGTCCTCCTTAGCTTTTATGTATGCAGCTAATCAATCAATCACTGGTATTTGAGTGCTCACTGTGTGCTATGCTAAGTGATTGGGAGAGTACAGCAGAGTTGGTGGACACATTCCCTCTCGCATCAAATTCACACTTTAGAGCTTCATATTCTTTTACTTCCTCCAAACTATTATTTACCTCTGTATCTGTCTCCTTTGCCAAATTGTAAGCTCCTTGAGGGCAAGGTTCATGTTTATACATTCTATTGTACTCTCCCAAGTGCTAAACATAGAGCACTTAGTAGACAGTAAATATTTCTGTTTGATTAGCTACCCCTTTTAGTAGCTCCTTCCTAAAGTCTGCATTTTTTCATTCTTTCCTTTTCAAAATCTGCAATATCCTTGTTAGTTTCTTTTTTGCCCTTTCCCCAGAGCAAAGATTTTTTTGCTTTGATTGAATTATCAGAATTACAGAGTGCTTCCCCTACACATACTTCCTGCCCAAGTTCCTGTCTACTACTCAGTTAAGTCCAGATATACTAGCTTTCTTGGTTGGCTCTGGGATTTATGGTTCTAGAGAAGTCATTTCTTCTCTCCAGAAAACCTTCTGTCTTCTTATCATTCTCTCAGCTGTCCAGCTAGTCCACTGGGGGATAACTGAAGATTCTTGACTCTTAACAAGTACCACAATTATTATTATTATTGCTAATAGTCCCTGCTCTGGATTCCCCTCATCCTCCATCTCGCACCATTTTTGAGGCCTCTCTTCTTCCTGGTCAAGTGAACATTAGAACAATCCCACTCAAATACTTTTGTTTAAGGTTGGAATTTCTCTCCAAAGAATTTCATGGCATTTCTCTTCTCCATGAAGGTTTTACTATTTATTACTGTTCAGATTATTACCGAAATAATAATATTTCAGGATCCTACCACCAAGAATGTATGTGCCTATCCCCCAAAAGAGTTTGTAACCTGGCAACCTACACCTTATTGGTTGTCTTCCCTCCCCTAGGACTCACAGATGCCAGTTATGTCAAGGTTCTCACAATGATAATTATTGTAGTATTTAAGTGCTTACTATGTGCCGGGCACTGTATTAAGCTCTGCGTTGGATACAAGTAAATTGGGTTGGACACAGTCCCTGTCACGCGTGGGGCTCACATTCTCAATTCCCATTTTACAGATGAGGTAACTGAGGTCCAGGGAAGTGAAGTGACTTGCCCAAGGTCACACAGCAGACAAGTGGCGGAATGGGATTAGAACCCATGACCTGACTCCCAGGCCTGTGCTCTATCCACTATGACATGATGCTTCTTGACCTCTTCCCTGGTCAAACATTGGAATTACTACTGCTATTACTACTACTAACAACTGTGGTAATTGTAAAGTTCTTACTGTGTGCCAAGCACTGTACTAAGATGCCCGATAATGGAGTTGGATATAGTCCCTGTCCCACATGAGGCTCACAGTCTTTATCCCCATTTTACAGATGATGAAACTGAAGCATAGAAGTTAAGTGAGTTGCCCAAGGTCACAGAGCATTCGAGTGGTGGAGCCAGGATTCTGTGGAGAATCATTTGTATATTTTGGCTTTCTTTTTTTTGCCAGCTTCCCCAATGGCTGGGAGGTTTTCCTCCAGTGCCCTGCAGCCGCCCTGAGCGGTGCTTTGACCTTGAGCCACCTCTCTCACGCAGATGAGGCAGTCCAGGTCTTTGGTTTCTCTACTAGACTGGAAGTTTCATGAGGCCGGAGATTGTGTCTACCAACTGTGAAGTATTTTACTTCCCGTAGTGCTTAGAACAGAGCTCTGCAAGCAGTCGGTACTCAATAAAATACCACTGATGGACTCATTTCACTCACTGGCTTATGATTAAAGAACCACCCTTCCACTCGTTTGTTTTGGCACCCCCATCGTTTTTCTACAGATTTCATTTGAGCCAAAAGGATCTGATTGATTGGATCAATTGATTTACTCTCCTACTGTGTGAGGAATGTTGCCCTAATTGCTTAAAAAGACTGCACCAAGCTTAAGAAGCCCAGTCCCTGCACTCAAGGAGGTGATGCACTAAAGGGGAGTCAGTTGTCTCCAGTGGGGAGACAGCCACTAAGTGACAGAAAAGGGAAATGGTAGAGCACAAGGATACGTACATAAGTGCCGGGTTTGGGGTGAATATTAAAGTGCTACAGGTCTCCCCCTCTAGATTGTTAGCTCGTTGTGGGCAGGAAATGTCTGTTTATTGTTGTGTTGTACTCTCCCAAACGCTTAG
This sequence comes from Ornithorhynchus anatinus, assembly GCF_004115215.2. NCBI lineage: Eukaryota > Metazoa > Chordata > Mammalia > Monotremata > Ornithorhynchidae > Ornithorhynchus > Ornithorhynchus anatinus. The sequence goes on along the minus strand of NC_041749.1, from coordinate 38,252,765 downwards.
TACAGTGGTCTGCACACAGTGAGCACTTAGTATGGTTGAATGAACGGATATACAGCCAAGTGCATAATCTACACAGACGGGAGGCCAGTTAGGGAAAGCGAGAGCTTCATCAGGGAAGGCCTCTTGGAGATGTGATTTTAGGAGGATTCTGAATAGTTGCAGACTGGTATGAAGGGGGAGGGAGTTCCAGGTCCAAGGGAGGGGTTGCCTTTATGACTGGTATTTTTTTTTTAATAAATAAAATATATTGGCTTGGCTCCTGGTACCATTTATCTTTTGCCAGTGTGACCGGTGGTCTAGAGAATAGCCACCTTCTAAGGAAACCTGTCCTGTTTGCCATCCTTATTGGCTGGGTTCTTCCCAGGGTTCTACTGTTCCTCTTCACGAGGTTCTGACAGCTGTTCTGAGCCAGCAGACCTGATGGGAACCCCCCTGCGTGGCTGCTAGGCAACAAACCCTGCCCTGAGGAGGTGAGAATACCTTGGTTTTGCAAGGCCAAGTTTAGACTCGGGGGCTCTGCTTTGCTTTTCCTCTTTATGTATTTTTTTATGGTATTTGCTAAGCGCTTACTATGCAGGCACTTTATTAAGCACCGGGGTAGATACAAGGCAATAAGGTTGGATACAGTCCCATGTCCCATGTCTTCCCCGTTTTTGCCTGGTATGGACAGGGTATGTGTCCACTAAATCTTTTGCATTGTACTCTCCCAAGCCCTTAGTAAGCACTCAATAAATATCTTTGATTTTACAGATGAGGTAACTGAGGCACAGAAAAGTGAAGTGACCACCCAAGGTCGCAGAGAGGACAAGTGGGGGAGGTGGGATTAGAAAGTGGAAAGAGCCCGGGCTTTGGAGTCAGAGGTCATGGGTTCGAATTCTGGCTCGGCCACTTGTCAGCTGTGTGACTTTGGGCAAGTCACTTCACTTCTCGGTGCCTCAGTTACCTCATCTGTAAAATGGGGATGAAGACTGTGAGCCCCACGTGGGACAATCTGATTACGCTGTATCTACCCCAGCGCTTAGAACAGTGCTCGGCACATAGTAAGCGCTTAACAAATACCAACATTAATCCAGGTCCTTCTCACTCCCGGGGCCATGCTCTTTCTGCTAGGCCACAATGCTTCTCCTGTACCCCTGAATCACTCCTTTTCTTCTTCCCCTTTCTGCTTGACCCCCCATCCTGTTTCCCTTTGTTGCTCTCCCTTCCCTTTCCTTCTCTCCTCCTCCCCCTTCACTCCTCCACCTTTCTCTCTTGCTGCCAAAAAAGGTCTGTTCACAGGCCTCGGCTGCTTCTGGCCGAGGCAGAGAACCAGCGAAGTGGCAGTTCCGGAAGGGGTGAGGAGGGGGGGAGGGCAACTAACAGATTTCAGCAGGTCCCCCGACCTTGCAAGCATCCTGTCCTAACTCTAGCTACGTCTCAGGGGCCCAAAGGTCAATGGATACTGGGAAATGGAATTTTGCTTCCTTGGAAAATCGTTGGATTCATGATTGCACCACCTCTCGGGGCGACTGAAGCCTGGCTAATTTAGCTAATGGAAGTAGATCACCAGCCAAACTTCCAGGAAATACCTTCCCCAAGGCCAGAGACTTTTAGGAGGGGGGTCTGGGTTGAATTGTGAGGCGGTGCTCAGCTCGTTGAATCGAAATGCGTCTTGGTTCGGTGCATGGAAGGTGAGGTGGTGACTGCTGCAAAGCATCGGCGATTGGAGAGAATAAACAGAACCAGAGAGGCCCTGAATCCATCCATCCAAGCAGCCATCTCATCTTTTCCCCAAGTTATAAAGACAAATGAGTATTGCAAATCATATGAGCAGTGCACAATTATAAATGCAGTTGTATTTAAGTGCTTATGTGTCAAGCACTCTACTAAGCTCTGGGGTAGAAACAAGACAATCAGGTCAGACAATGTCCCTGTCCTGGGTGGGACTCATAGTCTAAGTAGGAAGGAGACCAGGTATTGAATCTCCATTTGTCAAGTGAGGAAACTGGCACAGAGAAGTTAAGTGACTGCCCAAGGTCACATAGCAGGTGGAACCATGATTAGAACCCAGATCCTCTGATTTCCAGGTCTGTGCTCTTTCCAATAATAGTACTGATGATAATAATCGTGGTATTTGTTAAGCACTTATTATGTGCTAAATTGTAAGTTCTAAGATACATACGGATAATCAGATTCCACGTGGGGCTCACAGTTAAGCAGGAGGGAGAACAGGTATTGAATCCCATTTCAACCCATTTCAACTGGTCCAACCCAGTTATCTTGTACCTACCCCAGCGCTTGGCAATTAATAGTGCTTAGTAAATGCCACAATTAGTAATTATTATTATTATTGATGCCATCGTAAATCCATGGTCCACTGCAGATTAGTGCTAGGGACAGGCTCCAAGAAACCTCCCCACGAACTGTGGAATCATTCCTCGAACAATTCAGAGGGCTAAAGGAGGGGAGGGAAGGCAAAGATAAAATGATGACATCCCAGAAGGTCACTGAATTTGGACATTCACAATCCCCAAGGGATAATGGGATTCCTAAACTCTTAACAGAAGCAATGGGCCTGGTGGAAATAGCATGGGCTGGGAGTTGTAGGACTTGCATTTTAATCCTGGCTCTGCTAATTGCTTTCTTTGTGATTTTGGGCAAGTCACTTAGCTTCTCTGTGCCTTGGTTTCCTCAACTATAAAATGTGGATTAAATCCTACCCCTCCTATTTAGACTGTGAGCCCCATGTGGGACAGAGACTGTATCCAACCTGTTAAACTTGCATTTACGCCAGTGCTTAGACCAGTGCATGGCAGGTAGCAAATACTTAAATACCATAAAAAAACCAAAACAGGCAGAATGCTCTAGGTAGAGCGTGGTTCTTAGTGACAGGAGGATATCCAATCCTCCCTCAATCCGCTGGGTGACCTTGAGCAAAATGCTTTACCTCTCTGGGCCACAGCTTCCTAAGGTCTAAAATGAGGAGCCTTTCAGAGGACAGAGTGAGGATGACTTTCTAATCCATGCAGAGAGACAGTGGCTGCTTTCTATGAGGTAAATGCAGCCTCAGACATGCCCGAGACTTCTTGGGTTACAGCTACAGAGATGGCAGAAGTGACTGCATTGTACCCAGGCTGCAGTCTGGATTCAACTCCCCAGCCCCCAGTGCCCTCCCCCACCCCCCCCGACACACATATCCCAAAGCTGCTACCTGAGTGGCTTGGCTGAGCCGAGAAACCAGGTGTGAGTGACCCTGGGCCAAAAAGCCAGTATTCCCTATCTCTAATTCCTCTAGACAGTAAGCTCATTGTGGGCAGGGATATATACATATATGTTTATTCTATATGTAACATTGTTGTACTCTCCCAAGTGCTTAGTGCAGCCCACTGTAAACATTCAATAAATATAAAAGTGCAAAGACAACCACAAGACATTCTGAAATCCATATCCATATCAAGGTCGTAAGGACAAGAGTTGAGCTTTCCAAATTCCTAGTAAGAAGTTGCACGGACTTGTAGAAGGAGCTCAGGCCTTGGAGTCAGAGGACCTGGGCTCTGATCCCACATCTGTCACTCGACTGCTGTGGGAGCTTGGACAAATCAACTTAGTTTCTCTGTGCCTCTGTTTCCTCATCTGTTAAATGGAAACTCAATATCTGTCAGTCAATCATATTTTCATTCAATCATATTTACTGAGCACTTACTGTGCAGACCACGGTACTAAGAAGCACTTGGGAGAGTTATAATATAACAATATAAAAGACACATTCCCTGCCCACAATGACCTTACAGTCTAGAGAGGGAGGGAGACGATGTAAATAAATTACAGATATGTACATAACTGCTGAGGGGTCGGGAGGGGAGATGAATAAAGGGGGCAAGTCAGGGTGACACAAGGGAATTAAAGGAAAGGAGAAGAGGGCTTACGCAAGGAAGGCCTCTTGGAGATGTGCCTTCAGTAAGGCTTTGAAGCTCTCAGAGTGTCACATAACTACGAGTGTGAGCCCTATGTGGGGCAGGTTCTGTGTTCTACCTGATTATCTTGCATGTACCCCAGTGTTTAGTATGCCTGCCACATTGTAGGAACAATTTAAATAAAAAGAGAAAGGACTTTGAGAGGAGGACCATGGGTTGGAGAAGCAGCGTGGCTCAGTGGAAAGAGCATGGGCTTTGGAGTCACGGCTCATGAGTTCGAATCCCAGCTCTGCCACTTGTCGGCTGTGTGACTGTGGGCGAGTCACCTAACTTCTCTGTGCCTCAGTTCCCTCATCTGTAAAATGGGGATGAAGACTGTGAGCCCCACGTGGGACAACCTGATTCCCCTATGTCTACCCCAGCGCTTAGAACAGTGCTCGGCACATAGTGAGCGCTTAACAAATACCAACATTATTATTATTATAGACCTCCTGTTGATATTCTGGACGACTTGGGTGGCCCAGGCCCCTCCCCACTCCAGAACACTTAGTCTCCCCCTAGAAGAGTCTCACAGGGTCACTGCTGAGAAAAGGGGAATTTATAGTGGGAGGCTGCTCAAGGAGGAGATGCCAGGGCCTGCCGGGAAGCAGGCCCAGAGTGCCTGAGGGGTCCCAAAGACCGCCCAGTGACCTAGCAAGCCTGCTGAAGGTTGCGGCAAGCGGGATAGGTTCACTTCTGCACCCCTGGCCTGTCTCCCGGCAGGTCTGTGTTTCATTGGAAGTTGGGGCTGGGTGAGGTAAGGGTGAGGTAAAGTTTCAGGCAGGTGCCTGGGGTCCTTTGAGGGTGTCTGCGATGGGGGCTGAGGCTATCTGGCTTGGGGAGCTGCTAGGAGTGGTTTCAGAAGCTGAGCTTCAGTCCCACCCCTAAATGAGACCACTCAAGATGTCCCCATGCCATAAAGTTCCAGCCTCAGAAGCCTCCCCTCCACAGTTAAGCATCGTGGGATTTTGCTCCATTTGGGGAAGCAGGGTGGCCCAGTGGAAAGAGCCTGGGCTTTGGAGTCAGAGGTCATGGGTTCGATTCCCGGCTCTACCACTTGTCAGCTGTGTGACTGTGGGCGAGTCACTTCGCTTCTCTGTGCCTCAGTTACCTCATCTGTAAAATGGGGATTAACTGTGAGCCTCACGTGGGACAATCTGATTACGCTGTATCTACCCCAGCGCTTAGAACAGTGCTCTGCACGTAGTAAGCGCTTAACCAATACCAACATCGTTATTATTATCCTGGGAGGAGGTTATCTGATTCTCCCTGAGGCACCAGGCCTGGTATGAGCAGCAGTCCCAGCAATCTTGGGCATCCCTTTAGTGAAATCTTATTTGTTCTAATGAAAACACTTCCGCCCCATTTGGAAATGGCTTAATATCATACACATACCCCAGAGAGGGTCACCTGTGTCGCCCACCTAGCTCCCCTTCCCTTTGGTTACCTCATCACAAGATAGCTCGGGACCCTGCTCAGAAGAAGCAGTGTGGCCTAGTGGAAAGAGCGTACGACTGAAAGTTAGAAGGCCCGGGTTCTAATCCCACCCGAGCCAGCTGCGAGATCTTGGGCAAGTCGCCTGACTTCTCCGTGTCTCAGTTTCCTTATCTGAAAGATGGGGGATAAATACCCATTCTCCCTCTTACCTAGACTGCATTGCCATGTGGGTCAGGGGTGGTGACTGATCTCATCCTCTGGTAGCTCCCCCAGCACTTAATTCAGATCTTGGCACAAAGTACGCACTTAACAAATACCGTTATTAAGATCAGGCTGGTTTGGGGCCTGCAGGCAGTTTGCTCAATACTAGTCAGTCCTCAGGAGAGTAACTGCGGCATTTAAGTGCTAACTACGTGCCAGTCACTGTAGTAAGTGCTTGGGTGGATACGAGCAAATCGGGTTGGACACAGTCCCTGTCCCACATGGGGTACCCAGTCTCAATCTCCATTTTACAGATGAGGTAACTGAGGCTCAGAGAAGTGAAATGACTTGTCCAAGGCCACGCAGTAGTTAAGCTTCTGACTCCCAGGCCCGTGTTCTATTCACTACACCACGCTGCTTCTCACTAGCTTACTTTTCTTAGTTTAATTTGACCACAGAGAGTACTGAGCCGGCAGTGCCAGCTACTGTTGTGTATCCTGGTTGCCTCTCATTCTCCAGGTGACAGATAGAACTGTAGTTGGCTATTTATGAAACACGTGGAAACGAAAAGGCCTTGAAAAAAGTGCCAATAATAACCGTAGCGTTTGTGAAGCTCTTACTATGTGCCAGGCACTGTACTAAGTGCTGACGTAGTTACAGATTCATCAGTTAGGCGACAGTCCACGTCCCACACAAAGCCTCGCGGTTCTCCATTTTATAGACGAGGGAACTGAGGTACAGAGAAGCTAAGTGACTTGCTCAAGGTCCCACAGCAGACAAGTGGCAGAGCTGGGAATAGAACCCCGTAGAAAGGAAGAGAAGAGTCAGAAAGCCCCAAAGACCTCAGGGGAGACGAAAGAGGCTGTGTCAGTCCGCGCCGCGAAACTGATGGAAAATCACTGAACCCGAACGGCTTGGCTTGTATTGACATGAGCTAACCGAAAAGAACAGCTGGAGCAAAATTACTGAGAATCTTATTTTGGGGTTTGGCAATGGACAGAACTATGTTTGTGAAGCAGACGACCATGACGGGATTTCACGGGCCTAAAGCAGAGAAACTGTTCCCCAATCAGAGCGGGGCCAGGCACTTCACTACAAGGAGTCTTGAGGAATGTAGAATGGACACTCATCCATATGCTGACCGCCTGGTTGTATAACAGGGTCCATCTTGAGCTGAGTTCAGATGCTGTTTCGTTTCTTTCAGAGCGAGAGTAAGCTGTTTTTTTTTAATACTTCATACGCAGCATGAACTAGTTGATAGAGTAGGGGCTTGGGAGTCAGAAGAACTTGAGTTCTAATCGCAGCTCCTCCCCTTGTCCGCTTTGTGACCCTGGGCAAGCCACTGAACATCTCTGTGCATATCTCATCTCTGAAATGGGGATAAAGACTTTGAGTCCCATAAGGGAAATGGACTCTGTTCAACCTGATTAACTTGCATCTAATTCAGTGCTTCGTACGGTGCCTGGAACATAGTAAGCACTTAACAAATACCATAAAAAAAGCAAGAGGTGGAGTTGGACTCCGGTATCCTGCGGGCCTGGTTGTTGGTCTGATTTTCAGCTGGTGGGTCGTCTTTCAGACATAGGTACTTTGACTACCTGGAATTCGTTCATTCTGTGAGACCTTACCCAGCACGATTGCTGACCGTGTGTACTAACCAAGCTCATAACTAGGGCAAAAGTAAACAAAGGTGAACCATAACCCTGAAGGTGAGGATTTAAGTCAGAAATATGGCATGGAATGCAACGACTAGCTCCTTGGGAATGAATACATTTCCATTTTCTATGACGTAAGTTTTTTTAATGTATTTGTTAAGCACTTACTATATATCAGGCACTGTACTAAGTTCTGAAGATATACGTTGCTCTGGTTGGACACAGTCCATGTCCCATATGGGGCTCACAGTCAAAATCCCCATTTTACAGATGAGGTAACAGAGGCACAGAAAAGTTAAGTGACTTGCCCAAAAGCAGCACGACTTAGTGGAAAGAGCACGGGCTTGGGAGTCAGGTCCTGGGTTGATGCTATCGATGCCTGTCTACTTGTTTTGTTTTCCGTCTCCCCCTTCTAGACTGTGAGCCTATAGTTGGGTAAGGATTGTCTCTATCTGTTGCTGAATTGTACTTTCCAAGCACTTAGTACAGTGCTCTGCACACAGTAAGCACTCAATAAATACGATTGCATGAATGAATGAAGTGGGTTCTAATTCCGGCTTTGCCACTGGTCGGCTTTGTGGCTGGGCAAATCACTTCACTTCTCTGTGCCTCACTTACCTCTTCTGTAGAATGGGGATTAAAACTGAGCTCCGTGTGGGACAACCTGATTATCCTTGTATTTATCCTGGTGCTTAGAACCAGGATAAGCAGCTTAGTAAGCAGCTTAACAAATACAATCATTTTGATTGGTGTTGCCGGGATTAGAACCCCGATCCTCCTGACTTCCAGGCCCGTGCTCTATCCACTAGGCCATGCTGCTGCTTTGGTATTGCTGGTAAGGGCCATGATGCAAGGAACATACAAAACCTTTTTCTTCGGTTGAGAAAAAGATCCCTCTATACTGTGTGTATGAATAAAATATATTTCCATATTTTTTTCCTTCACGTTTTGGTTCCTGATTCAAGTAGCAGCTCTTCAGAAGTCAACTCTTTGGCATCTGAGTAGCTAAAGTGACTGGGCCTTTAAAGCTATCAATCAAAAATATTTATATATAATTCATTAACACTTTAAATTAAGTTCCTAGTTGAAAAATAAAAATGAATTGAAGTATTCATTCAATCATATTTATTGAGTGCTTACTGTGTGCAGAGCAGTGTAGTAAGCGCTTGGGAGAGTACAATATACCAATAAGCAGACACATGCCCTGTGCACAGTGAGTTTACAGTCTAGCGAAGGAGACAAATATTAATATAAATTAATTACAAATATGTTCACAAGCGCCATGGGGCTGTGAGGGGGATGAATAAGGGACCAAGTCAGGGCTACGGAGTGGGAGAAGGGGAAATGAGGGCTTAGGGAAGGCCTCTTGGAGGAGATGCGCCTTCAATAAGTCTTTGAAGCGGAGGAGAGTAATATTCTGTGTAGTATGAGGAAGGAAGGCGTTGCAGGATGTGGGCAAGGACTTGGCAGTGAGATAGACTAGATTGAGGCACAGTGAGAAGGTTAGTAGAAGAGAGAAGTGTAAGGGCTGGGTTGTAGTTAGGTGAGGTAGGAGGGGACAAAGTGATTGGATGCTTTAAAGCCAACTGTGAGACATTTTTGTTTGATGTGGAGGTGGATGGGCAACCACTGCAGGTGATTGAGGAGTGAAGAAACATGGACTGAACGTTTTTGTAGAAAAATGATGTAGGCAGCAGAGTGAAGTGTGGACTGGAGTGGGGAGAGACAGGAGTCTGGGAGGTCAGCAAGGAGGCTGATACAGTAATGGAGGTGGGATAGGATAAGTGATTGTATTAATATGATAGATTGGATGGAGAAGAAAGGGTGGATTTTAGTCATGTTGTGAGACTGACAAGATTTAGTGATTTAATATGTGAGTTGAATGAGAGAGAGGAGCCAAGGATAATGCCAAGGATGGTGGTGCCATCTTCTGTGATTTGAAAGTGAGGGTGAGGATGGGGTTTGAGTGGGAAGACAAGAAGTTCTGTTTTGGACACGTTAAGCTTGAGACCACAGGAGGCCTTCCAAGTAGTGATGTTTTGAAAGCAGAAGGAAATGTGAGACTGGAGAGAGAGAGAGATCGGGGCTGAAGATGTAGATCTGGGCATTATCTGCATAGCCGTGGTAGCTGAAACCATGGGAGCGAATGAGTTCTCCAAGGGATTGGGTGTAGATGGAGAATAGAAGACTCAGAACTGGACTTTGAGGGAACCCCATACTTGAGGGATGGGAGGCAGAGGAGGAGCCCACAGAAGATCAATAACGAGCGGCAAGAGACATAAGAGAAAAACCAAGAGAGGATAGTATCAGTGAAGCCGAGATTGGGTAACGTTAGCAGGAGAAAGGATCTGAGAGGTGGAGGAGGATTGGGATGGAGTAGAGGCCATTACATTTGGTAAGAAGGAGATCACTGGCAACCTCTGAGAGGGAGGTTTCTGTGGAGTGAAGGGAACGGAAGCCAGATTGGAGAGTAAGGAGAGAAGTGGGGGAGAGGAATTTGAGGCAGTGGGTGTAGACAACTAGCTCAAGGAGTTTGGAGAGGACTAGTACTGAAAATAGTGGAACATCAAAGCCCAAAACATCTAGAATATAGGAAGATGAGACTATTTAGCAGCTTTAGGCCTCATGAAACTAGGAAACACCTAAAATATGCACAGACAGTTTGGCTAAGGAATAGCCCAGATGGAAAGCAGTGTGGCCTAGTGGAAAGAGCAGAGACATGGGATTCCTAATCCTAGCTCAGCCATTTGCCTTCTGTGTGACCTTGGATTAAGTACTTAACTCCTCCGTGCCTTGGTTTCCCCATGTGCAAAATGGGGATTAAATCCTACTCCCTCATATTTACACTGTGAGCCCCCTGTGGGACCGGAACTGTGTCCAACCTGATTAGCTTATATCTATGCCAGTGCTTGGCACATAGTAGCAATAATGATGATGCTGATTATAGGCAATTTCTATTGTAAGCGTTCAGCCTCCCTTCTCCACACTCCCTTCCATCACAGGCTCTGAAACTTCCCTCACTCCATCTAGCTCATCCTGATTTCCTTTAAAACCAACCCAAATGGCAGAGTCAGGGGTCATCTAACTGGATGTGGGCATAGAGGGTGGGGATCTTTTTCCTGGATAGATAACGGACCTACCCACCTGCAGGGAGATGAAAAAGATCCCAGAATTTTTTAGCAGCTGGCACTGCCCACCAGGGAGAGAGCACAGGCACACATTGCAAGAAGCGGGAGTGGACGGGGGTTCACAGTTCCTTTCTGCTGTCAGACTTCCTGTTCTGAAGACCAAATTCGTGCAGCCCTTGCTGACTCTTCTCCCATCTCTGTCCTGAACATCTTCACTGCTACTCACCCCCCTCTGAAATATTTCTGGTCCCGTTTCTCCAGAAGCCGGGGGTACGCGATGGAGTAGGGATGAGGGTTGAGCGGGCGGAGGCTTCTGCTCAGCTTTTCCTCCCTGAGCTTGGGTGTCTTTGTGGCGCCTAGGAAATAACTAGCAAGAGGCTGGTGAGAGTGGTTTGGGTGTTGTGAACCCACTCGGCTTTCTAGATTTAGATAGTAACAAGATCGATTGCCGGGTTTCAACTGAACTCATCAGTTCAGGGAGGGAACTAGGGCTCGAGATTTTGGCTTTGTTTCATTTTTAAGGTATTTAAGTGCTTATTATGAACCAGGCAGTGTTTTAACCTCTGAGGTAATTACAAGCTAATTAGGTTGGACATAGTCCCTGTCCCACATGGGTCTCACAGTCTTAATCCCCATTTGACAGATGAGGTAACTGAGGCACAGAGAAGTGAAGCAACTTACCCAAGGTCACATAGCGGACAAGTGGAGGAGCTGGAATTAGAACCCATATCCTTCTGACTCCCAAGCCTGTGCTCTATCCAGTAGGCAACACTGCTCCTCCTGAGGTACAAAATGCAATTCAGGGAATGAAATACCATATAGGCTCCCTTGAAAGGAAGTTTGCAGTTTGAGCCCTCAGGACCCAGAATGCCCAGCAGCACCCCTGGGTGTTTTAGGTGGCCTGACCATGGGGCAGAGGACCAGGGTGTGGTTTGGAGCCAAGCACTGTACTAAACACTGGGGTAGGTACAAGGTCATCAGGTCCCACATGGGGCTCATAGGAAGGAGAACGGAAATTGGATTCCCATTTTGCAGATGAGGGAACCGAGGCAGAGAGAAGGTAAGATACTTGCCCCAAATCACAGTGCAGACAAGTGGCGGAGCAGAGAATAGAAACCAGGTTCTCTGATTTCCAGGCCCATGCTCTTCCTACTAGGCCATGCCGTTTTTCTAGTGGCTCTAGGAGCATACATGAAAGATCTTTGTGTCTGGTCTGAAGGAAAAGGGCTCTGGGGAGTGTGAGAAGTTCTGTATGCATCTGTCCCTCAGAACTGTAAAGTCATTATGGGCAGAGAGATTGTCTACCAACTCTGGTATACTGTACTTTCCCAAGTGCTTAGTACAGAGCTTTACACATAGTAGGCACTCAAATACAATCGATTGAGTGATCGATTTATTTGAACAAGGGCAGGATGGGAAAGTCTTGGAACTGTGACTTGCTGGAGGATGTCCATCTGGGAAAGAATGTCTATCTGGGGTCAAACCAGGGAATGCCTCCTCGAGGAGTTGTTTTTTTAATTGTCTCTTGAATGTGGGAAGGCAACTGGTGTGAAAGACCTGGAAGGCTGGGGAGTGTCTATCAACTTTATTATTATGTACTCTCCCAAGTGCTTAGGACAGTGCTCTGGAAGTGCTCAGTAAGTGCTATTAATTCACTGATTGAGGGAGTTCCATGCCAGGGGAAAAAGCAAGATCTGTGGGCTACCACCGTGGCTTGCAGTTGCCTAAACTCCCCAAATCTTCATCTGATGAAGGCCAATTAGAGTGAACTTTTTAAGGGCATGTTTTTCACTGTGTTGCATTTTCAATGATCATCACTTTCCAACGAGGAAAGCTGAGTAGAAACATTAAACATATGTAGATGTTTGAGCCACTGGGAATTAATTCTCCCGTTAAAATGCTAATAGATGCAGAATACCCCTTTCCTTAATTAATTGGTTAACTAAACATTGAGACTGAGGTGAAATACGTGCATGATTATTTAATACATAAAATCAAGAAGGTTGCTTGAATAACAATGACCTAATTAGCACACAATAAAGAACATTTGAGTTTTAATCAATCTTTATTGGAATCGCAGTAACTTCCATGGAGAATCTATTTTGATTCATTTCTTAAGCAGGCCTTTCAAGGTTAGGTAACACTAACATTTGGTGTACAATATAAATCTATTTATTAAAGTAGTTAAAGATGTGCAAGTGCTTCAAAATTTAATATGAAGGCAAGGACACTTATGCTAATTTGAGGTACTACTGTATTCGCAAAATATAAAACTTTCTATCCTTTATATTCTTCAGAATTCCACTTTAAAGCCACAATTAAAACATGGCAAGGGGGTGGCCAAATAGAGTTCTTTTAAAGAGCCTTCTGCCACAGCTTATGAGGTGGTTGATGGGAAGTTGAGCTAGTGGAAAAAGGACTAGAACCATAAAAGAAACTGACCAAGTAACGGCTGATGGTCAAAAAAAATCCCTGTAGATTTTCAAGATGTTATTTTTAGCGTGTATAGTTAACCTGAAATTATTTGGTCAAAAACTGTAGTAGACCTCCTGAAAAGTTATCAAGGAGGTAATCCCTGTCTTCCTTTATATATCACTGTGTCTGCCGGCCTTAATACTTATATCTCAGTTTCTTTATTGTACTCATAGATTTATCTATTTTCATATAGAGTACTGATATATTTATTTGTTGCAAAAATGTCATTTTATATTTATATCCATTCACATATATTCAAATATATGGTGTGGGTAGAACAAAGTATGTTTTACACAAACCATGTATTGGAGTATGGATATATTTATGTATTGCATTTATAAAATGTATTAATTCAATTATATTGAGCACTTCCTGTGTGCAAAGCACTGAACTTAGTGGTTGGGAGAGTACAATACAAAAATAAACAGACACATTCCCTGACCTCAAGGAGCTCATACACTCTAGAGGGGGAGACAGACATTAATATGGGTTTGAATCCCCACTGTGTGACTGTGGGCAAGTCACTTCACTTCTCTGTGCCTCAGTTCCCTCATCTGTAAAATGGGGATGAAGACTGTGAGCCTCACGTGGGACGACCTCATTCCCCTGTATCTCCCCCAGCGCTTACAACAGTGCTCTGCACGTAGTAAGCGCTTAACAGATACCAACATTATTATAAATAAAGAATAATAAATGCATTCAGATATATGGTGTGTGTAAAGCCCACCTTATGTTCTACAGTTTCAGTCAATCTATGGTATTCTTTGAGCGCTGACCGTATGTAGAGCACTGTACTCAGCTTTTGGGAGAGTATAATATACCCGAGCTTACAGGTTTAGAGGGAGCTACAGTCCAGAGTTTATCTGTTCCTATTGTCTATATATGATTTTAGTCTGCCTGGTTGGGCCATTAGATGTTAGCTCCCTGAAGGCAGGGCAATGACATTTATTTCATTTGTATTCTTCAGAGCTTAATGACTGGAAAAATTTGGCTTTGAACTCATTTGCTTCAGAATCACCCCCGTCACCAACATTACAAAACTAAATTTAACTTATGCCAATTAAATAATTTGCTGATTACCGCTTCCCAGAAGTTGGATGAACTATTCAAATGGATGTTGCCTTTTCCTTGAAATCTCTGGACTCCTTGGGCAAGAAGGTTGGTGGAAAGGGGGTTAGATCCAGATAATTTCTCATCAGTATTTGCAACATCTGTTCTCCACCATGTGACTGCTAGCATCCCAACACCAAGTCCCAGAGACAAACTTAATAAATGATAAACAGCGTCGCTCAGGTTCTTCAACTGCTCTGGATCAAAGATTTTTCTCGGGCTCCCTCCACTTGGAGAATCTTTATCTTAGTGACTGCACCAACTTCATTAGCCCCAATATAAAGTTTCTATTCCTATATTAAAAAAATTATCTCTGTATTATTTGAAGTTTGCATGGAATTTCTAGGGTTTCAGCATGGAATCTGGGAAGACTTCATGTAGGAGGGGTTTTTAAAGAAGCATTTCGAAGGGGTTTTCTGAAGTAGATAATTCCTGATGGCAAAAATCAAGGGTATGATTTCTCTGACAGGAAAGTCAGGTGGAAGGACGATTAACTGGTTTCCATGCGTAAAACAGAGAATATAAAGCCTTTAAAACAGCACAGTCAGATGGAAAGGAAAACTAACTGGTTTACTTGAGTAAAACAGAGAATATAATATCTTTAAGACAAGATAGTCATATGGAAAGGAAAATTAACTGGTTTCCTTGAATAAAGTCTAGAATGCATATTTTAGGCAGAATAGTCAGATGGAGAGAAACACTAACTGGTTTCCCTGAGTAATGCAGATATTAGTGATATTAGCTAAAATACAAGTGGAGAGAAGGACAGCCGGTTAAGAGGATGCCAGTTGGAGAAAGTCTTGAAGTCCACGGCCCAATTTTTATTTGATTTGAAGGGAGAGGGTGAGCCACTGGAAAGATTGAGATTCAGGGCACCCTAATCCCAGCTCTGCCTCTGGCCAACCGTGACACCTTGGGCAAGTCACTTGATCTCTCTGGGCCTCCATTTCCCCATCTATTAAAGGGGATAAGGTAGATTGCGAGGCCTATGTGAGACAGGTATCGTGTCTGATTTTCTAATCTTGTATCTACCCTGGTGCTGAATGGAGAGTAAGCATTTAATAAATACCATAATTAATTTTGAGGGGAAGCGACTCGATTAGGTAAATGCTTTAGAAAGATGATAGTTGCTGCTGCAATAGCATAGCTTGGAGTGGACGATGAGGAGAATGAGGAGACAAGGGCGGTAATCCAGGAACAAGGTGGTTAGACTGTGGTGGTAGGAAGGGAGAAGAAGGTGAAAGGTGGCTGAGGAGGCAAAGCAGGACTTGGGAGGGTATTGGGTGAGGAGAACAAAAACAGCCTTCCTTTCTGCTCAGGACACATTATCAAGCTTCAGCTCTGGGCTAATTGTTGAATAAAGGCTTGAGGTACATAGCCAAAGGAGGTGTCTATCTGGATAATTCAGGCCAAAATCCAGATAGTCTGAATTTCCTGAAAATTTGTCACTCGTGTAGTTCTCTTTGTCTGGGAAATGTGGTCAATGTGGGTTATAAGTAAAAACTTCCTATTAGGAAGAATTGCTGTTAGAAATATGTGGAACCATCACACCGGCTAGTGATGTGTTAGTGTGTGCGAAGTTTGAATCCCTCAAGGACTCTGGGAAGGAGGGTATGCCATAGCTCCCTTTCTTCGCTTCTCCCAAGATCACCTTTGCTTCCATCTCTCTGGCCTCTGACCCTTCACTCTCACAGAAGCAGCATTGTGTAATGGATAAAGCAGCACGTGCCTGGAAGGCAGAAGGTCGTGGGTACTAATCCCTGCTCCTCCCCTAATCTGCTGTGTGATTTTGGGCATGCCACTTCACTTCTCTGGGCCTCAGTTACTTCATCTGTAAAATGGGGATTAAGACTGTGAACCCCTTGCGGGATAGGGACTGTGTCCAACCCGATTGTCTATACAATAATAATAATTATGGTACTTGTTATGTGCTTACTCTGTGCCAAGCACTGTTCTAAGTACCGGGGAAGGTACAGGGTAATCAGGTTGTCCCATGTAGGGTTCATAGTCTTAACCCCCATTTTACAGATGAGATAGCTGAGACACAGAGATAAGTGGTTTGTTCAAGGTCACATGGCAGACAGGTGGTGGAGTGGGATTAGAACCCACGTCTTCTGACTCCCAAGCCCTTGCTCTTTCCGCTAAGTCAAGCTGCTTCTCATGCTTCTCTTATAGCCACCGTAGAGCTTAGAGTGCTTTACAAAGAGTAAGTGCTTAACAAATACCATTATTATTATTATTGTTCCCTTGGCCTGAAAGCAGAGAGGAGAAATACATTTGTAAATAGTGTGACTAGAGGATAAGATATAAAATAGTTTAGCTATATCAGGGTAAGGTAACAGAATAAATCATTGAATATACAACTGAAAATCCCAAGAAAAAATGCATTTATAGGTAAGTGCTGAGGATAGGAATAACATCCACAAATGTCAAGGACAGTTGTTTGGTGGTCCAACTAGGGTACTGTGAATTATTCTGGGAATTCTTCCGGGAGGAGGTGGGATTTCCGGAAGGCTCTGAAAACAGGGAGAGCTATGTGACTTGCTGGATTTATGAGGAGAGGGAGTCTTAAGCCCAGGGGAATGGTGTCAGTTGAGGGAAGGAGAGGACTGTTGAGAAACGTGATAGATAAAGAAGGCAAGCTGGGGAATAGTGGGTAAAGTGAATTGGGCTCTAGCGATTCCTGAAAATGTTTGGGTGTTCTTAGCAATTTATGAAGAATGTGGGGAATTTATCAGGGAAGAAGCATGGCTTAATAGTTAGAGCATGGGGCCTGGGAGTCAGAAAGACCTGGGTTCTAATCCCAGATGTGCCACATGTTTGCTCTGTGAACTTGGGCGAGCCACTTCACTTCTCTGTGCTGCAGTTACCTCATCTTTAAAATGGGGGTAAGAGTGTGAGCCTCATGTGGGACAGGGACTGTGTCCAATCTGATTAGCTCGTATCTACCCCGGTGCTTGACACATAGTAAGTGCTTAACAAATACCATTATTATTATTATAACCAAGAGTTTCAGATTACGCCACACTGATATATTTGGTTTCATCAGAATTGGAGGGAACTTGCCAGATCTTTTCCCCACCATTAAGCGGTGCTACGTACTATGTTCAGATTGTTCAGTGTATTCTGTGCAACCAGAACAATCCAAGGAATCTGGAAGTTGGTGTCAGATTTAGGATACAATTTTCTGAAAAATTCTTTCCACGCAGCAAGCTGAGAGCCATGTGACCTACTGAATAGGGTTCGGGCCTGGGAGTCTGGTGACTTGGGTTTGAATTCTGGCTCTGCTATTCTCCTGCTGTGTGACCCTGGACAAGTCACTCAACTTCTCTGTGCTTGTTTCCTCATCTGTAAAACTGGGGATTCAAAATCCGTTTTCCCTCCTCCTTAGACTGTGAGCCCCATGTAGAATTAGGTCCAATCTGCTTCTCTTGTATCAAGTTCAGTGCCGAGTAGACACTTTGCACGTAGTATGTGCTTAACAACTACCAAACAGTACATCACCAAAAGTCTGTGAATCATTCATTCACTTTTGTGCTGCTGACTATGCTCTGGGCTATACTTAAAAGAAAATATGCTAATGATTCAGAGCTGCTTCACTGAATCAACAAAGCATTAAAGGTGAGCCCATTAGTCTAAATGGCTAATGTGACAGACTCTAAACAGTGACAGAGAAGAATACAGAATGTAGTATTCTGTTTTTCTGGCAGAACATCATTCAGTGATGGAAGGATATCAATCAAAGGTATTCACCGAGTGCTTGCTGTCTGAAGAGCACTGTACCAAATGCTTGGGAAGGTACAGTGCAACAGAGTCGGTAGACACATTCTCTGCCCTCAAGGAGCTTACCGTCTAGAGGGAGAGAGAGATACTAAAATTAGGGATATGTACATAAGTTCCGTGGAGCAGAGGGTCAGGGTGAATGTCAGTGTTTAAAGAGTAGAAATCCAAGTGTGTAGGTAACATAAAAAGGAGAGGAAGAAGGGGGAAAAGAGGGCTTCATCAGGGAAGAGATGAGATTTTAGTAAGGCTTTGAAGTTGGAGAGAGGTGTGGTCAACTTTATGTGAAGGGAGAGGGAGCCCCAGGCCAGAGGGAAGACATGGGCAAGGGGTTGGCAGTGAGATAGATGAGATGGAGTTACAGTCGGCAAGATGACAGAGTGGGGAAATCAGGGAGGGTAAGGAAGTTGGGAATGAGCTGAGTGAGTGCTTTTAAGCAAAAATTAAAAAATAATTTCTGTTTGATGCAGAGGTAGATGGACAACCACTGAGATTCTTGAGGACTGGGGAGATGTGGAGTGAACATTGTTTTAGAAAAATAATCTACACGACAGGCTGAAATTTGGATTAGAGTGGGGAGAGACAGGAGGCAAGGGAGGCAGTGAGGGGCTGATTCAGTAGTCGAGGCAAGATACAATCAGTACTTGGATGAGCATGGTAGCTTTGGAAGGAAAGAAAAGGGCAGATTTTAGCCACGTTGTGAAGGGAGAACTAACAGGATTTGGTGACAGATTTGATACGTGGGTTGAGAGAGAAAGATGAGTCGAGACTGTAACCAATGTTATGGGCTTGTGAGAGGATAGTGGTGCCGTCTCCTGTGAGGGCAAAGTCAGAGGGAGGACAGGGTTTGAGTGGGTAGGTGAGTTCTGTTTTGGATAGAGAGGGAATTGGAAAAGAATGATCAAGAAAATTAATGGCTCCTTTGGGAAGCAGAATGGCCCAGTGGAAAGAGCATGGACCTGGGAGTCGGAGGACATGGGTTCTAATTCCAACTGTCCCACTTACTTTCTGGGTGACTGTCACCCATCTCAGGATGGGTTTGTTTGAGAATAGGAGTGGTGGGAGAAAGAGTCTGGGACAGAAAGACTGAGTTTATACAAAATTCATTCCATGTGGCGAATTCAACTTCCCTTTTGGGAAGAAAATAATTAATTTGAACGTGGTGAATTGAACTTCTCTTTTGGGAGGAACATGATTATATGGGAACTTCCCTATCAGGAGGAATATACTTATGTGTTACTCACACATGGTGAAACACTTAGTTCCTGCCGACGAGAACTTCCCATCAGGGAGGAATCCATTTATATGTTACACCCATGTGGCGAAGTGCCCTAGCTTCCAGCCCCAAGAACGTTCAATTAGACACTCACCTTGGGCAAATCATTCAATTTGTCTGTGTCTCTGTTTTCCCATCTATAAAAAGGGCTTAAACACATGCTCTCCCTCCCACTTAAACTATGAGCACCGTGTGGGACAGGGACTGTATCTGACCCACTTATCTTCTAACTCTCTCAGTGCTTGGTACATAATAAGTGTTTCATAAATACCAAAACTATTATTACTCTGGGAGACTGAAGAAAGCTCTGTTTTGTTTATCTCAGGTTTGGGAGACAGCCAGGCTCTTTTGAATGTGCTACTTGCCATAAACCAGCCTGAGAGACCATAGTTTGAATCCCGACTCTGCCACTTGTGAGCTGTGTGACTGTGGGCAAGTCACTTAACTTCTCTGTGCCTCAGTTCCCTCATCTGTAAAATGGGGATGAAGACTGTGAGCCCCACATGGGACAACCTGATTCCCCTGTGTCTACCCCAGCGCTTAGAACAGTGCTCTGCACATAGTAAGCGCTTAACAAATGCCAACATTATTATAGCGATATGTTCAGTTCCAGGAGAATGAAGAAATTATCTTATTTTTTGCATCTAATTATCTTGCAATTCCCCAAAGCTTAGTGACTGGAACACAGTAAACTCATTCAGAAATAGTGTAGCCTAGTGGGAAGAGAAGGACCTGGGTTCTAATCCCAGCTCTGCTCCTTGCCTGCTGCGTGACCTTAAGGCAAATCAGTTCTTTGTACCTCAGTTTCCTCATCAGTGAAACAGGGATTCAATACCAAGTCTCCGTCTCGCCTAGACTGTGAGTCCCATGTGGGACAGTGACTGTGCCTGACCTGATGATGTTGTATCTACCCCAGAGTTTAATACAGAGCATAACACACAGTAACTGCTTAACAAATGCCATCACTACATATTATTTAAATTCTACAATTATTTAAGGAAAGGGAAAGCGACAGATTTCATGGCTTTTCCATTTGAATCAGTCTTCCGGGAGTTGGAATGAGGAGCCTGAGGGAAGAAAGGGGCGTCATGTCAGAGGTCAGAGTGTCTCCAGAAACTAAGTTGAAGGCAGTTCCTATGGGGGCTGTAGGAGAGCTAGCTGGGTCGAGGGCATCTCATATCTGCTCTAAGACCTCCAAGAGGAAAGGGAAATCATGGATGATGTGGAAAAGTAGAATTTGGTCTGGGTTGGGAGATGTATTTAAAGGTGAGACCTGCCATTTTGTGTATTTCTCCCTGAAGCTTCCCTTCCCCAGTGGTAGCCATCTCAAGGAGCTTTGTCCGCCTTCTCTGAGGGTCCTCTTCTCAGCTCAACACCCTCATTCAAAGGGGAAATGCAAATACTTTCAGCCTGGGTTATCCTTCCTGCCACTGAATTCTAGCTCCGGATAGAGGGGTTGGGCAAGACGGAGACCGCCCCTTGCCTGTCGCCGTGTGAGACGTCGGCATGTGGGTTGTTTGGAGAAGGAAACCCTACCTGACAAGCTGTATTAGGGTTCAGAAGCGCTAAGCCAAGCTCTGTGTTTGCACAGCTGCATGAGTCCCTCCCGCCTCCAGGTTCTGCCTTCAGTCAGACTCCGGGTCCAGATGGTCAGGTGGACCATTCCCAAGCCTTCCAAGCAGTGGGGAAACTGAGAGCCCGTTCATAGATGTAGTCTGAATGCTGGGCTTTGTTTTTGGAGTGTGAGAGGACACTCTCTTAGAGTCCAGATGAAGCTTGGGACTCAGGGCAAGATGGCTGGAAGGCCCTGACACCTAGGTGGGGAAGCATCCTGGCCTAGTGGAGACAGCACAGGCCTGGGAGTCGGAAGGACCTGGGTACTAACCCTGGCTCTGCTATATGTCTGCTGTATGACCTTGGACAAGTCACTTCTTCTCTGTGCCTCAGTTACCCCATCCGTAAAATGGGGATTAAGACAATGAGCTCCATGCGGGAGGGGAACTGCGTCAAACCTGATTAGCTTGTATCTACCCCAGCGCTTATAACAGTGATTGACGCATAGTAAGCACTTACCATATACCACCACCATCATCATCAAGTTAGAGGGTAGGCTTTCCCGTGGCAACGTTTGCTGAAATGAGCCTCTCTGAAGCCCTGAGGATCGACTAGGGAGGGGTGCAGAGTGACCTGGGGTTAGAGGAGGCGAGATGCCATTTTGGGTTTCCTGGGCTTCCCCGCTTTCATCTGGTTCGACTGACTGAAGGACGAGGCTGACATTAATACCTGCGAAGGCAGCATGGCCTAGTGGAAAGAGCGGGGGACTGGAACACCAGGGTTCTAGTCTCATCTCCACTGTGTGACCTTAGGCAAGTCACTTAACCTCTCTATGCCACCATTTACTCATCTGTAGCATGGGGATAAAATAACCGTTTTCTCTCTGTCTTAGCCTGGGAGCCCCACGTGGGAGAGGGACTGTGTCTAATCTATACTGTGTCTACTTCAGTGCATAGCACAGTGCTTGGCACGTGGCAAACTTATTTGTATTAATGCCGGGGGAAGTGTTTCTAACTAGTTTGAAGGGGTCATTGAAGTGGATATATTAGCTAATTATTAGCTTTTATTGAGTGCCTTCTGAATACTAAGCTCTTGGGAGAATGCAACGTGAGTAAAACACATGGCCTCTGCTTAGGATATAATGGAGGGTTTTATGGTGTAATGGATTGGTGCATGAAAACCCTAAATGAGAGATCTGATTCACTCTCAAAATCCTGAGGAAAAGGAAAGGATGGACTTTTGTTGTGGGCACGGAACATTTCTACCAGCTCTTTGGTACACTCCTAACCACTTAATACAGTGCTCTGCACACAATAAGCACTCAATAAATACCACTGATGGGTAAGATCGGCCACTAAGCGGAGTTGCTGTCATTTTCCAATATAGTACTTTCCCGATCTCTGAATTCAGTGCTTTGCACACAGTAAGCACTCAATAAATACGATTGAATTAATGAATGAAGTGATATAATTTTTTTTTTAAATGAAGAAGAAATACCTGGGAGGGGCCCATTTGGCTGCAGTTGGTATCTGTGGATCCTCCCCTTTGACTAGAGGCAGTCTAACAGACAATCCAAAGTTTCAAGGTGAGTTCTCTAGCTCAGACTTTGATCAGCTTCTTTAGAGTTTCATTCATTCAACTGTATTTACTGAGCACTTCCTGGGTGCAGAGCATTGTACTAAGTGGTTGGGAAAGTACAATATGACAGTAATCAGACAATTTCCCTGCCTACCACTAACTTACAGTCTAGAGATCTCTCTGTGAATCCATCACTTGTTTCTGGCCCTCATGCAATGGCGTCGCAGAAGGATTGTGCGAAACTTTTTCAGTTAGCTAGCTTTTTTTTTTTTAACACCCATTTGTTGAGAGGTGAAGCAGTTTGTTGAGAGCAGAGACTGCTTCTACCAACTCTCTGGTATTGTACTCTTCCAAGCACTTAGTACAGTGCCCTGCACACAGTAAATGTTCAATAAATACCATCAACTGGTTGAGTGCGGGGCTGGGAGTTAGAGGGCTTGTGTTCTAATCCAAGCTGTGCCCCAGCAGGGTGACCTTGGGGAACTCGCTCAATTTCTCTTGCCTCGGTTTTGTCACCTACAAAATGAGGATGAAAGACCTCTTCTCCCCACTACTTCCCCTTAGACAGATGGGGTTGAGTCTGACACAAATATCTTATAACTATCCCAGTGCTTGGCACTTAATGAGCACTTCGCAAATACTCCCATTATCGTTTTTAGGTGACGGGGCACAACTTGGAACGGGAAGGAGGACAGAAGATCAAGGGGGATGCTTTAGAAAAGAGGAAGCACAAAAATGTTTTCACTCTGGATTTGGGTAGGGGCGAAGAATTGGCGACAAATATGTTGGATTTTTCTTTGCTAAGTCCGCTCATGTGTTCTTCACCGATCCTCTCCTGCCGTGACCAAAGGTGGTTAACTCTGGTGCTCAAAATAAGAAAAATAAAAATAATGGTGCTAATGTTCAGGTTGTAGTACCTGACGTCCGGATCAGGAATAGCCTCCCATCCACTCCCCTGCCTTTCTGTGCTAAGTGCAATGAAATAGGGCTACAACTTGGAACGGCCAGTTTGCAGAAAGAGTCATCCAGGTCAGAGCCTTGCTTTCCTCAGGCAATTCGAGTCTGTCTTGCAAACTGGCTATGGAGGTGGGGCGAGCAAGAGCCACAGAGGCAAGGATATAAAATTATTTCTGCTTAGAACTCAGGATTTGGGCTCTAGAGGTAATTTATATTATGGGGAAAATTGAGTTGCCCCAATAGGGGACAAATCATTTGGAGATTCTGCTGTGACTGACATTTTTTGATGCATTATATTATTATTATTAGTATGTCCACCACTAATAGAATGTTTTACATCATTGCCATCCTAGCCGGATCTCATTTATCGCAGTGTATTAATTCCTTTAGGGTTGTGAAAACAGAAATGAGCATAAAATACTGTACAGTAAAGACTGAGGCAGAAGTTGGGAAGTGTAATAGCATCACAACTGGATCAACACCACAAGAATGTACACAACTGCTTCTTCCTACACGGAATCAGCTTGCCCCAACTTGTGAATCATGTTAGACCACAAGAGCCTTGTGGAGGAGAGAATGCTACTTAGTGCTTCCATTGGGTTCTAGTCATATTATTTGAAGCAAGCAGCTGTTGTAGAAGGACACGCTACAGATGACAGGATATACTGGTTTTCCTTTGAGGAAATGAGAGCATGAAAGAAACCCCTCCTTCTCAAGCACTTATTACAGTGCTCTGTACACAGTAAACAGGCGATAAATGCCACTGATTGGTACCATTGATTAATTTTTCTCAGAACACTGAGGGCATACTCTCTAGGCACAAAGGCTAGAGAAGCAAGGATTACTGGACCCGGGAAGAGGGGATTGGCATCTCCATATCAAGGCTGATTGCTGAAAGAGGGAGAGGGAAAAGGTAGGTTTCACCTCTCACCCGTTCCCAAAGAATTAACTTTCCAATCAGGGAAAGAAACCTCTGCCATAATGACCAACATCTGTTTGGGGGAAAGGGCTTCTAGGAGTGACACTTCCTGAGAGCAGGCAAGGAAATGATGGACAAAGGAGAGATACAGGGACAGAAACAACGAGGCTGTGAGAGAGATACAGTCTGAGGGAGAGCAGAGGTAGGCAGTGACAGGAAGAGATAGAGTAGGATAGGTAGACAGGTAGGATAGAGAGCGACAGAGAGAGTGAAAGAGTGCAGGAGAGAGAAAGGGAGAGCACAGTGCTCTGCGCACAGTAAGTGCTCAATAAATACGATTGAATGAGAGCAAGAAAGAGGAGAACTGGGAAATAAATTGTTGGGGATTAAGAGTAGAAAAAGAGACTACCCGCGAAGTGTGGAGAGGAATAAAATGGCAGAAGGTTGGCTGACAGGTGCTGCTGGAGGCCCCTGGAGGTGGCCTAGAGGGAGCTGGGACACACCAGGGCCTCAGTGAGAGCCACCATTTTGTGTGCTCTTATTTGTGCATCAGCTGGGATGAAAGTAACTGGGACTTCCTTTGCCAAGGATAGTGAAGTGTTGACATAGTAGTGGAAAGAATGATATAGACCCACAGCTAGCCAACTCTGGAGCCCCCACCTCACCCCATGAGGAGGCTCCCTGGGCTTCTAGATCATTTTCAATTTCCTTCCCAGCACTCGGAGGTTCTATTCAGCCTCCAGGGGCCTCGTTCTGGCTGTCATTTCATAGCACCAGAAGTTACTGCCTCAAGCTTCTCCAAGCTCAACTTATAGCTAAGCTGCAAAAACCATCATCACAAGAGGGAACAACAAAGACAAACCAAAAAAAAAAACCCCCCAAAGCCACGGTTCGGCTCTCCACCCTCTCAAAGGCACTGTGGGTCTTGGCTCTTGACCAAATCTGAGACATGAGAGATGCTTGCTCCTCCACAGCTGCCCTGAAGCTTTGCGCAGTCGAGCTCTGAGCTTGGGAGGCTTTGGCGTGGTGGCGCAAACCTCTTACAGAGCAAGCTATTGTTCTTGCTGCCTTTATTCTTGTACTAAAGGGTTTTTTTTTGTCGTTTAAAGAATCCACAAATAAATAAGGTGGACTTTGGGATTCAGAGGTAGCAATTCTGTCTTTCAGCAGGTGAGATACAAGCAAATCGGTTTGGACAACGGTCCCTGTCCTGACCTTCTGACTCCCAGGCCTGTGCTCTATCCACTGCGCCATGCTGTTTCTCACGTTGGAAGACGTATTCCCTGCTAGAATAGCTTTAGGTTCGGGGCACAGGGAACGCCGAATGCCAAAGCCACCAAGACTTGTCGTTGTGGAGATGGACCAACAGATCTAGTGACTGGAATTGTAGCGGATGAAGTGGAAGAAAAGAGGAGGGAGCAGTCAGTCATCCATAATGGAGCTCCCGATCAAAGAATGATTTCACCCAGTTTTGCATAAGCTCTAAGAAACTTTTAAAAATGCCATTTTCTCTCAAACAGCGCCGATAAGTCACAAAATAGCATCACTAAGTACTCATCAATGACAGTTTTATCCCTTTCCAGGGAGAAATAACACTTATATATTCATAGCCTAGGATTTAATCTAGGGTTTAGACAGTGTTCTGTCATGGCTCTTAGCTTTCTCGATAGTAAGCAGGTTCAAAGTTGCCTTTAGTAATTTATTGGAAAATGGATTAAAATACATCTTCTTTCATTATTCGGGGTGAAGAATTTGACTTAATGCTCTATTAAAGCTATGATGCTCATTTTCCGTGGTTATGTTCTGGGATCTCATCAAAGTTCTTTACAACTGTCATACACATTTTTGCCCAGGTGTAAATAATCACGAAGGGAGCAAAGATGGCAAAAGACATCGCTTCTTAAGCAGTGACAGCTGGTGGCAAATAGCTTTGAAGAACAGGAAAAGGTGGAGAGTTTTGTCTGGTAGTTGGTTTAAAAATGGCCTCCAAAAGCATAGAGCATTAATTGATAATCTCTGAAGGGATCCAACCTCTGATGCACCTGTTGAATGGACGTCAAGATGAACAGCAGATGGCTCCAAATGGCTCCCATTTCATACCCTTGAGCTCACATCTCTTTTAACGTCATATATGGCATTTTCAGATGCAAATATTTATCAGTTCCTGGGTCAAGAAAAACATAGTATTGCTCCAGGGGGAAAGAGAGTTCCTGGAATTGTGTTATATTTACTGAAGCAATAGATTATCTCTTTGGAGACCTGTCAGTTTTGATCCTTGCCTGATTCCTGGTTTCCTTTCTTTCTTTTTTTTTTTTTTTTTTGCGCTAGTTGTTCTCTGAGGGAAATAGAAATGCTTCTGAGAACCATGTGGAAAAAGGAAAGATAAATGACTGAATGGTATTTGTTGTGAATTACTGCTTTGCTTTTTGTTCCCTGAGGGCAGTCATAAGGGCAACAGCACAGATCCTCTTTTGCCTCGTCTAGGGATGCGGCTTGAATCAATTCGACGTTTTAAAATCGGGACGAAATTAAGATATCTTCACCATGGGAAGTAGCTTGGACCTACGGGCCTTGAATCAATAAAGAGATGAGGTCACTGAGAACTTTAAGACACAAACCATTAAACTTCCCACTCTAGTGTACTCTTCCAAGCACTAAATACAGTGCTCTGCACATGATAAATACTCAATAAATATCACTGGTTGATTTTCTTCACGCTCCGATTTCCCCCTGCCAGAAAATATCTCATTGCTAGGAAGAGGGAAAGGGGAGAGATTTTTGTAGACATTTGATGGGGTGAATATATTTTATCTGCAGTCGTGTCTTAAAAGGAAGACAGAGAACTGAAGTGAAAGGAAGAATGATCTAGGCAACACCCAGAGTATCAAACAAGAGAGTGGAATGCTTGAGTTCTTCGGTCACTGAAGAGTAATTGTTAAACTCGTACTATGTGCCAAACACTGAACTAAGCAATGGGGTAGATACAAGATAATAATAATAATGTTGGTATTTAAGTGCTTACTATGTGCAGAGCACTGTTTTAAGCGCTGGGATAGATACAGGGTAATCAGGCTGTCCCACGTGAGGCTCACGGTCTTTATTCCCATGTTACAGATGAGGTAACTGAGGCACAGAGAAGTAAAGTGACCTGCCCACGGTCACACAGCTGACAAGTGGCAGATCTGGGATTCGAACCCGTGACCTCTGACTCCCAAGCCCGGGCTCTTTCCACTGAGCCTCGCTGCTTCTCCAAGATAACCAGGTTGGACATAGGACGAGTCCTTCGTCAACCTCACAATCTGAGGTTGGTAAGGAATCCTCATTTTAAAGCTAAGAGAACCGAGGTTCGCCTGAGGTCACACATTCATTCATTCAATAGTATTTATCGAGCGCTTACTATGTGCAGAGCACTGTACTAAGCACTTGGAATATACAGTTCGGCAACAGATAAGAGACAGCAGGTAAGGGTCAGACCTGGGATTATTCATTCAACTGTGTTTATTGAGGGCTCGGGAAAGTACAATATAACAATAAACAGACACATTCCCTGCCCACACACTGTGTTTACAGTCCATTCATCCAATAGTATTTATTGAGCACTTCCTATGTGCAGAGCACTGTACTAAGCGCTTGGAATGTACAAATCGGCAACAGATAGAGACAGTCCCTGCCCAATGATGGGCTCACAGTCTAAAGACTAGTTTACAGTCTCAGGTTAGACAGTTTCAGTCTCAAATTAGAACCCAGGTCCTCTGACTCCCAGCCCCATGGTCTTTCCACTAGGTCTTTGACCCCGGGTAGCCAACACATAATAAGAGCTAACGCTGTCCAGGTGCGGCGTGACAAGAACGCAATATAAATTCCAAATTTTCTTCACACACCTTCTCAAAGAAATCAAGGTACTTGAGAAAAGGTGATGTTGACTTTAGAGGACAAAACAATCCTCTTTATTTGGAGAGAAGGAGTCATCCATTCAATCGCATTTGAGCGCTTACTGTGTGCAGAGCACGGTGCTAAGCGCTTCGGAAAGTACGATACAGTAATAAAGAGAAACTATCCCTGCCCACAACAGGCTTACAGTCTAGAAACGGGACAGACATCAAAACAAGTAAACAGGCAGCAATAGCGTCAATATGAATACGATTATAGATATATACACCTCGAATCAAGTATATAGGCATTAATATAAATAAATAGAATTATACATATGCACATAGATGAAGAAATGCTGTGGGGCCAGGAGGGCGGGTAGAGCAGAGGGAGTGAGTCAGGTTGATGGGAAGGGGAGGGGGAGCTGAGGAAAAAGGGGAGCTTGGGGGAAAGGGAAAGCATCGAGCTACAAAACCTTTAGTTATGCTAGGAAAGAAAAAAAAAAGAATGAATATGAGGAAACTGAAGTAGCTGACCACACCTCAAAAGAACAACATTTCAGAGTCCTGCACGTTGATCTTCTAAAGGTCCAGTAAGGCACGAATACAGTAAGAATTGCTACTCCTTGAGACTGTGCATAAAAACAGCAGATAATTTGGAATACTTTTTTTTAATGGCATTTGCTGATTCATTCAATCATATTTAGTGAGCGTTTACTGTGTGCAGAACACTGCACTAAGCGCTTGGAATGTACAGTTCGGCAACAGAGACCATCCCTGCCCAACGGCGGCTTACAGTCTAAAAGGGGGAGGCAGCAAAACAAAACTAGTAGACAGGCATCAATACCATGAAAATAGATAAATAGAATCATAGATATATACACATCATTAATAAAATAGAGAAATAATATATGCAGATATACACAAGTGCTGTAGGGAAGGGGGTAGAACAGAGGGAGGGAGTGGGGCAACGGGGAGGGGAGGTGGGGCAGAGGGAAAGGGAGAGTTTAAGTTCACTTAAGTGCCTACTATGTGTCAAACAAAGTTCTGACCGGTGCGGTAGAGCCTCATGGGGCTCACAGAGTCTTGGCAAATTACAGTTTACGGTTGCTCCACTTGAGCGACGTATTTACCGCTGTACTTAGAGGTGTCTGTTATGGATCTAGTCTAACTACGTCAGCCTTCCTGTTTTCTATTGACAGGGCATTATGACATCTGCATGCATCACTGCAGTGTTTATTTTGACTCCAAACCTTGTCATCCTGCATATTAATAGAAAATGCCACGTATGAATCACTCCAGACCGTGGCCCTGAATAGCGGAGGAGTCTCTTCCAGAAGTTAAATAGCCCTTTTCGATTTTAATGACCTTGACTGTGTGCGTGGGGACATGTATGCGTAGGACACGCTATTCTTTTCATTTTTAAACGCTAGAGGAGATCTCGGTAGAATTTGCGGTAGGTGGGGGAACCGGGCGTGTCGGCAAGCAGGGCCAGCAGGGTCCATGTAAAGAGTTAAGCAGGCATCTTTGCAGCATTCTGTAAACAGAGATTTCCTTTCCCTTGATCTTGATGTAAAAAGGTTTTTGTTTTTTCTTTCTCAGTTCAGGTTCAGGGAGATTGACATTTGAGGGGGATTCCGCCTGGGGGCTTGGCATTGGCCTCTATACTAGCAGGTTTCACCAGGATTCAAAATGAAACCAGGCAGAACACGTTCAACTCAAAGTTTGCAAAAGTGCTGAGTTGAGGGTATTGGATCGAAGATCCGGCTTCGCTCTGTGCGCTGCGCAGGACGGAGGTGGAGTTAAGATTTGGGGGTGGGGAGGAGGGCTCAGTGGAAAGAGCCCGGGCTTGGGAGTCCGAGGTCATGGGTTCGACTCCCCGCTCTGCCACTCGTCAGCTGTGTGACTGTGGGCGAGTCACTTCACTTCTCTGTGCCTCACTTACCTCATCTGGAAAATGGGGATTAACTGTGAGCCTCACGTGGGACGACCTGATTACCCTCTATCTACCCCAGCGCTTAGAACAGTGCTCTGCGCATAGTAAGTGCTTAACAAATACCTACATTATCATTATTATTTTAGGTAATCAAAGCCACCCAGCCTGGAGCCGGTTTTGCGGATTGGACCAGGTCCTCCTGCTGGCTAGTCTGTGGAGAGGAGGGAGAGAGGCAGGGAGTCACCATGAGGACCAATCAATCAACCAACCATATTTTGAGCACTTACTATATGCAGAGCACTGTACTAAGCGCTTGGGAGAGTACAGTATAATAGGCGACACTTCCCTGCACAGGAATTTACTGTCTTGGGGGACATGCAGCAGCGAAACAGAGTGGCCTAGCGGATAGAGCCCGGGCCTGGGAGCTAGAAAGACCTGGGCTCTAATTCCAGCATCGCCCCTTGTCTGCCGTATGACCTTGGGCAAGTCATTTCACTTCCTCTGGGCCTCAGATCCCTCATCGGTAAAATGGGGATTAAGAATGTGAGCCCCGTGTGGGGCAGGAACTGTGTCCGACCTGACTAACTCGTATCTACCCCAGGGCTTAGAACAGGACTTGGCACATAGTAAGCACTTAACAAATACCCTCATAATTATTAGGGATGAGGTTCCAGCCTAGAGGATGGCCTGAGAGGGTGGGATGATAATAACGATTATGGTATTTGTTCATCGCTCACTATGCGCCAGGCACTGTGCTAAGCAGTGGGGATGCGGTGGGCAATGGGATAACGCGAGAAGCAGCGTGGCTCAGTGTGGAAAGCGCACGGACTCGAGAGTCAGAGATCATGGGTTCTAATCCCTGCTCTGCCGTTTGTCAGCTGTGTGACTTTGGGCAAGTCACTTAACTTCTCTGTGCCTCAGTTAACTCATCTGCAAAAGGGGGATTAAGACTGTGAGCCCCGCGTGGGACAACCTGACCACCTTGTGTCTATCTATACCGGCACTTAGAACGGTGCTTGGTATATGATAAGCGCTTAACAAATATCATTATTATTATTATCAATGTAGCCCAGAGCAATGAAGGAAAAGAATAAGTGGTTGGTCATGGGGGACTATGAGCTCTGGTTGGAGAGAACTGAGGAGAAACTGGGAAAAAACTTCACCCCAATTTAATGAATCTCACGTGGGACAGGGACTGTGTCCAACTTGATTGTCTTGTATCTAGCCCAGTGCTTAGTTCAGTAAATGGCATATAATAAGTGCTTAACGAGGACCATTAAAAAAAGAAAAAGAAAAGGAAGACAAAGCAGGCGAGCAAGGAAGAGCAACTCCTCCATCGTTCCTTCCCGAAGCATCCTAAGGCAAGTTCTTTTGTGCTGCCAAGCAGCTGATTCTGATAAGAATAATAATTATGGTATTCATTAAGTACTTACTCCCTGCCAGCATTGTACTTCACTACATATAAGCAGATGGGATATAGTCCCCATCCCTCATGGGACTTCCAGATAAGGGCACCATTTGTACAGATGAGGAAACCGAGGCCCAGAGAAGTTAAGTGACCTGCCGAAGGTCACGCGCAACAGGCGAGTGGCAGAGGCGGGATCGGAACCCAGGTCTTATGACTTTAAGACTGGAGCTCTTCCCACTAGGCCGAGCCGTTTGTCATTTATTTTATCGGAATGATCAATCTATATATTGAGCACTTACTGTGTGACAAGCACTGTAATAAGCGGTTGGGAGAGTACCCTGTAACGGACTTGGTAGGCACATTCCCCGCCCTGCCCTCAGGATACTGGGAGCTGAGTTCCCGTCCCTCATTGGGACTCTAAAACCTGCAATAAGCAGTTTGATTGGTCTAGCCTCCCTCTTTTCCCTGCTCTGATTTGATAGAAGCAGCGTGGCTCAGTGGAGAGAGCCCGGGCTTGGGAGTCAGAGGTCGTGGGTTCGAATCCCGGCTCGGCCACTTGTCAGCTGTGTGACTGTGGGCAAGTCACTTAACGTCTCGGTGCCTCAGTTACCTCATCTGTAAAATGGGGATTGAGACTGTGAGCCCCACGTGGGACAGCCTGATTCCCCTGTGTCCACCCCAGCGCTTAGAACAGTGCTCGGCACATAGTAAGCGCTTAACAAATACCAACGTTATTATTATTATTTTATGATACCTAAGTGCTTACTGTTGCCATGCATTGTACTAATCGCTGGGGTAGATACAAATTAATCAGGTCGGGCACAGTCCACGACCCACTGTAAACCCGCTGTAATCCCCATTGTACAGATGAGGTAACTGAGGCCCAGAAAAGTGAAGTGACTTGCCCAAGGTCACACAGCAGACAAGCGGCGGGAGGCGGGATTAGAACCAGAGTCCTCCTGACTTTAAGGCCTGTGCTCTATGGGGTCATGTAATGTGGCTCAGTGGAAAGAGCCCAGGCTTGGGAGTCAGAGGTCGTGGGTTCTAATCCTGGCTCCGCCACTTGTCCGCTGTGTGACCTTGGGCAAGTCACTTCACTTCTCTGGGCCTCAGTTACCTCATCTGTAAAAATGGGGATTAAAAATATGTGAGCCCCACGGGGGACAATCGGATCACCCTGTATCTCCCCCAGTGCTCAGAACAGTGCTCCGCCCATAGTAAGCGCTTAACAAATACCATAATTATTATTACAATTATGTAACGAGATTTCATATTGCAATTTCAGCTTTCTTTAACCCTTTCCTTTAAAGGTTCAACTTTTCCACGGTGCACTGTAAGGCCGTCGTTGGGCAGGGATGGGTTCTGTGGCCGGACTGTCCATTCCAAGGGCTTAGTCCAGTGTTCTGCACAGAGTAAGTGCTCAATCGGTACTATTGAATGAATTTTCAACTTTTCAGAGTCTAATGAAGCTGACTCTCACCTGAGTGCGAGGGGCGAGGCTGGGCTATTCAGCAGAAGAACTTCTGGGAGAATGGGGGTTTGGAGGGGAGAAAAGGCATTTGCCCCCGCCCAATTTAAGGGGGTCCCCCACCCCCACCCCCCAACACCAGAGGTGCACAGCGCCATCTCCTGGTACTTCGAGGGCTGGGGCGACTGGCCCATCCATGCCGGTGTCATTCATTCATTCATTCAATAGTATTTATTGAGCGCTTACTATGTGCAGAGCACTGTACTAAGCGCTTGGAATGGACAAATCGGTAACAGATAGAGACGGTCCCTGCTCTCTGACGGGCTTACAGTCTAATCGGGGGAACCGGAGCACGGCCGCCTCTCATCCACTTGAGAAGTAGCGTGGCTCAGTGGAAAGAGCCCGGGCTTGGGAGTCAGAGGTCGTGGGTTCTAATCCCGGCTCTGTCACTTATCAGCTGTGTGACTCTGGGCAAGTCACTTGACTTCTCTGTGCCTCAGTTACCTCATCTGTAAAATGGGGATGAAGACTGTGAGCCCCATGTGGGACAACCTGATTACCTTGTATCTACCCAACGCTTAGAACAGTGCTTGGCACATAATAGTACCAAATACAAATACCAAAATTATTATTATTATTATCCACTTCTTCTGGTCCATCATCATCTCAAAAGTAGCTCGAAGAGCTTTATTGGGAAAGGGCAAGGCCTAGTGGAACAGCAGATTCCGGAATTTTTCTTCCAATGTTTTAAATTCTCTTTGAAAAAGAGCGCGACCTAGTAGATATCATCAAGGAGTCTCCCCTCCGACGTGGGGAGGCAAACGTAAAACTAGATTAGACCGTAAGCCCGTCAGACAGGCAGGGACCGTCTCTATCTGTTGCCGACTTGTTCATTCCAAGCGCTTAGTACAGTGCTCTGCAGGGAATCGGGTTTACGGAAATTAGAACTGACCATGCATATCTATGTGTGCCTATCAAAGGGTCTCCTTCGCTACGTCTCTAGACTGTAAGCCCATTGTGGGCAGGGATTGTCTCTCTCTATTGCTGTATTGTACCTTCCAAGCGCTTAGTACAGTGCTCTGCACACGGTAAGCGCTCAATAAATACGACTGAATGAAGAGATAGAGCCCGGGCCTGGGAGTCAGAAGGACCAGAGTTATAATCCAGGTTCTGCCTTCTGTTTGCAGAGTGACCGTGGCCAAATCACTTCACTTCTCTGTGCCTCGCTGGCATCATCTGGAAAATGGGGATTTAGACTGAGGTCCAGGTGGGACGTGGACTGTGTCCAACCTGAATAACTTGTATCTACCCCAGCCCTAGCCCGGCCTCAGTGGCTGTCACTTGGTAAGCACTTAACAAATAAGAGTTAAAAGATAATAATGGAGAACTGTACTCCCCTCCCCAGCCCTGGGGATACGGAGGATACAGGGAGGGGGACTCAGTCCTATTGAAATGTTTGCAGGTTACAACTGCAGGAAGGGTGTGGCGTGGGAGAACAGGGAATTACTATTTACTAAATTCCACAGCCCCAGGATGAGGGCTACCTATTGATACTTGAAGGAAGGAGACTCTGAAGGAACAAAAGGAAACATTTTTTTTTCTTTTTGCCCAGTGGGTGGGAAGCATATGGCTTATGAGGGATTTGGATCGATTCATTGATGAATGAACCAATTGCATGCACATAAGTAATCATCATCCACGTTGAAAGAAGATTCCTCTGATGGAGAAAATCTTCTATGAGTGTGTTTCAGTCTGAAAAGCAGCATGAGAAGCAGCGTGGCTCAGTGGAAAGAGCCCGGGCTTGGAAATCAGAGATCATGGGTTCGAATACCGGCTCCGCCACTTGTCAGCTGTGTGACTGTGGGCAAGTCACTTCACTTTTCTGTGCCTCAGTTACCTCATCTGTAAAATGGAGATTAACTGTGAACCTCACGTGGGACAACCTGATGACCCTGGATCTACCCCAGCGCTTGGAACAGTGCTCTGCACCTAGTAAGCGCTTAACAAATACCAACATTATTATTATTATGGCATCTTGTCTGCTGGGTTATCTTTGGCGAATCGCTTAACTTTTCTGTGATTCAGTTACCTCATCTGTAAAATAGGGATTAAATGTGGGACGGGGTCTGTGTCCAACCTGATTAGCTTGTATCTACCCCAGTGCTTAATACAGTGCCTGGCACATAGTAAATGCTAACAAATACCATTAAAACTAAATGCGAGACCTATGGTCCCAGCCACGTTATGCAAGCACAAGGGCATGTGCGTATGGCTTCCCTGTTACATCACCTCAATTTTCTTCAGACTTATCGCTGACCCGTAACGTCTGGCTGATTCTATGAATCAGTGTAGAGTCATTCGTGTGTCTTTTTGGGTGTAGACCTCCAGTGTTCCACTGCTTCTTGAATGACTGTTTCTAGGATTTGGGTTGATACTCCACGTCTGGTGAGCTGGAAGAGTTTCCCAGTGGTACAGAAATATATTCTAACACCAGCAACCAGGTCCCTTCTTGCATAATTAATAATGATGATAATGACCGTGGTAATAATAATAATAACGTTGGTATTTGTTAAGCGCTTACTATGTGCCGAGCACTGTTCTAAGCGCTGGGGTAGACACAGGGGAATCGGGTTGTCCCACGTGGGGCTCACAGTCTTAATCCCCATTTTACAGATGAGGGAACTGAGGCACAGAGAAGTGAAGTGACTCGCCCACAGTCACACAGCCGACAAGTGGCAGAGCTGGGATTCGAACTCATGAGCCCTGACTCCAAAGCCCGTGCTCTTTCCACTGAGCCACGCTGTATTCGTAGGCACTTACTATGTGCCAGGCACTGTACTAAGCACTGGGGTGGATACAAGCAAATCAGATTGAACATAATCCCTGTCCCACATGGGTCTCACAGTTTGAATCTCCATTTTACAGATGAGGTAACTGAAGCACAGAGAAGTTAAGTGACTTGCCCAACATCACACAGCAGACAAGTGGCGGAGCTGGGATTAGAACCCAGGTCATTTTCTCCCTCATCATCATCGTTATGTTATTTAAGTGCTTACTAAGTGTCAAGCACTGTTCTTAACGCTGGGGTAGATACGGGGTAATCAGGTTGTCCCATGTGGGGCTCACAGTCTTAATCCCCATTTTGCAGATGAAGTAACGGAGGCCCAGAGAAGTGAAGTGACTGGCCCAAGGTCACACAGCGGACAAGTGGCGGAGCCGGGATTAGAACCCGTGACCTTCCGACTCCCGGGCCTGTGCTCTATCCACTACGCCATGCTGCTTCTCAGCCTGTGCGCCAGTCACTTGCAGACCTCTTGTCAATGGAGTTAGCCAAAGACCTCTTGAACCTGCTGACATTTTCTGCTTTTGCAACATCTTATTGAAGGCACCATGACCTAGTGGAAAGAGCATGGAAGTGGGGAGTCGGCAGATCTGGCTTCAGATCCCATCTGTGCCACTGGCCTGCTGTGCGTGCCTTCTTAGGCAAGTCGCTTAACTTGTCTGGACCTCATCTGTACAATGATAAAGTTCTTATTCTCCCTTCCTTCTTTGATGGGGAACCTCAGATGAGAGAGAGACCAACTTATCTGATGATCTCTTACCTACCCCTGTGCTCAGCACATTGCTTGTCACATAAATACTTCATAAAGAACAAGGATAAAACTAAATTTCATATGCTTACCATGGGTCCTTCCCTGACCAATTTCCTCCTCTCCAACTCCCTTCTGTGTCACTCTGGCACTTGGATTTGCATCCTTTATTAATAATAATAATGGTATTTGTTAAGAGCTTACTATGCTTTTTTCCATCAGCCTCACGGCATTTACGTACGTATCCGTCATTTATTTAAATTGATATCCATACTCCCCTCTAGACTGTAAGCTTGTTTTGGGCAAGGAATGTATCTACTAAGTCCGTTATATTGTGGCCTCCCAAGTGCTTAGTACAGTGCTCTGCCCACAGTAAGTACTCAATAATTAAGATTGATAGATTGCCAGGGGCTGGATGAAGGGTTTTCCTCTTTTATTTAACCTACCACTTTGAAGTTTCAATGGGAGCCCCTCATTCTGGTGGCACGGCGTTTATGGAATAACTATTCTCACATTGCCTTGATCATACCCTTCGTGATTTTGTCGACAAACATGAACGTGTTTACAAATAGAGTAATCAAAGGAAGTAATTGACCGTACAATTGAGTGGCGTATATATAGAAGTTTTCAGAATAGGTATAAATAACCGTCTGAGAATGTGAAATTGCTCGTGGATTTGGGTGAGTTGGGAACTGGAGACTAATAAGGGAAGCGTTGTAGAAAGAAGTGGGATTTTAGGAGGGCAGTGAATATGGGGAGCGCTGTGATCTGTCAGATTTGTGAAGGAAGGGAGTTCCAGGCTGGGATAACAATGGAGGCAAAATGTAGGGAGAGGAAAGTGAGGTACAGTTAGAAGGTGGCCTTGACAGAAGAAATGAGAACGAGATGGGGAATGACAAAGGGGCGAAGAGAGCAGGTAAATGAGATGGGGTGAGTTGAGTGAGAACTATGAAGCTGAGGGTGAGTTTTTGCTTGTTTCTGAGGTATATGGAAAGCCAGTTAAGCCCCAGAGAGGTGTGCCAAGCAACGCGGAGAAGCACTGTGGCCTAGCGGCAAGAGCACGTGACTGGGAGTCAGAGGACCTGGGTCCTGGGTCCTGGCTCTGCCATGTGTCTCATGCGTGTCCTTGGGCTCACCACTTAACTTCTCTGAGCTTCAGTTACCTCATCTGTAAAATGGGGGTTAAGACTGTGGTTCCCACATGGGACTTGGACGTGTCCAACCCGATCATCTTGCCCACGGCTTTGTATAGTGCCTGGCACCTAGTAAGTATTTAACAAATGCCATTAAAATGTACTCCGAGAAGAATATCCGTGCAGCAGTGTGCATTATAGATTGGATGGGGGAGAGGCTGTTAGCAGGAGACCTGCCAGGAGGCTGATGCAAAATGGGTGGACATTAA
Source organism: Ornithorhynchus anatinus (assembly GCF_004115215.2). Lineage (NCBI taxonomy): Eukaryota > Metazoa > Chordata > Mammalia > Monotremata > Ornithorhynchidae > Ornithorhynchus > Ornithorhynchus anatinus. The sequence continues at coordinate 38,215,090 of NC_041749.1, read as the reverse complement.
AAGAGGTCAAAAACAGAATGGGGGGGGAGAATGGATATTGAAGAGGAAAAAAAGGGGAAAGGAAAGAGAGGGAGAGGATGGAATAGAGAAAAGGGAAGCAGCGTGGAGTAGTGGAAAGAGCCAGGGCCTGGGAGTTAGAGGACCTAGATTCTAATCCTAGCTAAGCAGCGTGGCTCAGTGGAAGGAGCCTGGGCTTGGGAGTCAGAGGTCATGGGTTCGACTCCCTGCTCTGCCACTTGTCGGCTGTGTGACTGTGGGCGAGTCACTTCACTTCTCTGGGCCTCAGTTACCTCATCTGTAAAATAGGGATTAACTGTGAGCCTCACGTGGGACAACCTGATGACCCTGTATCTACCCCAGCGCTTAGAACAGTGCTCTGCACATAATAAGCGCTTAACAAATACCAACATTATTATTATTATTATTACTTGCCCTCTGGGAGACCTTAGAGAAGTTCCTAATCTTCTCTGAGCCTCAGTGTCCTCATCTGTAAAAGGAAGATTCAATACCTGTTCTCCCTCCCCCTTAGAATGTGAGCCCAATGTGGGTCAGGGATTTTATCCAACTTGATTATCACGCATCTACCCCTGTGTTTAATGTAGTGCTTGGCACGTAGTAAACGCTTAACAAATACCCCATTCATGCAAGAGGGAATTGTAGAAGACCAAGTTCGTTATTGGCAGGGAACATGTCTGATAATTCTGCTGTATTGTACCTTTCCAAGCTTAGTACAGTGTTTGCACATAGTAAGCACTCAACAAATGCCACTGATTAATCAAAGGGGGAGAAATAAGAGAGTAATGATAGGGCTAAAGAGAAGAGACATCTCCTCCACCATCATTTGATGATAAGCTTCTCTTTCCCTCCTCCTTCAGCCCCCAACTCCACTGGCCTGGCGGTGGGAGCCAACCTGGAGTCACTGGGCTGGAGGGAAGAAGCTGTGGCCTAGTGAATAGAGCACAGTCCTGGAAATCAGAAGGTCCTGGGTTCTATTTCCTGCTCTGCCATTTGTCTGCTGGTCAGTCTTGGGCAACTCCCTTCACTTCTCTGTGCCTCAGTTGCCTCATGTGTAAAATGGGGATTAAGACTGTGACCCCCACGTAGGATAGGGACTGTGTCAAACTTGATTAGTTTGTAACTACCCCAGCACTAAGTACGGTGCTTGCACATAATAAGTGCCTTACAAATACCATTTAAAAAAGCAAAAAACTAAAAAGGCTTTGCTAGTTTTTGGGTTGTCGACAGTTAAAGCTGAGAGAACATTAGACTACCCTGCCTGGAGAAAGGATTTCCGGCTCAGGCTAATCACATCATCCACCCTCAGTGGAAACTCCTTTCCTTGACCCTGAGCACAGTTGAAGCAGAAATCATTTTTCCTCCTCCTCTCTCTGTTATTGGTGCCCTTTAATTTTGACTGCATACAGTTGTCCTTAAGAATATACCAGAAACCTGTATGGCAATAGTGGTTAAAATATTTAATTAACGCTGATTACGGGCAGAGTACTGAACTAAGTATGGGGCGAGGATGCACAGGTGGGAAGTAGAAATAATAATACTGATAAGAATGATATTTGATAAGCACTTACTATGTATCAAGCAATGTACTAAACACCGGGGTAGATACAAGATAATCAAGTCCCACAAGGGGCTCACAGTCAAAATAGGAGAGGTCATGGCCCCTACCCCTTGGTGGGGTGAGGGAGTTAAATTCTAAGAGTTTAAATGTAGGAAAGGGAGTATAGAAAAATACATCAGGAGTTATGAAACATTAAAACACAAAAGAGCACAGACTGCAAAATAATTTACCAGAGGGCTTCTGAAAAAGCCATCTCAAAGGGCGAGTTTCCCTAGCTATTTGATGACATTTCTACGGGGTTCGTGGGGACGTAATTAGAGGTAAAAGATGAAATGGGAATTTTGAAGTAGATTTTTGTTCTTAATCAGATTGAGTATAAAATGGAAAAGAGACAGTTAAAATATTTGATGGAGGCCTCTACAAACATTTCTTGCTGATTCAGGGACACATTTTTTTTTAAACGTGATTTAAAAGTCATGTTAGTTGGGTGGCTTAGCAGAGCAGTGCTTCCAGACTGTTGAATTATTTCCAAAAATGAATCTGTGTAACTGTAAACCAGTGGGAGGTTCCCATTTGCTGCTGTTGCTCTTCTGGAGAATCGACTTGTAATTCTGCTTGTGTGACCCTTTGGCCCCCACACAAACGTCCTTTTCCTGACCCACCGAACGCTGGTTTGAAGATTCTGAAAGTGTGTCACTTCAACATAAATCATTCTTTCCCATGATCTCAGCAACATGGAGGCAGTGGTGAATATGGTATCTTTTTCAGAAGATGGCATCGTAGGGCAGTCATAATTACTAATGCTGCTTGTTAAGGAAGAACCATGTGCTAAGCACTGTACTCAGTCCTGGGATAGATTCAAGATAATCAGACCCTGTTTCACCCGGGCTTACGGTCTAATTAGTGGGGTGAACAGGTATTGAGTCTCCATTTTACAAATCCATCAGTCGGTGGTATTCATTGAATGCTTATGTGCAGAGCACTGTACTAAGCACGCGGGAGACTAACAGAAGCTGCAGACATATTCCCTGCTCATAGCGAGCTTACGGAGGAGGAAACTCAGGCACAGAGAGGTTAAGCGACTTGTCCAAGATCAGACAGGAGGCATGTGGTGAAGCTGGGAGTAGAACCTAGCTCTTCTGTGTCCCAAGGCCATGTTAGATGCTATGCTATGCTGCCTTCTCTTTTTCCTCAGCCTGGCTACCACTCCCCTCAAGGGCTACCTGCTAGGACGCGGCAGAGACCAAAGCTCTCTGCTTCTCCTTGGGAAGGAGGATGGTCTCTGGGGAAACAGATTAGATATGACTGCTGGAGATGAGGCCTTCTGATGCCTGACCCAGGTTCCGGTTTCGAGTGATGACTCTCGGCCTCTCATTTCCTGATGGGAGTCAGAATCTTGAGGCATTAAAGTGAGCTGGGGAGAGGGATACAAGCTCTGGCAGGGAGAGTATTTAAAAAAAACCCAAAAAACCTTTTTTTTTAGAAACTTGATATTGGTCCCCAGACTTCCCTGATCTTACCTCTTTCTGAGTACCTGCCTTATGTCACTGGTGATAGCACCGTGAAGAAAAATAAAAATCAAAATCCCAATCAGTCCTTCTCCAAGCCTGCCCCGGGAACTCTGCTGTCAGCGCATCCAAGCAAAAAATTAAAAAAAGTTAGACGAGGAAGGATGGACGGTACCTATCGATTTTTGAACTCTGCTATTTTAGCACTTATCTATTCACTGATCTTTCCAGTCTCTGCTTTCTCCTATTGGTAAATGATTTTGTGTCTGTCTCCTCCATCAAACTGTAAGCACTTAGAGGGCAAAGATCATGACTTTCGCCTCTGTTATACTTTCTGAAGGATGTCGTACAGTGCTTGGCATTTACTAGGTTCTTAATAGATTGACTGAAGAGCAGGCTTTAGCTAACTGGAATCCAGCCAGAGGTGGTGCTCATCACCCTGTCCTGCAATTCTTTTCTTTGGGCTTTCTGCTTTGGTTGGTTCATTCAGCACTTCCCTGAATCCCCCTCAAAAGCTCTGTCCCCTTGTCACCGGGACAATTCGACAAGCTATTAACCCTCTTTCAACAGGACGGATCCTAAGAAGATGAGACCCAGCAGTCAGAAAGTCAGCCAGTCAATAGTATTTCATAATAATAATAATGGTGGTATTTGTTAAGCGCTTACTATGTGCCGAGCACTGTTCTAAGCGCTGGGGTAGATACAAGGTAATCAGATTGTCCCACGTAGGGCTCACAGTCTTCATCCCCATTTTACAGACGAGGTAACTGAGGCACAGAGAAGTTGTGACTTTCCCAAGTCATGCGGCTGAAAAGTGGTGGAGCCGGGATTAGAACCCATGACCTCCCAAGCCCAGGCTCTTTCTACTAAGCCACGCTGCTTCTTTACCGAATGCTTACCCTAGGCAGAGCACTGTACTAGGTGCTTGGGTCTTGATTCTATTTACTGCCATTGTTCTCGTCTGTCCGTCTCCCCCGATTAGACCGTAAGCCCGTCAAAGGGCAGGGACTGTCTCTATCTGTTACCGATTTGTCCATTCCAAGCGCTTAGTACAGTGCTCTGCACATAGTAAGCGCTCAATAAATACTACTGAATGAATGAATGGGAGAGAACAATGTAGCAGTCGATCACTCATCCCCTGGAGACAGCAGTATAGGCAAAATATCTGAGAACAATGTACGCAGACACCTGAGAGTGAGGCAGGAGCTTTTTGAGTGGGTGTCGAGTGGCAGACGTAAATTCTTCCAGGGTGCTGGCATAGCAGAATTGCAGCAGAGCCCACTTCCAGTAATCTCAGGTAAGATGGTTGCACGTCAGAGGGGCAGGAATCTAGCTCCCGCACCTTAGAACTGTAAAGAGGGGACTAGAGGTGACAGTGAGGCGATTACTCTCCCCTTACCTTCAAAGCCTGATTGTAGGCGCAACTCTTCCAAGTGACCTTCCCGGACTAAGCCCCACTTTTCCTCTTCTCCCACTCCCTTCTGCATGGCCCTGACTTGTTCCCTTTGGTCTTCCTCACACTGAGCCTCACAGCACTTATGTACGTGTCTGTAATTGATGTGTATTGATGTCTGTCTCCCCCCCACCCCTAGACTGTAGCTCATTGTGGGCAGGGAACGTGTCTGTTTATTGTTATATTGTACTCTCCCAAGTGCTTAGTACAGTGCTCTGCACACAGTAAGTGCTCGATCAATACAAATGAATGAATGAGTTCAGAGAGAGGAAAGTCCTCATTTGAGGAGTGGGCCAGGTAGAGTGGCAGACCAGGATTAGCACTCCTCTTCCTCCTCTTCTTCTTCCTTCCTCTTCTTTCTTCTTCCTTTTGGTGACTTCCTGAAGCATCCCAAACCCTAAATCTACTGGTTCTTCCTTGGAGGCAAGAGACCAGTAGCCCTTAATCAGAGGGATGCAATCAGTCAGGCTATCACTTGACATCAAGTGGGACATGGAACATAAATCTTTGGTGAACACTCCATATAGTGCTCTGCATGCACTCCTTGCTCAAGAAATGCCAAGAGTAATGATGAATCTAGACTGCAAGCTTGTTGTGGGCAGGGAATGTCTGTTATATTGTACTCTCCCACGTGCTCTGCACACAGTGAGCATCCAATAAATATGATTGACAGGTTTCCACCTAAGTCTCATGCATGTCAATCACCCTTCCTTACCACAGATGATGCAGTAGGATCCTAACCTCTGTCTGGCCCTGAGTGGGAAGGGAAAAATAATCGCCGTGGTGTTTAAGTGGCTTACCATGTGCCAAGCACCGTACTAAGCTCTGGGTAGATACAAAACAATCAGGTGAGACACGGGATTCACAGTCTGAGGGAGGGAGAACAGTTATTGAATTCCCATTTTGCAGATGAGGAAACTCAGGAACAGGATTTAAACTGTGAGCTCCATGTGAGACATGGACTGTGTCCAATTTGATTACTTTCTATCTACCCCAGCACTTAGAACAGTACCTGGCAAATAGTAAGTGAATAACATATACTATATAAAAAAGCTAAGTGACGTCCCCAAGGTCACACAGCGGGACAGTCACTGAAATGGGATCCAAAGGAATCATAGGAAGGGTGATGGGTTGTTCTAGAGTTTTCATAAGGAATTTCCTTAATAAAGGCATCCAGAAGTCCTTGCTCGGTAACACATCATCAACCAATCGATCAGTGGTATCTACTGAAAGCCTACTATGTGCAGAAAACTGTCACATACCTCAGTCCCAGGGACCTGCATCCGTTCGCAGACATTTTGCCTGTGCTGCTGCTGCCAGGGGATGAGTGACTGACCGTAAGCGCGTCGTGAGCAGGGAATATGTCTGTGTTATTGTTCTCTCCCAAGCAGTTAGTACAGTGCTCTGGCCACAGTAAGCATTCAGTAAATAATAATGTTGGTATTTGTTAAGCGCTTACTATGTGCAGAGCACTGTTCTAAGCGCTGGGGGATATGCAGGGTCATCAGCTTGTCCCACGTGGGGCTCACAGTCTCCATCCCCATTTTACAGATGAGGTAACTGAGGCCCAGAGAAGTGAAGTGACTTGCCCACAGTCACATAGCTGACAAGTGTCAGAGCTGGGATTCGAACCCATGACCTCGGACTCCCAAGCCCGGGCCCTTTCCACTGAGTCATGCTGCTTCTCTTTTGACTGGCTGACTTTCTGTCTGACTGCTGTGTGCTATGCACTGAATAGTTACTAGGTGCAAAGTACTGCCCTAGACATCTGGGGAACATAAAGTCGGGATCATCTTCTCCAGTACGTTCCCCATCCTCAAGCAGCTTACAATATGAGACACGTTCGGGGAACACACATTGTTCAAGACACCGTAGGAAATGAGAACTGCTACAGTGATAAAATCGTATGTGAGCGATTAAATGAATGAACTAACGTTGTAGATTTTTTTTTAAAGGTATTTGTTAAGCACTTATTTTGTTTCAGCACCCAGAAGTGGGTAGATACAAGCTAATCAGGTTGGACACGGTCCATGTCTCACATGGGGCTCAGTGTTCATCCCCATTTTACAGATGAAGGACCTGAGGCACAGAGAAGTGAAGTTCGCACGGCAGGAAACTGTACTGGAAAGATAAAGGTGTTTGAACAATGCGAAATACTGGTCTTTGGCCACGAAGCTTGCTGAAACTGAGCCGCTTTCAAAATCTGTTTGTGGGCCGACGGTGCTATTATTGGAACTAATATGAAACCTGGCTCAAGAGAAAATCTCATGTTTTTTCGTTGCTAATTAAGTATACTAATCATCACTATAATTCTGATAAAGATACCCTAGACAAATTTCCAGCAATGTCAACCCCATCAGAATCAAATTAACCTCCCATGGAATCAAACAACTTCACTTTTTGTATCAACTAATGCACCAGAAAATCAAATCATTCAGTAAGTCATTGAGGACCCTGAGGGTAGACACTGAGGGACAGCAAATTATGATGTGGTAATTATTAAGAACTCATATTTCTGGAGGGAGGGAAACATTTTGCTTAGGGGAAAGAGTTTAGGGCAGAGAATCAGAAGACCCAAGTTCTAGACCCAGCTCTGCCATTGGGCTGACGTGTGACTTTGGACAAGCAATTCAACCTCACTGGACCTCGGTTTTCTCTGCTGTAAAATGCTCTCAGTGTGGCCTGTTGGAAAGAGCATGGGCCTGGGAGTCAGAGGACCTGGGTTCTAATCCAGGCTGTGCCAATGGTCTGCTGTGTGACCTTAGACAATTCACCTAACATCTGTAACTCAGTTTCCTCATCTGTAAAATCAGGATTTAGACAGTGAGCCCCATGTGGGATATGGACCGTGTCCAACTTGATGACCTTCTACCTATCCTAGTACTTAGTACTCTGCCTGGCACATAATAATAACGATGGTACTTTTTAAGCCTTTACTTTGTGCCAAGCACTGTTCTAAGTGCTGGGAGAGATACAAGGTAATCGGGTTGTTCCACGTGGGGAACACAGTCTTAATCTGCACTTTACAAATGAGGTAACTGAGGCACAGAGAAGCTGTCTAAAGTCACAGCTAGCTAAGTGACGGAGTTGGGATTAGAATGTATGACCTCTGACTCCTAAACCCCTGCTCTTTCCACAAAGCCATGCTGCTTCTCTATAGTAAGTAAGCGCTTAACAAATTCTATTTTTAAAAAAAGCCATGAGGGTGAAAAGTAGGATGAGTATCTGAGCATTTCATTGTGTAAGGACTCAAGTAGACGGGTGATCAGTATGGAGGAAAACAGGGGGACGAGCTGAAAGATTAGTTAGGGAAGGCTTCCTGGAAGAGAAGTGATTTTAGGAGGGCTTCGAAGGTGGGGAGAGCAGTGGGGAATCCTTGCAGGTGCTGTTGAGGGATGGACGTGGGCTTGGGTGTCTGCAGTGCGAGTTTGGGCCGAACATCCCCACTGAAGAAGGTGGGCATTAGAACTCTGAACAGCACAGTGAGGGAGAGGTGTGGTATTTAGGGAGCACGATGAGTGTTTGTGGGAATAAGTGGTCAGAAGCTCTGGAGTGGAATGAAGAAGCAGCGCACAAGCAGTTCTGGGGCCTGTTGAGGACCAGAGGGAGGCCGGAGAGAAGGAGTAGCCAGAACTCCTCTCTGTGTACTTTATACTTCCTCTTCTTCCCTTCTTTCTCTATCCTCCCATACTTCTCCTCCCGCTCCTCTTTCCTTCCTCTTTTTCTCCCTTCCCCTCCATTTCTTCCTCCCTGCTCCCCACAAAGCCCCATCTCCTCAAAGTTCTTCTCCCAGATGAGCTCCATGCTCAGGATGGGGCATTGGGCATTGAAGCCTGACTTGATTCTGGGGGTGCAGGCACCATTACCCCTGACCCGAAAGCCTTCTCATGGTCCTTAGCAGGCTACAGGCCAATCCAGAGCTGTTCACAAACCACCTGCTCACAGCCCCTGATGATTTAATTGCCTTGTCTCCAGACAGCCTTCAAGTGAGTTTAGAGGGGCAGACGCCTTCCCCTCCCCCATTCAGGATGAGCAATGGGGTTCTTAAATGGGGATACTCAGATCCCCGTTGACTCCATTTTGGCAATTAAATGACCATTATCTTGCCTAGGACTTTTGTTTAGGGGAGGATCAGCAAAATATAGGGTAGGTAAGGATGCTTTCAGAAGGTTATGTGCAGAATTAGTTTCTGCAATAGTGGCGATGGATTGCACTGAATCATCCTCACTCATTCATCCAAGCCTCAATTCAATCCTTGAGCAAGTTGTCTATACCTGCTGTCTCAAATTCCTGGCCTCCAGTTTCTCTCCTTGACCACCCTCTTATCTGGCTTCTATCCCCTTCACTCCACAGAAACCTCCCTCTCAAAGGTCATTAATGAGCTCCTTGCTAAATCCAATGGCCTCTACTTCATCCTAATCCTCCTTGATTTCTCAGATGCCTTTGCCACTGTCGACCAGCCCTTTCTCCTGGAAATGTAACCCAACTTCGGCTTCACTGACATTGTCTTCTCCTGGTTCTGTCCTATCTCTCTGGCACTCATTCTCAGTCTCCTTCACGGGATCCTCCTCGGTCTCCCTCCCCCAGTTGTGGGGGTCTCTCAAGGTTCAGTTTTGGGTCTCCTTCTATTCTCCATCTACACCCATTCCCTCGGGGAACTCATTCACTCGCATGGCTTCAACTACCTCCTCTAAATGGATGATAACCAAGTTTGCAACTCTAGGCCTGATCTCTCTCCCTCTCTGCAGTCTCGAATTTCCCGCTTGCCTTTCAAACCTCTCTGTTAGGATGTCCTCCCATCACCTCAAGTTTAACATGTCCAAAACGGAATTCCTTATCTTTCCACCCAAACCCTGTCCTTCCCATCACTTTCCTATCGCTGTAGATGGCTCCACCGTCCTCCTGTCTCACAAGCCTGTAACCTTGGTGTTACCCTTAACTCCTCTCTCTCATTCAACATATTCAATCCATCACTTGGTCCCACCTTTACAGCACTGCTAAAATCCACCCTTTCCTCTCCATCCAACGTGCTACCATGTTAATACGATCACTCATCCTATTCCTCCTGGATTACTGCGTCAACCTCCTTACTGAGTTCCCGGCCTCCTGTCTCTCCCTGCTCCATTTCATACTTCACTCTGTTGCCCGGATCATTTTTCTACGAAAATATTCAGGACTGGTCTCCCCATGCCTCAAAAAGCTCCAGTGGTTGCCCATTCATCTCCACATCAAACAAAAGCTCCTCATCATTGGCTTTAAAGCACTCCATCACCTAGCCCCCTCCTATCTCATCTTGCTACTCTCTTACTACAGCCCAGCCCACACACTTCACTTCTCTCATGCTAAACTTCTCACTGTGCCTCGATCTTGTCTATCTCACCGCTCACCCCTTGCCCACTTCTGGCCTCTCGCCCAGAACAACCTCCCTCCTCAAATCTGATAATTTCTCTCTGCCCCTTCAAAGCCTTATTGAAGGCACATCTCCTCCAAGAGGCCTTCCCTGACTAAACCCCCCAAACCCCCTTCCCCCACCTTCTGCATCACCCTGACTTCCTCCGTTTGTTTTTCCCCCTCCCAGCCCCACAGTACTTATGTACAAAGCTGTCATTTATATTAATGTCTATCTCCCCACTTCTAGACGTTAAGCCCATTGTGGGCAGGGAATGTGCCTGTTTACTGGTGCGCCGTATTCTCCCAAGTGCTTGGTACAGTGCTCCGCGCTCTATAAATATAATTAAATGAATGAATTAAACATTAACTGTATACAGAGCACTAGATTAAACACTTGGGAGAGTACAGTACAGTAGAGAAGGGAGTTAGAGTTCCTAATTAGGAGGAACCTACAGTTTGGGGGGGGGGAGACAGATATTAAAATAAAGTACAGATAAGGGAAATGGCAGAGTAGAACAACCAGAGGTCAGCTGTTCATGGTCAGGGTCCAGTGTGTGGTAATGGAACAGAATACACACACACACACACACACACATGTTCCAGTGCTTCTAAGTATCTTTTCAAAGGCTTTTCAGTCCAAAGTCAACAGTCCTGTCTCTGTGTGGTGGTAACATGAGGATCAACAGTCCCTGCTTTTATTTACATTCCACAAGCACACTCTGTAAGAGAGTAACTAAAACAGCAAGGATGCTTGTGGAAAACCCACACCTAGAGAGGTACTACACTTCTCTGTATTTGTTGACTTTGTTCATGGAAATGGCAAAGACAAAGATGAAGAGGAAAGGGGGCAGTTGGGATCCCCAACCTGTGGTGAAGTTCTAAATCAATGTCAAGTCGGGGTCAGGGACACTGAAATGGTGGGGTGCAGATGCTCTGGGGTATTCCCCGAGGAAAGGGGCTGGTTTCTGATGGGGAGTTCAAAAGTCTCCATTTGGCTAAAAGACAAGCCTACTTCATAGGAAAATTTCAGCACATTTGCCAAAATTAAGTGCAAAAAACAATGCCATCAATCAATCCATTGTATTGAGGGTTTAATGTACGCAAAGCACCTAACCAAGCACTTGGGAAGGTAAAATGTAACAGTGGGATAGAGTTGGCAGACACATTCCCTTTCCACAACGAGCTTACAGTGTAAAGAACTGGGGGTAATTAGTGTGAATTACTGAGTCTTGGAAGAAATATCATGTTATCTACATCCAATAAGGTAAACAGACCTTATTTCTTGTTCTACCTAGCTCTTTTCTCTCCTGCAACCCACCCACCCGCTCACATTGTTCTCCAGCTTGAAACTCTCCACTGCTCCCCCAATCTGCCAGATCTCATTTCTCCCCGTCTTGAAAAAGCCAGTTTCTTCAACTCATACCCATCCTTAGCACCCGCGCAATTCATTCCCATCCTCAGGTCTCGGGTTCATAGGTATAGTTTTTATTTATTTATTTGTGCATTCAGTTATTTGTTCAGCTGTTTCAACCTGATGTGCAAAAACTGTTCTTTATTTTCCTATTTTCTCTTCCTATGGCTTTTAGAGGAGCAGCATGGCATAGTGGATAGAACATGGGCCTGGGAGGCAGAAGGTCATGGGTTCTAATCCTGGCTCTGCCACTTGTCTGCTGTGTGGCCTTGGACAAGCCATTTCATCTCTGTGCCTCAGTTACCACTTCTGTAAAATGGGGATAAAGACTGTGAGCCCTGTGTGGGATAGGCACTGTGTCCAACCCGATTTGCTTGTACCCACCCCAGTGTTTAATATGATGCTTGGCATATAGTAAGTGCTTAGCAAATACCATAATTACTATTATCTTACTACGGGGGGAAAAAAAACAAAACTTTTCTCAGTCTTCCCTCTTCAATTAAGAGTTTCTTGAGGACGGGTCACATCTGTTGCTACTGCTGTGTTCTCAATCAGTCAATTAATCCATCAATCTTATTCACCGAGCACTTACTGTGTGCAGAACACAGCACTAAGCACTTGGGAGAGTACAGTATAACAATATAACACACACATTCCCTTCTCATAACAAACTTACAGTTGAGAGGGGGAGATGGGCATTAATATAAATAAATGAATTACAGATAGGTACAGAAGTACTGTGGGGCTGAGGTGAAGGGGTGAATAAGGGGAGCAAATCAGGGTGGGTAGGAGAAAAGGAAATGAGGGCTTAATCAGGGAAGTCCTCTGGGAGGAGATGTGCCTTCAATAAGGTTTTCGAGATGGGGAGAATAATCATCGTTGAATATGAGGAAGGAGGGCATTAAGGCTAGGGGCAGGAAATGGGCGAGAGGTATGCCGTGAAATAGACAAGATGGAGGTACAGTGAGTAAGTTGGTGTTAGAGTAGTGAAGTGTGCGGGCTGGGTTGTAATAGAGCAGTGAGGTGGGGTAGGAGGGCCAAGATGACTGAGTGCTTTAAAGCTCATATAAGGAGTTTCTATTCGATGTGGAGATGAATGGGGAACCACTGGAACTTCTGGAGGAGTGGAGAAAGATGGCCTGAACGTTTCTGTAAAAAAAAAATAAATAAATAAAAGTGATCTGGGCAGTAAAGTGAAAGTACGGACTGGAGCTGGGAGACAGAAGCCTGGGTGATCACTAAAGAGAGTGATACAGTAATCAAGGCAGGTTAGGATAAGTGCTTGGATTACTCAGTGGAAAGAGCCCGGGCTTGGGAGTCGGAGGTCATGGTTCGACTCCCGGCTCTGCCACTTGTCAGCTGTGTGACCGTGGGCAAGTCACTTAACTTCTCTGTGCCTCAGTTCCCTCATCTGTCAAATGGGGACTATGAGCCTCACGTGGGACAACCTGATTACCCTGTATCTACCCCAGTGCTTAGAACAGTGCTCTGCACGTAGTAAGCGCTTAACAAATACCAACATTATTATTATTGTTATTAAGATGGTAGCAATTTGAATGGAGGAGAAAGGGTGGATTTTAGCAATGTTGTGAAGGTTGAGCCAATAGGATTTAGTGATAGATTAAGTGGATTGAATGAGAGAAATGAGTCAAGGAGAACGCCAAGATTATGGGTTCATGAGATAAGGATGGTGATGATGTCTGTAGTGATGGGAAAGTCAGCTGGAGAAAAAAGTTTGAATGGGAAGATTAGGAATACTGTTTTGGACAAGTTAAATTTGAGGTGACGGGAGGACATCCAAGTAGAGATGTCTTGAAGGCGGAAAGAAATGCGATACTGTAGAGAGGGAGAGAGATCCAGGCTAGCGATGTAGATTTGGGAATCATTGTCATAGGAAGCGGCATGGTGTAGTGGATAGAGCGTGGGCCTCGGAGTCAGAAGGTCATGGATTCTAACCCCGGCTCTGCCACTTGTCTGCTGGGTGACCTTGGGCAAGACACTTTACTTCTCTGTGCATCAGTTACTTCATCTGAAAATCAGGATTAAGATGGTGAATCCTATGTTGGACAGAAATTGTGTCCAACCTGATTTGCTTGTATCCAACCCAGCACTTAGTACAATGCCTGGCACATAGTAAGCACTTAACAAATACCATAATAATAATAATCGTCATTATTATAGAGGTTATAGTTGAAACCATCACTTAGTAGCTCTCAGTAAACTCCACTGGTGGACCGATTGAACCAGAGCTACTACAACTTGAGTTTTGGGGGAGGAAGCTATCTTTAACTGGCCGACTCGGTGAATCCTGGAATTTCAGCTGATCAAGAAAGGGGTAACTTAAATCTGGGGGCAGCCAAGGTAGCGATGAAGAGTAAATCTGTGGCTTCAGTTAAATCCCTGGCAATGGGGCTCAGACATTGTCTGAGACAAGGCAGTGAATCAGCTCATCATTTTTTTAATGATTTTTTTCTTTCCTAAGTGCTTACTATGTGTCAGACACTATTTGAAGTGCTGGGATAGATATGAGTTAATCTAGTTGGACACAATCCCTGTTACTCACGGGGCGCACAATCCAAGTAGGAGAGAGACCAGGAGAACTGAGGCATTGAGAAGTTAAGTGACTAGTCCAGGATCGCACAGCAAGGAATTGGCAGAGCTGGGATTATTACCCAAATGCACTGACTTCCAGGCCCGTGCTCTTAGGCCATGCTGTTTCTCCTCTATATATTTTCAGTCCCCTATTACATAACGGTAGCTTCCAGCTCCCCATCTGTCCCCACGCCTGGAAGACCTCCAGACTCTTCCGCAGAGGAGGGGATGACAGGCGACAGTCAAGGGTGCTGAGCAGTTGGGTGAGAGCAGCTCTGCCTATCCCTGCACCCTGCTGAGGATGAAGGGAATCCCCTGGTGGGGCCGGGCCATTTCCTCCTACCAGAGGGCAAAGGGTAATGTCAACATTTCTGATCCCCTCCTGGCTACAAGAGGCAGGGTGGATTAGCTACATCCCAAAAGTATAGGAGGTGAAGCCGATGCCCCATGATACTAAATCCATGATACTCTGTCTCTAAGCTGGATGGTTCTCCTGAGTTTGGAGAAGCAGCATGGCATTGTGGATAGAGTACGGGCCTGGGAGTCAGAAGGGCATGGGTTCTAATCCCGGCTGCGCCACTTGTCTGCTGTGTGACCTCGGGCAAGTCACTTCACTTCTTTGGGATTCAGTTTCCACTTCCATAAAATGGGGATTGAGACTGTGAGCCCCACGTGGGACAGGGACTGTGTCCAATCTGGTTTACTTGTGTCTACCCTAGCACTTAGTAGAGTGCCTGGCACATAATAATCACTTAACATATGCCATAATTATTCTTACTGTTGTTAGAGGGGAAGAGTTTGGGAGGTTGAGATGCAGACGTCTGGAGCCGGACCTATCTGCCTCCTGCCTTACCTCCCTGATTTCCTACTACAACCCAGCCCGCACTCTTTTCTCCTCCAATGCCAACCTACTCACCGTACAGGCAGTGTGTCTCAGTGGAAAGAGCATGGGCTCGGGAGCCAGAGGTCACGGGTTCGAATGCCGGCTCTGCCACTTGTCAGCTGTGTGACTGTGGGCAAGTCACTTAACTTCTCAGTGCCTCAGTTCCCTCATCTGTAATATGGGGCTTAAGACTGAGAGCCTCATGTGAGACAACCTGATTACCCTGTATCTACCCCAGCGCTTAGAACAGTGCTCTGCACATAGTAAGCGCTTAACAAATACCAACATTATTATCTCATCTATCTTCTGCCAATCTCTCGCCCACATGCTGCCTCTGGCCCAGAACACCCTCCCTCTTCCTATCCAACAGTCGCTCTCCCCACGTTCAAAGCCTTATATAAAGCACATCTCCTCCCTGACTAAGCCCTCACTTCCACTTCTCCCACTCGCTTCTCGTTCTCCTTTTCACTTGGTTTTGCACCGTTTCTTCAGTCCTCCCTCAGCCCCACAGCAGTTATGTACATGCCTCTAATCTATTCATTCACATTGTCTGTCTCTTGACTGTAATCTCTATGCGGGCAAGGAGCCTATCTACCAACTCTTTTATAATGCACTCTCCCAAGTGCTTACAGTTCTCTGCACAGAGTAAGTGCTCAATAAATAAAATTGATCGATTGATGAATCGACCGGGAGGATATAGCGCCTCAGGTACAGTACCCAACATTCTGCTCGGATCAACAGTTGCACCTGCTGGATTTAGGCATGAGGTGACAGTCTTTTCCACTGAATTATCCACTTTGGCAGTCTCCGGCTGATCAGATCACCACTTCTCTTGGCAGAACATAGACCAAGCTTATCTACTGACCACTCTTCGATTCTAAATTTAGTCCTCTCCAAGAGACTGCAAAGCTTCCATAAGAGAAACAGTGTGATGCGGCATGGAGTAGTAGATAGAACATGGGCCTGGGAGTCAGAAGGACCCGAGTTCTAATTCCGCTTCTGCCACTTGTCTGTTCTGTGACCTTGGGTGGTTCACTTGTCTTCTCTGAGCCTCAGTTACCTCATCTGTAAAATGCGGATTAAGACTGTGAGCCCCATGTGGGACATGGACTCTGTCCGACCTGATTAGCTTGTATCAACCCCAGTGCTTAGTGCAGCGTCTGGCACATAGGACTTATCGAATGCCGTTAAAAAAAAAAAGTCACTGCCATGGAACTCTGTTGGGAACCTAAATGATCTGGTGGATAAAACAGGACTGCAGAATAAAAGAAATAATGCTGTAGCTACAGTAGGAAATAATTCTTCCCTGTTTAGTTCCTGCTGGTGTAGAAACAAACAAAAAAATCTTCTACCACCATTTCACCCAGTGCAACGCTCAGCAAATACACTTGAATCAGTAGGTAGTCAATCTTATTTATTGTATTCGGTCCTATTTATTGAGTGCTTACTTTGCTCAAAGCACTGTACTAAGCGCTCCTCTTTTTCACATATCAGCTCCCAACCCAGTGCTAAGAGCATTGTGGACTTGGAATTACTATTAAATAATCATGTTTTTCCTAGCTGTGTGCAAATCAACCTTATCCCCAGATTCCTCAGTGGGCAAAGTACAGCAAAACAGCATCACGTTGAGTTGTCCCAACATGACCCGAACTAGCTGAGAGGTTTGTTTGCATCCCGTGGGTGTTTAGAATTTCAATCTCCACCCGTATTTCCACCAACTCCCCCCTTATCTAGGATAGTCCTGTCAGGCCCCACTCCGAAATCCAGTAAACTGGGGGAAACCAAGTCTTCCATGCAAGGGGTGGTGGGAGAGAGATAGGCGGAATGTGAAGTGACCTGAAAATATAGCTGTCGTTCTTTCTATTCAAACCGCATTCCTAGTGCCTTTACTAACCAGATGCTTCTTGGTTTGAAATGCTTCAATGGCTAGGTTTACAAACAATTGTATCGGGACTCTTTCAAGTGGGTTGCCTGAAAGCTCATTATTAATATTAATAAAGAGGACCATATAAACAACATTAATGTGCTAAAATCATGTCTGCAGCAGATACATATTAAGGGCATTTTGCTAGGAGGCAATTTAATAGAACAAAGCAGGTATCCTTTAGAAAGTCTTCACTGAATAAAGCAATCACTAAGCAGTGCACACAATTCCCAAACCGGTATAATTTCTGTTTTACATTAGTACCTCTGCTTCTAATATCAACTACTTATCTTTTCATCAGGATTTGGCACCACACAGACTCGGCCTATTTCTCTTTTATTTATATTCTGGAAACCTTTCCTTGGTACAGAGGCGCGTCAACTTTCATCTAATCGGCCCCTCAGGGACGGTATTAATATTACAGTAGGTACTACACACGCATCCTTGCAAAGGTTTTGATATGGAAGATAAATGTCAAACCCAAATAGAGAGGAGAAGGAGAGAGATGGAAGGAGGGAGAGAGGAAGGAAAAGAGAAAGGGAGGAAGGAAGAAAAGGAAGTAATGAGAAAGAGGGAGGGAGGGACAAGCAAAAAGGAAGAGCAAGAGAAAAATGGTGGTTTGTCTGGCTTTCTCTAACAGTAGCTCTAAAATCAATATTTTCCATTACTTCTGGTTGTGGTGATAAAATATATGGTAACATTTTATCTGTTAATATCTAAAAGGCAGATCCATAAAAAGGCACTTCTGTGGTTTGATGATATTGATTCTTTTTGCCTCTGCTGCTGCTTCTTGACATACAGATGGATCTGCGAGTTCATAAAATAGGTGCCACTTGAGAGACAGACAGAGATGAGAGATATGACACTCGGGATCTGTAAAAATGAAAACTAAATACAAATGCATGTCTGTGCTTTCGTTTTTCCCCCTAGAGGTTGGGGTGTGTGTGAGGGGGAGAGATATCAGGCCTATAGCTTGGGTTGTGCCTGCACTATCAAGTGGTATTATTTCCAATCCTATCTTCCAGGAGAAGTTTCCCCTTTAGCTTTGTTTTCCTTTAAGGTAAACCTGATATTCCATGCCTGCTTCCACTGGCATCATGTAGCTGGCACACTCCTGGCGGGAAGAAAAGGCCACTGGTCTCAGCTCTGAGCCCTCTCCAGAAGCTTTTAAGGAGCCTTCATTTCTCTGATGGAGAGAGCCTGTGGCCCTGGGTCCTCCCCTTCCTCTCTGCTTGCTCCCTTACCTCTATCCTCCCTCCCTTCTTCCTTTCCTCCCTTTCTCTTTGCTTCCCTCCTTCCTTCCTTCCCTCACTCCTCCTCTCCCTTCCTTTCTTCTTCCTTCCCTCCTATCTTCCCTATCTTCCATCCCTCCCTCCGCTTCCTTCCTTCTTCCCTTTTTTCCCTCCCTCCTTCTTTTCTCCCTCCTTCCTTCCCTCCATTGCTCTTTCCCTCCCTCCCTCCTTCCTTCCCTTCCTCCTTCCCTTCCTACTTTTTTCCCTCTCTTCCTCCTTCCCTATCTTCCTCTTTTCCTCCCTCCTCCTTCCCTCCTTCCTTCCTTCCTTTCCTCCCTCTCTTCCTTCCTCTCTCATGTGAAGCTAAGGATATTACCAGAGTGCTAGCAGGCTGGACACTGAAGCAGTGGAACCGGGCAGGGCTGCCAGTAACCCCGACCATCTATTGTCAATTGTGTGGCTATTGTGGCCATTCAGCTGGCAGGGACAAGTGTGCTCCACCCCATCCTGTATCCCTGTGCCTGCCCATGCCAAATGGGTGGCTGGGGTGGCACAGAGAGGGGATGAATCAAGCCAAGTTTGATTAAAAAAAAGACTCATTCCTCGATTTGTTGGGATAGAAAAGAAAGATACAAATACAAGAACTACTGAAGCACAGGGAGTTCGGCTCTTTATCGTTTTTAAACATCTGCACCACTTCTGGACTCAAATTCTCTTTCAATCAGTCACTCAATCAATCAACTGCATTGAGCGCTTGCTGTGAGCAGAAAACTGTACTAATCCCTTGAGAGAGTACAATTCAAGCTTCCTAAAACTAGTTATTGTGATCCTTCCCTTCTGCTGAAGAATAGATACCATCTATGTGTAAAACTGGTTCTCTACAAAAATTATTTTGATGATTTGACCACAAACCCTGTTGTTGAGCAAAGGAGCAGGGAGATCCTTGGCCTGAATTTACCTTGATTGTTTTTCAGCGTAGACCAGGACTCCAGATAACAGCTCAGCTCTGCAATTCAACTGCCCAGGGAAGCAGCGTGGCCTAGTGGATAGAACACAGGCCTGGGAGGCATAAGGACCTGGGTTCTAAATCCCGGCTCTGCCACTTCTCTGCTGGGTGACCTTGAACAAGTCATTTAACTTCTCTATTCCTCAGTTACTTCATCTGTAAAAAGGGGATTAAGACTGTGAGCCCCGTGTGGGAAAGGGACTGTGTCCAACCCAATTTGCTTGTATCTAACCCAGCGCTTAGTAAAGTGTCCGGTACCTAGTAAGCGCTTAACAAATAGTACAGACATCATCACGGATCTGTGGAACTGTGTTCTCTCCCTTGTATGGTGAGGGCTGATTAGTTTTTCCAGCTGAAACTGAAGAAGGGAGACTTTCTGAGGTCAGATTTGTTGAGAGCTTTTGCCATATGGGAAAACAGGAAGCAGCCAGTCTCATCCATGTTTCTGAACTTCTGAACTGTCAGCCCACGGAAAACTCTCTCTTTTATGACTTGCAATTGCACGACTTATCATCGAGTCTTTAAACTGGTCAAGACCAATCCAGGCTAGGTATTCGTGGTGGAATTTGATTTCTGAGCCTCCTTCTTTTCAAGTAATAAAGGTGCTCACTGCCCACTTGTCAAGTGCAATGCAATCCTTTAGACTATAAGTACTTTATGGTCAGGAATACCAACTCTATTATATTTTATTCTCCCAAGTGCTTAGTACAGTGCTCTTCACAGTCAGTGCTCAGTAAATACCATTGATTTATTGATTATACTAAGTGTTTGATAAAGTAAAACAGTAACACAGACATATTCCCTGCTCCAAAAAACTTATTCTTAGATGGGGGAGGCAGATGTGAACATATTTAAGAATAGAGGAATCAGAGTAAATGCACTGAATGTTTAACCAAAGAGACATATATACACAAGAACTGAGGATGGGTAAAAATACGGAAATACTGAAGGGTGTGGTTGAAGTGAAATTATTTTGGGTGTTGGTAATTAGTCAGGGAAAGCTTCTTGGAAGACATGGGATTTGAGGAGGGTTTGGAAAGTCTGAAGGGATGAGTTCTGGTGCATTTTCCAGGGTGGGGATAGCATGAGCAAGGGATTGAAGGTGAGCTAGATGAGGGTAGGATTCAATTAGGAGATGGTCATGGGAAGAGCAAAGAGTGTAAAGTGGGGAGTGGTGTGTGAGGAGAGCTGATGTGTAAAATGGAGAGAGCTGGGGGAGAGCTTTGAAACCAGTGGTAAGGAGAAGAATTGTTCTAGTCCTGTGTTTACAGTCCTCAGTTCAATCCTGAATCCTTGTGGGACAATTTTTGAGTCTGGAACCTTTGGTTCCAGGAGGAGGAGGAGTGAAGATAAGCCACTGGACTGTCGAGCTGCTTCACCGCTAACCCGCAAGGCTCCACGGTGTCCCCCACCTCGTCACCCTGGGGTCTCCTTTCCAACACGCTTTGCTCCAGCTCGGCAGGGGGGAGAGAAGCAGCGGCAGCCATAGGCCATCTCTACTACATGCAGGAGTCATTGGGAAGGCCGCAGTTGAGGCCTTCACTGTGCTCAAACTGCTGGATTCTGGACTCCGAGAAGCCCGGGAGCTCGTTGAAGGCCATGCTGCTTTGTGATCGATTTGGAGGGAGGAAGTTCCAAGGTTCCAGTTCCAAATGAGTGAGGGGATAGAGGTGGGAGAATAGAAAGTGAGGTATAATGAGTATATTAAAATTTTCACTCTTTGTTGTACCGTACAATGCTCTGCACACATTAAGCGCTTAATAAATACGATTGAATGAATGAATGCTCTTCTAGCCACACTACCCTAAAGCTTTGATAGTATTTTGTAGTTATCCCTGTCCTCGTTTTTTATGTTCATATAATAATCAATCAGTGGTATTTCCTGAGCCCTTATTGTGTGCCAAGCACTGTTTAGGTGCTTGGGAGAGAATTCAGTAGAGTTGGTAGACATGTTCCCTGCCCACAAAGACCTCACAGTCTAGAGGTAGAATGAGAAGTTAAAGTAAATGACTGATGGAGGACTGAGAAAGTATAGGGATATTTACATAATTTTCAATTCTTAGATTTTCTATTTATGTATCCACTGACAGGCCCCTCTTCCCTTATTCTTTGATTGTGAACCCCTTGAGGAATCAGGACTCCAGTTCTGCCCTATATAGTTCTTCCCAGCTTTAAATACAGTGCTTTGCACATAATTGCACTGAATAAGTACTATTATTACTACTCAGAACCACTGCATCCATATATATATATGTACAGGTGTATTAACTGCTTACTATGTGCCAGGCACTGTACTAAGTGCTGGAGTTAGATACTAACTAACCAGATTGGACATAGTCCCTATCCCAAATGGGGCTCGTGGTTTTAATCCCCATTGTAGAGATGAGGTAGCTGAGGCCCAGAGAAGTGACTTGCCCAGGGTCACACAGTAGACAAATGGAGGAGCAGGGATTAGAACCCAGGTCTTTCTGATTCCCAGGCCCGTGCTCTATCCACTGGACCATGCTGCTTTGTGGTTGATTTGGAGGCAGGGAGTTCCAAGGTTTAAGTTCCAAATGAGTGAGGGGATAGAGGTGGGAGAGTAGGGAGTGAGGTATAATAAGCATAAGACACATGGGAGTGAATTTGGTGGAGAACCTTGAAGGCAGTTGTGAGGAATATTTGTGACATGGAGGGAGCTAATGGAGAAGCAGCCTAGTGGCGTTTCAGGAAGATGATCCATATAAAGGCACGAAGATCAGATTGGAGTCGGGGAGAGGTTCTCTGTATCAGAGAGGAGGCTGATGTAATATCACAGCTAAATGATTTTGCAAGCTTGTACCAAAGTGGTAGCTTACTGGGTGGAGAGGGAGGTGGAGAGGATCTGGGAGATTTTAAAACCCTCAGTAGTTGGTAATAGATTGAACATGGGAGTTAAACGAGAGTGGGGAATCAAGGATGATATGGAGGTTGTGGGCTTCTGGAACAGGGAGGATGGTGGTGTTAGGAGTAATTCCACGTTAGACATGTTAATTGTGAGTGTCAGGCATCATATGCAAGTGGCTATATCATAGAGGCGAGAAAAGCTGCAGAAGCACTGTGGGAAGCAGCCTGGGGGGTCAGAGGATCTGGCTTCTAATATTGGCTCCGACACTTGCCTGCTCTGTGATCTTGAACAAGACACTTAACTTCTCGGTGCCCCATTTTCCTCAGCTGTAAAATGGGGATTCACTATCTGTCCTTCATTCATTTATTCATTCTTATTTATTGAGCACTTACTGTGTGTAGAACACTATAATAAACAGACACGTTCCCTGCCCAGACTGCTTAGACCGTGAGCCCCATGTAGGACAGGGACAGTGTCTGACTTGAATGATTTGTATCCACCTCAGTGCTCAGAACAGTGCTTGATACCTAGGAAGTACTTAACAAATGCCATTTAAAAAACAACAACAACCAAACAGGTTAGATGAGAGGTCAGGGCTAGAGAGGTAGACTGGGAAATCAGCCCCATTAGCAATTATCCTATAGGAATGATCTGAACCTTGATGCCTCGTTGATCCCACACACTGCCTTTGAGTATTCCAAGGGGTGTAGTAGACTGTTTAATTCTATTTTCCGTATTCTAATTTATCTTCATATCATTAGACAAAGTGATACCCAGGAAATTCCGAGACAGCATTCAACTCTGAGTCATTTGCCTGGCTGTATGCGGGGTTTGCCAGTCCTAGTCTGATACATCACCTGGTTCTCTGACATAATTGTAATATAATTTCATATAATTGAAATAATTCTGGTGCTAAGCTTCTCACTGTGCCTCATTCTCGCCTGTCACGTCGTCAACCCCTGGCCCACGTCATACCTCTGGCCTGGAAAGCCCTCCCTCCTTAAATCCACCAATCACACTTCCCCCCTTCAAAGCCCTACTGAAGGCTCACCTCCTCCAGGAGGTCTTCCCAGACTAAGCCCCCCTTTTCCTCAGCTCCCCCTTCTCCCCACTGCTCTACCCCCCTTTGCTCTACCCCCCCACCCCACAGCACTTCTGTATAATAATGTTGGTATTTGTTAAGCGCTAACTAGGTGCAGAGCACTGTTCTAAGCCCTGGGGTAGATACAGGGTAATCAGGTTGTCCCACGTGAGGCTCACAGTTAATCCCCATTTTACAGATGAGGGAACTGAGACACCAAGAAGTGAAGTGACTTGCCCACAGTCACACAGCTGCCAAGTGGCAGAGCCGGGATTTGAACCCGTGACCTCTGACTCCCAAGCCCTGGCTCTTTCCACTGAGCCATGCTGCTTCTGTATATATGTTTATATCTATAATGTTATTTATATTACATATGAATATGTATATAAACATATAAACATATATATAAATATGTTATTTATATTATATTGAGAAGCAGCGTGGCTCAGTAGAAAGAGCCTGGGCTTGGGAGTCAGAGGTCATGGGTTCAAATCCCGGCTCTGCCACTTGGCAGCTGTGTGACTGTGGGCAAGTCACTTCACTTCTCGGTGCCTCAGTTCCCTCATCTGTAAAATGGGAATGAAGACTGTGAGCCTCATGTGGGACATCCCGATGACCCTGTATCTCCCCCAGCACTTAGAACAGTGCTCTGCACATAGTAAGAGCTTAACAAATACCAACATTATTATTATATTAATGCCTATTTACTAGTTTTGATGTGCATATATATCTATAATTCTATTTATATTGATGCTATTGATGCCTTTTTACTTGTTTTGATATCTGTCTCCCCGCTTCTAGATTGTGAGCCCATCGCGGGCAGGATCGTCTCTTCTAGTAAGGGCTTAATAAATACGATTGAATGAACTGAATGAATAATTGTCCATCCCCAGACACCGATTCCGAGAAGCATTCCGTGATCATTTGAGTATCATTTTTGTGGTGTTCTCCCAAACTCCAGGCTTCAGCATTCAAGTTTATGACAGATTCAGTGACTGTTGAGATAAATCTCCCAGAGGATTGGGATCACATTCTGACAGCAAGTTCCAGATTCTTTTTACAGTGACTAGTGATGGACCTGACAATGGGAGAGGAAGGGAAGGTAACTGGAGAACTAAAGTGGAAAAGGGAATTTCCTGGAAAATAAATGGTGGTGCATTCGCCCAGGTGTTCAAAGATGCAAGCAAGAGAGGGCATGGTGAGTTTCCTGAAGGCACTGTGTCTTGGAAGACAAAGATAGGAGTCATAGGTTTGATCAATCAATCCTATTAATTTAGTACTTATTGTATGCAGAGCACTGGGCTAAATGCTTGGGAGAATACAGTATAACTGGAACCAGGTCCTGCCCATTATTACCCTATTTATTTTGTTAACGATGTGTACATCCCCTTGATTCTATTTATCTTGATGATGTTTTCTTGTTCTTGTTTTGTTCCGTTCTGTTTTGCTTTGCTGTCTCCCCCGATTAGATTGTGAGCCCGCCATTGGGCAGGGATTGTCTCTATCCGTTGCCGAATTGTACATTCCAAGCGCTTAGTATAGTGCTCTGCACATAGTAAGCGCTCAATAAATACTATTGAATGAATTGACAGTGCTGCTTCAAATCATTTTTTTTTTCAGGAAAAAGCCCCGTTTTAGCCAAAATTCCCAATATGGCAGCCAGCTGCCTCCAGTGTCTCCTATCCTATTCTCATTCTGCACTCATGTCTGGATCGTTTTTCTAAACTATCATTCTTGGCACAACTCCTCACGAACCTCCAGTGGTTGTTCACTCCTCTCTGCATCAAGTGGAAACTCCTGACCACTGGTTTCAACGCAGTCAGCTCTCTCCCTCTCTATTCCTCTCCCACTACGCCACAAGTCAAGCCAATCAACTTACTGTGCTTCGTTCTCTTCTCTCTCATCACCAATCTTGTTCACGTCCTCCCTTCTTCCTGAAACTCCCTCCCCTTTCACATCTGGCTGATCACTGTTCTCCCTAATTTTTAAAGTTCTTCTGAAATGACATCTCCTCCAGGACGCCTGCCATTATTAACCTCTCATCTCTCCGCTATATTGACCCCCTAGAACCGCTTGAGAATATGTGTATCACTTATGCTCTTGCGAACTCCTGTTTGTAATTTATTTTAGCATCTTTCTTCCCCACTAGCTCGTAAATTCCTCTAGGGCAGAATTCATGTTTACTCACCCTATTGTAAACTTCTGAAATCTGAGTAGAGTGCTCTGCACAAAGTGACTGCTCAATAAATACTACTAATCGATCAATTGATGATTGCCCAGTGCCACTCTCATGTAGCTGGAACCTCCACTGCCTTTCAGCCTCTCATTTGTGGATATAACCTTCCTTTCAGTCCTGGTGATTTCTAACCCTGAATTTTATAATTGACTCTCTTGGCATCCTTAATCATTCAATGGTATTTATCCATTCATTCATTCAATAGTATTTATTGAGCGCTTACTTTGTGCAGAGCACTGTACTAAGCGCTTGGAATGTACAAATCGGTAACAGATAGAGACAGTCCCTGCCCTTTGACGGGCTTACAGTCTAACTGGGGGACAGTATTGAGTGTTTACTAGGTGCAGAGCACTGTACTCAGTGTTTGGGAGAGTACAGTGCCACAGAATTAGAAGGCGTATTCCCTGCCCCTAAAGAGTTTACAGCCTAGAGACAAGCTTACAGTTAAAGGCTATGATTACTTTCTGGGTCTCAGGTATTTTTTTTTTATTCTTAATACATGGAAATAAATCTCTCTGACAGGTGAATCAGGAAGGCATTAGGCTAGTCTGTGAGAATCACTGAACCCTACAGGATGCAGAGCACAGTAGTAGGCACTTAATGAATCAAATGAGGGTGCAGAGCATTCTGCCGGGTATCTAAGACCAAAGGATGAATGGAGGAAGTCACTGTCTTTGAGGAACTCCCACCGAATGGGAAAAAAGTTCCGGAGGCGACAATTTCCAAGGAAACACTGCTAAGGGTAGATATCTGTACATGTGTATCACCCTGAGAATCTCGCACACACTGGCCCATGCTGGCTTTTGAAAATAGAGTAGTGCCCCCTTTCTGTACCCTTGTCCTTTGGGATGCACGTTTTTCGGGGACCAGTAGTTAAATGAGAAAGGTCTGCCCTACTGCCAGCAGGACATATGTTCATCACCTCTACTGCAAAAACCACTTGGTCAACAGTGAGCCATCCACACTCTCTCTGTGAAATATTTGTAATGGGTGCCATTTGAAGGCCCAGAATAGAATATTTCTGACATCTCAACAGAAACGGATGCTACGTTGAAGATGTGGGCGTGTTGAGGATGAGTTTGTCCTGTACTACTGAGTTACACCCTAAGGATGATTATAAATTCAACTGATAAGAGTCTGTGTGTATAGGAGTAAGATAATAGTTACAAATGAGCAGCATAGGTGGATGGATGGCTATAAAAGTGCTGAGGTGGCTGATGGGTTGTGGAATGGAGTGAAGTGGACATGGCTCTAACCCTTTTCTAGTAGAAAATGTTCATTCATTCATTCAATAGTATTTATTGAGCGCTTACTATGTGCAGAGCACTGTACTAAGCGCTTGGGATGAACAAGTCGGCAACAGATAGAGACGGTCCCTGCCATTTGACGGGCTTACGGTCTGATCGGGGGAGACGGACAGACGAGAACGATGGCGATAAAAAGAGTCAAGGGGAAGAACATCTCGTAAAAACCGATGGCGACTAAATAGAATCGAGGCGATGTACAATTCATTAACAAAATAAATAGGGTAACAAAAATATATACAGTTGAGCGGACGAGTACAGTGCTGCAGGGATGGGAAGGGAGAGGTGGAGTAGCAGAGGGAAAAGGGGAAAAAGAGGGTTTAGCTGCGGAGAGGTAAAGGGGGGATGGCAGAGGGAGTAGAGGGAGAAGAGGAGCTCAGTCTGGGAACGCCTCTTGGATGAGGTGAGTTTTAAGTAGGGTTTCGAAGAGGGAAAGAGAATCAGTTTGGCGGAGGTGAGGAGGGAGGGCGTTCCGGGACCGCGGGAGGACGTGACCCGGGGGTCGACGGCGGGATGGGCGAGACCGGGGGACGGTGAGGAGGTGGGAGGCAGAGGAGCGGAGCGTGCGGGGTGGGCGGTAGAAAGAGAGAAGGGAGGAGAGGTAGGAAGGGGCAAGGTGATGGAGAGCCTCGAAGCCTAGAGTGAGGAGTTTTTCTTTGGAGCGGAGGTCGATAGGCAACCACTGGAGTTGTTTAAGAAGGGGAGTGACATGCCCGGATCGTCTCTGCAGGAAGATGAGCCGGGCAGCGGAGTGAAGAATAGACCGGAGCGGGGCAAAAGAGGAGGAAGGGAGGTCAGAGAGAAGGCTGACACAGTAGTCTAGCCGGGATATAACGAGAGCCCGTAGCAGTAAGGTAGCCATCTGGGTGGAGAGGAAAGGGCGGATCTTGGCGATATTGTAGAGGTGAAACCGGCAGGTCTCGGTAACGGATAGGATGCGTGGGGTGAACGAGAGAGACGAGTCAAGGATGACACCGAGATCGCGGGCCCGAGAGACGGGAAGGACGGTCGTGCCATCCACGGTGATAGAGAAGTCTGGGAGCTGACCGGGCTTGGGAGGGAAGATGAGGAGCTCAGTCTCGCTCACGTTGAGTTTTAGGCGGCGGGCCGACATCCAGGTGGAGACGTCCCGGAGGCGGGAGGAGATGCGAGCCCGAAGGGAGGGGGAGAGGACAGGGGCGGAGATGTAGATCTGCGTGTCATCTGCGTAGAGATGGTAGTCGAAGCCATGAGAGCGAATGAGTTCACCGAGGGAGTGAGTGTAAATGGAGAACAGAAGAGGGCCAAGAACTGACCCTTGAGGAACTCCAACAGTTAAAGGATGGGAGGGGGAGGAGGCTCCTCCATAATGGATTTCTTTGGATACACAACAGGACCTATGAAATAGGCTCCTTTGGTTTCAATTTTGCTCTGGTTGGGGTTTGGCCTTCCAAATTTTGCCCAGTAGAGAAAAGGGGGCATTTAATTCCTAAAAGAACAAACTAAGTAGAAAATATCACTTCTGGAGGGAGTGAGTATCTCTTAGGAAAATTCCTCTTCTTCTAATCCAGATAGGATCAGATTTCCAAATGATGGCAAAGATTGTTTCTTGGCTAAAGACTCCCTGATCACATTATTAATAAGGATTATGAATTACGGATGATGCATACACATGGATGACAATTAATAGCTTCTGCGTTGAATTCTCCTATGGAACCAGATGGTCTTGTGATGCACCTAAATAGATCATTTATTTCATTTGGAGTTCTGATCGTTGAATAAAGAATTGGATATTTATCATTAAGATGCTTACCAAATGGTAAAACAAATGCAAAGTATTATCAGGGGGATTTGGGAGTCACTTGGGGATTCTTCAGAATTTTCTGTTTGCAAATCCAAGAGACTCCTTTCTTTTCTGGAAATGAACAGGAGCTACAAAACGATCATTACATTAAACCTAAAAGCAGTATTGCCTAGTGGGTAGAGCAAGGGTCTGGGAGTCTGAAGGTTATGGGTTCTAATTCTGCCTCACCATTTGTCTGCTGTGTGACATGGGGCAAATCATTTCTCTGGCCTTCAGTTACCTCATCTGTAAAATGGGGAAAGGGACTGTGTCCAACCCATATTTGCTTGTATTCACCCCAGTGCTTAGTACAGTGCCCGGCACATAGAAAGTGTTGGTATTTGTTAAGTGCTTACTATGTGCAGAGCAGTGTTCTAAGCGCTGGGGTAGATACAGGGTCATCGGGATGTCCCACATGAGGCTCACAGTCTTCATTCCCATTTTACAGATGAGGGAACTGAGGCACAGAGAAGTGAAGTGACTTGCCCACAGTTCCACAGCTGACAAGCGGCAGAGTCGGGAATCGAACCCACGACCTCTGACTCCAAAGCCCAGGCTCTTTCCTCGGAGCCACGCTGCTTCCCCTGACACCATAATTATTATTATTAGTGGAATTGATGCTTTTTTGACCCAAACAGCCTAGGTCACCAGGCACTGTGTCATGAAGTTCTGCTTTGGCATAGTGAATTCTGGATTCTCCATTTCCATAGCTGTTTCACGTACAATACTCCCCCCAACCAGGCATTATCCAGAAACTAGATATCAGGCCATACTTTTCAATCAGTGGAATTTGTTGAGCACTCACTCTATGCAGATGATCGCACTACGCATTTGGGGGAGGATAATAGAGGAAGGAGGAATAGTAATAGTAGGATTTATTAAGGATTTACTGTATGCAGACCACTGTACTAAGCACTGAGAAAAAATAATCCAAGTGGAAAACAGTCTCTATCCCTTGAGGGGCTAAAAATAAAGATGGGCAGAAGGTACCAGTGACAGACAAGGAGAGATTAAATAAAACATGAAAACAACATAAAGACCAAAGAATATGAGTAGGGTACTGTGGCTAGAGGAGCAGAATTCCAGGCCCCTCACACCTCAGGGTCCACAGTTACACCTGCGGACGCCACAGTCTTTCCGAAGTTCTGTGGAGGCAAAATTGAAGATACCAAGGGTACTGAGACCTGTGATATGGAGGGGGGGTCACGGTTCCTTTCCTGTAGGAGTTTAGACTCTAAAGAGGGAGACGGACACTTCAAGAAATTAGGACTAGGAGGAAGTTACAGAGCATAAAGATAAATACTTAAGTGCAAAAGCTAAAGTGGGAGTTAGGAAGGTATAAGATATCAGGAAAGGATGTAATCAGGGAAGGCAACCCGGAGGAAATGTGACTTCAGATGGGGAGAGCAGTGATTTTTTAAATCCGATATTAAGCTCTTTCTCATCTGTGGCAAACTACCTTCTCACCTCTCTGGTTTAGGATAGAAATCTGAAAGGGAAATGGTTCGGTGAAATCTTAGAGAGACCAAGTTTCTCTCTAAAAGGATGCTGTGTCCTGCAAATAGCCAGAGGAACGGCAGTTATTTGGATACCAATCGTAGGAGACTTTTTTTTCTAGGGGGTGGTGAGTGTACTCTAGTCTCTGGTAAAGAAGTCCAGCTGTTAACCACATCTCTGGCTCCTCCATCCTCTTCATCCCAAGATATGGGCAAGGTTACGACTAATCAGGCTGTCACAGCCTTTCTAATACAGTTTAAGTCCCTCAGGAAACAGCTGGAGCCCAGCTAGGAAGACCAAGTAATCAGATCTTGAATTCAGCTCAAATGAAGGCAGAACTACTGCACATTAATGCCACCAGATGATGAAAAATACCAATTAATGATTTGAACACATTAGCTTCCAGTGAGTTATGCTGTTTGTATGGATGCTTTCATAACAATAATGCCATTATAGGGAGATTCGAGTAATGTTAGAAGACAATTTCATATTCTTCTGGGGTTGATGCTGTGTTTAGGATACTGGCGGTCTCTGAATAGATTCAGGGTACAGCCATTTGAAATAGTAGCTCATCAACATTGTTACAGAGTTCTTGGAAATAAATGTAATCAGAGAATAGCCTTAGTGGCTGGGAGATAAAATTCAAAACATTTACGTTCTTGCTCCCATTTGGAACTGGAACTCCAGTCCAAAGAGAGGAATTAGAAGCAGCGTGGCTCAGTGGAAAGAGCCCGGGATTGGGAGTCAGAGGTCGTGGGTTCTAATCCCAGCTCTGCCACTTGTCAGCTGTGTGACCTTGGGCAAGCCACTTAACTTCTCTATGCTTCAGTTACTTCATCTGTAAAATGGGGATGAAGACTGTGAGCCCCACCTGGGACAAACTGATTACCTTGTATCTCCCCCAGGGCTTAGAACAGTGCTTGGCACATAGTAAGTGCTTAGCAAATACCCCCCCCCCCCCGAAAAAAATTAGAGAAAAGCCAAAATTTTGGAGATTGCTAGGTTTTATCAGATCTTACCACCTTGAATTACTTTCATGGCAAAATCAGATGCACAATCATATTTGCATAGATTTTTTAAAAAGTGTCTGAGAATCTAACACAAACTCCTTTTTATTAGGTTGGGAAGAGTCATTACTGTATTTGAATGCCTGTTTTAGACTCAAAGCTCCTTGAGGGCAGGGAACATGTCTACCAACTCTGTTGTACTGTACTTTCCCAAGCATCTTGTATAATGCTCTGCACGCAGCAAGTGCTCAATAAATATCACTGACTGACTGAACAGTGGCCATTGCAGTAATCATCAACCTATGCTCCTGGAAGAAGGGAGGAAATCTAGTTCTGCACCGAAGTGGGAAATGAGAAGGGGAAGGGAGACTGGGAGGTGAGAGAAGGACAACTGAGATAATAATAATAATGTTGGTATTTGTTAAGCGCTTACTATGTGCAGAGCACTGTTCTAAGCACTGGGGAGATACAGGGTCATCAGGTCGTCCCACGTGAGGCTCACAGTTAATCCCCATTTTACGGATGAGGTAACCAAAGCACAGAGAAGTGAAGTGACTTGCCCACAGTCACACAGGTGACAAGTGGCAGAGCTGGGATTCAAAGTCATGACCTCTGACTCCCAAGCCCAGGCTCTTTCCACTAAGCCACACTGCTTCTCTAAGATAAGAGGATGGACAGGAAGGAGAGATTGGAAATGGTCTAGAAAAGATAAAGGGAACCCAGCAAATGTCTAAAACACTGGGATGAGAGGGAAGCATGACCATGGAATTTCTGTAAGCTAAATCCCACAGCCAAGGATGAGGGGCCATCCATTGAAATTTGAAGATGGCAAACAAACAGGTCCTTCACTGTAGAGAATAAACATTATCATCAACAAAAGTACTTATTGAGTGTTTGCTGTATGTAGGACACTGTACTAAGCATTTGCTCTCAACTAAGCACTTTAAATTTCTTTCAATAGGAAGTTAGGCAAGATAAAAGCACTCAGGTTTCCAGAGGGATTTGGATAAAGTCATGAACAAAGAGTAGTAGTAGTATTTACTGAGCACCCAGTGATGCTCTGTACTGAACGCTACAGAATGGACTCTATTCTGTGCTAAGCTCCTCCAAACATCGTACTGCCATGGTAGGAGATAGAAATCTGATGCGTTCATCGGTCTGGCCAAGGAATGACATCTCTCTTGCTCTCAAGTTCTAAAGTTGGGGGCATTGTTCATTTCCAAGGTTGAGGGATTGCAAGAGTTTGTGACTTTCTGATTTCCTAATTTCAGGCTTTTCTACCAACTTTTCTGTGCTCTCAAAAGATCACCTTTATAACTAATCGTTCAACTCTGATGGTTTACTGAAGCATTTTATTTTGTTGTCTACCCACAGGTAGATAATGAATTCCCTTTGATAAGCCTAATCAGGATGAAAGTTCTTGAATTTTCAATCTTTTCTTCTCTTTCCACGTTTGTTTCCCAGCTAAGCATCGAGGGAACTCAAACTTCCTAGGGTTCCGGTTCATTTGAAGTCTCCGGGAATGCTTGGCTAGGTTGTAGAAATGTGGAATGAGCCATCAAATCAGATGTGTTCCAGAAGGTGGATATGTCATTGAACTTCCAAATGTTCTAGAGTTATTCTGATTTTATTCTAAATGGCTATGGGGGCCTTGTTTGCATTCTCAACCTCTCTTTGCACTTTGGTATGTATTGATCTATATACTCCATTTAAGCGTCTTGAAAACAGGTATCGTGTCTCCTCCTGAGCACTTAGTACAGTGCTCTGTCCCCATTAACCAATCAATAAATATTGCTGATGATTTGATTGATTCCCAGGCTTCTCAGTTTCGGGGATCTATAGTCACAATCAATCCGCCAAATGTATGGGGATCCCCTCTGTCAAAAACACTGAAGACCCTAGGACTCTTGCACTTAAGCATTTATTTATGTGTGCTCATGCTAAGCAATATATATTATATATAGAGAGAGAAGCAGTGTTACCTAGTGGATAGAGCACGGGCCTGGGAGTCAGAAGGACCTGGGCTCTAATCCCTGCTCCACCACTTGTCGGCTGTGTGACCTTGGGCAAGACCCTTCACTTCTCTGTGCCTCAGTTATCCCATCTGTAAAATGGGAATTAGGATTGTGAGTGTTATGTGGAGCAGGGAATGTGTCCAACTTGATTAGCTTGTATCTACCCCATCATTTAGTACAGTTCCTGGCACAAAGAAAGTGCTTAACCAGTACCTTAAAAATCTGCCTTGCACTGTACATGCAGAAAGGGCTCTGGTAGCTGAGAGAAAGCCTCTTCCTCCTCAGCAGCATTTTTTGAGTACCTTCTGAGTATGAAGCACTATACTAAACACCTGGGAGAGTATAACAAAAGTGAGACACAAGAACACCACCCTTTAGGAGTTTACGTTCTAATGGGGGGTTGAGAAACAAATTATTTTCAGAGAAGAGCAGGAAGAAGGAAAAAGGGGAAGTGTAAATGTATCATGATGAAAATAGCTTAATAAATAATTTAATATGTCAATAAAGTATACACTGTGGTCTTTCCTGATAGCCCAGGAATTCACTTGATTAACAGTTTGCAATTACCCCACCACCTTCTCATCTTCCTTTCCCACTTTAGAACAGGAATTATAATAAAAGTGAAACCAATTTATTTAGCTTCTTTCGCGATGTGATGGTCAATCATGTGCCCTAAAGTGATCTGGCCCAGAAACACAGACAATAGAACAGGAAAGTTCGATTTCTTCTCATTCTTTTTATTGGATTCAGTTCAAAGACCATTTAAGCCCACAGAAACATTAACATCACTAATGTTTCTCTCCCTACAGTCCAAGAATAAAGATAATATAATGATAATATTTGTTAAGCCCTTACTAGGTTCCTAGTTGTGTTTAGCTCTGAGTTAGATACAAGATAATCCGGTTGGTCATAGTCCCCATCCCACATGGGGCACTCAGTCTAAGAAGGAGGAAGACCAGGTAGTTAATGGTAAGAGAGTTCTAAATGGTGCTACAGAGAAAGCCACTGTCTCCCTGTCTGGTTCAGGGGGAAAAAAACCCACAAAATCTCATATTTCTTCAGGTTTTGATCGTATCACTAATTCAGGATTGATAACAATCCTGATGTTATTGTTGGTGTTCACCCTTTGCCTTCTTGAGAGGACCCCCCCACCCCCCGCCAAATCCCCCAGTGTTTCTTTACTCCTTAAAAAGGCGAAAAAAACCAACAACCTCTAACCAAACTGGCAGTCCTTGACACAACTCTGAGATCCAAGAGCAGGGCAGGGGATCACTAGCTATCTGAATGGCAAGTGTCATCTGTCGATCAGGTAGTCTCGCTGAAGACAAGATTCCCAACTCGTATTGGAAGTAATGTTAAGCCCCTCTGGAACCAGTCCCTGAGCCTGCAACCGGAAATCTTGTTAGATTGTTATTTGATGCAAAGGAGGAGAAAGATGCTTGTCAACCATTATTCATTATTCCAAGGAATAATGATATTCCCCATGCAGAATTGGTTACTATGCCTGGGGTTTAGGGATCTCAGTTCTTGGAATGAGAACTATACTTTGAATTTTTACCTAATCCAACCAACGTGATTTTGTCTGTCTTGCCGCCAACCCCTTACCCACATACTCCTTCTGGCCTGGAACTCCCTCCTGCTTCATTAACGACAGACCATCGCTCTCCCCACCTTCATAGCCTTATTAAAATCACATCGCCTCTAAGACGCTAAGCCCTCATTTCCCCTACTCTATCTTTGCACTTGGATTTGAACTTTTTAAGCACTTGATATTCAGCCCCCTCTCAGCACGTAGGTACAAATCTGTAATTCATTTTACTGTCTGCCTCCCTTTCTAGACTCTAAGCTCCTTGTGGGAAAAGAACATGCCTACCAACTCCTGCTGTCCCAAGGGTTCAGTACATTACTGCTCACAATAAAAGCTCAGTAAATGCCTTCGGTTGAATCCTATCATCTTTTTAAATAAGGAAACTTGAATTCACGTGACTGCTTCAGAAATCCTCAATTTTGTCTCCTATCATGAGTGCTTAAGGTAGTGAGGGGGATTACCCAATCAATCGATGGTATTACTGAGGGCTTATTACATGCAGAACATGCATTCATTCGATTGTATTTATCGAGTGCTTACTGTGTGGAGAGGACTGTACTAAGTACTGGGAAGAGTACAGTACAATAGAATTCAGCTGACTCTGTTCCTGCCCATAACAAGCTCGCAGTCTAGAGAGGAGCTGCTCACCAGCAGACCATCTGCACATGGCTCACAGATCAAATATGGCAGCCCTGGGCTTTTCATCCTCTACCGAGTCAGTCCCACAAAAGCCCACTCAAAGCGAAGGTACATTTTAGCCGAGAAAATACACAATCCTAGTAATGACAGTCTCTGTAGAAGCAATAACCATGTGACCCAGCACAGCATAATGGACCAAGACAGATTTAACCGAACATGTCAGAACGTCATTATGCCACATAATCTGACATATTTTCCTTGCCAAAATGGTGCACATTAGACCAAAGAGTACTGCTTTATGTCTCCTTCTGAAAGGAAGCCACGCGTTGTGATCTAGAGAAGCAGCATGACCTAGTGGATAGTGCATAGGTCTGAGAGTCATAAGATCGTGAGTTCTAATCCGGCTCCGCTGCCTGTCTGCTTTAAGACTTTGGGCAGGTCATTTCACTTCTCTGTGCCTCAGTTACCTCATCTGTAAAACAGGGATCAAGAGTGAGAGCCCAGTGTGGGACAAAGTATCCGACCCGATTTCCTTGTATTTCCCCCGTCCCCCCCTTCCAAGCCCCCACAGTGCTTAGTACAGTGCCTGACATATAGTAAGTGCTTAAATTATTATCATTAGGAAGAGAATCAGCCCATCCACGCCATGAGTGATTGTGTCTTACACAGCCAGGAAACTTTGATCTGAAGAGGAGCCCTCTAACGTTTGGGTCAGATGTTCTGATGTCATTTGCTTCCATCTTGTGTATGAGGATTAGAGAGTGCCTGTAATAGGAACAAAAGTTCACTATGATTTCTTCCCCTCAGCCCCCCACTTCCCGGCTCATGGTAATCAACTCATTGTTGTTCGCCGAAGATGATTCTTGTTTGTAAAATGGAAAAGTTAAGTTTCCTTTCTCTGAAGTGCTGGAGAAAATGCATTGTGTAGGCAGGTTGATTGAACTCAAAGTGTATCTAGTACCCAGACTTATTTAATGGTAAAATTACTCTGGGAACAGTGAGTGCTTTTTTCCTTTTTCAAAGAAAAAAAAGAAAGAAAGAAAAAGCCATGTTTATCTGAAACGGGGAACAAGGCAGAGGAAAGTAAACCAAATGGAATTGGGGAAAATCTTCTTGCAGGTGACTATTTGGACATTATTGGCTTCGTATGGATTAATATCTGATGGCATTCTGCCGGCTGAGGGGAAGGGGGGAAGCGTTTGGTAGCATAGCAACAAGCCAGTAGGCGTCTCCAAGCCCACCTTGGGAAGGGCCGCCCCAGCTGGTATCCTACTGAAGCAAAGCTTTTTCAGGCAATCTAATGAGAATGTCTCCAGCATCTAACGCTTTGGAAATAGAAGGAGGGTTGACATTCAGGTCATGGTAAATAAACTAATTCAGGCTGAAGGACCTGGGCTTTGCGTGCAGGCAATAATGTTTAAAGTGTCTATCGAGAGGCCTTAGGGAGAACGACACCCGTCATTTTATTCTTGAAAAAGGAATTTTTTCACAGCCGGGTCTTTATCAGTGCTCACTCTTCACCGGCTCTCACTCGCGACCCATTAAGCCGTGTTTATCTTGCTGAAAAGGGAAGGCAAGGCTTTGGGATGCCACAGAGGGTTCCTAAATGGTCATCATTCAGGACGAGGCACACTGTGAATTTCACGCTGCTCATTTCTGAGATCTCGCCTCCCATCCACTAGATGAGGTGACGATGGATTTCCCAAGGATCATCGAAACCTCTGGGCAAGAGGGGAGGCTGCTCACTGTCCTTGCTTCCTTTATTCATTCCCCCCTCCCAGCCCCACAGCCCTTATGTCTGTAGCTGTAATTTATTCGTTAATATCATCATCTGTACCCCCCTCTTGACTGTAAGATCGTTGTGAGGAGGATGCGTGTCTATTGTACTGTTACATTGTACTCTCCCAAGCGATTACTACAAGTTTCTGTGCAGAGTAACCACTCAAACACGATTGACGTACGGGGTCTCCGGGACTAGCTGGGGATCCTCTGTGCCCCCCTACAGGCAAACCTTCCCTCTCTCCCACTGCGGTGTTAGAGAAGAGAGTGCGTGCACAGAGCACCGGAGGATCAATCTACAGTTTTATGCACCTATATAAACATAATATCAATAAAAGACTCCCTACGATAGAACATTCATGTCCCAAAACGGTGTATGAAAAAGCAGAAGCGGTGTGGCTTCATGGATAGAGGATACAGGCCTGGGAGGCACTCGCCTGGTGTGTGACCTTGGGCAAGTCATTTCCCTTCCTCTGTGCCTCATTTACTTTATCTGTAAAATGGGGATTAAGACTGGGAGCCTCATGATCTGTGTCCAAACTGATTAGTCTGTATCTACTCCAGTGGCTTAGAATAGTGGGTGGCACGTCGTAAATGCTAAACAAATACCATAAAAAAATAAAGCTGCTCCAGGTGCATAATCCGATACTGTTTGATGTATCCATTCATCCAATCTGTTAAAGTGCCTTCTGCAACAGACTCAGTGTTCAACACCAGTCATTCGTTGGATCCCAGGGAAACAGGGTGGCCTAATGGAAAGGGACTGGGCCTGGGAGTCAGAGGACCCGGGTTTTATAATCCCAGCTCTGCCACTTACCTGCTGTGATCACAGGCAAGTCACTTCATTTTTCTGTGCCTTAGTTTCCCCATCTGTAAAATTAGGATTTGATACCTTTTCTCCCTCTTATTTAAATTCTGAGCCCCATGTGGTAAAGGGACTGTATCTGCCCTAGTTAGCTTGTATCCCCCCCTTCCCTGCTTAAAAGTGCTTGACAGATAGTAAGCTTTTAACAAATGTAATAATAATGAGCTTGTCCCTCTAGACTGTAAGCTTGTTTTGAGCGGGGAGTGTGTGTTTATTGTTATATTGAACTCACCTAAGCGCTTAGTACAGTACTCTGCACACAGTAAATACTCAGTAAATACGATTGACTGACTGACTAAAGTAATAACAAGAATAATCCCAGATTTCTAAAGGCCTGGAGAACTCTTCTAGACCCTTATTAACACTTTGTATCCACCCAGTACCCTAGAGCTTTGCACTTTATTCTATGCTTCTGGGAAGTTAGAATGTCAATGGTGGAGAAGGTCAAGGAAATGAAAGAAGAGATTCAGGGTCCCTTTCCCACGATCTGTCCACTGGGCTGACTGCAGGTCAGGGAACCTGCTTCCCAACCTACCTGTCTACCCGGCAGCTTGTCAAAACATCAAGGATGACTCCCACGTCCCCGAGAACATGGACTGGGAGCATTCCCATCCAGGGGAAATCTTCATATTTTCCAAGTGGCCACCTATGTGACCCGATTCACCTGCTTTGGTCATTGTTTCTCTTTCCAACCCAAGGATGCTGAGTGAAACGACTACTAAAGTGGATGAACCTCAAGGTGTTGGTCCGCTTAGCCTATTGGATCACTCTGAAATCTATCAAAGTCAGGTTTCTCGCTGTTTGTCTTTCTCTCCTTTCAGTTTGTTCCTTCTTAGGAGGAGGAGCAATGGTATTGAGCACCCACTGCATCCAAATGTACTCTACTAAGCTCAGGGAAAAGGCCAAAACAGGTAAAAGACTGTCTACAAGGAGCTTATACTCTGAGGCACCCAGCTACAAATGAATTTATGGAGCAATCAAAAGAAATGACTGAACAGACAAGATAGCGTGGCAGCTGTTTTGTACTCTTTTAAGTGTTTAATACCCATCTCTGCACCTGGCAAAACACTCGATGCCTATGATTGATTTATTGAGTGATACTGAGGAAGTTCAGAAAACCTGGTTAAAATAATTGACTCCATCAGCTCAACCTGGAAGCACACAGCAAAAATACGATGCCCCGTTTATACATTCCAAAATGAATGTCAACAGGACACCCAAACGACTGGTTGATGATGAACAGAAATGAGCTACCTGGATCCCCTTTTATAACACTCTGCTTTTAATGCTGTACGGTGATGTCGGTGCCGAACTTTAATGTCAGTGAACAAGAATGGGATCCCACTTGGCTCCTTTAACTCTCGAAGGGGCTTCTGGGTTCTCGCTCTCTTTTCATGTGGGTTGACATCTGCACAACACATGGACTCTGTGGGGAATTGTAGCAATCGTAGTGCACGTGTTGGGTGGAGTAAGGAGCACATGTGGAGAACTTCTCTGTGCATGCCTGACCTAAGTAAAAAAAAAAAAAAAAAGTATGGTGTTTGTTAATGATAATAATGTTGGTATTTGTTAAGCGCTTACTATGTGCAGGGCACTGTTCTAAGAGTTGGGGTAGATACAGGGTAATCAGGTTGTCCCACGTGAGGCTCACCGTCTTAAGTGCTCATCTACGGGCCTGTATTAAGCGCTGGGATGGATACAAGCAAATGGGGTTGGACACAATCCTCGTCCCCCATGGGCTCGCAATCTCAATCCCCATTTTGCAGATGAGGTAACCGAGGCCCAGAGAAGTGAAGAGACTGGCCCAAGGTCACACAGCAGACAAGTGGTAGAGACCCACGCTCTCTCCGCTACGCCATGTTGCTTTTCACCGCGCCGGGCGGCATTCAGAACGGCGTTCCCACCTCCGCCCCAGTACTTTCCCACCTCCCACTCACCCAGAGACCAGGACAGCCAAGAAAGGTAAAGAAAAGAATCAGATCAGAGCTTGAGCTTGGCTCACTTGAGCCAAGTCTGGGTTTGGGGGCCTGAGCCGGTTCAAGTGTCTTCCTGGTGGTGGAATCATCTTTGGCATTCTGGCCCTCTTGGGATTCACCTCAGACTGGTCAATAGTGACACCTGCTGGTTTATTAGAAGCTCCTTGTCTGAGCCCAACACTTCCAAATTTTCCTCCTTCCCGGGAGTCTGTCAAGGAAATAACTGGCGGTCGGACACCATCGGTGACCAGAGAATAGACGCCGAAGTCGAGGCAACCAAGATGGTGGGTGAAATCCACCCTTTTAGAGTGATCTGTGAGGAGAAGGTAACTTTCTAGAGAGCTTTTCCTGGAATGCCCTCTTTTTTAATGGTATTGAAGCGCTTACTGTGTGCCTGGCACTGCAGTAAGCGCCGGGGTAGATGCAAGATTATCAGGTTGAACGTGGTCCCTGTCCTACACAGGATTCACAGTCTTAACCCCCATTTTACAGATGAGGAAACTGAGGCACAGGGCAGTTAAGTGACTTGCCAAGGTCACATAGTCCTCAAGCGGTGGAGGTGGGATTAGAGTCCAGGTACTTCTGACTCCCCGGCCCATGCTCTTTCCACTAGGCCACACTGCTCCCCTCCTTCCTCGGCTTCATCAAACCCTTTGGGTCTCCTTTTTGAAAGCTCCTCTAAAG